>NC_143578.1:173033714-174413714 GCF_048544385.1 Mastigoproctus giganteus | reverse complement strand
GTTTTACGTTATACCTTACGCTATCAGTTTCAAGAAGGCGCCTCCGTAGCCAGGTGGGCAGGAACAGCAGTGCGTAGCAGACGCTTCTTGATTAGACCGGGGTTCGAGCCCGTGACCACCATATATGGAGGATGCGGAAAGGTCAGAAAATGACCACCGCATATTCCCGGAGCAATATGGCCTTTGTTGCTAATGCTCCTAAAAAAAACAAATAACAACAAGTTCAAGATATATGTTATGTTGTTCCATTACGACCGCACTGTTAAATTAGTTATATCCGTACTAAAAAGTAAAATTCCTTAGCTGAACAGCAAAAGACATACGTCCAACGAGTGATTAGAAGCTACTTATTTATCACAATTAAACCCTACTATTTCACTTCACTACCGTTAGGTGTTACAATATTCGCATCACAATACTGATCTAATAGCGGTATACGAATAGTAAGTCGTAACTTACAAAATGGCTAGCTAAATTAAAAATAAGCTAACGAACGTAACTGACTATTTAAACTATTTGTAAAACACAATTTAATATGTTAATTAATCAAAAAGAGAATAAAAATTTCCGAAAAACAAAAAAATTTTGACCTCTTATTTTACATTTCTATCAAGGAATTATAATTCACAATATAAATATAAAAACCTATACAATATATATATACAAATTTTTTGTATATATATTAAAAGGGCCTTTAAATAAAGCCGGGGAAGAGGCCTCATATTTATATATGGCCGGGTCTCTTTCATCCTTAATCCGGCCCTGTTTGCTCCAACACGCCTTCCAAATAAAGGGAAATATGGTGACTTTCCTCCAGTCCCTACTAATCTGTCGTTCCATGTATTTCCACACAGAGAATCAGATTTACCACGATGCTGATCCCATTTTGCAAAGGTAGGGATGATGTTTGCACTTACGCAGACGACATTAAAATTCTGACGACCATCCAACCGTCCATGACCAATAGTACATTGTGTGGCCAGATAAATCATAAAATTCTGGAGTTATTTATGTATTTAGATAGATTTGGCTCGGCCCTAAATCCACAGAAGACTGTAATGATCATGTACTCTCTAATAAGATCGCCTACGCTTGTACAACCAAAACTAAATGGCATAACTATTCTAATTGTCAAAACTCATAGAGATCTTGGGATAATATTTGACATTAGACTTCGTCGCATATTGATATGCTTGTAAATAGATTGAACTTCTTACGTTGGACAAACAAACAGCACCTCTTGCATGTAAAACTAACTACAACAACTGCACGATATATAAGAACAACAGTGTATTCGGCCATACTGTATGGCGCTGAACTGTGGGCGTCAGCCACCCCTAAAATGGGCCAACAATAAACACCGTCTTCCCCATCAGTTAAGGACCACAGAGCTTGCTGAACAGCTTAAAATACAGCGTTTACCAGACATCATTGCTTGGAAACGATTCTTAACTACAATAAAGATGATGACTGGCGTGATCTCATCACCTTGCTTCTGGCTGCTAGGCCCCAGGTGCCAAGCGATATTGCTCTAAATCAGCGCTCTTTCTTGAAATAGAAATCGTTTCCTTATTTAAAGAATCATTTACATGGAACGATAGATTAGTAGGGACTGGAGGAACACACTATTAACTAAGCAATAGTAAAGAAATTAACTTTACTAGATTAGGAAGGAAAGCAACCTTCTCTTCTCTTCTCTTTTCTTTTCTTTTCTTTTCTTGTACGTATAAACTATTAACCCTCTAGTGCTTTGTCACAGAGTGGCACTGCTCCTGCCTCCACGTGGCGGGGCCGGTAACCTGGTAGGGAAAAGCCCTCCCTGCCAGGGCGAAATGAAGCGAACTGATCCAATACCCAGGAATTTACTGGGTACATAGATCCGAATATAACTGATCTAAGATATGAGGAATCTAGTCCTCCGGGAGATACAATTAAAACGATTAGAAAATGTGAAAGAAATGATTCTGTCTCCAGAAAGAGACTGAAAACGGCTTTGAAAGCTTTGAATGCCCCAGCTTACCTTATTATACATTCAAACACTGAGAAATCGGTAGGCCAATTGTCACCCTTTCTCATACAAAAGACCCTTGAGAGTTATGTCGGCCCACCAAAATATGTTAAGAGATTAAAATCAGGCGATATTTTAGTAGAAACGGTCCACTCTAAACATTCTGAAAAATTGTTACAAATGACAACCTTTGCAGGAATACCAGTGATGGTATCCCCCTCACAATACTTAAATGCCTCAAAAGGCGTCATTATGGAATGGAACCTTCTAAATGTACCTGAGGAGGAAATTCAAAGTGAACTTCAGGAGCAAGGAGTCATAAATGTTAAAAGAATAACAATTAAAAAAGAAGGGAAAATCACTCCCACTAGGAACCTGATACAGTACTTACTTTTAACACACCCAAACCACCCAGATCAGTAAAAGCTGGATATTTACATTTCAATATTAGACCAAACATCCCGAATCCTCTCTGCTGATTTAATTGAAGTTTGGCCACTCGCAGACTGTATGTTGAGGTAAGGCGACGTGTGCAAACTGTGGTTCGCAAGAGCACGTCACTTCTACTTGTACAACAGACAACAATAAATGTGCAAATTGTAAAGAAGGCCATATTGCTTTTTCAAGAGTGTGAAATCTGGAAGAAAGAAAAAAGAATCCAAAAGTACAAAACGGAAAATGGCGTTTCATACCAAGAAGCTAAAAAAGTAATAATAATAGACACAGGAAACTAAGTTATGCTCAAGTTAGTAGTACAATCAAAAGGACTCTGGAAGTATTCGTCTGTCTATCAGCCAGAACGGAAGGCGTTAGCCGCCCGAGACATCACCCGTCTCGGAGGCCTGGCATCTCTGTCCGGTTGGCATTTCTCTACGCGGTGACAATGGCTGCACCAGCGAGTTTTGGTCCATATGATAAAAACAGCTGGTACTTTGGGCCTTTGACACGTCAAGAAGCTACTGATATTTTATTAGCTGAGAAAGATACAGGTGTATTTCTAGTTCAAAACAGCATCACTGTCCAGGATGATCTGGTTCTCTGTGTCGGGGAAGACAGTAAAGTTAGTCACTACATTTTTAATAGAATCAAGCAAGGGATTCAGACCAGATTTCGAATTGGAGATCAAATGTTTCCTGACATACCATCTCTTTTAAATTTTTACAAGCTTCATTATTTAGAAAGTACACCACTAATTAGGCCTGCTCCAAAAAAGGAAAAAGTACGGGCTAAATATGATTTCGAAGGAAGCGTTGACTCTGATGATTTACCATTCAAAAAAGGAGATTTCCCGTTGAAAGATTTCGAAGAGCTGATTGCTCAACTACCAGTTATATCTGAAGATGAGGAACAGTGGTTGACTGCTAAAAATAGCATGGGACAAACAGGTTCAATTCCTGTGCCATATGTTGAAAAGATTGAGGATAATTTGTTAATGGAGGGTCAACAGCAGAGGCAGCACCAACAAAAACAGCAGCAGGATCCACAGTCTTCTGTGGCTAGTCAAAACAGATCTTCCACAGGACCTACAAGATACAAAACCCCATCTAATATTCAGAGAAAATTGCCAGCATTCGCAAAGGTTAAACAAGCATGTGTACCAAATGCATATGACAGAACTGCATTGAGATTGGTGATATCATTATAGTAACTAAAATGAACATTAATGGACAGTGGGAGGAAGAGCTTAGGGGTAAGATCGGGCATTTTCCTTTTACTCGTGTGGAATTTATTGACTCAGAAAACCCAGAGAAAAAGGAAGAGGAAGAGGAAGAAGAGCCTTAGATAGTTAAGAGACTCCTTGGAAAATTGAATCTGACTCCTAATATCCCTATGTAAATATGTGTGCTGTGTACAGAAGCTGCCATATGTAGGCTAGATGCACTTGACATCCTCACTGTCCATCTTCAACAAGCATGAAGACAACCTGTTTTACCTGGTGTCATGATCAGATCCTAGTCCCATATTAAAGAAATGAAATGTTGTTTTGCATTTCAAGTTCTAGATTTTGCTTGATGTTACAGACTTGTGTTTTCGCCTGTTTTCCAAGTCCCCTGTGGAATTGTTGGTGGGAATTCAAAGAAATATATCCAGAACCATGTGGAAATCATCCAAGCAGAAATTTTGTATTTATATGATTTTGCAACTGTTTGCGTATTTCAAAGACACATTAAGGCTCAGTTATTAACAGTGATATGTGGGTTTTTTCCCCTTTTTTTTGTTGATAATAATTGTACTGATACCAGAGATTTCCTAATTCAATATCCATGTAATACAAACAAATGTGACAATTTCTCCAAGAAAATCAATCTCAGAATGGACTCGCGAATTGTATAAAACATCTCCACCACAAAAGCAACAAGAAAAAATGGTCAATTCACCGCTGTCTTTTCCAACGGAAAATGCAGAAAGTGTAAGAAGGAAAGTAAACAAAGAAAGCAAAAGTAATAAAGAAAGAAAAATGGCAGAACAAATGGATACAGAGGTAATAAACCTCAGAGAGGATCCCGTACTCGAACTTTTTGTCGAAGAAGAAATGGATACCGGAAGACCCCCAGTTTCCAAAGAAAGATAAAACCAAGGCGGACAAAGTGAAAACAGCCCCAAGGAAACAATCCGAGGAATTATCTAACCCTAAATGACAGATACGATTATCCAGTGGAACTGTCGAGAGTTTCGCTCAAGCATTAATGATATAATAGACCTCATTTCCCAGTATCATCCAATAAGTCTCTGCCTACAAGAAAAATATTTAAAATTACAGCACCGCAATACAATCAAAAATTATACAATATATAGAAAGGACCGCATATCAGATACAACAACGCGAGGAGGAGTCGCAATATTAGTAAAAAGACACGTGCCATCTCAAGCAATGCCGTTGAACACGCCCATAGAAGCAGTCGCCGTCCGACTAGCAATAAGCTTCAACATTACCATAACGTCAATATACATATATCCTAGTCAAGATTTCTCCTTGAAATATTTCGAAGAGCTGATTGCTCAACTACCATCTTCGTTTTGCATTTTAGGTAATCTAAATGGACATCACCCACTATGGGGCGATCCCAAAATAGATCAGAAGGGTAAACAAATTGAGAAAATAATAAACGAGAACAACCTCATAATCTTGAATGATGACACACACACACACACACACACACACATATTTCCACCTCCCATCAAAAAGCAGCTCCACAATAGATCTATCAATCTGTTCCCCAATACTGTTCTCGAAGATCCAATGGATTGTGCATGAGAACTCATTGAGCAGCGATAACTACCCCATAATTTTGAAAATTACGAAGAAAACCCCATGCCAAGCCACCAGGCATCCTAGATGGCAAATATTTGATGCACAGGAAACCTTCGGAATATTAGCAAAACTAGACCGGAACGTCATTAAACAAGAATCAGTACAAAGAACAGTGGACTATGTCACAAATACCATTCTTCAAGCAGCGGAAAAGACAATACCCAAAACGTCTGCTTACATTAGAATATATCCAAAACCATGGTGGAACAGCGAGTGTCAGGAAGCTTAAAAAGAGAGAAATAGTCTGGAATCACTTTCGCAAAAATCCAACAATCTGATGCAATTCAAAAGAGCCAGAGCTAAGGTCAGGAGAGTGCACAAAATCAGCAAAAAAAGCGAGTTTGATCAAATTTGCATCCACTATAACCAGTTCCACACCTGCTACGCTTATCTGGAAGATCAGAAGGATGACAAACAATTCCCAAATAAATCCATCTCCACTACTAAATTGGAAAGGACAGTTAGTTAAAAATACCTCAGATATGGTCAATGTGCTCGGCGAAAACTTTGCCAATACATCTGCCATTTGCGCATACCCAACTGCTTTCAAAACTTACGAGAAGGAAACCGGAAAAATAAACATAAAATTTTCCACCAATCACTATGAACAATACAACTTGCCACTCACGGTTGCAGAATTAAAACAAACCCTGCTACAGACGAAACACAGGTCCCGATGAAATACATTATGCAATGATACAACAATTAGATGAGCAATCTCAATTAGTCCTGTTAGATTTATTTAATAAAATATACCTTGAGAATACAAAGGTTGGTAGGGTTGTTAATGACAGTAATGGCAGTGTGCTACTGCAACAGGATCTAGATAATTTGGGCAGATGGGCTAAGAAGTGGCAACTGAAGTTTAACCTTGACAAATGCAAAGTACTGCATATGGGTAGAAGTAACCCCAGAGAAACGTACCAACTGTGTGGTACTACACTTAAGGTGGTAGAAAATGAAAAAGACCTGGGAGTAATTGTGCAGTCAGATATGAAGTTTTCTGAGCAATGAAACAGGCTGCCAGGATAGGTCATGGGGTTTTGTCAATGATATATAGGAATTTTGCTAGCAGGGAAAAGGAGGTGATTGTCCCTCTGTATAAGGCAATGGTCAGGCCACGCCTTGAGTACTGCGTACAGGTCTGGAGGTCTCATTTTAGGAAGGATGTAGATTTACTTGAGCGTGTACAGAGAAGGGCAACAAGATTGGTGAGGGGAATGAAGGGATCCTCTTATCAAGAGAGGCTTAAGTTCTGCAAATTGCAGTGGCTGGAGACTAGGCACCTGCGCGGTGATCTGATCGAGGTGTATAAGGCCTTGAATGGGTTGAGCACGCTGAATTCTGATGGGATCCTTCCACTTGTTCAGATTACGAACCTAAGGGGACATAAAGACAGATGTAGAATAGATGTGCAGAAATTTGCCTTTAGCCAGCGGGTGGTTAATTGCTGGAACAAACTTCCATCTGCCGTTGTGGAAGTTGATAGGTTAAATAAATTTAATGACGAACTGGACAGGCAATTTAGAGATAATGGTGTGATTTTTTTTTTTTTTTTTTGGCTGATGCTGCATAAGCTCATACACATGCTTTCTTGCATCACATGGCACCACGCAATAATACTGGCTTTCCCGAAGCAGGGAAAAGACCAATCAGACCCACAGAGCTATCGCCCTATCGCTTTGACCAGCTGCTTGGGCAAGTTCTTGGAGAAAGTTCTCAATAATAGACTAACGTGGTATCTAAAAAGCAATAACCTTTTCAATCCAGCACAATATGGCTTTCGAAAAAATTGCTCTACCTTAGATGTACATATACATCTGGAAAATCAGGTAAGAAACACTTTCCTCAGAAAACATCAAGTCATAGTTAATTTTGATATTCAGAAAGCATATGATACTACGTGGCGGTATGATATCCTTAGAGGACTGCACCAACTTGGTCTTAGAGGACACCTATCTCTATACGTAAGCAATTTTCCAAAAAAAAAAAAAAAATCGAACATTCCAAGTTCGACTTAACAATACACTTTCCAGAACATACACTCAGGAAGAAGTGATCCCTCAAGGATCCGTACTAAGTGCCACACTTTTTGCAGTACACTTTAGCACAATAATAGAACAAATACTAGCCAACATCAGCACAACTGTTTATGCAGATGACTTCAACATTTCTGAAGTCATCTGCATAAACAGATGACTTCAGAAATGCATCAAGCGCAGCATAAAGTAAAGTAAAGTGCAGCCATTATCAACCCACTGCAGGATGGAAGCCTCCTCAACGATTTATGTTGAGGGAAATGGACCATAATCTGCCACGCTGGTCCAGTGCGGGTTGGCAGATCGACCGTATTCAGCAGTCAGGGGCTTGAACCCCGGTCTACTCAAAGAGCGTGTGCTACTGCACTCCCGCTCCTGCCCACTCGGCTACGGAGGCCTGGTAAGCGCAGCATATGAGAACAATATAACGACAATTGCAGGTAGCCATAAACAAAGTGATAAAATGGACAGAAAGAAATGGATACAGAATTTCCACACAACAGACCGTGTGTATACATTTTTGCAGGAAAAGTAGTTTCCATCTTGATCCCGAACTCAGGCTGAAAGGGCAAATAATCCCTGTTAAAAATAGTGTCCGTTTTCTAGGTCTTGTTTTATCAGAAAATTAACCTTTTTGGAGCACATTAGTCACTTAAGCGTCCAGTGTATAAAGAAAATGAATATCTTGAAGGTCCTGTCTGCTATGTCCTGGGGAGCGGATAGAACAATACTATTACGATTATATCGCCTACTCATTCGGTCCAAGTTAGACTATGGTGCCCAGTCTATGACTCGGCGAGACTTAGTGCCCTGAGATGGCTTGACCCAATACATCACTGCGCTCTCCGAATAGCTCTTGGAGCTTTCCGTACTTCGCCTGTGCTGAGCCTGTATGCGGAAGCTTAAGAACCTCCACTATAAATCAGAAGACATAATAAATTACTTTCCTACGCAACTAAAATAAAATCCCTACCAGGTCACCCCATACAGGAATTTCTCTTTACACCAAAATGGGAACAACAATACCAACAACAACAACAAAGAATCAAACCTGCGAGCATGAGATGAAAAAATCTTCTCCTCAGTAGAAATCTTAACCTCGATAATATAACTCCACTGACGAAGCAGTCTACACCACCATGGACCATGAAACAGCCTACATATGATTTCTCCTTCCACATTTGGGATAAACAAGCATTTCCACATATCAACTATCAGCATCTGCATGATGCTTACAAGTCGCAATTTTTAGATCATCGCTTCCTATATACAGATGGCTCAAAAAATGATAATCATGTGGAAGCGTCATTTACACATCTGATGCCACCACATCCCAAAAACTCCAAAAAGACTGCAGCATTTATACTGCAGAACTGCAAGCCATAATGTTAGCACTAAACCAAATCGAACGCTCAAGCTCACCAAACAGCATCATTTTTACTGACTCCCTTAGCTCCATGATGGCCATACAATTTTTTTTTTTTTTTTTTTTTTTAATACTCCGGGACGACAACCAAGTCAATAGAGTTTACAATAAATCGTCAATACAAATATTTATCGTATTTAGTAGTCACGAGCATGAACGCCGGTCCACTCAAGGAACGCGTGCTATACACTTTGGCTCCTGACCACTGGGCTACGTCGCTCCTTCAACAAGGTCATAACATAAGATTTTGCGAGATCCTAGGTCATGTCGGAATATATGGTAACGAACAAGCAGACAAAACTGCTAAGGAAGCCAACAGCAAAATCAACCGGTGAAATACCACCACTTTGCTTATTGGAGGCTTGAAGTGGTGAAACCCATGTTTAGTCTCTAGAGCAAAGTTTCCGGCATCCCCCTCCCCTCTCCCATACTTCTCCTTCAACCCATGCACGGTACTAAGTACTATAGGTTTTGATACCTTTCGTGTTTGGGGTTCTCATAAAAAAAAAAAAAAAAAAAAACTTTCTCGCACCCGAATCCATATCTTCCACAGATTACAAAAGTTATTCCTAACAGCGGGATACACCATTGGCAACAGCAATGGCAAGGTCTAAACAATAACAAATTGCACCAAATTAAAAGTTCACGGCAACCATGGAAATCCAGCAAACAACAAAACAGACGTGACGAAGTGATACTTGCAAGGTTAAGAATAGGACACGCTCATTTCAGCCACTGTCATCTTTTGTGAGGGAAGATCCCCCTCTATGTCCTATATGTCACACACACACACACACACACACACACACACACACACACACACACACACACACACACACACACACAACAAACAATAGAACACTGATTACATGTCCAAACCAAATATAACCTTCGCAGTAAGCTATAGTCACTCCGTGACGCTTGGAAACTATTCGCAACAAAATACGAATACAAACAAAACTGTTTTAAAAAACCTTCCAGGCGCATTTTAGCCGCAGTAGCTCTTGCGCCAAGAATCTCTAAATCGATCAATCTGGCAGCTATGTGAGTGGCACATCCCACCATCTGACTTAAGAGGCAGATGGTGGATGAATCCCTGAGGATGATAGCCAACAGATTGAAGATGGCCAACAGGTTCTTACCAGCGTTGCAGTCAATTCACAGCTTAGCACATTTGGAAGTTGTCTTTGATAAGCTTGTAGAAGATCGGAACTACAGAAGACAAACTGCGGTGTGGTTAGCTGAGGCTACTGTTGCCTAGCAGTTTTGTGTATTTCTGTCAACGACTGTGTACGCAATTGTTGTAATTATTTGAACAAGTGTATATCTCGCATAGGTTGTTTCAGTAGATGTTATGTTAAGCTGAACTTTTTACTACAACTGACAGGACACTAGACAGTAATGTAGTGATGAGACTTTCATTTTATATTTTAGCTATTCTTTTTTATTTCATTTTATGTTAATCCTCTGGCATTTTCTGCCGTGAAGGGAATTTGTCACTTACCAATGTACTACTATATTTATATTTGGTAGGACAAATAAAAATTCTTTCATACTACTACTACTTACTATGGCTGTATTAGTGTGAACGAACAAGAATAAGTAGGGTACCACAAACCCCAGAACAAACCTAACGTCACAACGATTTGCCCTGGTACTGCACGACTTTCAAACATATTTGTTTTTAAATTAGTGGAAAAATTAACCTTTTAGAGATGGCATTACGTTGCCAAACGGTCAATCTGCGATTCACACACTGTCTCATCGTTTAAATAAAAGAATGATTAACTTTGTCGCATCATTTGTTTGAAAGTAGTGCAATATTAGTTCTTCTATATACCCCGAGTTGGCTTTGCATTCGCAACACCCCTTTGTGTAGGAATGGACTAATCTGTAACGCTGGTGAAGCCTCAAAATCGGGAAAGGTTAATATAAAAGACTAGTTCACATACGGCGATCAGTTTTTGAGTTCTGAAAAGAAGAATGGATGGGCGTAGAGGCTGTATTACGTCAAAAGCCAAGAGGTATTAGCAAGTGTTGCTAATATCAAAGCCAAGTCAGTGTATGTTATTACAGCAATATACCTTATATTATAAGGCTATATTTTTACCAGTTGCGGCTGCCATATGGTTTCCTAGAGTTACTCTCGTCACAGTGAAGGCCAAACTTTTATCACTGCAGAGAAAGATGATATTGGCAACAATACAGATGCTGCAGAACAACATCAACCAATGCTTTACAAGTGATCTCAGGCTGTATCCCGATTGACCTTTATGTGGCATACCGAGGTATGATTTCTAACTTAAAGAAAGGTTTGGCAACTCAAATCCTCGACATTGCAAGTAATCTGGCCACGGACATTCGGCAGGAGAAAATTAATCTTTGGACAAAATTCACTGAGAAGTGGAAATACAGATGGCAATCCAGTGAAAGAAAGGACTCACTACCAGGGAGTTCACTGAAGACGCAACGTTCGCTGTAAATAAGAAAGTTATGGGATGGTTTTATCCTTCAATGACAACGTCATATTTAATAACTGGACATGGTTCACTGCGGGATAAATTGTGTAAATTTGGACTTGAACCTGACCCTTTGTGTTTTTGTGGGGCAGTAGAAGATTGGAGGCATGTTCTGCTTCATTGCCCGGCTTATGACGACTTCAGACAAGAACTATTTAACAGCACTCAACCTATTAGGACTGACAACCTTGATATTTTGATTCAAGATGCCAAGAACTTTGTAGCATTCCAATAATTCTGACAAGGTGTTTAAAAGAAGACGCACCTTGTTTACTAATTCTAGAAGTGGACAGTAGACTGATGTATTCGTGAAGATATATTTCTACCTTACAACTGTTAACTTAGAAACTAAATGCGGTGTTCGTAAATTAGTGATAATATAGAATGTATAAAATGGTATTAACTATCCATACAATTTTTATTTATTTTTTTTTTTTCCATAGAATTTTTTTTTTTTTTTTTTTCCCTCGGGTTGGGCAGCCTGAGGGCTTCTGTACTTTGGTATTGCACTCCTTCCACTGGACGACAAATTGGTGCAGCAGCACTAGATAATAGAATCAAGTACAACTACTCATGCTTAGAAATGGGCAATGATTGACCGGGTGTTGATCGCTGTAGAGTGTAGACACTGTTACTCTCTCTCTCTCTCTCTCTCTCTCTCTCTCTCTCTCAACACAGATTTTCCAAGGTAGAGTTCGACTAAACGTCTAGGTGCACCCAAAACAAGTACATCCGCATACATACATACATACATACATAGTATATCTTTTATTGTGTTTTATTGCTTGCAAGGGAAGATGTATAATTAAAATTGTTTCTTACGCAGAATGCGATGATTGTAAATAGAAAGTGTTTGTATCTATGTATATTTGTATATATGTAATAAACATGTATGTAAATATGAATATATATATATATATATATATATATATATATATATATATACCTTATTAGATTACAAAATTCGTTATGAAGCCAAAGTTTGTTCTATTGTCATCTTTGCGATCATTGCATTAACTTAATCAGTTTAAATCCTGATGGCTGCAAAAACAGCATCACAGAACATGTGCGAACTAACTCCATATAATTTAATAATTATTTTAGTTTTTTAGTTTATTTTCATAATCTACAGTGTATTTATTTTATTTTGTATAATCTAATTACTGTTATATTAAAATTAATTGTTTAAAATTATTGATTACATAAGTAATGAAATATAACTACAATTTTCTTTTTAATTTTTATTAAATAAATTCATAATTTCGTTTATTTAATAATAATAATAATTAATATTACAGAATTATGTAAGTTTATTTTGCCTTATCTTTATGCTGAAACATTTTGTACAGGGATTTGAAGGGGAAAAAATAAAAAAAACCTAAATTAGAGCCCCGAATGAGCGAAATTGACTACCGTATTTACCCATGTAAAAAAAAAAAGTGAACAGAGTGCGCCGATTGTGAAAATTGGGACTACGAGAACTGTTCTGTTGTTGTTAGCAACTAATGCTATATTGCTCCGGTGAGGGTGGTCATTCCCTGACCTTTCCGCATCCTCCGTATTTGGTGGTGACGGGCTCGAACCCCAGGCTAATCAAAAAAGCGTGTGCTATGCACTGCTGCTTCTTCCCACCTGGCTACGGAGGCACCGAGAATTGTTCTAACAAAACAGATTTACACGTTCTTGTGTAATCTGTAAACCTGAGAAGAAATGAATATGCCACGTCCTTACGGAAAAAGGGTTGTCCAGAAAAGCTCCACATTTTCTTATTACATACGAGGGCTATTCAGTTAAAGCACATTCGACGCGTGACGTTTCTCAGTAGGTGAAGGACACAGTTGTGCTTAAATCAACATACGAACTCGTTAGTTCATAACAAGGCTTGCTTCATTACGGATGCGGGTAATTTTTCTTTTGGCAATTCAAATAGATGGTGCAATCCAAACCAGCATGCAGATTCGGATGTTAACTGAAGGACGAGAACCGCAATAAATACATAACAATGTGTTTTCTGCGTACGATGAAGGTTACTTCCCAGAATCAGTACCATAACGGTCAGAGAACTTTCACAACTTCTGTATATTATTGCAGATGAACTGTTTATCCTTCAGGGTTTGCGCGTGTAGCACAGTGAATATAATCACCTCCTCCCCATTCAGAATTCGAACCCTGGTAAAGGCCCGGGTTCGAATTCTCAATGATAAGAGGGACTGTTATGGCTGAGTTAGTCAGTCTCAGGTGCGGATAGCAAGGTTCCATCCCCCCCCCCCCGAAACTCGGGTTTTTTCCCCAAAAAAACAGGAAAATCGACCAGAGAACACACTCAATTTATGGACCTATTTTACATGAGCAGATGAGGTAGTTCTCGGGTGGCCCCTAATATGACAGTTTTGCTTCAAAAGATTCCCCGAGAATCATTCAAAATCACCCTGCATATTTTTGGTCAGTTGAAAATAAGTGTTAATAGGACGTCGTTTTAATTCGGACCCTGAAGCGAAAACAGCAGTCGAAGGATGGTTTCGGTAGCCAAAAGAATTTTTTTATGACCACATAAAAGAACCAGTGGGACGCATATCTAAATGCTGAAGATGACTAGTTTTATATTTACAAAAATAATTATTTGTAAAATATAATTTCTTTGTATTTTGTGATAAACTATCCTTTTGATTTTTGTAACTGATCTAATGTTATGTTACTCAAATATACGAAGGATGTTTATGTGGGACTGAAAAAAAATCCTACAGAAGGCTTTGAAATCAGTTTTTTTTTTTTTTTTTTTTTTTTTGGCAATCTCTCACGCTTGCAGTAATGATTGAGCTAATGTATGAGAATGATCGGATAATTATCTCTGTTGAATGATGTTCTGCTGCAGTTTCCATATAATTAAACACCTGTTCGAATGACTCTGCACTAAATCCTTAATCCTGTGGGTTGGACTATTCAGAATGAATGAATGAACCGAGGCTATGAGAGCGTCAATATTTCTGTCTGTAAATTGAATACATTTTATAGTCAGTCTGTCGTTAGCAGAAGAAAATCCAGCAGATTTTGTGAATAAAATCCACGGAGCTGATGTCTGAAGCAGACTTGATCATGCTGTGAAAAATTCTATTATAGTTCCATACACTACCGTATTCAGGTATCTTCGTAAAGGGGGGCATGATGACGACCAGGTTTTTGAGTGTTTTTTTTTTTTTTTTTTAGATAGACTTAGGCACACCAATAAGCATGGTTAAGGGGGCATATGCCCCTCTTCCTTCCTGAATACGCCCTTAGTTCCATCTCTCCCAAAGAGAATGGAACCTGTGACTTTTCCACAGACTCAATATATTAACTGCGAATGCATTCATTTCAGACTGCAATTATCTAATGCAGGAAGTCAGCGATCACTGCGTTGGTAATTAAAACAAAATAATAAATAAACTTCTTGTTTCTACTGAAGATAGAGAGAATACTGTACAACCGTATTTCACCGTAGTAGTCGGGAGTGTGCCTGCAATGTGCACTCCTGTCAAGGGCACAAGTGCACTTGCTTGAGTGACCACAGTGACCGCGGTCACTCAAGCACGTGCACTTATGTGCCCTTGACCACTCGGTTAAGGCAACCCACACACTACTTTAAATCGCTCTTGCGCAGTTGCATAAAAATTAACAAAATAAATCATCTCTTGTTAAAATAATTAAAGCACAATCCGGGAAACATTCGTTCCGTTAGTCAAAGGCATTGGCATAACAGATGGTTGTGTGTCGTAAGGTTTTACTCGCATCAACAACTCAGACCATATTGTGCCGTATATAATATGCTTGTGAATATAGAATATAGGAATTATTGATCATTTAATAACTCTCAATTATCAAATTTATCAAATACCAGAAGCTTCCTATATCTAAAACAAAGGTAATCCCTGTTGATTTATAATATAATATGCCTGTGAATTGCACGTGTTTTGTGGTCGATTTTCTGGACGAAAAACCCGAGTTTCCGGGAGAAAAGCAATGATGCCCTCTCCTGAGACTGAAATTAAGAAAAGCACAGTTGTGAAAAGGGCACATAAAAATTCCCCGCGTCATCGATGGGATTCGCACTCAGGTCTCTTCCACCCGGTATGGGAAGGACGCGGATTATACCAACCGTGCTACCCAAGAGGGCTTAATCACGATGACAATTGCTGTTTGTCCTGGCGGCGATTAGCACTCGATCCCCTGGCCCTGTCCCCTCCCTTGTATCTGCCCACCTGTTTTATATTGCATTGTATAAGCAGGTGATGTTGTTACTAAAAGAGCGCTCTATTTCGTGAAAATGGCTGCACCTAATAAAATTGTACCAAATAAATTAGCCACTCAGTTCAAGGTGATTCACGAAGAAACAAACAGTTTCAAAAAAAAAAAAAAAAAAATCACAAAAATGAAAAATGGCAATTATTATTGTCGGAGGTCGAGAACCTCTGAAAGTTTCTACGCATCTTACAATCCCCACGAGTCACACGGAAGATTTAGGAAGAATCGAATTATCGATTCTTCCTAAATCTTTGCCAATAAATCTATGCTAATTGATGCTGTTGCCTCAGCGAGCGATCTACGCTTCGATTCAAGGATGTCTTGGCAATGGTGGCACAAACAGAATATCGTTGAAGCCCCAACACTGTGTGGTTTCTCTACAAAGAGAAGCCACACAGTGTTGGGTGTCTCGGGAGCCAGGAGCACCCTACGTCATCTTTTTCGGTAACTCGACCCGTCCATAGCATGTACTATGTTAATAAGATTTTCATGTACGAAAGTGAAGAAGCGCACTCTTTTGCTGGAAGATTAAATATCGGTGGAACCTTTGTGAAGTTGAAGCGTAAGCCACTTGCAGATAAATGCACCCATTAATCGTAATTTCCTAAATAATAAAGGGTCATAAATGACCTTGGGAGGATCTTCAGTTCCCTATACTCCTGAATGTTGTGGAGGTTGACCTGCCCACTTAAGTGAAAAATAGCAACGTAGTTGCAAGAAAACTCTGCGGCCATTCCATCCTCTTCTACTTTTTTTCTGAAAGTTGCAGCGAAACTCTCATTGCTCGCATTTGTCATCCTGTTGTAAGGCTTGCACTCTGCAACTTTTAAGCATTCAGAGATAGATTCTTTTTGAGAATAAGCCAGAATGTAGTTTGGGGCATATTCAAGTTACTGTTAAATCTGTAAGAGTGCTTTTGCTTCACTAAAAGATTTTTTCATGCTGTTTATCAGTGGCACGGGGATTATTCGGGATCTTTCCCTTACAAGCAGCAGCTTTTACTTTAAACAAACTGGATGATAGAAGATGCTTCTTTCCCTGCAGACAAATCCGGGTTTACAGAAGTGCAGTGCTGCAACTGCAACATAGCTTCAAGTGGGGAACTGGAATAGTGCAATTAATGTTGGCACGGAAACCATGCAATCAAATTTTAGGACGTTTAAAAGTATGGGTTTCAGACTACCAACATTACCTGAAGAAGCCACTTCAACCAAATGTCCCTCCCCGGAAGATGTAACAGAAATTACATTTCCTGCGGAATAATTACATATAATTATATATAATTATATATATATATATATATATATATATATATAAACTTAATATAACTCTCGTTTAGCGTTTCAGAATTTACTTTCATACGCATGGATAGTTTTCATGAAGATCTGAAAATATTTACTTTTTGAATTACCTTTTATACGTAATTCCTCTGACTTTATATGGTCGCCCCGAATGAAAACCGAAAATATATTTATTATATTATATCCAATATAATCAGGGGTGGCCAACTTCATTTGTGATGCGATCTACTTTTTTTCTTCAAAATGTGCCGCGATCTACCATCTCAAGAATTTCATTGAACATAGTTAAAATAGTTAAATCAACACATGTTGACAAATGTTGTTTATAAATTTTAAAATTTAATACAATTCAGAATTCTTATTTTAAATTCATACGTATTTAAATTTTTAATTTATGTGACGTTTGTGTCTTCATGTCATCTGCCAAGCTTTCAAAATCGGGGATATACTCTGTTAAGGCCAACCCTAAAGAATCTTCTGTATGCAAGTCCGTAAGGCTAAAGCGATTCTTCGTTTTTTTTTTTTTTTTTTTTTGTTTGAAATACGAAAAGGCCGATTCACATAGAATTGTATAACCAAAACAGGAATTTAAAAGTTCACTGCATTTTTTTACATTTGGATACTTTTCACGGCAACCATATTTCCAAAAGTCTTTTTCTGATGATCCGGCTTTTAGGAAGATATTATTTCGCAATATAATAATTTCATTTTCAAGTAATATTTTCTCCATGTGAAAAATCTCAGCGATTTTTCTGCAGTTGTCTAAGTCGACATTAAATGGATAAGAAATATAGTGAACAATGTCTTCAATTGTTTTAAAATCACCGAATCTGGTTTTAAAATCATCCACAACTTTCTCAATTTCAGAAACATATTTCTCACAAAACAGGATATTTTTGCAAATGATCTTGCATATTTGAAAAATGATCGAATTCTTTTTCTTTGAGATCCTTAGCCATTGCCAGAAATTGATATTTATATGCATAAATGCTACTAATCATGTCACCTACATTTTTATTTTTTTCCTCGTAATTCCAAATTCAGATTACTTAATTTACTGGTAAAATCTGCCAAAAAAAAAAAGCCAGATTACACAAATTTCAAACAAATTTTTTAATTTCATTCAACAAATTTCGAAATCTCTGTAGAAACTTACTCCGACTCAGCCACCTTTCTGCAATTTGTTTCATATCAAAGTCGACATTAAATGGATACGATCACATCTGTGTGTAATATCAGATCTGGTTCATTTTCATTGAGTTGCATCTTGAAAAGTTTCCTTTGAAGAGATTGTCTGATGGAATTCGCGATTTTGAAAGCGATGTCCAAACACTTTTAGTATTTAATCTTTTGCTGGCTAACACTTGTTGGTGGATGATACAGTGGTAACTCAAAAAATCTGAGAATTCATCATCTTTTTGTCACAATGATGCTTTGTCTTTACTTTAGCTCCATCTGTTGTTATTAATACGAGTTTAAATAGTAGTAATTTCATTTTTTTCAATGAAATTTTTGAATGTGTTAAATATATCAAGACCTCTAGTTCTTTCTTTCAACGAAGTCCATACGAATAAAACAGATTGAGCTGTTCACTGACATCTGTAGATTCATCCAGTTGTAAAGAAAAGGACACACCATTAGCAATATAAGCACCCAATTGTTCGCTCACATTTTCACTCAGTTTTTCAATGCGTCGCGTCACAGTATTTCGAGATAACTGCAGATCTTGAAGAGCACTTTTAATTTCATTTTTGTTCTTAAAATTTTCAAAAAGAGAATCTGTTATTTCTAAAAATGCGCCTTTGATGAACTGACCATCAGAAAATGGTTTGTATTTTTTTCAAGAAGATAACTCACTTTAAATGATGGTACAGTTACTGCTGTAGATTGTAAATTAGGTGTCACGAAGAAATTTTGTTGTACGAATAATCTGGATTTAAGTTCTTTTAATTTATTTTTTCTAAGGTCACTATTAGGCAGAAAATCCGATTGGCATTTACCATGGAGTGTGTTGAAGTGCCTTTCTAAATTTCCTTTTTTGTGGTTATAGCCACGGAAGCATTGCAAATCAAACAAAAACATTTTTCTTTTATCATTGCAAAAAAAATATTCTAGTTCCCACTCTTGATGAAAATGATACGTTTTACTCTTTTTCGTAGTATTCATTTTAAATCAAATCAAATTAATGTATAAGTACTGTCGAGTTATTAATATTAAGTAAGCTAAATAAGAATTCTACACATACACTATGCTCTCCACAACGAACTGCTTGAATTTTCACTAGACAAGCATAGCGGCTGCGCGGCGACAAGACTAGTCACGTGGTTCAACGGATTGGTGATAATCGTATGCAGTGGGGCCCTTAATAATAAAGAAACATTTAGATTTTGACTAATTTATTTATTATTATTAGCCATATGGTGCAAGGAAGCCTGAGGTGCAGCCTTCTGCTGCACCGGGAAAAAAAGAAAAAACTTTCTGAATTACCCTGAGAGAGAAAACAAGAGTCAGAAATAGAAGGGAATCACCAAGAAAGAGAAGAATGATGATATCCAGCTCAGGATCCTGGGTGTGCCAAGCCCATACTCGCTAGATGTGAGCTCCTGGGGATTTTTTATATATATTTAAAATTCGTCGTGATCGACCGAAATGAAAGCCGCAATCGGCTTGTTGGCCACCCCTGCAATATATTATAATACTTATTTTTACTCCGAAATATATTCAACCTGTAGCACTTGTAATTGTTTTTAAATAATTATTTAACAAATTTACGTAGAATAGTAAATAAATTGGCCATTTTTCAGTTATCGATGTTTAGTAGGAAGTATAATAAAAGTTAAATGGAGAAACTAAATGCAATTATTTTATTTTATTATTTTATATTTTATTTTATAACTGGCACTCACTTATCTTACAACGGCGCGTGCCTCCTTTGAAACAACGCATCCAAAAGATATAAAGTTGTTGAAAAACTTTAGCAATCGTTAAAACGAACTGATACATTTTATTTAAAGATTAATGCTGAAGTATTAATTTTTCATTTTTACAATTTGATTAATAAAAATATATTAAATAAACTAATCAACATTTTATATTATAAAACTTATGAATAAAATTTTTGCTAGTGATAACACCATTAAAAATCTATTTGGAAGTTCCTAAAAATCTGAAAGTATTCAAATAAGTTTTAAAAATGAATTCATGCCACCATATTTCCTTTCATAAAAGGAAAATGCATTTTAAGCTATTTACTAAAAACACATATCTGAGCGTGATTCCAGCGCTCAGATATGTAAAGAATTTACATATCTGAGTACAATTCCAGTAAAGAATTCGTTACAAAAATGTGTGCCATGGAAATAAAATATTTCCGAGCCGAAACGGTTCCGGTTATCTTTTTCATCAATACTGTATTTTTCATGTCTTTCATATTTTTCATACCAGTAATCTTTTTCATATGCAGAAAATTTGTTCCCCTAACTCCATAACGATGAATTTTTAGGAATGGCTTTCAACTTATTTGTTATAAGAAGATGTGATTTTGATTAGGTAAATATCTATATGTCGGCTGGGCTGGATAAATATAAATAGGATGCATACTTATATTATTAGTGGAAAAGCCGGGGAAGGCAGAAATGAATATTAAATTACTCATGATTTCTAACTGAAATGCAATATTGTATTCATCAAATCTAATATTGGTGCACGGCTGTCATAATAATTAATATTATCGTATGAAAACAAACTTGGTATTAAAATTATTTTGCGATATGCAATATTTTGCATCATTATATTGTATCATTTTCTTTCATGAGCATAAAGTATAAGAATGGAATTTTCTGTTGTTTAGCCAAATACATTTCTAATTAAAGAGATTGGGATGAGGAAAGTAGAAAATTCGTGTAGCAGACGGACGTTTAGAAGCGAGTTTACGAAATTAATAGCACGAAAATAGTGCATAATAGTAGAGGCTTACTTTTTATCAGACGCATATACCTAGTAACGATATAGTGCATAAATTGCTGTATCTTAAGGAAACGAAACTTCTCATTTTGAAAGCTGCGTTTCCGAATGGTACAAAGTAAATAAACTAATTTTTATTTCAAAATGTAGAATTTAGTGTTATTAATTTAATATATTAACTGATAAATTAATAATTAACTACTAATAAAATATTATTATAATATTTTAACCTATAAATTAAATTAAGACATTAAAAGAAGTCAATTAAAATTTACATCTTTTTAGTTCGCGAACTAAAAAGATGTAAATTTTAACATCTTTAACATCTGTTATTTCAAATTCTGCAATAATCGCAATAATCTTTTTCTTTCTTCACAGAGAGGGAGATCTTAAGTAATCGGAATTACTTCAGACTCTTAATACAAAAATAGGCAATAAGTACTGTGTAAATAGGCTTATATTAATAGTGCAAGCATACAATGTAATGCAAGCAGAGCCGTGTTGAGACAGAATTCAAGTTCAAGGTGTTCAAAATTCAAGGTAGGCCAAACCTGAATTAAGCATCTCTGCATGCCTACTCCACTAGGCATATAGAAATGCTTTTCTATAATACAGTACTTTCGTATTTAGGATAACTCCAATTATTCTAAATACAGAGGCATTACGGCAACGGCACAGGGCACAAATAGTTATTGCTTTCTCTCAAGCAGAGTTGTAGAGGCGAATTCGATCACTGGACACAGGCTCGGCCTTAAGAGAAGACGAGTGAAACGATTCTTTCACTCACATTCTCTTAAGGCCAGAAAACCCAATTATGTGAGTTACACCCGATTTTGCATTAAGAACAGGTCACAAAATATGTTTACGAGTTCAGTTAGAATATCGGTTATGCAGATTTTTATGCTTTTAGTTTTAAGGAGTTTTAAATTATTAATCAGTAAATAATAATTTAGAATTAAACATTCGTTAACTGTGCCATGGCAAAAAAAAAAAAAAATATATATACAGTATATATGAATCAAATCACTCCATTGCAAGTGATAGTGCGGAGAACAGAGTCGACTGGGTTTGACGTAAATAGATACCCCACTGTCATCGTGTTGCATTAGTCCCCGCAAAATGGAAATAAATTTTCTGTTTATACTCCGGGACGACCAAACGGTCAGAGGAGTTTTTACAAGATAGACAGAATACAAATAGACAGAATACAAGAAACAGCACCGTATTCAGCAGTCACGGGCTTGAACCCCGGTCACTCAAGGCACGTGTACTTATGCACCCGCGCGCCTGACCACTAGGCTACGGCGGCCTTTTTTTTAAAGCCGATCCTGTTCGTGAGGCAGACCAATGTGTGCCTCACGAACGGTTATTTGTGGATAATATTTTATTGAAAGATCAATTTAAATGCGTAACATTCATAAAAGATTTATTATTATTATTATTTATTTTTTTTTTTTTTTCTTGTGTCCTCAGATTCTTCTCTTTCAGTTGCTTTTAAGAGTATACAAAGAACTGCTATGAACGGCAAAAAAACTTACAGGGGTGTAGAGATCGAAATATCAAAATCAACTGAATATCAAGAAAACTGCTAGCGATCAATTTTAAAATCGCGGGAACAACAACGCTTCAGGAATGCTATGGAGATCGGTAGATATAGAATCCCGTGGAGCTCCTTTCTCAACTAAGGAAAGAGGTTCGCGAGTACCCTCTCCCTTACAATAACAAAACATAAATTTTATAAACATTTCCACAACGAAAACATATTTTCGTCATATTCTTCAGCATGATTTTTTATTTTAAATACAGTATATACAATTTTATTTTAACAAATTTACAACTTTTGTAACGGCGTTCCGGTAGAAAACTGTCTCTCTCTCTCTCTCTCTCTCTCTCTCTCTCTCTCTCTCTCTCTCTCTCTCTCAAACACGCACACCCACACACACTTCATATGAAGGACTAGGGAAGCAAAATGCTCCAAAGCTAGTTGTTGATATAAAAAAAAAAATTGAAATTTCAGTGTGTTATGAGCAATATAAACTATCGTAAACTATTGACTAACGAAGATAAAAGCATTGTAAACAGATGAATTAAAATCGAGCTAATGAAACTTTTGAGTTCCATTCTCCAGAACAGTGGCATTTTAAGTTTCGATAAAAACACAAACAGTTTGAATAAAGCTGCAAACATCACACATTTACAAACAAGTAGTTCTTCAATTTGTTCATTGGGAATCACTGCAAAAACAGACGATAGCTTCAGGTACTTCAGCAATTCGATAAAGGCGATTAATTATTTTAAAACCTTTTCGGGATCTGAATTATCGGGCTGAAAGCACATGCAAATTCGGCCACCGAATTGAAGAAATTAATTTAAAAAATCCAATAGCAGTGGACTCATGCATTATTATTTATGTAAACTCCAATTTGACAGCAAAGAAATGCGCAACTACGTGAATATACACTATATGCATATATGTGATTTTTTATCTATATTTAAATGCAAAGGGTAATTTAAATAAAAAAAACCCAGTTAATAAAGGAAAGTTAATCATTTTGATTCGAGTTAATCATTACCTGAATCAGGTCGTATGCCTTTTTATAATTGCCTGCACCAATTGCCAGCTTAATTATTTCGGTAATTTCATTTTCGGACGACATCCTCACTGAAACAAAAACATGAAAAGAAAAAGACTTTTAATATGACTCAAGTTTCATCAGCTTATATTCTGTCATGTGATAATATATTCTTAACATCTTAAATTCAATTCAATCAAGTCTATCAAAAGATACTTTTGATGCTTACCTAAATTCTCAACAAAAACGCGGCAGCAGTCAAACGCCGATCTGACGAACTTATCTTAGGGGACTATATTTCTTATCTATCATCACGTCGCCGTGCATTAATCAAAATTTGCTACAACGAAAAAATTTGGAAATGTTTAATAATTTAATAATAATAATTACCAAATTTATACACTACAACGTATAAATTTCGTAATTATTAACGTAAAAACGAGTGTTGCTTGCTTTCAATCAAATTTTATTCTTAAAAAGAGAAAACATTTTTTTTCCATTTTATATTTAATTAATTTATTTATTTAAATAACTACTTCCGCCTAGCTAATCGTTTAATTAATTTATAGAATATTTATTTTAAAAAATAATCTCCAGTCATCTATTAATGGTATTATTAGGAGGTTGTTGTAGTGTAGTATAGTGGATTGAAAGAACAAAGAAATAGTGTTGGCACATTTTTATAATAACAATACCACATTAAAACTTGTAACGAATGGCACATACAAAAGATTAATGCATTGTTTCAACCTTTTAGTGAAATGAAATCTTTTGCGGAAGAACGGTTTCCTCGTAATTCTTTAATTATATTTAATTTTTGGTTTTATCCTAAACTATAACTAGAAACCTTTCTGCTCCATCTCTTGGACTCTTTTTATGTTTCAAGCATGAAAAAAGTACAAGGAAATGCAGCTTGTGCTATTTGACTGCATTGCAATAACAACCTCCACAGCAGTAGATGTAGGGCATTCACTGCCCATTGTTATAAAGAGTGTAACAGAATATCTGAGTAACTCTATGTGAAGACGACAAATGAAAATTCAAATTGATTAACGTACCCAATTTTGTTTTATAACTAATCAGTAACATGATATTCAAAGATCGCTCAAAATGTTATTCAGGGACTTTTACCCTAGCCTTCCAACGAACTGGCTAGTGATCAAAGGCTACAAACACAGTATGTTGGTCACTGCTTCCCTCAGAATGATAACCTCTGATTTTTTCTCCGGGAAAAAAAAAGGGGGGGGGGGGGAATTATATGGGGTTGCCTGTTATCAGCATACCGGAATTGCATAGAACATCCCAGTGATGCCTGAGCACAAATTCCGGGCTCCTCATAAGCATTCATTCTGTTGTAATCAAGGCATGCTCAAGATGCTGCCCCCCCCCCTCTCTCTCTCTTTCTGGCACTTATCTTCTACCCAGAAGCAGGGTTTTCGAATTATGCTCACTTCACAACCCGAGGGTTAAGTCCAGACTTTTGCAGTCCGCCAGCATGAGCACACCTTTGCTTTACTTTACATTCGCTGAATGCTCTTGTAAAAGTATTTATAACCAGGTGAGCAAATTAACAAATGATATGCTATAGCTGCAATGTTTTTAAAACATCCCCGCGTGTCACACCGCCATAAAGTGAAGCACTGATAGCCATACGAATAATTGCATTAAAATACAGTAATTATTATAACTATGTTTACTGGGTGGCCGCTTTCTTAGTTACACCAACCTAACAGAAGGTAACCGTTTAGTTTTCAGAACAGCTTGGATTCATCGCAGTATGAATCCAGGCTGTAGAAAGCGTGCCACACGGATGCTGGCCCGTGCTGACTCAATTGCTTCCCACAGCTATTGCAATTTGGGTGATTGCGGATCTCTATTCTGAAGAGCCGTTCCACTTCTTTATACAGGCTCTCAAATGGATTGAGATCTGATGGTTGGGAAAGCCGCCGCTGTAGGCCGAATGCACTCTTATGTCCCTGGAGTCGACCGGGCTAGCCGGGTGGGTAAAGTGCCTGCCTGCCTGGACCCAAAGGTCGGGAGTTCTAATCCCGCCTCGGGCTTGGTTCAGAGTAGAAAATGCAAAAACCTTGGGAGGTGCAATATGGCCATAGAAGCCGATGCGCCAACAACTAACAAAAAAAAAAAAAAAAAAAAGTCCCTGGAACTAGTTCTGCACAATTCCGACTTTATAACATGGAACATTATCCTCTTGGAGGATCAGGATACATTGCAGCCATGTAGGGATGCACCTATTCAGAAACAATTTTCAGATAACTTCCAGCATCCAAAAGTTGCTCCACTGGTATCAAGGGGTCAATGTGTAACTTGAAAACACTCCTTAGACCAAATGAGTTCATAGATTTATGCTGTTTCTTTTCACCATATTCTGGTCTACCCATTAGCGTGACACAGCAGTAATTGGGATTCATCACACTAATCAAAGTTTTTACAAACCTCCGCTAACCGGGATTGGTGTTTTTCTGAGCCCACTGTAATAGTAACTTCATATTTTCTTGCTGACAGGCGTGTAACCCGGTTCTGTCGTTAGCTGCGATACTCAATCTGTGACAATGCGCAACGAGGTATGCGTTCTAAAATGCCTCTTAGTTACCGCTGTTCTATTGGGGTGTTATTTGACTGACTGCAGTCTTTCAATCGGAGGTATCACTTACGATACCCCCGAGACCCAGTCGTACGTAAAAACCTTAGCACGATTGCACGTTTCCGAGATACTCATATCGGTGAGTCTGGCACTGACTGCCGTTCAGAATCACTTAAATATTTCATCTTGACCATTCTCTAGCGGCAAAACCACTATACCACAAGGTCCCCCACATCACAGGGGGAAGTTCCAAAGAGTCGGGGCGCTCGATGGCTGATTTGGTATGGTTGTTATAGATCGCGTGTAAGCTGTTCTACAATCTGGCATGGAGGCCTAGTATTTATTGTCTCTCTCTATACATCAAGAAAAGTTTTCCTCCTAGTGATATTTATTCGAGCCAATGGGAGAAGAGGGCGAGGCAATTACACCACTACAAATGCAATTAATTAGCATTAGCATTAGCAAGGGCACATGATGCAAGAAAGCGAGCTTATATAGCATCAGCCAAAAAAAAAAAAAAAAAAACCCTTATATCACGTATCCCTTGCTCCAAATGTTTGTCAAGTTCTGCCTTGAATCTGTTTAAGCTATCAACTTCTACAACGACAGATGGAAGTTTGTTCCAGCAATCAACCACCCGCTGGCTAAAGGCAAACTTCCGCACATCCTACAACCGTCTTTCCTCAATTTGAATTTATGGCCTCTCAGGCGAATATTTCAATTAAATATTTTAGGCCTGCTCTTTCGGGTGTAACAATATTCCTCTTGCATTATGGGAACCCGAAGCAAAAGGCCTTTTCCTAAGTGATCTACGTAAACGCAGGTAAATATTTACATGATATTTATTCGAACTTGAGAATGACGCTTGGTGGGAGTAGGGTAGCCAATGGGAGAAGAGAGATGCGGGTCACGTGGTACAAGTGGGCGGGGAAATCCGTCACTACAAATGCACAGGTAAATAATTACATAGGTCATTTCCTGATTAGATATCAATCAAAGTGTGAAGTGTGTTAGTTGTCTGACAGAATCAGGGGATTCCCCATCTCTGCATTGTATTCTGCATTGTATTCTTTTGTGTATTCACACATACACATTTTGTGTATGTGTGACACAAAACTCTGTGAAGGCAGAGATTTAAAGGTGTATGGGGATTGGAATGTTGTGTAGTGTTATGTTCTGTTGTTACTCTGACCATTGGGACCCACCGTTGCCCACACTTTGCCACGAGGAGGCAGGTCAGGCACCCAATAGCTTATTTAAGTACTCTGGCAGGCCAAATATATATATATATATATATATATATATATAAATAAAAAAAGGATGAACACTAGAATTTGGAAAGGCCAAAAGAGGTTTACAAGAAAGTGGTTGAATTTAGACGTTGACTAGAATTTGGCGGCAGTTTGGAGCGTACTTGGTCCGCTTAGTTAGAGTGGGGAGGGCAGACTGAAGACTGGATGGGGGAAAACAGGTAGAAGGATGGAGACGATAGAGTAGGCATCCCCAAAGAGGTCAGTGGGGACGAGCCGCACCAGGCAAAGTATGAGGGAGGCAGGGACATAGTGTGACATAGTGTTTTTTGACAAGCGGCACCGGTGCTTTCGCACAACTCCGCATTTGGATCTCTTGTGAAGTAAGACAGTACTGCCAAGGCCAGATAGCATATGTTAGTGTATGTTCACGTTTGCTTAGTGTGGGTTATGTTGTTCGCCTGGCTGCTTAGCCTATAGTCCGTGGAGCACCACAGACCGCTTGTTACCGTCACTGGTACTAGGAGTCGGACCAGGTAATTAGGAAGAGAAGTCTGGCTGGCCAACCCCCCGGTTAGCCTGAGCTTCTCAGGGCGGGACCAAATTTTTTTTTTTAAATAGGAAAAGGGGTTAGAGACTGAGGAGAAGAAAGAAGGTAAGCAGAAAAAAGAGGGTGAGGTATGGTGGGTCCCCAGAGGGGGGGGGAACCCTACCTAAGGAAAAGGAGAAAAGAATGTGAGGTCAAGTGATCCACAAAGTCAGGTTGCCTAATGGCATGACCCTGCATTTGACAAGTCAAATTACTCCTCTGGAAGTATTTGTGTGAGTTCCTACTCAAGTAGGAAAATCAGATATTGTCCTACACCTCGAAGAGAAGAGTTGCTGGCAAGTGAGTGGATCCCACACTGGGCAAGGGCCCATCGTCAGCAATTAAATCTTCTTCGGCCAAGGGTAACTGAGCAATGAGTGAGCAGTGTCCCACGCTGGGCAGGGGATTTGGATCATCTTCTCAAGTTATGATATGAGAGGAGGCACTGGGATTCATGAAGCTCAAGGATAGCTTGGAGTTCTTGTGTCTATTGCAGAAAAGTCCTTTTAGATTGGTGGATTTGTAAGAGAATTTCCTTTGTGAACGTCGAGAGATTCCTGTTATGCCAGGATAAAGATCAATATCCTGTTGGTGTTTTCTTTGATTCCATTCAGGAGATGTTATGTGAATTGAGTTTTGGGTCCATTATAAGATGGGGGTGAACTTGTGCTGAACAGTTTGCTGTAGGTGGATTTGACACATTTCAAAAACAGTCTGGGCAAAAGTAGTGAAGGCTTTGTAGTTTATTTCGTCAATTATGTAGAGATATTCCTGCCCATGGGGTATATTTCCAGTTCTTGTAATTAGGAAACTTCTGAGTAAATCATAAAGAGAGCAATTATACATGAGGTGAATCCAGTCTTCGTTGTCACCGCAAGGGCAGAGAGGAGAATCGGTGAGATCCACGGCATGCAGCTTGGCCCGGAACAAGACGTGAAGGCCTGGTGAGAGCCACTGCGGAGGTTTTGGTGCAGTAATCATAACTTGCGGAAGAAATCTTTTAGTTGTTTCACCTTTGGCTGTTTTCTCCCGAGATCGTTGCTAATGCTGGAAGAGCTTAGAGGAAATCTGTTTCATTTCGTTTTTTGGATCATTAGCTAGATCGAGTGTTATATCCAGAATGGCAGTGAGAATTCCTCTCTTTATGCGGTATGCAAGGCCGCGACGAATAACCTCCAGATCCAGAGGAAGAGTACCTGCTAAGCAGACTGTGTGGCAAGCTCTGGTCACAGTGAGTAGGATATTGCGTTGAATTACATGTAGCTTTGTTTTATTACGTGCAATGATGGCACAAGGGAACCATATGCCTGCACGATAGCATACAGCTGATAAGAAAATGGTTTTGTAAAGTAGCATGAGAGTCCACCTCTTCAAACCCCAGTCTGCCCTGCTAATTCTTACGATCATGGCGGTACAACGACGTATTTTGTTGGAGAGGTAATTAAGATGAGGTAAGAATGTTAACCGAGTGTCAAAGGTTACTCCTAGATATTTGAGTTCTGTTTTGAGTTGCAATATCTGCCCAGAGATTTTAATTTGGGGCGGTCTTTTTATGTCCAAGGATCCTTCGAGGAGGATAGCCTTCGTCTTTTCTCCAGAGATGACTAACTTGTGGTTGTTTGCCCAATTTTGGAGGATCGTTAAGGTAGGGGAGGCAATTCCTCTGCACTGATTCAGGAGGATGAGGTCATGTGCATAGGCCATGCAGTCCAAGGGCTTAGACCCATAAGAAGAAATTCATGGACGTGTGTGTGTGTGTGTGTGTGTGTGTCGGGATGGTTCCCAGGCATATGCCCATCTCCACCTAAATCGTTCAAGTAACAAAAAAACTGTAAAATGGGCCTGAAATTTAGCTAAGAAATTGAAAACCCAAAACAAGAAAAATTTTGAGATGGTTACTAATTTTAAACAAAATGTCGAAAAATAATAATTAAAATTTTGTATAGGAAAGTTAAAAATGTATTATAGAAATGTTTATGTGATGTGTTTAGTGTGTTGTTAATGTCAGGTCACTTTGCCATCAGGAGGCAGCTGACATCTACAGCTGCTAACTGATGCCCATCCCCGGCACGTGGAGCCGGACCTGTTTCTACTAATACAAGCTGTAGTGACTAAGCGCAACCCCGCACCCAACAGAGGAAGTGCAATACTGCTGGGTGCCAGCTATCCTGGTCTTAGGCCGCCCAAACCCAAGAACCAAGGAGAGAAAAAAAAAAAAAAAAACCACCGTAGTGGTACATGTTGAGGAATCACAGATCAGACGTATAGCTTCCAACCCAGATGCATTTATGCATTATTCATATATGCAGCCAATTCCACTTCTGACAAATTTCTCAAGATCGTCCTTTTGGCAAATACAGCAGCTGCAAACCTCTGCAAGGCCTGAAAACTGGATGCATCGTTCAGAAGAATCTGCACATTATCCTCAGTAATATTGGTAAGTTCTTCAGAAAGTCGATTCCGCTCAGATCCGTAAAAAGGGCAAAGAAACAATATATGTGACCAAGATTCCGCTGACCACCACGGATCAGGTTCCAGTCCTCTAGAATGTAGTTTTTCACGAAAGGACCCATGTTCTGTCAATATATAATTGGTAAACATCGGAGGATTAAACCATGACGACACTGTTTTTGATATTGCAGTCTGCTAATGGAATTAACTTTCTCGTCACCTCTCCAACCTCAGAAGAGCTCCACCGATTCCTCCATATTTCCACTAAAGAATTCCAAATTCTAAGTTTTTCTTCTTTAATATTATTAGTAAGGTCGATGTCCAAATACTCAGTTGGAATTCCCTTTCTCAGCACATACAGCATTCCTCGATACATTATGTATAAATCCAAAGGAACAGTTCCCGCAATCACCTGCAACGCCGCTGTTGACACAGTTCTCAGAGCATGTAAAAAGCCAATAACATTGATCGCTGCAATGACATAAGCTTGTTTCTAATTCGGACTTTGATCACTGCACACATCCACACTCCAGCTGCATAAGCTACAATTGGTAGAAAGATGGTTTTGTAGTACAATATCATAGTTCTTTTATTAAGTCCCCATTCTTTCTTAGAAATCCGTATCACGGAAGAAGTAAATTTCTTGATTTTTTCATTTAGGTGTGAACATGCAATGAAAACCCATCCTATCATCCAAAATCACTCCTAAATATTTTGTACTTGGCACTAGAGGAATTTGTTTTCCATTCAACAGTACTCTGGGCGGACGGTTGTAATCAAAGTGATTTTTAAACACCATAAAGTTGGTTTTCTTTGGTGAAATTTTCAGTTTATTCAAGGAGGCCCACGCAGACAAGTCATCCAAGATGTCCTGTATTTTTTGCTCCAGTATCATTCTGGATCCTCCAGAAACTCCCACAACCAAGTCAACCGCATACGCCACCTGCAGACTACTTGAAGCATGAGATCTGTTCAACCACTGGTCCAAAACAGCATTCCAAAATATCGGACCCAACACCGACCCCTGCGGACATCGTCGATTGATATATTTGTGAAACATCAAATGCTTCGCAGAAACCTTTACCATCCGGTCACTAAAATAAGAGCGTATAACTCCATACATATATTTGTCGCATCTAGACATTCTTAAGGATCTCAGCACGCTCTCCCATCACGCGGAGTCAAAAGCACCCTCAAAGTCCACAAACAATGCCAAAACGTACTTTTCAGGAGAGGATTTTATATAATTTAACAATATCAGAATAGCCTCCTCAGTTGAGTGACCCTTCTTAAACCCGAACTGATTATCTGATATAGCATGATTTCCTGTTAACACTTCAACAATACTAGGAAGCAACAGCCGTTCAAACAACTTGCCTAGATTTGCCAAAAGAGAAATTGGCCTACACACCATAGGGTCCCTCTTGGGTTTTCCAGGTTTATGAAGGATCTTGAGAAGAGCAATCTTCCAAGATCTCGGGAATTTCATCTCCAACAAGCACTTGTACATGTTTAGCAAGATCTGAGGACAGATGTCAAAAAATCTTAACAAAATTTTGTTTTCTATCAAATCCTATCCTGGGCATTTTTTGACATTTAGTTTAGCAATAGCTGCTCCCAGTTCCAATAAAGAAAAAAGACTGATCTCCGACAAACCTTCATACTCGGTATTTTCCAAGCGTATTCTTGACTGTTCAACTGTATTCAGCCCTGGTACATCCCCAAGAAAAAGCTCTCCAACTATTTTTCCAACAGTATCATGCCAGTTGTCAGTTTCCTTCCCGTTGACCACGACTGTGTTATAAATTTCGCCATGCAAAAGCTTGAGATCCGATAAATCAGTCCCCAAGGGTCTGAATTGCCCACCTCTTTAACTAGATTCTGCCAGCATTGAATCTTGGCACATGTAATTTCTTTATGATATTTTCTTCGTAGTTTTTTGTAGTTGTTACTAAGCAGTTGTATGTCCTGCACCGACAGATGTTTACTCCGCTGTAGCGTTTTCCTAGCCTTCATTACCTTAGGTCTTAGCTAAGTCAACGCTGGAGACCACCAAGGAACCGGGACCGCTCGGAATTGTTTTCTTTTAGCACTTTGTATCATAGACTGATATAAATGAAACTCAACATGGGCTACCAATTCATCAGCATTAAAATCATTCAAAGATATTGCATTATCGTCATTGTATACTAATTTCAAATAGTTACTAAATTTGTCCCAGTTTACCTTGTCCATCGAAAATCTTTTCAGGTTTCCAATACCAAAGTTCCTCCGCACTGATTCAGGAGCAATGTGAAAAGAAATTGCATTATGGTCGCTGTTCACCATATTCGGATTCACATCCCACTCCAGAATCCTCCCATCATATCCTGACGAAACAATTGTCACATCTATGTTGGACTCACCGTTATATGTTGAAAATGTAAAAGGTTTGCCAGGTAGATTCTGAACACTTAGATTATGCGATAAAATCAGATCCTCTAAAAGAGACCCCCGAGAGTCAACAACTCCACTATGCCAAAAGTTAGACTTGGCATTTAAGTCAGCCACCAGAATCAGTCCACGCTCCGCAAACCGCGAACAAATTCTATCAATGTGATACAAGGAAATCTGAAAATCATCCGCAGGAGAGCAATATGCAGACACTAAATAAAAGGAATACTCCATCAATGACACGGTGACGCATACTGCATTTGTAGAACACTCCCCAGTAATAGCAGTCATCACAATGTCCTGATTGAAAACAACTATAGCTGATTTAGGAGGGGCATCTGAAACAGCAACCACTCAACATGATGTTGGATATCCCATCGTATACAGGTCCTCCCACTTGAGCCGAATAATATGGCTCCTGTATGCAAACCAAATCAAAGTTATTATTAACTTTGATTTGTTCTAGAATCAGCTTTGATAAGGATACCTTGTCCATTGAAAATCTTTTCAGGTTTCCAATACCAAAATTCCTCTGCACTAATTCAGGAGGATGAGATCATGTGCATAGGCCATGAGGTCCACAGGGCTTAGATCCATAAGAAGAAATTCATGGACGTGTGTGTGTGTGTGTGTGTGTATGTGTGTGTGTGTGTGTGTGTGTGTGTGTGTGTGTGTGTGTGTACTGGTTCAGGGTGGTTCCCAGGCAAATGCCCATCTCCACCTAAATCATTTAAAACAGAAAATCTGTAAAGTGGACCTGATAAATAAAAAGATAGCTAAGAAATAAGAAGACAAAACATATTTTTGAAAAGAGAAGTAAAGTAAAAAAAAAAAAAAATTTTAAGTTAAGTTAAGTTCATAATCTAAGCTAAGTTAAGTGTATAAATAAGAAATTTTGAATAGGAAAGAATAAAAGTAAATATAAGAGAGATGTTTGTAAGTGTAGTATGTTGTTTATGTCAGGTCACCTTGCCATCAGAAAGCAGCTGAACTCTTCAACTGCAATCTGATGCCCATCCCTGGCATGTTGAGCCGGACCTGGTTCTATCTTTAAAAGTTGAAGCGCCAAAGCGCAATTAAACACTCAACAGAGAGAGTGCTAGACTGTTGAGTGCCAGCTGTCCAGCCTTGGGCCGCCCAAACCCAAGAACTGAACAACAACCGAACAAAAAAAAAAAAAAAAAAAAAAACCACTTAAGTGGTCCATGCCCAGGAGCCCCAGACCCCACCAAAAGCTTCCAGGTCTGAAGCTCCCAAGCCCTGATGCAATCAATGAAGATTCTGGTTGTAGACGGCCAATTCAATGTCCGTGAGGTTTCGTATGATAGATCTTTTAGGGAACACAACATTTGCATACTCTTGTAAGGCCTGAAAGTTGTTAACTCCTTGCACCAATGTATGTGCGTTATCTTCATTAAAATTAGCTATCTATTTTCCCAAAAGACACCGTTCAGCATTAAAATAAGGACAAGAGAACAAAATATACTGCCAAGTCTCTGCCGCTCCACAAGAACACCATGGATCCGGCTCCAATCCACGAGAATACAGTTTATCTCTGATCGACCCATGACCTGTTAGCAAAAAACTGGTATACATAGACGGACAGAACCACGACGACACCGGTTTAGTAATGGCAAAATCTGCCACAGGAATGATCTTCCTGGTTTTCTCTCCCACCTCTGAAGAACTCCACCGTGCTCTCCATATTCCGACCAACCCAGTCCAAATTCGAAGTTTCTCCTCCTTAACTGTAGCTGTAAGATTCAATGACATCCCTAGATATTGTGCAGGAATACCTTTCCGCATCGCATACATCATTCCTCTATAGACCACATATAAATCCAGAGGTAACAATCCAGCAATCACCTGAAGTGCCATCGTAGACACAGTCCGTGGTGCATACAAATAAGTCAGTATCATAGAACGTTGCAACGACATTAACTTACGTTGGATTCTGGCCTTGAACACATCCGCAATCCATACACCGGCAGCATAAGCAATAATTGGTAAAAAGATCGTCTTGTAATATAAACTCATAGTTTTTTTACTAAGACCCCATTCTCTTCTTGAAATTCGTACAACTGAGTAAATAAACTTCTTTATTTTGTCATTCAAATGTGCAACATGTAAATGGAATCTCATCCTATCATCTAGTATCACCCCCCCCCCCCAAGTACTTAATGTTGGACACAAAAGGAATTTGCCTTCCGTTTAACACTACTCTAGGTGGGCGGTTATAATCAAAATGATTTTTAAATACCATGAATTTAGTTTTTGTGGATGAAATTTTCAACTTGTTCAAGGCAGCCCAATCAGCAAGGTCCACCAAAACTTCCTGTATTCTATGCTCCAACACAATTCTAGATCCACCCGGGACCCCCAGAATCAAATCATCCGCGTACGCCACACGGAAACAACTTATAGCTAGAGACTTCTGCAATCACTGATCCAGTACGGCATTCCAAAAAATTGGACCCAGCACTGATCCCTGTGGACATCCTCGGCCTACATAATAGCTATACATTAGGTGCTTCGCACATACCTTTACCAATCTATCTCTAAAATATGAACCTATTACTCCATATAAATACCGGTCACAGCCAGACCTCCTCAAAACACTCAGAACACTCTCCCACCACACGGAGTCAAAAGCACCTTCAAAATCTACAAACACAACCAAAACATATTTCTCGGAAGAGGACTTCACATGATTAATTAATGTGAATATTGCCTCCTCGGTCGAATGACCCTTCTTGAAGCCAAACTGAAAATTCGACATAGCATTACCAACAGTCAGGACGTCAACTGTTCTAGGAAGCAATAACCTCTGGAACAGCTTACCGAGGTTTTATAAAAGCGAAATTGGCCTATAAGTTCGAGGATCGTCACGAGGCTTACCGAGCTTGTGTAGAATCTTGAGAAGAGCCATTTTCCACTATCTCGGGAACACTCGCTCCAACAAACATTTATTATACATTTTGAGCAATACATCTGGGCAGACCTCAAAAAACTTCAACACAATTTTATTTTCTAACAGATCCAACCCTGGACATTTTTTAGTGTTCAACCTCGCGGTGGCTATCCCCAGCTCAAACAACGAAAACAAACTTATCTCCGATGAACCATCATACACCAGATTACTCAGACGTATTCTGGCCTGATCAACTGTATCCGACTCCAACACATCCTCAGGAAAAATTTCCCCAACTGTCCATTGAACAGTACTAAACCAATCATCAGTTTCCACCCCTTCGGTCACCACAGTATTGTAAATTTCACCTCGTACCAACTTATCCCGTGATATTCTGTAAATCAGACCCCAAGGGTCCGAATTTCCCACCTCCTTGACCAATTTCTGCCAGCATTCCTGCTTGGCTCGAGCAATTTCTTTGTGATACTGTCGTCTTAAAGATTGATAATTACCAGCGAGCAACTCCACATCCCGCCCAGACAGGTGTCTGCCTCGCTGTAACTCTCTTCTAGCCCTCATCACCCTAGACCTCAAAACAGTCAGTTCGACTGACCACCATGGTACCGGGACTACTTTAGATTGTTTTCTTTTAGCACAATGCAACGTGGCTTGAAACAAATGGTACTCAATGTGAGCTACCAACTCTTCCGCATTCAAATTATTCAGGGATAATACAAATTCATCATTGTACACTGATTTCAAATAACTACCAAATTTATCCCATTTAACTCTTTCCATAGAAAATCTTCTCAAAGTACCAGTTCCAAAATCCCTCCGCATATTATCAGGAGCAACACAGAAGGAAATAGCTCTATGATCACTGTTCAACAAATCAGAATGCACATCCCAATTCAGTATTCTCTCCGCGTACCCGAAAGAAACAACAGTCACGTCAATATTTGACTGGCCGTGACAAGTAGAAAAAGTAAAAGGCTTATCTGGTAAATTCTGTACACTTAAATTGTGTGTTAAAATCAAGTCTTCCAACAGAGATCCACGAGAATCAACAACACCACTATGCCAAAAATGAGATTTAGCGTTCAAATCCGCAGCCAGTATCAGTCCACTCCCAACAAACCTCGAACAAATCCTATCCAGATGATGCAAACAAACCAGAAAATCTGCCAAAGGAGAACAATACGCAGAAACCAAACAAAAGGAAAGATCCCTCAGCGCCACAACTATATCTGCATACTATATCTGCAGAACATTCATTGGTAATGGCCGTCAATACAATATCCCGATTCAAAACCACCATAGCTGACTTTGGAGGAACATCTGTAGCAGCAAGAACTCAGCATGACGACGGGTATCCCATAACCTTGTATGCATGTCCTCCCACTTGGCCCGTATAGTATGGCTCCTGAATACAAACCAAATCAAACTCACCCTCAAAAGCTGCAACACGAATTTCATCAGCTACAGCACGAGACCGTTGTCCGTTTATCTGCAAAACTTTTAAATCTGTGAAGTGATTTAAGTTCTCTGTGGTAGATTGAAAATAATTGTCGTTACTCATTATATGTTCTCCTGTCTGTCATCTCAACAACTCTGATATATTCTGGACACTTATTGTCTCGGACTGAGTGATCATGGTCGCGACCTCTCCTCTTACAGTTGATACATTTAGGGGAACTCTCTTTGCTGGGACACTCAGCATAAATATGACCACTATTTGCACAGTGGCCACATGACACCGTTTTATATGAACAGTTCAGCGAAGAATGGCCATAGCCAAGGCAACGAAAACACTTGCTGACCACAGTAAATTTTCTAAAACGGTGTGATCCAAATCCCAAAAAGATTCTGTTGTTCTTAAACAAGCATTTATAGAGACGAGGGCTAAATCCTATAATCCAGTTGTAACATTTGGTCCCGAACCTGAATTAAACCTAAAGGAAACCTCTTGATTAACCTCCTCCTGAGTAACATTAAAATCCTGAAGGTTCTTACAATACAAATCCTCAAGTATATCCTGTTTTGTGAGATCCTTGGGAACACTATAAATTAACACAGTTGGATTGGAAAACTTAGGTTTCTCAACCGACAAACCCGCTTGTTTAAATGTTAAATTCTCGGTTATCTTGTTTACGTCATCTTGGCAAGTTGTCTCCATCAGAACTGCTTTGTTTCGCAATAGACGAATATTTTTAATTTTCATGTTTTTGTACTCTTTTTTAAACGCCTCAGTCACCGTCGATTTGACGCTTAGACTAGAGTCAATCTCAGAGCCTTCTGATGGACGAAAAATAACGATGTTATTAGTGTCAGACTGGGATTCAGGAGCCCCGCGAACAGAACCGCGAGCACTCTCACGATTCCCGACTGACTTCGATAAAACTGGTTCATCCTCTCCAATCAAACCACCTCCAACAACCTTTGCAAATGTTTTATATCTAGGATTCAAACTTGCTGACTCGGTCTGCGTCTTCAACAAATTACTAAAAAGTTCCGCGCGAGTCTCAAGCTCAGCTGAGCGTACCTTTAAGCACTCATTGTCCACTAGTAGAGTCGTATTCACTGCTTCCACATCTGCCCAGAAGCCCAAGATGCGACTAGCAGCAAAAGCAGTAACCCCGCAGGATTCGGAAAACAAAAAATCTGTGAGGGCTTTTTTAATCCTTGAAACCGCAGAACATATTCCAGAGACCTCCTGGACCCGTCCAGAAACAGAATCATCGTCAAATGGGGAACTCAATATCGATTCCCATCTCTGAATCACTTCTTCACCCCGATTCTTATCTGATACAGATGAACTGGAAGGATCAAACACTTCTAATCCCTCGGGCTCCACTAACGTGGATGATTCCACAATTAACTTAGGGGGGCAAACTACATTATCTTTGTCTATATTACTGATTATGTCCCTGTCTCCATGAGGCACAACCCTAGGTTTCAAAGGAACCTTACGACCTTTTAATGTTTTAAAAACCTCAGGAGATCTTAACGCTGATGACGTCAGTAGAGTCAGTAGAGGTACCTCCCTCATTATCGTGTTTACCTTGTTCTATGTCAATAGGAACAGATTTTTTCCGTTTATTTTTACTTTTATCGCCCTTAGAACTTCCCTTGATTGATGTAACAACATTTTTACCCTTTTGTTTCTTACGGGGTTCTGGTTTTTTCCCCAGACTCGCCAGAGAACACCCCCTCATCCAAATCCCCAACTATCTCCCTACTAGATTCTGTATCCATAATGTATGTTTTGTTTAAAGAAAACAGTACCAAAATTCTCCTTAATCTCTAATAAGTCCTCTTCTTCCTGTAATAAAATTTCTTTATTTATTTATTAAAGGGATCCTCTTCTTCTTGACTGTCCTGTTATTCCTTACACTTACCTCTCACCTACAAAAAAATCTGTTCAAAATATATATTTTTTCCAATGTTAACCAATGGGTAAAAATCAGCATAAAAGTTTTGATTTTGCCTAAACCCAATTTCTGTATCTCAGCTCCTAATCACCAGATGGAGCTGGAAAAAATCTTGAAAAATAAGTAATTTCTTTAAGAACTCACCCACCAAAGATGAGAACCTCAATCCCAATAGTTAAGGAGAAATTGAATTTTAAAGTTTTGCTAATTTTAGCCCAAAACAAGCCCACCATAAATCCTATGTTAACCTATGGGAAAAAGTCCATCCATAGGAAAACATTGAATATTCAAATTTTTATGTCAAAATTCCACTTGATATTATATAACCACCACCACAGGTAGGTGTCACTGTCCCTGTTATGGTGTATCCCTGGACACTTAAAAAAGAATTAAAGCCAGGTAGCCATCTTGTCCCATATAAAGTCTATGGACCAATGCAATTTCTATGGGAAAATTCACTATAGGATTTCCACAATGATTTTCCTATGGTGCAATGTTTCTCTATTTGAAATGAGAGCACAAATTGATGAAAATTTTAAAACAGTTATTTCTGTGTAAATACTCAACCCCAACTCACAAAACTTAACCTCTAGACTCACCACCTCATATATTTTCACCGACACATATTTTTTTCAGCTCAGGGGTTGCTAAAGACGCACAAACACATCCAAAAAGTAGAAGCACATTTTAACTTGACCTTGAATTTATGAGGGACAGGCTGCAGAAGAGAAATTCATGGACGTGTGTGTGTGTGTGTGTGTGTGTGTGTGTGTGTGTGTGTGTGTGTGTGTGTGTGTGTGTGTGTGTGTGTGTGTGTGTGTGTGTGTGTGTAAACTGTGTCGGGGTGGTTCCCAGGCATATGCCCATCTCCACCTAATTCTTTCAATAAAACAGAAATCTGTAAAATGGGCCTGAAATATAGCTAAGAAGTTGAATATTCAAACAAAATTTTGAGGTAGATAGATGTAACCAAATATAAACAAACAAATTTTGTATAGGAAAGATTAAAATTGTGTTAAAGAAATGTTTGTGAGCTTAATATGTTGTTTATGTCAGGTCACTCTGCCATCAGAAAGCAGCCAAAATCTTCGGCTGCGATCTGATGCCCGTCCCCGGCACGTGGAGCCGGACCTGTCTCTACTATTTTATTCTGAAGTGCAAAGCACAAACCTGCACCCAACAGAGGAAGTGCAATACTGTTGGGTGCCAACATCCCTGGTCTTAGGCCGCCCAAGCCCAAGAACCAAGGAAAAAAAAAAAAAAAACCACCGTAGTGGGACATGTTCAGGAGCCACAGACCGGACAAATAGCTTCCCAGACTGAAGCTCCCGAACCCAGATTCAATCATGCATGATTCACATATGCTGCCAACTCCACATCTGAAAAGTTTCTTATAACTGTTCTTTTGGCAAACACGGCAGCAGCAAACCTCTGCAGAGCCTGGAAGTGAGATGCATCACTCAAAAGAACCCACATTGACCTCAGTAAAGGGAGAAACCTCTTCAAAAAGTTGACGACGCTCTGATCCATAAAACGGACAAACAGACAACACATGCGTCCAAGTTTCTGCATCACCACACGAACACCAAGGGTCAGGCTCCAATCCTCTTGAGTAAAGTTTGTCTCTAAAAGATCCATGTCCGGTCAGTATATAGCTTGTGAACATCGATGGACAAAACCAAGAAGACACTGTCTTTGACATAGCAAAATCCGCCATAGGAATAATTGTTCTTGTTATCTCTCCAAATTCAGAAGAACTCCACCTAGTCCTCCATATAGCAATGAGGGAATTCCAAATTCTGGCTTTTTCTTCTTTAAGATTAGCAGTCAGATCAATAGAGATGTCCAGGCACTGAGCTGAAATTCCTTTTCTTAGTGCATATAATAAACCACTTTAACTTGACCTTGAATTTATAATGGACAGGCTGCAGAAGAGAAATTCATGGACGGGAAGAGATAGAGAACAGTCTCCTCCTCCCCCTGCCTGGGGTTGCGGTTTTAAAGGGAACCTGGTTTCAATACCCGATTCAGATCGCCAAATGGCGTGTCGGCAAGGGAGCTGCAGTATGTCTCCGTCTCACCGACGGAGATGATCGTTATCAGGTCCATGTAAGTGTCGAATCCGGTAGTAAGGTCAAGCTGCCCATCCTGCTCTGTGGGTGGATTATGTTACTAGCAGTGGGGAATCCGCCAGGCGAAAAGGGGGGAAGTAATTGTCCCCTCTCCCAGTGGGTGGAGGGAAGAGACGCACGTTTGCTTCATTCATTATCTGCATTCTCACTCTACTTCCAATCTATTTTTATAATTTTTTCTTATATTATTATTTTATTTTTTTTTTCTGTTAGGTTATATATATATCTAGATCTTATGTATAGCTTAGCTTAATTTTCAGCACTCACCTCATAGTAATCCGCTTAGCTGGTGGAGGGTTTTACCACATACATAGTGGTTATAGGATTCTAATACTTCATGGGGATTATGGGTTTAAATTAAGTTATGGGCTAAAAAAAATTTTTAAGAAAGGAGGGAGCACCTTCCATGGTTGCCTAATTAAATTAAATTAAATGAAGAGAAAAAAGGAAAGGAGAATATAAGCTAATAATCGCGCACCAGCGACTTTCGAGTTTCCTCGTCTTCAGTTAGCTATAGTGGAGGGGGGGAAGAGAGCGCGCTTGTGTTATATACGGGTTGGGTTCCCGAAATGCATTTCAGTGCACGTGGAAATTTAATACGTGCTAAATTCCAAATGGGGGAAAAATTGGCGGGAATCTTTTTGTTTAACACGTTGAGTGATGTATGGCGCTTAAACCATTCAATAACGAGGGCTTCGTTTTCAAGGATTTTGTAGCTAGAATTTAATTTAATTACTGTGATGGCTGAATCGATGAGTGGATTGTGATTTTGAGATTGGACATGTTGTGTTAGTTCTGTACTTGCCGAATTAGTTTTGAAGCTATTAAAGTGGTAGTATGCACGCGTGTTGGAAATTTTTGATGTCCCGAATTTTGCTGTTGTACTGCCTATGTAACATGCTTGGCATTCTGATTGGCATCTGATCAAATATATAATGTTGTTGTAGTCTTGTGCCTCGTACTCGTGTGTTGTTTTGTATGAATTGAATTTGGAACTTAATTTGTTGTAAGATGTGAATATTAATTTGATGTCTGTATTTTTAAAAATCTGTTGAAGTCTCCTAGCATATTGTTGATGATATGGGAGCGCGATAAGGGGTTTATGTATCTTATTCTTGTTCACGTGGTTAATAATTTTGTTTGGGTTATTAGTGTTATTATGAACTTTGGTGATGGTTTCTTTTATTAGTTGTGGTGGGTATTTTCTGTCGATGAATTTTTTGGTGAGGTATTGTAATTCTACAGATAGGTCTGTTTGTGTGTGGCTATATTTTACAGCGTTGTATATCTGGTTGTATAGAACTGCTTTTTTGATGTATAGAGGGTGGTGTGAGTGGTAAAGTAAGAATTTTCCTGTATGCGTGTTTTTTCTGTATATTTTGGTGCCTAAAGATGTGTTTATTTTATTATATTAAATTCTGTATAAAAATTCTGTATTAAAATATACAGAAAAAACACACATACAGGAAAATTCTTACTTTACCACTCACACCACCCTCTATACATCAAAAAAGCAGTTCTATACAACCAGATATACAACGCTGTAAAATATAGCCACACACAAACAGACCTATCTGTAGAATTACAATACCTCACCAAAACATTCATCGACAGAAAATACCCACCACAACTAATAAAAGAAACCATCACTAAAGTTCATAATAACACTAATAACCCAAACAAAATTATTAACCACGTGAACAAGAATAAGATACATAAACCCCTTATCGCGCTCCCATATCATCAACAATATGCTAGGAGACTTCAACAGATTTTTAAAAATACAGACATCAAATTAATATTCACATCTTACAACAAATTAAGTTCCAAATTCAATTCATGCAAAACAACACAAGAGTACGAGACACAAGACTACAACAACATTATATATTTGATCAGATGCCAATCAGAATGCCAAGCATGTTACATAGGCAGTACAACAGCAAAATTCGGGACATCAAAAATTTCCAACACGCGTGCATACTACCACTTTAATAGCTTCAAAACTAATTCGGCAAGTACAGAACTAACACAACATGTCCAATCTCAAAATCACAATCCACTCATCGATTCAGCCATCACAGTAATTAAATTAAATTCTAGCTACAAAATCCTTGAAAACGAAGCCCTCGTTATTGAATGGTTTAAGCGCCATACATCACTCAACGTGTTAAACAAAAAGATTCCCGCCAATTTTTCCCCCATTTGGAATTTAGCACGTATTAAATTTCCACGTGCACTGAAATGCATTTCGGGAACCCAACCCGTATATAACACAAGCGCGCCCTCTTCCCCCCCTCCACTATAGCTAACTGAAGACGAGGAAACTCGAAAGTCGCTCGTGCGCGATTATTAGCTTATATTCTCCTTTCCTTTTTTCTCTTCATTTAATTTAATTTAATTAGGCAACCATGGACGGTGCACCCTCCTTTCTTAAAAATTTTTTTTTAGCCCATAACTTAATTTAAACCCATAATCCCCATGAAGTATTAGAATCCTATAACCACTATGTATGTGGTAAAACCCTCCACCAGCTAAGCGGATTACTATGAGGTGAGTGCTGAAAATTAAGCTAAGCTATACATAAGATCTAGTTATTACATTACAGCACATAAAGACTTCTTAAAACAATCAAGAGTTATATATATATATATTTTTCCCTCACTCATTCATCTTTTTTCTCATATACCAGGGGCAACTATGTGTAATATAAATTTAAATACTAATACTCAAGATAGGCCAATTGACCCAATACCAACGGGGAAATAGGAGTAAGAAATTACTTCGAAAGGTGAAGAGCATCCTCAAGAGAGACAGCGTCCAAAATAAACATGATACCAGAAATAAGAGAATAGGAGAATACATGAACACACTAAAGCAGAACCTCCTCCCATTCAGCAAGAGACTACACAGATACAAAGAGAGATCCCAAAGGAAAATATACAACCGAATCTTCGATGAGGACCATTAGCATTAGCATTAGTAGAGGCATTTCATGCAAGAAAGCAAGCTTATGCAGCATCAGCCAAAAAAAAAAAAAAAAAAACCCACTTCCACTTCACCCCTCTGTTCGTTCAAAATACCTGTCCAGCTGAGCCTTAAACTTATTTAGGCTATCAACCTCCACCACAAGGGATGGAAGTCTGTTCCACCAACCAACCACCCGCTGGCTAAAGGCAAATTTCCGCACGTCTATCCTACATCTGTCTCTCCTCAATTTGAATTTATGCCCTCTCAGGTGATTATTCTGAGCTAGAGGAAGAATCCCATCAGCATTGAGCATGCTCAAACCATTCAAGGCTTTATACACCTCTATCAGATCACCTCGCTGGTGCCTAGTCTCCAGACACTGTAATTTGCAAAACTTAAGCCTTTCTTCGTAAGAGCACCCCTTTGTTCCATTCACTAATCTTGTTGCCCTTCTCTGTACTCGTTCCAGCAGCTCTACATCCTTCTTGAAATGAGGTCTCCAGACCTGTATACAGTACTCTAGGTGTGGCCTGACCATTGCTTTATACAAGGGAATAATCACCTCCTTATCCCTGCTGGAAAAATTCCTGTATATCATTGACAATACTCCATGAGCTACTCTTGCAGCCCGTCTGCACTGCTCAGAGAACTTCATATCTGCCTGCACAACCACCCCCAAGTCCCTTTCATTCTCTACCACTGTCAGTGTAGTACCACAGAGTTGATACGTTGCTCTGGGGTTGCTGTTTCCCATGTGTAGTACTTTACATTTGTTAATGTTAAACTTCATTTGCCACCTCTCAGCCCATCTGCCAAGCTTTCCAGATCCTGTTGCAGCAGCATAGTGTCAGTAGTGTCCTTGACAACCCTGCCAACCTTTGTATCGTCTGCAAACTTGGACATTAAGCTTGATATGCCATCATCAATATCATTTATAAATACAGAAAACAATAATGGACCCAACACTGAGCCCTGAGGGACTCCACTAATAACATTAGTCCACGATGAGCAGTGTCCATTGATTACCACTCTCTGTCTTCTCCCCCTCAACCACCCCTTTATCCATAGCAGCAATTTGCCTCCAATGTCACACTGCTCCAATTTGTGCAGCAGTCTTCCATGTGCAACAGTGGTTTCCTCTCGAATATGCTGCTGTAGAAAACAATCATCGAATAAATCCAAAAATCTTACTATTGTGTGAGTGACCAACTCACAAGTTCCAGTCAATATCTGGGAAGTTAAAATCCCCCATTACAAGACATTCTGATTTACTAGCCCACCCTATTTCTCTGTACAATTGTTCATTGTACTCATTAGACCTATAACACACTCCTACTCTTATCTTTGCTTTCGCAGTGCTTATGTTATACCAAACTGACTGAACAGTGCACTTTTCATCTGTATCAACTGGATGCACTTCTTTTGATTTTATGTTTTTCTTAATTAACAGCATAACACTTCCTCACTTTCTATCAGGTCTGCACACATTGTACTCCCCACATTCCAGTTCTGTATTCCTTATTTCTGTGTGACACCACGTCTTTGCTATCCCAACAATATCAGCCTTTGATGTCTTGAGCAACATTTCAAATTCTTCTAATTTATTTACTGTACTTCTAGCATTGGTATACATGCAAGTATACATATACCTATCCTGTTATATATATATATAACGATCTTCCCAATCATTGTGTCAACCACAGATATGGTGCCAGAGACTCTACATAACAGCTAGCAGCAATAGATCTCCCAGCGAACACCTACAAGGAACTCCAGAGAGTCGCAATCCTGTACACCTGTAGGATGGTCAGAGAGTTCCTCGACCAACAGGAACACCAGACATAACAACAACCACCCTGTGTACTTAGTAGCAATACCCGTCACGAGGTGGAACCCCCAGTCAGGGAGAAATAATGTAAGAGCCTCATTAATAATAATAATAACGTAATAGGCTTATAACTTTTCAGTAATGTTTATGATAAAGTTTGAAAAAAGTGAGAATAATAATCATTCTCGTTTTTTGTTTTTACTTATTTTAAATTTTAAATTTTTTGTACTATTAAATTCTGTTGGAACCCCTTGATTAGGGGAATTCGTTTGTTGGAAAATCTGCACAACTTCATCAGCTGGCCCACGGCATCAACCCAATGCAGAGCGAAATACATATCAAGCAACCCATCCTGATGCAAATCATTTCCAAATTAATCGGGCTACAAGAGAGACAACATAGTGTTGTATTCGGTTGGATCTCAACTCATTCTGGAATAAGAGGAAATGAAGGTGTGAATTAGATAGCGAAACAAACAAACGATAATTCAAATGTGAGGGAAATAAAAGTTCGAGGATCTTTTACTCTTGTGCCCTAGCTATCAGGAGAGAAGAAAACAAGCAGTTTTATCTGTCAGAAATCTACAGTAACTTTTAACATGTTTTTGGAAATGAAAAAAAAAAAAAGATCAGGGGAACTCATTTCTAATCAGTTGGGCAACCTTTAAATTTGACTCATAAAAGGTGTAACTGAAGCGACAAAATGGTCATTGTAGCCCTTGTGCCAAATTCCTTATACAACCACAGCTTTGAATTTAAAATGAAGGGCTTTAAACAATGTTTATAACTGAAATGTATGTTTTATTTTTTTGAAAAGGATTCTGAATTAAGTTGGTGGTGAATTTCTCTTGTACTAATTTTCATTTTGAAGGTCTGCTACAAGACAGACATCCTCCTTTCCCATCGTAAGTATGCATGTGTGTGTGTTTTGGTTAAGTGCTAAAACGACTAAGGTTATACAGTGAAACTTCCCTTTAACGGACAGCCATGGGGAACGAAAATGTGTCCGTTAGAGAGAAGTGTCCGCTAACAAGAAGTCTGAGGGAGAAAAAAAAAAAGAAAGGAAAATCGTTAAACGTTTAATGTAAAATTAAATTAAATTATATACAGATTTTGCAAAATATTTTTGTAAATAATATACATACAATTGTGCTATGCATATTATGACTTTATCTTAAGAAAAATGCATACAGTAATCACTTATTTTCTTCTGCACCTTCTTCCGGCTGATAATTTTGTTTTCAACATTTGTTTGGAGTGAAGAAACCATCGAAAGTCCTTCGGTATCTTCTTCAGCGGCGAAAAACATTTTTAAACGATTGATTTGTATGAGCGCTTCTTCTATTTTCATCGGTGGTTCGTCGTTAATATGTTCTTCGACAGAATGACCTCCTTCCATTTCTTCATCCTCATGAGGAACTTCTTGAAAAATATCGATGATAATGTCGTTGATATCTAGAGCACCATCTTCTTAGTGAGGTTTGAGTCTATATCTTTGTAGCCAGGGTCACTTGCAGCGGAAGTATCGTACATTATCAATAGATGTTGAAGTTCTTGTTCTTCTTGGTGCTCCACATTGCTGTTCACAACTTCAATTTTTGCGTTTGAGAAGCCAGACTTTACAAAACAGTTCACGACGACAGTTTGTTTTCTAATTGCGTTTACTGAAGAGGAAATCCATTGAATCGCATCTAGGATGCTGATTTTCTTTGCAAGGTCACTCGCACATGTTACATCGTTCATGTTTGCAATGAGATGTCTTAAAACACGTTTTCTGTAGTGAAGTTTAAATTTTTTTATTATCCCTTGATCCAAGGGCTGACACTCTGCAGTTGTGTTTGGTGGCAGAAAAACGATTTGAATGTTGGACAATTCAATGTGCGGGTGAGATGCAGCATTATCCATGAAAAGAATAATTTTTCTGTTTTGACGAATCATGTTTTGGTTAAAGTGACTTATCCATTCGCTCATGATATCTCGTGTCATCCACGCTTTTTTATTAGACTTCCAGTCAAGATCCAAAAGATTCAACTTTATGCCCTTGAAACAACGAGGATTTTGTGGTTTTCCTCTAACAAGAGGTTGTTCAAAGTCTCCCAGCATATTTGTACACAATAGTACAGTCAAGCGTTCATTAGAAATTTTTCCGCCCTGGCACTTTTCGTTTTTTAGACTCATTGTGTTTTCAGGAAGAGCTTTAAAAAACAACACTGTTTCGTCACAGTTGTAAATATCCTTGGCTTCAAAATCACGACATAAATCTTCCAATTTGACGGTCCACTCTGTTACAACCCCAGTATCAACAGATCCACCTTCACCACTTATGGTTTTCCAAGAAATTTTATGCCGAGTTTTGAACTTGTCTAGCCATCCCACAGAAGCTTTGAACTCATTTACTCCCATAGATTTCGCAACCTCGAAAGCTTTTTCCCTAATAATAGGCCCATTAATGGGAATTTTTTTAGCACGTGCGCGACAAATTTGAAGTCCAACAGTTTTCGGGAATGATTTTTGAACCTGATCATTTCCGTGTTGCCAAAATTGTTTGAGCAGTTCATTTTTTCCTTTAGGATGTCACTTACCTGCGTCTTCCCGATTTTGAATTTTGCAGCGAGATTGCGAACGCTGTTTTTTTGCCGATCATACGCATTAATGAGTTCGACTTTATCTTTTAAAGTTAAATGTTTACGCGAAGACATTGTGCACGTCACACGACACTGAACAAAACTGAAAACTGAAACTGAAAAGACGAAAGGCCGACCATATCCCCCCCCCCCTGCACACACCGAATTCACCAGAAGTTTTACACGTGCCTTAAGATTCTTGAAAAAAGGGTTTAGAACCGCGACGTAAACCTTGATAAAATTCAGAGAATCGGAAATGGAAAATAAACACACGATTGAGGCAATATGTGGAAGAAAATTCCTAGAAAAAGGACCTTGAGCTCTCCCGCAGTCCGTTATGGGGAGATCAAATTAAGTGCTAATCTAAACGAAACAGTGCAGCTTGCCTGTCCGCGTCCGTTACAGAGAATGTCCGCTAGACAGAAGCTGCAAACACGTTAAAACCAATGGAGGTGAGTTGGGGAATTTGAAAATGTCCGTTGTAGAGAGATGTCCGTTAGGAGAAGTTTCACTGTATATTGTTAGAATATTGTGTTTATAAATTGTACGTATTCTGTGCGCAGTGCACCTGTTTGCCAGAATTAAAAACCCGAATTTCGAGGAAAAACACGCAACCTTAGCCTGAGATAGGCTAACTCAGTCGCATTATGAAAAAATGCCCATTAAAAATTGGACCCACTCTGGGTTTGGATTCGAACCCAGGTTTTTTCTTTTCGGCGAGAAGACAATGATGATCATGTTAACTGTGCTGTCGCGAACATTCCTTTATTGTTATAAAACCTAGCACTAGAGTAGCTACCCTTTTTCGGGCCCGGAGGCAAAGAGCATGTTCGGGCCCCTACTTAATTAATGAAAATTGCAAAAACAGGAGACAGCCAAAGACGCCAGGCCCCTAAAGGGTCCGGAGCAGTTGCCTTTCCTGCCTACATGGTAGCTACGCCACTTACCTAGTGGGTTATTTTTCAATTGTAAAAATTATTTCAGAGTAGTGTCCCCAAACTCAAGATTTGGATTTTATAAAATATTTCATGATTTTATTTTCACATAAAATAATTCACGTGAAAGTTATTTTACCCTCACTGTGCGGCATACTGCTTATTGTTTTGTACAATATACACCATATCAGCTTACTAAAATTGAATTTGAGCAAGCAACGCTACCTATTGTTAATGAAAATCATTACTTGTGATGTAGATCGATAGTTGATTTGGTTCGGGAGTGTTTTATTTGCTCTGCTAGTATTGAAATTAGTTGTTTAGATAACAGTGTTGTTTGGAATATAAATATATCTTTTACAGTAATTTCGCTAAGATGTCTCAACTACAAACGCTGAAAGAAACTGTTCGGCACCTGCAACAGGAAGCGAGTATACAGAGGATCAATGTATCGGAAGCCTGCAAAGAGTAAGTGGTGTTAGATTGTAAGAGGCGTCCATACGGGCGATTCAGTGTGCTCTTGCATTACGTCCACCGGTTTGAATTTTTGAATTTTTAAATTCAAACGGCCAAACTCAGAAATTCTCAAAAAATGTTGCTATGCCGAGCACCAGCATCGCACATTCGTCTGGATGGAGTTTGTATTTATTTATAATGACAAATGGTGGAAAGCATTATTTCCCTCTTTCGTTACTTTGCTAAAATCAGTTATTAATTAAGAATTACACATTTATTTTGAAAAATTTATTAATTTTTCAAAATTAATTTATTCATTGAAAAAGGCATTATGAATTTACACTATGTTTAGTAGTTCGTTTAATCAGGAAACCTAACGGCAGGGTCGGTCTTTAGGGATTTGCAGTGTGTACAATGCACCCTGGTTCCCCCAAATTTTATCCAAGGAAGGAAATCCTTCCAGTCATTTTCCCTAATATTAATTTTCACAACTGGGCCGTAGAAACTATACTGTACTCTGTTCAAACTAAGTTGATACCACCAAGAAAAAAGGTACAAGGGCTCGCACAAAAGTGGCATAACGACCTAATATGCACTGCTCAACCTGCTCAAATCAGGAGGTTGCTCTTGAAAATTGAACATTGTCAACAGTTAGTGAACTTTTGTTGGATTCAGGGATAAAGGGGAATGAACTAGCAAATATATCAGAAAAAATCTGTTAACTTTAGATTTGACCTCTGTCCATATTCCAGCCTCTGACTATAATGTGTGTTAGGCGCCTCCGTAGCCAGGTGGGAAGGAGCAGCAGTGCATAGCACATGCTTCTTGATTAGACCGGGGTTCGAACCCGTCACCACCAAATACGGAGGATGCGGAAAGGTCAGGGAATGACCACCGCATATCCCGGAGCAATATGGCCTTAGTTGCTAATGCTCCTAAAAACCAAATAACAAAACACAAACAGACTATAATGTCATCATAGCAGCAGCATGCCTTGCACACCCAGACTAATAATAAACTTTTCCATTTGAAACAGGAACCAAAATTTTGGCACTTGAGCATCCAGACAACTAGAAGAGAAGAAGTGGTACTTGCACGGGCAAGAATAGGGCATACCTATCTGACCCATCTCCATCTACTCACAGGTGATGATCCTCCTCAGTGCCGACCGGGCTAGCTGGGTGGGTAAAGTGCCTGCCTGGCAACCCAAAGGTTGCGGGTTCGATTCCCGCCTCTGGCTTGGATCAAAGTACTGCAAAAACCTTGGGAGGTGCATTATGGCCACAGAAGCCTATGCGCCAACTACTGAAAAAAAAAAAAAAAAAAAAGATCCTCCTCGGTGTCCACACTGCTCTTCACAACTGACAGTCACACAAATCTTCAACAACCGAGATCACTAGAGCATATTATTGGCGATCAGGCAAATATTAATGAACTTTTCAGCTTTCTGAAAAAAATTGGAATATATCATCGATTCTGAATAGTTTTCTAAAATGAAATTGAAATGCCTTCAATTCTGGATTATTTCCTAACACATCTCTATGGACAGGTGCACTATAGCCAGTGCAGCTTATGCGCCATTAAACACCCATAACACACACACACACTGCTGGAAGGCAAAATATCGGGAAAAAGAAAACAAGACCAAGAAACACCACCATAAACACAATTCTGAAGGAAACTGGGCTTCAAGCTATATTGTATATTTATTATATACAATATGTAACGTAAAATTAAATAAGAAAAGAATAAAAAAAAACAAGATATCATACTTGTTCATTTTAATTAAAAACAGAGTTACAAAATAGAAATAAAGAAAATGAGTACTAACATAATATATGTACTGTACTTACATATGTATTTAACTTTTCCTTGTCAATATCTGCATCAGAGTTCAATATTTTCTACATAAGTGAAACTAGGTGCAGGTGAGGTAAATGGAAGGCTGTCTGATAATGAAGAATAAGATGGATTTTCGACTTTTTTAAAATATGTTTTTATAGAAGATTGCACAGTTAGTTTCTTTTTTTCTTAAAAAAATCTCACTGTAGCATGCTAGACAGTCATAAACACCACCTTCCACTTTGGCAGTTCTTTCCATATTTGCACCTTATTCTTCAAAGATTGCCAACCCCTCAGAAATTGATTTAAAAGCTGTAGCCATTTTCTGCCTTGCAAATGTTGTAGTAGGCTGTGGAATATCGGGTTCTTCTGTTACTTCAGAATTTAGATGTGTCTAACAGTGTCTATAAAACAATTGACCACGTTTGTTGTTGCACGATGTGAAAGATCAGTTGGGTGCATTTTTTGCTGTGTGTTTGCAGTGCTGCTATTATCTGTTTCAGGTATCTTTGCAGGTATCTTCTTTTAAGAAAAAGGGATGGGGAAACTTCTCTTTCCCAGACCTTAGTGAACCAACATTTGACCGTCTAAGATAACCTAGGCAAAGCAAGTGATGATCCTATTATATTATAATAGGGAGAATCACTGATTTCTTTCCCATGAGAAAACATTCTATGCAGCGTGGCATGTAAATCAATGTTTTTTTACTGGATAGATTAGTTTTATTAACCAAGAACAGTTCAGTATAATTATCATATAATAAAATTCTGATAATTATTGTAATAAATACATTTTTAAAAAGTTTATTTATTTAAATCTTACAATTATGTTTACTATACGTTTGACATTTTGTTTTATAAGAAACTCTTATATATTGACGACTAAGAAATTTTGAATGAATTGTGACGTTCATTATAGCGAATGTTTGCATATCGAACGTTCGTAAACCAAGAGTTGCCTGTACTTACTCAATCATTTGAAGTAACCTCAAAGATTATGAAGTTTTATTTTTTTTTAACATTTTATTACCTTGTCTTGGTATGTAATGGCATTTGTTGCTAATGCCAAAAAAACCCTGTAAACCTAACCTAGCCTAGCCCACAAAAATAATTTTAGTTTTTTACCATAAAAAGTAAGGAATATTGGATTTTGCCCATTTACAACCTTAAAAGATATAATTCATACTTTATAATAGAAGAGATAGGAGTGCCAAACTTTGAATTTCAAAAATTATACTTTTTTTATGAAAACTCCAAACACAAAAGGCATTGGAACTTATAGTACTTAGTACCACGTGTGAGTTGAAGGTTAAGAAGATGAAAGAAGATACTTGTTGATATTAAACATGAATTTCTGTAGATTATAATTTTCAGGAAATACTTGTGAAGGGAGGTTGTTCAAGAAAATGGAAGTTGAAGGAATAAATGAGGAAGAAGAAAAGTTAGTTCTGTGAGTTTGAAGTTGGAGAGTAAAAGGATGCTGACTGGTTGTGGCAAGTGTTTGGAATGGTTTTGGAGAGAGAGAGAGAGAGAGAGAGAGAGCGCGAGCAAATTATAGAAGCCAATTCAGAAGAACAGTGCCTATGGAAGTATCTATAGAAAAAGCATGCGGCAGAAACAGAATGTCTATGAGACAGAGTGGAGAGACTTTGTAAGAGATGAGTCATTAATCAACGTAACTGTCCTCTTCTGAATGCAGTCTAGAAGGCTGAGAGAGTTTATGGGAGCACTGTCCTAGATGTGGAAACAATATTCCGTGGTAGGGCAGATTTGAGATTTGTACAGAGTGAGTAGCTCATTAGCAGAAAAATAATGCCAAGAACAAAAGAGAAAACCCAATTTTTTTAGATGAAGAGGAAACAATATTTATGATGTACTTTTGGAAAGAGAGTAGAAGTCAGGGTGATCTCTAATAGATTTATGTGATCGTGTCTAGAAAAATCTGAGTGTCATCAAGGATAAGCATAGGAGTAGAAGAATCCTTTCTGCAGGCTATAAGACAGGACTGAGTTTTAGAAGGATTGAAATTAACTGCTATCTTTGCCTCACTACAGAATTACCTGCAGATCAGCATTTAAGGAATTGGTGGTAGATATTTGAACTGTTGAAGCTGATTGTGCAGGGCAAGGTTTCTAAAACTGGAAGGTGGAATGCAATGTGCTATCATCAGCAAAACTATGGATAGGATTTCCAGTAAATGGAAGAAGATCATTAATATACAAGAGGAAAAGAGTGGGAAAAAAGAACTGAACCTTGGGGAACACCAGCATTAGTGGAGAAGTTAGAAGACGAGAGCTGTCTACCATCACCCGCAGTGAGCGTTCAGAGAGAAAACTGGATACCCAATTACAGAAAACATTAAGTATACTATAAGATGGAAGCTTATTTAGAAGACCTTTATGTCAAACATGATCAAAAGCCTTTGAAATGTCAAGAGCAATTGCTTGAATTTCACCAAACTTTTTTATTGAATTTTTCCCTAGATTGGTAACATAAGCTAGTATATAACCAGTGTTTGACCCTGACAGAATTCATATTGGTGATCATTGATCAGATGGAAGGTTTCTAGATAGTTTAGAATTTGTGGTTAATAGATTTCTCCATTACTTTACAAAGGGGATAGAAGTAAGTGCAATGGGACAATAATTGGATGGAGGAATTTGTCACCCTTTTTAGCAACTGGTTGGACATGAGCAAATTTCCAAGCAGAAAGAAAAATGTCAGTGGAACAAGAAAGTGTAAAAAGGCAACAAAGAACAGCATATTATTTTTAGAACAGGAGTGGAGGCTTTGAGAACAAGTGGTGAAGTGCTGTCAGGACTTGGTGTTTTCTTGCATTAGGACTTCAACATTCTTCTGACAACTTTTTGAAAGAAGACCACAGGAGGCATTGAGGACTGGGAATGGTACGAGGTGGTTTACCAAGATCATCAATACAAGAGTGAGTAGAAAAACTTGCTTCTTATCCAAATGGTAGTCAAGCATTCTGGTCTCTTGCCAAAGCTATTGGTCACAACTTTTGCCCATCTTTACTCTCACCTCTGTTAAACCCCAATGAACTATTAGCACCTCAGCCAAGGATAAAGCTTGCATCCTACTTTTCTTCTAACTCTTGTATTGATGATCTTGGTAAACCAAATCCTAATTAATAGGGCTGATTAATCACTGCTTTACAATGTTGTGAGCTTTTGGTGTAGGCAGCAACAACGTTGATGACGTTGTAGAGCAGATATCATCTTTTAAGGGCACAAAAGGTGATATAGTTGTACACGTTGGCACTAATGATATTAAGAGTAGGAGACCAGCGGAATTACTTAACAAGTACAGGTCACTGTTGAAAAAAAGCCGTGAAGTAGGGTTGAATTTGAAAGTGTCTGCAATGCTGCCCAGACACGATAGGAGGGAGTATATGATGAGAGCCTTGTCGATCAATTCGGCCCTGGAAAGATTGTGCAAGGCTCAAGGGGTAGAATTTTTTTCAGCCTGGAATATACTTGTTAACAAGAGAGATTGCTTCTACAGGGATGGGATATACTTAAATAGAAAGGGTGCAAGAATATTTGCTGATGCTATCGAGGCAGTGTTAGGTGGGTCGGAAAACTGCTAGCTTGGGGGGAGACAAAGACTAATGGATTAACAGTAGCCACTGGTAGAGGTGAAAGAGATTCTTGCACTGCTTCTATTGGAATGAGCAGAAGCCTGAAAAACAAGATGCAGGATATTTCAGAGACTGCTGGAAGTCATTGCGGTACAAGTAAACACATGGGTTGTGTTAGGGTAGCTAAGAATAGAAACAGGTGCATGTATACTTGCGTGTACACCAATGCTAGGAGTTTTGTAAATAAATTTGATGAATTTGAGGTATTGCTCAAAACATCAAAGCCAGATATTGTTGGGATATCAGAGACGTGGTGTCACACAGATATAAGGAATGCAGAACTGGAATTTGGGGAGTACAATGTGTATAGAAAGGATAGACAGGACAGGAGGGGTTATGCTATTAGTTAAAAAACACAAAATCCAAGGAAGTGAAGCCAGTCGACATTGATGGACAGGGCAGTGTCGAGTCAGTTTGGTGTGACATAAGCATAGGTAAATCAAAATTGAGAGTAGGAGTGTGCTATAGGCCTAATGACTCTGATGAGTATAATAAGATACTGTACAGGGAAATAGAATGGGCCAGTAAATCAGAGAGTCTTATAATGGGGGATTTTAATTTCCCAGATATTGACTGGAATTTGTGGGTTGGTCACTCGCACACTAGCAAGGCTTTTGTGGATTTATTGGATGATTGTTTTCTACACCAGCATGTTCGGGAGGCAACTAGAGGGAGTAATACAATTGATCTGATTATCAGTAGTGATTCTTCATGCATTAGGAATCTGCAGATAAAGGAACCACTGGGTGGCAGTGATCACAGTGTGCTGAAGTGGGATTTACTCAAGGAGGTAACTACCATCAGAGGTAAAGGGAAGGGTTTTTGCTTTCGTAAAGGCGACTATGATGGTCTGAGACAGTATTTAAATTCTATACAGTGGGACCAACTGATGATGTTACCAACAGCAAATTCAAAATGGGAAGCATTCAAGGAACTAATCTTGGAAGCTACCAGGCTTTACATACCAACCAAGAAATATTGTTCAAGGTTCAGGCCTAAATGGTTGTCAGATGAACTAATGAGACATATGGCAGAGAAAAAAAATGCATGGGATACATACAAATTAATGGGTGACATGGAAGCCTATGATAGATATAAGTTGGTCTGTAACCAAGTCACAAAGGAGATTAGGCAGGCAAAGGCAGATTATGAGGAATCCTTGGCAAAAAACGCAAAGAAAAACAGAAAAGAGTTCTTTACCTATTTAAACTCAAGAAGGAAAGGGATGAATCAGATTGGTCCACTGGATGTTGATGGTTCAACAGTTGAGGATCCAGCTCAGGTGGCTAACAATCTAAACAAGTATTTTGCATCTACATTCACACATGAGGAGTTATTCAGGAAGGGGAATGTCGTAGGTGAAGTAAACATTGGCAGTGAGCTAGATTATTTTCTAATAACTGAGAGGAAAGTGGAGGAGAAATTGTTGAGGATAAACATAAAAAAGGCACCCGGGGTGGATGGGATCTATCCAGTTATATTAAAGGAGGCAGCAAAGGAAGTAAGCAAACCCCTAGCCATAATTATGAGAGCTTCTTTGGACTCAGGGGAGGTACCCATGGACTGGAGATGTGCAAATGTAACCCCAATTCACAAAGGAGGATCAAAGGCTGACACAAGTAATTATAGACCTGTTAGTTTAACTTCGGTTCCAGGAAAATTAATGGAGGCACTGGTTAAAGAAGCACTGCAGGATCATCTGGACAAGAATTCAGTTATAGCTCAGACACAGCATGGTTTTGTTAAGGGCAGGTCTTGTCTGACCAATTTGATTGGATACTATGATGTAGTCACAAAAGAACTGGATGCAGGGAATAACTTTGATATTATATATTTGGATCTTAGAAAGGCTTTTGATACTGTTGCGCATGGAAGACTGCTGCACAAATTGGAGAAGTGTGGCATTGGAGGCAAATTGCTGCTATGGATAAAGGGATGGTTGAGTGGCAGAAGACAGAGAGTGGTAATCAATGGACACTGCTCAACGTGGACTAATGTTATTTGTGGAGTTCCTCAGGGTTCAGTGTTGGGTCCATTGTTGTTTTCTGTATTTATAAATGATATTGATGATGGTGTATCAGGCTTAATGTCCAAGTTTGCAGACGATACCAAGGTTGGCAGGGTTGTTAAGGACACTACTGATACTATGCTGCTGCAACAGGATCTGGAAAGGTTGAGCAGATGGGCTGAGAGGTGGCAAATGAAGTTTAACATTGACAAATGTAAAGTACTACATATGGGAAACAGTAACCCCAGATCAACGTATCAACTCTGTGGTACTATGCTGACAGTGGTAGAGAATGAAAAGGACCTGGGGGTAATTGTGCAGGCAGATATGAAGTTCTCTGAGCAGTGCAGACGAGCTGCAAGAGTAGCTCATGGTGTCTTGTCAATGATATACAGGAATTTTTCTACCAGGGACAGGGATGTGATTATTCCCTTGTATAAGGCATTGGTCAGGCCACACCTTGAGTACTGTATACAGGTCTGGAGGCCTCATTTCAAGAAGGATGTAGAGCTGCAGGAACGAGTACAGAGAAGGGTAACAAGATTAGTGAATGGAACAAAGGGTTGCTCTTACGAAGAAAGGCTTAAGTTTTGCAAATTACAGAGCCTGGAGACTAGGCATCGGTGAGGTGATCTGATGGCTTTGAATGGCTTGAGCATGCTCAATGCCGATGGGATTCTTCCTCTTGCTCAGAATAATCACCTGAGAGGGCATAAATTCAAATTGAGGAAGGACGGATGTCGGATAGATGTGCGGAAATTTGCCTTTAGCCAGCGGGCAGTTGGTTTGTGGAATAGACTCCCATCGCTTGTTGTTGAAGTTGATAGCCTAAACAAATTTAAGGCTCAGCTGGACAGGTATTTCGAACGAACGGAGGGGTGAAATGGGAGTAGTGGTTTTTTTTTTTTTTTTTGGCTGATGCTGAATAAGCTTGCTTTCTTGCATCATATGCCTCTACTAATGCAAATGATACCTGGAGATTTGGATGCAAGCCAATTGCAATACGCAACATTCTTAACTTGAACAGTCTTAGCACATTTATTGGAAAACCAAGGTTTAGATAAAGTATAAGATTTTCAGGTGGATATGGACTAAAGGATTTCATCCATACAAAAATAGTTTCACTGACACAATCTGAGCAAACATACATCAGAAGATTTAAAACAATAATTGAACCAAGGAAAAGAAGAATAGAAATCTCGCAGATCATTCCATTTTGCATTCTTGTAATGCCAAGCAACACAAGGTGGAGAATGGCTGTAAGAGAAATGCTCTGTTTGAGAAGAAACCATTACCGAGCTATGATCTGAGTTGCCTAGAGGACCACTTACCTCGTTCAGAGCAGACATATGCACAGGTGCCACCTTTGAAGTGAAAGGAAATGTACAGTCGGGAGGCCAAGAATTATTTTTGGCACATGAAGCCTTCATTAAGAAAAAATGCTGTATTAGGTGATTAGTCACCTGATACATCACAATCTATCACCTGATTCTGTTTGATTTCGCAGAGATCAGTCTTTCCCGTGTATGGTATTGAATTCACACCTTGATCACTGCTTACATTTGTTCACACTTGGGTGGGCTACCTCCAGCGTATTATTTTTAGACCTTGTACATGGGGGGGGGGTAATATACCTGGTGTCTCTAAGAAGCCTCACCAGCATTGAAGATGGTGGGCTTCTTTCTGCAACAACACATCTGCTTGTGCAGAGGATTTGTTGTTGTAGAACTTTGACAAAATTCAATGCACAAATGCACTGATATTTGGATCTTATAAGCAGGATCCAAATATTAACTCCACAGCAGTTTAGATTCCAGCTGGGCATTCTTAGCTAATATCACTGAAAGGATATCCAGGACAAACTTTGGGAAGCCAATTTCTTAATTATATTCTACATATTTATACATGCAGACTTTATAACAAATGTAACCTTATTGCAATTTACAATGTCTCTAGAAAGTATCTCTACTGCTATGATATGGTGACAATGAGCATATTTAATCCCCCATCATGCAACTTAATCCCCTTCGATTGTCTTTTTGAGGTGGTGCACTTCCCCTAATGCATTTCTCACTTTTGAAAGTACTTCTGGAAAGCATATTTCAAAATTTCCAAACATCTGGCCCATTGTTTTTTATTGTTTGCATGGCATCATATCAATATCCTTCAGGATTTTTTTCAGTTTAGGGAACAAAAAAAAAATCACATGGGGCTGTTACTGTACTTCAGCAGTTTCTCTTTTGGTCAAAAAACTGCATTCCAGTTTTCTTCAAATAATGAATTGTTTTGTTTGAATTACATCACAAAGCTGTTTCAGAACTTAGCTGTGGACCTCTTTATTAATTACTTTTCTGTATATATGGTGGACAATATCTTCACAGGTCAGAAAATACTAGCAATATGGCCTTCATTTTGCTTTGCACTTGCCTAACTCTTTTTGGGTTGGATGGTGGGGAAAATAAGTTTTCCGCTTTGGATGACTACTGTTTGGGATCACATACTTGTAAACTAGATATTTCACTTGTGGCTGTTCTTATTTTAAAGCACAGTTTAACACACATGCACTGTTCAGTGCACTCTGACATTTTGCCAAATGTGAAAACACTTTTTTTATTGGCTGACAATAACACACTGTTGTAAGCCATAGGCCAGCTTACTGCATGGGGGTAAGGATGAGACATGTCTAAACATGTTATGCTTTGTCAGGGCACACTGTTGTTTTAATATTGAACAATAAGCATAATCTAGAGTTTTTGAACAGAATTTTTACACTTGGAATTTTATACATTTTCTTCAAACTGATTGTGCTCCTGATTTACTTCTCATGTAAATAGTGATAATGATTTCTATATGCATTCATCATTGTGTGGTACTAATGCTGACATTATTTTACAGCCTGATTCAGTACTGTATGGAGCACCAGAAGACAGATGCTCTTGTGACTGGGATTACTCAATCAGAAAACCCATTTAAAGAAAACAAGGGATGTGTACTAATTTGATGTGATGAATGTACTTCAGTGTAAAGTTTTTAAATGAAGCATATTCATGTAAAATGTATTTAAAATTTCCTGGAATTTTAGGGCTTGCTTACACTGTGAGTTTTTGTCATATGGCTGACCTCATAATCTCAAAAGTTCAGATGTTTCTTAGATTAGGATTTCTTTCCATAATTGATGTTCAGCCTGAATTCTTTGAAATAATTAAATTTTAATATTTTTCTTTGGAAACATCCAAATTTTAAAATATGGGAATGCATTGAAATATAAGATACTGATTCATTTTCTGTTGTTTTCAGATTTTTGTACAGAAAGGGGAAAAAGGCATGTGTATAGTGAAATGTCAGCATAATGATTTATTTGTGGAGGCAAACAAAATATTTTTTTATAATGAAATTTTGTTAGTGAAACAGCAAAAAAAGAAAAAAAAATGCTAGAATGATAAGGTGCATATTACAAAATAACTATAATGAAACTTATTAAATGCAATTTTATATTTTCATATATTTTTCATGAAAAATTCAAAACTTTGTTGGTGTATAAAATACACCAGCCTGCTTGCGCTAGAGTTTTTAATTCTGCCTGGGGAAATAAAAGAAAAACATTTATAAACATGAAACTAGTCTCTTACATTTTCCAATTTATAAAACATAAATTGGAAAATGGTAGTAAGTGCAATCGCCAGATGATACAATATAAACAATTGTTCTACTTCACGCAAAACTAAGAAACTTTGTAAAAGAATAAGAGAAGTTTAACTCAATATGATACTTAGAACACTTCCGTATGATACTCTCCAGAAATTAAAATGAATAAAACATTAATGCAAAACGATTACAGTAAAAAAATAAATTGAAAACAATTAAAAAACCAGTTGAACATAATTAAAAATTTGGGTAAACTTCTCTTATTCTTTTACAAATATTGAAATCAACATAGAACATATTGAGCATCATAGCTCTGGTTTATACTACCAAAACGAAGAAACATAATTTCAAAGCTGGCACCTCATCTATTGGACCTGTTTCACTAAATATGTAATGTCACTTTCAAAATTACTAAAGAAAGATTTTAGGAAGGCAGATAGATCAAAAATCACCAATCTAAAACAGGCAATGAACTGCTTAGTAGGTAAAGCATTGCCAGTCGGTAAAGACACAAAGATCAGAAAAGTCTGTTGTATTGTGTAAGAATTTTCTTCTGTTTTTACAAATTTCATTATAATGAATATATATGGTTTTGTAGCAGTATTAATTTTTATTGAGCTAAACTGTTACAATTCTATTTAGAATTATATTTGTTAAATTATAACTATTTAACAGTTATATTTGTTAAAATGAAACATTTTTTCATCAAGATACATAGTAAATTGGTAAGAAATGAAAAGTGATTTTATTATAATGAATATTTTATTGCTGGTATTTGTTATACCAATATTTAACTGTACTTGACTATTTTAAGTGAGAATATTTAGGATTCTCAGGGATAATTTTATATATAATCACTGTTTCAGTTAAAAGTATTACAATGGGGATTTCTCACAGAATGTATCATCCTCCTTGAAAATAAGTAAATTCTAGATGGTTCCATGTGGTAGAGACAATATTAGAATGTGTGTTTAGCACTTGCCTGTCATGTATTACCACATTGGCACGAAATATCTGAATAGAATTTATTAATTTTTGTTATTTTCATTAATCATATTTATGTAATCATCAATATTCATGTTCTGTGGCATTTAAATCTTTTTTTTTCTAGTGGCTTAAAAACTATTTTTACTTTACTTTTAAAATTTTATTTATTTTTTTTATTTGAGATAATTTAGAAACTGTAGCAGGCCAAAAGTAGTCTTAAGTAGCAAATTAAAATTTTTAATCTGTTTCTTAAAAACCAAATAATAGTAATCCTTTATTATATGCAACAAAAGTTTTTTGATGCTTTGGTATAAACATAAATGCATATAAACATATGGTATAAATTCTTTGGTATAAACATTGCACTTTTTATTTAAAAACATATGCTTGAAAGGTATATAATGTTCAGAATTCTTATAACCTCTAAATATATCAATCACTGTAGTTATCTAAATTCTTCTTTCCTAGTAAACATATTATAAGCTGATGTAAATATAAAGTCTTTTTAAGAAACTTGTAAAGTGCTAAATTAAAACTTAGTCACATATTGATACTACAAAAATAGTAAAAAACAAGGTTATCTGCATATTACTCTTACATCATTCAGCTACTTTAAATGGTAGGTCTTTTTTCTTTGAGTTTTTTATTATACTAATCCAGTTGTCAGGGCCATATATCAATGAATGTTTCTTACTAAACTTTTCTGTAACTCCAAAATCGGTGTCAAAAATTATTCTTTGGCTCTTAAAGATAAGTTGGATTATTTTTAGTCCACTTCCTGTCAAATTATTAATCCTTATTCACTCTTGGTTTAATTGTCTTATGGAAATAACCTTTGACAGACAATGTGACAAGTTCTTAGAATTATTTAGTACAAAAATTATCAATAAAATGTTTGTGAATATGAATTAATAATTAATAGGGAGGGTCTTTCACAAATTTTATAAAATATAAAATTTTTGTTAAAACTAAAAATATTTATTAATGTGTTTTACAGTTAACCATTTATTTTTTAAATATCTTAGAAACTATTAAATTTTTTAGCTTTCTAGACTAGTTTGTTTTTTTGTGATGCACGAGTTACATTCGTTCATTGTATTTCTAAAGCATAATTTTTAATCATGCCCAAGATTTTTACTGTTCTGTTTGTTTCGCAGGTGCACAAATCCTTAAAACATATCCCTGAAGAAAAATCACTGTTTATATTTCATGCTATATGTTCCTTTCATTTTAAGTCCAATTTCATTAAAATTTTGTGGGTACTGAAGTTGCAATTCACTTAGCAATTCAAGAATTTTAAGGAAAAAAGGTATAAGTCATAGAGAAGAGAGAAAATGTTCTTAATCAGCCATAGAAATTGATATTAATTTATTACATATAGATGTCACAATGTAATATAATATGGAATACTGTTTATTTCTTTTTATATATATAGAGTCACATAGCATTTAACAGTACCAATAAATGATATAAATCTCTTCTGGTGAATAAGGTTTCCCTCAATGTTGTTGTTATTATTATGTGGCTGAATTAGAAAGGATGTAGGGTCAATCGAGACTGAGTTGTTTCTCAGGCATATGAATAGAGGGAAAGGTGATAACTTGAAACCCTCTGTGTAGAGCCAAAACTAACAGATTTTTAAATTTTATTTATTAAACAGAATAGAAATACTTAATGTTTTTACATCAGATTGTTTTTTGCTGGTGTTATCCACCAAGAAATAAACTATTCAAACACTAATGATTTTAATAAATGAGCATCACATTACAAGTTCTTTACTGGATTCTTTTTATTTACTGGCATAAAGAGTCAGAACAAGGATTACAAATTGGTCAACAGTTAGAGAAAGGCTAATTTGTAATCCTTGTCCTGACTCATTATGCATATGAACAAGAAAGGGTTTGTAACATGATGTTCATTTATTAAAATTATTTATTATGATATATAAAATGTTTGAATAGTTAATTTCTTGAAGATCCTATAAATATCCTGTATATATATATATGTATATATACAATTCATAATACAGTACAGGTGATTCAAGGATAGTAAATAAAAAAACAAAAACGAAACCATACTCAGTACATTATATTTAACAGTTTTTTTTTTTTCTGTTCTCAAGATTCCAACCGGTATCAGGGATTACACATTAAAACTTAATTAAAATTTACCATCATTGTCTTGACTGATGTTAAACAGTTGTTTGGCCTGATTCTACTCTCTGATGAAGTGAATTAGAGTTCCTTTGGTAGTAGTAGTAGTAGTGGCATATGAGCTTATGCAGCATCAGCCAAAAAAAAAAAATTACAAAACAGTTCCCTCTGAATGTTTGTCCAGTTCCTCCTTAAATTTATTTAACCTATCAACTTTCATGACAGATGGAAGTTTGTTCTAGCAATTAACCGCCCATTGGCTGAAGGCAAATTTCCGCACATCTATTCTACATCTGTCCTTCCTCAATTTGGCCCCCTTAAGTTTGTAATCTGAACAAGTGGAAGAACCCCATTAGAATTCAGCATGCTCAACCGATTCAAGGCCTTATACACCTCAATCAAATCACCTCGCAGGTGCCTAGTCTCCAGCCGCTGCAATTTGCAGAACTTAAGCCTCTCTTGGTAAGAGGATCCCTTCATTCCCTTCACCAATCTTGTTGCCCTTCTCTGTACATGCTCAAGCACATCTACATCCTTCCTAAAATAAGGCCTCTTGAGTATGCAGTACTCAAGGCGTGGCCTAACCATTGCCTTATAGAGAGGGACAATCGTCCCCTTTTCCCTGCAAGCAAAATTCTTGTATGTCATTGACGAAACCCCATGAATTGCCCTGGCAGCCTGTCTGCATTGCTCAGAAAACTTCATATCTGACTACACAATTACTCCCAGGTCTTTTTCATTTTCTACCACCTTAAGTGTAGTACCACACAGTTGGTACGTTTCTCTGGGGTTACTTCTACCCATATGCAGTACTTTGCATTTGTCAATGTTAAACTTCAGTTGCCACTTCTCAGCCAATCTGCCAAATTTTCTAGATCCTGTTGCAGTAGCACACTGTCATTAACAACCCTTTATATCATCTGCAAACTTTGACACTAAGCCTGATATACCTTCATCAATATCATTGATAAATATACAAAACAACAGTGGACCCAACACCGAACCCTGTGGGATTCCACTAATAACTAACATTAGTCCACGAAGAGCAGCACCCATTGATTACCACCCTCTGTCTTCTCCCACTCAAACATCCTTTTATCCATTGTAGCAACTTAACCTTAATACCATTCTGCTCCAATTTGTACAGTAGTCTTCCTTGTGCAACAGTGTCAAAAGCTTTCCTGAAATCCAGGTAAAAAAAAAAAAAGGTAAACTGCAGCTATTATTCACCCACTGCAGAATGGAAGCCTCCTCAACAGTTCATGCTGAGGGAAGTGGACCATAAGCTGCCACGCTGGTCAAGTGTGGGTTGGCAGATCAACCGTATTTAGCAGTCAGGGGCTTGAACCCCGGTCTACTCAAAGAGCGTGTGCTACTGCACTCCCGCTCCTGACCACTGGACTACGAGGCCTTGATATCAAAATTATTTTTTTGCATCAAGTTCCTTTGTAACCACATCATAATATCCAATCAAATTTGTCAGACAAGACTTTCCCTTAACAAACCCATGCTGTCTGAATTATTGCTTCAGTCTTGTCTAGATGATCCTGTAATGCATCTTTAACCAGTGACTGCATTATTTTACCCGGAACAGAAGTTAAACTAACTGGGCTGTAATTACTCGTGTCACCCTTTGATCCCCCTTTGTGAATTGGGGATACATTTGCACATCTCCAGTCCGCGGGGACCTCCTCTGAATCTAAGGATGCTTTCGTTATTATGGCTAAGGGTTTGCTTACTTCCTTTGCCACCTCCCTTGATATATTTGGATAGATCCCATCCACCCCAGGTGCCTTTCTTATGTTTAACTTGAACAATTTCTCCTCAACTTTGTTCTAGTTATTACAAGATCATTAGGCACTCTGCCACAATTTGATAACCTTCTGGCATTTTCAAACCTTAATAACTCCTCGTGTGAATGTAAATGCAAAATACTGTTTGTTTGCTATCTGAGCAGGATCATCAACAGTTGAACCACCAATATCAAGTGGACCAATAAGATTCATCCCCTTCCTTTTAGAGTTTTTATAAGTAAAGAAATCCTTGCTGTTTTTCTTAGCATCCTTTGCCAAAGATTGCTCATAATCTGCCTTCGCCTGCCTAACCTCCTTTGTGACTTGATTACAGACTAGCTTATATCTGCCATAGGCTTTTGTGTCGCCTGATAATTTATATGCATTCCATGCATTTTTCTTCTCTGCCACGAGTCTCATTAGTTCATTTGAAAACCAATTAAGCCTAAACCTTGAAAAATATTTCTTAATAGGTACGAACTTTCAGTAGCTTCCACGATTAATTCCTTGAATGCTTCCCACTTAGAATTTGCTGTTGGTAACATCATCGGTTGATCCCACTGTACAGAATTTAAAAACTGTCTGGTCTCTTGTGGCAGAATTCTGCCATATAATTTCATGCATAACCCCCATATGAGATCTTGTTTTGATCTCTAAATAGAAGGCAATTCCCCCCCCCCCATTTCTGGTGTGACGTTGTGCATGTTGTCTGTTCTCAGTGTTTCAGGTACCAGAAGATGAGATGTGCTATGAAAACCATGCACACACACTCACACACCCTCTTTGGAAGGGGGGGGGGTGTATGGTTTCCATACCGTACTTGAAGAACATTCTATTTATAGGACACAAAAAATCTTGTCAAAGCTCTTCAAAATTTCTTCACATCTGTTTCTTTTTGTGCCACCCTGCAGGAACTAGGAGCAACACAAAAGAAATAGAAATCTGAAGTGCATAAACCAAACGTATGCAACATTGCTGGAGTTGGAAGGATTATTGTGCCACACTCTCCAATGGGTGTCAGCATACAGATTTGACAGCTTTAATCTTGTATTTGAGATTTACTGAAAGTTGGACGGAAAAGGATGTGATTCCACTGAAAGTTACTCTGGAAAAGGATGTAAGCATTGCTTGGTGTTTGGATGATGTGGAAGTTGTAACTGCTTGGTGTTTGGATGATGTGGAGGTTGTAACTGCTTGGCCTGATGCGATGAACTTATGTATTGTTTATAGCGAACAGGCACTAATAGGCAAAAAAAAAAAAAAAAAAAACTCCCATTTCACCTTATTCATTCCCTCCAATAGTTTGTGTAGTTCTTGCTTCAATTTATTTAAGCTATCAAATTCCACGACAACAGATAGAAGTTTGTTTCAGCAATCAATCATGCGCCGACTAAAGGCAAATTTCTGCACATCTATTCTGCAACTGTCTTTCCTCAATTTGAATTTGTGTCCCATCATGTGTGTAAACTGAGCAAGACGAAAGATTTCATCAGCACTGAGTTTTATCAATCTATCCAAAGCCTTAAACACCTCAATCAGATCACCTCACAGGTGCCTAGTCTCCAGATGCTGCAATTTGCAGAACTGAAGCCTTTCTTGGTAAGAGCACCTCTTTTTTCCCCTCACCAATCTCATTGTCCTTCTCTGTATTCGTTCCAGCTGCTCCTACATCCTTCCTAAAATTAGACCTCCAGACCTGTATGCAGTACTCAAGATGTGACATGATCATTGCCTTATACAATGGGATAATCACTTCCTTATTCCTGCTAGCAAAATTCTTGTATATCATTGACAAAACCCCATGCGCTGTCCTGGCAGCTTGTCAGCATTGCTCAGAGAACATCATATCCGACTGCACAATTATCCCCAGGTTTTAATTTTCCACTACCCTGACACTAGTACCACAACAGATGGTACGTTACACTGGAGTTACTGCTACCCATATCTAGTTCTTTGCTTTTATCAATATTAAACTTCAATTGCCATTTCTCAGCCCATCTGCAAACTTCTAGATCATGCTGCAGTAGCATACCATCATTCCTGTCATTAACTATCTTGCCAACCTATGTATCATGTGCAAACTTATACATTAAGCTTGATATACCCTCATCAATATCAGTAATAAATACAGAAAACTACAATGGGCCAAGCACTGAACCCTGGGGGACTACTAATAACATTAGTCCATGAAGGGTGTGTCCATTAATAACCATTCCTTTATCCAGAGCAGCAACTTGCCTTTAATGCCATACTGTTTCAATCTGTACAGCAGTCCTTTATGTGCAACAGTATCAAAAGCTTTACCGAAATCCAAGTATATATCAGAATTATTTTTTGCATCCAGTTCTTTATGACCACATCATGAAATCCAATCAAATTGGTCAGAAGATTTCCCTGTAACAAACCCATGCTCTGTCTGAAGTATAATTGCAGCTTTGTCTAGATGATTGTGCATTACATCTTTTACCAGTGACTCCATTATTTTCCTTACAACAGATGTTAAGCTAACAGGTCTGTAATTAATCATGTCACCCTTTGATTCCTCTTTGTGAATTGGGGATATCACACATCTCCAGTCAGCAGGAACCTCACCTGAATCCAAGGATACTCTCATAAGTTACAGGTTTGCTTACTCCCTTCGCTGCTTACCTTAATATAATTGGTTAGATCCCATCCATCCCAGGTGCCCAGAAAAAATTCAGTGTTGAAAATGTAAAGGATTTTTTTAAAAACTAAAATTTTTAAAAAACTGTAAAAGGGGCATTTCAAAGGAGCTCAAATGTTTTTCCACCCTTCCCTCTCTTCATTTGTTTGTCTGAGAAATAACTTGCATTTAGTGTGGATATTGTGTCAGTAGAGACTTATAAACTCTTTTTATTGACATTATTACCATTTATAATTTTGCTTATGTACATGAAAAGAATACTTCAAAAGTGTGTACAAAAATGAAATGTTCTGGAATATTATTAATATTAGTAGTGGCAAATGATGCAAGGAAGCAAGCTTATAAAGCAACAGCCAAAAAAAAAAAAAAAAAAAACTACACACTTCACTCACCCATACCCTCCAAGAATTTGTCTAGAGTTTCCTTGAATTTATTCAAACCACCCACTTCTATAACACAGATGGAAGTTTGTTCCAAGAATCAAACACCTACTGACTGAAGACAAACATCTTTCCTAAACTTGAATTTATGTCCCCTTCTTCTGTAGTCTCAGAAAGAGAACGAATGCCATCAACATTTTACATTTAACTTACTCAATCCATTTAGAGCCTTAAACACCTTAATCAAATCTTCCCACAGGTGGCAAGTCTCCAAATGCTGCAGTTTGCAACACTAAAGCCTTTCTTGATAAGAGCACCCTTTTGTCCCCTTCATCAATCTGGTTGCCTTTCTCTGTGCCCATTTCAGAGGATCTACATTATTCCTAAAATGAGGCCTAACTATGGCATTGTACAAGGAAATAATTATTTCCTTGTCTCTGCCAGCAAGGTTCCTGTATATCAGAGACAAAACCTGTCCTGTCTGCATTGCTGAAAGAACTTCATATCTGATTGCACAGTTACTCCACGTCTTTTTCATTTTCCGCTACCTGGAAAGTATGTTAATCTGGGATTATTGCTACCCATACGTACCTTGTTATTTGTCAATATTACAGTTCGACTGCTATGTCTCAAGTCATCTACCTAATTTGTTTAGATCTTGTTGCAGCAGCTTACTCTGGTTACGTTCATTAACCATCCTGCCAACCTATGTATCATCTGCAAACTTATACATTAAGCTTGATATACCCTCATCAGTATCAGTAATAAATAGAGAAAACTACAATGGGCCAATCACTGAACCCTGGGGGACTCTACTAATAACATTAGACCATGAAGGGCAGTGTCCATTAATAACCACGCTGTTTTCTCCAACTCAACCATTCCTTTATCCAGAACAGTAACTTGCCTTTAATGCCACACTGTTCCAGTCTGTACAGCAGTCTTTTCTGTGCAACAGTATCAAAAGCTCTCCTGAAATCCAAGTATATGATATCAAAATTATTTTTTGCTGTTATTGTTGTTGTTTGTTATTTGGTTTTTAGGAGCATTAGCAACTAAGGCCATATTGCTCCGGGGATATGCGGTGGTCATTCTCTGACCTTTCCGCATCCTCCGTATTTGGTGGTCACGGGCTCGAACCCTAGTCTAATCAAGAAGTGTGTGCTAAGCACTGCTGCTCCTGCCCACCTGGCTATGGAGGCGCCATTATTTTTTGGATCCAGTTCTTTTGTTACTGCATCATAAAATCCAATCAGATTAGTCAGACATGATCACCCCTTAACAAATCCTGCTTTGACTGCAGTATGAATGCATTCCAATCTAGATGGTCCTGTCTGCATTATTTCTTTAACTAGAGACCCCCCATTTCCCTGGAACAGAAGTTAAGCTAAGAGGTTTGTAATTTGATCATCCTTTGTGAATTTGGAATATACAGTAAACCCCCGCAATTTGCGGTCACTGATTTAATATAAAATGAAACCTAAAAAAATGTGAATTTTAAAGCGCCGTGAACATTTTCTGCCATAAAAAAACATGGGCGTGGCTAAAATTATCTTTCCCTTTTCCAGTGGGTGGGGGGAGAGAAGTGACAAAATCGCGAGCGTGGATGTTTCTCGCTAATCCTTGTTATGCGCTTGTCATGGAAGGTTTTGTCGTTTGCTTTTAATTTATATGCTTATAAATTGAATAAATTTATCAATTTATAAATTGATATGCTTACAAAAGTGATAAATCGACTGTTTTGCAGTGTAAAACAGACTTTTTCGAGTGTGTTAAAGGAAAAAAGTGATTTTGTTGTGGACAAGTTCTTTCTAACCTGTACAAAAATATAGCTACGAATAACAAGGGAAATGTAAAAAGATCAAAGAAGGTGATGACATTAGCGAATAAAACTGAGTTATTTGACAAAATTTCTAATGGTGAAAGTGTCTCCTCAGTGGCAAAACATTATAAAATCAATGAGTCAACGGTACGATCAATCAAAATCAGAAGAAAAAATCCGCTGTAGTGTCTGTGAAAACGTGATAATTGCTTCAAAAATTTGCTCTGTAACTCGTGATGTTAAATTAGAAAAAATGGAAGAAGCTTTAAATCTGTGGATAGAAGACCGAACTCAAAATAAAATTCTGTTAAGTTCACTCATCATTCGTGAAAAGGCAAAACTCCTTTATCAACACTTTAGCGAAACTGGTGATAGCACTGGCGGGATAAGTTTTTTAGCTAGCAAAGGCACTGGTTTGAAAGATTTGTTTTAAATTTCTAATAAATATTACATTTAATATTAAATTGTTTCTTATTTTCATTTCGATGCCATATGCTTGCATTTCACTATGTACATAGTCATATTATGAAGGTACATATAATACATACATAGACAAAATTTTAGACTAGTTTTTCTTATATATTTCATATTTTGGAACGGAACCCCTTTATTACTATGGGAGCCATAACTCAGTATTCGTGTTTTCAATATTCCCGGCATTTCTCAGGAATGTAACCCTCTGCCTTTACGTGTCAGGAATGTAACCCAAATACAGTAAACCCCCGCGAATAGTGGGGGTTTACTGTATTTGCACATCTCCAGCCCATAGGGACTTCTCCAGAATCTAAAGATGCTCTCATAATTATGGCTAAGTGTTAGCTCACCTCATATTCTAGGATTCAACATAAGAAAAATACAGCAGAAAATTATGTAACAGGTACATAATGAGTTACTGCTGCTCTGAGACTGATAGTGTCACTGATAATGTCCCAGTGTCAGCCATTAAAATCACCTTTACTGCAGGAACTCATTATTGAAACTGGTACAGTAAAATAAATAAAAAAGCATTGCTGCATTATTTTTATTGAAAAAATAATTTCAGTACAGTCAGTCCTCGTATAGCACGAGAGTTGTGTTCATAGAAACCCTTGTGCAATATAAACAACAGGCCCTATGGGAAAAATAGGGTGGTGCCGACCACCCAAGATTGAACACACATTTGTAACCAAAACATTACCAAACACAAATTATCGTAATAAAATACTTACGTATTTTATTACGACTATTACGTAATGAAATATTGCTAATGCTTTTGCTTCTATTGTAAGCAAACTTTTTTTGTTTGTTTGATTTTCTATTGAAACAGATGACAGCCGTTCCATCTCTTCCAATTCTTTGTGTCTTGATCTAATGGATTTTAATTACACTTTGAGTTGTTCCTGCTATGAAAGTTGTTTTTATTTTCTCTGCATTCTTTGTAATTCTTGGCGTTGCCTCATTTAGGTCTGTAGCACGTGCAATATCACATGGTCTTTCATTTCGCTCAAAGCATTTCACAATTTCATATTTTTTCTCTATCGACAGAGGCAAACTGGCCATAAGCCTTACCAGGGAAACCTCGGTGGGTCAGAGGCCAGTGTGATTTTGGCCATAAACCATAGTATGAGGCCACTACAGATTTTCCTGGGTAAGACTTTTTTGACCCAGTCCACCTCTGTTTGTCGATATTGCTTTTCTTTTTCTCTCTGAATCTGCAGTGTCTTCATCAGGACACTTCCTTTTCACACCTTTTAAGTATTTTACTCATTTTTAGGGAATAAAGCACAATTACAAAACGAGGAGGCACACTTGAAACACATAAACAAAGCTGCACGTGTGTAACAACTGAATAAACAACACCGTAAAGGCAGAGATACACTATTAACACCTCACATTTTACTAAAGCACATTTCTGGGGGTTACTACCATAAAACAATAAAAACAATTTCCAGTTGCGTTTCTGCTAGTGGAATCTGTTATTAACCGTTAGTAAACTCGATCTAATTGCATTTGCGATAATATCGATAGCTGGAATTATGTGGGTTTTTACCTTATTACGGCGAAATGTGTTTCCCCCTTCACTGATATAAAAAAAAACATTTTCAGAATCTTCTCTTCATTCCTATCGTGTTGCGTTCACTTGGGGCGATTCCGCATTTGACTGCCATTTCTTGTAAACACAAAGATGAATTATGCTTAAGTGAATTCGGTTTGTGTTATATACGATATCGTTCCCCTATTTATAAATCATGTATGATCGAATTCGTGTAGTGTAAACACGTGTTATACGAGGACTGACTGTATTATGAAATACAATGAATGGAATTTTTAATTGTACTAGTGTACAATGAAATAATTCGCATAAAATATATTATAATAACACTAAAATTATTGGTCTATGGTAAAATAAGACATACAGCAAGCTGCCGTTATAACGTGGTTCGCTTTACGCTGATTCGCTATAACGCTGTTCATATATTATAACCCATATCTGACTATAATGCTGTTACAGATCACTATAACACTCTTTTACAGATTGCATTTTTGGCATATTTAACAAAATCGTTTTATTTGATGGAGTCGATAGCTTGAAAATGAATATCATAACAGCATTAAAACGTTTCCCACGCTGACTTGAGAAATTTTCCTACACTCAGTGAAATTTTCTCGCATGCTAATTTAATTGCAGTATAGTGACTTGTTACGTAGTTCCGAGATCAACATTTTTAAAAAAATGATCAAGTATATTGCTTGTAATATTTTGTTATATGCAATTATCCAAAGTCTAGTCATCACTCAGTACAGTATTAGACAGCGTGCGTAACGGACAGTTTACTTGAACATTGTATCATAATTAATGCAACCAACGCAGTTACATTTTCGAAGAGTTAATAATGGCCGATAAGAATGAAAAAGCAATGTCTGAGTGCAGTACAAAGACTATAAATGTAAGAAAAAGATTGAATTTGAAAATTAAATTAGACATTTTGAAGCGAATCGATTCCGGTCAACGACAAGCGGATGTGTGCCATAATTTAGGACTTGCAAGTTTAACTTTAAGAACAATTATAAAAAAAAAAGAATTAATTTTAGCAGCGGGAAAGATAGCTGTTCCACTGCAAGCAACTAGGGTTAGGCCGGCTATTACGATTGAAATAGAAAGACTTGAACTAATTTTATTGAAGATAATATCCAATTCAGAATTCAGTTAAGTTAAATGTTATAAAAAAAAAAAAAGAGAGAGGGAGAGATTAGCCAATATAATGATCTGAAGAAAACTCACCTAAAAAAAAAAAAAATGTGGAACCATTTAAAACTAGCAAGAGCTGGTTGAATAGATTTAAAATCCAGGGAGAAGCCGCAAGTGCGGATCAAGGAGCCGAAACTTTCAAAAAAGAACTTGTTAAGTTAAAATTATTGAAGAGGGGTATTGTGTTATACTTCTCAACAAGTTTTTAACATAGATGAAGCAGGACTTTTGTGGAAATGAATGCCTAAAAGAAGTTTCATCTTGAAAGAAGGAAAAAACATGCCAGGTTTCAAAGTGACAAAGGATCGGTTGACTTTATTTTTGGGTGGTAACGCTGTGGGGAATTTAAAATTAATACCCCTTTTAGTTTATTTGGAAGAGGGCAAAGTTCAACCCAAAATCGACACATTTTTCATGATTCAATTTATCAATTAAATTAAATCAATTTAGATCAATTAAATTCATGATTTTAATTGGAATGTTAAGTTTAATTTTTATACGTAAGTAGTTACCACATAATTATATACGTATGTAATGCGGAATGTTTTATATGTACAAATATTTGAATATTAAATATTTTGACCAACATTTGTGCATCTTTTCACTACCGTTTATTATTGATTAGGAAATATCCTATGGTACCGACTGCAACTCACAAATACATATGTTACCTTATGGGAATGCGGCGCTCACTTAGCGCTGATTCACTTAGCGTTCTGTTTTTCCGGAGCGAATTATCAGCGTTAAGTGGGGGGGGGGATAACCTGTATAATTTTGACACTCAAATGATTTTAATTCCCGAGTGAATACTCCATCGATTGTTGTTCCATTACGTATAGTATTTGCCTTAATATCTAAATCGAAGACATCTTTCCTGAGATAGATTTATGTATAGTCAAAGCACATACTAAAATTGTGTACGTCTACATGTTAATTTCCTATTGTCCTTGAATGGAATAGTTGATCATTTTATAATAGGTACAGATTGACTAGGTAAATGTTTTATCTTTCACATATTGTTTATAACGAGATGGAAGGTTATGTCATATTTTTGACTCAGTAAATTTCATCCATACTTGTTTAACTGTTTCGTCGTCCTCAAATTCAAAATATACTAAAATACCGATTGCACAGTTTACCAATCTATCGACCACATTTATATTTGTAGTAATCATGTATGGTTTTCATTTCGATAATGGTAGAATGTATGGAAGTCCTGCAGTTTCAGTCACTGACATTTTATTTTGCATACTTGCTAATTGTTCTTCAGAATGATATCCATGGTATAAATCTTGTGCAACCACTTCATGGGTTTCATCTGCAACTAAAGCATTTGTATGATTTAAATGCAATTTGCAAATTTTCTGTGGTATGCATTCGCATAATTTTCATTGCTATGTATAGCAAATGTTGGGGAGTCACTCCACGACGATCAGATCTACGAATTTCACTTGATACCATCATAAAGGGAGTAATTTTCAATCCATTTTTAAATTTTTGTGCATGTCCAAAATATATAGCTGGAAAAGACAGTTCTGCATGTATATCAAATATGAAACTTGGAGATGATTTCTGACCCGGTGCAATACATTAATTTATGTATAGTCAAAGCACATACTAAAGGAAATTTTGTACACCTACATGTTAATTTCCTATTGTTCTTGAATGGAATCATAGTTGATCATTTTATAATAGGTACGAATTGACTAGGTAAATGTTTATCTTTCACATATTGTTTATAACGAGATTGAAGGTTATGTCATATTTTTGATTCAGTAAATTTCAGACCATAATAATGTTTGTTGTTGAATTAACAATAGTTCATCATCATTGTTGACAGGTTCCACAATTTCGTCTGAATGTTCCTGTTCACTATCATCATTTGTCCCCAAGAAATCGTCACTCACTTTTATGCCATAGAATTTATATAAAGGTGAATTGACCAAATACTGTAACCATATTTTCACTATTTTCTTCTGCACACATCCTTGTAGATATGATTTATGTATGAGTCTTCATTTTATATGTACATTAATGGCATAATCTTCATCTAATTCTCTAGGTAATTGATGAACTGTCATATCATTAACTGGTACATTTATTACTTGTCCATGTTCATAACGTAAACAATGAATTTGTATAAAGGGTAATCGTGGGCTATCAAACAAAAACCAGTGGAGGCAAACGAGTAGGACATGTTGGCTATATAAATCCATTCTACGTGGCCATAGTTTGATCCGTCCCTTTTTTGATGAAGTATGACATGTATTACACTCCATGAAAGTACTCACTTCTTCTAAATGAAATTCTTTTTGAAGTAATTCATATGAAGTTGTAGGAAATGGTTTCAAATCTAATTGATTTGAAATATTGAAACTACAAACAAAAATAAATCCAAATGGGTTTTTGTACACTAGTTTTTCAATCTCACTGTCAGCTCGTGTAGACACTATAAGGATGTAATCAGGAATCTCATTATTAGCCATTTCTAATTTCGCTTTTTTTCGTGCACGATATTACTTCATTCGTTCTGCCAGATTTTTAGATTCCTGATAGGTATCAGGCATAGAACTCTGATTGAATTTCATTATGATTCAGAATAGTTTGAATTTCTAATTTCCTTTTCTTCCATTCACGATATTCTTTCTTTATTTAAGCTAGTTTTCTTCTTGTTTAATTTCATCTGGATTCACATTTTTCTGTCCAACTTCCCTTTCTTTCTTTCACGATATTCCTTCAAACGCTGGACTGTAGATTTTGGCATAGTCACTCACGTATTAATCATTATACTGATATAATGTAGCGCATCACTGCTCGATTGTACTTGTTGCGTACAATTGAGTTTTCTTGGGCGCATGCATTGTACTTGTTGCATCACTGCACGCAACAAGTACAACGCACATGCATCGGGTTTCGTGAAGATTTAACGCTTTTTTCCAAATAATACCAGTAAAAACATTTTTATCGTCAAAAAGTCACATGAATGTATCTGATTCTGAAGGGATGGCTCTTTGAATTATAAAAAATAGTCATGGCGATTTGGATGGTAAAAAATAAGAAGTATGAACAAATATTTTAGTAGTTATGTGTGTGCTTTTTATTTATTATTATTTTTTTTAAAAAGTTGAATAAATGTATTGCTATTATGCAGTACTCCTAGACAGGAGTATAGTTATACTTCAGTCACAGCAATCATTTGTTAAGAGGTGATCTTGTCTGTCCAATTTGATTGAATGCTATGATGCAGTAACAAGGGAACTGGATGCAAAAAATAATTTTGATATCATACACCTGTATTTCAGGAAAGTTTTTGATACTGTTGTGCACAAAAGACTGCTGTACAAATTGGAGCAGTGTGGCATTAAGGTCAAGTTACTGCTATAGATAAAGGATAGACAGAGAGTGGTTATTAGTGCAGTTCCCCCCCCCCTCGGGTTTAGTGCTAGGTCTGTAGTTATGTATATTTATTAATGATATTCATGAAGGTATATCGGGCTTAATGTCTAAGCCCGATATACCTTCTTAATGTTTTCAGATGATACAAAGGTTGGCTGGGTGATTAATGACGATAATCAGGGTAAGCTACTACAACAATATCTAGGAAAATTAGGTCGATGGGCTGAGATGTGGCAGTTGAAGTTTAACATTGATAAATGTTATGGTACTGCATATGGGTGGCAGTAATCCCAGAGTAACTTATCAACTGTGTGATACCACACTCAGGGTATTGGAAAATGAAAAAAAATTAGGTAATAATTACTGTATATAGTCAGATATGAAGTTCTCTGAGCAGTGCAGACCAGTTGCCAGGACAGCTCATGGGGTTTTGCCAATGCTATGCAGGAATTTTGCTAGCAGGGATGAGGAAGTGATTATCCCATTGTATAATGCAATTGTCAGGTCATATCTTGAGTACTGTGTAGAGGTCTGGAGGTCTCATTTTGGAAAGGATGTATTGCTGCTGGAACTGGCACAGAGAAGATCAACAAGATTGGTGAGGGGAACAAAGGGGTTCTCTTAACAAGAAAGGCTTCAGTTCTGAAAAGTACAGTGTCTGGAGTTAACAAGAGGTGATCTGACTGAGGTATTTTCAGGCTTTAATTGGGCTGAACCAGCTTAATGCTGATGGGATTCTTTCTCTTGCTTAGACTATGCACATGAGGGGGCATAAATCCAAATTCAGGAAAGATGATTTTGGAAGTTTTCCTTCAGACAGCAGGTGGTTGATTGTTAGTATTAGTATTAGCAATGGCCACATGGTATAAGGAAGCTTATGATTTATGCTGCTCCAGCCAAAAAAAAAAAATAATAAATAATAATAATAAAATAACAAAAAATAAATAAAATGAAATTAATAAGAGAAAAAGAAATGGACAACCTGTGTGTGTCACTCCTCCTGTAGGCAATTATCCAGCTGACCTTTGAATTTCCCCAAACTGTCAGCCTCAATAATTACCTACCCATGTATGTAACTTATTCCAGTAATTTTTAACTCACTGGCTAAAATAAAACTTCCTGCAATCTAGTTTAAACATCTCCCCCATAACTTGAAATTATGGCTCCTAGTTCTAGAATCATTTATAACCCTGAAAATTTTGTTCTCATTCGTCCTCTAAGGTGCCTAGTTTCCAAGCCGTGCAACCCACATATTCATATGGATGCTCTTTTGCTGATCTCACCAGGCGAGTTACCCATCTTTGGACCCTTTAAAGAAGCACAATGTCTTTCTTTAGGTGTCGTCTCCATACTTGAACACAGTATTCCAAGTATGGTTTAACAATAGCTTTATATAACAGGATTATGACATCCTTATCTCTACTAGCAATTGTTTGATAAATCATCCATAGGACATTGTTGGAATATACTATCTATTGTTGTGTGAAGTGGATAGTTTGAATAAATTCAAGGAAGAACTAGACAAACTATTGGAGGGAATAGATGGGGAAAGGTTTTTTTTTTTTGGCAATGCTGTATAACTTGTTTTCTTGCATTATTTGCCACTATTAATACCAATATTGAATAATATGTTAAAAAAAAAAAAAAAAAATTTGTTTTTTCATTTGTATTAATTTGACGATTCATTTTGGTAGTTTTTGCATGCTTCTGTTCTAAAAAATATATAAATTTAACAGTAAAATATTAAGTTATCCATACAAAGGCACTAATAACTTCTTTCACAGAACAATATGAACAGGTTGAAGGGGGATCCTAGGTGATGTCATACGATGTTGATGGCCTGGTGTTCCTTCAATTGTTTGCAGATGTATGTGAAAGGAAGCCCTTACTTTACAGCTAGCCTTACCACATGCCTGGGTGGGGGATCATGTCTGTCTACTACAGTTGTTACTAGTTGGCTGATAGGCATATGAATGCTGTTGTTATTGTCGATTGAAGTTGACTGGTCTTTTCATCCTGAAGATTTTAGCCAGCGTGTGAGTTGATTGCTAATTGTTGTTGGATTAGTTTTCTGTAACTTGGAACAGGATCAGTTGTGCAGGACAAATGGTTACTTTGCCCCATGTCCCTATTGATGGGTTACTATAATCCTTTTGCATGGATGTCTTAATTCTGTCATGCTTAATTCCATTCAGCTAAAGTGTAGAAAGAGCATTTGTAAAAAGTTGAATGGCAGTTGACCAACCAACCAGCAACCCTCACACAGTACAACTACCCTGAATTTTTTTTTTTATTGCTATCTTCTTAGTGAATGTTTAGGTATTCCAACAATACTGCACATGATAATCCAATGATGCTTTGAATTGCATGTTTGAGGAATCAGTCATTAATTAATCTGACTGCCCTCCTCTGAATGGAGTCCATGAACTTTAGAGAGGTTTTGAGGGCACCATCCCAGATGTGGGTAAATATTCCATGGTAGGGGAGATCTGGGATTGGTGGAGTCAGTAGCTGTTCAGAAGAAAAGTAACACCAACAACAAAAAATAAAATCCAGTTATTTTAATGCAGGGGAAGCAATATCTGCATTATGCTTATGTCAAGAGATTACAATTCTGGGTTATTCCTATTAGAGGTATGTGACCTTGTCTGGAAATCTGAGTGTCACTGAAGATGAGCACAGGAGTAGTAGACTCATTTTTGTGAGAATGATACAGGACTGAGTTTTAGAATTATTGAAATTAACTAGCATATAAGGAATTGGTTGTGGATATCCAAGATGTTGAAGCTGTTTATATAGAGCTAGGTTTCTGAAACTGGAAACTGGCATATAGTGTAATATTATCGGCAAAACTATTGGATAGGATTTTCAGTCGATGGAAGAAGGTTATTGATATACAAAAGGAAAGGAGTGGGAGAAAGGATGAACCTTGGGAAAATCAGTAGTAGTAATAGAGGCATGTGGTGCAAGAAAGCAAGCGTATGAGCTTATGTAGCATCAGCCAAAAAAAAAAAAATTTTCACACAACCATTTCCTCCTTGAATTTATTTAAGCTATCAACTTCCACAATGACAGATGGAAGTTTGTTCCAGCAATTAACCACCCGCTGGCTAAAGGCAAATTTCCGCACATCTATTCTACAACTGTCTTTCCTCAATTTGAATTTATGCCCCTCAGATTCATAATCTGAGCAAGTGGAAGAATCCCATCAGAATTTAGAAGTTAGTGTGCAATCAGACAGAAAACTGGCTACCTGATTGCAAAAAAACAAGTCAGCAATCCATAAGATGGGAGCTTGTTTAGAAGACCACTATGTTGAACTCTTTCAAAAGCCTTGGAAATGTGAAGAGCATCTGCTTGAGTTTTATTGAATTTTTCCTAAAATGAATAATGTAGGACAGCATGGATCGAAGCTGTTGAAATTCATATCAGTGATTGTTGATCAGATGGATGGGTTTGAGCATTTGTAAGAGTTGCTGATTTCTTCAACTTCCAACATTTTTTCCCAAAGTAATGGACTTCTCCATTAGTTTGTATAGAATAGAGGTAAATGCAATGGAATGATATTGGAGGGGAGGATTTGTCTCCCTTTTAGAACCTGTCTAGGTATGAGGAAATTCTATGCAGAAGGAAAAACACTGGTGAAATTAGAGTTTAAAAAAGCAACACAAAACAGAAGTGAGCGCAAGAGCAGATTTTGAGAACAAGTAAAATGCTATCGGGACTTGGAGCTTTTTTGGTACCAGGATTATTCAGCATTTTAATATCTTTCTGTTATAAGATGATGGAAAACACTGAGTGGTGTGTGGAGGTGATTTATCAAGTCATTGATACAAGAATTAGGTGAAGAGTAGGCTGCTAATAAGCCAGCTTTATCTTTAGTTAAGGATGTAATGGAACAGAGGCACGAGTGTAGAAGTATCTAACATATACCAGAATATTGGTAAATTATGAAAATAGCTTCCCAAAATGGGAATCCTGGTTTATAGTACTTTTTAGGGCTAGTCCCCCTAGAAACACTATAATGGAGGAGTTTATTGTGTGTGTTTTTTTCTTTGTATGCACAGCTCAATTGCCATTATACATGTATATTGTAATTGTTAATGCATCTCTTTTCCAGAAAAAAAAAATACCATCCAATAAAGTATGATTTAATGAACCATTTTTAGGTATTAAGTAGTGAAGAATGCTCCTAAATGAAATCTTATCATCTACCTTTAAAATGAATCCTTGGTACCAGTATAGTGGTTTCACCTTATAGCTGAACCTGCAAATTCTAGGGGAAGAGGGCATGCATTTTAACAACCACACCAGCCCAACCATCCCCCCCAGTTCTCATAGTGGCAGACCTGTTATAGTAATCTGTTCACAGGACAATTTGTATGTGCAGACTGAAAAATGCTGCTTTTGAAGATGCACACGGTCTAAAAATGCTGAAGTTCTTAGGCCATATTGCACCATAATGATCAGTCTTGTGAAATGGATTTTTTCCTCCCTGCAATAGTATTAGTAGTGGCACATGATGCAAGAAAGAAAACTTATACAGCATCAATTAAAAAAAAAAAAAAAAACCCTCCCCACATCACCATTCCAACCCTCCAATAATTTTTGCAGTTCTTCCTTGAATCCATTCAAACTATTCACTTCCACAACAGCAATGTATGGAAGTTTAGCATTAGCATTAGTAGAGGCATTTGATGCAAGAAAGCAAGCTTATGCAGCATCAGCCAAAAAAAAAACCACTTCCACTTCACCCCTCTGTTCGTTCAAAATACCTGTCCAGCTGAGCCTTAAACTTATTTAGGCTATCAACCTCCACCACAAGGGATGGAAGTCTGTTCCACCAACCAACCACCCGCTGGCTAAAGGCAAATTTCCGCACGTCTATCCTACATCTGTCTTTCCTCAATTTGAATTTATGCCCTCTCAGGTGATTTTTCTGAGCTAGAGGAAGAATCCCATCAGCATTGAGCATGCTTAAACCATTCAAGGCTTTATACACCTCTATCAGATCACCTCGCTGGTGCCTAGTCTCCAGACACTGTAATTTGCAAAACTTAAGCCTTTCTTCGTAAGAGCACCCCTTTGTTCCATTCACTAATCTTGTTGCCCTTCTCTGTACACGTTCCAGCAGCTCTACATCGTTCTTGAAATGAGGCCTCCAGACCTGTATACAGTACTCTAGGTGTGGCCTGACCATTGCCTTATACAATGGAATAATCACCTCCTTATCCCTGCTGGAAAAATTCCTGTATATCATTGACAATACTCCATGAGCTACTCTTGCAGCCCGTCTGCACTGCTCAGAGAACTTCATATCTGCCTGCACAACCACCCCCAAGTCCCTTTCATTCTCTACCACTGTCAGTGTAGTACTACAGAGTTGATACATTGCTCTGGGGTTGCTGTTTCCCATGTGTAGTACTTTACATTTGTCAATGTTAAACTTCATTTGCCACCTCTCAGCCCATCTGCTCAACCTTTCCAGATCCTGTTGCAGCAGCATAGTGTCAGTAGTGTCCTTGACAACCCTGCCAACCTTTGTATCGTCTGCAAACTTGGACATTAAGCTTGATATACCATCATCAATATCATTTATAAATACAGAAAACAATAATGGACCCAACACTGAGCCCTAAGGGACTCCACTAATAACAATCCACGATGAGCAGTGTCCATTGATTACCACTCTCTGTCTTCTCCCCCTCAACCACCCCTTTATCCATAGCAGCAATTTGCCTCCATTGTCACACTGCTCCAATTTGTGCAGCAGTCTTCCATGTGCAACAGTATCAAAAGCCTTTCTAAGATCCAAGTATATAATAACAAAGTTATTCCCTGCATCCAGTTCTTTTGTGACTGCATCATAGTATCCAATCAAGTTGGTCAGGCAAGACTTCCCCTTAACAAAACCATGCTGTGTCTGAGCTATAACTGAAGTCTTGTCTAAATGATCCTGCAGTGCTTCTTTAACCAGTGCCTCCATTAATTTTCCTGGAACAGAAGTTAAGCTCACAGGTCTATAATTACTTGTGTCAGCCTTTGATCCTCCTTTGTGAATTGGGGTCACATTTGCACATTTCCAGTCTATGGGTACCTCCCCTGAGTCCAAGGAAGCTCTCATAATTATGGCTAAGGGTTTGCTTACTTCCTTTGCTGCCTCCTTTAATATAACTGGATAGATCCCATCCACCCCGGGTGCCTTTCTTGTGTTTATCTTCAACAGTTTCTCCTCCACTTTACTCCCAGTTATTTCAAGATTCTGTAGCTTACTGCTAGAGTTGAATACACCTCTGGCATTCCCCTTGCTGAATAACTCCTCATGTGTGAATGTCGATGCAAAATATTCATTTAGTTTGTTAGCTACCTGAGCAGGATCATCAACAGTTGACCCATCAATATCAAGTGGACCAATCTGATTCATCCCCTTCCTTCTAGAGTTTACATAAGTAAAGAACTCTTTGCTGTTTTTCTTTGCATCCCTTGCCAAGGATTTCTCGTAATCTGCTTTCGCCTGCCTAACCTCCTTTGTAACTTGGTTGCATATCAACTTGTATCTATCATAGGCTTCTGTGTCATGTGTTAATTTGTAAGTATCCCATGCATTTTTCTTCTCTGCCATATGCCTCATTAGTTCATCTGACATCCATTTTGGCCTAAAGCTTGAACAATATTTCTTAGTTGGTATGTAAAGCCTAGTAGCTTCTAAGATAAATTCTTTGAATGCTTCCCATTTTGAATTTGCTGTTGGTAACATCATCAGTTGGTCCCACTGTATAGAATTTAAATACTGTCTCAGTCCATCGTAGTCGCCTTTACGGAAGCAATAACCCTTCACTTTACCCCTAATGGTAGTTACCTCTTTGAGTAAATCCCACTTCAGAACACTGTGATCACTGCCACCTAGTGGTTCATTTATCTGCAGATTCTTAATGCATGAAGAATCACTGCTGATAATCAAATCAAGAGTATTACTCCCTCTAGTTGCCTCCCGAACATGCTGATGTAGAAAACAATCATCCAATAAATCCACAAAAGCCCTGCTAGTGCGTGAGTAACCAGCCCCCAAATTCCAGTCAATATCTGGGAAATTAAAATCTCCCATTATAGGACTCTCTGATTTACTGGCCCACTCTATTTCCCTGTACAGTGCCTTATTATACTCATCAGAGTCATTAGGCCTATAGCACACTCCTACTCTCAATTTTGATCTCCCAATGCTTATGTCACACCAAACTGACTCAACACTGCACTGTCCAGCGATGTCGACTTGCTTCACTTCCTTGGTTTTTATGTGTTTCTTAACTAATAGCATAACCCCTCCCCCCTTCCTATCCTTTCTGTAGACTTGTACTCCCCAAATTGCAGTTCTGCATCCCTTATATCTGTGTGACACCACGTCTCTGATATCCCAACAATATCTGCCTTTGATGTTTTGAGCAATACCTCAAATTCATCAAATTTATTTACTAAACTCCTAGCATTGGTGTACACACAAGTATACCTGCACCTGTTTCTATTCTTAGCTACCCTAACACAACCCATGTGTTTACTTGTACTGCAATGGCTCCCAGCAGTCTCTGAAATACCATGCCTCTTGTTTTTCAGGCTTCTGCTCATTCTAATAGAAGCAGTGCAAGAATCTCTTTCACCTCTGCCAGTGGCTACTGTCAATCTATTGGTCTTTGTCTCCCCCCAAGCTAGCAGTTTTCCGACCCACCTAACACTGCCTCGATAGCATCAGCAAATATTCTTGCACCCTTTCTATTTAAGTGTATCCCATCCCTGTAGAGGCAATCTCTCCTGTTAACAAGTACAGTCCAGGCTGAAAAAAATTCTACCCCTTGAGCCTTGCACAATCTTTCCAGGGCCGAATTGATCGACAAGGCTCTCATCATATGCTCCCTCCTATCGTGTCTGGGCAGAATTGCAGACACTTTCAAATTCAACCCTAATTCTCGGCTTTTGTTCAGCAGTGACCTGTACTTGTTAAGTAATTCTGCCGGTCTCCTACTCTTAATATTAGTGTTAACGTGTACAACTATATCACCTTTTGTGCCCTTAAAAGATGATATTCGCTCTACAACGTCATCAACCTTTGCCCCTGGCAGACATACCCTGGTCCTGTTCCACCTATCTTTTTTACAAAGCATGTTCCCCGTTTCCCTGACAATAGAGTCACCAACAACTACTAGTTCCTTCGGGACCAGCGTATTCTGCCTTGGGGGTTGCCTCTGTGTCACGCGACGCCCAAGTGCAAGCTCTGGCGTTTATGTGGGCAGCTGAGAGCTTGATGGGCCCCACAATTTAGTTTCTTCGAGGGCATCCACCCTGTCCTTCAAGCTCTCGTATAGGCCCACAAGAACGCCGAGTTGTTGCCTGATATCGATACACTCCTTGCATCGCGCACACACAAAGACATCCCCCATGGCAGTATCATATCCCGTACCCGATTGCTCTGCAAACATCAAGCAAACAGTGCATTTTATTCCAACAGTCAACCACCGTTTGGCTGAAGGCAAACCTAGTGTCTGATACTCAGTGCTTTTGGAGAAAACAGCACTCACTGAAAAGGAATGGAATCAATCCTCAAACAAGCAGTACATTTCCATTATATTTTAAAAGCAAACATTTAGGTGAATTACAAATTATTATTTGCAAATGAATAAATTGTACAAAATCAGCTGAAACTGCACTGTGTTGAGACAAACTGAAAGCATATATTGGGCATAGACATTTTCTATTCAAAAATGAGCAGAGTCATCCTAATTACAGTTTTGAAATCCACATCAACCCAATCAAAACATATCACATGTATTTGAAAGATGTAAAAGGGATAAAAAAAATTAAAATCCAGAAACAAAAAAAATAGTTGCTGGAAAAGTGCAAATGATATACAAATGCTAGAAATCTTCGAGAAAACAAAGGATGAACAGGTACACATACCTGCTAACTTTTGCATATATAAGAGCGTAGCTAGTGTCGTTACATATTGAAAAGCAGTATAACTTCTTGCATATGCAACTGATGGATTGTGAAGACTTCACCTTAGGGTCTATACTTTGAGATGCTGTCAGAAAATACTTTCTGACAGCATCTAAAGCACTGTTATGGTCAATGAGGGAGGTTGTTGCTTATTGGCGCATTAGCGACTAAGGCTATAATGCGCCAAAACCTAGTCATAAAAAGTAAAATTTTCAGTGGCCTAACGAATTAGGTCACCAAGTCAGAGTATAAAAACAAGTATAAACGGTAAAAGACAAATATCAGTAAACAAGTAACATTAACGAAGTAGATTTTTTAAATATGAGTAAAATGGTTTACTGATTTCAAAAAGCTAAAAATAGCAGACACATGGTCATTGTCAGATAAAATCTGAGTATATACGGCCCAGTCAGATGATTAAAAGCGGTAAAACGGATATTACTAAAATCTGGACAATCAATTAAAATGTGTCTGATAGTTAAAATTGTGCCACAGGACTCACACATAGGAGGGTCATCAGCCCTCAGCAAAAACGAATGAGTCAAATGACTATGTCCTATGTGGGTCAATGAGGGAGGTGAAACAAGGTTGTGTCACTAAACTGGATAATTCAGTTTGTATAAATTCTTCGTTCACTGAGGCAAATTGGTAACGGCAATTTAGATAATTTTAATGACAGTAGTTGATACAAAGAAAATGTTTTGCATTCATTGTACATATTAGAAAATGAAAAAGACCTGGGAGTAATTGTGCAGCCAGAACAGGTCATGGGGTATTGTCAATCATATATACAGGAATTTGGCTAGTAGCAAAAAGGAAGTAATTATCTCTTTGTATAAGGCAATGGTTAGGCCATGCCTTGAGTACTACGTACAGATGGAGGCCTCATTTTAGGAAGAATGTAGAATTGCTCGAGCCATTCTACATCCTACAGAGAAGGGCAACAAGATTGGTGAGGGGAACGAAGAGGTCCTCTTACTAAGAAAGGCTGAAGTTCTGCAAATTGCATCTGCAGACTAGACACCTGCGAGGTGAGGTGTCAAGGCTTTGAATGGATTGAACAGGCTCAGTTCTGATGGGATTGTTCCTCTTATTCAGATTCTGAACCTGAGTGGACAAATTCAAATTGAGAAAAAGTTTGTAGAATAAATATGCAGATATTTGTCTTTAGCCAGTGAGTAGGTGATTGCTGAACAAACTTCCATCTGTTGTTGTGGAAGTTGATAACTTAAATTCAAGGAGGAACTGCACAAATTTTTAGAGGGAATGGATGTGCAAAATGTTTTTTTTTTTTTTTTTTTTGGTTGATGCTACATAAGCTTGCTTTCTTATATCACATTAACATTACTAGAGGTTGATGCAAGAAAGCAAACTTATGTAGCATCAGCCAAAAAAAAAAAAAACTTCCCATTTCACCCATTTATTCGCTCCAAAAATTTATCCACTTCTTCCTTGAATTTATTTAAGCTATCAACTTCCACAAGGACAGATGGAAGATTGTTGCAGGAATCAACCTCCTGCTGGCTAAAGGTAAATTTCTGCACATCTAGTCAACAACTGTCTTTCCTCAATTTCAGTTTATGCCCCCTCATGTTTGTAATCTGAGCAAGAGAAAGAATCCCATCAGCATTGAGCCAGCTCAATCCATTCAAGATCTTATACACCTCAATCAGATCACCTCACAGGTACCTAGTCTCCAGATGCTGCAATTTGCAAAACTTAAGCCTTTCTTCATAAGAGCACCCCTTGTTCCCCTCGCCAGTCTTGTCCTTCACTGCACTCATTCTAGCAACTCTACATCCTTCCTAAAATGATCATTGCTTTATACAAGGAGATAATCATCTCATCCCTGTTAGCAAAATTCCTGCATATCATAGATTAACTCTGGCAGCCTGTGTGAATTGCACAATTACCCCCAGGTCCCTTTCATTCTCCACTACCCTGAGTGTAACACTACCCAGTTGGTACATTTCTCTGGGGTTACTGCTACCCATATGCAGTACTTTGCATTTGTCAATGATAAACTTCAGTTGCCACTTCTCAGCCAGTCTACCCAACTTTTCCAGAAAATCAAAAGAAGTGCATCCAGTTGATATAGATGAACAGTGCACTGTTGAGTCAGTTTGGTGTGACATAAGCACCTCGAAAGCAAAAATAAGAGTAGGAGTGTGTTATAGGCCTAATTGCTCAGGGGCTTATATCTAGTGAGTATGGGCTTGGCACACCCAGGGTCCTGAGCCGGATATCATTCTTCTCTTTCTTGGTGATTCCCTTCTATTTCTTACTCTTGTTCTCTCTCTCTGAGGGTAACTCAATTTTTTTTTTTTTTTTTTTTTTTTTTGTCTGGTGCAGCAAAAGCCTCAGGCTTCCTTGCACCATGTGGCTAATGATGATAATAATAAAAAATAATAATAATGACTCGAATGAGTAAAATGAACAATTGTACAGAGAAATAGAGTGGGCTAGTAAATCAGAATATCTTATAATGGGGGATTTTAACTTCCCAGATATTGACTGGAACTTGTGGATTGGTCACTCACACACTAGTAAGACTTTTGTTAATTTATCGGATGATTGTTTTCTGCAGCAGCATGTCCGAGAGGCAACCAGAGATTGTAATACTCTTGATCTGGTTATGAGCAGTGATCATTTGTGTATTAAGAATTTGCAGATAAAGGAACCACTAGATGGCAATGATCACAGTGTACTGATGTGGGATTTACTTAAAGATATAATTACCATCAGGGGTAAAGGAAAGGGTTTTTGCTTCCGTAAAGGTGAGTACAGTGGTCTCAGACAGTTTTAAATTCTGTACAGTGGGATCAACTAACAATGTTACCAACGTTAAATTCTAAGTGGAAAGCATTCAAGGAATTAATCGTGGATGCTACTAAAAGTTTCATATTTATTAAGAAATATTGTTCAAGGTTTAGGTCTAAATGGTTATCAAATGAACTAATGGGACGTGTGACAGAAGAAAAATATGTGGGATGCGTAGAAATTATCAAGAGACTCAGAAGCCTATGGCAGATATAAGCTAGTCTGTAATCAGGTCACAAAGGAGGTTAGGCAGGCGAAGGTAGATTACGAGAAATCTTTGGCAAAAGATGCTAAGAAAAAAAGCAAGGATTTCTTTATTTATATAAACTCTAAAAGGAAGGGGATGAATCTGATTGGTCTACTTGATATCTATGGTTCGACTGTTGATGATATTGCTCAGATAGCAAACAAACTGAATGAGTATTTTGCATCTACATTCACACATGAGGAGTTATTAAGGTTTGAAAACGGCAGAAGGTTATCAAATTGTAGCAGGGTGCTTAATGATTTTGTAATAACAGAGCAAAGTGGAAGAGAAAATAGGATCTATCCAGTTATATTAAAGGAGGCAGCAAAGCAAATAAGCAAACCCTTAGCCATAATTATGAGAGCATCCTTGGACTCAGGGGAGGTCCCCCATGGACTGGAGATGTGCAAATGTATCCCCAATTCACAAAGGCGGATCAAAGGGTGACACGAGTAATTACAGGCCAGTTAGTTTAACTTCTTTTCCAGGTAAAATAATGGAGTCACTGGTTAAAGATGCATTGCAGGATCATCTAGACAAGACTGCAGCAATAATTCAGACACAGCATGGGTTTGTTAAGGGAAAGTCTTGTATGACAAATTTTATAGGATATTATGATGTGGTTACAAAGGAACTGAATGCAAAAAAATAATTTTGATATATATTTGGATTTCAGGAAAGCTTTTGACACTGTTGCGCATGGAAGACTATTGTACAAATTGGAGCAGAACGGTATTAAGGGTAAATTGCTTCAATGGATAAAAGGATGGTTGAGTGGGAGAAGACCGAGGGTGGTAATTAATGGGTGCTGCTCTTTGTGGACTAATGTTATTAATGGAGTCCCACAGGGTTCGGTGTTGAGTCCTCTGTTGTTTTTTATATTTATCAATGATATTGATGAAGGTCCTGTTGTAGCACACTGCCATTACTGTTATTAATAACCCTACCAACCTTTGTATCATCTGCAAACTTAGCATTGGTGTACGTGCACGTGTTCTTACTCTTAGCTACTCTAACACAGCTCATGTATTGACTTGTTTCATGACTCCCTGCAGCGTGCTTTCCGGGCTGCTGCTCATTCCAATAGATGCAATGCAAGAATCATTTCAATCTCTGTCTGTGGCTACTGTTAATCTATTGGTCTGTGAATCCCCCCCCCCCTAGCAGTTTTCTGACCTACCTAACATTGCCTCAATAGCATCAGCAAATATTCTTGCAACCTTTCTATTTAAGTGTATCCCATCCCCATAGAAGCAATCTTTCCTGTTAACAAGCACACACCATGCTGAGAAAAATTCTACCCAATGAGCCTCACACACTCCAGGGATGAATTGATTGACAAGGCTCTCATATACTCCCTTCCATCGTGTCTGGACCGAATTGCAGACACTTTTAAATTCAACCCTAACTTGTGACGTTTTTTCAACATTGACCTGTACTTGCTAATGAAATCTGCAGATCTCTTACTCTTAAGGTCATTGGTGCCAACGTGTACAATATGAGCTTTTGTGCCCTTAAAAGATATCTGCTCTATGTCATCAACTTTTGACCCTGGCAGACATACACTGGTCCTATTCCACCTATCCAAAAGGATAGGTGGAATAGGACAGTGCAAAAATGCACAATATATTTCCTGTTTTGCTAACATTTGAGTCACCAGCAATAAGTAGCTACTGTGGGACCAGAACATTGTGCCCTGAAGATTGCCACTGTGTTGCCTGGTGCACAAGAGTGAGCTCTGGTGTTGAATTGGGAAGTTGAGAGCTTCTTGTGCCCTCATTTTAATTCCTTCGATGGCATCTGACCTCTTCAGAATGCTGAATTAGCACCTAATTTCTTCACATTCTCTATACCTAGCACACACAAAATCATCCTCCGTGGCTAGATCATGTCCTTTTCCTGAAAGGGTCTGCAAACATGTTGCATTTTGCACATTTTTTTAGACTGTTATGGGTTTGTTGAATCGCACCCTTCAGTTCTTCCCTGAACCGCTACTTTGTGCACTTTGCTTTGCTGCTCTAGTCTGGGGCATGATTTCCGTTTAAATACAATTTAATTAACAAAAATTAATAAGATTTATAAATTTAATTAATTGACAATATTATACTAAGCTAACCGATTCCTAATACAGTGTACATATGTTATCGAGTTTTACTTTATACCTTACGCTATCGAGTTCGAGATATACCTTATGCTGTTACTTATCGATATAATATACTACAATGGTTTCAAGCGGTACAAGGTTAACCGATACTAAGTAATAACCTACAAAATCTCGATCTAAATTCAAAATATACTAAGTATTGTAACTAGGAATATATAGCCAATTCTTGAAAATAAATTAATATGCCAATTAAGTCAATAAAATGGCAAAATTAAGAAAAACGTCTGTATTAGTTGGAGCCGTAAAAACTTTGCCCGTACATGCCGCTTCTACTACTAACTTAACATGGCATCTATAGTGAGTGGAAGCCCATTCAAGTTATTCAATAAAGGTGTTAAGTTATTAAATGAAACAAAACAGGTAATCAATATAACAGGGCAAGTGAGAGATCCACAGTGATATGATTAAAATTGTCTCACTGCGGACCTCTTTGTGTGTGTGTGTGTGTGAGAGAGAGAGAGAGAGATTCTGGTTACTTTGAAAGTCCAGAAACCATGGTGTTGCTTCGAAAACCAGGATTATGTTGTGAGAACTGGATGCTCTTTCAAGTGTCGTATTTTGCAATATTTTACACATAAATGGACATTTACATGCCATTATCCTTGCATATGATGGTGATGTGCTTAGAACCAGTGTTGCCAACTTTTAATAATACTTCCCGCTAGCCGCATGCTCAAAATCCGCTATTTTTAACACTTAACCCGCCAACTTTTTAAATTTTAATTTGGGTTAAATCCTATTAATGGGCGCCATAAAAAAATTTAAGACCCCACATTATGTCCAGACAAAAACTTCCAAATTGCATATCAAATGCAGTTTATTCTGAGGAAGAAGTCAAAAATGACAACTACTGTTTAACGGAGTTGATGAATTTATACAGTGGCAATATTAATCACTTGATTTCTTGGTTGGCAAAAAATCACATTTTGCAAAGTAAACATTTTTGCAAACTTGAAATGCGGTTAACAAAAAAGTAAATGTAAAAGTGATATGTTTAGATGGGGTTATAAGAAACCTTGCCGTAAAACAAAAAAGTATTAGACAAACCATTTTTTGAGGATAGTACATTAGCGTTATCTCAAAATTTATTATTTCTATACTGCTGGTCCTAAGATTGGGCTCAAGATCGCATTGCTCTTCATTTAAATATCAATAAAAAAAAAAACGCTGTTATTGGAAAATGCAAAGATCTGAGGGAGATCTGCATGATATCAATAATTGATTAAGATAGTTAACTAGGGGGATTTCAGAAAATGGAATACCTATCGAAGTTGAAATTGACGAATCAGCATTTTTCAAAAGAAAATATATAATAACCCCAGGGACTCACACAGGTATGGGCTTGGGATACCCAGGGTCCTGAGCTGGATATCATCATCGTTCTTCTCTTTCTTGGTGATTCCCTTCTACTTTTCTTTCTTTCTCTCTCTCAATAATTCAGATTTTTTTTTTTTTTTCGGCTGGTGCAGCATAAGCCTCAGGCTTCTTTGCATCGTATAGCTAATGATAAAATAATAGAGGACGACTAATAGGAACACAATGGGTTTTTGGTGCATTCTAAAGAATTACCAAACGATGTTTTTTTTTAGTTCCGGTAGAAAATAGAGATAAAACAACGGTATTATCAATTATAAGAAAGAAAATATTGTCAGGTACAAGAATCATCAGTGATGGATGGCCTGCATATAAAGATCTCTACCGAAGACATTAATTATACCCATGATGAGGTTATTCATCACTATAATCTTGTTTCTCCAGTTGATTCAATTACGAAGAAAAATAATCCAATGGCATTCCTTCGCGGTTTCAAAAAAAGGTGGGGCTAATTTATTAGAATTTTTTCCACATTTTTAGATTCGATTCAACAAAATTTAAAGCTATGAACCAACGGTCATATCGTTTGACCGCGAGTGTAACTATGTATTGAAATTGTTGTGGTTCCCCTCAGGGGATCCCTGAATAATATAAAACCCCGATTCTTCGCTTTATAAAAAAAACTATTAAATAAGATATCCCTACTACGTTTAAGATGTATATCAATAAAACATTTCAATTATGAAATATTTATATTGTTAAATAAATATTTCTTAATTTAAATGTTGCATTGCCAAAATATATAAAATGCTAAACATTTTAAATTTTCACATTTAAACTCATTCCTCTAAAAAAAAAACCGCTTTCCACTATTACATATTTTAATCCACCAAACCTGAAGCAATTGGTAACACTGCTTAGAACAGCCCTTGGCAGTCCTCCCTCCCCACCAATCCAAAGCATTCTCCCTGCTCTGAATTCTTTGGTTGGCTAAAATTTAGTATCTGGTGCACCCTCTCTACACTTGCCGACACGGCAGTGATTGACGGATGCTGACTCTGCCCAGTGTCACGTGATCTGTACATACCGAAACATCTGGCACGCGTGCCACTAGGTGCGTTCAGCGTTTCTGTATGTTCAGATTATGAACTTCGCTGTTAGAAATCACTTAAGCCAACTGTTTTATTTTATGGTTATGTTTTGTAAAAGGCTGAATAATAAGTATACAGGGGCGGGGAAAGAGCTCCTGTAGAAACGGGAGGCTGGGGCTGAGCCACCAACCCCCAATTTGAAATTTGAAAAATAAGCAATTTTGTGCAGTATCAAAGAGCCATTTCTTTGTTAATGCATGTGGAATCGTCCAGTTTTGTACGATCACAAAAGTGGGGGTTCTGGGACATTGTTTTCGATCTTCAATAAAAACTGTTTATTTGCCGTTCAATTTCTATTGTTAAATTTCATTAAAATTACCGTTTTGCCTTTTTTGTATTCTTTTCAGTCAATCTCATTATGTAAAATATAGCCTAGAAAAACGTGCATTTGTTTTATTTTTAATAATTGTTCATTGTTCATTTGTCGTTCCTTTTCTTTCGCAAAATTTCCTTTTAAATTACCTTTCCCCCTCCCCCTTTTTTTTCATCTTTCCAGCAATATCCCACTTATCAAATGTCACCTGACATTTTGTGATCCTCGAAAAACGTGTATTTTTTAACTTTAATGTTTAAATTTATTGGATTTCTCCTGTTTTCAGCCGCCCTACTTGTGGCTGTGCCACGTGCCATCCGCGTGTCACTTGACATCAGCCGGGCGAGGACAAGAGGGGAACGCAGTGAGTGGGCGGAGTCACAATCCGTTAATCACTGCTTTCCCCCTCTTCTCCTCGCTGCCATTTTGAAGAGTGCATCATAAACTAAATCATTACCCTTTGGTTTACTGCTGTAGGCATGGTTTTATATAAAATTTAAATTAAAAACTATGGTCAAAAGGGAGGATTTTTTTTTTTATTGCTATATGTTTAAAAGAGTAATGATTTTCTAGAATACTGTTTTAGATCCCCTTTAACTGCCTCAGCTCCCCTCCAAAAAATCTTGGAAACCTCTCTTAATGCTATCACTAATAAGAGACTGACTTCACTAACTTAATATACACTGCCCTCCATTAATATTATCAGCACATCCGTATACCTTCATTACCTACCTTTCAGTTGGGCTGAAACCTTTAACCTTTATAACAGAGGACATAAAGACTATAGTCTGTGTGGAACACTCCAGTTTTTTTATGTGAAAACTTCTTTGGTGGCACCTACTAAATTTTTGGATTGAAGTAAAACTGAATGGCAATGAAAATGCCAGACGGAAATGACATCACTTCCTAAATGATGCTAACTCAGTCACTAATGTTGATTTGGTAGAGTAAGTAGCGGGCATGACCACAAAAGTTACATCATTCATAACTTTGGTTCTAGCTGTTAGATTTTGAAAATTTAAATGGTTTTAATTTTCGAAGATGTTTTCACATAAAATAAAATGTCTTTTGTGCGTACAGGGCACACATGCAGTTTTTTTTTTTATGTCCTCTGATATTTTCTGCCATTTTGCCTTCAAAGCAGCAATCAGTTCAGTTCTGCTTTTTAGGCTGTCTCTGTCTCTCTTCACATGTACTTGATCTATAGGACTGAGGCCAATCCAACTTTTAAGGCCTCAAATTAGTCCATCATTACACGAGCAATATGATAGTGTACTGCTGATATAGGTAGGGACCTTCTCCAATTTGCTGCCACAGCATATATAATGCATTATTGTTCAGGACATCTAAATGGATCTAAGCATTTGTGGTTTTTTTCCAAAAGAATCAATGGTACTAGTCCAAACCACAAAAATCAGCCCCAGACCATGTGCTGCCTCTGCCAAACTTCATTTGAAAGCAGTCTGCCAGACAGCTTTTGCTAGGTATCTGCCAGGCATGGACATCAGATTGGCAGACCAAGTACTCATCACTAAGCCACCACTTTCCATTGGTCTAGTTAGTCCAAATTGTCCTGGTGCATTATAACCGTAGTCGTTTTTGTGCCGTTAAAATCAAATCAAACCAAAGTCTAGTCCAAGGATGGTGGGCCTTATGCCAAGCTAGACAGCATCGGGCATTAGTCAGAGTGACTAGTGGCTTGTAGATGGCTGCACAACCATAGCAACCCTATTATGGTGTCCTGCACGCTGTACTGATGCTGATGTGTCTCATTCATCTCACTGAGGGTCTGTGTGTGAGACAATGTTGATCTGCATTCTGAGCAGATGATTCTTTGCAGGGTTCTATCAGCTTCAGACGTTTCGACAGTTTCAGCTTCATTTGCAGATAAGATCTCCAATCAACCTCGGAAATTTCACCCCAAGGGCTCACATCCGGTGAGTATGGGCTTGGCACACCCAGGATCCTGAGCTTCTCTTTCTTGGTGATTCCCTTCTTCTCTCTCTCTCTCTCACACACAGGGTAACTCAAAATTTTTTTTGGCTGGTGCAGCATAAGCCTCAGGCTTTCTTGCACCATATGGCTAATAATAATAGCACATAAGATCCACTGCTTACATGACACCTATTTTGTGCCGACTCATAAGTCCATTGATTGCATCATTTTACATTCACAATAGTACTACTGTCTCCTCAAAGGCTTATGAGCATATTTATAGTTGTCTGACACATGTCACTTGAAGAATGTGAATGGCTACCAACAAAGGGGTGTCCAGATATTAATGGTAGTAGCAAATTGTATATTATATTAAGTCAAGTGCTTAATGTTGGGCAATTGCACTTTCAAATGTACATTGTAATGCTGGTAGTGGATTATCAGGGCTGGGATGTGGTTCCAGTGTGTCACCAAAGTAAGAAGGTGGGTTCAAGTGCATACATTTCTGCAAAAAGTGAGCATTCTGTTGTCGAATTATGGCAACAAAAAAATATGGTTACTCTTAATAATAGTCGTCATAGGTAGTGCAATGGTATAACCATTGCACTACCTATGATGGTTACACCACCTTCCCAAAACTGGTGGAAAAAGACCAGAGTTTGAATTTCATCAATGATTTAGGAACTTTTATGGGCTTTTCCCACTCTGTTGCCGAATTAGATGGCCTCAGGCAAGGAAGATTGCAAAGTTCCCTCCTCCAGAAACTGGCTTTTTGTCCAACAAATCAGGCAAACTGGCTAGAGAATACCATTTACATACGGAATACACAGATGCAGTAATTCTTGGGTGACCCTAATATGACAGTTTATTATTTATTTGTTTCTAATATTTTTTTGCCCTTAAGAATAATTCAGTTGCATACAGTCACAGTGGATATGCAAACATTCTTGCCCTGGCAATATTGAGAATAAACGGAAATTTATTTATTATCACTGACATAATGGCTCCTACTGTGGAAAGGATGTGAAATGTTATTGTAAAGTTATTGTGGAAGTCACAAAAAAGTCAAAAAAAAAAAAAAAAAAAAACATCAAAACTAGAGGATGCTAGCGGTATGGAGAACCTTAAGACCAAATGGGTTACAAGGGCGGACATTACGTCATTGGCCTAAACTTAACAAGCACAAATTGGAATGGTTGTGTGAAAATTAGCAGAACCTGGAAATATGATACCTACAGCTAAAGTCATCCAAAGAAAAGAGCAAAAATTTCAAGGTAGGTAGCATATAGTTGGTATGTGCTTTAGCACGAAAATTTATAGTTTTGAAGCAGGCCAAGTTCGTTTGGAACCTACCTGAAGATCCTGACAATAGTCATAAAAAGTGTTGTGAAAAAAAGTCAGAAAATGTATGGGAATCCGTCACCTCAGATTGCTAACATGGGTAAAATGCTCACTAAAATTGCTGTTCATAACAATGACATCACTGTGTTGAAAAGCTCAAAAACAATCACAAAAACTGGACATGAGAAAAAAATCAAGATTCACTGCAGTTCTCACCTGCAGAAATTAGGAAAAATTCAAACCAATTATTATTATTTCAGAAAAAATATATAAGAAAAAGTTTCCAGCAGGGATTTTTCTCTGTGTTCACAAGAACAGTTGGGTGGATGAAGAGGGAGATCAAGAATGTTTGGAAAAACCTCCGGTTGGGAGGTTTATTTTATGGGATACATTGAAATCTCACTTAAACACATGTAAAGAAATTGTTGAGGATTAACATCACATACAGTATTTTGTTGATACTCCAGTTGATTGCCCTGAGCAGAAAGTGCACGGCTTGTGGACTTATGAACTTTACAGTAGGGTTGCCAGTTACCTCCAGAATTTCCTTGGTGTAATTTCCCCTCAAAGGACATAAATCATGCTCTCTTTCAAAATACTCATTGACTACATACTGTGATGGTATGTGGTTTAAGTAGGTAATGGCTAGGGTGAATACTCTGAAAAAGAAAGATTGGAGCATTTCTGTGATCTCTGTAAAAACCAAGCTGATAATTTTACTAATCAAGCTTTTTAGGGGACCATAATATTCACAACACAAATATTTCATAAAATAGTGTACAGAAGCATCTGCAATTTTATGTTTGGTTCAAGTAAAATTGACTCAGTCAACTATTGGAATAAAATAAAAAAAAAAGCGAATCCAGCTACAGCTATCATGTTTTATGCAAGAAAACATAACTATAGGGAACTTAAAAATACACTTTAGTGGTAGTAGAGGCACATAATGCAAGAAAGCAAGCTTCTACAGCATCAGCCAAAAAAAAAAAAAAACACTTCCATTTCACTAATCCATTCATTCCATATGTTTGTCTAGTTCTACTTTTGAATTTATTTAAACTATCAACTTCCACAACAACAGATGGAAGTTTCTTTCCACACATATATTCTACAACCATTTTTCCTCAGTTTGAATCTATGCCTCCTCATGATTGTAATCTGAGCAAGAGGAAGAATCTCATCAGCAATGAGCCTGCTCAAACCATTCAAGGCTTTATACACTTCAATCAGATCACCTCCCAGATGCCTAGTCTTCAGACACTGTAATTTGCAAAACTTAAGCCTTTCTTTGTAAGAGCAACTTTGTTCCATTCACTAATCTTGTTGCCCTTCTCTGTACTCGTTCCAACAGCTATACATCCTTCTTAAAATGAGGCTTCCAGACCTGTACGCAGTACTCAAGGTGTGGCCTGACCATTGCCTTATATAAGGGGATAATCACCTCCTTATCCCTGCTCACAAAATTCCTTGACAAGACCCCATTACCTACTCTGGCACCTGTGTGCACTGTCAGAAAATATCATATCCGACTGCACAATTACCTCCATGTCTCTTTCATTCTCCACTAATCTGAGTGTAACACCACAGTTGGTACATTTCTCTGGGGTTACTGCTATCCATATGCAGTACTTTGCATTTGTCAATGTCAAACTTCAGTTGCCGCTTCTCAGCTCATCTGCCCAACTTTTCCAGATCCTGTTGTAGGAACAGCATACTGTCATTAAGAACCCTGCCAACATTTGTATCATCTGCAAACTTTGACATTTGTCAAAGTTTGCAGATGATACAAAAAATTTGTCTGCAGATGATACCTTTGTATCATCTTCAAACTTAATGTCAAAGTTTGCAGATGATACTGCAAACTTTGACATTAAGCTTGATATACCTTCATCAATATCATTGATAAATATACAAAACAACAATGGACCCAACACCGAACCCCGGGGGACACGAAGAGCAGTGTCCATTGTTTACCACTCTCTGTCTTCTTCCACTGACCATTCTTTTATCCATTGTAGAAACTTGCCCTTAATGCCATACTGCTCCAATTTGTACAGTGGTTCCATTTGCAACACCATCAAAAGCTTTCCTGAAATCCAAATATATAATATCAAAATTATTTTTTGCACCCATTTCCTTTGTGACCACATCATAGTATCCAATCAAATTGGTCAGACAAGACTTCCCCTTGACAAACCCATGCTGTGTTTGAATTATTACTGCTGCCTTGTCTAGATTATTCTGCAATGCTTCTTTAATCAGTGACTCCATTATTTTTCCCTGGAACACAAGTCAAATTAACAGATCTGTAATTACTTGTGTCACCCTTTGATCCTCCTTTGAGAATTGGGGTCACATTTGCACATCTCCAGTCCATGGATACCTTTCCTGAGTCCAAAGATGCTCTCATAATTACTGCTAAGAGATTGCTTACTTCCTTTGCCACCTCCTTTAATATCACTGGATTGTTCCCATCTATCCCAGATGCCTTTCTTACATTTAACTTAAACAGTTTCTCCTCCACTTTGCTCTCAGTTATTACAAAATCATTTAACTCACTGTTAGAGTTTGATAAAAATCTGGCTCTCTTCTCCTTGAACAACTCCTCGTGTGAATGTAGATGCAAAATACTCATTTAGTTCGTAGCTATCTGAGAATGATCATCTACAGCCAAACCATTGATATCAAGTGAAACCAATCTGATTCATCTACTTCCTTTTAGAGTTTATATAAGTAAAGAAGTCTTTGCAACCTTTGCCAAAGATTTTTCATAATCTGCCTTTGCTTGCCTAACCTTCTTTGTGACTTGATTACAGAATAGCTTGTATCTACCATAGGCTTCTGTGTCACTTGACAATTCATGTGCATCCCATGCAATTTTCTTCTCTGCCACGAGTCTCATTATTTCATCTGACATCCATTTGGGCCTAAACCTAGAACAGTATTTCTTAGTTGGAACAAAAAGCCTAGTAGCTTCCAGAATTGCTTCCTATTTAGAATTTACTGTTGGTTCCACTGTATAGAACCTATAGAAACACTGTAGTCGCCTTTACGAAAGCAAAAACCCTTCCCTTTCCCCCTGATGGTAGTTACATCTTTAAGTAAATTCCACATCTGTATACTGTGATCACTGCCTCCTAGTGGTTCCTTTATCTGTAAATTCTTAATGCATGAATAATCACTGTTGATAATCAGATCAACAGTGTTACTCCCTCTGGTTGCCTCTCTAACATGCTGCTGTAGAAAACAATCATCCAATAAATCCACAAAAAAGCCTTGATAGTGTGTGAGTAACCAACCCACCATTTGCTTGGCAAATGCCAAAGGTAGCTCATTGTCCTGACTGTGTCAAATGTAGAGGAAGAGGATCAATAGTGGTTTGGGCAGCAATATCTTGGTATTCTTTAGGTCCTATCATCACCCCAAACGAGCAAATTACTGCCACTGATTACTTTGATATTCAGAGTGACCAGGTTCATCCCATGATATAAACATTGTTTTCTATAAATGATGCTATGTTTCAAGGTGATAATTATCCAATACACACAGTCAGATGTGTTCAATCTTGGTTTTGGGAGCATGAAGCTGAGGCTAAGCATTTCCCATGGCCTACAGAATCACCAAGCTTAAATGTTATTGAACCACTGTGGGCATATTTGGTAAAAAGTAATTCATATTCAAAATGTTTTTATAAAGAATTACACAGCAAAAGGATATTATTATATTTCTATTTGTAATTTTTTTTTGCTGTTTATATCTATGGCTACATGATAGCCCTGCATAAGCCATGATTTTATTAAGTGTTTTTATTATTAAGTGTTGTGAATGGTGAAAACTTCAACAGATGAGTCACAAAGTCAAGCTATGAATCTGGCTTAACTCTCTACCAATGCACAACATGCCAACCTCATTAGTAATAATAAATAATTTTTATTTTAAAATAAATATATATACTTTTTTGTTTTAGATATATGATTTTTTAATTTTTATTTCTTTTAACTTCCAGAATGCTATTCTGGGGCATCTTGCAGAAACAAAGCCCTGCCTGTAACTCTTATCACAGGTGTTTCCATTATTTTGTCCATCCCCTGTAGATTTCCTGTAAAGTACGAGTAACCTGTTTTGGTAGCACGTCGGGGAGGGCTCAGACCTTACCCCCAGGACATCACTGTGCATCATACTGTTCATGTCGTCATGAACTGGTTTAAGGATGAGTGTTGAAAAGTGGAACCAGCTCTATAGAAAATCTCAATCCTATCTCAAATCCTCAATCCTATAGAAAATCTTTGGAATGAACTGGTGTGTGAGGAGAGACTGCCCAAAAAAAAACAGAGCTGAATTGGTTGCCACTTTGAAGGCTGAATGACAGAAAATATCAGAGGGAATTTACAAAAGACTGGTGGAGGGTGTTCCACAGAGATTAGAGGCTGTCACAAAGGCTAAAAGTTTTAGCAAACATTATTAGTTTTTCTGTAAATAAAGGTTATTTGTAGGAATCCAGGTGTCTGGAGATTAATAGTAGGACAGTTTAGATTTTTTTGTGGAATTTGAAAGTTGCTTGTTTGCGTTTGAAGAGAGAGGCCAAGTTAAACAGAGGTGAAGTGCAGCCAGCATTCTAACCAGTCTAGGATATGCAGAAGAAACAAGAAAAGTAATATTTTCTATGGGTAGATTTGTAAGAGCAAGCAACAACCTTTTTATTGGAGATAGCCAGATTAAAAACAGATAAATCTGATCAATTGACAGGTCAGTAATATTTAGATTTGTAAAGATCCTACTTAAGTAGAGCCTTGAGGGAGTGGGAGTGGACTTGGGAAATGAGAGGTATTAAGGGATGAATGTAAGATTCACCTAATAATTTATGAAATAATGTATAGTTGTCAGGGGGAGTAAGATTAACACATTTACTGCTTCATTACACAAATATGTGGCACTGGGTTTTTAATCCACTTGAATTGGGGGGGGGACATCCTACCCCCCAACCTTCACCAGAGGCTGACTAATAGTCCTAGTGAGAAGAAAGCGTAAAAATGTCTCTGCTCTCTCTCTCTCCAGTCCAGATTGACTCAATCCCATGATTTTCAATCTTAAGTCAAAGAGATTCATCGTGCTTGTTGTGTAAGCTCCTGACATTCTGGTAGAGTATATGCAGATGTGCCTGTGTAATAAGAGCAACAGAGAATTGAACTGGCAGGCTACAATGGGAATAGAAGTGCCCATTTTAGTAATTTGGGTTTACTTCTATTTGGTTTACGTATACAGCAGTCTAGACAGGTTATTTAGTGAGAATAATCATTTTTTCTCCCCAAAATTGGGAGAAGTGATATGATGTTTTGTATTGGCAAGATAAAGATTTTTTTTCACCCAGCTTTCTTTCCATAACTTTCTTTCAGGAGCACCAGATCAGCTATACAAGTGTTAACTTCTGAATAACAATTTTTTATGATTCCTCTGGTGGAACAGTTGTTGCTTTTCACAAGTTATCAAATGTGACATGTCACCAAGTGACATCTAAGTACGAAAAGCTGACAGCAAGGTCAAAAGAAATGGTAAACAGAAATTCATAGGTTGTAGAATTCCAAGAGTTTAAAATACTTATGATTCAGAAATTTAATAAATGAGAGTTTAACCTTGAATAGCTATTGGCTGTATGTAGTGGAAGAGGTTGTCTCAATGATGAGGCAAGCATGTTGAGGTAGTGGTAAACTGTTATTTAGGGTTAACAAACGATAAGATGTAATTTGTAGAAAGCAAGAAATAAAAATCAGAACATTCACATGTTTAGCAAGTGATCAAACAACAGTTGACAGTGATTGATGACATCAATCCTAATTAAGCATAATGACTATAACTAATATGATTAAGGGTGCATGAAAAAAAGTAGCCACTACATCCTAGAACCAACATCCTATATACTGGATGTTGAAATAGTTTGGGCTGTATTTACTGCATAGATTATTTTAGTTAGCTTAAGTTGGTTCTAGTGATATTATTGTCCCATCAAAACCAAAACTGATTCTCTTATCATGTTACATAAAATTTTGACACCCAGTTGACTCTTTTATATGCAATGATAATAACTTATGGTACTTAAAACTTCCCCAGAAGAAAACAGAAAGTCCAATGTTCAAGGAGATTATTTAATGTATAATTTTGTTTTTCTATTTAATTATTTAATGCATTTAAAAAAAAAAATTTTTTTTTTTTTAATCAAAGAATGTAAATTCACTACACTTGGTCGTCGACTTACGACCGGCCGCACTTACGACCACAAAAAAAATAAAAAAATAAATAAATTAATAATAAATCAGGAAATCACTACTGGTGACACCCACAACCCAGGTAAGGAGGCACATCGATGACGGGAGGCCTGAAGACAGCACCAGGCACATACACCCAGTCGCTTTCAAGTATCTGTTGCGTGTGGTGTATTAATTAAAATTCTATTGAAATACGCATAAAATGTTTAGTAAAAGGAAAATGACTTCATCTACATATACGCCAGCTAAAAAGTCAAGGAAAACTATTGATTTAGAGTGTAAAATGAAAATTATCCAGCAGTATGAAGGCGGAAAGAAAGTGAATACGATAGCATGTGACTTGAAGTTATCACATTCCACGGTATTGACGATACTTAAGGACAAAGAAAGAATTCGGGAAGCTGTGAAAGGTTCTGTACTTATTAAGTCTACAATTTTAACCAAACAACGACAGGAACCCATCCATGAAATGGAGAAATTGTTGTTTATGTGGTCAATTACACGGTATTGACGATACTTAAGGACAAAGAAAGAATTCGGGAAGCTGTGAAAGGTTCTGTACTTATTAAGTCTACAATTTTAACCAAACAACAAACCATCCATGAAATGGAGAAATTGTTGTTTATGTGGATGGAAGATTTAATACAAAAAAATACACCCATGAGCCTTCACACTGTGCAAGCGTGCAAGCAAAGGCTAGAAGTTTGTTTCAGTTTAAAATCACGCGCCGGAGACGATTACACAGAAGATTTTCAGGCTAGTACTGGGTGGTTTAAGCGTTTTTAAAAAAAGATTTTCTTTGCATAATGTCTCTATAAATAAACATCTCCTACCTCAACCCAAGAACATGGCCCTGACGATGCACAACCCAGCACAAGCAAAGATTGAAAATTGATTTTGTAAATTTCATTTGTATTAATTTTTACATTAATTTTAGATTGTATTTTTGTGTTTACAGTACATTATGTACAATATAATTATAGATTGTAGTTTTGTTTTTTTATAAACAGTATGAATAATAAACCAATTAAAATGTAGAGAACGTTTGAATTTAACCTCATAGAGAGAGAGAGAGAGATATCCTAGGCGTAGAAACGAAGGTATATTCAGTATCGCTAAGTAAAAGATAAAAACATTACTGTATTTAAAATGAAAAATAAAAGATTATAAAAATAAATCATAAAGATGATAAAAAGATTAGAAAGGTTAAAAAATACTGTTAATAAATATATGGCCGACATACGACCAGATCGACTTACGACCTGTCAGTCAGAACGGAAGTCGTCGTAAGTCGACGACGAACTGTATTTTATTACCTTGCTAGCTTCAAAGTATCATTTATTATTTTATGCTGTGTAAAAAAAGGGGAATTGTTTGTAAATAATGAGTCCAGTATCACAAAATGTAATTTCTTCTGATTAATTACTACTGTCATTTAAGCTTTTAGTCCATTTGCACATGGACAGTATGTTTTATCACTAACATCTGTAGACCATCTCTTTACCAGTTTAAACAAAATGACTGGGAAGAATAGAGAATTTTTTGGACTAATCATCAATTTATTTAAAGATGTCCCATACCTGAATTCATTTTCAAAGATAACAAAAAACCTGCACATAGCTGTCACTTTGTCTGAGATAGCACCCCAAGTATAAAACTTAAGAAATTAACTGCTATGACAATGGCTGTATCTTTCCTTAAAGTAGGCCATACATGCAAAAGCTCTGACAAGCTTGTCAAATGTGCTCAACACACAGTCAAATTTGACTGTGTGTGAGTACATTTGTCAAACTTTTCATAAAGTAAGATTAACTTGAGATTTCAGCAGCAGGAAGTTTCACACCTTAGCCTTCAAACTTAATATAGTGTGCAATACATGTTATGAAGATTAAATTATTGTACTGTTAAATTACTGATTAAATAAATATGTTGATAAATAAATTGATTAAATCACTATTGTGTTAAAGTATTTATTCTTGTCATTTGTTGAATGGATGTTTCCACTGGTAATTACTTTCACTGTCTAGTAGGGCCTCCATATGGCAGCTTCAGGTTTAATACTGCCATGCTGAAGATATAAACTTGTGCTGCCTATATAACTGTTACTTAATTCTACAGTGGTTGAGAGAGATTATTATTATTATTATTTTTTTTTTTTTTTTTTAGTTAGCTCCTAGTTAAAGGCAGAGAAAAGTAATTCATCCATTGCTAAAATTCATACAGTTTACAAGGGGAAAAAAGCTACAAGCTGCTGACATAAAAAACTTAATGACTGCTCTACAGATTTCTAGAATTATTTTCCCCAATGCCTGTGATAATATCATGTCAGAAAAATTATCACCTTACAGTTACACATTAAGAAATATGAATTTCCTGATTGCAGTATCTTCTTCTGAATTAAACGTGACAATGATGATGATAACAGTAAAAAATAAGTCTCTCCATCCATATGAAGTCTATTCATTTGCTTCTCAACCCCATGCAACAACTTCATGTGAAAGGACATTTTTTGACTATTTATTCAGGGTAAGATCAATACATTAGTGGAGCACTCCACTAAGATCAGTACAATAGTGGAGCACTTCTTCTTCCTTAATAACATAACGTACTTAAAAACTAAATCTTTAAATTCACTAGATCAGGTGGTAGATGACTTTCATCAACCGGTGAAATAACACCACTTTGCTTATTGGAGGCTTGAAGTGGTGAAACCCATGTTTAGTCTCTAGAGCAAAGTCCCCCCCCCCCCCCATACTTCTCCTTCAACCTATGCATGGTACTAAGTACTATAGGTTTTGATACCTTTCGTGCTCGGGGTTTTCATAAAAAAAAAAAAAAAAAAAAAAAAAAAAGATAACAACTGACAAGATTGCAAACTTCTGAAAACAAAATAACCAACTGACAAGGTAACAAAAACTGCCATGTTTTGTCACCTTGTCAGTTGGTTATTTTAATTATCAAATGTATTTGAAAAACTGGCTTGAGCATGAATGGTCTGCTTAAGGATCCACTGATTTTCAAAACAGAACAGTAGTTTATCAGTAAGCTGACCAATTTATCTGAGGTACTAAGTAGTGCTATTATTTATATTTTAGATTTTATTAAAATGCATGAATTAATTACATACTCTCTATTGGTTAAAGCTGTATATTAAGAAAAATGAGAATTACTTAAAGTTGAGCTATTAATTACAAAAAAAAAAAAAAAAAAAAAACCTGTGATTTTTGAGGGAAGGGGAGGGGAACAATACAGAAAGAAAATTTTGAGATATAGTTCAGGAAAATCACAATACAGGAGGTCCTCGATATGCATTGTAGTTATGTTCCTAAAAAGCATGACTTATAACAAAATTATGTATATCGGACATAGACTTCCCACTGAACTAATATATTACGTGGGAGATATGTTCCAGACCAACTAAAAAATTCAAATTTATATGGAAGTGTATAGGCATATGTATAGGAAATATTTATTTTATTGTACACTAAACTGTAATACAGTATAATTTATTGTAATTGCTAAATAATAATTAGAAAATACACTATGAAATTATTAATCAAACAAAAAATAAAAATTTTTTATTACTCTTCCTTGGCACTTGAAGTTGCTGTAACTGTAGCTGAAGTTCCTGCTGCTTCTGTGACTAGCTTTGAGGTTGAGGTTCTCTGACTTTTTCTGGAGTCTAACTTCATCTGCTTGCCACCATGAATCTTTGCATCATAAATCTCATGACAGCAAGACAAACTATCATTTCTGAGTAGTGTTACCTTAGCAGAATGATCAGGCAGGTGATCACAAGTCTGCAGAATGCCTGTTAATTCATCAGCAAGGTTAAAAACACACCTTTCTTCTGTCGGGCCTGTGTTTTTATCTTCCATGGTCTCTTCATCAAATGCTTGACTATTCAGTTCATCCAATTCTTCATTAGTTAAGGGCTATGAGTATGACTCAAGCAGCTCTTTAACATCCTCCTACTTGACATTATCAAAAACTTGCCTTGCCAGACACCAGCTCCCCATGAACTTCTTCAGAAGTTTCAAAACCAGTGAAGTCATACACAGCTTCAGGGTAAATGTACTTCCAAACACTGTTCATACACGTAACTGCCACTCATTCCATGCCTCACCAATAATATACAATGCATTCCTGATGTTAAAGCTCTTCCAAAACTCCTGAACAGCTGGTTTGCCTTCACTATCAATCTCATGGATTAGCTTTCTAAATGTTCTTAAATAGTAAGCTTTAAAATTTGCTATGACACCTTTGTCCATAGGCTGAATGAGTGAAGTAGTTTGTGGTAGCAGAAACACAACTTCAATGTTTGGACACAGAGCTTCAAAGTCGATGTCATGGGCCGGGGCATTATCCAACAACAGAAGAATCCTAAACGACAAATTTTCGTGTTGGCAATAAAGTTTTAGTTCGGGAACAAGACTTTCTACAAACCAGTCACGGAAGATTTGCCTTGTAATCCAAGCCTTTCGCTTGGATTTCCAAGTCACAGGAAGGCAAGATTTCACATAATTTGTCATGGCCCTAGGATTCTCACTGTGATATATGAGTAGTGGCTTAAGGTTCTTTCCTCCATTTGCATTTCCCCCAAGCAAAAGTGTTAAGCGGTCTTTGGAGGCCTTAAACCCTGGAGCACTTTTATCGTGGTATGTTTTGGATGGCATTCTCTTCCAGTAGAGGCCAGTTTCATCCACATTAAAAACTTGTCTAGTCGTAACCTTCTATAATCCTAGACAAAGTCTGTGCAAATGCAGATGCCCCTTCAGTGTGCATTTGTTGCCTAACCTTAGATTTAAAAATTCACATTTTTAAATCCATAATGGCATTGAAATCTATGAAACCAACCACGACTTGCACTAAAAGTTTCACTTGCTGAAGCTAAACACTCTCCCTCACTTTTAACAAAATCATAAAGACTGAGGGCCTTCTCCTGAATAAGAGCAAAACTTAATGGAGTATTTTGTTTGTGCAAATCTTCAAGCCACATTGAAAGCAACTTCTCCATTTTTTCCATAATGCTACTCCCCTGATCGGTAATTTTAATTGTAGAATGTTGTGTTATATACTGTGCATTATATCACCTCCATTTTTAATAATTGTATGCACTGTTGTTGGCGGTAAGTCAAGGCACCGAGCAATATCAACAGCTCTTTCACCACTTCTACTTTTCTAAATCACCTCTATTTTAACATCTAATGTCACATAATATGCCTTTTCACTGCACTATGCAACTTTCTTGAATATTTTAAACTCATGATGAAGGATTAGTGAAATATTTTTGGATATATATTCATAGTGCCTCTTCACTCATGAAAACAGTGTGGAACCGTTGACGTTGACATTGTGGGTACACAAGCGACATCGTGTGACATCATGGACATACTATGCATTGTTCTAGAAAGTTCCATTGTTTATCTTCTAGAACCGGCCAATATGAACAACAGAATGGGATAAAACATCTGTACTGTATGGTATACAGTTTTGTAAAATTTATTTGTTGTATTAAATATTTAATACATACTTATTACTGTACTTATGTTTTGATACTTACTGTTTATATTTTTACATTTTATATACAGTATGTAATTATGAATTTAAATACAGAAGGAGAAAGAGAAGATTTGAGGGAAATATCATGTACATTCCTGTTCAAACGATGTAAGTGTGAATATATACGATGTATATTGAGTTTATCATCCTTAATTAATCAACGACATGTATGCGAAACGACTTATATCTGCACAACATATATCGAGAACCCTCTGCAGTCTGAAATAAAAAAATGGAAGAAAAGAGAAACGTTCATGTTCAAATAAACTAAAATAATTATACTTGAGCCTAATTAAATAACGTTTACTTTTAATTGTCTGTCCCACTTTCAGAATCACTGCAGTCATATTCACTTGACACTAAACATTGTTTGGATGAAATGTTACCTTTTACTGAAATTTGTGTTGGAGATTTTTGGGTTTTCTGATTCTCTAGGTCTCTGTATAAAGTAACTTCAGAGTTAAATTTATTTTCTTCACCAGTATATTTTGAAGGATCATGCTGCTGTTCTTTTTCATTCTTTCTAATGATTCCAAGTTGTGTGGCAGATAATGGCTTGCTCAGAGTTTGCATCTTTTGCTGAGTTATACTATAAACTAATTTTGTTTTATCCAAAGGAATTCTTGTAGTCGGTAATGAACATTTTTCTACTGCTGACCTTGAAAAAAGTGGTCTTGATTCAATTTCATCCCTTTTCTGCTTCTGTTGTTCTTCAAATGCTATTTCAAAAAAAAAATGAGAAATATGAAAGAATTCATGTTTGAAATGGTCTTAATTTCAGTACTTTGTAATCAAATAAATGCAAAAATTTAAATAAATAAAGCAAACAGATAAATTTAAAACAAAATTAAATAACTTAATACTATTATGAAAGTCATCCATATATTTGAACAAACTGTAAAAGAGAAGAGAAGCAAAAGCTTTGACTAACATACTTAAGCAATCCAGTATAATCAGGTCATATAATATTGTTAACTGGGGAGGATGGGGATGTAATTGCTTTTCTACACATTGATGTATAATTAAATTTTTCCATTTCTTATTGTTTTCATTTTTTTTTTGTTATTTAATTTATATATATTTTTTATTATTTATATATACTGTATTCTCCACCAATGCATGGGGAAAAAAACTTAGAGTTATGGCTTAACTATGATAGCAGCCATTTTAATTGCTGAATGTTTTCAAATTATTGAATTTTTTAAAAAATATACATATATAATTTTCTATGGATTCAATACTTTTTCTAAAATAGGCCGCACTACAAATAAATTTTTTAATTTTGTAATTTAAAAAAAATTAAACATACACAAAGTGTCATACCTATAAATACAGCAGCAATACATTTGCTTGAAATAAAGTAATTATTAGATCATATTTCTTCTGCATGTGCGAAAGCACAATTCCCAAGCACCTGCGGTTTGTGAAAGTACACAGTTCAGACAAGAAAAATGTTCTGGTGTGTGAGCATATGCACAGTCTAGTATAACTGTACTTATTTTCTTTTGTTGTTCCAGGTTACTTGTTTAACAAATGAGGTCAAATCTTGAACTTATATTTTAACTTATAATTATCTGAAAATGATTCAGATGTCCTGGGGGCATAGTGATAATCCCTCCTCTAAAACAAGTTCCATCTAGATATAATTCCACTACAAAAGTGGGATGATGATAGTTGCCAAGTTTTAAGTGTCTTATTAAAGTGAACTGAAATATCTGTTCAGTGAAATACCACTGAATGAGAACCTAGACTTTTGGTTCAAGACTACAAGCCACTAAATTCTCAACAACTGAATAGAAGAGAAATTGAACCGGCCCATATGAACAACAGAATGGGATAAAACATCTGTAAACATTTCTTACTTTAGGAATATTTCATCAGTGAAAGATAATCAAGGTCTCACACCTTATTTAAAAAGCTGTTTGTCCTGTTTTTGTTTTGAGGGAATTTCAATTTTTATTGATGATATAATAATACAATGTATTCTACTGTAGTTGAAGTTTGTTAACAACTACAAAGTAATTTCTGGTAAATCTGATTAGAAGACTTAGATGCGTTTCTTGGGCAGCATTATGTGTTAAGTCATAAAAACTTGAATTTGAAAGGTTTGCATTCTCAAAATTGGGGATGCCAATTTTATTTGTGAACCTTTGATCATTTTACTGAAATTAAGAAATACACCTGGTCTAATAAATAAAAAAAAAAAAAAAAAAAAAAGCAACAAGGTTAAGATGGCAGATTTGCTCCAGCATCCAAAACTGATAATAACTTGTAAATTTGGAATAAACTTGTAAGTACAGTAAGCGCCGGTTTCAGTGATAGTGTTTGCAAAATTGAATTTTGATTCTAATAAGCGAAAATCAACGAATATTAGCCACAGGCTATAAAAATAAAGATATTGTAATAGGTATCTTAGCACTGGCATTAATTGAGGCATATGATGCAAGAAAGCAAGTTTATACAGCATCAGCCAAAAAAAAAAAAAAAAAAAATGCCACTTCCATTTCACTAATCCATTCATTCCAAATGTTTAGTCTAGTTCTGCCTTGAATTTATTAATTTATTTATTTTTTTAATGAAAACCCCAAACACAAAAGGTATCAAAACCTATAGTACTTAGTACCGTGCATGGGTTGAAGGAGAAGTATGGGGAGAGGGGGATGACGGAAACTTTGCTCTAGAGACTAAACGTGGGTTTCACCACTTCAAGCCTCCAATAAGCAAAGTGGTGGTATTTCACCGGTTGATGAAAGTCATCTACCACCTTTAAGCTATCAACTTCCACAACAACAGATGGAAGTTTCTTTCCAGTAATCAACTACCTGCTGGCTAAAGGCACACTTCCACACATCTATTCTACAACTATCTTTCCTCAGTTTGAATTTATGCCCCCTCAGGTCTCCAATCCGAGCAAGCAGAACACACCATCAGCATTGAACCGGCTCAAACTAGTCAAGGCTTTGAGCAGGCTCAATGCTGATGGCACACCTCTGTCCACTCAGACCAAGAACCTGAGGAAGGGGCATAGATTAAAATGGTTTGCTGTAGTTATCAAAGCAATTCAGTGAGTTTTTCTCATGCAGTTGGCAACCTTGATCCCAGCAAACATTGCAATAGTACAGCATTAAAATGGCAACAGTGCAAGAGAAAGCAGTGTGCATATTGTGGCTGTGGGATACCAAACTTTCAGCGACTGTAAAGAGACATTTTCAATGGGAATTCCAAAAAGAAATACATTTATGGAACAATCAATGAGGCAATGGCTGAAAGAGTATCAAGAAACTGACAGTGTGCTGCACCAGAAAAGAGTGTGCAGGCTCAGTGTATCAGCAGATAAAGTGGAAATTCGGGAAGTGCTTACCCTAAGTCCTACAAAATCTATCTACTGGATAAGCCTGCAGCTGCAAATACCATGAACAACATTGAACGGGGTCAGTTTGAAAGAGATTGAAATTTTATGCTTACAAAGTGCAAATCATCCAGGAAATTAAACTGTGTAACAAATCCCAATGAGAGGAATTTCACTGTTCACATTCTCAACTGTATAGACCAGAGGTTCCCAACTTTCTCGGTTCACGGTACCCTTAGAGTCCCAGTAATTTTTTCATGGCACCCATAGGCTAAAAGAAATACCTAACACAGTGGTTTTCGACCTTTTAATATATACTTATATAATAATTTTATTCTTTATATAGAGGTACTAAATAAAGATCAATTATAGATCACCACAAAATTAAAAATATATGGTACAATGGATACTGTACACCTTTTTATAATGAAATAAATGTATAAATTAAAAAAAAAAAAAAAAAATATAATAATAATAACTTACTTAAACCGAAATTACACAGCACCCCAAGAATGTTGTTGCGGCACCCCGGCTGAAAACCACTAGTATAGACAAAGATGAGCATTTTCTGGAAAATGTTGTTTTTAATGATGAAGCCACATTCCACCTGTCTGGTAAGGTTAACACAAATGCACACAGTTGTTGCATATAGGGATCTGAAAATTCTCACTCAGTGTGCAAACATGAGCACTGTCCTTCAGTTAGGTGATTGGGTCATTTTTCTTCCAAGAAAACACTGAACTCTGCAAATTACCTAAGTATTGTCAAATTGTATGCTGCACTTCAGCTGGAAGATATGCAACCATGTGTCCTATCAGCAAGATGGGGCACCACTGCACAGGAACTTGCATGTGAATGATTTAGCATTAGTAAAGGCACATGATGCAAGAAAGCAAGCTTATATAGCCTCAGCTAAAGGACAAAAAAAAAAAAAACCCTTCTCATTTCATGCATCCACTCACTCCAACAAATGTTTATATAGTTCTGCCTTGAATTTATTTAAGCTATCAACTTCTACGACAGATGGAAGTTTGTTCCAGCAATCAACCACCCTCTGGCTAAAGGCAAACTTCTGCACATCTATCCTACAACTGACTTTCCTCAATTCAAATTTATGACCTCTCAGGCGATTATTCTGAGCAAGAGGAAGAATTCCAATAGCATTGAGCATGCTCAAACCAGTCAAGGCTTTATACACCACAATCAGATCACCCCAGACACTAATTTGCACAACTTGAGCCTTTCTTTGTTAGAGCAACCCTTTGTTCCATTCACTAATCTTGTTGGCCTTCTCTGTACTCGTTCCAACAGCTCTACATCCTTCTTAAAATCAAGCCTTCAGACTTGTATACAGTACTCAAGGTGTGCCCCCCCCCCCCCCTCATTAGTTCATCTGACAACCATTTAGGCCTAAACCTTGAACAATATTTCTTAGTTGGTATGAAAAGCCTAGTAGCTTCCAAGATTAATTCTTTGAATGCTTCCCATTTTGAATTTGCTGTTGGTAATGTCATCAGTTGGTCCCACCTTCATCATTATCATCATCATCAGCCATTTTTAATACACTGCAGGATGAAGGCCTCTCCAGCAACTTTCCAGTTCCTTCTGTTTTGTGCAATGGCCATTCGTCATCTTGTCTTCGAGCTATGTGTTCTGCCCAAGACCATTTTAGTTCTTTAGTTTGATAAGAATATCCTTTACTTGAGTTTGCTGCCTAATCCACATGTTTCTTTTCTTTTCTTATCTAACAGTCTGATTCCCAATATAATTCGTTCTATTCTCAGCTTCTCTTCCATTCTTTTGGTGAGTGCCCAAGTTTCGTTTCCATAAGTCATGGTGGGGAGTATACATTGGTTCATTATTTTACATTTCTCAATTCAAAATTGAGAGTAGGAGTGCGTTATAGGCCTAATGACTCTGATGAGTATAATAAGAAACTATTAGACAGGGAAATAGAGTGGGTCAGTAAATCAGACAGTCTTATAATGGGGGATTTTAATTTCCCAGATATTGACTGAAATTTGTGGGTTGGTCACTCACACATTAGCAAGGCTTTTGTGGATTTATTGGATGATTGTTTTCTACATCAGCATGTTAGGGAGGCAACTAGAGGGAGTAATACTCTTGATCTGATTATCAGTAGTGATTCTTCATGCATTAGGAATCTGCAGATAGAGGAACAACTAGGTGGCAGTGATCACAGTGTGCTGAAGTGGGATTTACTCAAAGAGCTAACTACCATCAGGGGTAAAGGGAAGAATTATGGATTTCGTAAAGGATAATACGATGGTCTGAGACAGTATTTAAATTCTATACAGTGGGACCAATTGATGATGTTACCAACAGCAAATTCAAAATGGGAAGCATTCAAAGAACTTATCTTGGAAGCTACTAGGCTTTACATACTAACTAAGAAATATTGTTCAAGGTTTAGGCCTAAATGGATGTCAGATGAACTAATGAGACATATCGCAGAGAAGAAAAATGAATGGGACACATATAAATTAATATGTGACACAGAAGCCTATGATAGATATAAGTTGATCTGTAACCAAGTTACAAAAGAGGATAGGCAGGCGAAAGCAGATTACGAGAAATCTTTGGCAAGGGATGCAAAGAAAAACAGTAAAGAGTTCTTTACTTATATAAACTCTAGAAGGAAGGGGATGAATCAGATTGGTCCACTTGATATTGATGGTTCAACTGTTGATGATCCTGCTCAGGTAGCTAACAAACTAAATGAATATTTTGTATCGACATTCACACATGAGGAGTTATTCAGCGAGGGGAATGCCAGAGGTGTATTCAACTCTAGCAGTAAGCTACAGAATCTTGAAATAACTGGGAGTAAAGTGGAGGAGAAACTGTTGAAGATAAACACAAGAAAGGCACCCGGGGTGGATGGGATCTATCCAGTTATATTAAAGGAGGCAGCAAAGGAAGTAAGCAAACCTTTAGCCATAATTATGAGAGCTTCCTTGGACTCTGGGGAGGTACCCATAGACTGGAGATGTGCAAATGTGACCCCAATTCACAAAGGAGGATCAAAGGCTGACACAAGTACTTATAGACCTGTGAGTTTAACTTCTGTTCCAGGAAAATTAATGGAGGCACTGGTTAAAGAAGCACTGCAGGATCATCTAGACAAGACTTCAGTTATAACTCGGACACAGAATGGTTTTGTTAAGGGGAAGTCTTGCCTGACCAATTTGATTGGATACTATGATGCAGTCACAAAAGAACTGGATGCAGGGAATAACTTTGATATTATATACTTGGATCTTAGAAAGGCTTTTGATACTGTTGCACATGGAAGACTGCTGCACAAATTGGAGTAGTGTGGCATTGGAGGCAAATTGCTGCTATGGATAAAGGGGTGGTTGAGGGGGAGAAGACAGAGAGTGGTAATCAATGGACACTGCTCATCATGGACTAATATTATTAGTGGAGTCCCTCAGGGTTCAGTGTCAGGTCCATTATTGTTTTCTGTATTTATAAATAATATTGATGATGGTATATCAAGCTTAATGTCCAAGTTTGCAGACGATACAAAAGTTGGCAGGGTTGTTAAGGACACTACTGACGCTATGTTGCTGCAATAGGATCTGGAAAGGTTGAGCAGATGGGCTGAGAGGTGGCAAATGAAGTTTAACATTGACAAATGTAAAGTACTACATATGGGAAACAGCAACCCCAGAGCAATGTATCAAGTCTGTGGTACTACACTGACAGTGGCAGAGAATGAAAAGGACCTGGGGGTAATTGTGCAGACAGATATGAAGTTCTCTGAGCAGTGCAGACAAGCTGCAAGACTAGCTCATGGTGTCTTATCAATGATATACAGGAATGTTTCTAGCAGGGATAAGGAGATGATTATTCCCTTGTATAAGGCAATGGTCAGGCCACACACCTTGAGTACTGTATACAGGTCTGGAAGCCTCATTTCAAGAAGGATGTAGAGCTGCTGGAACGAGTACAGAGAAGGGCAACAAGATTAGTGAAGGGAACAAAGGGTTGCACTTACGAAGAAAGGCTTAAACTTTGCAAATTACAGTGTCTGGAGACTAGGCACCGGCGAGGTAATCTGATAGAGGTGTATAAAACCTTGAATGGTTTGAGCATGCTCAATGCTGATGGGATTTTGCCTCTTGCTCAGAATAATCACCTGAGAGGGCATAAATTCAAATTGAGAAAAGACAGATGTAGGATAGATGTGCGGAAATTTGCCTTTAGCCAGCGACACTACTGTTCCACCAACCAGCGGGTAGTTGGTTGGTGGAACAGACTTCCATCCCTTGTTGTGGAAGTTGATAGCCTAAATAAATTTAAGGCTGAGCTGGACAGGTATTTTGAACGAACGGAGGGGTGAAGTGGAAGTTTTTTTTTTTTCCTGGCTGATGCTGCATAAGCTTGCTTTCTTGCATCATATGCCTTTACTAATGCTAATGTTTCAGACAAATTGGGATATTGCTCCTCACCTTATATAAGGTCCCACCTTATAGAATTTAAATCTATACTCCTAGCATTGGTGTACATGCAAGTATACATGCACCTGTTTCTACTCTTAGTTACCCCAACACAGCCCATGTATTTACTTGTTCCATTATGGCTCCCAGCAGTCCTGGAAATCTCCATTGCCTTGCTTTCCAGGCTGCTGCTCATTTCAATAGAAGCAGTGCAAGAATCACTTTCACCTCTGCCAGCAGTTACTGTTAATATATTAGTCCGTGTATCCTCCCAAGTTAGCAGTTTTCCGACCCACCTAACTCTGCCTCAATAGAATCAGCAAATATTCTTGCACCCTTTATATTTAAGTGTATCCAAACCCTGTAGAAGCAGTCTCTCCTGTTAACAAGCACAGACCAGGCTGGGAAAATTCTCCCCCTTGAGCCTTGCACAATCTTTTCAGGGCCAAATTGATCGACAAGGCACTCATCATATACTCCCTCCTATTGTGTCTGGGCAGAATTGCAGACAATTTCAAATTCAACCCTAACTCACGGCTCTTTTTCAACACTGACCTGTATTTTTTAAGTAATTCCGCCAGTCTCCAACTCTTTATATCATAAGTGCCAACGTGTACAACAACATCACCCTTTGTGCCCTTAAAAGATATCTCCTCTACAACTTCATCAACCTTTGCCCCTAGCAGACATACCCCGGTCCTGTTCCACCTACCCTTTTTGCACAATATGTTCCCCATTTCCCTGATGTTGGCTACATGCTGTTAAATGCTTGCTTTCAAATTGACAAGTGTCTGTATGCCGCCATGGTAAACTGTCTTTCAGGTAATCCTTTAGCCAGAAATCACAGGGATTGAGATCTAGTGATTGGGCTGGCTAAAACTGCAGAAAGTCTCTAGAAATGATGCGATCATTTCCGAACGTTGAATGGAGCAGTTTTTTTACTTGTCAACCAATGTGGGGAGGGGTCTGCAAACACTTCCTTTCTTGCAGAGCCGGAATAATGTGATCTTTTAATAGAGCGCAGTACCGTGCACTAGTTACCATACACCTTATGGGGCCATGGGGGTGTAGACTCTTCAAAGAAAAATGGTCCGATTATAAACTCTGCTGTGAATCCACACCATACTGTAACGTATGGACTTTGTAGTGGTCTTTCATGCACAGCAGATGGACAAGAAGTTCCCCATATTCAGCAGTTTTGTGCATTTACAGCCCCACGAAGAGTGAAATGTGCCTCATCAGACCACAAGATCATTGGAGCCCATGTATTTTCAAGTTCCATACGAGCCAGAAATTGTAAACCTTTAAGTTTCCGATATTCACGTAGTGCTGCATTAGCATTACCAATATTCTGATAGAACAGTTTTACTAAAAGAGCACATTCTTTTTTGTAAGAGCCATAATGGTTATTGACAGTGGTGTTGGCCCTTCTGCTTTTATCTAACAGGTTTCATTTATGTAAGCAGTGTGTCTTGAAGTAAATGACAACTTTTACATACGTGCAGCACCTTTTCCCCCTGGTGGCGGAAATTTGAACTATTTTTTTTTCCTTCTACAAATTGCTTCCCCATACCCTGAATGACAAACCCATCAATTTTCACAACGCAAACTCTAACTGTTTTGACCTAACTGTTATAAACTTATTTTATAACCACCCGGTATACGAACAAGACAACTTACCTAGAAATAGTCTTGGAAGGTGATAAACATGAGAGTGACACATGCGTCTGACTCAAGCACGCTACAAAACACAAGTGAATAAGTTGTCAGCAACTGCCAGAAACCAAACACTACGCAGAACAGTATGACTCATGCAAGTTGCACGAGTCATACCGTTCTGCCAACTTTGTCAGCTACAACTCGAAAGTGGTGTGGCCATATTGACAGGCTGGTTGTATGTCAACCAGCCTGTCAAGAAAAAAAGACAAGAATTGGGCAGTCTATGTGGCCCACCAGTGGGTCATGGCCCATGATTGGGAACCCCTGTCATAGGCCATACAGCATTTTGCTGAGTATAGCAAGAAAGGAAATATCGATACAGTGGCCACACTGTGATCATTCCTAATGATCACAGCAGTCTGCTGATAATATAATCTGGCAGTATGCTCCTTTGAACATATAACATCTGAGATAAGACCCAAAAGAAACAATGCCAGCAATATTGCTAGAGAACATTAAAATTGAGTATACACTAAAAATCTCATGTTTACACGTTACAGCATGCAATAATGGAATGGATATGAAGAGAGATGCCATCAAAGGAGATCATGACCTCAATATCATCTCAGAGAAGATCCTTAATTTCACTGAGATAATCTATACTGTTTCTGATAGTGTGAGGGATGTGTTCCATCTGCGGCGACAGTATGCTAGTAAAAAACTTAGTTAGGTTGTATGTCAACCAGAGGGGACCCCTACTAGTGACTGTGAGGTGGTGGGAGTGAATGAGCTTGTGGACCTTCAGATGTCCATAAAACTGTGGAAGGTGGCACCCAGACTCCAATCAGTGCACTCTAAATTTTAATCCAACTCTTCACCAAACTATTGACAGCTTTACTAGCCTTACATAGGGCTTCTTCTGGCAGAGAAGTTACAAACTACACCTCCAGTCAGTGGCTGTAACACTGTGACGTTAGTTCCAATCTGTTGAGTAAAACTGTGTGCTGGCATTTATTGACAGTAAGTACAACAGTCAGTTTTATTTATTTATTTTTTTAATATATAATTTTCACAGTTGCAAATTATATATTAGAGTCATGTCCACTTTTGAAATTCCAGTGGTCATTTGATGACCACTATTCAAACTTGAATATAAAATTAAACAATCACATAGTCAACAGCTATGTGATTGTTTAATTTGGTATTCAAGTTTCCTTACAGCAGTAGTAACGTTGTTGGCAGAAATTGAAAGCTTCTAATGCCTGTGTTTCAGTGTTTCTACTTATTATGAAGCTGTACATATGGACTCTCTTGTGTGTTTTTTAATTGCATACTCCTAACTTCCTGTTTTGGCCAGTGTCACATGGCAATATATAAAATTAAAAGCAAATACAATTTGTCTTAAATTTTAAATACTTCCTCCAGTCATCCTTCCTCTATCTTTTTGTAATGGCAAGTTAAGAAATCATTTTTTTTACATTTTTTTTTTACATTAGTCTTTTATACGAAGTACTACCCAAAAGTTCCTGAAATGTATTTATAAAATAAATTAGACTCACCCTGGGTCTTATTCGCCACTGTCACCTTCAAAGTAGTCCATTGGGAGGGTAAACACGGATCTCAGCATTTCTCCCCTGATTTCAATGTGTCCTGAAAGTCCTTCGTCATAGTGATCAGCACTGCCTGCAATTCGGTTTGGATATCCTCTACACTGTCAAATCTTCAATGTCGCCCTTCAGCTTGATTTTCATTCTTAGGAAGAGGAAGAAGTCACAGGGGGGGCTAAGTCTGGCACATCTCTCACTGTGCCACAGTGAGAGATGTGCGGGCCAGTGTGTTGTCATGATGAAGGACCCAGTTCTTTGTGCGCCACTTCTCTGTACATTTCCTCCTGATGGCTTCCCTCAACCGCCTCAAGACATTGCAGCAGAACTTTGTGTTGACGGCCTGGTGAGGAGGGACGAATTCTTTATGGATAATCCCATCAATGCCCAAAAAACAGATCAGCATAGACTTCACACTGCTCCTCACTTTGTTGAGCTTTCTTCGGTCGGGGCGAAGATGGGCTCTTCCATTAGGATGATTGTTTCTTGGTTTCTGGGTCATACCCATATACCCAACTCTTGTCACCAGTGACAACTGTAGAAAGGAAGTTTTGATCACTCCTGGCTTGTTCTTGAAGATATCTGCTAACTTCCATGCGATGCTGCTTTTGGTCTTCACTCAGTAACAACTGTGGCATGAATTTGGCCACAATCCTTCTCAGGTTCAACTTATCTGACAAAATCTGCTGACACATGCTGTACAATAGTCTTACAATGCCATAAATGGAAGGTCTGCCTGCGGGCTTCATGGATTGTTGCCCCGAACTCTTGCAACATTTTCTGGGGTGGTGCTCGATAATGGACGCCAGAGCGATCGTCGTCATCAACAGACATTTGACCGTTTTTAAAACAGTTAAACCAGTAGTAGGTCTGCGTCTGGCCTAAAGCATTGTCACCAAGAGCTTGTTTCAACTTGTTATGGGTTTCTGCTGCTGTATCGTTAAGAAGGAAACAAAACAAGATGCAAGCACGTTGCTCTCTCAGATCAGCCATCGCAACAATAAATATGACTCTGTATTCAATGACTCTATCCAGCCCGACGCCACGTGGCACACTGTTTCGCAAAGGATGCATGCAGTGTTACCTCGTGCCACAAATCTATACTAGATGTAGATCACATGCAACATTCAAATTTCGGGAACATTTGAGTAGCACTTCGTATATATAATAAAGTATATGTAATAAATAAAGAGAGTGAAAAGATTTGTATATATAAACACACTATTAATGGGTGTTAATTTCAGTAAACTTGAGAGTTTTTCATCTTCTTTTGTCTCAGGAAGAAGTGGAATATCAAGAGAACATTTTGTGAGAAGAGCTCTATCTCTATCACTTGCAGTTTTCATTTCCTTTTTCTTTTCCTGTAAATAAAAAATATTAGGACTATATTTTATTAAAGAAAACACATTTTTTTATTTTTAAGATAAAAAAATAGTAAAAATTAAAACTCTAATATACAGATAAACTTGGTAGCAAAACATAAAAGATATGCTTCCAGTTTTAATGTCCTTTAGTGAGTTATAATTAGTATACAAACTTTCTGATTAGAAACAGATTTCAAAATTTAAAATATTGAAAAGGTGACTGAAGTTTGCATCATTTGGATCTTATTCACACTGTTTATTGTTCAATGAGTTTAAGAGAGATTCACTATGATGCCCTTGAAGAAATTAATATGAGGGGCCCATCAAGCTCTCAGCTGCCCAACTCAATGCCAGAGCTCACTCCTGTGCAGCAGGCAAAACAGAGGCAATCTCCAAGGCAGAATGCGGTGGTCCCACAGGAACTAGTTATTGTTGGTGACTCTATTGTCAGGGAGATGGGGAATATATTATGCAAAAAGGATAGGTGGAACAGGACCAGGACATGTTTGTTCCAGGGGCAAAAGTTGATGCCGTTGTAGAGCAGATATCTTTTAAGGGCACAAAAGGTGATATTGTTGTACACTTGGCACTAATGACCTTAAGAGTAAGAGATCTGCAGATTTAATTAGCTCAATGTTCAAAAACATTAGCGAGCTAGGGTTGAATTTGAAAGTGTCTGCAATTCTGAAGACACTTTCAAATTCAATTCTGCAGACACAATGGGAGGGAGTATATGAAAAGGGTCTTGTCAATCAATTCGGCCCTGGAGAGACTGTGCAAGGCTCAGCTCATGTGGTAGAATTTTTTTCAGCATGCTCTGTGCAGGTTAAATGGAGAAACTACGTCTACAGGGATGGGGTACACTTAAATAGAAAGGGTGCAAGAATATTTGCTAATGCTATCAAGGCAGTGTTATGTGGGTCAGAAAACTGCTAGTTGGGCAGATACACAGACTAAAAGATTAACAGTGGCTGCAGGTGGAGGCCAAAGTGATTCTTGCACTGTTTCTATTGGAATGAGCAGCAGCCTGCAAAGCAAGTTACTGGGGATTTCCAGGACTTCTGGGAGTCATAGCAAATACATGGGCTGTGCACATGCATGTACACCAATGACAGAAGTATAGTTGATAAATCTGATGAGTTTGAAGTGGTGGTCAAGACATCGAAGACAGATTTTGTTGGGATATCAGAGACGTGGTGTCACACAGATATAAGCAGTGCAGAATTGGAATTTGGGGAGTACAATGTGTACAGAAGGGATCGACGGAACAGGAAGGGAGGAGGGGTTATGCTGTTAGTTACGAAACAAAATCTAAGGAAGTGCATCCAATTGACATTGGTGGACAATGCAATAATGAGTCCGTATGGAGTGACATAAGCACTGGGAAAGGGAAAATGAGAGTAGGTGTGTGTTATAGGCCTAATGAATCTGATGAGTACAATGAGCAATTGTGCAGAGAAATAGAGTGGGCCAGTAAATCAGAATGTCCTATAATGGGGATTTTAACTTTCCAGATATTGACTGGAACTTGTGGTTGGTCACTAGCACACTAGCAATACTTTTGTGGATTTACTGGATGACTGTTTTCTACAGCAACATGTTCGAGAGACAACCAGAGGGAATAATACTCTTGATATGATTATCAGCAGTGATTATTCATGCATTCAGAATATACAGATAAAGGAACCACTAGGTGCTAGTGATCACAGTGTACTGATGTGGGATTTACTTAAAGATGTAACTACTATCAGAGTAAAGGGAAGGGTTTTTGCTTTCGCAAAGGTGACTACAGTAGTGTCAAAGATTTTTTTTTATTTATTGTACAGTGGGATCAACTGAGGATGTTACCAACAGCAAATTCTAAATGGGAAGCATTCAAGGAATTAAACTTGGAGGCAACTAGGCTTTTTGTTCCAACTATGAAATACTGTAGTAGGTTTAGGCCCAAATGGATATCAGATGAACTAGACTTGTGGCAGAGATGAAAAATGCATGGGATTCATATAAATTATCAAGCAGCACAGAAGGCTATGGTAGATATAAGCTAATCTGTAATCAAGTCACAAAGGAGGTTAGGCAGGCGAAAGCAAATTATGAGAAATCTTTGGCAAAATGCAGAGTTCTTTCCTTATGTAAACTTTAGAAGGAAAGGGATGAATCAGATTGGCTACTTAACATATATGGTTTTGACTATTGATGATCATGCTCAGGTAGCTGATAAACTGAATAAGTATTTTGCATCGACATTCACACAGGAGTAGTTATTCAAGGGGAATGCCAAAGGCTTATCAAACGCTAATAGCAAAGTGGAGGAGAAATTGTTGAAGTTAAATATAAGGAAGGGACCTGGGGTGGATGGGATCTATCCAGTTATATTAAAGGAGGCAGCAAAGGAAGAAAGCAAACCCTTAGCCATAATTATGAGAGCTTCCCTGGACTCAGGAGAGGTACCTATGGACTGGAGATGTGCAAATGTGACCCCAATTCACAAAAGAGGATCAAAGAGCAACACAAATAATTACAGACCTGTTAGTTTAACTTCTGTTCCAGGAAAATTAATGGAGGCACTGGTTAAAGAAGCACTGCAGGATCATCTAGACAAGACGTCAGTTATAGCTCGAACACAGCATGAGTTTGTTAAGGGGAAGTCTTGTCTGACCAATTTGATTGGATACTATCATATGGTCACAAAGGAACTGGATGCAAAGAATAATTTTGATATCATATATATTTGGATCTTAGAAAGGCTTTTCATTCTGTTGTACATGGAAGACTGCTGCAGAAATTGGAGCAGGGTGGCATTGGAGGCAAATTGCTGCTATGGATAAAGGGATGGTTGAGTGGGAGAAGACAGAGAGTGGTAATCAGTGGACACTGCTCTTAGTGGACTAATGTTATTAGTGGAGTCCCTCAGGGTTCAGTGTTGGGTCCATTGTTGTTTTCTGTATTTATTAATGATATTGACGATGGTATATATCACACTTAATGTCCAAGTTTGCAGATGATACAAAGGTCAGCAGGGTTGTTAATGACACTAATAATAGTACGCTGCTGCAACAGGATCTAGAAAAGTTGAGCAGATGGGCTGAGAAGTAGCAACCAAAGTTTAAGATTGACAAATATAAAGTACTGCATATGGGAAGCAGTAACCCCAGAGTAAAGTATCAACTGTGTGGTACTATTTATGTCATTCCTTATATCTTTTCATTCTCTACCACTGTCAGTGGTAGAGAATGAAAAGGACCTGGGGGTAATTGTGCAGGTAGATATGAAGTTTTCTGACAATGGAGACGGTCTGCAAGAGTAGCTCATGGTGTCTTGTCAATGATATAGAGGAATTTTTCTAGCAGGGATAAGGAGTGATTATCCCCTTGTATAAGGCAGAGTTTCGCAAACTTTTTTATTCACAGAACACTTTTCATCTCACAACATATTCAATGAACACTTTTCATCTCACAACATATTCAATGAACACTTCATCTCACAACATATTCATGGAACATTTACGAAACACAAGTTTAGCGGGAGCCAAAGAACTGTTGCTAATATTTTATTACATATGACGCCCTGTGCATCAGGAGCATCTTTATTTCCAACACATGTAAAGCTGAAATTCAAATAACTGTCATTATACTTTCTTTCGTTTTGGTCTTTTATTAGTTGGTTCCTGTTTTTTCACTTCGGATTTTTTGGGGAACAAAAAGCTGCGATTGTTCATCCTCACTTTGAAGTGTGAAAATATTGTGTTCGTTTTCATCAACCACAATTGCACTGCTAAAAGTACTTTGCTTCTCGTTTTAAAGTACCTTTTTTCAACCACAAATCCATGGTCACATATTTTAATAATAATATTTCGAAATACTAATAATTATAAAAAATAAAAAAAATTTACACGAGGAAGTGAGTTTAGTTATGATATCAGTTCACTTCCTCCTCTCCTTCAACTCCAGGCTAAATCGCATACGAATAGCATACTAGATCACCACACTGCAACTTTTTCGTCGATGTCATTACCTCTATGCAAAGCCCACGAAAATAAAGTGTTTCCCGGTCTATTTGATTATTAATTTATTCCAATACATGAATAAACGAAAAAAAATTATGTTAAGTATTATAATGATACAAAAGTGGTGTACACTACAAATATGAAAAATTTATTTATTTTTTAATTATTAATTACGGTTTTTTTTTGCAGAACACTTGTTCACATCTCACGGAACACTAGTGTCCTGCAGAACAGTTTGAGAAACGCTGGTATAAGGTAATGGTAAGGCCACACCTTGAGTATTGTATACAGGTCTGGAGGCCTCATTTTAAGAGGGATGTAGAACTGCTGGAACGAGTAAGAGAAGAGCAACAAGATTAGTGAATGGAACAAAGGGTTGCTCTTATGAAGAAAGGCTTAAGTTTGTAAATTACAGTGTCTGGAGACTAGGCACCTGTGAGGTGATCTGATTGAAATGTATAAAGTCTTGAATGGTTTGAGCATTCTCAATGCTGATGAGATTCTTCCTCTTGCTCAGAATAATTGCCTGAGAGAGCATAAATTCAAATTGAGGAAAGACGGTTGTAGGACAGATGTGCAGAAGTTTGCCTTTAGCCAGGAGGTGGCTGATTGCTGGAAGAAACTTCCATCTGTTGTTGTAGAAGTTGATAGCTTAAATAGATTAAAGGCAGAACTAGACAAACATTTAGGGTGAATGGATGGGTGAAATGAGAAGGGTTTTTTTTTTTTTTTTTTTTTTTAATTTTTGGCTGATGCTACATAAGCTTGCTTTCTTGCATCATGTGCCTTTACTGATGCTGATGCTAATCTTGTCTTACCAATTTGACTGGATATCATGATGTCGTAATAAAGGAACTGATGCAAAAAATAATTTTGATATCATATAATCTCTAATCAGAAGAAAAGTAAGATGCTAACAGGACATCTTTCTTTTTAGATGAAATGAAACAGGGCCATTAAGATGTAACAGAGGTGGAAGTATGGATGGATAAAAGCTGCAGCCAGTGGTTTTGTCAAGAGACCAGAAGGCATGATAGTCAATTAGGCAAAAGTTGAACCGACAGTGGACTTTTCAAAATAGTTTGTATTTATTAATAATTAGTCTGAAACTGCTGTGAGCATTAGTGCAGGCAGAAAATGAAGCTGAGAATTTGACTGGAAGCCAATGGTTGGTCATAACATAATTCATATTTATGAAGATATTAAGGATAAGTAAGGCAAACCCCCAAGCCACATTTGTAGCAAGCAACGGGTAGTTTAATAGGTTCAAGCAGCATGCTGTTTTCCAAAACATTAACGTATGTGGGGAAGTTGCCACTGCTGATTTTCTGAAGCTGCAGAGAAATTTTGTGATGTGTTGGAAAAATCCCTTCTAAATCTCCACAGCCCTCAACATCCACAGTGGCGTGCTTATCAGCTGGAGAGTTAATTACGGCAACGATGCTTTCAAGGTAAAACTTGCTGACGTTATACCTGTCTCCTCTCCCTTTTTGTAATTTTTCCTGCGCATGAGATAAAAAAAAAAAAAAAAAAAAAAATTGAATAAATAATTCTATTTACATGTTCGTTGAACATTTCTTTTTTGCTTCTATCAAATTCAGCATGCATAGTTGTGAGTGTGGAATTTCCCTAAATGCTTATTTAGGGAAATTCCGACTTAAGTAAAATTCAACTTACATAGTGTTCTGGGAATGCAACCCTTACATTAATCGGGGAGTGGCTGTACTCTTATCAAGAAGGACTTCGACTGTATAAATTGCAACATTTGGAGGCTAGGTGCCTGCAAGAAGACCTGATCGAATTGTTTAAGGCTTTAAATGAATTGAGTAAATTAAATGCAGATGGCACCTCCTTATTCTTTCTCAGACAATGCATAAAAAAGACTAATAAATTTATAAAAAGACTGTAATAGACAATGCACATAAATTTAAATTGAGAAAGAATGGTTGCAGGATAGATGTGAAAATTTGCTTTCAGCCAGAGAGTAATTGATTGTTGGAACAAATTTTCATTTGGTATTGTGGAATTCTATTGTTTGAGTAAATTTACGCAAGAACTGCTAGCTTGAAAGGGGGGTGATACACAGACTAATAGATTAACTTGAGCCATAGGCAGAAGTAGAGCACTGCTTCTATTGGAAAATGCAGTTATTGTTATTTGGTTTTTAGGAGCATTAGCAACCAAGGCCATATTGCTCCAGGGATATGCCGGTAGTCATTCCCTGACCTTTCCGCATCCTCCGTATTTGGTGGTCACGGCTCGAACCCCGGTCTAATCAAGAAGCGTATGCTACACACTGCCGCTCCTGTCCAGCAAATTACAGTGCAGGTCTAATCAAGGCCAGGGTTCTGGTCTTGATTATGCACTGCTGCTCCTGCCCACCAGGCTACAGAGGCGCCTGGAAAATGCAGTAGCTTGGAAAGCAAGGTGTTGAGAATTTTAAGCCCTGTTGTGGATCATCATGGGACAAGCGAATACATGGGCTGTGATAGGGTAAGAACATGTGCATGTGTACTTGCATGTACACTAATGCTAGGAGCATTGTAAATATTGTTGTTTTCATCCATTTAGTCGCAGCCGACTTTCAGAGACTTTATGGGCAAGTTGCCACCGTGCTGTCAAGTCTTCAACAGCTTCTTTCAAGTCCTTCATGCACATGCCAGTGTCACTCTTGATGAAGTCGAGCCAGCATGTTCTTTGCTGACCTCTTCTTCTTGTTTCACTGACCTTTCCTAGCAGTATCGATTTTTCCAATGAATTGGATTGCATTACGTGACCGAAATAGGTCAATCGTAGCTTGGTGATCTTGCCTTCCCATGACATTTCTGGCTTGATGCGATCCGAAACCTCTGTTCGTAACTTCCGCTGTCCATGGTATGTGAAGCAACTTTCTCAAGCACAAGAGCTCAAGCATGTAAATTTTTCTGCTGTGTGCTTTTTTTCATTGTCCAGTTTTCACACTCCTAAGTTGTTATGGCAAACACTATAGCATTAACCATTCTGATCTTCGTTGTAAGGCAGGCATCTTTGACTTTCCAGATCTTTTCCATGCTCATTATTGCTGTTTGTCCAAGTGAAATTCTTTAAATTTCAGGGCCAGATTCTCTGCCTTGGTTGATCTTAGATCCAAGAAAGACGAATTCCTGAACAGATTCGACCTCTTCATTGTTAATTTTAACTTCTCCATTCCTGGCTGTTGTCATAATTTTTGTTTTTTTGATGTTAAGTTGCAGTCCTACTTTTTTGCTTTCATCTTTAGCCATTAAAATCAATTGTGTTAGATTTTCCTCATTTCCTTTTTCTTTTTTTTTGGTAGTTGTTGGCGCATAAGTTTCTGTGGCCATAATGCACCTCCCAAGGTTTTTTTGCAGTACTTTGATCCAAGCCTGAGGCGGGAATCGAACCCGCGACCTTTGGGTTGCCAGGCAGGCACTTCACCCACCCGGCTAGCCCAGTCGGCTCCTCATTTTCTGCAAGCACAGTTGTATCATCTGCATATCTTAAACTTTCTCTCTCTCTCCCTCTCTGGGTAAAAGGGAAATTTTTTTTTGGTTGGTGCAGCATAAGCCTCAGGCTTCCTTGCACCATATGACAAGGAATAATAATAATAATAACTGATAAGAACATAAGTATTAATTTGTCTAGACAGTACCAGGAGATTTCCCATAAATCCACCAAATGACAATGCAAAGAAGCAGGAACAGTATTAAGCCAGTTGTGAATGTAATAATTGATAAGTGAATTGTGATAGTTCTCAGATTCAAAACCAGGTTGACAACAAAATAAAATTTCATAACAAAACCATTTACAAATATGCCATATGATTGTCAGGTTTGGGCAGTAGTCATAAAACTAATCTATTTGTACAAAAACAAAACTGTTTATGTAGTAAAACAAATTTTATATATATTAGGTGAAAGTGGAGTAAATATCATATACAATAGTGAATTTTTACGGAAACACAATATAATCAATATAATTATTTACCCTAAACTTCTGTCTAACTAATTTGTTTAATGCATAGTCATCTTTCCATCTTTCTTGATACTCTTCCAGGTGAATAATTGATGGAATTGAGTGTCTTTGCTTGGTTTTGTCTTCTACACCATGCTCTAGCTGGAACATAGCATCTGTAGCCAGTTTCTTACTAACATCTTTATCTGCAAATTATTAAAGTGCCATATAATCAATTTCTGATTAAGTTCCTTTTTATTCATATAGCAATAAAATTTCTGCAGTTATATAAGAAATAAAATTATGAAAAATTAACTTTTTAAATACTTAACACTTCTCTGTATGAAATTGGATTTATACCATGATTTTTCTGCACCTCTTCCTGAGGACATGCTACACTAATAACAAGAATTCAGATGCTATATCCCAACCCCCACCACAATGTTGTGAACAACAATGGTAAAAATAATTAATGGATAATGCACAAGCTACCACATCAATAGAAACTGATATGGAATGTCAGTGTATATTGATATGGTAGCTTGTGCAAAAATATGAATTGCAGCCACAAATATGAAACTGTTGCTGCAATGACAGCACGTCTTCATGGACTGACATGACAATGAAATTATTAAGTTTCTAAATAAAGCCAAGAAATAGGCTGAACTCATGCAAATTCAAGCATGTAATCATTTTGTTAAATACTCAATCATGTTGCAGATGCATCTCATTCTGCAAAAGACAACATACCAAAAGACACTGCTTATCATAGTGAAACATCTGAAAATGAAAATGGATTTGTCTGAGTATGGTTGGTTGGATGTTAACCAGTGCACACATATACAGTCGAGCACATTGCTGTGCTCGACTGTATATGGTGTCTGTGCATTTCAGAACTTTGTAGCAGGTCAGTTTTTGGAATAATTTTGAGAGTTTTTCATTTTTTTAAAATTTTTTATTTAATATAATAAATTGTACTTAACATATAGTTTGATCTATAGTCACGTAACTTAGTTTATTTTTGTGTTTAGTTAAGCATTTGAGAAGCTACAGCTTAAAATTCAGATAGTTCTTGTTATTGGTATTTTGGAAGGAATATCATAACTTTTGTTTGGTAACTTAAATTTAACTTCTCTAGTGATTAAAATTTTGTCAACAGTTTCATTTCTGTAATATATTGTAAAATTAAATTCTGTAATATATTGGAAATTTAGAATTTTTTAATCTTTCTAAAGTTCAGATTTTACCTTAATAATGGTTTCTACAAGCTCCATTTACAATACAATGTCCAAGGTTATCGTGACACAGACAGAAATGCTTGCAGCCATTTCCAGTGTGAATCACAAGTTCGTCACCTGTATAGCTGTTGCATGTATTCTAAGGTTGTTATAGTGGACAAACCTAGCTCAACTGATGATTCTTTTCTTTGCACCCGATGCAAGGAGTGTATTGATTTCAAATTAGAACTTGGTGCTTTACGAGAAGAATTTGAGTCACTGAAGAAATGAGTGCTTGCCCTAGAAACAAATGTAACTCTGAGCTCGTCAGGGATTAAAGTATCTCATGACTTGTCAAGTGATGCACCCCAGATTCGGGTCACAGAGAAGAATAGTCAAGTGCATACTGCTCTGGTTGAAGGTGATCTAGTTTTATTGGGAGACTATTGTCAGGGAAACAGGCAATATTTTTTGTAATAAAGATAGGTGGACCAGAACCAGGGTGTGTTTGCCAGGAGCAACAAAATTGACGAAGTTACCAACAGATTGTCAGATTTTAAGGGGGGGGGGATAAATAGAGCATTATTATTCATTATGGGGACTAAGACTATTAAATGAACATGACCTGACCATTTGTTGGTTAAATATAAGACCGTGCTGAAAAAATGCCACGAGTTAGGTATGAATGTGTGTGTGTGTGTGTGTGTGTCTGAAATTCTGCCCAGACAATATAGAAGGGATTATATATTGAAAGCCTTGTGGATTAACTCAAGACTTAAGAGAATCTGCAAGACCCTAGGGAGGAAATTTTTATCAGTGTGGCCTGCATTGTAGGTAGAAGGAATCTATTTTGTAGAGATGGTATTAATTTGAATAAAGGTTGTGCAAGGATTTTTGCCAGTATTGCTGGGGACTTTAAGGGTTCAGGGAAACTGCTAGTGTTAGAAGGGAGAAGGGTAATATAGATCTGCATTTATCTGATGATATGGGTCAAAGTAATGCTTGCACTCACCTCAAGAATTATTGTTTGTTGCCAGGACAGTCAATGCTGGCAAAATGTTCTGAATGTAGCAACACTTCAAATGAGTGGGATGTGAAAGATAGGGAAACAAGCCTGAATAACTTCAAGGGTGCATCAGGGTAGCAAACAATAGAAGAATACTTAGTCTTAACTGTGTCTTCAGTAATGTCAGGATTGTTGTCAATAAAACAGTTGAATTTAAATTCCTAGTTAGGACATCTAATACTGACATAATAGAGCTAAGAAAAAAGTGGTGCCACCTGGAAATTGGGGATAACAAGTTCCACTATGGCATTTATAATGTATTTAGAAAAGACAGCGAGGATAGGAGGGGCAGTGGTGTCAAGCTTCTTATAAAAAGCAGCCTGAGCGTGAAAACATCTTTTGCTGAGACTGCAGTTATGTCTGCAAGCATAGAATCTGTGTGGTGTGAGTTAGTAGGAAGCAAACGTATAATGAGAGTGGGAGTAATCTACAGCCCAGGAGACTGTGAAGAACATGAAGAGTTTTTACATACAAATGAAATGGGAAAGCAAGCAAGAATGTCTTATTATGAGCAACTTCAATCTCCCCAGATTGATTGGAATAAGTGGGAGGGAAAGTGACCTTCGGGAAAAATTTTTCTAAATAAACTAGATGATTATTATTTGTACCAGCATGTCAGAGATAATATTAGGGGTGAGAACATTCTTGATCTCATTATTACTCACAAATTAGATGGTATCAGAAGGCTTAAAATACAAGAACCACTGGCAGGTAGTGATCACGCAGTCGTCAGTTGGAAGATGACGAAAGATGTTGCAATAGTTAAAAGGTAAAGGCATGGGTTTTAATTTGAGAAGATGGGACTTTGAGAGTTTAAGCCACTATATGGCAACTATTAATGAATAGTATTGAAGTCTACAATGGCAACAAGTTGATTTGTAACAGTACCACAGATATGTATGAGAAAGCACTGGACAAGAGAGCAAAGATTTTTCATGTATGTGAATACAAGGAAGTAAAAAGTGAATTAGACTAGGCCCTTTCCACCGGGTGTGGGAAAGTCTTAGCCAACACAGCTGATGGTGCGGGTGAATTGAACAGGTACTTCGCATCTGTCTTTACTGAAGAAAGCCCTCATGGTGAGAAGAGCCTGTGCACGTGAGGCTGAGTCATATGAAATTAGTGACTTCAAAATTATAGATGGCTGTTTATTAGAACATAATAACCTTTTGAGAGTAAAAGTCAGTAAGACTTCTGGAGTTGATGGCATATACCCAGTAATTTTGAGGGAGGCTGCCAAGGAGTGAGTTGAAACATTGAAGTTATTTATGAGGGTATCTTTGGACTCAGGAAAGAGAGATTCCTTTGGAATGGAGAAGTGCCAATGTATCACCAAAGGCAGTTCTATGAGCGAAGTTGGTAACTACAGACCTGTTAGTCTGACTTCAGTGACATTTTAGATAAATATGGCACTCTGAATAACACACAACCTCGTTTTGTTAAGGGAAAATCATGTTTAATTAACACAGAAAGTTATGTTGACACAGTTACTCACCAGCTGGATGTGGGGAATAATTTCAACAGTTTATTTGGATTTTAGCAAGGCATTTGACTCGGTCCCTCACAAGAGGTTACTATATAAGCTGGAACATGTTGGGATTACTAGAAAAATTCTAAGATGAAATGCTGGGTGGCTGCAGGGCAGAGGGTTGAGATTAACTGTATATTGAGGTGTTGAGATATCCTTCAGATTAGTGTTAAATCAGAAGTGGGGTTCCCCAAGAAACACTTTTTGGACCACTGTTGTTTTTGATTTTCATAAATCACATTGACAATGGGATAGAAGGCTTGATGTCAAAATCTGCACACAATGTAAAGATTGGTAGAGTAGTTAATGATCAGTACCAAGCAGTGCTCCTTCAGAATGATATGAACAGTCTGCAAGAACGGTCAGAAAAGTGGCAGCTATGTTTTAAGGCAGCAAGATTACACTTGGGGAATAGCAACCCCAAAATAAATTACACACTTGGTGGGGTTGAATTAAAAACAGTAGAGGAAGAAAGGGATCTAAGAGTTATAATATGGCAGATATGAAGTTTTCTGAGTAGTGCAAATGGGCAGCCAGGAAAGCCCATGGGCAACTAATCAAACATTATCCCGAAGAGATATGAGTCAGAGTTCCACTATATAAGGCAACTGTAAGGCCACATTTGAAATACTGTGTTCAAGTATTGGGACCTCATCTGAAAAAAGACATTGAGCTTCTTGAAAGGGTCCAAAGACTGGCAACTCACACAGTGAGATCGGCAAATGGACAACCATAAAAGGACTCAGAATATGTGGGCTTCAGGTATACACCGATGAGGCAAAACATTATGACCAGCAAGTCATTATGCAAATAGAAGCAACTGCAGGTGAACTACGGTGAGTGTGCGGGTCGGGACACAGTATAAAAAACACCTGATACTGAGCTCCGTTAATCAGTGTTACTCTTGTTCTTCAGATGGTAAAGGCAGTGGACTTAAGCGAGTTTGACAAAGGCCAAATTGTAATGGCCAGATGATTGGGTCAGAGCATATCCAAAACAGCATGGCTGGTGGGGTGCTCACGGTCAGTCGTGGTTAGTACCTACCGAAAGTGGTCCGAGGAGGGGAAACCTACAAACTGCTGGCGAGGTGTTGGATGACCAGTGCTCATCGATGCTCGAAGGCTCTTCTGGATGGTACATGGCAACAAAAGTGCGACTGTGACACAAATTGCTGGTAACTGGAATGCTGGTGATGGGAGTAATGTGTCACAGCATACAGTACATCGAACCCTGCTGAAAATGGGATATCAAAACAAAATTGTGTGTAAGTGGTAATCTTTGAAAATTCAAATGTATTAATGGTTTTCTGAAAATGGTACAGATCAATAACCCATTTTGTGAAAGGCCATCACAAATTATTGGGCCTCAAATTATATCTTTCCTTCTATGATTTTATTCAGTATTGTTGTTAATGTTGTTATTTTAGTTTTTAGGAGCACTAGCAACTAAGGCCATATTGCTCCGGGGATCATTCCCTGACCTTTCCGCATCCTCCGTATTTGGCGGATCACAGGCTCAAACTCTGGTCTAATCAAGAAGATTGTGCTACACACTGCTGCTCCTGCTCACCTGGCTACGGAGGCGCCACTATTCAGTACTAAGTCAGGAGAAACTTTCTAACATTTCGTTTGAATCCTGTATGTTGTAATTTTTAGGATATATATGGAGAGGGGAGGGAATGTGTTTAGTGTCAAACGGCACCATGGATTTCCCCCATATTCGCACTCAAAGGGGAGGAAGAGGTTTCTTAAAAACAGATGTAGAGGGACTAAATGAAGAACAAGAAAAGTTACAGTTTGAAGTTTGGCTTTTTTTTAAAGGGATGCCATTCTTCAGATTACATTAGAATGTACTGGAATTACAGATGAAGCCAATTCAGAAGAACAATTTCCATGGAAACTTCTTCTGAATTAAAAAGGAATGCAGTAGCAGTGAATAGCAATGTGTCATGGAGTATGGAGGTTGTTGTTGTTATTTGGTTTTTAGGAGCATTAGCAACTAAGGCCATATTGCTCCGGGATATGCGGTGGTCATTCCTTGACCTTTCCGCATACTCCGTATTTGGTGGTGACGGGCTCGAACGAGTATGGAGGTGAGTTTATGTGGAGGGAAAGGGGATGTTAATTACAGTGCTCTTATGGATGTAGTTTAGAACAGGTTTTGGAGGTACTGCCCAAATTGTGGGAAGTATATATGACGGTTTGTGATTTGTGCAGAGTTCATCATCATTAGCCATTTACAATCCACTGCAGGATGAAGGCCTCTCCAGCAACTTTCCAGTTCCTTTTGTTATGTGCAATGGCCATCAATTTACTACCCACGAATTCGTGAATTTCATCTGCCCATCTCCGTTGTTGTCTTCAAGTTTTTATTTAGTTCCTCTTGGGTACCATTCTGTTATTTTCTTAGTCCATCTGTCATCATACCTTCGAGCTATGTGTCCAATTTCATTTCATTTCTTTAGTTTTGATAAGAATGCCCTTTATTTGTGTTTGCCGACTAATCCATGTGTTCCTCTTCTTATCTAACAGTCTGATTGCTAATATAATTCGTTCCATTCTTTGCTGTGTAGTTTTCAGCTTCCCTTCCATTCTTTTGGTGTGTGTGTGTGTGTGTGTGTGTGTCCAAAGTTTCACTTCCATAAGTCACGACGAGGATTCATTATTTCATTACTGGTTCATTATTTTATGTTTCAGACAAATTGGAAAATTGCTCCTCAGTATGTGACTCTATTTCCTGAATGCTATCCATCCGAAATTTATTCTTATCTTGACCTCCAGCCATTTTATCATTATTACAGATAAGTACGTAAATCCACCTTTTCAATTACTGATCCTTCAATGATTATATCCGTTTCTGTGGCATACTTGTTCATCGTTACTTTTGTTAGCCATATTCATCTTTAGTTCAAATTAAGACTTTGACTAAACTGATTAAGAACTAATTAAGATTTTGCTCTAATTCTTTGGAATCATGGCTTATGATCACAATGTCATCTGCAAATCGTAAACAGTTTAGGTATTCTCCATTCACGTTGACTCCTTTCTGTGACTCTAATCTTCAGAAAGCTTCCTCAAGGGGGTTCTCTTACCAGATAGGCTTAAATTCTGCAAGTTGCAGCATCTGGAGATTAGGCAAGGTGATCTGATTGAGGTGTACAAGGCCTTGAATAGTTTGAGCAGGCTCAATGCTGATGGGATACTTCTGCTTGCTCAGATTAAGAAATTGAGGGGGCATAGATTAAACTGAGGAAAGACTATTGTAGAATACATGTGCGGAAGTTTGCCTTTAGCCGGTGGGTAGTTGATTGCCGGAACAGTCTTCCATCTGTTGTTGTGGAAGTTGATAGCTTAAATAAATTTAAAGCTGAACTAGACAAACATTTGGAGTGACTGGATGGGTGAAATGGGAAGGTTTTTTTTGGCTGATGCTCTATAAGCTTGCTTTATTGCATCACATGCCTGAACTAATGCTAAAGGTGCTGCGTAGCCACAGGCCGCTCTGAGTGCTCATGTTAACCACTGTTCACCAGCGACAGCACCTACAATGGGCACGTGAGCATTGAAACTGGACCTTGAGTGATTGGAAGAAGGTTGTCTGGTCCAATGAATCATGTTTCCTGTTGCACCATGTGGACGGCCGGGTACGTGTGTATCATTTACCTGGGGAAGTAATGGTGCCTGGATGCACCGTGGGACGAAAACAGGCCAGTGGTCGCAGTGTCATGCTTTGGGCAATGTTCTGCTGGGATACCCTGTGTCCAGTCATCCAAAACATCTCGAACAATCCACACCACCTGGATTGTTCGAGACTGGTTCATGGAACATGAGGAAGACTTCCAGGTATTGCCCTGGCCTCCAAATTCCCCAGACATCAATCCCATTGAGCACCTGTGCTTTGTGTTGGAACAGCAACTCCGATCTGCAGCGTCGCAACCAAGGACCTTAACAGGAGTTAAAGGATCTACTGGTTACGTGTTGGTACCAGATACCACAAGACACATTTAGAAATCTTGTAGCATCCATGCCTCACCATGTACGAGCTGTTATGGCTGCACATTGAGGACCAACATCATATTAGGTGGGTGGTCATAATGTTCACTGTTATAGAGAATTCCACAACCCATGGGTGTAAATTAAAATTACAGGAGAAGTTTAGACTAGATTGTAAGAAGTTTTCTAGCCAGCAAGTTGTTGATTGCTGATACAGGTTGCCGTCACAGGTTATTGAGGCTAACAGTTTGAATAAACTCAAAGGTAAACTGGATAGTTACCTATGTGAGGAGGAAAGCAAATAATTTGTATTTTCTTAACTACTCGTTTTTTTTTAAATTTTTTTTATTTATTTATTTTTTTTATTGGCCAGTGCAGCAAAAGTGCCTGGCTTCCTTGCACTGTATAGCTATTACTATTACTACCATTTGGAGAATCATTTGGAGACTGGAAGCATGGCAGTCAACATGCCAAACTGCAGTATGCCTTTGTACATCAGAATGTGTGATCAGAAGGTTATGGAATTTGTTCCAAGAAACCTTGCTCATTTGTAAATTATTGATAATGCTGATGCAAGATTGCTATCTCTTTTTCCTTGCCTGCCACAATCAACACCAGAGTACTATGCAGCTATTCAGATGATTTGCAGCAGTAATAGGGATACACATGTCAATGTAAACCATCCGAAATTGTCTATAAAGACGGGGACTTTTTAAGTAAGAAGACCTAAAGTATGTGTTCCATTGAGTCCCCAGCATCATGGGGCCAGGAGAATGCTGGCACTTGAATACTGTAACTGGACTGACCAAGAACGGCACCAGATGGACTTAGATACAGTCCGCAGCTGGATTCCTGTCAGGTAATCTTGTTCCCGATAATAGGAAATTCTGTATGACCACCTCTGTGGTAATACAGAATTCTCTGATCATGCAGGTATATAGATAAGATCCTGTAACCTAGCATCCTTCCCTGTGCATTAGGTTAAAAATTCATTCTGATAGACAATGCTCAATCCCATACGGCACAGCTGGTCAACAATATGCTGGAAGATGTGGGTACGTTAGAAAGTGGGCAGACCAATCTATATGGATTCGTCTGCTTGCTTCCTGATCTGAATCCCATCAAGCATTTGCACAAGAGTGGCAAATGTTAGCAACAACTCATTGATATCTTCATTTTATTGATGCATTGCAAGAGTAAAACATGTTTGGGGGATACTAGAGACCATACATTTAAGTAACTTTCTGTGCATGTATTGTTCATGACAGCAAAAAAAAAAAAAAAAAAAAAAAAATGTTCCTACTCTCTTACAGTACTTTGCATTCTATTTTCCAAGTTCCAATATAGCTGCAAATACTGTTCACTCTGGAGATGCTTTGAATGTTTTCTATGCAGATTAACCAGAAATTGGCTTCAACTAAAATATGAAGTATGTATGTTATTATACGTACTACAACATGAAGTATGTATGTCATCATATTTTTGTATGTCATCATATAAGCAAGGCAAGAAATGTAGAATGTAAAGCAAGACAAGAAATGCAGAATGTAAAGCAAGACAAGAAATGTAGAATGTAATACATAATAAAAAATGTAAAAATTGGTTTAAAATGTAATAAAAAATTACATTTTAAACATAGGATGATTACATACTTAACATAGGATGATTCAACTGAGAACCTTGCAAACTGCAACCCTCACCCAGGAAATCTCTAGATGTCAGTTCCCCAGAAAATAAACCAAGATTTCCATAACACAAAACTATAAAATGTGAAAGGAAGAAAAGGTGGATAAGTTAATTAATGTACACCCTCTTTTAATACATTAATTAATTAATGTATCCTCCTGTAATGATGGGGAAGGAAGGGAGGAGTGAACAGGGGATTAAAATGAATATGATGAAGAGATAAGTTTTAGCAGTTGTTATATATTTTTAAACATAAATTTCCTGTTTCGCACTGACAATTATAATAAAGAATTAGCATTAGTACAGGCAAATGATGCAAGGAAGCAAGCTTATACGGCATAAGGAAAAAAAAAAAAAAAAAAGAAGTCATCTCACACATCCATATGCTCCAAACGTTTATCCAGTTCTTCCTTGAATTTACTTTAGCTATCAACTTCCACAATGACAGATGGAAGTTTGTTCCAGTAATCAACGACCTGCTAGCTAAAGGCATCTATTCTACGACTGACTTACGTCAATTTGAATTTATTCTTTACCCCTCAGTTAGATAATCTCTAAGACAAGAGGAAGAATCCCACGGGCAATGAACTTGCACAAAACTTGAATGGTTTATGCAACTGTGGGATATACACCTCAATCAGATCACATCACAGGCACCTAGTCACCAGATGCTGCAACTTTCAGAATTTAAGCTGTTTGTTGTTTTTTTGGTTTTTAGGAGCATTAGCAACTATGGCTATGTTGCTCCGGGATATGCGTTGGTCATTCCCTGACCTTTCTGCATCCTCCGTATTTGGTGGTGACGGGCTCGAACCCCAGTATAATCAAGAAGCGTGTGCTACGCACTGCTGCTCTTTCCCACCTGGCTACGGAGGCACCCAGAATTTAAGCCTTTCTTGGTAAGAGCAACCCTTTGTTCCTCTCACCAATCTTGTTGCTCTTCTCTGTACTCGTACCAAAAGCTCTATATCCTTCTGAAAATGAGGCCTCCAAACCTGTATGCAGTACTCAAGGTATGGCCTGATCGTTGCCTTATACAAGGGGATAATCATCTCCTTATCCACGCTAGCAAAATTCCTGTATATCACTGACAAGACTCCATGCGCTGCTCAGGCAGCCTGTCTGCACTGCTCAGAAAACTTTATATCTGACTGCACAATTACTCACAGGTCTTTTTCATTCTCCGCTACTCTGACTGTAGTATTGCACAGTTAGTCCATTACTCTGGGGTTGCTGCTACCTATATGCAGTATTTGTATTTGTCAATGTTAAAACTTCGGTTGCTACCTCTCAGTCCAACTTTACTATATCCTGCTGCAGTAGCTTACTGTCATTAATAGTCCTGCCAACCTTCGTACTGTGTGCAAACTTGGACATTAAGCCTGATATACCTTTATCAATATCACTGATAAATACAGAAAATAACAATGGGCCAAACATTAAACCCTGGGGGGGGGAATTCACCAATAACATTAGCCCATGAAGAGCAGCATCCATAGCAGCAACTTGCCCTTAATACCATACTGTTCCAATTTGTACAGCAGTCTTCCATGTGCAACGTATCAAAAGCTTTCCTGAAATCCAAGTATGTGATATCAAAATTATTTTTGGCATTCAGTTCCTTTGTGACCACATCATAGTATTCAATAAAATTGGTCAGACAAGACCTCCCTTTAACAAAACTCATGCTGTGTCACAACCAAGTAATAGTCACAGGCATTTACACCATTCGTCCTGAAGGCATCAATGTTGGCGTGATCATTATCCTCCAGATTCTGCCACATCATCTTGTTTGTTATTTGGTTTTTAGGAGCATTAGCAACTAAGGCCATATTGGTCTAGGATATGCGGTGGTCATTCTCTGACCATTCCGCATCCACCGTATTTGGTAGTGACGGGCTCGAACCCCGGTCTAATCAAGAAGCGTGTGCTATGCACTGCTGCTCCTTCCCACCTGGCTACGGAGGCGCCTACACATCTTCTTGTAGTGAGCGATGAATTTTACTTTGCATGGGCACTAATATAGTGGTCAAGCGACAAGGCTTGAATGGCGCTTCAAATCGACATGTCTGTCGTTTATCCAGCGTTATTTTTATTGTAGCACGGGAATGTATGTTGAGTTTGAAGCTTGATGCTCCCCCAAAGCTTCGCTATCTGAGATAGGCATTAACTTGTCAATCATTGCATTGCCATCTTCTTTGTTCTTACCTGAAGGGTCTTTGAGAGCATTATTTAGCTGCAGCAAAATGTGCATGGGTGGCCTATCGCGAGATTGAAATTCTATGCACTTGAAAAAGTTAACCACGTAAAACTGATCAAATAGTCTATTAATGTTTTGACTGCAATATTTTCATAATTACATCCACAATCCTTTTGAAGTATATTGCAGATGTTACAGCATCTTCGTTCACTAGCGGTGGCTTCTGCATGGAGTCCATGTCGCTCGTGTCATCCTCACCAATATTGTTCCTGTTATTCTGTAACTTGTACAATAGCTAAAGCAATCACGACCAAGAGATTTCATTGTCACTCAGAATCAAGAACACTGTAGGCTTACCAAGCTGTTTAATTTTAATCACAGTGAATAGATCATGCTTCCTTAAAATTGTTTTAGGAAGGCCTAAGTGACCCGAGTAGTAGGTCGAGTTTGGAATTGTCCTTAGGAAGGCCAAATTGTTTTCGATGTATTCTTTGGATTGAACTTCCTCACGGGCCAGTTTAGTATCTTTACCCATGTATTTGAAAGCCACCATTAAAGAGCCTCTTGTTCTCAATCTCATTATCTTCATTGCTACGTAAAGGAGATGATATAGAGTAATACTGCATCAGTCAGATCGTCGGAGCTCACTCATTGCTATCACGAAGGGAGTCACATGTAAATTCTCTCTGAATGTTCTGAATTGTCCAAGATAAATGCTAGGAAAGAAAAGTTCCTCTGCATGCTTGTCAAACAGTAAGCTCTGCGTATGTTAGTTTCTCCTGGGGTGATTCTAAGATATTTATCATTGCTTCACAATAACTTTTGCTGTTCGGTGATGAGACTTTCCTCGATCAGAACTGCTTTGCTTATGTCGTCTTTAGCCAAATTAATGTCCATGTGATTGTCATCAAAGAACGACTGATCTATCGTGATTTGATACAGTTGATAGAGAGGCATATCGACCAAATATTGAAGCCACGCTTTAACCACTCGCTTTCTTACTAACTCAATCAAATAGCTGGACTTGTGTATTTTCATGCATTTTATATGCACGTTTATACAATGATTGTTGTCAATCTCCCGTGGAAAGAGAGGGCCGTCATGTTGACTGAAAAGGGCACACTGATCACTTGGCCCAGAATGCTATATTGCCCACATGCATGCCTCCAGGTGCCTTATCTGCATTAACGGTAAGCAAGTAAAAACGAGCCTCTCTGTCACTAAATCCAACTTTGGTAAATACGATGGAATTTCTGGTAGACAAAGCCATTCGTTCGGAGGATAATGAGCGCTGGAATGGTGTTATTCTTAAGTAATCCTCTAAGCTATTACACACAAGGATCCATCGGGAAATGCAGTGTGTATCATTGGTGCATCTTTAACAGCTGGTTTCATCGTGTCATTTTCAGACCATAGATGAGTGCAAATATAGCATACAGAACAGAAATCATTTTTCATAAATCTCCTTTCAAACTCTCGATGGGAGTTCTTATGTAAATAGCAGTCAGCGTAAGTAAAAGGAGCTTGATCATTTAAACTCATCTGCTCCACAATTGGAAAAATGTTCCACTGTACATAATTAATACTCACTTTGGGTACATCATTGTTAGACGGAGCAGTAGGATTGCTGGTTGAAGGCACTGCTAAATCTAGTGCTTGGTTTTCTGTATGTCTTTTAAGCAATCTCAATAGTATTTTTCATTCTTGCACTCATTTCTACTTTCATCTTCATTTTCTTAGGTCTTGTTGCTTTTATTCTTGCTTGATATTCTTGAGAATGCGCTGCACTTGACTTCAGCATCATTGAACACTGCTTCGAAAATTATAAGTGGGTGTCCTAACAATGGAATGTAAAGAAAATGCAAGATGAAAAAAAATAAATTGTTGACAAATACTTGTATTGCTGCAATCATACTATTCAACAAATGGCTAAAATAAAAAGGGTAATTAGGCTATTGGCTTGGATTTCACTAACACTTTCCAAGCCAAGGAAGGATGTTTTCACATAAAATAAAGCATCTTTCATGCGTACAAGGCAGTGGTGGGATTCAGCCGGTTCGGTTGAACAGATATCTAATTTTTTGTTGAGTTCGGCGAACCGGTTGTTAAAATTGCACTTGTGATCAGGGTTCTCTCTAAGGTGGGCGCCTGGGCAGCCACCCAATGTGGAAATCACAAATTTACATTCCTTACTCTTTTTTAACGTTCATCTACGCAACAGCGTATTCTAATTGCCCGTAGTAATGTTCATTCCGTCCATAGGTGAAAAAAATTAGACGGAACTATGCTTGTAATATTTATTTATTCATTTCATAAAACTCATCATACCTTTGATGAAATACTATATTTTTATTCCCTCGCGTTTGTAACTTAAGTAAACGAATATATAACGTAGGGAGAAAAAGTGCCAAACAACCAGGGGGAATGACACACTGTCATTTGTTTCAGCTTCGTGTTACGCCCTAAATTCACACGAGATATTATGAGTGCATTGGTGTTCCCCGATCAATAAAAACAATAGGAAGCTAGGACACAACGAACTAAGAGAAATATAGACAATAAGAAACTAAAATCAGAATTGGCCTTGGATGGTACAAAACAGTCACAAGCACAATCACTCCAACTTGAAGAAAGCAGCACGTCAATTATTGAAATAAAAAAACAATAACAACTCCAAAATTGAAAATAATCTTCCTGAATGCTGGACAGTGCAACAATATAACAATTTTAAAGAAAAATATGACGGACTGGTAATTTTTAACAAAAAGTTAGGTTGCGAGTATTGTGCAAAATATGACTTTATAAAAGAGAAAAGTGTTCATGTGTCAAAAGAATGGAAAAGAATGGCATCAGGGAAAAATAAAGAGGTACACCAGGCTTCTCTAAGGAAAATATATGAAAGAACATTTTTCATCAAAAGCTCATAACATTTGTAAAGCGAACTTAAAACAATGTGAGCAGGAGTCAATAACAAAAGTAATAGATACGATGAGTGACAAATATTTAAGTGCTACTTGTAGAGTGTTTAATACAGTTTACAGGCTGGCAAAAAGATGTAAACCGTTTTCAGACATAGAAGATGAGATAGAAGTGCAAATTAAAAATGGATTAGATATGGGAATAGGAACACATTCTCGTAAAACTGCTGTGAAAGTAGTTGATTTCAATGCAAAGGAAATTAAAAAAGAAATATTTAATAAAATTATTGAAAATAATCTGAAAATATGTTTGATTATTGACGAAGCTTCAACGATATCCTGCAAACTAGTTATTATACTTTTCTTAAAAGTTGAGGATTCAGTTACATCACCAACAATTTTCGTTGAACTAGTTGAATTGGAAAAACAAGATGCAGAGACAATATGTTCTTCAGTTATGGAAAGTTTAAATGATGTTGGGCTTACTAAGAACTACTTAGAAAAAAATTTAATAGGATTTTGCTCCGATGGTGCCAGCATTATGCTTGAGAGAAAATCTGGAGTGAGCACTAGGATTGCAAAAGAGTTTCCAAACATAATAATATGGCACTGTTTAAATCATTGCCTCCATCTTGTTTTAGATGATTTGCTAAAGGAACTAAAGCAAGTAAATCATTTTAAAATATTTATTGATAAGATATATACTATTTTTCATCAAACCAATAAGAAACAAATTGAACTTTCCAAAATATCCGAACAACTTGGAATTTAAATTATAAAGTTTAGTAGAGTTTTGGGACCAAGATGGGCTGACTGTAGTTTAAGGTCAACCATAGCTGTGGCGTGCTTATCCAGCGCTACATCACTATTTTTATTCAAATAAAAAAAGTACTTAGGAATGGCTGCCCGTCTTGAAAATATATCTTTTATAACTGATTTGGCATTGATGATTGATATTTTAAACGAAATTTCTCTTCTTTCAAATGCACTGCAAGCAAGAAACATAGGCATACTAAAGGCTGAAAAACTCGTGATAAGATCTATTAAAGCATTTCAAACGCTTGGAAAGGAAAAGGGTCCATTTAAAAAAAAAAGCTGATGAATTAATTACTTCAGAAACCTTCAAAAATATAAAATTTGTATAAAGGAAGCCCGACAAATCATCGATTTGTCGGGCTTCCTCGGGAAAGACTTTTAGAAAACATCGTAACGAATTTTAAAAAAAGGCTAATGGATTGAGAACATTTAAAAGCAAGTTGTAGCCAATTTCAAGATAGGAGTAAATTACAATTTCTTAATTTTTTTGGAGCCAGATTACTGGAATATTGAAGAAGTACTGGTTCCATGGAAAGCAGCTGAAGAACAATTGCTCGTATTTATTGACATTTTTAATTACCAAATTGATTTTAATGATTATCGAGATTTCGTGGAAAACGTTTTAAAAAATTCCCAGAATTATGCAATTCCTGAAAGTGTTCAAAGAGGTAAAAATATTGTCAGAACATTTACTGTAAGTTAAGCAGAAGCGGAAAGGGGTTTTTCAAAGATGAACATAATATGTTCAGAGAAGAGAAGTCGCCTAACTGTTTCTAATAAATCAAACACAATGACTATTAGTCTAATCGGCCTACCTCTAAAGGAATGGGATCCTACTACTACTACAGTGAAAAGATGGTTAAGAATAAATCACTCAGCCGATGATGCTCGGATAAAAGCGAAATTGCAAGTGAGGACGCCAATCAAGAAGCAATAACAGTTTCATTGTTTTTTGTCAGGTATTATTTAATATTTTTTCATTAATATTTTAACACTCTTTCTTATAACATAATCTAGTTTTGTGGACCTTTTTTATTGTTCTTATTTAAGTATTAACTGCATGAAATAATAAATTACCTTTCGATATATAGTTTTTTTTATACCTACAACGGTCATTAGGGCAGCAAACTGGTTGTTAAATTATTTGAATCCCACCACTGGTACAAGGTACATACGCGATTTCGAAGAGGTTAGCAAAATCCAAGCCAATAGCCAAATTAACCATTTCCTAATTATCTTTTTTGTCGAACTGCATATATAATCCAGATATTTGAGTTTTGCATACCAATTTACGAATGGTGTTTGAATTTTTTAAATTGATTCACTGGAACTCAAGATATTGTATCAGTCACGAAAAATTTGCCACTCGCTGTAATGTACAGTGAGTGATCAGCACCAGTGGCGTAGAAAGAGAGAGGATAGTAGGGCGGTCTGCCCCAGGTGCCATAACTTGAAAATATGAGAAGTATTAAGTTTAACAAAATAATTTCAACTTTTTTTCCAAATTTATCTTTCTCCACTTAAATTTACAATTGTCACTTGAAATTTCTATATAACACAATTTAATTAAAGACAAGATACTTTGATTTTTATATTAACCGACTGTGACTGCAATACTTGCGTTTAAATTTCTGGTATGTTATTAAGGCACTTAAAACTAGCATGGCATTTTTGGTGAGCGGATTTATATGAAGTATAAAGGCAAGTCTGTATTTCCTGGAAACTCATTTTTCATTTTGATTTCTACTTATTTTACAGATATTTTCTGTTTTTTAATGAACTTTTTTATATAGGTCCCTATGTATAAGTACAAAATGAGGCAAAACTGACTAAGCAGATTTCAACAAAGAAAAGCAAAGAAAGCAAGAGAAGTTATTCAAGCAATGTCTGGATCATTGTTGAAGTATGTTACACCTTCAACATCTAGTGCAGTAGATATTCAGCATGATAAATCAGAGCAAGCCCAGAGTTAGCATTAGCATTATTAGCATTAGTAGAGGCATTTGATGCAAGAAAGCAAGCTTATGCAGCATCAGCCAAAAAAAAAAAAAAAAAAACTTCCACTTCACACCTCCGTTTATTCAAAATACCTGTCCAGCTCAGCATTAAATTTATTTAGGCTATCAACTTCCACAACAAGGGATGGAAGTCTGTTCCACCAACCAACTACCCGCTGGATAAAGGCAAATTTCCGCACATCTATCCTACATTTGTCTTTCCTCAATTTGAATTTATGCCCTCTCAGGTGATTATTCTGAGCAAGAGGAAGAATCCCATCAGCATTGAGCATGCTCAAACCATTCAAGGCTTTATACACCTCTATCAGATCACCTCGCTGGTGCCTAGTCTCCAGACACTGTAATTTGCAAAACTTAAGTCTTTCTCTGTAAGAGCAACCCTTTGTTCCATTCACTGATCTTGTTGCCCTTCTCTGTACTCGTTCCAGCAGCTCTACATCCTTCTTGAAATGAGGCCTCCAGACCTGTATACAGTAGTCAAGGTGTTGCCTGACCATTGCCTTATACAAGGGAATAATCACCTCCTTATCCCTGCTAGAAAAATTCCTGTATATCATTGACAAGACACCATGAGCTACTCTTGCAGCCCATCTGCACTGCTCAGAGAACTTCATATCTGCTTGTACAATTACCCCCAAGTCCTTTTCATTCTCTACCACTGTCAGTGTAGTACCACAGAGTTGATATGTTACTCTGGGTTGCTGTTTCCCATATGTAGTACTTTACATTTGTCAATGTTAAACTTCATTTGCCACCTCTCAGCCCATCTGCTCAACCTTTCCAGATCCTGTTGCAGCAGCATAGCATCAGTAGTGTCCTTAACAACCCTGCCAACCTTTGTATCGTCTGCAAACTTGGACATTAAGCTTGATATACCATCATCAATATTATTTATAAATACAGAAAACAATAATGGACCCAACACTGAACCCTGAGGGACTCCACTAATAACATTAGTCCACGATGAGCAGTGTCCATTGATTACCACTCTCTGTCTTCTCCCCCTCAACCACCCCTTTACCCATAACAGTAATTTGCCTCCAATGCCACACTGCTCCAATTTGTGTAGCAGTCTTCCATGTGCAACAGTATCAAAAGCCTTTCTAAGATCCAAGTATATAATATCAAAGTTATTCCCTGCATCATAGTATCCAATCAAATTGGTCAGGCAAGACATCCCCTTAACAAAACCATGCTGTGTCCGAGCTATAAGTGAAGTCTTGTCTAGATGATCCTGCAGTGCTTCTTTAACCAGTGCCTCCATTAATTTTCCTGGAACAGAAGTTAAACTCACTGGTCTATAATTACTTGTGTCAGCGTTTGATCCTCCTTTGTGAATTTGGGTCACATTTGCACATCTCCAGTCTATGGGTACCTCCCCTGAGTCCAAGGAAGCTCTCATAATTATGGCTAAGGGTTTGCTTACTTACTTTGCTGCCTCCTTTAATATAACTGGATAGATCCCATCCACCCCATGTGCCTTTCTTGTGTTTGTCTTCAACAATTTCTCCTCCACTTCACTCTCAGTTATTACAAGATTATCTAGCTCGCTGAATAACTCCTCATGTGTGAATGTCGATGCAAAATATTCATTTAGTTTGTTAGCTACCTGAGCAGGATCATCAACAGTTGAACCATCGATATCAAGTGGACCAATCTGATTCATCCCCTTCCTTCTAGAGTTTGCATAAGTAGTAGTAGTAGTAGTGGCATGTGATGCAAGAAAGCAAATGTATGAGCTTATGCAGCATCAGCCAAAAAAAAAAAAAAAAAAATCACACCATTCCCTCCAAATGCCTGTCCAGTTCCTCCTTAAATTTATTCAACCTATCAACTTCCACAATGACAGATGGAATTTGTTTCAGCAATTAACCACCCGCTGGCTAAAGGCAAATTTCCGCACATCCAATCTACATCTGTCTTTTCTTAATTTGAATTTATGCCCCCTTAGGTTCGTAATCTGAACAAGTGGAAGGATCCTATCAGAATTCAGCATGCTGAACCCATTCACGGCCTTATACACCTCAATCAGATCACCGCGCAGGTGCCTAGTCTCCAGTCACTGCAATTTGCAGAACTTAACCTTCTCTTGATAAGAGGATCCCTTCATTCCCCTCACTAATCTTGTTGCCCTTCTCTGTACACGCTCAAGTAAATCTACATCCTTCCTAAAATGAAGCCTCCAGACCTGTACGCAGTACTCAAGGCATGGCCTGACCATTGCCTTATACAGAGGGATAATCACCTCCTTTTCCCTGCTAGCACAATTTCTATATATCATTGACAAAACCCCATGACCTGCCCTGGCAGCCTGTCTGCATTGCTCAGAAAACTTCATATCTGCCTGCACAATTACTCCCAGGTCTTTTTCATTTTCTACCACCTTAAGTGTAGTACCACACAGTTGGTACGTTTCTCTGGGGTTACTTCTACCCATATGCAGTACTTTGCATTTGCCAAGGTTAAACTTCAGTTGCCACTTCTTAGCCCATCTGCCCAAATTATCTAGATCCTGTTGCAGTAACACACTGCCACTGCTGTCATTAACAACCTTGCCAACCTTTGCATCATCTGCAAACTTCGACACTAAGCCTGATATACCTTCATCAATATCATTGATAAATATACAAAACAACAGTGGACCCAACACCGAACCCTGTGGGACTCCACTAATAACATTAGTCCAAGAAGTGCAGCACCCATTGATTACTACCCTCTGTCTTCTCCCAATTAACCATCCTTTTATCCATTGTAGCAACTAACCCTTAATACCATTCTGCTCCAATTTGTACAATAGTCTTCCATGCGCAACAGTGTCAAAAGCTTTCCTGAAATCCAAATATATGATATCAAAATTATTTTTTGCATCCAGTTCGTTTGTAACCACATCATAATATCCTATCAAATTTGTCAGACAAGACTTTCCCTTAACAAACCCATGCTGTGTCTGAATTATTGCTGCAGTTTTGTCTAGATGATCCTGCAATGCATCTTTAACCAGCGACTCCATTATTTTACCCGGAACAGAAGTTAAACTAACTGGTCTGTAATTACCCGTGTCGCCCTTCGATCCCCCTTTGTGAATTGGGGATACATTTGCACATCTCCAGTCCGTGGGAACCTCCCCTGAGTCCAAGGATGCTCTCATAATTATGGCTAACGGTTTGCTTAGTTGATTTGCCGCCTCCTTTAATATAACTGGATAGATCCCATCCACCCCAGGTGCTTTTCTTACGTTTAACTTCAACAATTTCTCTTCCACTTTGCTCTCAGTTATTACAAAATAATTAAGTATCCTGCTACAATTTGATAACCTTCTGCCATTTTCAAACCTTAATAATTCCTTACGTGTGAATGTAGATGCAAAATACTCATTCAGTTTGTTTGCTATCTGAACAGGATCATCAACAGTCGAACCATCGATGTCAAGTGGACCAATCAGATTCATCCCCTTCCTTTTAGAGTTTATATAAGTAAAGAAATCCTTGCTGTTTTTCTTAGCATCTTTTGCCAAGGATTTCTCGTAATCTGCCTTCGCCTGCCTAACCTCCTTTGTAACGTGGTTACAGATCAACTTGTAGCTATCATAGGCTTCTGTGTCACATGTTAATTTGTATGCAATCCCATGCATTTTTCTTCTCTGTTACGAGTCTCATTAGTTCATTTGACAACCATTTAGGCCTAACTTATTTGTAACTTAGTTTGATCTGTAACTAATTTGTAACTTAGTTACAGATCAACTTATATCTATCATAGGCTTCTGTGTCACGTGTTAATTTATATGTATCCCATGCATTTTTCTTCTCTGCCGTATGTCTCATTAGTTCATCTGACGTTCATTTAGGCCTAAACCTTGAACAATATTTCTCAGTTGGTATGTAAAGTCTAGTAGCTTCCAAGATAAGTTCTTTGAATGCTTCCCATTTTGAATTTGCTGTTGGCAACATTATCTTCTCAAGAGGAGTGAATGTGCTGTTGGTAACATGAGTTATCATCTGAAGAGGAGCTAACAGACACTAATAGAGAAAGTTATTAATTCACTAGTGGAGAAGAATCTAAAATATGCGTATTCATCCATTAGTGGAGAAAAATCTAGTGAAAATACACATCAGCAGAGAAAAGATTCTGAAAAGGAAGAGGAAATAAACATATTTTTAAAATATTCCGACGTCACTTTTTGGCCTATAGCAGTACCAAATAACTTGAGAATTTTATTAAAAAAGGCAGTGAATAATTTCAAAATAAGGATGGACCTTTTGACGCTGCTGAAAGAGCAGGAGAAAAAATTAAAGGGAAATGTCGACAGCTAACAACTTCCTGGTTTTATGGGACACTGCCAAATGGAGAAAAAAGTTTAAGAACATGGATGGTTCATTCACCATCATCAGGAAATTTATTTTGTTTTTGCTGCAAACTATTTTAATTGGAGAATAAAGAAATCAAAACATCCAACTTGATCACGGGATTTAAAACTTGGTGAAAATTAAACCTAAAGGTTTCTGACCATGAAAATAGTGAACAGCATCTCTCGTGCCTGGAGAAGGGGAAAACCTTAAGTGCATGGTTCAAGTTTCAACAAACTATTAACCACATTCATCAGATGGTACTGGATAAAGAAAGAGAGAAATGAAGAGATGTTTTATATTTGCTTTTAGAGGCGAAGGTAAAGAAAGCCAACACAAGAACGACAAGAAACGTTGGATAACTTATGCGGAAAATTTGTTTCCCGACATGGCACTCTAGCAATGCTTGCTCGCCAAACAGACGGTAGGTGTTATCGGTCTGGAGCAAAGTCGAGAACGATATATTGATTGACAGGTAGGCGTGGCAAACAATGTGCTGATTGGTGCGCAAACACAACGCAAGATAACATCGGTTAGTACCATTTTAGTAGCACTCAGAAGCACTAATGGTAACTTGCCCTAACGAACGCTTTCCATAATGGTGAAAAAAGGTCAGGTTACCTCCACTTGAATCCCATGGGAACTTGAACCCCCTCCCAAAGTGGAGGGGGTAACCTAACCTTTTTTTTTTAGAATCACAGTCATATTTAGAAATACAGTCCATTCCGGTTATTTGGTACACATCGGGACTAGTGCATTTTGGCCAGATTAAGCGGCTGCCCCAATTGTCCGAAGTTTCACGTAAATAGTTAAAAATACAATGTACCCCCCCCTTTTCAATTGGCTCACTGTACAATCAAATCACGTTACGACGAACTCAACATAGTAAAGTACCGTTCATTGTGATCACATTTGTGAATTGAATTTTAATTCTATTAAACAGCAATTCTAATTAGCAAAAATAGGAGGAATATTATCCACAGGCTATAAAAGCAATGATATATTAAGCACAAATTGACCCTTTATTACCTTACCAATTAAAAAAATTAAATGATACGTGAAAATCGGAAGAATATATGTGATAATCGGAATAATTAATACGTACTGTAATATGTACATCGAACTAGTTGACATTTCTGTTCACTGACATTTGTGGGTGGGGGTTAAAATTTAAAACAGTAAAAAGATAAGCAATCAATAACAAAGAACACGGTACACGCAAGTGAGAACAGAGTAACGAGTTACAAAGCTTTAAAAATAGGAATGAAGAGAAGAGCTGAAAATTAATTTTTTTATATGTTTGAAGATTTCATGCACACACAAATTGCAAGTAACATGATACGCGCAAGTGAGAATGGAGTAACGAGTTACAAAGCTTTAAAAATAGGAATGAAGAGAAGAGCTGAAAATTAATTTTTTTATATAATGAAGATTTCATGGAAGTGTAAACACATTTCACCATAATAACCCACAGAATTCCAGCTGTCGGTATTATTGCAAATTCAATAAAATCGAGTTTACTATCCGTTTATGATAGATTTCTCTAACAGAAAAGCCCAATCAACAGGTGACTGCTAATTGTTTTTATTGTTTTATGGTTGGGACCTCCAGAATTTCGATCAAACCATGTGGTACCGTCGGAGACAATCATAGGGTAATCTCCAGTGCTGCGGTCTCCTTCCCTGATTAAACAGCATGCTGTCCCAATTAAGAGAAGTAAACCCTGGCTATTTTCTCGATTGGTTTCTGTTTTTTAAGATCTGCCCCAAATCAACGGCTGCTCCGATTAACTGGTGGCCCCAATAACTGGAATCCACTGTACATTGATAAAAAATAAGTTTTTTATGACTGTATTTTTATTCTCTTGTTCAATAATTACAAATTCAAGTTCAATTACAAAACTATTATGCACTATTCTTTACTCATAAATACACATTATAATGCCAACCAATGACTACACAGTAGCTTGTCCTCTGCTGTGCCCACCACCAATCATTTCATCATTTGCCACGCCTACCTGTCAATCAATACATTCTTCTTGATTTTGGCTCCAGACCGATAACACCTACCATCTGTTTACCGAGCGAGCAGCGCTAGAGTCTAGTGTCGGGAAACTAATTTTCTGTGTATGTTATCCAACGTTTCTTGTTGTTCTCATGTTGGCTTTCTTTACCTTAGCCCTTTTAGATGTAATCTTATTTCTGGCTTATCAGAATCTTCCTTTTCGTGGACATGATGAATTCATATTTTCTACAAATAAAGGAAATTTTAGAGAAATGGTAGAGTTGCTATCAAATTATGACCCCGTTTTGAAAGAACATATTTTGAGAATTAAACGTTTATCTGATAGGAAAGAACCTTCATATTTATCGGCAGAGATTCAAAACGAGTTTATTAACATTTTATGAAATTATGTGAGAGAAAAAAATAGTAGCTGATAATATAAAACAAGCAAAATATTTTGGAATTCTATTTGATAGTACACCAGACGTATCCCACCTGACCAAACGTGTGAAGTAATCATTTTTAGGCTTCTTCCCCATTGTTGGAAAGATCACTGCCGAACTCACAAAAGAAATTTTGAATAATTTAGAAAAGGATGGACTGGATAAATCTGTGCATGGTCAGGGCTATGACAATGCGGCAACCATGGCAGTAATTCACAGTGGAGTCCAATCTAAAATCAAGGTAATTAATCCTAAAGCATTGTTTGTACCCTGTGCAAATCACTTGTTAAATTTGTGGGTGCATTCATTTGCAAGTGTTTTGTCATGCGTAACCTTCTTTGGCACTGGAAAACTTTTATTCTTCCTTTTTAGTCTCTCCACACCATTGGGAAATAACGAAAAAACAACTTGCTCACACAAGGTAGAGTGCACATTAGGAATCTGTAAATATGGTAAAAATGAATTTTGAAAAAATAACTTCCAATTTACAAACGTGCAAACTTCAAGAGAATACAGATACCAGAGGGACAGCTGAAATTTTATTATCATCCATATGTGGTTTTTCTTTTCTAAGTTATCTTTCTTTCTGGCACGAAGTCTCTACAAGAAGTTAACCTTACACAAAAATATTTACAAACAGTCAGAATAAGCCTGGAAAAATATGTTGTAAAGTTAGAGTTCTTAAAATTATTTATTAATGAAGAAATAAAACTATAGAAAGGGCTCTTCAATTCGAAATACAACTTTGAGGAAATGGGCATTTAAATAGGAAGAGGAGGAAAAATAAGGATGAAAAAACAAAATGCCAGGAGAAATGATGAAAGAAGCATTCTTCGGCACTCCAAGAAGAATTAATATATGACTGAACAGGTTTTGTCGAGGTTCGTTCGAAAGCGATGGACGAAATCCTTTCAATGTTTGCCAATATCCAACCATATAATTTGGTTGTTGCAAGGAAAGAAGAATATGAAATGCACATTTCAAAGTCGATCGAAATTTTTAATGAATTTTTCCATGAAGAAATTGGCCGACAAGCTGCAAAAATAACTGTTGAGAAAGCAAAACAGTGGACAGCTTTGCAGTTTGTAGAGTTTATTAAAAAGTGGGATTTTTCGGAATCTGTACCAAATTTATTATTATGTTTAAGGTTCTTTTTAACAGTATCTGTATCTATAGCTTCTGCAAAAGAAGGTTTTCCATATTAAAATTAATTAAAAATTACTTCCACTCATCAATGGGTTAGACTAGATTATATTATCTAGTCTAACATATTAACATTATCTACTGAAAATGAATATGCTAGTAAAATTAATTTTGATGAGGTTATTGATAAATTTGCTGAAACGAAGACAAGAAAATGGAAACTATAAATCTCTTCTGTTATTGATTTTCACATTTTGTATCTCTTTTTCTCTTTTTGTTATTATATTAAATTCTATGTAAATAAGCTATACTTTATTCACTGAATTTTTAACATTCGTTAGTTTCCTGTGATTTCTTAAAATCAATTAAGTTTTAAGACTTTTTTTTTTTCAAGTTGATAACATTATTTGGGGGGGGGGTGACACCAGAAGGATCTGGCCCGGGTGCAAAGACTGTAGTTACACCACTGCTTGGCACAGACTAGTGGTGGGAGCATGGGAAACGCCTCTGGTGGAAGCCGTGTATGATGTCACTACTGTGACCAATCTGATTTACTCGGTTGTAGGTGCCTCCAAGGATGTTTCACATCAAAAATACATAATTGAAACTTGGTCAGTTACTATTTGAAGTGTTATACATTAAGTACAGAAATTTTTAACACTATCCTTTCATACTGAAGCCACAAACTTTACAAAACTCTCCTTGTGTATATTTAATCTCTGTTTTGCAAATGCAGCAGAAATCATTATTTTTTTTCCAGTAGTATAAGTTATATCATGAAAGGACTTTTCTATAAAGTCCTTTCGATATACTGAATAAAAATTCATGGTCCCCAGGAAAATACTGTTCCTATGTTTCAGGATGCCAATCAACATCAATTCCGCATTTAAAACTGTTTCAATAATGTTATATTTCAATTTTACTATCAGATATATTTGCTGTCGGCCTATATACACAGCTGTAGTTGTCTAAGCATGCCTACATTTGATTTAGTAGAAGTGGTAGTACGTCGAATAAAAAGTGAATGCTGAATTAAAAATTAAATACCATTAAACTAGACAAAAGTCTTCAATTTTACTTCTAATTGCTATATCATGTGCGAATAAATGCTATGAAATGAGTCTTCTGTTTTTACCTTCTGGTGTAACTTGTTCATTCTGAGTTGGGTCCCATCTTCGTTCCTGCCGAGTAGCTCCATTTAAGATGATATAGTCCAAATTCTAGGAATGAGGGCCAGGAATAAGGAGATTAACACTCATTTATTATTTTATTATTCCTGTAAAAAATCAAAGATAGTCATATAAATCCTAAACCTAAATACAAACCTGAATGTTGCAAACTTTTTTTGCCTTTGAAGCAATTTTTCTAATTTGTGATAATTTTCCAATGAAATTTAAAGACAGTACTTAAGAAAAAATAAAATTTAAAGACAGTATTTAAGAAAAAATAAAATTAAAATACAGTGACTTCTTACTTAGGGGCACAAAAGGTATAGTTGTACACGTTGGCACTAATGATATTAAGAGTAGGAGACCGGCAGAATTATAACAAGTACAGGTCACTGATGAAAAAAAGCCGTGAATTAGGGTTGAATTTGAAAGTGTCTGCAATTCTGCCCAGACTCGATAGGAGGGAGTATATGATGAGAGCCTTGTCGATCAATTCGGCCCTGGAAAGATTGTGCAAGACTCAAGGGATAGAATTTTTTCAGCCTGGACTGTACTTGATAACAGGAGAGACTGCTTCTACAGGGATGGGATACACTTAAATAGAAATGGTGCAAGAATATTTGCTGATCTATTGAGGCAGTGTTGGGTGGGTCGGAAAACTGATAGCCTGTGGGGATACAAGGACTAATAGTTTAACAGTAGCCGTAGGCAGAGGTGAAGGTGATTCTTGCACAACTTCTATTAGAATAAGTAGCGACCTGGAGCGAGAGGTGTTGGGGGTTTCAGGGACAGATGGCAGTCATCGTGAAACAGGTGGGTATATGGGATGTGTTAGAGTAACTAAGAATAAGAATAGGTGCATGTATACCAATGCTAGAAGTATAGTAAATAAATTTGATGAATTTCAAGTGTTGGGCAAGACATCAAAGGCGGATATTGTTGGGATATCGGAGACGTGGTGTCACACAGATATAAGGAATGCCGAACTGGAATTTGGGGAGTACAATGTGTACAGAAAGGATGAACAGGATAGGAAGGGAGGAGGTGTTATGCTGTTAATAAAGAAAAACATAAAATCAAAAGAAGTGCATCCAGTTGATATAGATGAACAGTGCACTGTTGAGTCAGTTTGGTGTGACATAAGCACTGCGAAAGCAAAAATAAGAGTAGGAGTGTGTTATAGGCCTAATGACTTGAATGAGTACAATGAACAATTGTACAGAGAAATAGAGTGGGCTAGTAAATCGGAATACCTTATAATGGTGGATTTTAACTTCCCAGATATTGACTGGAACTTGTGGGTTGGGCACTCACACACTAGTCAGACTTTTGTGGATTTATTGGATGATTGTTTTCTGCAGCAGCATGTTCGAGAGGCAACCAGAGAAAGTAATACTCTTGATCTGGTTATCAGCAGTGATCATTCATGTATTAGGAATTTGCAGATAAAAGAACCACTAGGTGGCAGTGATCACAGTGTACTGACGTGGGATTTACTTAAAGATTTAATTACCATCAGGGGTAAAGGAAAGGGTTTTTGCTTCCGTAAAGGTGAGTAGAGTGGTCTCCGACAGTTTTTAAATTCTGTACAGTGGGATCAACTGATGATGTTACCAACAGTAAATTCTAAGTTGGAAGCATTCAAGGAATTAATCGTGGAAGCTACTAAAAGTTTCATACCTATTAAAAAATATTGTTCAAGGTTTAGGCCTATTTGGTTGTCAAATGAACTAACGAGACTCGTAACAGAGAAGAAAAATGCATGGGATGCATATAAATTATCAAGCGACTCAGAAGCCTATGGCAGATATAAGTTAATCTGTAATCAGGTCACAAAGGAGGTTCGGCAGGCGAAGGCAGATTACGAGAAATCCTTGGCAAAAGATGCTAAGAAAAACAGCAAAGATTTCTTTACTTATATAAACTCTAAAAGGAAGGGGATGAATCTGATTGGTCCACTTGACATCGATGGTTCGACTGTTGATGATCCTGCTCAGATAGCAAACAAACTGAATGAGTATTTTGCATCTACATTCACACGTGAGGAATTATTAAGGTTTGAAAATGGTAGAAGGTTATCAAATTGTAGCAGGATACTTAATGATTTTGTAATAACTGAGAGCAAAGTGGAAGAGAAATTGTTGAAGTTAAACGTAAGAAAAGCACCTGGGGTGGATGGGATCTATCCAGTTATATTAAAGGGGGCGGCAAAGCAACTAAGCAAACCCTTGGCCATAATTATGAGAGCATCATTGGACTCAGGGGAGGTTCCCACGGACTGGAGATGTGCAAATGTATCCCCAATTCACAAAGGGGGATCGAAGTGTGACACGAGTAATTACAGACCAGTTAGTTTAACTTCTGTTCCGGGTAAAATAATGGAGTCGCTGGTTAAAGATGCATTGCAGGATCATCTAGACAAGACTGCAGCAATAATTCAAACACAGCATGGGTTTGTTAAGGGAAAGTCTTGTCTGACAAATTTGATTGGTTATTATGATGTGGTCACAAAGGAACTGGATGCAAAAAATAATTTTGATATCATATACTTGGATTTCAGGAAAGCTTTTGACACTGTTGCGCATGGAAGACTACTGTACAAATTGGAGCAGAATGGTATTAAGGGTAAGTTGCTACAATGGATAAAAGGATGGTTAAGTGGGAGAAGACAGAGGGTGGTAATCAATGGGTGCTGCTCTTCGTGGACTAATGTTATTAGTGGAGTCCCACAGGGTTCGGTGTTGGGTCCACTGTTGTTTTGTGTATTTATCAATGATATTGATGAAGGTATATCAGGCTTAATGTCGAAGTTTGCAGATGACACAAAGGTTGGCAGGGTTGTTAATGACAGTAATGGCAGTGTGCTACTGCAACAGGATCTAGATAATTTGGGCAGATGGGCTAAGAAGTGGCAACTGAAGTTTAACCTTGACAAATGCAAAGTACTGCATATGGGTAGAAGTAACCCCAGAGAAACGTACCAACTGTGTGGTACTACACTTAAGGTGGTAGAAAATGAAAAAGACCTGGGAGTAATTGTGCAGTCAGATATGAAGTTTTCTGAGCAATGCAGACAGGCTGCCAGGGCAGGTCATGGGGTTTTGTCAATGATATATAGGAATTTTGCTAGCAGGGAAAAGGAGGTGATTATATAAGGCAATGGTCAGGCCACGCTTTGAGTACTGCGTACAGGTCTGGAGGCCTCATTTTAGGAAGGATGTAGATTTACTTGAGCGTGTACAGAGAAGGGCAACAAGATTGGTGAGGGGAATGAAGGGATCCTCTTACCAAGAGAGTCTTAAGTTCTGCAAATTGTAGTGGCTGGAGACTAGGCATCTGCGCGGTGATCTGATTGAGGTATATAAGGCCTTGAATGGGTTGAGCACGCTGAATTCTGATGGGATCCTTCCACTTGTTCAGATTACGAACCTAAGGGGGCATAAATTCAAATTAAGAAAAGACAGATGTAGATTAGATGTGCGGAAATTTGCCTTTAGCCAGCGGGTGGTTAATTGCTGGAACAAACTTCCATCTGTCGTTGTGGAAGTTGACAGGTTGAATAAATTTAAGGAGGAACTGGACAGGCATTTGGAGGGAATTTTGTGATTTTTTTTTTTTTTTTTTTGGCTGATGTTGCATAAGCTCATACATTTGCTTTCTTGCATCACATGCCACTACTACTACTACTACTACTACTACTACTACTACTTTATGTGCGTTTAAATTATGCTAATTTAAAATAATGTGCAGCAACCATATTTGCAGAAACCGCCACGAGAAGCCAACGCGTAGCATGCCATTTTCTCATTTTGTTTTTCTGAAGATTGTCAATTGGTCGTCTATTGGAAGTGCATATTTTTTTTCTTTTCTGCTTATTTTTACTTATTTTGTTTTTATTATTACCCTTATGGCCTCAATTATAACCTCGACAAAATAGGTTTATATTGGAAAAAAAAATGCATGATCACATATTTCCATTGCTAAAAAGACTGCACCTGACTTGGAAAGATCAGCTAACACTTCTGTTTGGTGCTAATATGGAGGGTCACAAACTGAAACCTGTGTGCATTTACTACTATCAAAGCCCTCATGCCATTAAAGGTTATGAAAGACTGTACATGCCCGTGTACTGGCACTCAAACTCTCAAGGGTGGATGACTGCTGTTATTTTCAGAATTTTATTTCGAATCTCAGTTACAACCAGAATCGGGAGTGTACTGCAAGGCAGAAGGAATTCCGTTCATCATTTTTCTTATTTTTAATAATGCCACAAGCCATCTACCCAGTATTGTTGATGTCTGTTCCAATATCAAGATTATTTTTTTCCTGGAAAATACAACTTCCATACTCCAGCCTATGGACCAACATATGATTACATCTTTTAAGGCTCAGTATTTAAAGTGCATTCTGGCTGATCTAATTGACAAGCCCGACCATGAATGAACAGATGAGTGTGCAGCAATATTAGTGAGCCTTCAATAAAAAAAGATGCTTTAAAATTCATTGATGCTGCATGGTGTGAAGTTCCACATAACTGTATTCAAAGTTCATGGAATAAGATATGTCCAGATCTTAGCAATTCCTTCAAAGTCTCTGATACCAATGAAGATTATGCACAAACTAAAGACAAATGCATGAAACTAGCTAAAAAGTTAGGGTTCACCAAAGTGGAGGCAACTGATGTCAATGATTTAACTGATTACCATCATCAAGAATTGTCAAATGAAGATCTGTTTGCACTGGAGTAACATCACATTCAAGAGGAGGCAGCAGCAGCAGCGAGTGAAAGCCCAGAGGTTAAAGAATGGAGCCTGACAATTAAAGGAATATCGAAAGCATTAAATCTTATAGATGAAGGCCTAAATCTGTTAGCTGATTAAGACCCTAATCTTGAATGAAGCTCTAAAGTGCAACGTAAAGTTTCACTAGAACTTGGTTGCTACTATTGTTTTGTGAGAAGTGGCAACATGCAAAGCAACTAACTTTGCATTCCTTTGTGTTGTACTTTTTTGTCGGTTACAGTTAACATATTACTGTACAAAAAAAATAATCAATAAAGTAATCAATAAAGATGAATGAATCTCTTTGGTTGCTCATCATTTTTCTTAGAGAGCTCAGTCTTCCAACCAAAGAAAATGAATCTATGTACTGGTAGGGGTAATTTTAGCCAGATGCACAAGTTACACTTATAGAACTGTTATCGCATTTTTTGGTGATTATTTACATTATGCATGAATTTAAATTGTGTGAGACATTCTGAAACGTAACCCTCATGTAAATTAAGAAGTCACTGTAATTATAAATCTAAAGACAGCCATAATCACAAATAGTGTGCATATTTCAAGTTACATACACCATATATTCAAATCCACATGGTGCTACAAAATCACAAAAATAGTAGCCCATTACTAACTTTTCATGACTTGCATAGTATTTGACAGATGTCACTGATTTCCGTGTTGTTTTTCTGAATTTGGGAATGCATCATGTCCTACCACATACTTTTACCCACTGATTTTCTCTAAATGATGAATTTTCTAAATTTTCTCTAAATGATGAAGAAAACAGAAAATAACATTTTAAAAAAAAATGACAACAGAAAATAACATTTTCCTGTTTTCATTTTGATTTACTAATGATGAGGATGTGAACTGAATGCGATACTGAGGATGTGAACTGAATGCGATACTGAGTATGGTCACAGCTGCATAGACCAGAAATGATACAGATGTTGAAGGACAATAAGGCTGTTGGATTAGACCAAATCTCAGCAGAACTACTGAAACATAGTGGATTCACCATAATACAAGAGCTAACAAGACTGCTGAATGAGTGCTGGCAAACAGAGTGTGTTCCAGATGAGCAGAGGAAAGGAGTGATCATCAAACTGCCGAAGAAGGGCAATATCACAAATTGTAACAACTGGAAGGGCATCATGCTCCTTTCAGTACCTGGCAAGGTCTTCTGTATTGCCTCACTTAAATGGCTACAAACCGCAGCTGAGGAAACCCTACAAAAAGAGCTAGCCAGTTTTCTCCATGAGTGATCATGCAGTGAACAAATCTTCACACTGTACAATATCACTGAACAGAGTGTTGAATTCCAATAGCTGCTGTCAATTAACTTTACAGATTTCAAAAAAGCATTTTACAGCAGACATAGAGAGTCACTGTGGAGCATTAATGGAATGTATGTCGTCCATCAGTGCTACATCAGTAATTTTTGGAATCCCCACTTAAACTCCAGTTGCTGTGTGAAGACTGACACCGGCACCACTGATTTCTTCAATATCAACAATGACATATGATGAGGCTATGTTCTTTCATCCTTTTTGTTCCTTTTGACTGTGGACTTTGTCATGTAAAAAGCACTGAATGGGCAGAATCTGGGCATCACATGGAATGCCCAGTCTCACCTCACAGACCTGGACTTTGCACTGCTAGCAGAAACAAGAAAATAGCTACAAGACACGACCACCAACTTAAAAACAGTGGCTGGTAAAACTGGGCTCAGTCTCACCTCACAGACCTGGACTTTGCATTGCTAGCAGAAACAAGAAAATGGCTACAAGACACGACCACCAACTTAAAAACAGTGACTGGTAAAATTGGGCTCAGGATAAGTGGTGATAAGACAAAGACCATGCAGGTCGGCAGTGCTAAAATGGACACGTGAATTGTTGTTGGACATCATCCCGTGAATAGCCAGAAACTCAACATGTTCCATCAGCAATGCTTATGAAGAATATTTGGCATTACTTACTGTGACTGCATTACCAATAACAAGATCCTAAGAAGAAGCAGCTTGCACAGTCTGCAATATATTGTGACAGAATGCAGGATGCGCCTTGCTGGACACATTCTGCATCTACCAGACCAGCAGCACACAAAGACCATAATATGATGGATACCACCTGACAGGAAGAGGCAGACCACCAAGCACGAGCATGATGTTTTAAGAAGACTTGCAAAGCAATGGTATCACATGGGAAGAAGCAGGGGCTGTTGTAGCCAATCGTGTCTGTTGGAGAACACTTGCTGCACAATGTACCGAGTTGCACAAGTGGACCTAAGTCTAAGTAAGAATGATGAGAAGTTGTTTGGTGAATAATGGACAACGCAAGTAGATTCTATAATTTTTATAATTACTTTAAGTGTACAAATATCCCTTATTCAAGAACCATAAATTCAGCCATTCTCCCACTGTTCAAGGTGATGATTAATAAGAATGAACAAGGACAATAAATATCCTGCATCTAACGTATTCTACAATTTGGTCAATGCAGTTTTCAGAAAAAATACATATGATTGTTGTGTATTTTATCTGAAAACTGCATTTCAGTATGGTGGTTGTAAGATGAAAAGCCAGACAGAGAACAAGAAATTTCAGGAATAGGACAAACTATGTAAATCATAATTAATGAAAATATTTCCAATTCAGCAAAAAAAAAAAAAATCTGAAAAGTAAATTTTATAATAAAAACCAGAATTAGATGCCCCCATGAGTAGCAGTGTTCCATTTAGGGTAGGGTACCCAATGCTAATAGCCACAACTGGGACAAAAAATTACTTTTAAAGTCAAGAATCCAGGACAATTAAAAAAAAAAAAAAAAAACTTGAGACAATAAGAACTTGGTCATGCTTAGGTAATATCCACTCCAAAAATGAACAAGGAATATTTACAGAAGAGAAATTATGGTTTAATAAATCAACAAAATAATTACATTAGTACATATGAAGCAGCATAGCAAAAAAAAATCAGGGGTCGAATGTTTGAGTCAAAGGTTTATTTGAATAAATTCTGTTATGCAAATTTTTATTGAATTTCTATCTGTCCTAATATATCTTGATCATTTTATAAAATATTTAGATATTAGATTTATGTTGAATTTACATGACATAAAGGAATTAATGGGTTTTACATCCAGATGGTTTAACTCATCTGGTGAACATTTATTTCTAAAATATGTTTTTTCAATGTTTCCAATAATGTGCCAGAATGGCAAACAAAAAGCCACAATTTTTTTAATTTCCACAGAATTTTAATTTCTCTTGAAGTACAAACTTCAGAAAAAAACAATACCATTGATTGTATCAAAATCTCTTAACCAAGTCATCACTGTTCTCTTTCAGCTCTTCTAAAATGAAATTTTTAAGCAACAAAAACTGACTAAACAATAAGTTTCTGATAATTTCAAATCTGATATCAATAACACTTTTAGACATATTTTGTATCCTCTTAAACTAGTGCACTCTTTTTAAAATTATCTATTCCATAAATTTGAATTTAGTGAAGAGTTCAGGCCATTTTTTGAAGTATTTACAAGTTGTTCATTACATATCAAATATTTCCCCATTAAGTAATTTTTCATTTCTTCACCCTGAATATAGACAATATCCCTTTTTCATAACCTAACTGGTTCAAGAGTTGCTGTAAGTCAAACTTTTACTAACTACAGATGCAATGGCAATTCAATCCCTGGAAACCCATTTCATATTGTAAAAATACAAAACTGAGCAGAAAATTAGGGGAAAACTAAATAAAACTATTATGTGCCTTTACAAACATTTATTAATTAAAACACTGAATACAAAGATAAAGCACAGAAAATAATAATTTTAAAGCTGCTTATCACATATATTTGGATGTTAATTGGAGAAAAGCAGAAGGGGAAATGGAACTTCACTTGGATTTTTGCAATCTAATCTTGCAAGTGGAGAAGGGATAGAGCAGGGATGATTGATTGAGAGATTTCAGGCAAGGAGCTTTTCTCAATAGACTGGACTAACTTGCTGAGGCTTTGAGGAGACTAACTCTCTTCCTAAAGTGATCAAGCATCTCATACAAAATTGTCCTTGAATGTTTCATCATGTTTATTCTTAAGTAGCTCGATGAGACTTAGACTTAGCCATAGCTGAAACCATTGCTTGATTGAGAGGATCATGCATGAACTGTATCTGATTTATCCACAAAATTAAAATTAAATTAAAGTTTTACACCTTTAAAACGAGCCCAAGTTTTCTAAGTAGTATTGTTTGTGCTGGCCTTCTTTTAAATATTTAAACTTATCCTTCAAAATCATACAAAATTATAGCCAGTTGAATGAGACAACTCAAATTTAGCCAACTTTTATGCCTGAATTGTAAAGCTTCAAAATTTTTTGAAGTAGTAGTAGTAGTAGTAGTGGCACATGATGCAAGAAAGCAAGTGTAGGAGCTTATGCAGCATCAGACAAAAAAAAAAAAAAAAAAATCACACCATTCCCTCCATATGCCTGTCCAGTTCCTCCTTAAATTTATTTAACCTATCAACTTTTACAACGACAGATGGAAGTTTGTTCCAGCAATTAACCACCCGCTGGCTAAAGGCAAATTTCCGCACATCTATTCTACATCTGTCCTTTCTTAATTTGAACTTATGTCCCCGTAGGTTGGTAATCTGAACAAGTGGAAGGATCCCATCAGAATTCAGCGTGCTCAACCCATTCAAGGCCTTATAGACCTCAATCAGATCACTGCGCAGGTGCCTAGTCTCCAGCCACTGCAATTTGCAGAACTTAAGCCTCTCTTGGTAAGAGAATCCCTTCATTCCCCTCACCAATCGTGTTGCTCTTCTCTGTACACGCTCAAGCAAATCTACATCCTTCCTAAAATGAGGCCTCCAGACCTGTACGCAGTACTCAAGGCGTGGCCTGACCATTGCCTTATACAGAGGGACAATCACCTCCTTTTCCCTGCTAGCAAAATTCCTATATATCATTGACAAAACCCCATGACCCGCCCTAGCAGCCTGTCTGCACTGCTCAGAAAACTTCATATCTGACTGCACAATTACTCCCAGGTCTTTTTCATTTTCTACCACCTTAAGTGTAGTACCACACAGTTGGTACGTTTCTCTGGGGTTACTTCTACCCATATGCAGTACTTTGCATTTGTCAAGGTTGAACTTCAGTTGCCACTTCTTAGCCCATCTGCCCAAATTATCTAGATCCTGTTGCAGTAGCACACTGCCATTACTGTCATTAACAACCCTGCCAACCTTTGTGTCATCTGCAAACTTCGACATTAAGCCTGATATACCTTCATCAATATCATTGATAAATACACAAAACAACAGTGGACCCAACACCGAACCCTGTGGGACTCCACTAATAACATTAGTCCACGAAGAGCAGCACCCATTGATTACCACCCTCTGTCTTCTCCCACTTAACCATCCTTTTATCCATTGTAGCAACTTACCCTTAATACCATTCTGCTCCAATTTGTACAGTAGTCTTCCATGCACAACAGTGTCAAAAGCTTTCCTGAAATCCAAGTATATGATATCAAAATTATTTTTTGCATCCAGTTCCTTTGTGACCACATCATAATAACCAATCAAATTTGTCAGACAAGACTTTCCCTTAACAAACCCATGCTGTGTTTGAATTATTGCTGCAGTCTTGTCTAGATGATCCTGCAATGCATCTTTAACCAGCGACTCCATTATTTTACCCGGAACAGAAGTTAAACTAACTGGTCTGTAATTACTCGTGTCACCCTTCGATCCACCTTTGTGAATTGGGGACACATTTGCACATCTCCAGTCCGTGGGAACCTCCCCTGAGTCCAAGGATGCTCTCATAATTATGGCTAAGGGTTTGCTTAGTTGCTTTGCCGCCTCCTTTAAAATAACTGGATAGATCCCATCCACCCCAGGTGCCTTTCTTATGTTTAACTTCAACAATTTCTCCTCCACTTTGCTCTCAGTTATTACAAAATCATTAAGCACACTGCTACAATTTGATAACCTTCTTCCATTTTCAAATTGTAATAATTCCTCACGTGTGAATGTAGATGCAAAATACTCATTCAGTTTGTTTGCTATCTGAGCAGGATCATCAACAGTCGAACCATCGATGTCAAGTGGACCAATCATATTCATCCCCTTCCTTTTAGAGTTTATATAAGTAAAGAAATCTTTGCTGTTTTTCTTAGCATCTTTTGCCAAAGATTTCTCGTAATCCGCCTTCGCCTGCCGAACCTCCTTTGTGACCTGATTACAGACTAGCTTATATCTGCCACAGGCTTCTGCGTCACCTGATAATTTATATGCATCCCATGCATTTTTCTTCTCTGTCACGAGTCTCATTAGTTCATTTGATAACCATTTAGGCCTAAACCTTGAAATATTTCTTAATCGGTATATAAAGTCTAGTAGCTTCCACGATTAATTCTTTGAATGCTTCCCACTTAGAATTTACTGTTTGTAACATCGTCAGTTGATCCCACTGTACAGAATTTAAAAACTGTCTGAGACCACTGTACTCCCCTTTACAGAAGCAAAAACCCTTTCCTTTACCCCTGACGGTAGTTACCTCTTTGAGTAAATCCCACTTCAGCACAATGTGATCACTGCCACCTAGTGGTTCCTTTATCTGCAAATTCTTAATACACGAATGATCACTGCTGATAACCAGATCAAGAGTGTTACTTTCTCTGGTTGCCTCTCGAACATGCTGCTGCAGAAAACAATCATCCAATAACTCCACAAAAGTCTGACTAGTGTGTGAGTGACCAACCCACAAGTTCCAGTCAATATCTGGGAAGTTAATATCCCCTATTATAAGACATTCTGATTTACTGGCCCACTCTATTTCTCTGTACAATTGTTCATTGTACTCATTCAAGTCATTAGGCCTATAACACACTCCTACTCTTATTTTTCCTTTCGCAGTGCTTATCTCACACCAAACTGACTCAACAGAGCACTGTTCATCTATATTAACTGGGTGCACTTCCTTTGATTTTATGTTTTTCTTAATTAACAGCATAACACCCCCTCCCTTTCTGTCCTGTCTATCCTTTCTGTACACATTGTACTCCCCAAATTCCAGTTCTGCATTCCTTATATCTTTGTGACACCACGTCTCTGCTATCCCAACAATATCCGCCTTTGATGTCTTGACCAACACTTCAAATTCATCAAATTTATTTACTATACTTGTAGCATTGGTATACATGCAAGCATACATGCTCCTATGCCTATTCCTTGTTACCCTAACACATCCCATATACCCAACTATTCCATGATGACTGCCATCCGTCCCTGAAACCCCCAACACCCCTCGCTCCAGGTCGCTTCTTATTCTAATAGAAGTTGTGCAAGAATCACCTTCACCTCTGCCTGCGGTTACTGTTAAACTATTAGTCTTTGTATCCCCCCAAACTAGCAGTTTTCCGACCCACCTAACACTGCCTCGATAGCATCAGCAAATATTCTTGCACCCTTTCTATTTAAGTGTATCCCATCCCTGTAGAAGCAATCTCTCCTGTTAACAAGTACAGTCCAGGCTGAAAAAAATTCTACCCCTTGAGCCTTGCACAATCTTTCCAGGGCCGAATTGATCGACAAGGTTCTCATCATGTACTCCCTCCTATCGTGTCTGGGCAGAATTGCAGACACTTTCAAATTCAACCCTACTTCACGGCTTTTTTTCAACAGTGACCTGTACTTGTTGAGTAATTCCGCCGGTCTCCTACTCTTAATATCATTAGTGTCAACGTGTACAACTATATCACCTTTTGTGCCCTTGAAAGATGATATCCGCTCTACAACATCATCAACCTTTGCCCCTGGCAGACATACCCTGGTCCTGTTCCACCTATCCTTTTTACAAAATATATTCCCCGTCTCCCTGACAATAGAGTCACCAACAATAACTAGTTCCTTTGGGACCAGCGCATTCTGCTTTGGAGATTGCCGCTGTGTTGCCTGATGCCCAGGAGTGAGCTCTGGCGTTGAGTTGGGCAGCTGAGAGCCTGATGGGCCCCTCAATTTAGATCTTTCAAGGGCATCCACCCTGTCCTTCAAACTCTCATATAGGCCCATAACAACGCTGAGTTGTCGCCTGATTTCCTTACACTCCTTACATCGCGCACACACAAAGACATCCCCCATGGCAATATCATGTTCCGTTCTAGAGAGTTCGGCAAACATTTCACAAGTTGCACATTTTTTTAGGCTGTGATGCGTTGGAGAATTGCCCCCCTCAGTTCTCCCCCGATTCACAGCACTCCTGCCACTTTGTGCCCGTTGCTTTGCTGCTCTAGTCTGGGGCATGGTAGTTTAAATTAATAAAATCAATAAATTAAATATCAATAGTATTTGAATAGAAACTATTAAATAGAAACAGTGAAGCGTATTACTATATAATTATGCGTTAGAGCTACCTAGCTACCTCAATTAAAAAATTTGAATTCCCTACCACTATATCCAAAAACTCCACTTGGTTGATTTTTCCCCTTTGTGAAAAGGTTTTCCTTTTCTTAGAGATGGTGGAGAACATAAAAGTTAAAAATGCATAAAAATAAATGGTACTTGTCTATTACCCTCCCATTAGTGTAAGTTACAAGTAAGTCTAATCCGACCTAACCAGTGTATATTTATACTAAATAAATACACAAAAACTGGTTAGGTTAAGTTATGTTGGACTTAGTTGTAATTTACACTGGCAGGAGGATGTGCGGTTCAAGTTGCAGCTGCACATCAGAGAGTCTGGAAAAAATGGCTCTGGCTGATACATTGAGCCTTGTAATATTCTGTTGTGAGCTGCAGGAGAAGGGGGATTAGGGGCTGTCTAGAAATGAAAAACATGGTTGTAAATGCAGGGGAGGGCAGCGTGAGATGGGTGGTCATCAGTTGGGGATCCCTTATATCGTAATCAGTTAGCATTTTTCAGGCACTCGAGGGAACAATTTTATTTCGTGAACAATTTCAGTATTTTTGGTACTCAAGACCTCTGTTGTAAAATTTTCAGAATATAAAATTTTTAGTAATTGATTTTGAACATGCCAAGCATGCTATGCATAATGGGGAAGTAGGTTTCATTTAATGGTACCCGAAAATTTTTTACAATAAATTTCAATGGCATTTCTTCTGTAAGTTAAATGTCTTCAAGGTACTGAAAATTTTAAATATTCAATTAATTGTTTGGTATAAATTTAACCACAGAGTTTCTCAATGTATCAATAATTAACGTAAATGTGACTACAGTGGTCTCAGGGAGTTTTTAAATTCTATACAGTGGGATCAACTGATGATGTTACCAACAGCAAATCCTAAATGGGAAGCATTCAAGGAATTAATCTTGGAAGATACTAGGCTTTTCATACCAACTAAGAAATACTGTTCAAGATTTAGGTCTAAATGGATATCAGATGACCTAATGAGATTTGTGGCAGGGAAGGGAAATGCATGGGATGCATATAAATTATCAGGAGACACAGATGCCTATGGTAGAATAAGATAGTCTGCAATCAAGTATCAAAGGACATTAGGCAAGAAAAGACAGATTACGAGAAATTTTTGGCAAACAATGCAAAGAAAAACAGTAAAGACTTTTTTACTTATGTAAACTCTAGAACAGCGTTTCCCAAACTTTTTTAGCCACAGAACACTTTTCATCTCACAATATATTGACGAAACACTTAAGAAACAAGTTTAGTGGGAGCCGAAGAACTGTAATATTTTATTACATAAAATGCACTGTGCGCCAGGAGCATCTTTATTTCCAACACATGTAAAGCCGAAAATCAAATAACCGTCATCATACTTTTGTTTTTGTCTTTTTATTAGTTGGTTCCGGTTTTTATCACTTCAAATTTTTAGAGAACAAAAGGCTGTGATTGTTCATCTTCACTTTGAAATGTGACAATATTGTGTTCCTTTTCATTGACCACAGTTGCAATACTAGAAGCACTTGCTTCAAGTTTTAAAGTTCCTTTTTTAAACCACAAATCCATGATCATTTATTTTAATAATAGTATTTTGAAATACTGAAATTATAAAAAAAAAAAAAAATTTAAACAAGGAAGAGAGTTTAGTTATGATATTGGTTCACTTCCCTCTCTCCTTCAGTCCGTATATAATCCAGGCTAAATTGCATACAAATGGCATATTAGATCACTACCTTACTACTTTTTAGTAGATGTCATTACCTCAACGCATACTTCTCTATGAAAAAGCCCGCCAAAATAAAGTGTTCCGCGATTTATTTGATTATTAGTTTATGCCAGCATATTAATAACTGAAAAAAAAAAAAAAAAATGTTAAAAATTATAATGATACAAAAGTGGTGTCCACACAAATAAGCAAAAATTTATTTACTTTATTTTTTTTATTAATTACGATTTTTTGCGGAACACTTGTTCAGATCTCACAGAACACAGTTTGAGAAACGCTGCTCTAGAAGGAAAAGAAGAATCAGATTGGTCTACTTGACATTGATGATTCAACCGTTAACGAACCTGCTCAGGTAGCTGACAAACAATGAATATTTTGCATCTACATTTACACATGAGGAGGTCTATAGGGAATGGGAGGCCAGAACAATTTCTTTCTTTAATATAACTGGATAGATCCCATCCACCTGGGGTGGATGGGATCTATCCAGTTATATTAAAGGAAGCAGCAAAGAAAGTAAGCAAACCCTTAGCCATAATTATGAAAGCTTCCTTGTACTCAAGGGAGGTTCCCATGGACTGCAGGTGTGTAAATGTGTCCCCAATTCACAAAGTGGATCAAAGGGTGACACGGGTAATTACAGACCTGCTAGTTTAACTTCTGTTCCAGGGAAAATATTGGAGTCACTGGTTAAGAAAGCAATGCAGGATCATCTAGACACAGTTGCAGTTATAGTTCAGACACAGCATGGGTTTGTTAAGGGAAAATCTTGTCTGCCAAATTTGATTGTATACTATGATGTGGTCACAAAGGAACTAGATGCAAAGAATAATTTTGATATCATATACTTGGATTTTAGGAAAGCTTTTGATACTGTGGCACATTAGCATTAGCATTAGTAGAGGCATTTGATGCAAGAAAGCAAGCTTATGCAGCATCAGCCAAAAAAAAAAAAAAAAAAAACCCACTTCCACTTCACCCCTCTGTTCGTTCAAAATACCTGTCCAGCTGAGCCTTAAACTTATTTAGGCTATCAACCTCCACGACAAGGGATAGAAGTCTGTTCCACCAACCAACCACCCGCTGGCTAAAGGCAAATTTCCGCACGTCTATCCTACATCTGTCTTTCCTCAATTTGAATTTATGCCCTCTGAGGTGATTATTCTGAGATAGAGGAAGAATCCCATCAGCATTGAGCATGCTCAAACCATTCAAGGCTTTATACACCTTTATCAGATCACCTCGCTGGTGCCTAGTCTCCAGACACTGTAATTTGCAAAACTTAAGCCTTTCTTCGTAAGAGCACCCCTTTGTTCCATTCACTAATCTTGTTGCCCTTCTCTGTACTCGTTCCAGCAGCTCTACATCCTTCTTGAAATGAGGCCTCCAGACCAGTATACAGTACTCTAGGTGTGGCCTGACCATTGCCTTATACAAGGGAATAATCACCTCCTTATCCCTGCTGGAAAAATTCCTGTATATCATTGACAATACTCCATGAGCTACTCTTGCAGCCCATCTGCACTGCTCAGAAAAGAAAGACAATTATAGAATAGATGTGCAGAAATTCGCCTTTAGCCAGCAGGTGGTTGATAGATGGAACAAACTTCCATCTGTTGTAGTGGAGGTCAGCAACTTAAATAAGTTCAAGGCAGAACTAGAACTAGACAAACATTTGGAATGAATGGATGGGTGAAATGGGAAGGGTTTTTTGTTTTGTGCTGATGAAAAATATGATGCAAGAAAGCAAGCTATATAAGCTTGTTTTCTTGCATCATATGCCTCTACTAATGCTAACTTGTTATATGTTTGCATCTTCTAAAAGAGGAAGAAAATTCTCAAAATTATAAAGTTTGATGAAATAGTAATGAAAACAGCACCCTTGAGGCAGACCAGCCATATCAAGCTGGTATGTGGGCTACGTGCAGTTCCACCTATGAACTCTTGTCAACTTTTGATGTCAACAGGGATGAACTTAAATGGAAATAACCCCAGGGGCTCACATCTGGTGAGTATGGGCTTGGCACACCCAGGGTCCTGAGCTAGATATCATGATTCTTCTCTTCCTCATTGATTGCCTTTAATTTCTCTCTCTCTTTCTGGGTAGTTCAAATTTTTTTTTTTTTTTTTTTTTAGCTGGTGCAGGATAAGCTTCAGGCTTCCTTGTACCATATGGCTAATAATAATAATAATAATTATAATAAATAAAATAATGATAAACAGTGATAAAGCAGATCTAATATAAATATAAAAATACACTAATATAAATATATCTAATATAAATATAAAAATACACTATAAAAATACACTAAAAAAATACACTAATATAAAATTTAAATGAACTTTCATAAATGCACTGAATTATACATTTTTATGTAAGGGGAAATAAGTAAAAATATTTAATATTTCTCTCATATTCAAAAAATTACACCTAGAGCTTACCAAACTAAAGCTAATGCAAGTTTTATATTTTATGGGGGTGGTGCAATAAGTTGATTACAATGGATAACTATGTTTTAGGAAGCTGGGAAAAATTAAGGTGAGAAACATATGTTAAGTAGCTGTTGTTGTTGTTTGGTTTTTAGGAGCATTAGCAAGGCCATATTGCTCCGGGGATATGCGGTGGTCATTCCCCAAACTTTCCGCACCCTCCATATTTGGTGGTTACGGGATCGAACCCCGGTCTAATCAAGAAGCGTGTGCTACGCACTGCTTCTCCTGCCCACCTGGCTTTGGAGGCGCCTATATGCTAAGTGGCAGATCCTATTGACAGACTAAAGAATATACTGTCAGGAACAATATAATAATGAATATAGCATTATATTTTACAGAATTTGATTCTAGACTGTAGATTATAGATTACACTTATAAATTCTCAAGTGAATGAACGATAGGGTATCACATCAATGAATGTAAGACAATTCAATGTATGACAGTTCAGTGCAGTGTATATGATAATCTGGTGAAAGAAAATTGATGGCTACAAATTGACAAACTGCATACAATAGCCCGAAATCTAAGCAAATCAACAAGGCAAAAGGTCTAGGAAACTAAGAGAAATTTGGTTCACTTAAATGGGAGGAATGCAAAAATTTAGAAAAGAAAAGAAAAAAAATTAACAATATATTTTTTAATCAATTTATTTTGTGTAAAGGTGTTTAACCTGATCCTACTCATGTTGTTGTTGTTATGTGGTTTTTAGGATAACTAGCAACTAAGGCCATATTGCTCCGGAGTTATGCAGTGGTCATTCCCTAACTTTTCCGCATCCTCCGTATTTGGTGGTCATGGGCTCGAACCCTGGTCTAATCAAAAAATGTGTGAAAAAGTTAGAACCTTTATGGTATTTTGGTTGTTAAAATTCTGTTTTTTTTTTTTTTTTTTAAACACTGTTGCTCTTCCCCACCTGGCTACGGAGACGCCAATCCTACTCACAAGCAGGTTGGAAAGTGAGTATGCTCCCATTATCTTCAGCATGATTACCTGTTCATATTATAACAACTTGACAATATGTATGGACAGGCATGCTGAAGATAACAAGCACATACTCAACCAATCCATGCTGCTATTCCAGGCCCATGCAATGTTATCCAGAGGTCCAAGTGCAGGGTTGGATTTGCTCCCCCCATTCTTTTATCATAGTTGTGTTATACCATTTAAGAAATGCTGTTGGCATTCACACTTGTTCACTCATTCCATCTACATGTAGAGGTTCTCATCATTCTCTTCATAATATTCTAGCCTATAGCATATCTCCACTCTCATTTTTATTTATAAGTTAATTTTATTCAGATCCTGCTTTAACTGAGGAAAAATGAACTGCTTGTATGGTCAATGGAACTCAATAAATCAAATGCATGAGATTTATTAAATTCCAGTTGTGAGAAGAAAATTTGCTACAATATACAAAATAATTTTCTTGTAAGCATCAATATGTCTATAAAGCATATACATATGTTAAGTTAATCTAAACCTGTGCTATTATATGTTTTCTAAGTTTTATAATGTTTCTTATTGGTTAATAATTATGATTTAAGGCATCATTGCATTTGGCCAAATAATGTAATATGCTATATAAACAAAATTATTTGAATACAAACAGGTAGTTGCAAAAGGATTAAAGGACTTAATTCAAACACAACAGTTACAGTAACTAAGTTTTTTTACAGGAAATTTACCTTAGGATCTGTCTGGATTTCAAAATGATTGTCACACAAATGGCATTTCATCCGAAATTTATAGACTGGCGTTGTATAGTACATTCCAACTTTAGATTTTTCTGCATTATACCTCACACCCATACCTATATGGCTTCCACAGCCTCCACACCAAATATTGAATGGCATTTCAAATCTGTGAGGGAAAAAAAAAAATTGTATATATATACAGGGTGATTCACTACCAGTGCGACAAACTTGCAGGAGGTATAGGGGGCATAGAGACAAATCAGAATCACATAGCATTGCAGGGTACGAAATGCCTTCGTCATGCGGTAGAGGACGTTGAACGGGAGGTCGCATGAACAGCGATCCCGCTGGAAGTCAGCATTTGCGAACAGGTTCCCGAGGCAGTAGGATGAACGAGTATTCAAACGTTGAACTGGCCGACATGCACCTCGCATATGGAGCTGCAGACTGTAACGCGCGCGCCGCTCTGTGCTTGTACCAGGAACGTTTCCCGCACAGGCATGCTCTTCATCATGCGATTTTCGCACGTGTGCACAGAAGGTTACATGAGACTGGTTGTTTCACGAGAGGTACCATGAATCGAGAGCAAACGACGAGGATGCCAGACAATGAGGAGAATGTCAAACGTCTTGCAGAAGGCAATCCGAGTATGAGTACTCGGGCGACAGGTCAACGATTGGGTATTTCCCAATCCACTGTATGGAGGATACTGTCAAGAAACCAAATGAGTTCATAACATCTGCAACGTGTCCAATCATTGGAGCCTGCGGATTATCCACTCCGGAGGACTTTTGCTACTTGGTTTCTTCAACAGAAACGGTTCGCAAATGCTGATTTCCAGTGGGATCGCTGTTCACGCGACCTCCCGTTCAACGTCCTCTACCGCATGACGAAGGCATTTCGGACCCTGCAATGCTATGTGATTCTGATTCTTCTTTGTGCCCCCTACACCTCCTGCAAGTTTGTTGCACTGATAGTGAATTACCCTGTATATATATATCTCCAAGTATGTAAAAAGAAAATAGGATTGTTAATTTATATCTATTTTATAATATTATTTCTAATCTGTAATATAAAAAAAAAAAAAAAAAAATATATATATATATGTATATGATAGATAAATCTGTAGATACAGACACACACTAAAATTAAAATATCTTATTTGGCTCATAATGCTAAAATGAGCCAAATTTTTCCCATAAAAGGAGGCCCTGCAACATTGTAATATATGTACTGAATAATTGAAGAAGCCAACTTCATCATAGAAGTTAGAACCTTTATGGTATTTTGGTTGTTAAAATTCTGTTTTTTTTTTTTTTTTTAATTATATTAATATTAGAGAATTTTCAATACCTTCAAATTCTTCATGTAACATTCAACTGAACAGAAACAGACCACAATATATATGCTTTAATGCAAGTCTAGTTTGTAATACATTTTACAGGAAGGCAACTATAATAAACTTCAACAAATTTAAGTTGTTCAGCAACAGCTAAATCTTCTGCTTTTACCTTAATGCTGTGAATTCTATTAGGAACAGTAGGTGTTTGCAAAGTTACATCTATTTAATGTTTGTTTGGGGATTTATTAGGTGCATCGGCATTTGTGGCCATAGTGTGCCACATCTGTTTAAATCACAGTTTTTTAGGTTTAAATATAGATGTACTGGACCCTCGGGCAGCATTCCAAAAATTGGATTTTTTTTTAAATCCAATTTTTATATACTAAACTGAAAACAGAAGAACCTGAAATTCAGGCAGGCAAAAACTACCATTTAAAATATACAGAGAGGAATTTAAATCGTGCATTGATTTAAATTCCTCTGTATTTTGGTCAGAGAAATAAACAAGTAAAAGGATATCTAAGTTTCCTGAATAATCCTAGAAAAACAATAAAGTATACAGTCAATGTTAATCATTCTCAAATCACAACTTAGTGATAATCTTCTTCTTCTTCTTCAGTGCAGCCTGCTCTGCATGATTTCTATTTCTCTTTTCCATGGTTGGACTACTGTTTTAAATCTTCCGATCCCAATGTTTGTTCAAATCATGTCATGAAATTATTCTTGTAGGGATGAAATCTTTAATTCTGCATTCACTCAAATTTTGTCCTTTATCTAAACCTTGGTTTTTCAATAAATGTATAAGGCTGTTCAGGATAAGAATGTATCACTTTAATTGACCTGTATCCAATCTCCAGCTTCTTTTCTGCCTACATTAAAGCTCATAAGTTTTAATAGTCATTAATCAATCCAAATGCAAATTTTGAACTGGGTAATAACAGTTAAAAACCTGATTCTTCTCCAAGGGAGTTCCTAGGGAATATGGCACCCAGGAGCAAATTGCAATTTGGTGCTCCCCCTTAAAACTTTCTTCATACGCATATGTGAGTTTCAGGTGCCCTTGAACATTGATGCCTGGGTGCAGTACATCCCTGGAACCCTCAGAACAGCCCGCCCCTGTTCTTCCCCAAATGGCAGTCAAGCTTTCAGCTGTCTGGCCAGAACACTGGCTGCAATTTCTGCTCCAGCTATACTCCTATCTCTGTTACAACTTGATAGTTCTATTGCATCCTCAGCTAAAGATAAAGCTGACTTACTAGCAGCCTACTTTTCTTTTTACTCTTGTTTCAAAGATATCAGTAAAGAACTTCCTACCATCCCAATAAATACATCTTTCTTCAGAAGGACGTTAGAACAATTCAGAACCACCCTGATTCCAAGAAAGCTCTAGATCCTAATGGCATTTATCACCTTTCTCTTGAAACCTGTACTCTCGAGTTTGCCCCTATTCTGTGTCCCATTTTTGCACTTTCATATTCCACTGGTGTTTTTCGCTTACCTGGAAATTTGTTCATATCCAGCCAGTTCCAAAAAGGGATGACGAATACCTCCTGTCCATGCAAAATAAGGGAGAAATCCATCAACTGCCAACTCCTAAACTGTCCTGAAACATTCTAGTTGATCCACTCCTTGAGTTTGCACATGTTAAGCAGCTGCTCTTGACATTTCTAAAGCATTTGATCATGTTTGATCTGAACAAGCTCCAGTCTTATGGATTTTGGCTGTTTTTTGAAATTGGGTATCCTCCTTTTTTGTGACCACTCATTACAGGTGATGGTTGATATCTCTGAGGTTTCCAGCTTATTCACTAATGCTGATATTGGCGAGGCTCTGGAAAATATATGGATGATGTGTTTATAGTCATTCCTGATAAATCAGAGGTGCTACTCCAATATCTCAATCAGCATAAAAGTACTCTACCATTAACATTAATTTATAGAAATCCCATGTGTTAAGAGCAATTTATGAATTACAGATTGGTGCATGCTTCGTGGCATTTACAGAGCACTGCCTTTACATTATTTAATTGCGTGTGGTCACACTGTGGTTTCAAGGATGACAGGAAAAATGAGGTATTGAGGCCATAGCCAAAGGAGGATGTCTTTGTGTGTGCTAGGTGCACAGTGTCAAGAAATTAGGCGCCAACTCAGCATTCTGATTGAAGGCTATGAGAGTTTGACGATCAGGGTAGATGCCCTCAAAGGAATTAAAATGGGGGGGGGGGGCTATCAAGCTCTCAGCTGCCCAACTCCATGCCAGAACTAACTGTTGTGTATCAGACAACACAGAGGCAATCTACAAGTCAGAATGCCCTGGTCCCACAGGAGATAGTTATTGTTGGTGACTCTATTCTCAGGGAAATGGGAAATATGCTGTTGAAGAAGGATTGGTGGAAGAGGACCAGGCAACACTGCTAGCTTGGGGGGTGATACACAAACTAATATTTTAACTAGAGCCACAGGCAGAGGTCAAAGTGATTTTTGCATAGCTACTATTGGTTACGTGCAGCAGCCTGGAAAGGAAGGTGTCTGGGATTTCAGGTCCAGCTGTGGGTCATCATGGAACAAATGAACACACGGGCTGTGTTAGGGTAACTAAGAGTAAAAACACATGCATGTAGGCTAATGCTAGGAGCATTGTAAATACATTTGTTGAATTTGAAGTACTGATTAAGTCGTCGAATGCATACATAGTAGGAATAGCAGAGATGTGGTGTCACCCAGAAAAAAGTGATGCTGAATTTGTATATGGGGAATACAACATATACAGGAGGACAGACAGAATAGGAGAGGCGGAAGGGTTATGGTCTTAGTTAAGAAGAATATTAAATCTAAGGCAGTGCATCCAGTTGACTTGGGTGACAAGCACAATGTTGAGTCAGTTTGGTGTTATATAAGCACTGGGAAAACAAAATTGAGGGCTAGGAGAGTGTTTTGGGGCTAATGATTGTGAGGAATATACCAAACAGCTATACAGGAAAATAGAGTGGGCCAGCAAATCAGAATGTCCCATAATGGAGGATTTTAACTTTCCAGATGTTAAATGAAATTTGTGGGTTGGTCACTCACACATTAGCAAGGGTTGTAGATTTCTTGAATAACTATTTTCTACAGCAGCATGTTAGAGAGGCAACAAGAGGAAGCAATACTCTTGATCTGGTTATCAACAGTGATTCTTCATGCATTCAGAACCTGCAGATAAAAAACCCACTAGGTGGCAGTGATCACAGTGCACTAATGTGGAATTTAATTAAAGACAACTACTGTCAATGGTAAAGGGAGAGGCTTTTGCTTTCATAAGGGTGACTACAGTCTCAGAGTTTTTAAATTGTGTGCAATGGAAACAACTGATGATGTTACCAACAGCAAATTCTAAATGGGAAGTATTCAGGGAAGTAATTAAAGAAGCTACTAGGCTTTTCATACCAACAAAGAAATACTGTTCAAGGCTTAGATGAAATACTGTTCAAGGCTTAGCTTCATCGATGTCAGATGAACTACTGAGAAGAAAAGTGCATGGATGCATATAAATTAGTCTGAAATCAACTTACAAAGGAGGTGAGGCAAGCTAAGGCAGATTATGAGAAGTCTCTGGCACAGAATGCAACTAAAAATAGCAAAGACTTCTATGTTATGTTAACTATAAGGAAGGTGTTGAATCACATTGGGTCACAATGTCGAAGGGTGAACTGTTGATGATCCTGCTCAGGTTGCAGACAAACTGAATAGGTATTTTGCATCTACATTTACAGACAAGGAATTTTTTATGTCCATCTTCAACAATTTCTCCTCCACTTTCCATTCAGTTATCACAGTCACTTAGCTCCTCATTAGAATTTGATAAATGTCTGGCAGCCCTTTCCTTAAAAAATTAAGCAAACCCTCAGTCATAATTATGAGAGCCTCGTTGGATTCAGGGGAGTTCCATATAGCCTGGAGATGTGCGAATATATCTCAAATCATAAAGGGGATCAAAAGGCAACATGAGTATTTATAGACCTGCTAGCTTAATGTCTGTTCCAGGAAAAATAATGGAATCACTGGTTAAAGAAGTAATGCAGGACCATTTGCACCTGCATTACTGACATGCAATTATACCCAATCACAGCATGGATTTGTCAAGGGGCAGCCCTGTCAGACTGCTGTACAAACTGGAGCAATGTGGCATTAAGGGCAAGTTACAGCTATGGATAAAGGGATGGTTAAATGGAAGAAGACACAGAGTGGTTGTCAATGGTCACCATTCTTCACGGACAAATGTTATTAATGGAGTTCTCCAGGGTTCTGTGCTGGGTCTATTGTTGTTTTCATTATTTATCAATGATAGTAATGAAGGTATATCAGCTTAATGTCTAAGTTTGCAGATGATGCAAAGGTTGGCAGTGTGGTTAACGACAGTAATCAAGGTGAGCTATTACAACAAGATCTGGAAAAAATTGGATAGATGGGCTGAGAAATGGCAGTTGAAATTTAACATTGACAAATGCAAGATAGCGTACATGGGTAGCAGTAACCCCAGAGTAACTTTTGAACTGTGTGGTTTTACACTCAGGATAGTGGAGAATGTAAAAGACCTGGTGGTAATTGTGCAGGAACAGTGCAGACTTGATGCCAAGACAATTAATGGGGTTTTGTCAATAATATACAGAAACTTTGATAGCAGGGATAAGGAGGTGATTATCCCTTAGTATGAGGCCATGGTTAGGGCGCATCTTGAGTACTTTGTACGGGTCTCGAGGCCTCACTTTAGGAAGGATGTAGATCTGCTGGAATGGGTGCAAAGAAGGGCAACCAGATTGGTGAAGTTAACAAAAGGGTGCTCTTATCTAGAAAGGCTTTAGTTCTGCAAATTGCAGTTTCTTGAGACCAGGCACCTGCAGGGAGATCTGACTGAGTAGTTGTTTAAGCCCAGATTGGACTGAGTAAGTTGAATGTTAATGGAATTCTTCCACTCGAGATTACACACATGAGAGGTCATAAATTCAAGTCGAGGAAGGACGGTTGCAGGACAGATGTAAAGTTTGCGTTCAGCCAGCAAGTGGTTGATTGCTGGAACAGACTTCCATCTGTTGTTCTCAAGTGGATGGGTTGAAGAAATTCAAAGGAGAACTAGACAAATTCTTCGAGAGTACGGATGATTGAACTGTTTTTTTTTTTTGGCTGATACTATATAAGCCTGCTTTTTTTGCATCATTTGCCATTACCACAACTACTATACATCCTACTGCCATATTTCCATGAGGAGAAATTAGCTAAAATTGGCTAATTTGGAAATAACAGGTCTTGTCAGTCCTGTTATTTACAAAAAAAAATAAAAAAATAAAAAATAAATAAATAAAATAAATAAAACTAACTACTGTAGACATCCAGTTTGTCCCCTCAGCTAGAGATGTAATGAAAGAGTATATATCAGTAGAATGCTAATTACAAACTGTTATCTCTGGAGGGGAATACAGCTACCATTCATCAGGTACATTACATTAGTTAGAAAGTAAATTTTTGTGACCAACAGTACATGGAATCCTTTCTTCTAATAGAAATTACACTTAGGATAGCAAAACCTGCTAAGGGCTAAACTACACAAAGATATACTCGTCACTTGCATGTATATTTTTGTGATTTATGGGGAGGTCACGTGACTTCACTTCACACTTCAGCACTATGACAGACTGGATGGTTTGATTTGAATTATTTTCTTCAATACACATAAATTATAGGGAATCAGAAATATATACAAGGCAAAATTATTTAATCAGTAGGGCTGAAGTAATAGCCACCAAAAGAAAAAATTATACAGCTGAAGAAAAGTTAAAGATTATTGAAGAAGTTAAGAGTGGCAGAACAAAATGCAGTATATTTAGTGAGTGTGGAATTCTAGAATGAACATTCCACAGCTGGATGAAAGAGGAAGAAAAATTGCATACATTTGTAGGCTCCATAGAAGATGAAGTAGGCCTTCAAAGAAAGAAAACTAGACTGTGAAAATAGCTACTTGGTGAGATGATGACACATTTAAAGCTTCTGAAGGGTGGCTTTGGGGATGGAAGGCTTGCCATGGGATTTGGTGACATCGAAATAGCAGAAGCATTCCTGAATTTCAGCATGTGATTCAAGATGGTGAATTCATAGACAAAGTTGTACAACTGTGAAGGAACAGCCCTGTACTATAAATGCTGAAGTCTGGGCTTCAACTGCTATGACCCATCTTAGACGGATTTTTGTGGGGGAATTCTGGCTACTGAAGTGGGCCATATGGAAATTTGGCTATGGTATATAAGCAATATACCATAGCCGTTTCATCCACAGTTGGATGAAAGAGGAAGAAAAACTGCATACATTTGTAGACTCCATAGAAGATGAAGTAGGCCTGGGGACAATGCACCAAGTCACCCTCCAACCCTTGCTGAACTGTTACCAAACATCAAAATCCTGTTTTTACCCACTAACACAACATGTCTTAACCAGTGATTTGACCAAGGAGTAATTGATGCTTTTAAGCATTATTACACAAGGGACACATTTAAGATGTTGATAACAGCAAGAGAGGGCAAAAATGCACCAACAGTTAAAGACTTCTGGAAGCAATTCAATATAAAGAATGCAATTTGCATAATTGTGGAGGCTTGGAATGAAGAGACAAAAGAATGCTTACATGGTGTTTGGCGGCGTCTTTTACCAGATTTTATTTGTGATTTTATAGGCTTTGATCCTGTAAACGAGCTTTCTAAATTAAAAGCACATTGTGTTGCCCTCACAAAGCAGATTGGCTTTGAGGAATTGGAGGAAGAAGGTTTAGAAGAGTTGCTTTAGTCTCGTGAAGAAGAACTGCAACAACTTGTTGCTGGAGGGCAGGTGGAAGGTGAGGAAGACGACAAAGATGAATGCCTGAAATCCACCATAAAACAGCTTTCTACTTCAGATTTATCTTCAGTTTTAAATTCATTTGAGAAAAATATGCAATGGCTAGAAGATAACAATTACAATGCAGAAAGAAGCAGAAGAGCACTTCATACAATTCGATCTGATTTGGAGCCATATAAGCAGCTGCTTTGTGAAAGAAGGAAGATAGTGAAAAAAGGAAGATAGTGTCTTTTTTTATGAAAACACCCAAGAAAGAGACAGAAAATGAGCCACAGCACTGTAGTTCTGGCATAACAATATTTTGTCCAAAGCCCTCATCTGCATCTCCTCCACCTCCCAGTTCCAATAATGATAACCTGCCTCCACTTTCCCCATAATTCTGCTGTTTCAACCTTTTATCACACCCTTTCCCACAAGCAGTCTTCATTTATTTTTAAGTTAGGAATCTAAATTTAAATGATATAAATTATTAATTTTACATTTTTCAACTGTGTAAGTGTTTTATTATGATTATTTATTGTGTTTGGTAATTTTTTGGTTACAAATGTGTGTCCAATCTTGGGTGGTCGGCACCTAACCTTATTTTTCCCATAAGGCCTGTTATTTATATTGCACGAGGGTTTCTAGGAACACATCTATCGTGTTATACAAGGACTGACTGTATCAAAGTTCTATCAATAAAAGAGATGGAAATACAGCATTCACTAAAGAATTTAAAAAACAATAAAAGTTTGGGTCCAGATGGCATTACAGTGAAAGTGATAAAATGTGGATTAAATATGGAAGAAGTACTTCCATATTTAAAACTCCTTTACAATAAAATACTGCAAACAAACATCATACCAGCACAGTGGCTAATGTCTCACATAATATTTCTTCACAAGAAAGGCAGTAAATCAGATATCACCAATTACTGCCCTATCAGCCTATTTTCGAAAAATTACAAAGTATTTATCAAAATAATTCAAGAACTTATTTTGTGCTTGCTTGATGAGAATCAACCAATGGAACCAGCTGGATTCAGAAAAGGCTTTTCAGTGAACGATTACAGAGGGGTCGGCAACCTTTTTTGAGTGAAGAGCCATTTTTGATCTAATTAAAAAAAAATCTGAAGAGCCACGCCTCAGCTCAAGTTGGGGGGGGGGGGGGATTTTTAAGAAATTGTACAGAGTGGGAAGGTGTTTTATTAAAAAAATATATACTTTTTAAAATATTATTCATTAAGAAATAATAAATAATCATTAATAAATAATATTTAACTAAAAAATGAACAGCAAATGCTTAAAAATAAATAATATTTATTAATGCCCCTGATGCACATGCAAACTAAACTGAGAAGTGTTTGCGGCTTGCACTGAAACTAATGTTATATTCATGTTGCCGCCCACTGCCCTTGTCGTACATGTGGGCTAAAAGTTAAAGTGCCGCAGTTACATGTTCAAAGGGCTGCATGCAGCTCATAAGCTGCAGATTGCCAACCCCTGTCCTACAGCAACAGGGTATCCCAACAGAATACATCACCCTACTACAGCAAATCTATAAGGACAGCTCAGCTCAAATAAAATTGGATAGATTGGGAGAGAAATTCCGGATCAAAAGAGGAGTTAAACAAGGTCACCCAATCTCACCTAAACTATTTACAGCTAAATCAGAGTATATTTTCAGAAACCTAAACGGGAAAATAGAGGAATTAATACCTTGGGAAAGAAACTAAGCCATCTAAGATTCGGCGATGATATTGTTTTGTTCTCAGAAGATGCACAGGAATTGCAAGAAATGCTAGATAATTAAGGAAGGAAAGTGCAACTGCTGGCTTAGACACCAAACTTGAAAAGACAAAAATCATGACAAATTACCAACAGTATCCCATTATAAATCTCAATTTCACACCTCTCGAATTTGTTAATCAGTTCATGCATCTGGGGCAAATTCTATCTTTTCACGATGGCCAGGCACATGAAACCAATATGAGGTTGAAAAATGGCTGGAAAAAATACTGGATGCTTGGGGACTATATGAAGGGAGAATTGCCAGTTAGTCTAAAAAGAAAGTTCTTAAATACATGTATAAATCCTATACTCGCCTACGAAGCACAAACCTGGTCCCTTTCTAAGGAGTAAGAAAAAAAATTACAAGTAGGACAAAGAGCAATGGAAAGAAGCATGTTGGGCCTCTCACACAAAGATACAGTTAGAAATGAGGATTTACATAAAATAACCGGTATAAAGGATGTTATAGTGAAAGCAAAACATCCAAAGTGGAAATGTGCAGATCATATTGTGAGAAAAGAAGATAACTGATGGAGTAAAGCTGCAACTGAATGGATAACACTGGAAAGACATAGAAATAGAGGTTGACAAAAAGGAGATGGTGCGATGAGTTGAAGGAGTTTGCAGGAGGAAATTGGCCAACCACAACATGGACCAGAAAAAGTTGAAGATTTTGGGAGAGGCCTTTGCCCAGCAATGAGACAGTAATGGCTAAGAAGAAGATTTTGCTGCCTAGGTGCTGTGCACCTCTTTCATCTCCAGGTTGAAATACCCGATGAGTATAAAAGTTGTTGCCTGACACCTGTGATATGGCGCCTCCGTAGCCAGGTGGGAAGGAGCAGCAGTGCGTAGCACCCGCTTCTTGATTAGACCGGGGTTCGAGCCCGTCACTACCAAATACGGAGGATGCGGAAAGGTCAGGGATTGACCACCGCATATCCCGGAGCAATATGGCCTTAGTTGCTAATGCTCTTAAAAACCAAATAACAAACAAACAAACCTGTGATATATCAAGGTTGCACAGTATTTCTTTACTATATTCCCAGCATTGGTGTACAAGCAGGTATATGTGCACCTGTTTTTGATCTCAGTAATCCTAATACAACCGGCATATTTGCTTGTCTTATGAGGACCCCCAATCAGGCACTGTAATCCTGACAACTTGCTTTCTAGGCTACTGAATGTCCCAATAGAACCAATGCAAGAATCATTTTCATCTCTTGATGCAAATGATTCTTGCTAGAACACCATGCTAGAAAAAATTTTTATTACACAAACCTTGCACTTCTCTCCAGGGCTGAACTGATTGATATAACTCTTATCATGTACTTCCTCTCATGGCGCCTCCATAGCAAGGTGGGCAGGAGCAGCAGTGTGTAGCACATGCTTCTTGATTAGACCGGGGTTCGTGCCCGTGACCACCAAATACAGAGGATTCGGAAAGGTCGGGGAATGATTACCACATATCCCCGGAGCAATATGGCCTTAGTTGCTAATGCTCCTAAAAACCAAATAACAAATACTTCCTCTCATGTCTGGCAGAACTGCAGTCACTTTCAAATTTAATCTTGCAACATTTTTTCTAAAAACTGCCCTATACCTGTTAAATAATTATTCTCAATAATATTAGCACTAATGTGTAAAATATCATCTTTTGTGTACTTCAAAGATGACAGCTGCTCCAATATTGTTAATTTTTGCCTCTGGCAGACATGCCCTTAACTCACCCATCCTTTTTACATAACGCATTTCCTGTTTGCCTGACAAGAGAGTCCTGGCAACAGCTACTTTTTGCGGACTAGAGCTCTCTGCCATTGAGAACTGTTATGTTATCTGATGCACAAGCATGTTGGGCTGGGCAGCTGAGTGCATAATGAGCTCTTATTTTGATTCCTTTCAGGGCATCAAACACTGTTTTTCAAGCCTTTCTACAGGCCCATTAGAATACTGAATTAGTGCTTCCTCTGCTATTCTTTTTATATAACACATTTCCTATTTGCCTGACAACAGAGTCCCAACAATAGTTACTTTCTGTGGGACCAGAGCTATCTGCTATTGAGAATTTTATGTTTTCTGATTTAGCATTAGCATTAGCATTAGCAGAGGCATATGATGCAAGAAAGCAAGCTTATTCAGCATCAGCCAAAAAAAAAAAAAAAAAACACCCACTCCCATTTCACCCCTCCGTTCGTTCGAAATACCTGTCCAGTTGAGCTTTAAATTTGTTTAGGCTATCAACTTCAACAACAAGTGATGGAAGTCGGTTCCACCAACCAACCACCCGCTGGCCAAAGGCAAATTTCCGCACATCTATCCGACATCCGTCCTTCCTCAATTTGAATTTATGCCCTCTGAGGTGATTATTCTGAGAAAGATGAAGAATCCCATTGGCATTGAGCATGCTCAAACCATTCAAAGCCTTATACACCTCTATCAGATCACCTCGCCGGTGCCTAGTCTCCAGACTCTGTAATTTGCAAAACTTAAGCCTTTCTTCGTAAGAGCAACCCTTTGTTCCATTTACTAATCTTGTTGCCCTTCTCTGTACCCATTCCAGCAGCTCTACATCCTTCTTGAAATGAGGCCTCCAGACCTGTATACAGTACTCAAGATGTGGCCTTACCATTGCCTTATACAAGGGAATAATCACCTCCTTATCCCTGCTAGAAAAATTCCTGTATATCATTGACAAGACACCATGCGCTACTCTTGCAGCTCGTCTGCACTGCTCAGAGAACTTCATATCTGCCTGCACAATTACCCCCAGGTCCTTTTCATTCTCCACCACTGTCAGTGTAGTACCGCAGAGTTGATACGTTGCTCTGGGGTTACTGTTTCCCATATGCAGCACTTTACATTTGTCGATGTTAAACCTCATTTGCCACCTCTCAGCCCATCTGTTCAACCTTTCCAGATCCTGTTGCAGCAGCATAGCGTCAGTATTGTCCTTAACGACCCTGCCAACCTTTGTATCATCTGCAAACTTGGACATTAAACTTGATATCCCATCATCAATATCATTCATAAACACCGAAAACAACAACGGACCCAACACTGAACCTTGAGGAACTCCACTAATAACATTAGTCCACGTTGAGCAGTGTCCATTGATTACCACTCTCTGTCTTCTGCCACTCAACCATCCCCTTATCCATAGCAGCAATTTGCCTCCAATGCCACACTGCTCCAATTTGTGCAGCAGTCTTCCATGTGCAACAGTATCAAAAGCCTTTCTAAGATCCAAATATATAATATCAAAGTTATTCCCTGCATCCAGTTCTTTTGTGACTACATCATAGTATCCAATCAAATTGGTCAGGCAAGACCTGCCCTTAACAAAACCATGCTGCGTCTGAGCTATAACTGAATTCTTGTCTAGATGATCCTGCAGTGCTTCTTTAACCAGTGCCTCCATTAATTTACCTGGAACAGAAGTTAAACTAACAGGTCTATAATTACTTGTGTCAGCCTTTGATCCTCCTTTGTGAATTGGGGTTACATTTGCACATCTCCAGTCTATGGGCACCTCCCCTGAGTCCAAAGAAGCTCTCATAATTATGGCTAGGGGTTTGCATACTTCCTTTGCTGCCTCCTTTAATATAACTGGATAGATCCCATCCACCCCAGGTGCCTTTTTTATGTTTATCCTCAACAATCTCTCCTCCACTTTCCTCTCAGTTATTACAAAATCATCCAGCTCACTGCCAATGTTTACTTTACCTACATCATTCTCCTTCCTGAATAACTCCTCATGCGTGAATGTAGATGCAAAATACTCGTTTAGATTGTTAGCCACCTGAGCAGGATCCTCAACTGTTGAACCATCAATATCCAGTGGACCAATCTGATTCATCCCTTTCCTTTTCGAGTTCAAGTATGTAAAAAACTCTTTTCTGTTTTTCTTTGCATCCTTTGCCAAGGATTTTTCATAGTCTGCCTTTGCCTGCCTAATCTCCTTTGTGACTTGGTTACAGACCAACTTATATCTATCATAGGCTTCCATGTCACCCATTAATTTGTATGTATCCCATGCATTTTTCTTCTCTGCCACATGTCTCATTAGCTCATCTGACAACCATTTAGGCCTAAACCTTGAACAATATTTCTTAGTTGGTATGTAAAGCCTGGTAGCCTCCAAGATTAGTTCCTTGAATGCTTCCCATTTTGAGTTTGCTGTTGGTAACATCATCAGTTGGTCCCACTGTATAGAATTTAAATACTGTCTCAGACCATCATAGTCGCCTTTACGAAAACAAAAACCCTTCCCTTTACCTCTGATGGTAGTTACCTCCTTGAGTAAATCCCACTTCAACACACTGTGATCACTGCCACCTAGTGGTTCATTTATCTGCAGGTTCTTAATGCATGAAGAATCACTACTGATAATCAGATCAAGAGTATTGCTCCCTCTTGTTGCCTCACGAACATGCTGATGTAGAAAACAATCATCCAATAAATCCACAAAAGCCTTGCTAGTGTGCGAGTGACCAACCCACAAATTCCAGTCAATATCTGGGAAATTAAAGTCCCCCATTATAAGACTCTCAGATTTACTGGCCCACTCTATTTCCCTGTACAATATCTTATTATACTCATCAGAGTCATTAGGCCTATAGCACACTCCTACTCTCAATTTTGATTTCCCTATGCTTATGTCGCACCAAACTGACTCGACACTGCCCTGTCCATCGATGTCGACTGGCTTCACTTCCTTGGACTTTATGTGTTTCTTAATTAATAGCATAACCCCTCCTCCCCTCCTGTCCTGTCTATCCTTTCTATACACATTGTATTCCCCAAATTCCAGTTCCGCATTACTTATATCTGTGTGACACCACGTCTCTGATATCCCAACAATATCTGCCTTTGATGTTTTGAGCAATACCTCAAATTCATCAAATTTATTTACCAAACTCCTAGCATTGGTGTACACGCAGGTATACATGCACCTGTTTCTATTCTTAGCTACCCTAACACAACCCATGTGTTTACTTGTACCGCAATGACTACCAGCAGTCTCTGAAATATCCTGCATCTTGTTTTTCAGACTTCTGCTCATTTCAATAGAAGCAGTGCAAGAATCACTTCCACCTCTGCCAGTGGCTACTGTTAATCTATTAGTCCTTGTATCCCCCCCAACTAGCAGTTTTCCGACCCACCTAACACTGCCTCGACAGCATCAGCAAAAATTCTTGCACCCTTTCTATTTAAGTGTATCCCATCCCTGTAGAAGCAATCTCTCCTGTTAACAAGTACAGTCCAGGCTGAAAAAAATTCTACCCCTTGAGCCTTGCACAATCCCTCCAGGGCCGAATTGATCGACAAGGCTCTCATCATATACTCCCTCCTATCGTGTCTGGGCAGAATTGCAGACACTTTCAAGTTCAACCCTAATTCACGGCTTTTTTTCAACAGTGACCTGTACTTGCTAAGTAATTCCGCCGGTCTCCTACTCTTAATATCATTAGTGCCAACGTGTACAACTATATCACCTTTTGTGCCCTTAAAAGATGATATCCGCTCTACAACGTCATCAACCTTTGCCCCTGGCAGACATACCCTGATTTACAAGCATGGGCTGGAGAGCTGAGTGCATAATGGCCTCTCATTTTGATTTTACCCAAGGCATAAGCCCTGTTTTTCATGCCCTCCTTTTCACGAAATCTCCCTTAGCCATACATGCCCCTCTACAGATGAGACAGCAAATGAACGATAAGTAGAGCACTGTATAAAGCCCTGATTTGTCAGAATTGCCAGCAGCAGTTTTATTTCTCCAATCCAAAGCTTTCCTGCTTTGCTTCGCTGAGCACTTTTACTTTGCTGCTCTGGTCTGATGTTTGATTTCATCTAAATTTAATACCTCATGAACCTAAGAGATAAGAGTATTTACAAATCTACTATTGTTTTATTTCAAAAATGAAGAAACACGATTATATGCTGGTGTCCACTACAATGGGACACCAGTTTCAGAAAGGTTTTTCATCTCTTCTCAAATTAGTAATTAAATTATTTTTGCACAATTATTTTTTTTATAATGCATTCAGCAAATAAAGTAAAAGTAGAGGGGGACACATATGAATTAATGAAATTTTTGGATATGATGTACACACAGCAAGAATATAACCAGTTCCTTGACATAATGTGGACTTGACAATGCCTCTTGCATACATGCTACCTGAACACCAACCAGTCACTAGCTGGTAGAGTAGAGGCAGAGAAGTCAATCATGTATTTAGATCTACACGTTTCGTTTGATAGTGTTAACATCCCAGCCTTACTTAAGCTCCTTCAAAATAACTAGTATTGAAGTTTCTGACATCTGACCCCTTCTTCAAAATAGAATCATTCAAATGTCCATAGGAAACAAAACACTAGACAAATACAAGCAGGTGTGCTACAAGGGGGTAGTCCTGTCTGGCATTCTTTTTACAGCAATCATTAACCCACTAATACACAACAGAACAGATATGTTATGATATGTGGATGACTTGAAGCTCTTAACAAAAATAAAATCGGCCAATGAAGTAATAGACAATACGGTAACCATCAACAAGACTTGATCAGAAATACAGCAGTACCTCACGAGATTTGACCTGCAAGTTAACCCTGAAAAATTGGCTGTCATGGTATTCTAGCTTAAACCCACACCAACCATAATTCAGCCTGCAACTGACCGAGTCCTGATCGCCTGTGTCAAAGAGCAGAGAAATCTGGACATGATAATTGACAGAAAATTAAGATTCCATTATCATATAAAGGAGCATTTTCAGCATTAATGCATGAAAGATGACTCATTTTCACCAAAAAATGATCGCTGGAAGAATCTCAGCATCCAACATGAAGGACACTGTGTGTGTTGTCGGATCCCCCAACCAGCTCTCCACTCCACTCCCAAGCTTCTTGCTCTTTCTTCAAGGCTACATCTTAAAGATCACTTCCTCCCTTATCAAAAGCTCCATCTAGCCCAATCCTTGGATGCAACCTGTGCCAAAATCGTAGATGACAAGAATTATAGACATCTCATGCTAGATCGCTTTGGCTCAACAAGAATTTCACAGAAAACCAAACTCAAGAAAACTATCCTGTGTTATTTTAATTTATTTTATTATTTTTAAGTTAATATAATCTGCTTTATGTTATTTATACATAATTTTTCTTTAATTTAATCGCATAAAGTTATTGTGTGTATCCTGTATTATATTTCCAGTGAGATGATATCTCTGATGGCTGTTAACCCCTGGCTTAGTGCCATGAAGGGTTTTGTAAAGTCAGGGTACCTGTGTGTAACTTTGCACCTTACTATATAGCTCATATATTTTGATTCCATTCCACTGGCTTATCCAGATGGCTCCTGGACAGTTACCAATACACTCAGTCCAGTCAGTCTGCTAAAATCCTTTTAGAGCTGCACCTTTAAAATATAAGGAATAGTGGATCTTGCCTTTCCATCATTGTTCTGGAGACAAACATGGGTTTCACCTTCAAACCTCCAATAAGCAAAATGGTGATACTATATTAAATGATGAGAGTCATTCTACCATCAGCATTGCAAAGTGAGAGAGGGGAGGCATTTCTCTGTGATGTGATTGCCACACCTTAATCCCTGCATACACTGGTTCACACTGGGTAGTCACCTCTGGTATATTGGATGTGACCACCCAGGTGTGAGAACCAGTTTCAGGACTTGCACATTGGAGTATACCCAGGGTTACTAACAGTCCCACCATTGTGAATGTGTAAGCAGACAATCTGGTTGTCATAGAATGACCAGACCTTGTTGATATTCTGTCCACTGACTCACAAATTGGATCAGAACACCAGTTCCAGCAGCATTTTAGACTCCCAAGGAGCAAGCCTTATCCTGTCATACTTGGGAGAATGAATGTGACAAGTCTCGGGGACCAAATGTTTTTATGTTGAATATATGCAGATAACAAGTAAAAATAACCAGAAATGGATATGTATAAAAAGAAATAAGTTGGAGATTTATCTTTCTCTGATTTTAATGAAATTTGGAATGACTTAAGATTTCTTAAAAAGTAAAATATTAAATTTAATGAAAATCCACTTGGTGGGAGTCCAGTTGCCACTTGGATCTTCATTTCCCCACCCTTAATTGTCATGTGTTTTTCAATGACTACTCATCTGATTGTAACTCGTGTTGTACACGAAAGGTATAGCCTTACTCTATAAGCATCAGTGAGCAAATGGTTTGCTTAGTGCATCGATCTCATATTCAGAGGCATTCCACCAAGTTGCAATATACTTCTCCATTGGAATACCAAGGCAACTTGGTATTCCAATGGAGAAGTATATTGCTGCTTAATTATGATACTTTTTCCACAAACCCACTTGACTTCCATAACTCGCAATAAGTTTCAAACAAGTTTTTTGGTTTCTCCATCAAAAATTTGCAAATAACATGCAACAAAAGTTTTTTTGGTATCTCCATCAAAAATTTGCAAATAACATGCAAAATCAAGTGTGAAATGCTTCACAGCATTATAGTTAGTTTAAAGTTGCTTCTTCTACTGTATTCTGTTTTATGTGGCAGAAAACCACATAAAAGTGGCGCAACATTGTTTCTCCAAGCATGAATCCTGTGCATGTGGCCTTTTTTCACATATAACTCAATGAGTTGTGATTTTAAAATGGCTGTTATAAATTGATTTTTTTTGGGTGTGCAAAATGGGTGTTCACTGATTTTTGCACTGTGCTCAGCAACATACATATGCAATCCCAAAAAAAATTCAAATGCCATTAAAATTTCAGTCAATTAATGACTTTTTGTAAGAATCTGGATTTTTTTTTATAAATGAAATTAAGTGAAATTCATTGGAGTTTCACTTAACATGTTTTATATATAATTATACATTTGTTTCAATTTTTATTTAATTTTTTTTTTCGTTTTTGTGATATATATATATATATGAAACTGTGCAAGCTCTTACATGTGCTTCAAGTTTAAATATAAAAATAAAAAGAGACAGAGTAATAATGAAGACAAGTTAGTTAATGTACATAATGCATTACATTTCAAGTGCATTCGATGATTTTTTAAAATGAATTAAAAATTTTTTTTTTTCTTGATTAACAGAAGTGAAAAGTAAATACAGTTATCTGCTTATCAATTAATTACTAAAATTATAAATTTATAGAGCAGTTAATAAAATTCTATAGTTTGCTTTGACCTTGGCTATTAGGTTTAATTACAACTGCATACTATTTATTACTCTCCTCTCATATACTCTATTTTTTTTTTAAGTTTCTTCTCTCTCTTGCTATATATATTTCTTCACAAGCTATACCACGTTCATGAGTCTTACATAACAACACACAAAGTGTGTATGAACTGTCTAAAGTTAACAATACTGCATTAACACTATATCTAATCCATGATTTTTTTTTTTATATAAAAATTGTACGAAGAAAAGAAATAATTATCGCAGGATTTCCATTTGTTTGATTTTAATGAAATTTGGAATACCATGACAAATGTTTGCAAAAGGCCCACCAGCAAGAGAAGAATCCTACAAGTGGGCAAAAAAGCAGAAAACAGTGTAGCCTTGGAAAATGTAAAAAATAGAATAAAGAGAAAAATAATTAATATTCCGTTGTAAATGCTTTCTTTGATTCATACTTTTCTTCATTTGAATATTCAGTACACCTGTAAAAAGAATAGCTGCAAGTTCTATTTTATTTTAATGTAGTATAATATAATTTATTAGTGATTTATATTGTTAAAAAACTAGAATTTTTTTTTTTCAAAACAGCCACTTCAATCTGATGCAAAACTTGTTCTTAAAATAGCTTCCCCCACTCTTTTCCTCTTGTTTATTAATGACCTACTTCCATAGTTTTGCCGATGATAGCACATTGCATTCCACTTTCCATTTTGAGAAACCTTGCCCTGCTCAATCATTCAACTTCTCGAATATCCGCTACCAATTCTTTAAATGCCGATCTCCAGGTGAATCGCCAGTGGGGCAAATACAACTTAGTTGATTTCAATCCTTCTAAAACTCAGTCTTGTCTTATATCTCGCAAAAAGGATTCTTCTGCCCCTATGCTTATCTTTGGTGACACTCCGATTTCTAGGCAAGTTGATATATCTCTTTTGGGAGATTACCCTGACTTCTAATCTCTCTCTCTTGGTACAAGCACATTACAAATATTGCTTCCTGTGTATCTAAAAAACTTGGTTTTCTCTTTAGTTCTCGGCATTACTTTTCTTCCAAACATTCACTCTGTACAAATCGCAAATCCACCCTACCATGGAATATTGTTCCCACACATGAGGCGGTGCCCCCCAAAACCTCTCTCAGGCTTCTGCATTCTATTCAGAAGAGGGCAGTTAGGTTAATTAATGATTCATCTGTAACAGAGTCTCTCCACTCGCTTTCTCATAGACGTACTGTTTCTGCTGCATGCCTCTTCTACAGATACTTCCATGGGCACTGTTCTTCTGAATTGGCTTCTATAATTCCCGCTCTCTCTTTCAAAACAGTCCAAACATGTGCCGCCACCAGCCAACATCCATTTACTGTCCAACCTCAAACAAGGAAGATGAAAAGAACCAACTTTTCATCTTCCTCGTTTACACCACTGAACCCTGGGGAACTCCACTAATAACATTAGTCAATAAAGAGCAGTGTCCATTAATAACTACTCTCTGTCTTCTCTCACTGAATCATCCCTTTATCCATAGAAGTAAATTGTTCTTAATGCTGTATTGCTCCAATTTGTACAGCAGTCTTATGTATAAAGTTGAGGGCAGGAGCATGTTATAAGTCTAATGACTCTGATGAGTACAATGAACAATTGTACAGAGAAATAGAGTGGACCAGTAAATTAGATTGTGTTATAATGGGGGATTTTAACTTAACAGATATAGACTGGAACCTGTGGGTTGGTCACTCAAACATTAGCAAGACCTCTGTGGATTTATTGGAGGAACGTTTTCTACAGCAACATGTTCGAGAGGCAACCAGAGGAAGTAATACTCTTGATCTGATTATCAGCAGTGATTCTTCATGCATGAAGAATCTGCAAATAAATGAACCACTAGGTGGCAGTGATCACGGTATACTGATGTGGGATTAACTACATCATGGGTAAAGAGAAGGGTTTGTGCTTTCGTATAGGTGATTACAGTAGTCTCAGAGATTTTTTAAATGGGAAGCATTCAAGGAATTAATCTTGGAAGCTACTGAGCTTTTCATACCAACTAAGAAATACTGTCCAAGGTTTAGGCCCAAATGGATGTCAGATGACTAATGACTCATGGCAGAGAAGAAAAATGCATGAAATGCATATTAGCATTAGTAGAGGCATATGATGCAAGAAAGCAAGCTTATGCAGCATCAGCCAAAAAAAAAAAAAACTTCCACTTCACCCCTCCGTTCATTCGATTATTATTATTTTTTTTAGGATCATTAGCAACTAAGACCATATTGCTCCGGAATATGCAGTGGTCATTCCCTGACTTTTCCGCATCTACCATATTTAGTGGTGACAGGCTCGAACCCTGGTCTAATCAAGAAGCGTGTGCTACACACTGCTGCTCCTTCCCACCTGGCTACGGAGGCGCCCGGTTCATTCGAAATACCTGTCCAGCTGAGCCTTAAATTTATTTAGGCTATCAACTTCCACAACAAGGGATGGAAGTCTCCTGATATAAATTATCAGGAGACACAGATGCCTACGATAGATATAAGATAGTCTGTAATCAAGTAACAAAGGACGTTAGGCAAGCAAAGGTAGATTGCGAGAACTCTTTGCCCAGAGACGCAAAGAAAAACAGTAGATTTCTTTAATTACGTAAATTCTAGAAGGAAGGGGATGAATCAGATTGGTCCATTTGACTTAGACGGATCGCTAGTTAGCATTAGCATAGGCACAAGAGGCAAGAAAGCAAGCTCATATGGCATCAGCCAAAAAAAAAAAAAAAAAAAAACAAAACACCCTTATTTCACCCATCCCCTTGCTCCAAATGTTTGTCAAATTCTGCCTTGAATCTATTTAAGCTATCAACTTCTACAACGACAGGTGGAAGTTTGTTCCAGCAATCAACTACCCAGTGACTCAAGGCAAACTTCCGCACAAATATCCTACAACCGTCTTTCCTCAATTTGAATTTATGCCCTCTCAGGTGATTATTCTGAGCAAGAGGAAGAATCCCATCAGTACTGAGCATGCTCAAACCATTCAAGGCTTTATACACCCCAGATCACATCGCAGGTGCCTAATCTCCAGACACTGTAATTTGCAAAACTTAAGCCTTTCTTTGTAAAAGCAACCCTTCGTTCCATTCACTAATCTTGTTGACCTTCTCTGTACTCGTTCCAACAGCTCTACATCCTTCTTAAAATGAGGCCTCCAGACCTGTATACAGTACTCAAGGTGTGGCCTGACCATTGCCATATCCTTATCCCTGCCACAAAAATTCCTGTATATCACTGACAAGACACCATTAGCTACCCTTGCAAACCATCTGCACTGCTCAGAAAACTTCATATCTGCCTGCACAATTACTCCCAGGTCCTTTTCATTCTCTACCACTGTCAGTGTGGTACCACAGAGTTAATACGTTACTCTGGGATTACTGCTTCCCATATGTAGTACTTTACATTTGTCAACGTTAAACTTCATTTGCCACCTCTCACTGGTTGAGCAGATAGACCGAGAGGTCTCACCCCTCAGTCCATCTGCTCAACTTTTCTAGATCCTGTTGCAGCAGTGTACTGTCATTAGTGTGATTAACAACCCTACCAACCTTCGTATCGTCTGAAAACTTGGACATTATGCCTGATACATCATCATCAATATCATTTATAAATACAGAAAACAACAATGGACCCAACACTGAACCCTGAGGGACTCCACTAATAACATTAGTACAAGAAGAGTAGTGTCCATTGGTTATCATTCTCGGTCTTCTCCCACTCACCCATCCCTTTATCCATAGCAGCAATGCCACACTGCTCCAATTTGTTCAACAGTCTACCATGTGCAACAGTATCAAAGGCTTTTCTAAGACCCAAATATATGATATCAAAGTTATTCTTTGCATCCAGTTCCTTTGTGACTACATCATAGTATCCAATCAACTTAGTCAGACAAGACTTCCTCTTAACAAACCCATGCTGTGTCCGAGTTATAACTGAAGTCTTGTTTAGATGATCCTGCAATGCTTCTTTAACCAGTGCCTCCATTAATTTCCCTGGAACATAAGTTAAACTAATAGGTCTGTAATTACCCGTGTCTCCCTTTGATCCTCCTTTGTGGATTGGGGTCACATTTGCACATCTTCAGCCCATGGGAACCTCCCCTGAGTCCAGGGAAGCTCTCATAATTATGGCTAAGGGTTTGCTTACTTCCTTTGCCACCTTCTTTAATATAACTGGATAGATTACACCCACCCCTGGTGCCTTTCATGTGTTTATCTTCAACAATTTCTCCTCCACTTTACTCTCAGTTATTACAAGATTATCTAGCTTACTGCCAGAGTTGAATATACTTCTGGCATTCCCCTCCCTGATTAACTCCTCATGCGTGAATGTTGATGCAAAATATTCATTCAGTTTGTTAGCTACCTGAGCAGGATCATCAACAGTTGAAACATCAATATCAAGTGGACCAATCTGATTCATTCCCTTCCTTCTAGAGTTTACATAAGTAAAGAACTCTTTGCTGTTTTTCTTTGCATCCTTTGCCAAAGATTTCTCATAATCTGCCTTCGCCTGCCTAACCTCCTTTGTAACTTTGTTACAGACCAGCTTATATCTATCATAGGCTCCTGTGTCACATGTTAATTTATATGTATCCCATGAATTTTTCTTCTCTGTTCCATGTCTAATTAGTTCATCTGACATCCATTTAGGCCTAAATGTTGAACAATATTTCTTTGTTGGTGCCTATTAGCTTCCAAGATTAATTCTTTGAATGCTTCTCTTTTTGAATTTGCTATTGGTAACATCATCAGTTGTTCCCACTATATAGAATTTAAATACTGCTTCAGACCACCGTAGTCACCTTTACGAAAGCAAAAACCCTTCCCTTTATCCTTGATGGTAGTTACATCTTTAAATAATTCCCACATCAGCATACTGTGATCACTGCTATCTAGTGGTTCCTTTATCTGCAGATTCTGAATGCATGAAGAATCACTACTGATAATCAGATCAAGAGTATTACTCCATCTAGTTGTCTCCAAACATGCTGCTGTAGAAAACAATCATTCAATATATCCACAAAAGCCTTGCTAGTGTGTGAGTGACCAACCCACAAATTCCAATCATAACCTGAAATGAAAATCCCCCATTATAAGACACTCTAATTTAGTGGCCCACTCTATTTCTCTGTACAATTGCTCATTATACTCATCAGATTCATTAGGCCTATAACACACACCTACTCTCATTTTTCCTTTCCAAGTGCTTATGTCACACCAAACAGACTCAACATTGCATTGTCCACCAACATCAATTGGATGCACTTCCTTAGATTTTATGTGTTTCTTAACTAACAGCATAACCCCTCCTCCCTTCCTATCCTGTCTACCCTTTTTGTACACATTTTAGACCTGTATTATAGAACTGTTAGGTTACCGTAATTGTAGACCTGTCAGTTTAACTTCTATTCCAGGAAAATTAATGGAGGCACTGGTTAAAGAAGCACTGCAGGATCATCTAGACAACACAGCATGGTCTTGTTAAGGGAAAGTCTTGCTCGACCAATTTGATTGGATACTATGATGTGGTCACAAAGGAACTGGATGCAAGGAATAACTTTGATATATATTTGGATCTTAGAAAGGCTTTTTACACATTGAAGGCTGCTGCACAAATTGGAGCAGTGTGGCATTGGAGGCAAATTGCTGCTATGGATAAAGGGATGGTTGAGTGGGAGAAAACAGAGAGTGGTAATCAATGGACTCTGTTCATCGTGGACTAATGTTATTAGTGGAGTCCCTCAGGGTTCAGTGTTGGGTCCATTGTTGTTTTCTGTATTTATAAATGATATTGGTGATGGTATATCAAGCTTAATGTCCAAGTTTGCAGATAATATGAAGGTGGCAAGGTTGTTAAGGAGACTAATCACAGCACGCTGCTAGAACAGGATCTAGAAAAGTTGAGCAGATGGGCTGAGAGGTGGCAAACGAAGTTTAACATTGAGAAACGTAAAGTACTATATATGGTTTGCAGCAATCCCAGAGTGATGTATCAACTCTGTGGTACTACACTGACAGTGGTAGAGAATGAAAAGGACCTGGGAGTAATTCTGCAGGCAGATACGAAGTTTTCTGAGCAGTGCAGACAGTCTGCAAGGGTAGCTCATGGTGTCTTGTGAATGATATACAGGAATTTTTCTAGCAGGGATAAGGAGGTGATTATTGTATTGTATAAGGCAATGATAAGGCTACACCTTGAGCTGTACGCAGGTCTGGAGGCCTAATTAAGAAAGATGTAGCGCTGTTGGAATGAGTACAGAGATGGGGAACAAGATTAGTGATTGGAACAAAAAGAGTTGCTCTTACGAAGAAAGGCTTAAATTTTGCAAATTATTGTGTCTGAAGACTAGGCACCTGCGAGGTGATCTGATTGAGGTGTATAAAGCCTTGAATGGTTTGAGCATGCTCAATGCTGATGGGACTCTTCCTCTTGTTCAGAATAATCATTTGAGAGGGCATAAATTCAAACTGAGGAAACACAGATGTAGGATAGATGTGCGGAAGTTTGCCTTTAGCCAGTGGGTGGTTGGTTGGTTGGTGGAACAGACTTCCATCCTTTGTTGTGGAAGTTGATAGCCTAAATAAATTTAAGGCTGAGTTGGACAGGTACTTGGAACGAATGGAGGGGTGAAATGGGAGCGTTTTTTTTTTTTTTTTTTTTTTTTTTGGCCTGATGCTGCATAAGCTAGCTTTCTTGCATCATATGCCTCTACTAATGCTAATGCTAATTGCATCATATGCCTCTACTAATGCTAATGGTACTCCTGAAATTCCAGTTCTGCACTTCTTATGTCTGTGTGACACCATGTCTCTGATATCCCAACAATATCTGTCTTTAATGTCTATACTAGCATTTCAAGCTCATTCAATTTATGAACTATACTCCTAGCATTGGTGTGCATGCAAGTATACATGCACCTGTTTCTACTCTTAGTTACCCTAACACAGACCATGTATTTACTTGTTCCACGATGACTCCCAGCAGTCCTGGAAATTCCCACTGCCTTGCTTTCCAGGCTGGTGCTCAACTGCATTTCAATAGAAGTAGTGCAAGAATCACTTTTACCTCTGCAGTGGCTACTGTTAATCTATTAGACTGTGTATCCCCCCCAAAGCTAGCAGTCTTCCGACCCACCTAACTCTGCCTCGATACCATCAGCATGAACCCGTTGAGGTAGCTGACAAACTAAATGAGTATTTTGCATCTACAATCATATGAGGAAGTCTGTAGGAAAGTGGAGGCCAGAAGCTTATCAATCTCTAGCAGGGATTTTGTAATAACTGAGAGCAAAGTGGAGGAGAAATTGTTGAAATTGAATATCAGAAAGGCACCTGGGGTGGATGGGATCTATCCAGTTATATTAATGGAAGCAGCAAAGGAAGTAAGCGAATGCTTCGCTATAATTATGAAAGCTTCCCCGGACTCAGGGGAATTCTCCAAGTCCCCATGGACTGGAGATGTGCAAATGTGTCTGCAATTCATAAAGGGGGGAATCAAAGGGTACCACAAGCAATTACAGACATGTTAGTTTAATTCTGTTCCAGGGAAAATAATGGATTCACTTGTTAAAAAAGCAATGTAGGATCATCTAGACAAGACTGCAGTTATCGTTCAGACACAGCATGGGTTTCTTAAGGGGGAAGTCCTGCCTGACAAATTTGATTGGATACAATGATGTGGCCACAAAGGAACTGAATACAAAAAATTATTTTCATATATTTAATATATTTTGATTTTAGGAAAGCTTTAGTTACTGTTGCACATGGAAGGCAACAGTAAACTGGAGCAAAATGGCATTAAGCGTAAATTTCTACAATAGATAAAAAAGTTGGGTGGGAGAAGACAGAGAGTGGTAATCAATGGACACTGCTTTTCATGGACTAATGTTATTAGTGGAGTCCTCCAAGGTTTGGTGTTGGCCCTTGTTTTCTGTATTTATCAATGATATTGATAAAGGTATATTAAGATTAATGTCTAAATTTGCAGATGATACGAAGGTTGGCAGGGTTGTTAATTTGACAGTAATGATAGTACCCTACTGCAACAGGATCTGTAAAAGTCGAGCAGTGGACTGAGAGGTGGCAACTGAAGTTTAACATTGACAAATGTAAAGTACTGCATATGGGTTGCAGGAATCCCAGAGTAACGTACCAACTGTGTGGAACTACACTCAGGGGAGTGTAGTTCCACATAGTTCCACAGATTTCAAGAGAGAATGAAAAGGACCTGGGGGTAATTGTGCTGTCAGATATGAAGTTTATTGAGCAATTCAGACAGGCTGCAAGAGTAGCTTATGGTGCCTTGTCAATGATATACCGAAATTTTGCTAGCAGGGATAAGGAGGTAATTGTCCCCTTATATACGGCAATGGTCAGGATACACCTTAAATACTGCATATGGGTCTTGAGGTCTCATTTTAGGAATGATGTAGAGCTTCTGGAACAAGTACAGAGAAGGGCAACGAGATTGGTGAGTGGAACAAATGGTTGCTGTTACCAAGAAAGGCTAAAGTTCTGCAAATTGCAGCATTTGGAGACTAGGCACCCGCAAGGTGATATGATTGATGCGTATAAGGCCTTGAATGGTTTGTGCAAGCTCAATGCTGGTGGGATTCTTCTTTAAATTACTCATCTGAGCGGACATAAATTCAAATTGAAGAAAGAAAATTGTAGAACAGATGTGCGGAAATTTACCTTTAGCAAGTGGGTGGTTAACAGTAGGAACAAACTTCCACCTGTTGTAGTGGAGGTCAACAACTTAAATAAGTTCAAAGCAGAATTAGATGGACATTTGGAGGGAATGAATAGATAGGTGAAATGGGAAGTTATTATTTTTTTTTTTTTAGCTGATGCTATATAAGCTTGCTTTCTTGCATCATATGCCTCTACTGATGCTAATGCTATGTAAAGCAGTACCAAAAGTTTCTTGAAATCCAAGTATATGATATCAAAAAAATTTTTTGCATTCAGCTCCTTTGCTACTGCCTCACAGTATTCAATCAGACTGGTCAGACAAGATAGTCCCTTAACAAATCCATGCTGTGATTGCAGTATAATTGTATTCCTGTCTAGATGGTCCTGCATTATTTCTTTAACCAGTGCCTCTAATATTTTCTCTGGAACAGACTTGTAATTACTCAAGTCACCTTCTGATCTCTCTTTGGGAAATGGAAATATATTTGCCAATGTGTACAACAATATCACCTTTCATGCCCTTAAAAGATAACTGCTTTACAATGTCATCTATTTTTGTCCCTAGCAGACATACCTTGGTCCTATTCCAGCTATCTTTTTTGCACAATATATTTCCAATTTCTCTGACAACAGAGTCACTGATAATTACTACCTGTTAGGTCAGCACAAAAGTGTTGAGTTAAATATTATCACCTTCAAAACTTCAGTGGTAACTTTGTATCTATGCATTTATGTTTGGTGACTAATATTTTGACTGCTGTTGTTGTTATTTGGTTTTTAGGAGCATTAGCAACTAAGGCCATATTGCTCCGGAGATATGCAGTGGTCATTCCTTGACCTTTCTGCATCCTCTGTATTTGGTGGTCAAGGGCTTGAACCCCGGTCTAATCAAGAAGCGTGTGCTACACACTGCTGCTCCTGCCCACCTGGCTACGGAGGCGCCTATTTTGACTGCTGTAGGTAAATATACAGTGTTCTTACTGCTGTTAGTAAGTTGTCAATCAAAGTTCACAACTTACCAAATTTAATTATTTATTATTATTTTTAAAATTGCATATAAATACAACTGTACCTTCAATATAGATATAAACACTAAGGGTAAAATTTGGCACGATACATGCTGCAATCAATTTATCATCTGTCAACCTATGTGATGTGTTTGTCATACTTGTTTGTCAATGGCCATCAATAATTGCTAAGGGTAGAAAAGATGGCTTTTGTTAATTTGTGAACAAGGGAGAGCAAAGTTCATATTTTTGAACTTATGACTCTAATGCCAACACAAGTAAGAGTTGCCATTTAGTGCTTTATTTTCTTTCAAAGTAAATCTTTATTGATATTAATTTTTATTAATCTTTATATTATTTACATTTTTACTGCCTTCTAAACTGAGGGAAAATGTCTTCGGACTGTAATGACAGCAATGAAGTGGAAACAAAAAAACTGCAGAATAAAATTGTTTGATGGCTCACGGTAAGCTCCTAATTAACGATAAGCTCATGGTTAGCAATATAATTAAATGTTGGCATATTGATTTATAAACTCAAGGTATCCTCCTGATTACCATAAAAAATCTTGAAGAGAGCATCTTCACTTTTCCCACTGACGGGTATTGTGACAATGCAGACTATAATACTGATTTTAAATTTATACGTTTGTCTCAAGTGTATTCAAATTATTACTTTTATCTTTATAATTACATATCATATAGCTGTTTAATGTTTTGATAGGAAAAATAGACATGCATGTATTGTATTAAAGTTATCCAAATGCAGTCAAGAAGAATTTCATAGTTGTGTTAGGATACCTATGCTACATGCTTTCACAGAGTACAATCAGCCAATGATAGAGTACAGTACAAGTATCTGTATCATTCAGAAAGCCAAAAAAACTCTTCTGAAAACTGGCTTGTCTTCTATCTCAAGTTAATCAGACATATTGGCCAACTAACAACATGTTAAAAGCTCATTATCTAGACTCCACATTTTGATTAAAACATATCACAATGTGTTTTCTTCTCTCTTCTCTGAAGCGACAGTTTTTTTTTTTGCATGAATTTCTAGACAAAAGTTTTACTGATAGTTGTGGAATATTCCTGCCACCACTAAAACGAAGGTTTTATATTTGGTGTTAATCATGAAAATGGGAAGGAGAATCTAAAAGCCTTTATTTTATTTCTAAGCAGCATAAAAAAATCACCTGTAAAAATATTCCATGCATTATTTTGTTTCTGCTTATTTTTAAAACAGAAACAAAGCAATCATCTACAAAATTGCTTCTGCAATTTGACAATGCCACGTTTCTCGTTTAAAAATTTTGTTCAAAAGCCCAAAGGATATAAGAATAAATACGAATAAAGTAATATATTCAATAAAAATAAGTTAATCACATGAAAAACTATCAGAAAGTACATGGCTGTATTGCTGATATATTCCCCCTTTATCTGTGTTTGAATTCTGACATTTTATGTTTGATCAGATTACTGAATAAAAACTGGAAATCTCCAGGTCTATATCTGCAAGTTTATTATGATTTAAATTACTCATAACAGCAAGATTTATAAGCAGATCATCTGTCTTAATTAAATGAACAAGAACAATAATATATGTATGTATATATAGTTTTGACTGATGAAATAGGATGAATGTCATTACTAGAATTTTATGCACATTTAGAAGTAATTGTGCAATGTCAAGTAAATATACATGCTGATTTTCTGCTAGTGACACACAAAATGAGCAGCTAGAAACAGAGCACTAGATTTTAGAATTTTTTTTGTGTCAGGGATGGCACTCCACAATTAAATGTTGGCATATTGATTTATAAACTCAGGGCATCCTGGTTACCAGAGAGGGTAATATTCTTGATTTGGTTATCAGCAGTGATCATTCATGTATTAAGAATTTGCAGATAAAGGAACCATTAGGAGGCATTGATCACAGTGTACTGATGTGTTTTTTTTTTTTTTTTTTTTTAAGTAGCATTGGCAAGTGAGGTCATATTGGGTGGTCATTCCCTGACCTTTCCACATCTTCTGTATTTGGTGTCACGGGTTCGAACCCTGGTCTAATCAAGAAACGTGTGCTATGCACTGCTGCTCCTGCCCACATGGCTACGGAGGCACCTATACTGATGTGGGATTTACTTAAATATATAATTACCATCAGAGGTAAAGGAAGTGGTTTTTGCTTCTGTAAAGGTGACTATAGCGTTCTCAGACAGTTTTTAAATTCTGTACAGTGGGACCAACTGATGATGTTACCAACAGCAAATTCTAAGTGGGAAGCATTCAAGGAATTAATAGTGGAAGCTACTAAACGTTTCATACCTATTAAGAAATACTGTTCAAGGTTTAGGCCTAAATGATTATCAAATGAACTAATGAGACTTGTGGCAGAGAAGAAAAATGCATAGAATGCATATAAATTATCAGGCGACACAGAAGCCTATGATATGTAAAAGCTAGACTGTAATCAAGTCACAAAGGAGGTTAAGCAGGCAAAGGCAGATTATGAGAAATCTTTCGCAAAGGATGCTAAGAAAAACAGCAAGGATTTCTTTACTTATATAAACTCTAAAAGGAAGGGGATGAATCTGATTGGTCCACTTGATATCAATGGTTCGACTGTTGATGATCCTGCTCAGATAGCAAACAAACTGAATGAGTATTTTGCATCTACATTCACACGAGTTATTAAGGTTTGAAAATGCCACAAGGTTATCAAATTGTAACAGGGTACTTAATGATTTTGTAATAACTGAGAACAAAGTGAGGGAGAAATTGTTGAAGTTAAACATAAGAAAGGCACCTGGGGTGGATGGAATCTATCCAGTTATATTAAAGGAAGCAGCAAAGGAAGTAAGCAAACCCTTAGCAATAATTATGAGAGCATCCTTGGACTCAGGCAGGGGAGGTCCACACGGACTGGACGTGTGCAAATGTGTCCCCAATTCACAAAGGGGACATCGAAGGGTGACACGAGTAATTAGAGACCAGTTAGTTTCACTTCTGTTCCAGGTAACATAATGGAATCACTGGTTAAAGATGCATTGCAGGATCATCTAGACAAGACTGCAGCAATAATTCAGACACAGCATGGGTTTGTTAAGGGAAAGTCTTGTCTGACAAATTTGATGGGTTATTATGATGTAGATACAAAGGAACTGGATGCAAAAAATAATTTTGATATCATATACTTGGATTTCAGGAAAGCTTTTGACGTTGCGCATGGAAGACTACAGTACAAATTGGAGCAGAATGGTATTAAGGGTAAGTTGCTACAATAGATAGAAGGATGGTTGAGTGGGAGAAGACAGAGGGTGGTAATCAATGGGTGCTGCTCTTCGTGGACTAATGTTATTAGTGGAGTCCCACAGAGTTCAGTGTTGGGTCCACTGCTGTTTTGTATATTTATCAATGATATTGATGAAGGTATATCAGGCTTAGTATCGAAGTTTACAGATGATACAGAGGTTGGCAGGGTTGTTAATGACAGTAATGGCAGTGTGTTACTGCAACAGGATCTAGAAAATTTCGGCAGATGGGCTGAGAAGTGGCAACTGAAGTTTAACATTGAAAAATGTTAAACTTCAGTTGTAAAATGTAACCCCAGAGAAACGTACCAACTGTGTGGTACTACACTTAAGGAGGTAGAAAATGAAAAAGACCTGGAAGTAATTGTGCAGTCAGATATGAAGTTTTCTGAGCAATGCAGACAGGCTGCCAGGGCAGGTCATGGGGTGTTGTCAATGATATACGGGAATTTTTTTAGCATGGAAAAGGAGGTGATTGTCCCTCTGTATAAGGCAATGGTCAGGCCACACCTTGAGTACTGCGTGCAGGTCTGAGGCCTCATTTTAGGAAGGATGTAGATTTGCTTCAGTGTGTACAGAGAAGGGAAACAAGATTGGAGAGGGGAATGAAGGGATCCACTTACAGGAGAGGCTTAAATTCTGCAAATTGCAGCAGCAGCAGCTGGAGACTAGGCACCTGTGAGGTGATCTGATTGAGGTGTATAAGGCCTTGAATGGGTTGAGCATGCTGAATTCTGATATTCTGATGGGATCCTTCCACTTGTTCAGATTACGAACCTAAATTACGGGCATAAATTGAAATTGAGGAAGGATATATAGAATAGATGTGCAGAAATTTGTCTTTAGCCAGCGGGTGGTTAATTGCTGGAATTAACTTCCATCTGTCGTTATGGAAGTTGATAGGTTAAATAAATTCAAGGAGGAACTGGACAAATATTTAGAGGGGATTGTTTTATATTTTTTTTTTTTTTTTTTTTTGGCTGATGCTGCATAAGCTCATATGCTTGCTTTCTTGCATCACATGCCACTACTACTACTACCATAAAAAATCTTGGAGAAAGCATCTTCACTTTACCCAGTGACAGGGTACTGGTGGTGTGACACTGCAGACTATAATACTGATTTTAAATTTATACACTTGCAGGATATTGATCTGTGGGATATAGGTTTTCAAAATTCGATAATTAAGGGAGATGTCTGAGAGCAAGTAAAATAATCAAACTGGATGCTATAATAACATTAAAACCATGCATTATGGAGTTTGATTATAAACAAACCATCCAATAATATCATAGCATGATATTATTGGATGGTTTGTTTCCAATATACAATAATATCATGCTATGATATTATTGGATATTGACAAACTAAGTGTTCTGAGAGATTGGGTGGCATTATAAAAATTTAATGCTAATAAGTAAACTATGGGAATATTCACTTTATTATGTCACATGTATCAAGAAGGGGAACCTTTTCTGTGCAATAGCTGTTCCAAGAGCCCACTTTTCCAGTCTGCTGCACCTCCCCTCAATCATCTAGCAAATATGTCAAGGCCTGGTTGAAGGATTTAACATAAAGGCTATAAAGGAAACTTAAGAATAGGTTAAAAGAAACCTAGAAATATTTCATGTACATTATTTAACCAAAGGTTACAAAGGAACACTTTTATATATTTTGATGTTAAAGTTTATAAATACATCTGTTATTTTTATTAATAGTAAAAAAGCATTGTTGATAGAATTAAACCTAGTTTAATTCTAAAAACTGTGCTGTTTGTTTTCTTCCAAAAAAAGGGGGTGGGGACACATAATCACACCCACTGAAAAAGAAATAAAGTCCACGCAATACCATTTGGGGAGCATCAAACTCAAGGTAGTTAATGAAGAGGACATGGACAATTATATTGTCTGACATGAAGTTTTCTAGGCAGTACAGACAAGTTGCTAGAGTATTACTCCTCCTGAATTTCTGTTAATGACATACAGTCACTTTGGCCATTAGGGATAATGAGGTAATTATCTGATTGTTTATGGCAATGGGCAATCATGTCTTCAATACTGCACACAGATTTTTGGAAACCTCATTTTTGGAAGGATGTGAATCTGTTTGAAAGGATGCAGAACAAAGCAATGAGATTAGCTGGGAACACAAATGTCTTTATTTATTTACAATGAAAGTAAACTTACTTTCATTGTAAATTACTTACTTTACAATGGTAAAGTAAGTAATTATTTACTGGAGTTCTGTAAACTGATATGTCTGGAAATCATGTATCTGCATGGTGAAATAACTGAAGTGTTTAAGGCTTTAAATAGATTAAGTCAAATAAATGTTGATAGCATTTATATTCATTCTCAGATGACACAGCAAAGATCATAAATTTGTCTACAGACAGAGAATAATTGACTATGTGAATAATTTTCTACTTAGAATTGTGGAAGTGGTGGTATTGTGGTAGCTTGCATTTTTAAAGGACTGGAGAATATTTATTTATTTTTTTGACTGATGCTATATAAACTTCAATACTGATATTGTGATAAGATAAATAAAAAAAAAAATTTCTTACCTAATAATTAAAATGCCCAAATGAAGCTTTCTAGCTCTTTCTCTTAAAGGGTGTGAACCCCTGAATTTATTAACTGAACCTTTTTCTGGATTCCATTCTGGAGGATAATATTTATTGACTGCCTTTCTCTCTGCCTGTAATGACAACAAAACAAATAAATAAAATAAAAAATAATTATTAGTAGGGATTTCTTTATTATGCAGACTTCAACATTACTATCGCTTAATCCATCATTTGGCATATTATCTTGTTAACATATTTTTTAGGCTGCAACAAAAGTTTTCTTTATTATGTGAAGATTTTGACATTAATATTACTTATTAATTTCCAGCTTAATTTTTTTAATGTGTGAGTTGTTTTATGGAAGTTTTATTCAGAAACACGAGGTGACACTAATATCATCTATAATAATTCATCCTGATTATTTAAAATGTTTGAGGATATCTGCCAACTTGTCCACGAAGTGAGAGACCACCGACCATTCACTGCAACTGTGCCTGCTACTAAAGAGCATAATCATATGACGAGCATTTGAAAAGTTCATTGCCTGAGTATGAAGGTTTTATCTGAGGAGCCTAGTAACACGTTACTTTTCGGCGCCTCCGTAGCCAGGTGGGCAGGAGCAGCAGTGCGTAGCACATGCTTCTTGATTAGACCAGGGTTCGAGCCTGCGACCACCAAATACGGATGATGCGGAAAGGTCAGGGAATGACCACCACATTTCCCCGGAGCAATATGGCCTTAGTTGCTAATGCTTATAAAAAACCAAATAACAACAATAACAACAACGTTACTTTTCAACAGAGTCCGGATCCCTTTGAAGTCAACATACTTTTGCCACCAATGCTGCAACGCACTGATTCCAGCTGTTAAAAAAGGTTTTCTCCCTGGCCTCCAGGAATGCATCCACTGCAGCAATGATATCACTGTTGGTTGGAAAATGGATGCCTGAAAGGTAATTTTTCAAATTAGGAAAGAGGTGAAAGTATAATGGTGCTAAATCTGGTGAATAAAGGTGATATTTCAAGATTTCAAAGCCACATTCATGCAGTGTAGCCTTGGGGGTGTCAAACTTATGCGCAGGCACATTTTTCTTTTGGAACAAGATTTCTTTACTGAGTTTTCTTTGGCATGTAACCTTGATGTTTTCATGCACGTTTCACAAGGTCAGCATAATATGCCCCTGTGACTGCCTGGCCTTTCTGAAGGTAACCACTAGCAACACTCCATCAGTATCCCAAAAAACCTATGCCATCAACTTCACAGCAGAAGGAAATGACTTGGATTTCTTTAGAGGGCAAGAAGAGCTATTTTTTCACTGTTTGGGCTGCTTCTTTGTTTCTGGCTGAAAGCGATGGATATCCATGTCTCATCAATGGTCACAAACCTTGTAAGGAAATTTGCTGGATCTGCTTGAAAAAGATACAAAAATGTTCACCTGACTTGTGACAACTCTTGTGCATTTTTAATCTGCTGTCAACAACTTGGTGGTCCGTTGTGCTGACAACTTTCTCATAGCACGAACCTCTGTTATGTGGTACACACATTTAGATGAGATACCAAGACTGCAATATACCAAGCTATTACTCGTCAATCACACATCAACAAATCATGCACCCTATAAACAATTTCTAGTGATGTACATTGGAAGTTAAAAATATGACAATTGTAGGTAAATTTCAGAGCACAAACCTCAAGTTTGTGCATAACTGTGAGCAAACAAAATTAAAAAAAATTTTTTTTTATGAAAACCCCAAACACGAGAGGTATTAGAACCTATAGTACTTAGTACTGTGCTTGGGTTGGAGGTTGAGAAGATGAAAGAAGATATTTGTTGACATTAGACTTGAACTTCTGTCATTTTTGGGAAATACATGTGAAGGAAGGTTGTTCCAGAAAATGGCAGTTGAATGAATAAATGAGGAAGATGAAAAGTTGGTTCTTTCCATCTTCCTCATTTGAAGTTGGACAGTAAATGGATGTTGGCTGGTGGCGGCACGTTTGGACTGTTTTGAAAGAGAGAGCGGGAATTATAGAAGCCAATTCAGACAAACAGTGCCCATGGAAGTATCTGTAGAAAAGGCATGCAGCAGAAACAGTACGTCTATGAGACAGTGAGTGGAGAGACTCTGTTAGAGAGGAGTCATTAATTAACCTAACTGCCCTCTTCTGAATGGAATCTAGAAGCCTGAGAGAGGTTTTGGGGGCACTGCCCCAGATGTGGGAACAATATTCCATGGTAGGGCAGATTTGCGATTTGTACAGAGTGAACAGCTGTTTGGAAGAAAAGTAACGCCGAGAACGAAAGAGAAAACCAAGTTTTTTAGATGCACAGGAAGCAATATTTGTAATGTGCTTGTGCCAAGAGAGATTAGAAGTCAGGGTAATCCCCAAAAGAGATATATCAACTTGCCGAGAAATCGGAGTGCCACCAAAGATAAGCATAGGGGCAGAAGAATCCTTTTTGCGAGATATAAGACAAGAATGAGTTTTAGAAGGATTGGAGAATCACCTGGAGATCGGCATTTAAGGAATTGGTAGCGGATATTCGAGAAGTTGAAGCTGATTGAACGGGATAAGGTTTCACAAAATGGAAAGTGGAATGCAATGTGCTATCATCGGCAAAACTATAGATAGGATTTCCAGTCAATGCAAGAAGGTCATTAATATACAAGAGGAAAAGAGTGGGAGAAACTGAACCTTGGGGATCACCAGCATTTGGAGAAGTTAGAAGATAGAGAGCCATCTACCCTCACCCTCAGTGAGTGATCAGAGAGAAAACTGGATAACCAATTACAAAAAACAGTTGGAAAACCATAAGACGGAAGCTGTTTAGAAGACCTTTATGCAAAACACAATCAAAAGCCTTTGAGATATTAAGAGCAACTGCTTGTGTTTCACCGAACTTTTCTGTTGAATTTTTTCATAAATGAATAACATAAGCCAGAATATCACCAGTGGATCGACATTGACAGAATCCATACTGGCATTCGTTGATCAGATGGAAGGTTTCTAGGTAGCTTAAGAGTAGGCGGTTAATTGATTTCTCCATTAGTTTAGAAAGAGTAGAAGTAATTGCAATAGGACGATAATTATATGGGAGGGATTTGACACCCTTTTTAGGAACTGGCTGGATATGAGCAAATTTCCAAGCAAAAGGAAAAACAACTTTGGAATAAGAAAGTGAAAAAAGGCGGCAAAGAACAGGAGTAAGTTCAGGAGCACATGTTTTGAGAACAAGTGGAGAAATACCATCAGGACCTAGAGCTTTCTTTGCATCAAGATTCGTCAAAATCCTTCTGACATCCTTTTGACAGAAGACCACAGGAGGCATTGAATGGAGCGTGTTGGGAATGGTGGGAGGTGTTTTACCAAGATCATTAATACAAGAGTTGGAAGAAAAATGGGATGCTAGCAGGTCAGCTTTATCCTTGGCTGAAGTGACAACAGAACTATCTGGTTTTGATAGAGGTGGGAGCAGAGATGGGCAAAAGTTGCGACCAATAGCTTTGGCAAGAGACCAGAATGCTCGGCTACCATTAGGGCAAGAAACAAGTTTTCTACTCTTAGTCTGTTCAAAATCTAGTTTGGACTGATTAATATTTGCTTTACAATTGTTGTGAGCTTTGGTGTAGGCAGAAAATGAAACTGAAGAATTGGAAACAAGCCAATTACTATATGCAACGTTCTTCTCTTGAACAGCCTTAGCACATTTATTGGAAAACCAAGGTTTAGATAAAGGACAAGATTTTAAAGTGGAGTGTGGAATAAAGGAATCAATTCCTACAAGAATAATTTCACTGACACGATCTGAGCAAACGTTGACATCAGAAGTTTTGAAACAGCAATCCAACCAAGGAAATGAAATCTCGCAGGTCATCCAATTTTGCATTCTTGTAATGCCAAACCATATGAGGTTGGGAACAGCCAAGAGATAATGGCTCTATGGAGAAGAGACAATCACCAAGTTGTGATCTGAGATGCCTAAAGTACCACTTACTTTGACCATGTACTTAGAAAGGTTGATTGTTGGAAAAAGACAATGTGTTGGCTGTATGGTTAGGATTGTCCGATATTCTTGTAGGTAAATGAACAATCTGTACAAGGTCATTAGTAATTGCAAAAGCCTCAGCATCTCGACCAGCTGGGTCGGTGTGACTAAAAAACAGAAGCCAGCTGGAGTTGTAAACATTAAAAACACCAAGGAAAATTATCTCACTGTTAGGAAAATTGGACTGGAGAAAGTCAAGTTGTAGAGAGAGGAAGTCAAAGAGTTCCAAGTGATTAGTGGAGTTGGGAGAACGGTAGAGACAATATGAATTTGACACAATGAGGTAGAGAGATTTTAAGCCAGAGAAGATCGAAAAGAGGAGATTCCAAATTACCAAGTCTCTGACAGGGAATATCGGAACGGACATATGCACAAGTACTACCTTTGAGGGAAAAGGAATCATACAGTGAATAATTTGGGCAACTGAGATGAGCAGTAGTTGAATCAACCGATAACTGAGATTCTGTCAGGAGAAAGTACATGGGGTTTGGCAGACTGCAAGTGGAAATGGATGTCGTTGAGATTAGAATTGAGACCACGTATATTTGTGAAATGAACTAGGAAGTGTTTGGGAGGTTTAGATCTTTTCGCAGATAAACTTACTCTATTAGTTTGACAATTCATGCAATAGGACGATATAATTCAACAGTAAGAAAAAGTGGGTGGGTTAAGATCTGGGTAAGAATATACCCAGATCCTTGACATAATGTGGCCTTGACAATGCCCCCCCCCCACACTACTCGGACTCCCTCGAGTCACTATCTGGCAGAGTAGAGGTAGCAAGATTATTATACACTAGCTGAGCTGATCCGGAAGCCTCCTAAAGAACTACCAATAGGTTCAGTCCGGTGTACTAACTAGCGGCCGGCCTGCAAACACCCTTTTAGGGCTGTACCCTCGAAATGTAAGGAAGATTGGATCACGCCATGATGTTCATCATAACCTCAAAAGTCATCAGTCATACTGCATGATGGAAGAGGTGGGGAAGGGTTGACCGGAACTTAGCTCTGGAGACTAAACATGGGTTCCACCACTTCAAGCCCCCAATAAGCAAAGTGGTGGTATTGCACTGGTTGATGAGAGTCATCTACCACCTAGTATTGCCTAGTAGCACAGAGGGGCGGGATTCCTCCATGTGGTGTGGGTGCCACACCTCGACCCCTGCTTCACACCTGGGTGGTCACCCACAGTGTACTTGTGAAAGGAGGTTATACCCAGGATTACTAACAGTCCCACCATCGTGAAGGTGCAAGCAGAGTATTTGGCTGTCACAGACCATCCAGACTTCACCGAAATTGGGTCCACTTGACTTGAATGTCACCCGAATAACATTTCCATCAGCGTTTTAGACTCCCAGGTAGCAAGTACAGCTTGTCTGGCATATCTGAGAGAATGCCTGTGACAACCTCAAGGACCAAATTTACTACAATTAATCTCATATTGAGAAGGTGCTCTACAATGGTAACAACTATTGCACTATGTGATGAAATGCTGCATTGTAGCAAAACTAGTTTTCTCAGAGGAATATACAAACCTGAGGTTTTTGCCTTAACGTGTACTAAAATTTAAAGTTATTATAAAATAAGTGAATGATGAATGATGTCTTGGTACTTAACGCCTAAAGCAGTGGTTTTAATTTCAGGAAAGAGGGCTATGATAGTTTAAAATGATACATGGTTTCTATCAAGTGGTCAGAGAGAACAGATAAGGCAAATAATATGCAATACTAGGCAAATACATAATGAAATGATTTCCATAATTGAACTCTCTTGATTAGTAATCAAGAGAGTTCAATAATTTAAATATTTATTTGGTAAAAAATCATCAAGCTCATTTGAATTTCAATAATAGAGAAAATTCGGCTAGTTTAGTTCAGAAAAAAAAAAAAAAAAAAAAACCTCTTGAAAAGGGTTAGATAAGTGAATAAAATCTGATGGTATATAAAAAAATTTATATGAAATCAGTATTAGTATTCAGTATTAGCAATGGCATGATACAAGGAAACCTATAACTTATGCTGCACCAGACTAAAAAAAAAAAAAAATAAAAAAATAATTAATAAAAGAATAGGAAATAGACAACCTATGCGCTTTCCTCCTTCTGTAGGTAACCACGCAGTTTGCCTTTGAATTTCTCCAAATTGTCAGCTTTAGCCACCCATGTATGTAACATATTCCAGTAATTTATAACTCGCTGGCTAAAATAAAACTTCCTGTAATCCAGTCTAAACATCTTCCCCCCCATTGCTTGAATTTATGCCCCCCCCCCCCCCAAGTTCTAGAATAATTTATAACTGTAAAAATTTTGTCTTCAATTTCGTTGATGCCCCTTTGCCAAACTCACCAGGCGAGTTATCCATCTTTGGACCCTTTCAAGAATAACATTCTTATCTCTACTAGCAAATGTTAGAAGGGCCATCGTGTCCTATCGATAAATAATCGAAAGGACACCATGGCCCTTCCATGCAACCTGTCTACAATGCTCTGAGAACTTTTTCTGACTGTATATCAAGGTTTAGGCTTAAATGGTTGTCAAATGAACTAATGAGACTCGAAGAAAAATGAATGGGATGCATATAAATTATCAGGTGACACAGAAACCTATGGTAGATATAAGCTAGTCTGTAATCAAGTCACAAAGGTGGTTAGGCAGGCGAAGGAAGATTATGAGAAATCGTTGGCAATGGATGCTAAGAAAAACAGCAAGGATTTCTTTACTTATATAAACTCTAAAAGGAAGGGGATGAATCTGATTGGTCCACTTGATATTGATGGTTTGACTGTTGATGATCCTGCTCAGATAGCAAACAAACTGAATGAGTATTTTGCATCTACATTCACACATGAGGAGTTATTAAGGATTGAAAATACCACAAGGTTATCAAATTGTAACAGGGTACTTAATTATTTTGTAATAACTGAGTGCAAAGTGGAGGAGAAATTGTTGAAGTTAAACATAAGAAAGGCACCTGGGGTGGATGGGATCTATCCAGTTATATTAAAGGAGGCAGCAAAGGAAGTAAGCAAACTCTTAGCCATAATTATGAGAGCATCCTTGGACTCAGGGGAGTTCCCCATGGACTGGAGATGTGCAAATGTATCCCCAATTCACAAAGGGAGATCGAAAGGTGACACGAGTAATTAGAGACCAGTTAGTTTAACTTCTGTTCTGGGGCAATTAATGGAGTCACTGGTTAAAGATGCATTGCAGGATCATCTAGACAAGACTGCAGCAATAATTCAGACATAGCATGGGTTTGTTAAGGGAAAGTCTTGTCTGACAAATCTGAATGAATATTATGATGTGGTACAAAGGAACTAGATGCAAAAAATAATTTTGATATGATATACTTGGATTTCAGGAAAGTTTTTGACACTGTTGCACATGGAAGACTATTGTACAAATTGGAACAGAATGGTATTAAGGTTAAGTTGCTACAATGAATAAAAAGATGGTTGAGTGGGAGAAGACAGAGGGTAGTAATCAATGGGCACTGCTCTTCGTGGACTAATGTTATTAGTGAAGTCCCACAGGGTCCAGTGTTGGGTCCACTGTTGTTTTGTATATTTATCAATGATATTGATGAAGGTATATCAGGCTTAGTATCAAAGTTTGCAGATGATACAAAGGTTGGCACGGTTGTTAATGACAGTAATGGCAGTGTGCTACTGCAACAGGATCTAGTAAATTTGGGCAGATGGGCTAAGAAGTGGCAACTGAAGTTTAACCTTGACAAATGCAAAGTACTACATATGGGTAGAAGTAACTCTAGAGGAACGCACCAACTGTGTGGTACTACACTTAAGGTGGTAGAAACTGAAAAAGACCTGGGAGTAATTGTGCAGTCAGATATGAAGTTTTCTGAGCAATGCAGACAGGCTGCCAGGGCATCATGGGGTTTTTTCAATGATATACAGGAATTTTGCTAGCAGGGAAAAGGAGGTGATTGTCCCTCTGTATAAAGCAATGGTCAGGCCACGCCTTGATTACTGCATACAGGTCTGGAGGCCTCATTTTAGGAAGGATGGAGATTTGCTTGAGTGTGTACAGAGAAAGGCAACTAGATTGGTGAGGAGAATGAAGGGATCCTCTTACCAAGAGAGTCTTAAGTTCTTAAAATTGCAGCGGCTGGAGACTAGGCTCCTGAGAGGTGATCTGATTGAGATGTAAAAGGCCTTGAATGGGTTGAGCACACTGAATTATGATGGGATTCTTCCACTTGTTCAGATTACGAACCTAAGGGGACATAAATTCAAATTGAGGAAAGACAGATATAGAACAGATGTGCAGAAATTTGCCTTTAGCCAGCGGGTGGTTAATTGCTGGATCAAACTTCCATTTGTCACTGTGGAAGTTGATAGGTTAAATAAATTTAAGGAGTAACTGGACAAACATTTAGAGGGAATTGTTGTTTAAATTTTTTGGCTGATGCTGCATAAGCTCATACGCTTGCTTTCTTGCATCACACCACTATTACTACTACTACCTAGGACAATCTCTCACCTGAGGGAGAGATTGTCCTTTGTGGCGCATGCCACATATGTGCAGGATAAAGTGAAACGGCTGTATGCCAAGCTCCAGCGTGTAACATTCGTAGATTGGGGTATAAAGGAGGATACCCTTCACCTCCTTTATGACATTTTTACCCCGATCCTGACTTACACAGCTGGGGCTTGGGGAGGGTCAATCGAACACTCATGTCCGTAGGAGCTTATCCTCTGCACAAACGTTTGCTCTCTTTAGGATCACCAAATCATGCAGGACTGTGGCCATGGATGCCTTGTGCGTCCTTGCTGGGAAGATGCCAGCGGAGTTGGTTGTGGTGCAGTATGCCCTTAAGCAAGGACTTATCAGGCAGATTTTCGGTGTCAGGTCGTGCCTGGTGGGGCAGGCTGCTGCTTTTCTCAATTTGCCAGCGGAGCGATGGCGAGTTAGTGAAGAATTGGGTCCCATCTGGCAATTGCAGTGGACCAAATCTGAGAAAGGTAGACATCTATATGCCTCTATACCATCAGTCCAGATAGCAACGTTCCTGGTTTCAGTTTGGGTATGCAGCTAGTGCTGTTCTCTCTCTGGACATGGCCTGAGGTCTAGGTTGTTCTGTCTGTCTGGGGTTGTCCCCTTCGGAGGCTTGTGAGTGCGGAGAACCTGAGATTGGCCTCCACATACTGCTTTTTTGTCCCTTTTATGTGGACAAGAGCGAGGGACGCTCGCTGTCACTGAGGATAACTTGGTTGAATTATTCAATAATTATGATAACTTTAGTTATTTCATTGATTTTGTTAAAAACACTTATTTGAGATGTAAGGCGATGCCTGGCTGGTAGTAGTCGACCTACCTCCTTGTGGTGGGGTGTGACTTCCCATCCCCACCGCGAGGCCAAATGGTCGAAATAATAATAATCATTGTGATTTCAGTTGACCAGTGGGTCTTATATTTTGTTTGTTTGTTGTTTTAAAACCTACTGAATTGTAGAAGAAACAAAATATGAATGAGAACCCAGGTGGCAACTTGGGATGGAAGCTCACTCAAATAACAAATGACTACTTGCACCACCTTTGTTTAAATGTATCCCATCTGTACAAAACAGATTTCTTCTATCTACAAGTGCAGGCTAAGCTGATAAAATCTTCCCCCTCTTCCCAAAAGCCTTGCAGAGTCCTTCAAGTCTTGAGTTAATAAGGTCTTTAGCATATAATCCCTACTATCGTGTCTGGACAGAATTGCAGACACAGATATTGTCTGTGTCTGCAATTCTGTCCTAACTCGTGGAATTTCTTCAGCATGATTCTATATTTGTCTAACAAATCATCAGATCATATGTGCTTAATATCATTAGTCCCCACATGAATAATAACATTCTCTTTACCCCCCCCCCCTTAAAATCTGACAATCTGTTAGTGACAGCATTAATTGTCGCTCCCAGCAGACATACCCTGGTTCTAGTCCACCTATCCCTATTACATAAAATATTTCCTGTTTCCCTAACAATGGAGTCTCCTAATAGAACTGAGTCCTTTTGAATTAATACTTTAATAATAAATCACGTCCTTTTGAATTGTTGTTGTTGTTTGGTTTTTAGGAGCATTAGCAACTAAGGCCATATTGCTCCGGGGATATGCGGTGGTTATTCCCTGACCTTTCCGCATCCTCCGTATTTGATGGTCACAGGCTTGAACCCCGGTCTAATCAAGAAGTGTGTGCTACGCACTGCTGCTCCTGCCCACCTGGCTACGGAGGCAGCTCCTTTTGAATTAATGCAGCATTAAAATCTACACCAAAACAATAAAAATATGCACAAAAATTTAAACCTAGTTGTTATAGCAACATCAGTTCCTACCAAAAAGGTTATTTCCAAATCTGAAAACAAAACAGCAAACAAAAAAAGAAATATATTATCTTCTCAATATGTACATGATGGTTTTTTTTTTTTTTTTTTTTTAAGCATAATATTTAAATTTCGTAATTCTATATTTTCATGAAAAGTAAAGCTATAAATTTCATATAAATTGTGGATGCTGGAAAATTTTCTGCCATATTTGAAATCAACATGAAACAAATTGGGTAATATATACACTCACTGCCTTGCATTTCAGGCATTGTGCTAAGCGACTGCACAAAGGACACTGGGTTAACCTATTGACATATATGGTAAAATGATACAGAAGAGCATTCAAAACAGATGCTGAAATTTTGAAAAGAATCAGAGCTGCTGTTTCCAATTTATCACAATATAGCAGACAGAATTGAAGGGGTCAAAAAATCATGTGATGAAAATTTGGCATGTTTCCAACTTTTCCTTCTAAAACACCTCAGGTGAGAGATACCTTTACAGCAGTAATGCACAACCTTTATCAACGGGCTGCAATACAGATATTTAGAAGCCTGTGGGCTGCATTAAGAAAAAGTGTAGTAACTACAAAAATTACTTTATAATACTATTGGTCTGATGTGTTAACATTGTAAATAAGTTTTATTTGTGCATTTGAATTTATTATCACATTAGTATATACATACAGTAACTAAGAACAAGACATTATATTTTTTAATTATATTTAACAACAAAAATACACAACAAATGCACAAATAAAATTTATTTACAATGTTAACACATCACACCAATAGTATTATAAAGTAATTTTTCTAGTTACTACAATTTTTCTTAATGCAGCCCGTTGATAAAGGTTGTGCATTACTGCTGTAAAGGTATCTCTCACCCGAGGTGTTTTAGAAGGAAAAGTTGGAAACATGCCAAATTTTCATCACGATTTTTTGACCCCTTCAATTCTGTCTGCTATATTGTGATAAATTGGAAACAGCAGCTCTGATTCTTTTCAAAATTTCAGCATCTGTTTTGAATGCTCCTCTGTATCATTTTACCATATATGTCAATAGGTTAACGAGTGTCCTTTGTGCAGCCCCCTTCGTTAAAAAAAAAAAATTTACCTTACAGCCACTTATTTAAATTTATTATCACATTAGTACATACATACAGTAACTAAGAACAAGACATTATATTTTTTAATTATATTTAACAACAAAAGTATGCTTTTTATTATTTCAATGGAAAAAAAAAAAAAAAATCGAAATATTGGTAGACAAACTGATGATCTTTAATATAAGTTTTAATTCTCCATTCATGCTAGTGGGATCTTTGAGCCTGCATTGCTTTTGCTAAACATTTTTTGTCTGCCGTGAAACACTAGACATTTCATGTCTAGTGTTCTTCCTTAACACTGAATTTAAATTTTCATCTGTCAGCAGATTTCTCTACTTCGATTTAATCATCTTCATCAGTGAAAATTCCTGTTTGCAAATGTAAGTGCTTCCAAACAAACAGGCACAATAAGCTGCTTTCTGTGAGTGAGTGAGTGAGAGATATTCGGAAAGGCTTCTTTTGAAATACATTTATAGAAGTTTAGTAGACTCCTCTCTTTGAACTTGTAGAGCAACTCATCATTACATTCAATGAGTTATTATTATTAGCCATATAGTGCAAGGAAGCCTGAGGCTTATGCTGAACCAGCCAAAAAAAAAAAAAAAAAAATTCCTGCCTTACCCCGAGAGAGAGAGAGAGTCAGAAGTAGAAGGGCATCACTAAGAAAGCTTGAAAGAGAAGAATGATGATAACCAGCTCAGGACCCTGGGTTTGACAAGCCCACACTCACCAGATGTGAGCCCCTAGTTCTATATAAATTTGAAATAGCATCTTTATAGGAAGTTTTGAAAGGATTTGCAGAACTTTTCAATGTTTTTATCATACTCTATACCTATATCATCCTTTCCATGAAAGATTGTTGAATATGCTCTACATGGAAAAGCTATTCATATTATATTTGTTAAAAGTTTCTTGGCACCTAGGGAAGTGAGAAGTATTATTGTTTTTTAGTTGTTCTAATTTTAACTGAAAGACTGACAGCCTGTTGACAAGTTCACAAATCAATTGGTTTCTGCCTTGTAATTTCTCATTTAATTCATTAAGATTCGCTATAATATCTGGCAAAAATGCTAAGTCACAAATTCATTCATCGAATATATTCACATCATGTTCTTTTTCTAGTAAAAACATCTTTATTTCCTCAAAAAGCGACATAAACACTGCAATGATTTGCATCTGCTAAACCAATGGATTTCAGAACAGTCATAATATTGCCACATTCAGCTTCTATTTCCTAAAGAAATGCTTTAAATTTTCTTTGGTTCAGAGAACTAGTTCTGATTAAGTTAATCCCCTCAATGACACCATCCATAACTTTATGAATACCAAGGTCTCTCTCCCTATTAGATGTTTTCAGGTGATTATGCAATGATAATTCTTCACTCATTTTTTGTCCCAATTACCATAAATGTTTCGACAGAAGAAACACCGCGCCCCTTTGAGATCCAATCATTAAAGGAGTTACATCGGAAACTATTCCCACAAGCCCATTCAAATCCATGTGGTTTTCAAGGCTTTTAAGTAAGCCTTCAAAGGTGATCGGATCCTTTTTGTCTGACTTTTCACAAGATACAGCTCAACTATTTCTTCATATACTTCAAATTCTGATATTATTCCCCATGCAAATATACACATTTATGAAGTTGATGAAACATCAGTCAGCTCATTTACTACCAATGAATAATAAACATTTTCTGAAGGTTTCCAAATATTTCGTTTCAACATCATGTGAAATTTCTACCAGGCAGCATTGTACAGCCAACCAATTTAAGCCGATGAAGTCGAAATTTTCCACAAAATTCGCACAACATAGCTTCTGTGATACGACATTAAACATTTTTTAATGAAATCTCCAGTAAAGGGTCTTGATAATTTCACAATCAAATGAGATATATCAAAGCTAACTTCCAAAGCTTGTTCTGAAGTATCTGAACATTTTGTAAATACAGCTTGTTGTGCTTTAAGGGTTTGAATCTTCTTTGAAATTTTTTGTTTTCACAGTAACGTTTTAAATTATATTCCTTTGGAATGCTTAGAATTTGATTGCAAATTAAAAGGTTAATGTAATGTTTTTGTTATATAAATTAATATTTTTCTGTCCATTAGTCTTGAAATTACTCGTCCTTCTTTATTTATGGTCAGTCGACATTTTATAAAGTTACTAAAATGATTTAATATATAAAATATGTTACAATTCCACTGCATGGAAACAAATATTATTATTATTATTTTTTTTTTTTGGTAGTTGTTGGCGCATAGGCTTTTGTGACCATAATGCACCTCCCAAGGTTTTTGCAGTACTTTGATCCAAGCCCGAGGCGGGAATCGAACCCGCGACCTTTGGGTTGCTAGGTAGGCACTTTACCCACCCGGCTAGCCTGGTCGGCGGAAACAAATATAAATCCATTTCTAATTCAAAATCCAATTCATAGATACAATTCTGTAAATAACATAAATAAAAATAAAATTAGAATCCAAAGATAAATGCAACCATTGAAGTGGATTACACATCAAGAGAAGAACTGTTATGAACGATGATAATTTTAAAATTTAAAATAAAGTCATGCTACATCATTTCATTTTTTTATTTGCAATTGAAAATATTATTAAATTGGTATAAATATATTATTAAATAAATGCATATTATTATTTACTGGAAAATTACTATATTATAAAAGCAGAATGTAAAATACTGTTAAAATTTTTTAAAATCAGCATGAGTGGTTGTGGAGGCTGCATAAAAACATTGTCGGGTTGCATGCAGCCCGTGGGTTGTGCACCTCTGCTTTAGGGTAAGTAATATACAATATACTTTCATTTATGTAGATTTATTTTGGGTGAGAGGAGGATCAGGAAAGCTTTCTAGGGACCAAAGAAACATTTGAAACTAATATAGGCTAAGACACTATACAGACACATTTCCCCTATACAGACACATTAGCCGCTAATATGTCTGTATAGGGGAAACTGGTTGTTGATTAGGAATTTTCACAGAACACATTGGGAAAATATGATCTGAAATTTTCTTGTTGAGTAGTGGTCAAACAAGTGAAAAATATATATACTTCATTAATGTTATAGATATAATGTAATACCCAATTCTTACACTTATCCTAAGGAATGTTATGAAATAAATATTATAACATAACAAGAAAATATATGTATATATTAAATAATATTATTTACATAGGATGATTTTCAGCTAAGATTGCGATCGCTCTGTACCATACAGTTAAGTAGGGGAGGATTAGCGTAACAATGGGGGGGGGGGTAGCTGGACAGTGCCCAAAAGTACAATGGGAGCACCGTAAGGCCAGTTCAAGTCGCTATAAACAGAAAGTGAGCAGAAAAGAACAAGGGAACCGACTCCCCCTTGTGGAGAGGAAGAATTTTAAAGCCTAAGAGGGTGGACAGAACCCTGGATGCGGCATACGCCATATGGAAATGGCTAGATGCTAGATAAAACAAACCGACTCCTTGAGCACTTACTGATTTCAAGGAGCGGTAGAGAAAAAACAGAGTGGACTAATAGTGGTAAGTGAATCGGGAATGATCACAAGGAAATATCTAGAAATTTCTAGACTTCCGGAAGGCGCCTCCGTAGCCAGGTGGGAAGGAGCAGCAGTGCGTAGCACATGCTTCTTGATTAGACCGGGGTTCGAGCCCGTCACCACCAAATACGGAGGATGCGGAAAGGTCAGGGAATGACCACCGCATATCCCGGAGCAATATGGCCTTAGTTGCTAATGCTCCTAAAAACCAAATAACAAAACAAAAAAACAAAACTTCCGGAAGTTGATTGAAGCTTCTAGAAATTTCCAGAACTCGGATGTTTCCCCAGGAAAGGGAAGGGCCAAGAAAACGGAGGAAGTGGGAGAGAGCAAATGAGAATATAGAGATGATGAAGAACGAACTGCAATTGGATCAGAATAGAAGGGGTGGCTGAAACAAAAGGAGATGCAAGAGAAGACAGAGGGCGAGTTTTTTGACAGTTTGGGCAGTTTTTGGAAGTTTTGAGAGTTCCTGTGGGTGGGCCTGAGTGATGTGCGGCCGGAAAGAAATCCCAAGAAGTGCCGGGAGAATCGCTGGAATGTGGTAGTGGAAATTGAAGCAGTTTGTCGCAAAGACAATTCGTTAAGCAAGTTCTGGGAGAAGTCAGCCGCAATGTGGAAATAGGAAGGAGATACCCAATGAAAGATGGAAACACATATGCTGGAGCTGAGTAAAAAGGATCGGAAGGTCTCAGTATAGAAAGATAAGGAAGAGCTATATAGTCTGGCTTCTTGATAAAGCTGTAAGGATAGTCCTGATAATTCTAGTATGCGCCCCAGTATCATCGAGCTGATCAGATGCCCAAAAAGCAGGCCAGAGCAACTTATTTAATAGCCATATGGAGAGAAGAGCGAGTTCCTGAATGAAGGAGAATCCCTGTAGATGAGCAGCAGTTCCTTAGCCGATGACTAATTCCTGTAGGAGCCTGATGACGCCCTATATTGATGATGATGGCCGCCCCTGACCTGAGAAAAAGGTTGTGTAAAGAGTGATCCCCTAAGTGTTATGTAAGTACCAGATAATAGTTTTAAGCTTGAATTGAGGGAAAGGACTTTAGGAAATGTCTTTATTTAGTTGATAGTAGATTTGGTATTGTTTAGCATAAAAGGAAGGAAAGAGTTCATAAGATATAGATATATGTACTTCATCACAAAGATAAGTTTATTAAGCAAGGAAGATTTAGATGTACTGTATGTACTCGAGCCTAGTGTGTTTTAAGTTGAGATTATGTTCTATGCACATGTAATCATTCTGGAAGGGATAATTAAAGAAAGATTATAGCGGGGATTTGTAAATCTAGGAAAATACACATATAGGTGTTATGCTCACTGCTGTAATCCCTGTTGGGAAGTTTAAATTGTTAGAAGACAGGAGAATGTTATAAGATGTAAACTAAACCAGAAGAAGAAAAGGCAGAAAGACATGAAGATATATGAGTTGTGATTATCATTACATCTTAGCACACATATAATGCTATTAATTAACATAATCACCAAATGATGATGTATGATATATTCTTTTAATGTATATACTGTGAATAAACAACATTGTATATGTTTATCAAGTGTAGTATGAGTACTTTGAATACTCATACTACACTTGATAAAGTGCTTTGAATACTCATACTACACATTTTGAATACTCAGCCAGTCCAGAGGAGACATACACAAACTTCTATTCCCCCAGAATCTGTGATCTTCTGTGCAATATACAAGTCAGGTGTTAATGTGGGAGGGTGTGAATTAGGGGGAAAATAAACGGGGAAATACAAAGTCAAGAGAGGTGGGATAGAAATTTAAAGAGATTTATTAATTAATAATAATATAATAATAAAGAATTCTATCCCCCACAATAACTAGAAATTTAGAGAAAAACTAACTGCAAAATTTCTGGTCCCATCTTAATAAAATTTAAGATGACCCAAGAAATATTTCTAAAAGATTCAAATATAAAATTTCACTTAAATCCATTTGTTAGGGGTTGAGTTGTTACATACAGATGGGCAGACATGTCCAAGACAATAGGCTCTCACATTTGTGAACACACCAAACAAACAAAATAAAAAAACTATTGCATATATCAGAGAATATAAGAAAACTAACATAATATTACTAATAAAATACATATACATTTGTGTATATTAGCATTAATAGAGGCATATGATGCAAGAAAGCAAGCTTATGCAGCATCAGCCAAAAAAGAAAGCTCCCATTTCATCCCTCCGTTCGTTCCAAATACCTGTCTAGCTCAGCCTTAAATTTATTTAGGCTAGCAACTTACACAACAAAGTATGGAAGTCTGTTCCACCAACCAACCAACCACACGCTGGCTAAAGGCAAACTCCCGTACATCTATCCTACATCTGTCTTTCCTCAATTTGAATTTATACCTTCTCAAATGATTATTCTGAGCAAGAGGAAGAATTCCATCTGCATTGAGCATGCTCAAACCATTCAAGGCTTTATACACCTCAATCAGATCACCTCGCAGGTGCCTAGTCTCCAGACACTGTAATTTGCAAAATTTAAGCCTTTCTTCGTAAGAGCAACCCTTTGTTCCAATCACTAATCTTGTTGCCCTTCTCTGTACTCTTTCTAACAGCTCTACATCCTTCTTAAAATGAGGCCTCCAGACCTGTATACAGTATTCAAGGTGTGGCCTGACCATTGCCTTATATAAGGGGAGAATCACCTCCTTATCCCTGTTGGAAAAATTCCTGTATATCATTGACAAGACACTATGAGCTACTCTTGCAGACCATCTCCACTGCTCAGAAAACTTCATATCTGCCTGCAAAATTACCCCCAGGTCCTTTTCGTTCTCTACCACTGTCAGTGTAGTACCACAGAGTTGATACGTCACTCTGGAGTTGCTGCTTCCCATATGTAGTACTTTACATTTGTCAATGTTAAACTTCATTTGCCACCTCTCAGCCCATCTGCTCACCTTTTCTAGATCCTGTTGCAGCAGCGTACTGTCATTAGTGTCCTTAACAACCCTGCCAATCTTTGTATCATCTGTAAACTTGGCCATTAAGCTGGATATACCATCATCAATATCATTTATAAATACAGAAAACAACAATGGACCCAATACTGAACCCTGAGGGACTCCACTAATAACATTAATCCACGATGAGCAGTGTCCATTGATTACCTCTGTCTTCTCCCACTCAACCATCCCATTATCCATAGCAGCAATTTGCCTCCAATGACACACTGTTCCAATTTGTGCAGCAGTCTTCCATGTGCAACAGTATCGAAAGCCTTTCTAAGATCCAAATATATGATATCAAAGTTATTCCCTGCATCCAGTTCCTTTGTGACCACACCATAGTATCTAATCAAATTGGTCAGGCAAGACTTTCCCTTACTGCTGTGTCCGAGCTATAACCGAAGTCTTTTTCTCGATGATCGTGCAGTGCTTCTTTAACCAGTGCCTCCATTAATTTTCCTGGAACAGAAGTTAAACGCACAGGTCTATAATTACTTGTGCTGCCCTTTGATCCTCCTTTGTGAATTGGGGGTCACATTTTCACATTTCCGGTCCGTGGGTACTTCCCCTGAGTCAAAGAAGCTCTCATAATTATGGCTAAGGGTTTGCTTACTTCCTTTGCTGCCTCCTTTAATATAACTGGATAGATCCCATCCACCCCATGTGCCTTTCTTGTGTTTATCATCAACAATTTCTTCTCCACTTTCCCCTCAGTTATTACAAAATCATCCAGCTTACTCCCAGAGTTTAACTCACCTCTGGCATTCCCCTCCCTGAATAACTCCTCATGGGTGAATGTAGATGCAAAATACTTATTTAGTTTGTTAGCCACCTGAGCAGGATTATCAACAGTTGAACCATCAATAACCAGTGGACCAATCTGATTCATCCCCTTCCTTCTACAGTTTAGATAGGTTAAGAACTCGTTTTTCTTTGCATCCTTTGCCAAGGATTTCTCATAATCTGCCTTTGCCTGCCTAATCTCCTTTGTGACTTGGGTTTCCATCCATTAATTTATATGTATCCCATGCATTTTCCTTCTCTGCCACATCTCATTAGTTCATCTGACATCCATTTAGGCCTAAACCTTGAACAATATTTCTTAGTTGGTATGTAAAGCCTAGTAGCTTCCAAGATAAATTCTTTGAATGCTTCCCATTTTGAATTTGCTGTTGGTAACATCAGTTGGTCCCACTGTATAGAATATAAATACTGTCTCAGACCACCGTAGTCCCCTTTACGAAAGCAAAAACCCTTCCCTTTACCCCTGATGGTAGTTACTTCTTTGGGTAAATCCCACTTCAGCACACTGTGATCACTGCCACCTAGTGGTTCGTTTATCTGCAGATTTTTAATGCATGAAGAATCACTACTGATAATCAGATCAAGAGTATTACTCCCTCTAGTTGCCTCCCGAACATGCTGATTTAGAAAAGAATTATCCAATAAATCCACAAAACCCTTGCTAGTGTGTGTGAGTGACCAACCCACAAATTCCAGTCAATATCTGGGAAATTAAAATCCCCCATTATAAGAAAATCTGATTTACTGGCCCACTCTATTTCCCTGTACAGTTCCTTATTATACTCATCAGAATCATTAAACTTATAGCACACTTCTACTCTCAATTTTGATCTCCCAATGCTATGTCACACCAAACTTACTTGACACTGCACTGTCCAGCGATGTTGACTGGCTTCACTTCCTTGGATTCTTTTTGTGTTTCCTAACTATTAGTATAACCCCTCCTCCCTTCCTATCTTGTCTATCCTTCCTGTACACATTGTACTCCCCCAAATTCCAGTTCTGCATTCCTTATATCTGTTGTGACACCACATCTCTGATATCCCAACAATATCTGCCTTTGATGTTCTGAGAAATACCTCAAATTCATCAAATTTATTTGCCAAACTCCTAGCATTGGTGTATACACAAGTATACATGCACCTGTGCCTATTCTTAGCTCCCCTAACATGACCCATGTGTTTACTTGTACAGCAATGACTGCCAGCAGTTTCTGAAATACCCTGCATCTTGTGTTCCAGGCTGCTGCTCATTCCATTAGAAGCAGTGCAAGAATCACTTTCACCTCTGCCAGTGGCTACTGTTAATCTATCAGTCCTTATATCCCCCCCCAAGCTAGCAGTTTTCCGACCCACCTAACACTGCCTCGATAGCATCAGCAAATATTCTTGCACCCTTTCTATTTAAGTGTATCCCATCCCTGTAGAAGCAGTCTCTCCTGTTAACATGTATATGTATGTATTCTGCTATTAATGCGGAGATGTATTTTGTTAGTAAAATTATAAGATATGCAAATGGTAAATGAAAAATTTATGTGATTAAAAGGCAATTCGAATTCAATTGAATAAAATTATTCAAAGCAATTTCTCAGAGTAACAAACACTAATAATTATTTGGAAGCAAGAGAATAATTGCTACTGAGATGTGGATGAAGGGTATGGGTGCAGGTTAATAATTTGCTATAATTGAATGAATACATTATAATCCCTCCATTATGTTTATCCTAATTTTCTTGTATGCACTAATGAATACAGGAAAATTATGAATTTGTCTACAGAAAAATTCATTAATTTTTCATAATTTTCATAATAAAACTAATTATAGCATATTATAATTAGTTATATAATACAGCAAAAGGCTGGGAAGGGATAAACTAAATGATTTATGAAAATTGCCTGGGAGAACTTTCAAAAAAGCCTAGTGGTTTTTTTTTTTTTTTTTTTTGGCTGGTGCAGCATAAGCCTCAAGCTTCCTTGTGCCATATGACTAATAATAATAATAATAATAATAATAAGGAAAAGTGTTTTGATGTTCATATTTCTAATTTTACAGACGATGTTGGTATATCTTAACTATTTTAGCAGTAAAAAGTTCAAGATGGGTGCGGCATTTGTGAAAATTTAGCATTATAAATTTTATGAATACGGTACTACCATTTTTTTTTTTTTTTTTTTTGACTGGCTCTAAACGTTGTGGAAAAGCTTCATTTTCCAAAGAAACCAAGAGCGATGAAATTAAAACTTCATTTTTCATGTATGAAATCGAATTCAGTGAGCAATGCTTTTCAAAATGTCAAGACTAAAAGAGAAAATAAAGATGTGAGTCTATCTAAACATCCTGCACTTACCATTTTAGTGGTTTGTTTATTTTAACTACAAATTCTCTCCCCCCAAAAAAATCAGATAATGCACAACGCACACAGATATGAGAAATGTTCAACCACTATCTTACTACTCTGTAGTTATCACGATAGGCGTCGCTATAGTTGAGGTGACCTTCTGTTCTTTGAGGTAGTCTGCTTTAAAATGATGTCGTTCTTTGGTTTCTACTGTGATTTCATTTGCAGTTTGAAAATGAGCTCCTTGAGATTGTGAATATTCTAGTTTCCATTTTTTATCGTCTTTGATTTGCCGTATTCATAAAGGTAACAAATTTTCTTTAAAAATCTCCATGCTGATAAATAAGGTCTAATCCATGTAAAATTTTAATCAAATGTTTGTATATTTATGAACTCATCGTAATTAACAAATAATATGAGTTAATTGCATGATAATAAAAAACTTGCGCATGGTATTTCGTTCAGGAACCTTAGATAGTGGGAATGGCCAGTGATAATTGGATGGACTATGTAATTGTGTGCTGGAGTAAATCGAACCTCAAGATGTGACTATTTATCCTGTTTGACTTGCCTGGGTGGAAGTTTTGCCGAAATTACGAAAAACTAGCTTCCCACTAAAGTGCGTAGAACAAGATTTGAATGTTCTTAGAATGAAAGGAGCTTTGTGATTCCATCGTTCAACGAAAGTAAGGTGTTTTTGCATCTCTCGTTTATGAATTGAATTGATAAACTGGTGAGTGCTTCACTAGTTAGCAAGAGTCAAACACTAGTTTCATTTGAAATTGACTTAAAACGTGATTTTAGTTTGATTTTTAGGCGTTATACGGTGCGCGTATTTTTTTTTTTTTTATTCCGCCTTACATGTTGCACACTTAGCAAAAATTCGGAAATCTCAGTAATTGTGATTGGAAAAACCTTGTTCAGTTCGCTGGATGAGCTTCAAGGTTAAAGCGTCCAAAAAAAAAAAAAAAAAAAAAAACACGGCTGCAACATAAACTGAAGCTAGAGCTTAAGTTTAGGTGCACCACGTCGGAATGAGGATGTTGACCCATTTATTTTGTAGATTGTTTTGTGCCCCACTTGAAAATAGTTCTACCAAAAACTTGTATGCAGTTTAGGTTCATACTGCTTTTAGCCGTGCCGGTTCCCACCAATTTTGGACCCCACCTGAATCATGTAGTAGTAGTAGTGGCATGTGATGCAAGAAAGCAAATGTATGAGCTTATGCAGCATCAGCCAAAAAAAAAAAAAAAAATCATACCATTCCCTCCAAATGCCTGTCCAGTTCCTCCTTAAATTTATTCAACCTATCAACTTCCACAACGACAGATGGAAGTTTGTTCCAGCAATTAACCACCCGCTGGCTAAAGGCAAATTTCCACACATCTATTCTACATCTGTCTTTTCTTAATTTGAATTTATGCCCCCTTAGGTTCGTAATCTGAACAAGTGGAAGGATCCCATCAGAATTCAGCGTGCTCAACCCATTCAAGGCCTTATATACCTCAATCAGATCACCGCGCAGGTGCCTAGTCTCCAGCCACTGCAATTTGCAGAACTTAAGCCTCTCTTGGTAAGAGGATCCCTTCATTCCACTCACACCAATCTTGTTTCCCTTCTCTGTACACGCTCAAGTAAATCTACATCCTTCCTAAAATGAGGCCTCCAGACCTGTACGCAGTACTCAAGGCGTGGCCTGACCATTGCCTTATACACAGGGATAATCACCTCCTTTTCCCTGCTAGCAAAATTCCTATATATCATTGACAAAACCCCATGACCTGCCCTGGCAGCCTGTCTACATGTCTAATAGCCATGTCTTGGCTATTAGTTGTTGATCCAGTTATAGCTCTGATACAGCACAGTTTTGTTAAGGGGAAGTCTTGCCTGACCAATTTGATTGGATACTATGATGCAGTCACAAAAGAACTGAATGCAGGGAATAACTTTGATATTAATACTTGGATCTTAGAAAGGCTTTTGATACTGTTGCACATGGAAGACTGCTGCACAAATTGGAGCAGTTGAGGGGGAGAAGACAGAGTGGTAATCAATGGACACACTGCTCATCGTGGACTAATGTTATCGGTGGAGTCCCTCAGGGTTCAGTGTTGGGTCCATTATTGTTTTCTGTATTTATAAATGATATTGATGATGGTATATCAAGCTTCATGTCCAAGTTTGCAGACGATACGAAGGTTGGCAGGGTTGTCAAGGACACTACTGACACTATGCTGCTGCGACAGGATCTGGAAAGGTTGAGCAGATGGACTGAGAGGTGGCAAATGAAGTTTAACATTGACAAATGTAAAGTACATATGGGAAACAGCAACCCCAGAGCAACGTATCAACTCTGTGGTACTACACTGACAGTGGTAGAGAATGAAAGGGGACCGGAGGTGGTTGTGCAGGCAGATATGAAGTTCTCTGAGCAGCGCAGACAGGATGCAAGAGTAGCTCATGGTGTATTGTCAATGATATATAGGAATTTTTCTAGCAGGGATAAGGAGGTGATTATTCCCTTGTATAAGGCAATGGTTAGGCCACACCTAGAGTACTGTATACAGGTCTGCAGGCCTCATTTAAAGAAGGATGTAGAGCTGCTGGAACGAGTACAGAGAAGGGCAACAAGATTAGTGAATGGAACAAAGGGGTGCTCTTATGAAGAAAGGCTTAAGTTTTGCAAATTACAGTGTCTGGACTAGGCACCAGCGAGGTGATCTGATAGAGGTGTATAAAGCCTTGAATGGTTTGAGCATGCTCAATGTGGTGTAGCTGCTGAGAAATGTATTTCTTCCTTTCTTCCTCACTTTTTTCCAAAAGGCACTGATGATTTGTTTCAAAATGTCTTTTTATATTACATGTTCTGCTTACTACTGTTTCATGGCACAATAGGCACAATGATTTGCCGTTTCTGTCAATAACGGCATACTTCTCAGTCCGTGCATCTTGAAAGCTTCGACCACTTCCTTTATCACTCAATCGGGATTTTGAGAAATATTTAAAAAATGAAGAGACAAGAAATGAGAAATATTTATTAATATTAACCTATTGATAATAACTGTTTTCTTACCTCTACAGCAGTTTTGTTGAACTGGCACAAAATAATTTGCTTCTTGTTCACACGAATGCAAAAGCTGAACTGAATTCAAACAGGGAGAATAGTTGTTGTTGGATGTTGGTGAATCTGCCGTGTCACCGTTGACACGCGTATCATAGGTTCGGCATCGTTGTTCTAAACCATGGTAGGCAGCCCTACATGTTTTGTGCTCCCCCCTTGTTTAAAACAAACTAGCGAGTCACAAAATATAGTTTTCCATTGAATTTTGAGAATATACATTTTTATTAAAGTACGGTTTGTCGGCCAGTGTAGGGTTACCATATTTTCAAATCCGAGGACAAAATGGTTTCAGTGTAGAAAATAAACGTATACCGTTCTAATTTTGACTTGTCCTTAACCTGTATTTCACGAGACAGAATTAAATACTAATAATTATTGTTAAACAAATGAAATTGCAAATTTATTCAGTTATATGTACTTAGAGGGCTGTTCCTCTTATTTATTTAAAATTTTTTTTTTTTTTTTTTTTTTTTTTTTTTGTAGCCAGCAGGGTTTAAATGCTATTTTGTTAATGCAATGTTTTAATTCTAACAGCAGAACTAACTTTGACTTAGCATTTGCATTTCACTACTTTCAAACAAATGATATGCTTTTTGTGATATCATTTGTTTTGAAAGATTAATATGCAATTTATTTAAAAGATGAGACATTGAGCTATGAGAAAAGACAGACCTGCTAAATCTTTCAGCTATGAGCAAAGACAAAGTTGTGCAAGTAGTGAATTACCTCAACATTGTTATAGGGTTTGACAAGCTGAAACCCTGTAGCAATAATGTTTAGCAATGGCAGAACAAGCTAAAATAGCAGTGTAAACAACCTATTCATGTTCATTAATGCAGTCCTCCAATCTTCTCCCCAAGCTCAACATAACACACTCCATGATTTTCAACCTTTTATTAATAACGGCACCCCTACTCAATTTTCTGCCTGTTAGATCCCATTCTCTCTCTCTCTCTCTATATATATATATATATATAGAGAATCATCCTGTTTCACTACCAGTGCGACAAACTTGCAGGAGGTGTAGGGGGCACAAAGACGAATCGGAATCACATAGCATTGCAGGGTCCGAAATGCCTTCGTCGTGCGGTAGAGGACGTTGAACGGGAGGTCGCGTGAACAGCGATTCCACTGGAAGTACCATTTCTGTTGAAGAAACCAAGTAGCAAAAGTCTTCCAGAGTGGATAATCCACAGGCTCCAATGATTGGACGCGTTGCAGATGGTATGAACTCATTTGGTTTGTTGACATATCCTCCATACAATGGATTGGAAAATATCCAATTGTTGACCTATCGCTCGAGTACTCGTACTTGGATTGCCTTCTGCAAGACGTAGGACATTCTCCTCATTGTCTGGCGTCCTCGTCATTTGCTCTCGATTCATGGTACCTCTCGTGAAACAACCAGTCTCACGTAACCTTCTGTGCGCACGTGCGAAAATTGTATGATGAGGAGCACGCCTGTGTGGGAAACGTTCCTGGTACAAGCACAGAGCGTCGCGCCCGTTACAGTCCGCAGCTCCATATGCGAGGTGCATGTCGGCCAGTTCAACATTTGAATACTCATCCATCCTACTGCCTCGGGAACCGGTTCGCAAATGCTTACTTCCAGAGGAATCGCTGTTCACGCGACCTCCCGTTCAACGTCCTCTACCGCATGACGAAGGCATTTTGGACCCTGCAATGCTGTGTGATTCCGATTCGTCTTTGTGCCCCCTACACCTCCTGCAAGTTTGTCGCACTGGTAGTGAATCACCCTGTATGTATATGTATATATGTATATATATATATATATATATAATATTAAAAAATGTTATATGATTAGTTATTACAATAATATAACTATAAACAAAATTACAATTCATAATACAAATTATATATATAATAATTTTATTCTTTATATAGAGGTACTAAATGAACATCAATTATAGATCCCCATAAAATTGAAAACATACTGTACACCTTTTTATAATGAAATAAATATATAAATTTAAAAAAAAAGTTTAAATAACTTAAACCCAAATTACATGGCACCCCTGGAACGTTGTTGCGTTACCCTCGGTTGAAAACCACTGATCTAGGCACTTCATATTAAACAAAACAGATAGGAGTTATGTTTGTAATAAGAAACTTCTTGCCAGGGAGTTGTACATATCTAATAAAGTAACTCTGTAAGACCAGCAAGGCACTCAGAAACAACCAGGGGAGGTGATAAAAATGTAGCTGGTAAGAATTCCCATTCTAGTTCTGTTTTATGCAGAAACAACTAACAAACCTAACTAAAATAAGAGTGCTAGATTGAGCTGCAAGCTCACAACATTCCCCTTCCAGCAACATATCAACTGCTTATATCTCCCACTGTCTAAGTGTTTCTGAGTGACTTGCCAGGGTTCTTAGAGAATTATCTTGTTATATATTGTACAACTCTCCAGCAGGAAGTTATTGACTTAAAATTCCTATCCATTTTGTTCATTGTATAAAGTTCCTGGATTGTGGGTGTTTTTAATTGGCGAGTCTGGCAGAAGATTGGAGGACCACATTAATGAACATGAATAGGCTATTGGCATTGCTATTTTTGCTCATTCAGCCCTTGCAGAGCATTACTGACAATGTCATAATAATGTCAAGGTAAATAAATGATCACTCGAACAACTTTTCTCATGGCTCATAGTATATGTTATGGTAGTATGGTATATGTTACAAATATCAGGTCTAATAGACCCACATTCATCCCATTATGAAGTCCACTATTTTACAATATGGTTAGCATTAGAAACACTTGGAATGGACTTTATTGCCACCAGATCCTAATTGTTGCCTCCACATGACTGTTTCTGAGCATAATCATGTCCTGGCTCTCATAATATTCTCACTATTTATACTTTTTTTATGCAGTTCACTACCAACTTTCTCTTTTTACTTGCTTTTAACATGTTCTTTTAATATATGCATTTATTTTAATAAAGTTTAGTTGTTACAAGTAATTCTTACTGAAGTACATCAGATAACTGGCATATCAAGTCATGCAGACATGCATTGTATGGAGGTGGGGGATATTTAAGAGCTTGGTTATCTCTTTGCCGCCTTCCTTAATTGGTTAGATCCCACCACCCCAGTTACCTTTATATGCATTTATTAAATATATATTTTTGCAATTTGTGTTATTATATGATTGCTATTTTTAAGATAACATATTATTTGATACTCATTATTTATTTAACTTTTGTTCAGTGTCAGTGTGCCAAATAAATTAAATCCATTACCAGGCACTAATGAATTTTATAAAACAGTGAGTTTTTCTTGGGGAGGGAGAGGCAAGAAATAGCTCGAGGTGGGAAATTATAAAATTTTATTCTTAATTCTGATGGTATATTTTATAATAAGCTCAGAAAATATTATTAAAAATAATGGTCTTGTTATCCAAAAATAAAGAATAATAATTCTCAACCAACAGTACAACCAAAAATTAGGACTGTAAGCAGTTGAAAAAAAAAAAGAAACAAACTCCTTGTTAAGTTTCCATAGGAATGGTGCTGTAAAGAATTTTTTTACAGTTTAACTTTTCCAATAAAAAATATTTATTGATGGAGATTGAAAGTAAATATCATACTGATGGAATACTGAAATTCATACTGATGCAATTCTAACAGGTATATAAATACAGTAGAACCTCATAAATCTGGCATTCTCAGGATAAAGAACATGGTTGATTTTTAAAAATTTTTATTTTTTAAAGTTAGGAACATAGTCTAGTATTGAGGAATAATTCATAATATGTATTCTATAGTCAGCAAGCTCAGATGAGCTGCATTAAATAGCATAATTTAATGCAGTCACATGATTAGAGAATTTTAATTTTACCAGTGCGCCTTTGGGGAGAGCTTTTAATTGCATAAAATAAGCATGTTTTTTCCTAACTAAATAAATAAAAAATATTGCCCACAATCACATTTTAATATTTTTATTATATAATATTGTAGTTCTGATCCCTATAAGCTATGACTGCCAGCATTAACCCAATAATGTGAACAGAAGTGTGCTGCTGAATTAGGTTATAGAGTAACATGCTTGCCTAAGAGTAGGAGACCAGCGGAATTACTTAACAAGTACAGATCACTGATGAAAAAAAGCCGTGAGTTAGGGTTGAATTTGAAAGTGTCTGCAATTGCCCAGACATGATAGGAGGGAGTATATGATGAGAGCCCTGTCGATCAATTCAGTCCTGGAAAGATTGTGCAGGGCTCAAGGGGTAGAATTTTTTTCAGCCTGGTCTGTACTTGTAAACAGGAGAAACTGCTTCTACAGGGATGGGATACACTTAAATAGAAAGGGCGCAAGAATGTTCGCTGATGCTATCGAGGCAGTGTTAGGAGGGTCGGAAAACTGCTAGATTGGAGGGATACAAGGACTAATAGATTAACAGTAGCCACTGGCAGAGGAGAAAGTGATTCTTGCACTGCTTCTATTGGAATGAGCAGCAGCCTGGAAAATAAGATGCAGGATATTTCAGAGACTGCTGGGAATCATTGGGGTACAAGTAAACACATGGGTTGTGTTAGGGTGGCTAAGAGGAAGAGCAGGTGCATGTATACTTGCGTGTACACCAATGCTAGGAGTCTAGTAAATGAATTTGAGGTATTGCTCAAAACATCAAAGGCAGATATTGTTGGGATTTCAGAGATGTGGTGTCACACAGATACAAGGAATGCAGAACTGGAATTTGGAGAGTACAGTGTCTACAGAAAGGATAGACAGGATAGGAAGGGAGGAGGGGTTATGCTATTAGTTAAGAAACACATAAAATCCAAGGAAGTGAAGCCAGTCGACATCGCTGGACAGTGCAGTGTCGAGTCAGTTTGGTGTGACATAAGCATTGGGAGATCAAAATTGAGAGTAGAAGTGTGCTATAGGCCTAATGACTCTGATGAGTATAATAAGAAACTGTACAGAGAAATAGTGGGCCAGTAAATCAGAGAGTCTTATTATGGGGGATTTTAATTTCCCAGATATTGACTGGAATTTGGGGGCTGGTCACTCACACACTAGCAAGGCTTTTGTGGATTTATTGGATGTTTTCTACATCAGCATGTTCTGAAGTGGGATTTACTCAAAGAGGTAACTGCCATTAGGGGTAAAGGGAAGGGGTATTGCTTTCGTAAAGGCGACTACGGTGGACTGAGACAGTATTTAAATTCTATACAGTGGGATCGACTGATGATGTTACCAACAGCAAATTCAAAATGGGAAGCATTCAAAGAACTTATCTTGGAAGCTACTAGGCTTTACATACCAACTAAGAAATATTGTTCAAGGTTTAGGCCTAAATGGATGTCAGATGAACTAATGAGGCATATGGCAGAGAAGAAAAATGCATGGGATACATACAAATTAACACGTGACACAGAAGCCTATGATAGATACAAGTTGATCTGTAACCAAGTTACAAAGGAGGTTAGGCAGGCGAAGGCAGATTACGAGAAATCCTTGGCAAAGGATGCGAAGAAAAACAGCAAAGAGTTCTTTACTTATGTAAACTCTAGAAGGAAGGGGATGAATCAGATTGGTCCACTTGATATCGATGGGTCAACTGTTGATGATCCTGCTCAGGTAGCTAACAAACTAAATGAATATTTTGCATCGACATTCACACATGAGGAGTTATTCAGCGAGGAGAATGCCAGAGGTGTATTCAACTCTGGCAGTAAGCTAGAGAATCTTGTAATAACTGAGAGTTAAGTGGAGGAGAAATTGTTGAAGATAAATACAAGAAAGGCACCTGGGGTGGATGGGATCTATCCAGTTATATTAAAGGAGGCAGCAAAGGAAGTAAGCAAACCCTTAGCCATAATTATGAGAGCTTCCTTGGACTCAGGGGAGGTACCCATGGACTGGAGATGTGCAAATGTGACCCCAATTTACAAAGGAGGATCAAAGGCTGACACAAGTAATTATAGACCTGTGAGTTTAACTTCTGTTCCTGGAAAATTAATGGAGGCACTGGTTAAAGAAGCACTGCAGGATCATCTAGACAAGACTTCAGTTATAGCTCAGACACAGCATGGTTTTGTTAAGGGGAAGTCTTGCCTGACCAATTTGATTGGATACTATGATGCAGTCACAAAAGAACTGGATGCAGGGAATAACTTTGATATTATATACTTGGATCTTAGAAAGGCTTTTGATACTGTTGCACATGGAAGACTGCTGCACAAATTGGAGCAGTGTGGCATTGGAGGCAAATTGCTGCTATGGATAAAGGGGTGGTTGAGGGGGAGAAGACAGAGAGTGGTAATCAATGGACACTGCTCATTGTGGACTAATGTTATTAGTGGAGTCCCTCAGGGTTTAGTATTGGGTCCTTTATTGTTTTCTGTATTTATAAATGATATTGATGGTATATCAAGCTTAATGTCCAAGTTTGCAGACAATACGAAGGTTGGCAGTGTTGTCAAGGACACTACTGACACTATGCTGCTGACACTATGAAGTTTAACATTGACAAATGTAAAGTACTACATATGGGAAACAGCAACCCCAGAGCAACATATCAACTCTGTGGTACTACACTGATAGTGGTAGAGAATGAAATGGACCTGGGGGTGGTTGTGCAGGCAGATATGAAGTTCTCTCAGCAGTGCAGATGGGCTGCAAGAGTAGCTCATGGTGTATTGTCAATGATATATAGGAATTTTTCTAGCAGGGATAAGGAGGTGATTATTCCCTTGTATAAGGCAATGGTCAGGCACACCTAGAGTACTGTATACAGGCCTGGAGACCTCATTTCAAGAAGGATGTAGAGCTGCTGGAACGAGTACAGAGAAGGGCAACAAGATTAGTGAATGGAACAAAAGGGTGCTCTTACGAAGAAAGGCTTAAGTTTTGCGAATTACAGTGTCTGGAGACTAGGCAGCAGCGAGGTGATCTGATAGAGGTGTACAAAGCCTTGAATGGGTTGAGCATGCTCAGTGCTGATGGGATTCTTCCTCTTGCTCAGAATAATCACCTGAGAGGGCATAAATTCAAATTGAGGAAGGATAGATGTGCGGAAATTTGCCTTTAGCCAGCAGGTGGTTGGTAGGTGGAACAGACTTCCATCCCTTGTCGTGGAAGTTGATAGCCTAAATAAGTTTAAGCCTCGGCTGGACAGGTATTTCGAACGAACAGAGGGGTGAAGTGGAGGTGGTTATTTTTTATTTATTTATTTTACTTTAATTTTTTTGGCTGATGCTGCATAAGCTTGCTTTCTTGCATCAAATGCCTCTACTAATGCTAATGAAGGTTGTGATTCCAAATTCTACCTCTGATATGGATGTTGCAATTGTTCAATATTTTTTAATATGCGGTATAAATGGTGTGATATGGTTTCAGCAATTGAATTGCCTTAGAAACTAAATATATACTATTGCACTGCTAAGTATTATACTTTGAACTAGTGTTGAGTGATTATTATACTGTGAAGTAGTGTTTTGCAAAACGAATGATTTTTTTTGTTTCAAATACATAGCATTGTAACGTCTAGGAAATACGTAAAATCGTCATCATAAATTCAGCACTTTTTTTTTTTTTTTTCATCATGTCAGCCTATTTTCAGTGTGCCCTTGTATGGGCTTTAGAGAAATTTTCAAAAAGTTTCAATGGATTTATGAGGCTCTATTATATTTCTTTTTCTTGTTTTGCTGTACACAAGGCACAATAACAGCTAATGGGTTAAATAATATTATTGATATTTGTTTTATATAGTTTTCTGTAGACAATGTGAAAGAAAATTCCTTTAAATTATTATTTTTAGTTAAGAAATATAAAAATGTCTAGGAATGAAAATTTCTGAAATAATATCAAAGATGCATATTATTATAACAGAAATTTTTATAATTATTTATTATAATTGTCAGGAAAAAAAATACTCTTGAAAGACCGACAATATAGCCAAAATTGAAGTAATAAATGTACTTTTTCATTAAATTTTTACTTTCACTTAAATATTTTACTGTATTACTGAAATTGATTGTTGTAAAACTTGGAAAATTTATCCTTAAGAGTGTTATTTTTTGAGATTTGACTGTATATCTGTGTGTGTGTGTGTGACAAAGAGACTTTCTTTTTCTCACACACACACACACACACACACACACACACACAGTGAGAAAGAGAAACTTCTGTGTATAAAATAGGATCAAACAAATGATATACTATGTTAAATGCTTCTCTGTGTAATTAAAAATATGTATTCAGTGCATTGTAAATAATATTCCTAAATGATCTTACATTAAAACAAAATTCCAAGAGGAAATAGGTACTTAGCCCAGGACAACACAAGTGTTCATACATTCATGTTATAACTTAGAACCACCCAGACTTTAAACCATTTGTCTTCTTTAAATGTATACAACCTTCTTCAAATTAGTGCATTATTTTAGCCTTCAAATACAAAACAGGAATTTACTTAAGTCACTCAACCAAAACTTAGGTTTCTTTATCAACAAGGTAAATTGTTAAACTTTCATCTTTGTGTGTCCCTCACCTTGATTTACAGTCAAAATATGTTTTGATTAATAATCCCTGAATCTTTTAAAACCATATTCCCCACATAACTATAAATCTCTATATTTATATCCTGTGGAGTACTTTTCCATAGGATATAAAAAGTATATTTATATTTTACAGTGTTGTAAAAATCTTGCCCACCTTTGCACTGTATTGCATGCATATAGCATCCCTATTTTATATCACATATACTGTGATATAAAATATGTGTTATATGTATATATGTGATATATGTATCCACCTATTTTATATCACTTGCTATGAGCACATGATGCTCTTACTAAAGGCGCATTCATGAAAAGAAAGGTACCTAATAAAATTGCCACTTAATGCATGTGGTACATAATAATTGGCGCCTCCGTAGCCAGGTGGGAAGGAGCAGCAGTGCGTAGCACACGCTTCTTGATTAGACCGGGGTTCGAGCCCGTCACCACCAAATACAGAGCTTGCGGAAAGGTCAGGGAATGACCACCGCACCGGAGCAATATGGCCTTAGTTGCTAATGCTCCTAAAAACCAAATAACAACAACAACAACATAATAATTACCCAAAATACACTTCAGATTGTGTGGGAATAGACTAAGCTCAGTCTATTGTGTAGGAATAGACTCAGCTTATGAGATGGCGAAAGTGTCTGCCATCAATATTAAGGTATGCCATGTCACTACAAATTCTGGAAAATGAGCAGCATAACCATGTCAGATGATATTAGCATTAGTATATGCATATGATGCAAGAAAGCAAGCTTATACAAAAAAAAAAAAAAAAAAAAAAAAACCTTTGTTCCCCCCCCCCCTTGCCAATCTTGTTGCCCATCTCCGTACTTGTTCTATCAACGCTACATCCTCCCTAAAATGAGACCTGTAAGCTGTACTCAAGGTGTGACCTGACCATTGCCTTATATAAAGGGTTAATCGCCTCATCCTTGCTAGCAAAATTCCTTTGTGTCATTGACAACACCCCATAAGCTGCTTTAAATTTATCTTTATTTCTGGCAGCTTGTCTGCACTGCTCCGAAAGCTTCATATCTGATTGCACAATTATCCCCAGGTCTTTTTCATTCTCCACTACCCTGAGTGTAGACCACACAGCTGGTACGTTTCTCTGGGGTTGCTGCTATCCATATGCACTACTTTGAATTTGTCAATGTTAAACTGAAGTTTAGCATTGACATAATAATATTCCTTGAAATTTTTTTTTCTTTTTGTCAAATCTGCAATGTTGTGAGCCACATTCTAAACACTTCCCTTTACAGTAGTTCCCCCCCCCCCAAAAAAAAAAAAAAAAAAACACTGTGCTAGAGTTAACCAGTGGCATTTGGTAGCTACAATGATTTTTAGGTCACATTGCAGATTTTTCATCACAAAAAAAAAAAAAAATAATAAATAAATAATAATTTTTCCAATTTTATAAATTTATTCCCTACCAATTTCCATAGGTCAAAATTTATTCCAAAAATGAATTAGTCTCTGACTGAAGGGAAATTTCTGCACAGTTATTCTGTAAACGTCTTTTTTCAACTTAAATTTATCTTTATTTCTGTAGTTCAGGGCCAGCTTTAGGATAAGGCTGAGTAGTCACTAGCCTAGGGGTGCCAAGGTTTAGGGGGCACCAATGCTGCCTTCTCTTCTCCCAAAAACAAAGCAAATTTTGAAGACAGATTCATTTCTCAAGAAAATTAATAAACATCAGTTTTTTTAAAATGAAATGTAACACATTCTTATCAACCCAGCAATTGGCTGCCTAAGTATTGTTTAGACTGATGCCACACTTTAGAAATATTAGTAAATAGATAGTCATGAAATAATCAGCAAAATTAGTGTCAAACATTACAGTCTGATTTTATTTTAGTGTTGGTGAATTTATTTTACATTTTTTGTGTATGCATACTCTGATTGTTGTCAGAGGGCAATGTAATTTTATTTTACAATACACAAATCTGTCACATAACAGTCTAGCTATGGCCAGTGTTGTTGTTTTAGCACCTTTTGTGCTAGATTTGACTTTTTTTTTTGTTTATCTGATACAAAAAACTACAAGGACTAGGAATGAGTTATTATTGTGCTAACAAGAGAGACATCTAAATTGTGGATCCTTTGAACCTCATGTATGACTTCTGAAACTTACCAATGCATCAGGAGGAAACATTTTCTGTAATTAGCATTTATCTCATGGTATTATGAGAGTGGAATAAACAATGACCAGGCAGAGTAAAGCATCTACTTCAGTCACTCCAAAGCATGCAGTTTCATTAAATTTATGGTTTTAAGGTTCATTTGGCCATTTTCACAACATTCTATCCTTGTTTATTGCTTTGTTTCTATACAGCCAACAGGCCCCAGACTTTGTTGCTGCCATGAATAATATATTTTATGATTGTATCTGTTCTGTTTTCATTTGTGGTGGAAAATTTGTTGCAAAGTTACTTGGAGTAACTTGGGAAACAAAACAAAAAAAAAAAATTCAGCCAATCACAGAGATTTTCCTTTGCTTTTAAAGGTAGGGAAAGAAAGTTCTGCAGCTGTTATCAAGCATCATGTACTATTCTGTGATTCTACATTTTCAAGTTTCTCAGAGCACGAAAAAAATTTACCCATTACCACCATTCTTTTCTAACTTGTGATAGAAAGGCTGATGATGTAAGTACATTTATTATTCCAGTTTTCATTAGTTTACATGCTGGACCATTCACAAATTTTGAATGAGCCACGATGTTGATGATCATCAAATGTTGTCCAGTTTTGATACTAATATGTGTTACTCATTGCTGTAGGTTTATTTATTTTTACTATTCTTTGCATTTTGTTACAATTTGACAGAACGATTTGTAATTTTATTATTCTGGTGTCAGCAAATTTTTTTTTATTGAAAATTTGTTGAAGGATCATTTACAGATCACAGTAAGATATAATATGAATTTCAAAAGGTTATTTTTCTTGTCTGCACCCTTTCTTTTTTTCCTTTTGTGCTCAGTGAACAATTAATGTGCACCTCTGAATACAGAAATATGCATTGATTTGCTTTGTGTGCAATGCAATGCCAACTTTGTAGTGATTCTGTAATAAGTGATTTTATTATTCCATGTGAGTGAATTTATTATTCCAGTTTTCATAAGTTTACATGATGGACCATTCACAAATTATGAATGGTTCGTGACATCAGAGATTTTGAAATGTTTGTGATTCTAATATATGTTACTCATTGCTGTAGATTTATTTAATTTTTTTAGTGTTGTTTGTATTTTGTTACAATTTGACAGAATGATTTGTAATATTATTACTCTGATGTCAGTAATTTTTTTTTATTGAATATTTGTTGCTTGATCGTTCTAAAAAAGGAAAATTTTCACATTGGCAGGAGGGGATGGCATCAGCAATGTAGCTTAGAGTGGCATATACCTTTTGAGCCGGCCCTGCAGCAACTTAAGCCTTATTCAAAGCCTAAAATACTGATTAGGGTTCCATGACAATGCTTAGTTTCCAGATATTATTTACAGAATCCACAGTCTTTCTTGTTAAGAGTTCCCTTTTGTTCCCCCAACTAATCTTGTTGCTCATCTCTGCACTCTTTGCAACAGATCTGTGTCATTCCTAAAATGACGTTTCCAAGCCTGTGTGCAGTATTCTAGATGTGACCTAACCATTGCTTTTTGTTCCTACAAGCAGATCTATATATTATTGACAGAATCCCATGAATTGGCAGCCTTTCTGCACTGCTCAGTGAATTTCATTTAGTACTTTGCATTTATCAATGTTAAACCTCAGCTGTCATTTTTCAGCTTGTCTCTAATTTATTTAGATCTTGATGAAGGTAATCAATGGACACTGCTCAACGTGGACTAATGTTATTAGTGGAGTTCCTCAGGGTTCAGTGTTGGGTCCATTGTTGTTTTCTGTATTTATAAATGATATTGATGATGGTGTATCAGGCTTAATGTCAAAGTTTGCAGACGATACCAAGGTTGGCAGGGTTGTTAAGGACACTACTGATACTATGCTGCTGCAACAGGATCTGGAAAGGTTGAGCAGATGGGCTGAGAGGTGGCAAATGAAGTTTAACATTGACAAATGTAAAGTACATATGGGAAACAGCAACCCCAGAGCAACGTATCAACTCTGTGGTACTACACTGACAGTGGTAGAGAATGAAAGGGGACCGGAGGTGGTTGTGCAGGCAGATATGAAGTTCTCTGAGCAGCGCAGACAGGATGCAAGAGTAGCTCATGGTGTATTGTCAATGATATATAGGAATTTTTCTAGCAGGGATAAGGAGGTGATTATTCCCTTGTATAAGGCAATGGTTAGGCCACACCTAGAGTACTGTATACAGGTCTGGAGGCCTCATTTCAAGAAGGATGTAGAGCTGCTGGAACGAGTACAGAGAAGGGCAACAAGATTAGTGAATGGAACAAAGGGTTGCTCTTACGAAGAAAGGCTTAAGTTTTGCAAATTACAGAGCCTGGAGACTAGGCATCGGCGAGGTGATCTGATAGAGGTGTATAAGGCTTTGAATGGCTTGAGCATGCTCAATGCTGATGGGATTCTTCCTCTTGCTCAGAATAATCACCTGAGAGGGCATAAATTCAAATTGAGGAAGGACGGATGTCGGATAGATGTGCGGAAATTTGCCTTTAGCCAGTGGGCAGTTGGTTTGTGGAATAGACTCCCATCGCTTGTTGTTGAAGTTGATAGCCTAAACAAATTTAAGGCTCAGCTGGACAGGTATTTCGAACGAACGGAGGGGTGAAATGGGAGTAGTGGTTGTTTTTTTTTTTTGGCTGATGCTGAATAAGCTTGCTTTCTTGCATCATATGCCTCTACTAATGCTAATGCTAATGAAGTAACATATTCTGATAAATGTCATTAATCATCTTTTGTACTTAGAAATTAAATTTAACTAGAAAACCTAGCCTGCTACTGCAGGTGTTTGCTTATATGTAACATATCAAAGTGATTAACTGACTCGTGAATTGTCAGAGTGGCCAGTGAGTCAGCATCAGAAAATCAATTTACTACTGGAGCCAGGGAACAACGAAGTTATATTTAGACAAATTGCTTGTGTTGCAGACTGGGTTTTCTAGTTATTAATAAAAATAAAACTACCTGTTTCACTAACACATCTTGGAAATTTTGAATGAATTCTGCCAATTCCTTATCCTCTGCCAACACTTTAAAATATTCCTAAAACATTTACCCAACAAATACCATTTTTATAAGTCATATTACAATTTATCAAATGTTTTTAATTATTTCATTCATTATTATCATTATTTTTATTTTTATTTTTTGGAATTTCCCATCATAGAATTCCATGTGTTGACAATCACAGGTTGGCAAACACTGCCCTATGCTAAAACAGGCAAAACGGATATTTGAATAGAATCAGAAGATAAAAGAAAAAAAATAAATAACTGCCTTTTCATGAATGAATAAAATACATTGAAACAGTGTGCTGGTTTTCCATCTCATACTTAGCATAGACTAAATATCTATGCTTGACTGCTAACACTGTAGTATGGAAATTTTATGTAGAGAGAAATAGCTACATCGATAATATCAATAAATATTAACCACTACGAGGAGTTCTGCCACTGAAACCTGTAGAAGTGGCTAGTTATAACTCCTTGCTGTCTCTTACTATTTACCTATCCCCTTTATCCATGGCTGCAACTTAAATCTAATGCCATATTGCCCCAACTTATACAACAGTTATTCATATGGAACAGTACTGAAAGCTTTATTGAAATAGAAGTATATTATAATTGAAGAACTGGGCACAAAGTATTCTTTGCACCGAGTTCCTTTGTGACAGCCTCATAGCCAATCAGATTAGTTACGCATGATCTCCCCTTTAACAAATTTTATTTTGTGGTCATCACTTTTAGAACCTTTGATATGTTGGATCTACTTTACATAGTCTGAAGTATTATGATCTGAATATTTTATATAAATTTACATGCGTTTGTTACTTGGATATTAATACTGTGATTTTATTGACTTGCTGTAAGTACTTCTGTGCAGATATCCTTATTTTATTGAAAAATATATGAATTAGCAACACTCTTGGTTGCTATATTTATGCTTAATTTGGTACAATGTATTGTGTTGGAGTAATCATTCCTTGGTGGTACATGTGTGATATATGGAGTATCTTGTTTAATTCTTCAGCAGTGGATTGTTTTATGAAGTACCAATCACTGTGGTGTCCGAAGCAGAAGTTTCTGTTATTGTTTGACAATAAAGTTTTGTGTTAAACTGAGAAAAATTGAACAGGAAAGATATGAGATTATTCATAATCCTATAGATGTCATTCAAAAGATTGATGATATTTAAGTGGTGAAGTTATGATCTGGCAAAGAAATGGTAGACCGCTCAGAATTAGCAGCAAAATTGAGTGTTAAACCAAATCACAGTATTGATTATGGCATTAAACACACCCTGCACTTTTGCTAGATTGGTTCTGCATAACTTTGCAGATGAGAAAAACAAAAGCCAGTTTAAAATTTTCAATGATATATGACACGTGGTGAACATTATCTGGAATTTTTATACTCAGTTGTCACCTGTGATGAATAACAAATACAGCAGTGTGATCCAGTAACTAAACAGCAGTCGAGTATTTGGAAATGTGACTCCCTGCATAAAAAGAAAAAATTAAAAATTATGTACTGCTTAGGTTGCCAAAAAAATTGTTAATTTTGTTTTTTGACTGTTGAATAATTTGTCATACCTTATTCACAGAATTCAACCATAAATGGTTCTTATTATGCCAAACACATTCAGAGTACATTTGGTTGAGCAGTTCACAAAAAAAAAAAAAAAAAAAAAAAATTGAAGGAGAAAAGTAGCTTCTTTTGTAGGATAATGCATGACTCCATTCTCTTGGCAGAACATCTTTAGAATACCTACCCTCTAATGCCAACCTCAGTTGCTCTGATTTTTTGGCTTTTCTGAGCTTGGAAAGCATTTGTGTGGGCAAAAACTTCACATGCAGTATAGAAATGAAAACTGCCTTAACTGCTGTACTAAAAACAACCTAGAAAATTCTCTGTAGCCCATCTTTATTAGAAACTTAATTCCAAGATCAAGGCTACCTATCTTTGATTTTGAATACTAGTTTGTGTAAGATATATAAAATAATTTAAGTATATTTAAGTGCGTCATCGTAATTTAATCTGTTATTTAAAACTTTGTTTATTTTTTGAAAGCTTTAGATTATTATTATTAGCTACATAGTGCAAGGAAGCCTGAGGCTTATGCTGCACCAGCCAAAAAAAAAAAAAAAAAAAAAAAAAATCACCAAGAAAGAGAAGAATGATAAAAATCTGATGGATGACATAATAATTATTTTTGTGTTTTGATTGTAAATATATGATATTAATGTTAAAAAAAATAGAATTAGTAAATCAGCAGGGGTAACAGGTAAAAGAAAGTTTTAATTCAAGTTCAATTATTACAATATTTAGAATGGTCAGATGTTAATTTTAAACAGAATGAGTTATGTATAAGAAATTGCAGAGTGAATTTATTTGTATATTTACAGATTGTATCATAGATGTGAAAATACAGACATCCTGTCATGACATCTATTCAAACATCAGTTGGAAGTCAGCTCAGCTCAGTCAGCTACCCAGGAGTTCATCCTCTCAATGTGCAAATCCGTGTCCATTATTTAAATGATGGTGATAATTTTGAAACAAAACTTTTTCGTGTACAGAAAGGTAGTATGATTTAGTATTATTAATGAAAAATGGTGCAACAAAGCAAGTTTATACAACATTCGGCAAAAAAAAAAAAAAAAACTCTTCCCACATGGCCTGTCCACCCTCTCCAATAGTTTGTCTAGTTCTTCCTTGAATTATTTGAACTGCCCACTTCCATAACAACAGATGAAAGTGTTTGTTCCAATATTCAACAACCTGCTGGCTGAGAGCATACTTCTGCATATCTATCCTATAACCATCTTCCCTTAATGCACCACCACATATGTAGTCTGAGCAAGAGGAAGAATGCCATTTTTGACTTGATTGCTCAATGCATTCAAAGCCTTAAACAACTCAATCAGATCATCTCATAGGTGCCTAGTCTTTAGACACTGCAATTTGTAAAACTGAAGCCTTTCTTGGTAAGGACACCTTTTGTTTCCCTCACCAATCTTGTTGACCTTCTGTGCACTCATTCCAGCAGATACAAATATTTCGTGAAATGAGGCCTCCATATGTGCATGAAGTACTCAAGTTGTGGCTTAACAGTTCCTAATACAATGGAATAATCACCTGCTCATCCCTACTAGCAAAATTCCTGTATGTAATTGACAAAACCACATAGGCTCTCCTGGCTGCCTGTCTTTATCATTGTTAAATTTCAGTTGCCATTTCTCAGCTCATCTCCTTAATTTTTATAGATCTTGTTGCAATAGTATATCTTGATTAATGTCATAAACCACGTTGCCAACCTTTTTATCATCTGCAAACTTAGAGATCAGGTCTGATATACTTCATCCATAGCATTAATTAATAACAGAAAACAACAATAGAATCAGCATTGAACCCTGTGGAACTCTACTAATAACATTAGTCCACAAAGAGTAGTATCCATTGATAATCATTCTCTTTCTTCTCTCACTCAACCATTCCTTTATCGATAGTAGTTACTTATCCTTACTCCCACGCTGCTCCAGTTTGTACAGCAGTCTTTTATGTGCAACAGTATCAAAAGCTTTTCTAAATCTAAGTCAGGTAACCCTCGTATAACTCAGTTTGGTTCTTACAAAATCTTGTGTAATGCGAAACCATGTTGTACGGGACTAAGAACCAGTACAAAAAAGGGGGGGTTATGTTCCAAAAGCTAACAAAAATGCACATTTTTGTTTTTTATAACTATCGGAAACTTAATTTTTATAGTTGTAATAACTTAATATTTTAACTTTATTTTTATAATAGTAGTAACTTTTAGAGTTAGATTGAGACTTGCAAGCAGATTGCTCACATATTAGCAGTATATTTTTCTTTCTATATAAATAACTACTTCTTTATATCAACATGTTGAGATGTCACACGGGGAAACAGTATTCTTGTTCCTCAAGTTTAATAAGGATTTAACTGATATTCAGAATTTTTGCATTAAAAAACAATTAGTGGTAATAAAAAACAGGCAGTGATCATGGTATATCAGTGTTGATAACATATAAGAGAACTGTTATCAAGAGTAAAGAGAAGGATTTTAATTTTTCAAGGGAAATTATAGTGGCTTTAGACATTATCTAACTTCATCAAGAAGTTAGATAATGAAGATAGACAAGTTGCCCTCTTTAAACTTTGCAAATCACTGAAGTCTTCAAACAACTCCTAGCATCATTGGAATCAAAAAGTACAGGGACTGAACTAATATTTGGAAAATAATTAAGCTTGCCAGCTATTTAGATGGCTCTCCTTCAGAGTGGTCTTATAGACAGGTAAAAAAAAAAAAAAAGGTAAACTTCAGCCATTATCAACCCACTGTAGGATGGAAGCCTCCTCAACAATTCATGTTGAGGGAAATGGACCATAATCTACCATGCTGGTCCAGTGCGAGTTGGCAGATCTACCGTATTTAGCAGTCAGGAGCTTGAACTCAAGTCTATTCAAAGTGCGTGTGCTACTACACTCCCACTCATGCCCACTCGGCTACGGAGGTCTGACCATGTAGACAGAGTATACATCAATTCCGATGCTCTTGAAACTTTTGAAAGCATTCCTGATAGGCTTCTTTTGAAATTGCTAGTTCCTCTGTCATGTTCTGAATAATTTCCTCGGTTGTTGCAAATCTGTGACCCTTCAATGGGGCTTTAAACTTGGGGAAAAAGAAAAAAAATATCAGTGAGCTACATCCAGCAAGTGTGGAGGATGGGGAGGGGTGGTAGTCACATTGATGGAGTACTTTGCAGAAATTTTTAAAGTGTCAAGTGCGTGAAGGGGCATTGTTGTGATGTAAGCAGCAATTTTCCGAAGCTCACTTTTCCATTTTCTTTGAACAACATTGTACAATCTTCATACAACTGTTTTCTGGAATTCTTGATTGACCATGCAGGACAAATTCATAATGCACAATGCCCTGTGAGTCAAAAAATACAATAAGCATAATTGCCACATTTGATTGAGATAGCTTTACTTTTTTTTCAGCCTTAGACAAGACAGTCTTCCATTGAGAGGACTGGGCCTTTGCTTCAGGGTCATAAAACCATACACCCATGATTCCTTACCATTAATGGAAGAATTAAAATGTGGGTTAGCAGCATATTAATATAGAACTTGACATATGAGAGCTTTTTCTCTCTCTCTTTCTACTTTAATCATCATTGAGAATGTGAGGTAGCACAAACTTGACTGAAACATGTATTCCCTTAAGAAATACCAATTTCACTAGCCAGCCACTTTGTGGGTAGTTAAATGTCAGTTACTTCTGATCAGATCATGAACATGAGTGATGGAATTATTGATTTTTGAAGTTGGGGACAGCCAGAGCAGGGATCATTTTTGATAGACAAGTTGCCCCTCTTTAAACTTTGCAAATCGCTGAAGTCTTCAAACAACTCCTAGCATCATTTCTAAAAGCTGTTTTTAACATTTCTTGGGTTTCTAATTTCCCTAATTTGAAACAAAATTTGAGGAAAATTTGATACAAAGTAAATTACTCGTTTTAAAATTCAACAAAACACATCAAACATCTTCTGTTCAATGCATGCTAATTCAGACTGACTGCAGATAAATGGATGATTCAGTGTTACTGTCTAGATGAGTTACTCAGCATGTTGTGACAAGCTAACTTGCTATAATGCTGTAATTTCAAGATACAAAGTCAGTCCCAAAAACTTTTTGATTACACATCGTATATAGGGATGGAGACCAAAATTTCAGGAATATGTGCATCTTTTGGAAAAGATGCAGCTCAGAGCAACAATGTTAGTTGTTTATATGTGGGAGCATGTTTGTGGACTTGGAAATTAAACCTTGGAAATGTTTAAATAAATTAAATTATTTTGGATTTTCTTTTTCTTTCACAAATGGCAAATACTAGATAATGTGTACTTAAACTAAGGTAGGATAGTTATGTACTGACACTATAATAGCCTTCTCCCTAAGATGACACCAAACTGAGAGCTGTCAATCTCTGGGCATTGTTGCTGTTTTTGACTAAAAACTTGCATTCAAATTGCAAAATCTAGATCTAGATGATTGCAAATTTTTGCAATCATCTAGATCTCATCACAGCACAAATACAAAAGCTGAAATAGAATGCAGAGCAACATCTGTTGCATATTGATGCCCTTTGCATAACAAAATACTATAATAACATCATCATTTACTCCTCCATTCTTTATGGGGGTGGAGCTGTGGGGATATGCTAGCTCCATTAATCTGGAGCACCTGTTTGCACAAGAATTCTGGTTGCTGAGATCGACTGTATTCAAGTACTGGGTCTGAGCTAGTTGTAGTACCACTGATCTGCAACCATAGTCAGTATTTCTAGACTGTCAGTGAGAATAAGAGACATCAGGTGACAGCTACTGTAAAACTTCTTTTTGATATGACTGATGTTCCCCAGTTATAGGACCTCTGCCACTGGAGGATCCCCTTATCTTGTGTCACACCAAGTGCACATCACAGACAGGTTTATCCTGACTCAGATGCTAAGCTGGGTTGAATTTAATTTTGTGAGATTCTCCAAAGAGCCAAGTAGTGAAAAAAGCATTATTGGTGAACTCTAAACCTTTTGACACTGCTGTATTGATATCCTTTGCCGATTCTAACTTACCACCTCACTGCCAAAGAAAATGCAGGACTTTCGTGAATGTTATATACTGCTTATATAATATCATTTGTAATTATGTAATATAATATGTAAATAGATATGCAATGATTAAGCTGTCATCCTTACTGTTATTCAACTTTATATTATGTGCATGCATGCACATGTGCTGATATTTAGTTATTTAACCCCTGGCCATAATTACTTGGGATGTGATGCTATTGCTATGTTTTCTTCTGCACAATCTGTGTAAAGACAGAAAAATTCAGTAAAGGTTTATAATAATACATTTTTTTTTAGCAAAAGGATGTTAATTGTTGAAACAACTTGCCATTGCATAACTTGGTAGAAGTAGCAAGCACTGTAACCTGGAGGGGTTTGATAGGTAACTGGATAAAACCAGGTGACAAATTTTTTTTTTTTTTTTTAAGGCTTAACTTTCTTAACATAAATAAGCTTGACTTTCTTAACATGAAAATGGACAGTAATTATGACTTGTTCCATGTGTAACACTGATTCTTAAGAGATATTTTAATGGGTATAGATTACTTCTATCTATGATGTGTGGCCATTTGTTTTGTTACAGCAAAAAGATACATTGAAATAAAAAAAATTCCAAATACAGCATAGCTATGATATGATGTGGGCATCAGAGAACAGCTTTAACTATCTAACTATGTTATAGCTAGATAAAATTTACCCAATTTTTTTATATGAATATACAGTGACTAAAGATATTATGTAATGTACAGTGTGTCCACAAACAAAACTAAAATGTTATTGTGTGAATAGGGTACATGATACAAATCTGAAACAGCTTCTAGGCGATAGAGAATATTTTCAAGTTTTTATTCACCAACTGGAAAATGTCTACATTGTATTAGCTGGTAGCATAATCACAAAACTGTAATCATGAAAGAATTTGGCCAGTTGCATGGTGAGTTATCACAAAGTGTATGGACTATCTTTCTTTGGAAAGCTACTATCATAGGCATTATGTATCTGGATATGTTACAGAATTTTCTTATGATTCAACTGCAGGATGACAATGACAGTGACTTGGTTTTGCAACAAGATGGTGCTCCTGCACATTACCACAAAAAAGTTTGTGTATACCAGTGTTAAATGGGAAGTTGATTGGAAGAGGAGGACTAATTTTGTGGCTCCCACAGTCCCCTGATACTCCTTTAGATTTTTCTTATGAAAGACTAGTGTATGTTCCACTTATATTGGGAACCATTATGTAACTTAAACAATGTATTTGTGAAGCAATCAGCTGCATTGGCAGGGACATGTTATGCTGAATATGGGAGGAATTGGGTTATAGGTAGGAGATCTGTAGAGTAACTAAAGGAGCCCACGTCAGGTTTAATTAGAGGTGCCCAACATGTGGTTTCAGGTTTGTATTACTTACTGTATTAAATTCCATTCTGTAAGTTTTTTTTTTTTTTTTTTTAGTGTTACCTTTTTGATGTTTGTGAACTATAGGTCAACATTTTAAATGCCAAATACAATAATACTGTAATTTATAACAATGATAATGCAGGTGCAATATCCAAAATCTGACAACCTCATGATCCGAAGATTGCTATATTTTGAATTTTTACGTTTTTGGACGATGAATCTAACCAATTATGAAATGTCAAAATTCAAGTACAGATAAGGGATAACTGCATCAGTAGCATGGTTGTCAACTTTTTGATAATTTTTCTATGTGGTCAACTTATCTTTATTAACTTTGTTATCTGTATTATTTTGTTCTTATTATTATTTTACCTTGGACCACTGGCTAAAATTTGTAAATGAGAAAATTGGACCTTGAAGTTACTGAAGTGATTACATATAAAATCGCTTCAGTAATATTCCATTTGAAAAAAGAAACATCAAAGAAAAAAAATAAAGAAAATACCACACATGATATTATTTACTAACAACTGAAGATCATATCGCTCCTGAATACATGAATAAAAGTAAATAGGCTTTTAAATCTTTCTTTTCCTCATCTTGTGATTGACACAGAACATTTTTCTGCTGCTTTGGTGGCTGTGGGAAAGTATTATGTGACTAGTGGAACACCTACTTCCCTTCAATCAGCCTAAAACAACTTGCTCTAGGGAGGAAGACAGTATTTTAATTTGACGTTACTGTTACAGTTTATTTAGAGTGTGAAGCTTTGATAATCTTTTGGTGTAATGCAGCTGTCAATTAATTTATCCAGCAAACCTGGGATATGAGACATTGGTTTCTGAACAATATGTATACTCATTATTGCATCATTGGCTAGTTTGCTCTTAAACATCGGTGGGCACTCAAATACAAAATTTTCTTAGCACTTCAGATACATCTAATTTTTTAATTTAATGATTAATTTGGTAAGTAAGAAAGTTATACATAATTAAAATGTCAGGAGTAATGAATACTGCTGTGGTAAACACCTGGAAAAGGCTTTAGCCATCAAGTAAATTTTGTTCTGCAGTATTATTTATAGTGGAACACATGCAGTACAGCCCAGGGACGAAAAAATAATCTTTCTCACTTTAGAGAACAATAAAGATTTAACTAATATAATTAACTAATATAATTACTACTTTAATATTGATAAAGATTTATTTTTCAAAGGAAATAAATGTGCAAAAAGGCGATAGAGAATATTTTCAAGTTTTTATTCACCAACTGGAAAATGTCTCCTCTAGCTCGTGTTGCTGATAGAGTTGAAAGTTTAGAATGTGTGCCAAAATACTGCTATTCCCTCTTAACAAATTAGTAAAGGCCCTTTCCTGTCAACAACAATTATTAAAGACCAATGAAAAAGAGAGAGAGTGTGTGTGAGATGAATAATTATGAGAGCTTCCTTGGACTCAGCTCAGGAGAGATCCCCCATAGACTGGAGGTGTGTAAATGTTTCACCAATTCACAAAGGGGTTAAAAAAGATGACTCAAATAACTATAGACCTGTTAGTTTAACTTGTGTTCCTGGGAAAATAATGGAATCACTGGTTAAAGAAGCATTGCAGGATCATCTAGACAAGATTGCAGCAATAGTTAATACACAGCATGGGTTTGTTAAAGGGAGGTCTTGTCTGACCAATTTGATTGGATACTATGATGTGGTCACAAAGAAACTGAATGCCAAAAATAATTTTAATATCGTATACATGGATTTCAGGAAATCTTTTGATGTTGTTGAACATGGAAGAATGCTGTACAAATTGGAGAGGTATGGCATTAAGGGTAAGTTGCTAAAATGGATAAAGGGATGGTTGCGTGGGAGATGACAGAGAGTGGTAATCAATGGACACTGCTCTTCTTGATCAAACGTTATTAGTGGAGTTCCCCAGGGTTCAGTGTTGGGGTTTGTTGTTTTCTATATTTATCAGTGATATTGATGAGGGTATATCAGGTTTAATGACCAGGTTTGCAGATGAAACAAAGGTTGTCTTTACTGTTGTTGTTAACAACAGTAAAGACAGTATGCTACTCCAACTGGATCTAGATAAGTTGGGCAAATTGGGCAACTGAAGTTTAACATTGACAAATGCAAAGTAGTGCATATCGGTAGCAATAACTGAAGAGAAATGTGCGAATTGTGTGGTACTACACTAAGGGAAGTGGAAAGTGAAAAAGATTTGGTAGTAATTGTGCATTCAAATATGAAGTTTGCTGAGCAGTGTAGATGGGCTGCCAGTGCAAGTCATGGAGTCTTGTCAACGATATATAGGAATTTTGCTAGCAGGGACAGAGAGGTGATTATCCCGTTATACAAGGCAATGGTCAGGCCACGCCTAGAGTACTATGTCAAGGTTTGGAGGCCTCATTTTAGGAAGGATGTAGAGTTGTTAGAACGAGTACAAAGAACGGCAACAAGATTGGTGAGGAGAACAAAGGGGTGCTCTTACCAAGAAAGGCTTAATTTGTGCAAATTGCAGCACCTGGAGAGTAGGCACCTGCGATGTGATCTGATTGATCTATGTAAGGTCTTGATCAGGTTGAGCAAGCTCAATGCTGATGGAATACTTCCTCTTTTTCAAATTAAGAACCTGAGGGGGCAAAGATTCAAACTAAGGAAAGATAGTTGTAGAATAAATGTGCGGAAATTTGCATTTAGCCAGCGGGTAGTTGATTGGTGGAACAGACTTCTATCTTTTGTTGTGGGAGTTGATAGCCTAAATAAATTTATGGCTGAGCTGGACAGGCATTTCGAACAAATGGAGGGGTGAAATGGGAAAGTTTTTTTTTTTTTTTTTTTTTTTTTTTTTTTTGGCTGATGCTAGCATCGTATGCCTCTACTAATGTTCTCGTTCGAGTCATTAGGCCTGTAACACACTCCACTCTTATTTTTTTCTTTCGCAGTGCTTATGTCACACCAAACTGACTCAGTAGTGGACTGTTCATCTATATCAACTGGATGCACTTCTTTTGATTTTGTTTTTCTTAATTAACAGCATAACACCTCCTCCCTTCCTGTCATGTCTGTCCTTTCTGTACACATTGTACTCCCCAAATTCAAGTTCTGCATTCCTTATATCTATGTGACACCATGTCTCTGCTATCCCAACAATATCCGCCTTTGATGTCTTGACCAGCACTTCAATCAAATTCATCAAATTTATTTACTATACTTGTAGCATTGGTATACATGCAAGTATACATGTACCTATTCTTATTATTAGTTACCCTAACACATCCCATATACCCACCTGTTTCACAACGACTGCCATCAGTCCCTGAAACCCCCAACACCCCTCGCTCCATGCCGCTGCTTATTCTAATAGAAGTAGTGCAAGAATCACCTTCACCTCTGCCTGCAGCTACTTTAAACCTTTTAGTCTGTGAATCCCCCCCCCCAAGCTAGCAGTTTTCTGACCCACCTAACACTGCCTTGATAGCATCAGCAAATATTCTTGCATCCTTTCTATTTAAGTGTATCCCATCCCTGTAGAAGCAGTCTCTCCTGTTAACAAGCACAGACCAGGCTGAAAAAAATTTTACCCCTTGAGCCTTGCACATTTCCTCCAGGGCCAAATTGATTGACAAGGCTCTCATCATGTACTCCCTCCTATCGTGTCTGGGCAGAATTGCAGACACTTTCAAATTTAACCCTAATTCATGACTTTTTTGCAACATTGACCTGTACTTGTTAAGTAAATCTGCAGATCTACTACTCTTAATGTCATTGGTGCCAACGTGTACAACAGTGTCGCCCTTTGTGCCCTTAAAAGATGATATATGCTTTACAACATCATCAACTTTTGCCCCTGCCAGACATACCCTGGTCCTATTCCATCTATCCTTTTTACACAATATATTCCCCATCTCCCTGACAGAGTCATTGACAATAACTAACTCCTGTGGGATCAGTACATTCTGCCTTGGAGGTTGCCACTGTGTTGCCTGATGCCCAGGAGTTCTGCTCTGGTGTTGAGTTGGGCAGCTGAGAGCTTGATGGGCCCCTCATATTAATTTCTTCGAGGACATCTACCCTACGCCTCAAGCTCTCATAGACACCCATCAGAACACTGAGCTGACGCCTAATTTCTAGACACTCTCTGCACCTGGCACACACACACACAAAAAGACATCCTCCTTGGCCAGATCATGTTCCGTTCCAGAAAGTTTGGCAAACACTTCACAAGTTGCACATTTTTTTTTTTTTTTAAGGCTGTGATGCGTTGGAGAATCGCCCACTTGAGTTCTCCCCCGAGTCACAGCACTTCTGCCACTTTATGCCCATTACTTTTCTGCTCTAGTCTGGGGCGTGATATTTTAAATTAATAAGATCAATAAATTTAATCAATTAATTGTCAATACTACACTATCTAATAGAATACTAAATGCAGAGATGCGAATTACGCTATATAATTTTATGTTAGAGCTACCTAGTTACCACAATTAAAAATTTGAATTCCCTACCACTCTATACAAAAACAATGGCTGCAAGATTCGAACGAAACAACGATTTTACGTATATTACGTAGTAATCTACAAAAACTCTTATCTAAATTAAAAATAAAAATAACCAGCGTATCTAGAACTATATGGCTACTTATAAAGTTCAATATAAAATAACAATTAGGTAAATAAAATGGCAAACACTTATCGCTTTTTCGGTGCCTGTAATTCATAGCTGTAATTTTTAAGAAATACGTTATCGAGTGTTACGCAAAATCCGTAACAACCAGCATGTTAAATTAGTTATATCCTTAGCTAAATACAAAAGATATATGCCCAAAAAGTGATTAAAACCTTCAAAATACTTATTTATTACAGTTAAAACCCTACTATTCTTCTGCGTTATCGGTTACATGCTGCGATATTCCAGCCAAAACATCGATACGATAGTGGTTTGAGAAGCTATTTGTAACTTACAAAATCACTGGCTAATTTAAAAAAATAAGCTAGTGAACGCTACTAAGCCTATTTAATCTATTTGTAAAACAAATTAATACATTAATTATCAAAAATATGATAAAATTTTTAAGAAAACTTATCCATATGCAGGAGCTCTGGAAGTCTACGTCTTCACACCTATAGTCTTGTTCCCAGACACCTTCCTTCCTAAGAAATCCACAATAATCTTGCAATTGTGTGAGTGACCAACCCACAAAAAAAGTTGACATTTGGAAAGTTAAAATCCCTCATTTTGAGAAATTCTGATTTGTTGGCCCACTCTGTTTCCTTGTATAGGCGCCTTCTGTTATATACTCGTCACTGTCATTAAGCCTATTTCACACTATATCTCTAATTAGGCCTACAAGGCTGGGACAAGTCGTGTTGATGATTAAGCTTCACACCAGTCAGAAGATAAATAATAAATTCAGTACTGTAACTAAAAACACTATTTACAATAAAATAAGTATAAAATAGATATATATTTACAATAAAATTATTATTATAACACTGATAAAATATACTAAAAACCTAAAAATTAAAAGCGATAAAATTTGCTGTAGCTTTCGGAGGTAGCAGTCTTCCTCAGCAGCCTATGTCTACTGTGCGGCACATAGACCTATGCTACTGAGGAAGGAGACTGCTGCCTCTGAAAGCTACAGCAAATTTTATCACTTTTAATTTTTAGGTTTTTAGTATATTTTATCAGTGTTATAATAATAATTTTATTGTAAATATATATCTATTTTATACTTATTTTATTGTAAATAAAGTGTTTTTAGTTACAATATTGAATTTATCTTCTGGCTGGTGTGAAGCTTAATCATCAACAACCTATAACACACTTCTCCTCTCAAGTTTTGTTTTTCCAGTGCTTATGTCACACGAACTGACACACGTTCTATATAGCACTCTTCACCCAAATCAACTTGATGCCCTACCTTGGATTTAATATTTTCTTCACTAAGAGCATAACCCCTCCATCTCTGCTGTCCTGTCTGTTCTTACTGTGTACATTTACTGCCCATATTCAGTTTGATTATGAGATGTAAAAAAACCATGCCATTTTGCCTACTTTGGTGATTTATTAAAAGCTAAAATGATGCTTTGCTCTAACTTGTTTGTCCAATATCATATATTTAAAAATATTTCAAAATTGTTAGTTTCTTATGGCAATCTCACATGTTCGAATGAATCAAACTGACAGGGAAACCAGTTTATAGTGTAGCACCATAAACTGCTCAGCTACATAACAAAAGCTTTACAGATACATATGTAAGATCAATAAGAATGATGTGATATGGTCAGACTTATGTAGAAAATGTTTTCCATGAGTTTTGTAAATGAGTATGGTAACTTTATCATGCTCGCCACTTTCTTTACAGTTTTTGTTTAACACACAAACCACAAATTAAATTTACCCCCCCCTCTCTCTCTCTCTCTCTCTCTCTCTCTCTCTCTCTCTCTCTCTCTCTCTCTCTCTCTCTCTATCAACTAACAAAACTTAATAATAAATTAGAATTAGCATTAGTAGAGGCATATGATGCAAGAAAGCAAGCTTATACAGCATCAGCCAAAAAAAAAAAAAAAAAAAACCGTCCACATTTCACACATCCACTTACTCCAAAAGTTTGTCTACTTCTGCCTTGAATTTATTTAAGCTGTCTGCCTCCACAATGACAGATGGAAGTTTGTTCCCGCAATCAACCACCCACTGGCTAAAGGCAAATTTCTGCACATCTATTCTACAATTGTCTTTCCGCAATTTGAATTTAAGCCCCTGTCAGGTGCGTCATTAGCATTAGCAGAGGAATACGATGCAAGAAAGCAAGCAAGCTTATGAAGCATCAGCAAAGCAAAAAAAAAAAAAAAAAAAAAACCCTTCCAATTTCACTCCAAATGCTTATACAGCTCAGCGTTAAATTTATTTAAGCTATACTTCCACAACAAGAGATGGAAGACTGTTCCAGAAATCAACTACCCACTGGAAAAAGGCAAATTTTCTGCACATCTATTCTACAACTGTCTTTCCTTAGTTTGAATCTTTGCCCCCTCAGGTTCTTAATCTGAACAAGAGGAAGAATTGAGCTTGCTCAACCAAATCAAGACCTTATACAGATCAATCAGATCACCTCGCATATGTCTAGTCTCCAGGCATTGCAATTTAAGCAGAATTTAAGCTTTTCTTGGTAACAGCACCCCATTGTTCCCCCTCACCAATCTTGTTGCCCTTCTTTGTACACGTTCTAGCAACTCTACATTCTTCCTAAAATGAGGCCTCCAGACCTGTACGCAGTATTCAAGGTGCGGCCTGACTATTGCCTTTTACAATGGGATAATCTCCTCCATGTCCTTGCTAGCAAAATTCCTATATATCATTAACAAGACTCCATGACCTGCTCTGGCAGCCTGTCTGCACTGTTCAGAGAACTTCATATCCCACTGCACAATTACCCCCAGGTTGTTTTCATTCTTCACCTCCCTGAGTGTAGTACCACACAGTTAATCTGTTTCTCTTGGGTTACTGCTACCTATATGTAGTACTTTGCATTTGCCAATGTTAAACTTCAGTTGCAACTTCTCAGCCCATTTGCCCAACTTATCTAGATCCAGTTGCAGTAGCATATTGTCTTTACTGTCATTAACAACCCTGCCAACCTTTGTATCATCTGCAAACTTCAAAATTAAGCCTGATATATCCTCATCAGTATCATTGATGAATAAACAAAACAACAATGGGCCCAGCACCGAACTCTGGGGAACTCCGCTAATAACATTAGTCCACGAAGAGCAGTGGCCATTGAATAGAACTCTCTGTCGTTTTCCACTCGACCATCTCTATATCCATTGTAGCAACTTGCCCTTAATGCCATACCGCCCCAATCTATACATCAATCTTCCATGTGCAACAGTATCAAAAGCTTTCGACAGTATCAATAGTATATGATATCAAAATTATTTTTTGCATCCAGTACCTTCGTGACCACAACATAGTGTCCAATCAAATTGGTCAGACAAGATCTCCCTTTAACAAACCCATGCATTAACTACTACTGTAGTCATGTTTAGATGATCCTGCAATGCTTCTTTAACCAGTGACTCCATTACTTTCCCCAGAACACAAGTTAAACTAACAGTTCTGTACTTACTTGTGTCACCTTTTGAACCCACCCTTTGTGAATTGAGGATACATTTGCACACTTCCAGTCCATTGGGACCTCCCCTGAGTGTAATGAAACTCTCATAATTATGACTAAGGATTTGCTTACTTCCTTTGCTGCCTCCTTTAATATAACTGGATAGATCCCATCCAGCCCAGGTGCCTTCCTATATTTAACTTCAAAATTTTCTCCTCCACTTTGCTCTCAGTTATTACAAAATCATTTAGTTCCTGTTAGAGTTTGATAAGCTTCTGGCATTCCCCTCCTTGAATAACTCCTCATCTGCAAATGTAGATGCAAAATACTCGTTCAGTTTATTAGCTACCTGAGTGTGATCATCAATAGTCAAACCATCTATGTCAAGTGGACGAATCTGATTCATCCCGTTCCTTCTAGAGTTTACATAAGTAAAGAACTCTTTGTTGTTTTTCTTTGCATTCTATGCCAAAGATTTCTCGTAATCTGCCTTCGCCTGCCTAACTTCCTTCGTGACTTGAGTACAGACATTGGCTTATATCTGCTATTGGCTTCTGTATTGCCTGATAATTTATATGCATCCCATGCATTTTTCTTCTCTGTCACGAGCCTCAATAATTCATCTGACATCCATTTAGGCCTAAACCTTGAACAGTATTTCTTACTTGGTATGAAAAGCCTAGTAGCCTGCTAGATTAAGTCCCTGAAGGTGTCCCATTTAGCATTTAGGTAACATCATCAGTCGATCCCACTGTATAGAATTTAAAAACTGTCTGAGATCACTGTAGTTACCTTTACGAAAGCAAATGCCCTTCCCTTTCCCCTTGGTTGTGTGACATCTTTAATTAAATCCCACATCAGTACCCTGTGATCACTGTCACTCAGTGGTGCCTTTATCTGCAAATTCTTAATGCATGAATACTCACTGCTGATAATCAGATCAAGAGCAGTACTTCCACTGGTTGCCTCTCGAACATGTTGCTGTAGAAAACTGTCATCTAGTAAATCCACAAAAGTCTTGTTCATCTGCGAGTGACCAATCCACAACTTCCAGTCAATATCTTGAAAGTTAAAATTCCCCATTATAAGACATTCTGGTTTACTGGCCCACTCTTATTTCTGTGTACAATTTCTCATTGTACTCATCAGATTCATTGTACCTATAACACACACCTATTCTCATTTTCCCTTTCCCAGTGCTTATTCTCAGGTAGCTAGGCGCCTCCGTAACCATGTGGGCAGGAGCAGCAGTGTGTAGCATACGCTTCTTGATTAGACCGGGGTTCGAGCCCGTGACTACCAAATACGGAGGATGCTGAAAGGTTAGGGAGTGACCGTCGCATGTCCCCGGAGCAATATGGCCTTAGTTGCTACTGTTCCTAAAAACCAAATAACAACAACAATGCTCAGGTAGCTGATAAACTGAATGAGTATTTTCCATCGGCTTCACACATGAGGAGTTATTCAATGAGGGGAATGCCGGAAGTTTATCAAACTCTAACAGGGAGCTAAGTGATTTTGTAATAACTGAGAGCAAAGTGGAGGAGAAATTGTTGAAGTTAAACATAAGGAAGGCACCTGGGGTGTTGATGGGATCTATTCAGTTATATTAAAGGAGGCAGCAAAGGAAGTAAACAAACGCTTAGCCATAATTATGAGAGCTTCCTTGGACTGAGGGGGAGGTCCCCATGGACTTGTGTTGTGCAAATGTATCACTAATTCACAAAGGGGGTTCAAAAGGTGACAAAAGTAACTATAGACCTGTTTGTTAACTACTGTTCCAGGGGAAAATAATGGAGTCACTGGTTAAAGAAGCATTTCAGGATCATCTAGACAAGACTACACTAATAGTTGAGACACAGCATGTGTTTGTTAAATGGAGGTCTGGTCTGACCAATTTGATTGGATACAAATGATGTGGTCACAAAGTAACTGAATGTCAAAAATAAAGGGTTGGTTGAGTGGGAGATGATAGAGAGTGGTAATCAATGGATGCTGCTCTTCATGGACAAATGTTATTAGTGGAGTTCCCCAAGGTTCTGTGCTGGGTCCCTTGTTGTTTTGTGTATTCATCAGTGAAGGTATATCAGGATTAATGTTCAAGTTTACAGATGATACAAAGGTTTGCAGGATTTGTAGTGGCAACTGAAGTTTAACATTGACAAATGAAAGTATTGCATTTGGGGGCAATAACCAAAGAGAAATGTACCAACTGTGTGGTACATTCAGGGAAGTGGAAAGTGAAAAAGACCTGGGGGGTAATTGTGCAGTCAAATGTGAAGTTTGCTGAGCAGTGCAAATGGGCTGCCAAGGCAGGTCATGGAGTCTTATCAATGATATATATAGGAATTTTGTTAGCAGGGACAGGGAGGTAATTATCCCGCTGTACAAGGCAATTGTCAGGCCCCACCTAGAGTACTGTGTACAGGTCTGGAGGCCTCATTTTTCGAAGGATGTAGAGTTGCTAGAATGAGTACAAAGAAGGGCAACAAGATTGGTGAGGGGAACACAGGGGTGCTCTTAGCAAGAAAGGCTTAAGTTCTACAAATTGCAGTGCCTGGAGAGTAGGCATATGTGAGGTCATCTGATCGAGGTGTATAAGGCCTTGAATGGGTTGAGCAAGCTGAATGCTGATGGGATTCTTTCTCTCGCTCAGATTAAGAACACGAAGGGGCATAGATTCAAATTGAGAAAAGACAGTTGTAGAATAGATGTGCGGAAATTTGCCTTTAGCCAGCGGGTGTTGATTAGTGGAATGGACTTCCATCTTTTGTTGTGGAAGTTTATAGCCTAAATAAACTTAAGACTGAGCTGGACATGCAATTTGTAATGAATGGAGGAGTGAAATGGGAGGGCTTTTTTGCCTGATGCTGCATAAACCTGCTTTCTTGCATCGTACGCCTCTACTAGTGTTAATGTTAAACCACACTGACTTAACATTGCATTGTCCACCTATGTGAATTGGATACATTTCCTTAGGTTTTATGTTTCTTAACTAACAGCATAACCCATCCTCCCTTCCTGTCCTGTCTATCCTTTCTGTACAGATTGTAATCCCCAAATTCCAATTCTGCACTGCTTATATCTGTGTGACACCACGCCTCTGATATTCAAACAATATCTGCCTTTGATGTCTTGAACAGCACTTCAAACTCATCAAATTTATTAACTATACTTCTAGCATTGGTGTACATGCACGTATACATGCACCTGTTCCTACTCTTAGCTACTCTGTATTTACTTGTTTCACTGTGACTCCCAGCAGTCCTGCAAATCCCCAGCAACTTGCTTTGCAGGCTGCTGCTCATTCCAATAGAAGTGGTGCAAGAATGACTTTCCCCTCTGCCTGCAGCCATTGTTAATCTTTTAGTCTGTGTATCTCCCCAAGCTAGCAGTTTTCTGACCCACTTAACACTGCCTCGATTGCATCAGCAAATATTCTTGCACCCTGTCTATTTAAGTGTACCCCATCCCTGTAGAAGCAGTCTCTCCAGTTAACAAGCACAGACTGCGCTGAACAAAATTCTACCCCATAAGCCTAAAAAAATTCTATCCCAATCTCTCCATATACTCTCTCACCTATCATGTCTGGGCAGAAATGTAGACACTTTCAAATTCAACCCTAGCTCGCGACTTTTTTTTTTTCAACATTGACCTGTACTTGCTAATTGAATCTGCAGATCTCTTACTCTTAAGGTCATTAGTGCCATCATACACAACAGTATCACCTTTTGTTCCCTTAAAAGATCATATCTACTCTACAGTGTCATCAACTTTTGCCCCTGGCAGACATACCTTGGTTCTGTTCCACCTATCCTTTTTTGCATTATATATTCCCCGTCTCCCTGACGATAGAGTTATCAACAATAACTAGTTGCTGTTGGACCAGCCCATTCTGCCTTGGAGATTTCCTCTGTGTTGCCTACTGGAAGGGAGTGAGCTCTGTCATTGAGTTGGGCAGCTGAGATGTTGATGGGCCCTCAATTAATTTCTTCCTGGGCATCTACCCTACTCCTGAAACTCTCATAGACTCCTATCGAATGCTGAGTTGACACTTAATTTCTTGGCATAATCTGAGCAAGGGGAAGAATCCCATCTGCATTGACTTTGCTCAATCCATTCAAGGTCTTATACACCTCAGTCAACCCACCTCGCAGGTACCTAGTCTCGAGACATTGCAATTTTCAGAACTTAAGTCTTCCTTGTTAAGAGCAACTCTTTATTTTACTCACCAATCTCGTTGCCCTTCTTTGTACTCGTTCTAGCAACTCTACATCCTTCCTAAAATGAGGCCTCCAGACCTGTACACAGTACTCTAGGTGTAGCCTGACCTGTTGCCAGCAAGGACAAAGAGGTGATTATCCCCTTATACAAGGGGATAATCACCTCTTTGTCCTTGCCGGCAAAATTGCTTTGCTGTATATCATTGACAAGATCCCATGAGCTACTCTTGCAGCCTGTCTGCACTGCTGAGAAAACTTATCTGACTGCACATAACCTCCAGGTTTTTTTCATTCTCCGCTACACCAACTGTGTAGTTCCACACAGTTGGTACGTTACTCTGAGGTTACTGCTACCCATATACAGTACTTTGCACTTGTGAATGTTAAACTTCAGTTTCCACCTCTCAGCCCATGTCCCCAAATTTTGTAGATTCTGTTGCTGTAGCATACTGTCATTAACAACCCCACCACCTTAATATTGTTTGCCAACTAGGAAATTTAGCTTGATATACCTTTATCAATATCATTGATAAATAAAGAAAACAGCAATGGACCCAACACGGACCTTTGGAACTGCACTAATAACATTAGTCCACAAAGAGCAGTGTCCATTGATTATCACTATCTGTCTTCTCCCATTGAACCATCCCTTTATGATAGCAGCAACTTGCTCTTAATACCATACTGCTCTAATTTGTTCAGTAGTCTTCCATGGTCAACAGTATCAAAATATTTCCTAAAATCCAAGTATACTGGAAAACATTTAACATGAAAAAATATTCTGATCCCTACAAAATGCTATATGATTTCATACATTTATTTTCTTTTAACATGAAACAAAAAATGCTTAACGTGAAAAGATTTCAGATCTCAGAAGAACAAAAAATTATACCGGCTGCTGCGTCATCACTAAATTTTTACTGTTTGACTTTTTTTGACTCAACTTTCTGTTGGCCGTCATCATTTTAAAAAAATGGGATTACCCGTCGGCAGGCAAAAAATTTCATTTACAGTCTTGAAGTGAGTGATGTACTGTATAAAGTGGTGAATTTTTTTTTTTAGTAAAAAATCCATAAATTTATCACCCTCAATGGAAAAATCAGAGCATGAATCAAAGCGCTATTTTGCTTAAAGTGGTAGATGTAGGGGATTCTTCGAAAACAGATATTTGTAAAAAGTTCGGAATCGTTAACTCTACATTGTCGGCAATCATAAAGAATAGAGACCAACTTACTGCAATGTTTGAGTGCAGTATGTGTGAGCTGGATAGCAAATGGATGAGAAAGGCCAAACACAAAGATTTGGAGGTTCCATTGTTTGTTTGGTTCAACACTAGATCTCAGAATGCTCCAATATTGGGACCTCTATTAATGGAAAAAGCAGATGTGGTTACAATTTAAATGGGGATTGAATTCATTGCGAATCCTGGCTAGTTAGAATGTTTCAAGAAAAGAAACGACATCGTTTTTAAAAATGATTTGCAGTGAAGCAAATCAAGTTTCATCGAGTATGACATTGGATTGGCTGCAGTCTACATTGCCTACAGTGCTTGAAGAATATAGTGCGAGAGATGTCTTTAATGCTGAAAAACGGGGTTGTTCTATTGCTGCTTAACCAATAGCGAGATTTGAAAGTTAAATAATACTTAACCCGAGCCAGGTCCGCCCTGTTTTTGTCTAATTTTTAACCCTAACTCGAAAGTTGCTCCCCCCCGAAGAAAACTAATAATTTTCATAATTTCTACTCAATTTTCCAAATTGAAACTCTCAATATACATAAACAGAAGTATATTCTTTGATTTCCTACCTTTAGCGCTCAGCAAAAACTATTAATTCACTCTAAAACAGCAAAAATGTACGATCACATTTCAATTTATTAAATTTTGATGTCGGCAAAACAAGATCCAAGCTTTGAAAATAAAACGCGTTACAGCATTAGTTCAAAAATTCGCGCGTCAGCTCGGCGCCTCTGGCTAAAACGAATCAACGCACGCAGAGAGATAATTGACTGGTCAAGCTTACGTCATTAACGTTACCAAGGTGATCCAAGGAGAAAATGAAACTGTAAACAACTTTCGTGGAAAACAAACAGTTGAGCATCATTACTTGCGAACACTAATTTGCATGGCTCACTCACAACAGTAGCTTTATTGCTTTTCGTAATTGTTGTACGAAAGAATTGCAACGAATTGGTTTTGAAAAACTAAAATATTGCATTTCCTTTCTTCAATATCTACTAAAAAAAATCAAGGAAATTCATCTACTGGAAGCTATACTGGAAACGGAAAGAAAAAAAATGTCGTAAAACTGATCACTACAATGTGCATTTCATAAAAAAAAAAAGTTCGCTTTATTGTAATTGTTTCTAGAGGACTAAATCGGAACAGCAGTTTCATGGATGTATATTTGATCTTCTTACGAAATTTCAAGAAAATATTTCTATTCATAGCTGCGTTATAAACTTCGAAAACTGATATCGAAGGAACTTCACATGCATCTCACCTGGTGTACAAACGAAAAAAAAAAAAAAAAAAAAATGCGCAGCTAGTAACAGATTGTGAGAACAATCCATTACTCGTAGTGAGGGATTGGGAAATTGTAAGTAATTGTTATCGAATACTTCAATATTTCCTTGATATGCATTTGATATCATCAAAAAATTTCCAGAGAAAAATTGAATTTTCATTATCACACAACGCCCGAAAAATTCACCATAAAATGTCATGTGTTTCAATGTTTGAATTCCATTCTGAGCTGCAAATGTAATTTCACTTCTCTTGCGCTGACAGAGTAGCCATTCACCGAATGAAGAAAAACCGGGTTCATTTTCATGAAATTTCCAATTCCCTTCTTTCACTTGAGGGAAAAAAAACTCCTTAGGGGAGGGAGTCCACCCTTTCTAGTCCGACCCTGGAGAGAGAGAGAGAGAGAGAGAGAAATAAAAAATACCCTTTTGGTGGGCAGAAGGCCAAGAGATTGTCAAAGGTCCAGAGCGCTTACTTTCATTTATTTTATTTATTTATTTTATTTTATTATATTATTATTATTTTTTTTTTTTTTCTTGTGTTGTTCTAGCAATCCATCCTGGATTGGGGCTTCCCTGGGCCGGGATAGTGCTTCTCCTCTTTTCTCCTTCCCTCTCTTCATGTTATACAAGTTTTTCTTTCCTCCCTGGGAACTTTTTTTTTTGGCTGATGCTGCATAAGCTCATACACTTGCTTTCTTGCATCACATGCCACTACTACTAGGGAGGAGGGCGTGCAGTTAGTAGGGGAGATCTTGCCCTCCTGCTAGGGACGAGTACTTGGAGGCAGTCGTCCAGGTGATCGCTGCTTCCAGGTAGCCAGAATGCCCAAATACAACATCACAATACAGAACACACACATAAGCTCACAAACAGTTTTTCTTTCCTGTCACTTTCTCCCATGCGGGATGAAAAATTTTTTTCTCTCTCTCTCTTGCCTTCCTTTTCATCTGTCTTCATCCAACATGGGATATTCCTATGCGGGATGATTTTTTTTTTTTTCACGACACACACTGGCCTTACCCTGACAATGCGTAAAAACTGAACAGAGCAATGAGGCCGAGATGAACTTTTGTTGTAGGAGCCGCCCATACAAAAACAAAAAATAAAGAGAATAAATAATAATAATAATAATAATAAAAAAACAGCATTGCAGCTCTAAGTCAGTTTCATCCTAGGATGCGGAAACTGCAATTGTTTTAGAGAACAATATTTTACATTTTTACTTTCTAACATTATTTTGCATTATAGCTCTGTTACAATATTTTGCATTATAGCTCTGTTACAATATTTTGCTTCGTTTCTTTACATTATTGCTGTAGCAAACGATATCGGTGTGCATGACGTTTCATCACAGATGCTGGAGTTCTAATTAGTCAGTTCATCCTAGGATACGGAATTACTAATTAGTCCGATTTTGGTCTGGTGCGCATTTGATAAAAAATCCAGAATAATTCCTCTGGAAATATTAGCTAGTGAACTGCATTATAAATTTCAAACATCGCTGTATTGCTTATCCTTTGAGTGACCGCATGTTTTCACCTTGTACAATTGTTTCATTGTGGACACTTTCTTCCAGTCAGTAAAATCATTATTATACCTATAAAGTAATTCATTATGTTGGGGGAAACCGTTTTTGCTCCTAATTGATGTAGCACTTTCGAATTTCGCAAAGTGGATTATTTGAACACAATATACATTAGAAGGTCGGTAAAAGAGTTGATAGTTGATGGGCAGCATTCCGACAAACAAACAAATTTTCTGCCAGGGAGGGAGGGAGAGAGGGAGAGAGAGAGAGGGAGGGAGAGAGAGAGAGAGAGAGAGAGAGAGAGAGAGAGAGAGAGAGAGAGACTCATCTGCCAAAAACCACAGTAAAACAAAGTGATGGGGATGGGGAGTAAGTCTATTTGTCAGCTGAGTTTATCTGTTTATTGTAGTTCAGAACAGCATTATGACCGTGGATAGTGAATTTATTCGGCTTCTGTACTAAAACAGAATTTCTCCCTTTGCGATGACATCAAAGCGTAACAAGCATATATCTTCTAACGATACTTTTTGAGTTATAAATATTGCAGTTATGTGAACAATACACATTTCAAGAAAGAAAGAAATTCATAGCGGATGATTTTTTTTTTTTCTTTCTTTTGATGCACCAGTTTCGAAGTTTAGAAGTTTATAACGCAACTATAAATAGAAATATTTTCTCGAAATTTGGTTAGAAGATCAAACCCAGGAAACTGCTGTTCTGATATTGTTTACTAAAAACAATTACAATAAAGCAAACTTTTTTTTTTTTTTTTTTATCAAATGCGCATTGCAGTGTTATCAGTTTTACACCAGTTTTTCCCGTTTCCAACAGATGAATTTCCTTGATCTTCTGTTCGTAGGAGCAATACACGTTGAAGAAAGGAAATACGATCTGTTCACCTTCCATAAACTGTTATTGGTACTGTATGGCTTTATTGCCTCTTATGTCAAAAACAGTAGCTCCTGTTCGTCTTTTCTTTATTTACACTTCTCCCTTACCGGCTCGATGTAGCTGTACTGCTGACGTGATATATACCTCCCACGCTTCGCTCTTATTCACGCGGAGTTGTTTATCAGAACTGCTCCTCTCCGTAAAAAGAAATTCGCGCGCTATACACCAAGAAATGAATCAAGTGTCGGGTTTCATAAGCTCTAGGCTGGTTAGGGCGGGGGTAAAAAAATTAATTGAAAAGGCCTAAAAAATTGCATACTTGATGTCACATTTTTGTCATTTGCGTGAAATTCAATAGAAGGTTTTGAAAATTTAAGTGGGAAAATTCAAGAAAACAGTTCTGGCTCCAACTATAGCGAGTTTCAGCTCTGTAATTAGAGTAAAAATTATAGAATTAACTTACTGAACCCAGTTGGGGCTGGTACGTACCCCAGCGGACGGGTATAGATTATCGTTCGTAACTTCCCGCCTTTGTCCTTGACATACGATCGTTATATATCGAACCTAGATAGCGTTAGTATAGTATAGGTTATAATATTTTCGGTGATCGGTAAAATCTATTAAACTTGTTGAACTTCGCTGGCATTTAAACTGTACTTTTAACTAAATACACATACCGACTTAGATTACAAACGTAACATAATTAATACATAACTGATACGGAAGTTATGTAAAGGGAACTCGGAGATAATTAATACTTGACACTAAAAATATATATATCCCATTATAACTGTGTTGGGAGATAAGTTAGGGTTATAAACTGAAATTGAAATTTTATTTAAATTAAAAGAAATCTTGACTCAGACCAGAGCAGCAAAACAAAAGGCTCAAGCTAATGGAAGTGCTGTGGCTCAGAGGAGAACTGAGGGGCGCAGTTGCCTTCTGAATCACAGCCTTCTAAAATGCACAGCTTGCATGATGTTTGTGGAGCATTCAGATACGGGACATGATATTGCCGTGGGGTATGTCTTTGTGTGTGCGCGATGCAAGGAGTGTATCGAAATCAGGCAACAACTCAGCGTTCTTATGGGCCTATATGAGAGCTTGAAGGACAGGGTGGATGCCCTCGAAGGAACTAAATTGAGGGGCCCATCAAGCTCTCAGCTGCCCACATCAACGCCAGAGCTTGCACTTGGTCATCGCGCAACACAGCGGCAACCCCAAGGCAGAATGCGCTGGTCCCAAAGGAACTAGTAGTTGTTGGTGACTCTATTGTCAGGGAAATGGGGAACATGCTTTGTAAAAAGGATAGGTGGAACATGACCAGGGTATGCCTGCCAGGGGAAAAGGTTGATGACGTTGTAGAGCAGATATCATCTTTTAAGGGCACAAAAGGTGATATAGTTGTACACATTGGCACTAATGATATCAAGAGTAGGAGACCGGCAGAATTGCTTAACAAGTACAGGTCACTGTTGAAAAAAAGCCGTGAAATAGGGTTGAATTTGAAAGTGTCTGCAATTCTGCCCAGACACGATAGGAGGGAGTATATGATGAGAGCCTTATCGATCAGTTCGGCCCTGGAAAGATTGTGCAAGGCTCAAGGGGTAGAATTTTTTTCAGCCTGGACTGTACTTGTTAACAGGAGAGATTGCTTCTACAGGGATGGGATACACTTAAATAGAAAGGGTGCAAGAATATTTGCTGATGCTATCGAGGCAGTGTTAGGTGGGTCAGAAAACTGCTAGCTTGGGGGGGGAGACAAAGACGAATAGATTAACAGTAGCCACTGGCAGAGGTGAAAGAGATTCTTGCACTGCTTCTATTGGAATGAGCAGAAGCCTGAAAAACAAGATGCAGGATATTTCAGAGAGTGCTGGGAGTCATTGCGGTACAAGTAAACACATGGGTTGTGTTAGGGTAGCTAAGAATAGAAATAGGTGCATGTATACTTGCGTGTACACCAATGCTAGGAGTTTAGTAAATAAATTTGAGGTATTGCTCAAAACATCAAAGGCAGATATTGTTGGGATATCAGAGACGTGGTGGCACACAGATATAAGGAATGCAGAACTGGAATTTGGGGAGTACAACATCTACAGAAAGGATAGACTGGATAGGAAGGGAGGAGGGGTTATGCTATTAGTTAAGAAATACATAAAATCCAAGGAAGTGAAGTCAGTGGACATCGCTGGACAGTGCAGTGTCGAGTCAGTTTGGTGTGACATAAGCATTGGGAGATCAAAATTGAGAGTAGAATAAGCCTAATGACTCTGATGAGTACGATAAGAAACTGTACAGGGAAATAGAGTGGGCCAGTAAATCAGAGAGTCTTATAATGGGAGATTTTAATTTCCCAGATATTGACTGGAATTTGGGGGCTGGTCACTCACGCACTAGCAAGGCTTTTGTGGATTTATTAGATGATTGTTTTCTACATCAGCATGTTCTGGAGGCAACCAGAGGGAGGAATACTCTTGATTTGATTATTAGCAGTGATTCTTCATGCATGAAGAATCTGCAGATAAATGAACCACTAGGTGGCAGTGATCACAGTGTGCTGAAGTGGGATTTACTCAAAGAGGTAACTAACTACCATTAGGGGTAAAGGGAAGGGTTATTGCTTTCGTAAAGGTGACTACGATGGACTGAGACAGTATTTCAATTGTGTACAGTGGCACCAACTGATGATGTTACCAACAGCAAATGCAAAATGGGAAGCATTCAAAGAACTTATCTTGGAAGCTATTAGGCTTTACATACCAACTAAGAAATATTGTTCAAGGATTAGGCCAAAATGGATGTCAGATGAACTGATGAGGCATATGGCAGAGAAGAAACATGCATGGGATACATACAAATTAACACATGACACAGAAGCCTATGATAGATACAAGTTGATCTGTAACCAAGTTACAAAGGAGGTTAGGCAGGCGAAGGCAGATTACGAGAAATCTCTGGCAGCAAGGAAAACAGCAAAGAGTTCTTTACTTATGTAAACTCTAGAAGGAAGGGCATGAATCAGATTAGTCCACTTGATATCGATGGGTCAACTGTTGATGATCCTGCTCAGGTAGCTAACAAACTAAATGAATATTTTGCATCGACATTCACACATGAGGAATTATTTAGCGAGGGGAAAGCCAGAGGTGTATTGAACTCTAGCAGTAAGCTAGAGAATCTTGCAATAACTGAGTGTCAAGTGGAGGAGAAATTATTGAAGATAAACACAAGAAAGGCACCTGGGGTGGATGGATTCTATCCAGTTACATTAAAGGAGGCAGCAGAGGAAGTAAGCAAACCCTTAGCCATAATTATGAGAGCTTCCTTGGACTCAGGGGAGGTACCCACAGACTGGAGATGTGCAAATGTGACCCCAATTCACAAAGGAGGATCAAAGGCTAACACAAGTAATTATAGACCTGTGAGTTTAACTTCTGTTCCAGGAAAATTAATGGAGGCACTAGTTAAAGAAGCACTGCAGGATCATTTAGACAAGACTTCAGTTATAGCTCGGACACAGCATGGTTTTGTTAAGGGGAAGTCTTGCCTTACCAATTTGATTGGATACTATGATGCAGTCACAAAGGAACTGGATGCAGGGAATAACTTTGATATTATATACTTGGATCTTAGAAAGGCTTTTGATAGTGTTGCACATGGAAGACTGCTGCACAAATTGGAGCAGTTTGACATTGGAGGCAAATTGCTGCTGTGGATCAAGGGGTGGCTGAGGGGGAGAAGACAGAGAGTGGTAATCAATGGACACTGCTCGTCGTGGACTAATGTTATTAGTGGAGTCCCTCAGGGCTCAGTGTTGGGTCCATTATTGTTTTCTGTATTCATAAATGATATTGATGATGGTATATCAAGCTTAATGTCGAAGTTTGCAGACGATACAAAGGTAGCAGGGTTGTCAAAGACACTACTGACACTATGCTGCTGCAACAGGATCTGGAAAGGTTGAGCAGATGGGCTGAGAGGTGGCAAATGAAGTTTAACATTGATAAATGTAAAGTACTACACATGGGGAAACAGCAACCCCAGAGCAACGGTGGTAGAGAATGAAAGGGACCTGGGGGTGGTTGTGCAGGCAGATATGAATATGAAGTTCTCTGAGCAGTGCAGACGGGCTGCAGGAGTAGCTCATGGTGTATTGTCAATGATATATAGGAATTTTTCTAGCAGGGATAAGGAGGTGATTATTCCCTTGTATAAGGCAATGGTCAGGCCACACCTAGAGTACTGTATACAAGCCTGGAGGCGTCATTTCAAGAAGGATGTAGAGCTGCTGGAACGAGTACAGAGAAGGGCAACAAGATTAGTGAATGGAACAAAGGGGTGCGCTTACGAAGAAAGGCCTAAGTTTTGCGAATTTCAGTGTCTGGAGACTAGGCACCAGCAAGGTGATCTGATAGAGGTGTATAAAGCTTGAATGGTTTGAGCATGCTCAATGCTGATGGGATTCTTCCTCTCGCTCAGAATAATCACCTGAGAAGGCATAAATTCAAATTGAGGAAAGACAGATGTAGGATAGATGTGCGGAAATTTGCCTTTAGCCAGCGGGTGGGTGGTAGGTGGAACAGACTTCCATCCCTTGTCGTGGAAGTGATAGCCTAAATAAGTTTAAGGGTCAGCTGGACAGATATTTCAAACGAACAGAAGGGTGAAGTGGAAGTGGTTATTTTTTATTTATTTATATTACTTTATTTTTTTTTTGGCTGATGCTGCATAAGCTTGCTTTCTTGCACCAAATGCCTCTACTAATGCTATTAGATGAACAGAGTGGGCATTGGGATGACTAAGTTCCCTTTGTGCAAGAGAGCATCTTTCAAATTTCACTATGAGGAGTTGAAGAAGAGTTGCCATCCAGATGTAATGTGTATTTGTTACAATTCGTAAAACACTCCATTGATATCATGTCGGTAGCAAAGTAGACAATTTATTGTAAAGAATGTTGTCAAAACTTGGTTTCTTTTTCAATAGTGAGACACTTTGATATTTTTGTTAGCCAAATGGTTCTGCTTTAGTCTTGAAGTGAGAAGTTCAGCTTTATCTTTGGAAAGGGCTACATTTCTAATGAGGTCATTCAACTTATCTCGGATAACTCGGATATCTCGGATGAGAGCCTTGTCGATCAATTCGGCCCTGGAAAGATTGTGCAAGGCTCAAGGGGTAGAATTTTTTTCAGCCTGGACTGTACTTGTTAACAGGAGAGATTGCTTCTACAGGGATGGGATACACTCAAATAGAAAGGGTGCAAGAATATTTGCTGATGCTATCGAGGCAGTGTTAGGTGGGTCGGAAAACTGCTAGCTTGGGGGGAGACAAAGACCAATAGATTGACAGTAGCCACTGGCAGAGGTGAAAGAGATTCTTGCACTGCTTCTATTAGAATGAGCAGAAGCCTGAAAAACAAGATGCATGGTATTTCAGAGACTGCTGGGAGCCATTGCGGCACAAGTAAACACATGGGTTGTGTTAGGGTAGCTAAGAATAGAAACAGGTGCAGGTATACTTGCGTGTACACCAATGCTAGGAGTTTAGTAAATAAATTTGATGAATTTGAGGTATTGCTCAAAACATCGAAGGCAGATATTGTTGGGATATCAGAAACGTGGTGTCACACAGATATAAGGGATGCGGAACTGCAATTTGGCGAGTACAACGTCTACAGAAAGGATAGACAGGATAGGAAGGGGGGAGGTGTTATGCTATTAGTTAAGAAACACATAAAAACCAAGGAAGTGAAGCTAGTCGACATCGCTGGACAGTGCAGTGTGGAGTCAGTTTGGTGTGACATAAACATTGGGAGATCAAAATTGAGAGTAGGAGTGTGCTATAGGCCTAATGACTCTGATGAGTATAATAAGGAACTGTACAGGGAAATAGTGGGCCAGTAAATCAGAGTGTCTTATAATGGGAGATTTTAATTTCCCAGATATTGACTGGATTTTGGGGGCTGGTTACTCACACACTAGCAGGGCTTTTGTGGATTTATTGGATGATTGTTTTCTACATCAGCATGTTCGGGAGGCAACTAGAGGGAGTAATACTCTTGATTTGATTATCAGCAGTGATTCTTCATGCATTAAGAATCTGCAGATAAATGAACCACTAGGTGGCAGTGATCACAGTGTGCTGAAGTGGGATTTACTCAAAGAGGTAACTACCATTAGGGGTAAAGGGAAGGGTTATTGCTTCCGTAAAGGCGACTACGATGGACTGAGACAGTATTTAAATTCTATACAGTGGGACCAACTGATGATGTTACCAACAGCAAATTCAAAATGGGAAGCATTCAAAGAACTTATCTTGGAAGCTACTAGGCTTTACATACCAACTAAGAAATATTGTTCAAGGTTTAGGCCAAAATGGATGTCAGATGAACTAATGAGGCATATGGCAGAGAAGAAAAATGCATGGGATACATACAAATTAACACATGACACAGAAGCCTATGATAGATACAAGTTGATATGCAACCAAGTTACAAAGGAGATTAGGCAGGCGAAGGCAGATTACGAGAAATCCTTGGCAAGGGATGCAAAGAAAAACAGCAAAGAGTTCTTTACTTATGTAAACTCTAGAAGGAAGGGGATGAATCAGATTGGTCCACTTGATATTGATGGGGCAAGTGTTGATGATCCTGCTCAGGTAGCTAACAAACTAAATGAATATTTTGCATCGACATTCACACATGAGGAGTTATTCAGAGAGGGGAATGCCAGAGGTGTATTCAACTCTAGCAGTAAGCTACAGAATCTTGAAATAACTGGGAGTAAAGTGGAGGAGAAACTGTTGAAGATAAACACAAGAAAGGCACCCGGGGTGGATGGGATCTATCCAGTTATATTAAAGGAGGCCGCAAAGGAAGTAAGCAAACCCTTAGCCATAATTATGAGAGCTTCCTTGGACTGAGGGGAGGTACCCATACACTGGAAATGTGCAAATGTGACCCCAATTCACAAAGGAGGATCAAAGGCTGACACAAGTAATTATAGACCTGTGAGCTTAACTTCTGTTCCAGGAAAATTAATGGAAGCACTGGTTAAAGAAGCACTGCAGGATCATTTAGACAAGTCTTCAGTTATAGCTCAGACACAGCATGGTTTTGTTAAGGGGAAGTCTTGCCTGACCAACTTGATTGGATACTATGATGCAGTCACAAAAGAACTGGATGCAGGGAATAACTTTGATATTATATACTTGGATCTTAGAAAGGATTTTGATACTGTTGCATATGGAAGACTGCTACACAAATTGGAGCAGTGTGACATTGGAGGCAAATTGCTGCTATGGATAAAGGGGTGTTTGAGGGGGAGAAGACAGAGAGTGGTAATCAATGGACACTGCTCATCGTGGACTGATGTTATTAGTGGAGTCCCTCAGGGCTCAGTGTTGGGTCCATTATTGTTTTCTGTATTTATAAATGATATTGATGATGGTATATCGGGCTTAATGTCCAAGTTTGCAGACGATACAAAGGTTGGCAGGGTTGTCAAGGACACTACTGACACTATGCTGCTGCAACAGGATCTGGAAAGGTTGAGCAGATGGGCTGAGAGGTGGCAAATGAAGTTTAACATTGACAAATGTAAAGTACTACACATGGGAAACAGCAACCCCAGAGCAACGTATCAACTCTGTGGTACAACACTGACTGACAATGGTAGAGAATGAAAGGGACTTGGGGGTGGTTGTGCAGGCAGATATGAAGTTCTCTGAGCAGTGCAGACGGGCTGCAAGAGTAGCTCATGGAGTATTGTCAATGATATACAGGAATTTTTCCAGCAGGGATAAGGAGTTGATTATTCCATTGTATAAGGCGATGGTCAGGCCACACCTAGAGTACTGTATACAGGTCTGGAGGCCTCATTTCAAGAAGGATGTAGAGCTGCTGGAACGAGTACAGAGAAGGGCAACAAGATTAGTGAATGGAACAAAGGGGTGCTCTTACGAAGAAAGGCTTAAGTTTTGCAAATTACAGTGTCTGGAGACTAGGCACCAGCGAGGTGATCTGATAGAGGTGTATAAAGCCTTGAATGGTTTAAGCATGCTCAATGCTGATGGGATTCTTCCTCTAGCTCAGAAAAATCACCTGAGAGGGCATAAATTCAAATTGAGGAAAGACAGATGTAGGATAGACGTGCGGAAATTTGCCTTTAGCCAGCGGGTGGTTGGTTGGTGGAACAGACTTCCATCCCTTGTGGTGGAGGTTGATAGCCTAAATAAGTTTAAGGCTCAGCTGGACAGGTATTTTGAACGAACAGAGGGGTGAAGTGGAAGTGGGTTTTTTTTTTTTTTTTTTTGGCTGATGCTGCATAAGCTTGCTTTCTTGCATCAAATGCCTCTACTAATGCTAAAATGCTAATGCTAATAACAAGTCTGGCTCCAGTGGCCCTTCATTGGGTATATACTTAGGATCAGCTGAATTTTTCAGGTCCCCATGAATTACAACTTCATTGCATTCCATTTTATCTTCTAAAGAAAGTAGTCTATGCTGTTGGGGTACTCTGAATTGGTATACTGTCATCATGGGGATTGATCTCATTGCTGAATTCAGGTTCAGATAAACAATCTTGTGCTTAATATTCATTGAGAATCCAGTTTTTTTCACATTACAAAAGTAACAATAACCATCATGGTCTTTTGGCTTTTAATACATTATGGGTATGACTTTTCCCTTTGTTCAACCAGTTGCCAAACAAATACACGACGTCATCTGCCACATTTCGTGTAGGGATTGTGATTCTTCTTCTTCTTACATTGGATCTACCTGATGTATTTTGAGCTTGAGGGGTTGGGCGGCATGAAGCGTCGGTCCGTGCATCACGTGCGAATGCATCGGAACTAGCATTCCGTGTTTGAATGGTTTGAGCATGCTCAATGCTGATGGGATTCTTCCTCTCGCTCAGAATAATCACCTGAGAGGGCATAAATTCAAATTGAGGAAAGACATGTAGGATAGACGTGCGGAAATTTGCTGGAAATTTTATTTTGAACGAACAGAGGGGTGAAGTGGAAGTGGTTTTTTTTTTTTTTTTTGGCTGATGCTGCATAAGCTTGCTTTCTTGCATCAAATGCCTCTACTAATGCTAATGCTAATGTAATCCATTCAAATAAGCAATACAAATAACATGTGGTGACTTATTCTGGTCACTTAAAGGAACAGCCAATATATAATTGGCAAATTTTCCAAAAATCTGTTGGGATCGTATGCTGTTGTGATTTAGTTAGGAAAGAGGTGCACACATTAACCAAAGAATGGAATTCTTTACTTATGTTAATACTAGAAGGAAATGGATGAACATCACTGGGCTTGGCTCATTAGATATGAATGGAATAGCTATTGATGATCATCCTGTTAAGGTTGCTAATGAGCTAAAAAAAAAAATTTTGCATCAGCATTGTCAGTTGGAATGTGGGTGCAAACTGGGAGTCGTTTAGCTCCTTGCTGGGAATCATATATTGGGAATTATTTAGCTACAAGTTAGTGTACTTCTGAAGTACACCAACTTGGAGCTAAATAATTTTGTGATAACTGAGAAGAAATTGGAAGAGAAATTGCTGAAGCTAAGCATAAATAGGGCACTTTGGGCTGTTGGGATCTATCCAGGTATATTAAAAGAAGCAGCAAAATTGATAAGCAAAGCTTTAGTCATAATTATTGAGGACATAGCAAAAAAAATATTTTTCTTTAATAACATAGGGAAATGCACTTTTGTTCTTTCTTTTAAAGTTATAACTTTACATTGTGAATGGTTGTTATTTTACAAATCTCTGCATTACTGCAATTTGAAAGAGATTTCAGAAAGTACCATCACTTGATTGGCTTAGCATTTATACACCGTGCAATTTATTTGTTGAAAGAAGCATATAAAAATTACATATTTCTGAAAACAACTGCAGTATGAATTTTATATTTTATTCTTATTAAGTTTTGCTAGTTTGTGGCATCAAATAGAGATTGGATATGGGGATAATCTTTGTGTTTGGATATACTAAAAATAAACAATTGATGTAAACATATGTTAGAGTTCCACCATATGATGCTCTGGATGTATACTGCACTATTAACAGTACTGTGATGTACTTCTTTGTGATAAAAGAAGTACATTACTGTACTTCTTTTACAAAGAAGCTGATGGAAACCAAAACATACAGGACCCCACCCATGTGACATGACATGACTCTTATTGATGTTACATAATAACGTCATTTACGAACCTGAGGGGGGGGGTATAAATTCAAACTGAGAAAAGACAGTTGTAGAATAGCTGTGTGGAAATTTGCCTTTAGCCAGCAGGTGGTTTATTGGAGAGCCCCTTTGTGTGTGTGGTTCGGCACCATCTTGTTTGGCTTGCTTGCTTACTTCAAGGTGCCATCTTGTTTCCACTCGCTCTTGTGGGGTGATGCCCTTTTTCGCCTGATTGCTCTAACTTACTCCCTCTCTTAGGACAAAATCCCTGCCTTCAGTCCTCAGGTGTGGTGTAGCCTCTGGGGACTGCAGCTACTGGATCCGCATTGTCTCTAAAAGATCGAATGAGCAGAGGGTGTCAACTCGATCCCCCGCAATGACCCCTCCTGGGTTCGAACTGGTTGATGCTGGTGTATTTGAATACTGGCAGAGGGAAGAGACTTAGTGTAACACATAACAACATTTATTAAAACAAAAATAAACATGCATACAGATTTACACTCCATCTAGTGGGTTTGGGTAGAAGTAAAATTATGTGCATATATGCTTCTAAGTTTCTGTTCATAACAAGGATATGGTATTGGCTTACAACATATGGATTCTGGTATAACTGGGACTATTCCTTCAATAGACTTATTGTTTGGTTCTAGATTCACAAGCTATGGCATTCACAAAACAATTCAATTCACAAAACACTTGAAGTGGTTGTGGAAGTTGATAGCTTAAATAAATTCAAGGAGGAACTGGACAAACTTTTGGGTGGAATGGATTTGTGAAATAGGTCCTCTTTTTTTTTTTTTTAGCTGATGCTACATAAGCTCATATACTTGCTTTCTTGCATCACATGCCTTCATTACTACTACTGCTATAAGTATGTGAGAGGTTTTAGTTATGTAGCTGGGTTTCTCCATTCAGCCTTATAACCAAAGTTGTCTGTTTATATGCTCTATTATCAAATGGTTTCTATGCTGTATTATCAAGTGTAAACAGCATTTCATTTTGAAATGTGGAATCACTATAAGAAACTGACAATTTTGAAAGTTTTTATTTTTTAAGTATAGCATGTGAAGTATTGCTGTTTAATACATTTAAGTACAGTATTATTTAAGACTTATATACTGACAAAATGTCTCATCAGTTTTCTGATAAAATTTTAAAAGTATATGAGATTGATTTTTAACTAAATTATCAGATTATTTCCGGGCTCAAAAATCATTTAGAGTAATATGTATGAATAGAATAAATAAAATGCAAAGGGAATTTGTACCTTTTAATGGTTTTGTCTTTTACTCATTGTGTACTTAATATAAAAATTATTTAGTAATTTTTAGTATTGCTTATAACCTGGTGAGTTTTTAAGTTGATTCGTGGTACCAATGTTATATTGAGGTTGTGCTGTATCAAGTAATTGTCAGATCTTTGTTACTGGTGCAAATTTTTTCTTTTTAATCATTTTTATCTTTACTAGATTGTGTGAATACATTTATGTAGGTAGTTTTATTTTGTCATTTTTAGGGTGGACACTACAGTTTAAACTTGGTCCTTCTCTCTTTGGAAAGAAAGTAACGTTGTACATTAACCATCCAGCAGACTTCTCTGTTGGTTTTATTCGAAATAACTATAGAATTCTGCCATGGAAATCAGAAACTATGAATAAAGCAGATGATACTGCCCTGTTTGCTGAAATTACATTTTTACTTGCTGGATCCTTTCATTATTATTTTGTTATTGAAGGAAGGTAAATATGTAGTTTTGATAGTTTGATGTTTTCATATTTTTACGGACTGAATGATTTAACTTTATCTTATAGTTCCATGTAGCCATATTTTTTTTTTAAGCTTTTATTGTGACATCAGTTATGTCTCAGGGAGGGGAGAGCATAATTACCGATCACATGTTCTCACCTATTTAATGTGGTTATGATTATATCTAATCCTTGTTTAAATTTATACACCAAATTTCTGTAACATTAGCTGTGCTTATCCTTTCTTAAAATTAATACACATCCCTCCAGTTTGAGGCACCTCCATAGTCAGGTGGACAGGAGCAGCAGTGCATAGCACATGCTTCTTGATTAGACCGTGGTTCAAGCCCATCACCACCAAATACGGAAGATGCAGAAAGGTCAGGGAATGACTACCACATATTCCCGGAGCAATATTGCCTTAGTTGCTAATGCTCCTAAAAACCAAATAACAAACAAACAAACCCTTCATTTTAAATCACCTGAATAAAAGAAAAAATGAGAATTAATTAATAACACTAATTAAGTCATTTGAATTGCTATTATCAACTGGATTTCTTTGCACAAAAAGTATTACATTAAGCAAGTTAAATTCATAGAACTTAATATTATACAAATCTGAATTCTATATTGATTTCTGTCATTAGGCCTGATCAGGAAAAATTTGGTCGCAGTTACTAACTGTAAAGTTAGAGGACTCAGAGTCTTCTATGCTGTCAACATTAGAGTTGTAACTTTCAAGAAAAGAGATTATTGTGCACTAAGAAGCTTTTTGGATTCAATAAATTGGGACAAAATGCAAGAGGGGAAAATATAGATTGAATTATAGGGACTTTCATGACATCCATCATTGGAGCTACAAGTGAATTCATCCTATTGAGGAAGTATTATTTAAGCATCTGAGTAACTTTCCTTCTATTTCTGCATTCACACAAGGAGGATGCGCAGATGGAAGAAAGTGTATTAGCATCTGAGTAACACTGACTTCCATGAGCCATAGAGACTCAGTTAATCAGTAACTGGGAGGCATTGCCCATGGGACCCTCAGGTAAAATTTCAAAATAGGGGATTACCAATAATAATCAAGAATATTGGAGAGGGCTCTCATTGGAGTTTTGCCTCCAGTCCTCCAGATACCTTTGCAAGGTCCGGTCAGCAACCCACATAATCCACCCTCAAATAATCAAGAGACTACTATATTACTAAAATGCAGAACTTACATATCCCATAATTGCAGTTTAATTGCTGTCTTTCCAGACTAGCAGAATGATTTATGATGATACTTCAACCAGACACAAGATCTGGTTGAAGTATTATACCTGCAATTCTGCCCAGGCACAATAGGAGGGAGTATATGTTGAGAGCCTTGTCAATCAATTTGACTCTGAAGAGAATGCACAAGGCTCATGAGGTAGAATTTTTCTCATTGTGGTCTGTGATTGTTAACAGAAGAGGCTGTTTTTTTACAGGAATGGGATACCCTTAAATAGAAGGGGTGCAAGAATATTTGCTGATGTTATTGAGGCGGTGATAGGTGGGTTGGAAAACTGCTAGCATGGAGGGATACATGGACTAATAAATTAAACAGAGCTGCAGGCAGAGATGGTGATTCTTGCACTGCTTTTATTGGAAAATGCAGCAGCCTAGAAAGCAAGGTGTTGGGAATTTTCGACACTGCTGTGGATCATCATGAAACCAGTAAATACGTGGGCTATGGGATAGCTAATTTTAAGAACATGTGCATGTACACTAATGCTAGGAGAATTATAAATAAATTTGATGTATTTGAAGTACTGATTAAGTCGTAAAATGCAGACATTGTAGGGATAGTGGAGATTGGTTTCACTCAGACACTCTACTCTCCCTACAATGTCTTGGCTGTACACTATTGCTAGGAGCATTTTAAATAAACGTGAAGAATTTGAAGTAATGATTAAGTCATCAAATGCAGACATTGTAGAGATAGTAGAGACGTGGTGTCACTCAGACAAGTAATGCTGACTTTTAATATGGGGAGTGCATTGTATACAGGAAGGACAAAGTATTCTTGTATGTAAAGGCGGTAACCAGGGTTTCCCCTATATGCTGCCTAGTCATCTAATGGCAAGGTGCCAAGGCTGGTATTTAAAAAAAAAAAAAAAAAAATTACCTAATGAAATGTATCTTTGTGTATATTAATGTGTGTTTTGTTGTATGTTGTAAGCTGGCACCTGGCATTTAGCAGTCAGGAGAAGAAAGACTCCCGTCCCAAGCCACGAGGAGGCGCCAGGTTCTACCATCAAAAGACACGTACAGAAGTTGTCACAGGGAGAACCTCAAAATAATTTAAGAAGGAAGAAGGGAAAAGGGGGGGGGAGAGAGAATGAAGAAAAAGGAACAGAAGAAAAGAGGAATACAGTATCCTCTAGAAATATAAGCAGAAGAATATGAAAGAGAAAAGTAAGAAGACTACAAGGAACATGATGTAATTAAAAATTAATTATCAACAGCTATGCATATATACATACAATCAATTTTACATAGTAATCATAATAAACCCAATCATAATATTAACTATTAGGGCAGATAATAAATTAAAATCAAATTTAAAACTCCAAAAACAACAAGGCAAGTATCATACCAATAAGCAGTTGAAAGACTGCAGATCAATAAGATTACAAAACCTTGAAAAACTTAAAACTAAAACAGTCAATCAATCAGCAAAACCACCAACAACAACATGATTAACACAAGATAACAACACATAACAAGGTAATTAATCTAATACCACTTCCAAAACCCAAGATACAATCAGAGAGCAAGTCCAAAAAAAAGGGCCCTCTGCAACCCACGGAGACAGCAGAATGATATTTATATTATTAAGAACATAACAATTTAAAGTAATGTAGCACATATAATTCACCAATGAAACGAGGTGAATTAATAAAATACAATTAGCCAACAAACGAAATGGCCCTCTGCAACCCGCAGAAACAACAAAATAATATTTACATTGTTAATGGTGCCTCCGGAGCCAGGTGGGCAGGAGCAGCAGTGCTTAACACACGCTTCTTGATTAGACCGGGGTTCGAGCCCGTGACCACCAAATATGGAGGATGCGGAAAGGTCAGGGAATGACCATCGCATATCCCCGGAGCAGTATGGCCTTAGTTGCTAATGCTCCTAAAAACCAAATAACAACAACATTATTAACAACATAGTAATTTTTATACCCCTTAGAAGATATTTCACGACATTATCGTAATATACAGTTGGAGCCATGTAAGGCGCAAAGACTGCAAAATTCAATTTACATTATTAACAACACGGTAATTTTAAATCCTCATAAAATAAAATTCACAACACTAATTGAAGTATGCAAAAGAAGCTTACATTGCTACTTTTAATAGGCACCTCCGTAGCCAGGTGGGAAGGAGCAGCAGTGCGTAGCACACGCTTCTTGATTAGACCGGGGTTCGAGCCCATCGCCACCAAATACGGAGGATGCGGAAAGGTTAAGGGAATGACCACCGCATATCCCGGAGCAGCATGGCCTTGGTTGCTAATGCTCCTAAAAACCAAATAACAAACAAACAGCTACTTTTAATGATAAGCCAGAAACCACACAATACATCAAGTAATTATCAAAATACATTTAAATAATTGTACAAGGTAATTTAGCATTAACAATAATTCAACAAGATAAAAGTTTATCGCCACAACAAAAAAAAAATGTTTCCATTAATTACTTAAAAGCTTAGTTTAAGAACTCATTAATCATAATAACAAGATTTAACTCAAATCATTATAAACAGAAAAACTCGATTTAGAGCCGTTGACAAAAACCAGAACCACTCTTTAAAAAAGAAAAAAAAAAAAAAAAAAAGGAGAACCAAAACATCAAAAAAGAAAAACAGCACCCCAAGCAACCAAAATTTTATCAATCGACAGCACAGAAAAACCAAAGAAACCGTAGAAAGTCCAAAGCAAAGAAAAGACAAAATTATAAATCAAGAGAAGCCAATCTCTTACAATGTTTGATTTTTTTCTGCAAAAGTGGAAAAAGCATTATAGTTTTCTAAAGTCTTCACCAATTTTGGAAGATCATCAACAGGTAAAACCCAGTGATCAGTTGAAATTCAGACTTAAAGTCAACGTACTGAATATACAGGAAGAACAGATAGGACAGGAGGGATGGAAGGGTTATGCCCTTCGTACATAAAATCTAAGTATTAGTAAAATAATAAGAGGAGTTTACCTCAATATAGTACGTAGAACACTTCCGTATGATACCCTCCAGAAATTAAAACGGAAAAAATGAAAAAATCGACAACTTACCAGTATATTTTCATTCCTGTGATCACGACATACGGTCGAAAAGCGTTGTCAGCTTCAGGAAGGAAAATCGTTTTGAATATTTTCGTTAGATTCTTTTAATTGCGTTAATTTGATTTTTAATTGTTTTAAATTGATTTTGAATTGTGTGTTAAATTGATTATTTAATTATTTATATTTTACTCTAATGTACCGGTAAGTTGTCGGTTTTTTTTTTGTTTTTTCCGTTTTAATTTCTGGAGGGTATCATACGGAAGTGTTCTACATACTATATTGAGGTAAACTCCTCTTATTATTTTACTAATATTATTTTCAATGTAGAACATATTGAGTATTACAGCTCTGATTCATACTATCTAATAAAATCTAAGGCAGTGCATCCAGTCACCATGGGTGGCCAGTGAAATGTTGACTTACTTTGGGGTGATATAAGCTACTGGAACACTGGAAAAACAAAATTAAGAGTAGAAGTGTGTTATAGGCCTAAAGTTATGATGAATATAACCAATGGCCTATAAAATACACATTTCCTAGTGCTTATGTCACACCAAAGACTCAACATTGGATTGTCCACCGACATCAATTGGATGCACTTCTTTAGATTTTGTTTCTTAACTAACAGCATAACCCATCTGCCCTTCCTGTCTTGTCTGTACAAATTCTGTACAGACAAGACAGGTCTGTACCTTTCTGTACAAATTGTACTCTCTAAATTCAAATTCTGCACTGCTTATATCTGTGTGACACCACGTCTCTGATATCCAACAATATCTGCCTTTGATGTCTTGACTAGCACTTCAAGCTCATCAAATTTATTAACTATACTCCTAGCATTGGTGTACATGCACCTGTTTCTACTCTTAGATACCCTAACACAGCCCATGTATTTATTTGTTCCACTATGACTCCCAGCAGTCCTGGAAATCTCCATTGCCTTGCTTTCCACTCTGCTGCTCATTCTAATAGAAACAGTGCAAGAATCACATTTGCCTTTGCCTATGGTCACTGTTAATCTTATAGTCTGTATACCACCCCAAGCTGTACTTGAGGTTGTCACAGACATTCTCTCAGATATGCTGGACAAGCTGTACTTGCTACCTGAGAGTCTTAAACGCTAATGAAACTGATATTCGGGTGACACTCAATTTCAGCGAAGTCCGGACGGGCTGTGACAGCCAAATCCTCTACTTGCACTTTCACGATGATGGGACTGTTAGTAATCCTGGGTATAACCTTCATGCACAAGCACACGGTGGGTGACCACCCAGGTGTGAACCAACGTAAGTAGGGGTCGAGGTGTGGCGCCCACACCATGTGGAGGAATGCCGCCCCTCTGTGTTACCAGGCAATACTAGGTGGTAGATGACTCTCATCGACCAGTGCGATACCACCAATTTGCTTATTGGAGGCTTGAAGTGGTGGAACCCATTTTTAGTCTCCATAGATCCAATCTTCCTTACATTTTGATGATACAGCTCTAAAACGGTGTTCGCAAGCCGGCCACTGGTTAGTACACTGCACCGAACCTATTGGTAACTCTTTAGGAGGCTTCCGGATCAGCTAGTGTATAATCTTGTTACCTCTACTCTGCCAGATAGTGACTGGAGGGAGTCCGAGTAGTGTGTATGCGGGGAGCATTGTCGAGGCCACGTTATGTCAAGGATCTGGGTATATTCTTACCGTATGTACGCCATGTCCAAAAATTTCATTACTTCATACACACGCCCCCCCCCACTTTTTCTTACCATTGAATACACCATGAATTGTCAAACTAATAGAGTAAGCTTATCTGTGAAAAGATCTAAACCTCCCAAACACTTCCTAGTACATTTCACAAATATACATGGTGTCAATTCTAATCTCAACGACATCCATTTCCACTTGCAATCTGCCAAACCCCATGTACTGTTTCCTGACAGAATCTCAGTTATCGGTTGATTCAACTACTGCTCATCTCGGTTGCCCAAATTATTCGCTGTATGATTCCTTTCGCCTCAAAGGTGGTACTTGTGCACATGCCCATTCCGATATTCCCTGTCAGAGACTTGGTAATTTGGAATCTCCTCTTTTCGATCTTCTCTGGCTTAAAATCTTTCTACCTCATTGTGTCAAATTCATCTGTTGTCTCTACCGTTCTCCCAACTCCACTAATCACTTGGAACTCTTTGACTTTCTCTCTTTGCAACTTGACTTTCTCCAGTCCACTTTCTTAACAGTGAGGTAATTTTCCTTGGTGATTTTAATGTGCACAACTCCAGCTGGCTTCCATTTTCTAGTCACATTGACCCAGCTGGTGAGATGCTGAGGCGTTTGCAAATACTAATGACCCTGCGCAGATTGTTCCTTTACCTACAAGAATACCGGACAATCCTAACCATACAGCCAACACGCTAGATCCTTTTCTCACAAACAACCTTCTACTTCTAAGTACACAGTCGAAGTGAGTGGTCCTTTAGGCACCTCGGATCACAACTTGGTGATTGTCTCTTCTCCAATGGAGCCTTTATCTCATGGCTATTCCCAACCTTGTATTGTTTGGCATTACAAGAATGCAAAATGGGATGACCTGCAAGATTTCTTTCCTTGGTTGGACTATTGTTTGAAAACTTATGATGTCAACGTTTGCTCAGATCATATCAGTGACACGATCTGAGCAAACGATGTCCAATAAATATACTAAGGCTGTTCAGGAGAAGAATGTTGTTGCATATCGCAATTGCCTTGTTTCCAATTCTTCAGTTTAATTTTCTGCCTACACCAAAGCTCGCAATAATTGTAAAGCAGTTATTAATCAGTCCAAACTAGATTTTGAACAGCCTAAGAATAGAAAACTTGTTTCTTGCCGTAATGGTAGCCGAGCATTCTGGTATTTTGCCAAAGCTATTGGCCAAAACTTTTGCCCATCCCTGCCCCCAACTCTGTCAAAAGTGGGGAACTTGTTGCAGGCGAAGTTTTTACGGCTCCGGAAAATAGAGAAGTTTTTTTGTTTTGTTAACATAAATTGGCATATTAACTTTTTTTTCTAGAGTAGCTTTATATTCCTAGTTACGATACTTAGTTTAAAGTTTAACTTAGATAGAGATTTTATAGGTTATTACTTAGTATCGATAAGGGTATTCAATCCACGTGTTTTACAAGTTTTGCAGCTCTGGCGAACGGAAAGTTTTTTTTTTTTTTTTTTTTTTTTTTTTTAGCTATATTTAGCCGCTTTATTGACTAATTATATTAAATTATTTTCTATAAGTATTATTTTCTATACCTAGTCAAGATCCTTCGTTTATTCTGAATTGAGACAGCGATGTTTTGGAAGTTAATTACTACTTAAGTGTCTGTAGATTTACCATTCGTAACTTGCCGCCATTTTTATACAATACAATGTTATATCCCGAATTAGATAGCGTAGCTCAGTATAGTATATAATACAGTAAACCCCCGGTATTCGCAGGGGTTATGTTCCTGAGAAATGTCGCGAATACCGAAAACGCGAATACTGAGTTATGGCTCCCATAGTAATAAAGGAGTTCCGTTCCAAAGTATGAAATATATAAGAAAAACTAGTCTAAAATTTTGTCTATGTATGTATTATATGTACCTTCATAATATGACTATGTACATAGACAGTACATGGTGAAATGCAAGCATATGGCATCGAAAGGAAAATAAGAAACAATTTAATATTAAATGTAATATTTATTGGAAATTTCAAACAAATCTTTCAAACCAGCGCCTTTGCTAGCTAGAAAACTTATCCCGCCAGTGCTATCACCAGTTTCGCTAAAGTGTTGATAAAGGAGTTTTGCCTTTCACGAATGATGAGTGAACTTAACGGAATTTTATTTTGAGTTCGGTCTTCTATCCACAGATTTAAAGCCTTTTCCATTTTTTTTCTAATTTAACATCACGAGTTACAGAGCAAATTTTTGAAGCAATTAGCGCGTTTTCACGGACACTACGGTGTATTTTTTAGGTTTCATTTATATTAAATTGGCGATTGCGAAACCGCAATAGTGGCGGTTTACTGTATTAGCATTAGTAGAGGCATTTGATGCAAGAAAGCAAGCTTATGCAGCATCAGCCAAAAAAAAAAAAAAAAAACCCACTTCCACTTCACCCCTCTGTTCGTTCAAAATACCTGTCCAGCTGAGCCTTAAACTTATTTAGGCTATCAACCTCCACCACAAGGGATGGCAGTCTGTTCCACCAACCAACAACCCGCTGGCTAAAGGCAAATTTCCGCACGTCTATCCTACATCTGTCTTTCCTCAATTTGAATTTATGCCCTCTCAGGTGATTTTTCTGAGCTAGAGGAAGAATCCCATCAGCATTGAGCATGCTTAAACCATTCAAGGCTTTATACACCTCTATCAGATCACCTCGCTGGTGCCTAGTCTCCAGACACTGTAATTTGCAAAACTTAAGCCTTTCTTCGTAAGAGCACCCCTTTGTTCCATTCACTAATCTTGTTGCCCTTCTCTGTACTCGTTCCAGCAGCTCTACATCCTTCTTGAAATGAGGCCTCCAGACCTGTATACAGTACTCTAGGTGTGGCCTGACCATTGCCTTATACAATGGAATAATCACCTCCTTATCCCTGCTGGAAAAATTCCTGTATATCATTGACAATACTCCATGAGCTACTCTTGCAGCCCGTCTGCACTGCTCAGAGAACTTCATATCTGCCTGCACAATCACCCCCAAGTCCCTTTCATTCTCTACCACTGTCAGTGTAGTACCACAGAGTTGATACGTTGCTCTGGGGTTGCTGTTTCCCATGTGTAGTACTTTACATTTGTCAATGTTAAACTTCATTTACCACCTCTCAGCCCATCTGCTCAACCTTTCCAGATCCTGTTGCAGCAGCATAGTGTCAGTAGTGTCCTTGACAACCCTGCCAACCTTTGTATCATCTGCAAACTTGGACATTAAGCTTGATATACCATCATCAATATCATTTATAAATACAGAAAACAATAATGGACCCAACACTGAGCCCTGAGGGACTCCACTAATAACATTAGTCCACGATGAGCAGTGTCCATTGATTACCACTCTCTGTCTTCTCCCCCTCAACCACCCCTTTATCCATAGCAGCAATTTGCCTCCAATGTCACACTGCTCCAATTTGTGTAGCAGTCTTCCATGTGCAACAGTATCAAAAGCCTTTCTAAGATCCAAGTATATAATATCAAAGTTATTCCCTGCATCCAGTTCTTTTGTGACTGCATCATAGTATCCAATCAAGTTGGTCAGGCAAGACTTCCCCTTAACAAAACCATGCTGTGTATGAGCTATAACTGAAGTCTTGTCTAAATGATCCTGCAGTGCTTCTTTAACCAGTGCCTCCATTAATTTTCCTGGAACAGAAGTTAAGCTCACAGGTCTATAATTACTTGTGTCAGCCTTTGATCCTCCTTTGTGAATTGGGGTCACATTTGCACATTTCCAGTGTATGGGTACCTCCCCTGAGTCCAAGGAAGCTCTCATAATTATGGCTAAGGGTTTGCTTACTTCCTTTGCTGCCTCCTTTAATATAACTGGATAGATCCCATCCACCCCGGGTGCCTTTCTTGTGTTTATCTTCAACAGTTTCTCCTCCACTTTACTCCCAATTATTTCAAGATTTCAAGATGTTGGGATATGAGAGACGTGGTGTCACACAGATATAAGGAATGCAGAACTGGAATTTGGGGAGTGCAATGTGTACAGGAAGGACAGACAGGATAGGAAGGGAGGAGGGGTTATGCTATTAGTTAAGAAACACATAAAATCCAAGGAAGTGAAGCAGTTGACAGATTTGATGAATTTGAGCAATACCTCAAATTCATCAAATTTATTTACCTAACTCCTACCATTGGTGTATACACAAGTATACATGCACCTGTGCCTATTCTTAGCTACCCTAACATGACCCATGTGTTTACATGTACCGTAATGACTCCCAACAGTCTCTGAAATACCCTGCATCTTGTTTTCCAGGCTGCTGCTCATTCCAATAGAAGCATTGCAAGAATCACTTTCACCTCTGCCAGTGGCTACTGTTAATCTATTAGTCCTTGTACCCTCCCCCTAAGCTAGCAGTTTTCCGACCCACCTAACACTGCCTCGATAGCATCTGCAAATATTCTTACACCCTTTCTATTTAAGTGTATCCCATCCCTGTAGAACAAGTCTCTCCTGTTAACAAGTACAGACCAGGCTGAAAAAAATTCTACCCCTTGAGCCTTGCACTATCTTTCCAGGGCCGAATTGATCGACAAGGCTCTCATCATTACTCAGCGTCTGGGCAGAATTGCAGACACTTTCAAATTCAACCCTAATTCACGGCTTTTTTTTTTTTTTGAACAGTGACCTGTACTTGTTAAGTAATTCTGCCGGTCTCCTACTCTTAATATCATTAGTGCCAACGTGTACAACAATATCACCTTTTGTGCCCTTAAAAGATGATATCCGCTCTACGTCATCAGCCTTTCCCCCTGGCAGACATACCCTGGTCGTGTTCCATCTATCCTTTTTACCTACCACGTTCCCTATCATTTTTACATAATGACCATTCAAGCAACAGCAACAAGTAGAGGAAATCCCCGATTTACGTAAGGGTTGCGTTCCACTGAACACTACTTAAGTCTGGGAATTTTGCCCATGCTTGTGCAGCACTCGCAAGTGGAATCGCTGAATTGATTGAATCAAAAAAGAAATGTTCGACTAACATGTAAATAGAATTATTTATTGTATTTATTAAATTTTTTATCTCATGCGCAGGAAAAATTACAAAAGTGTGCAATTTAAAAAAATTTAAAAATTATAAAATTACAAAAAAAGAGAGGAGACAGGCATAATGTCAGTAAGTTTTACCTTTGAGAACCGTTGTCAGAATCAACATTTTCAGCTGAGAAGTACGCTGCTGCGTAGGTTGAGGGCTGGGGAGATTTAGAAGAGTTCGGCCGCTCAACCTTACGAAAGAACATGTTAATGAATGACGGGACAGTGGCTTTTTTCTTTTCATCGTAGATTTCTTTGTAACAAGCAAGCATATCATTCACCCATCTGTTAACTTTTAAGAATCGTTCACTGTGAGTATCCATCTTTTCAAACCAACCATTGCCGATGCAATTTCAAGAAATGCCACTGCCATCTCTCTGGCAAAGAAGCATCTCGGCTGCTCATTTTGTTCTTCTTGCGGTTCGTCAGCATTTTCTTCTTTCACTATTGCTGCCTGCAAGTCAATATGTTATTCGTTAGATAATTCCTTCTCTTCTTCCTCTATTAACTGCACATCTTTAGCATCAACCTCCAACTGAAGTAGCTCTGCAACCTTTACAATCTTATCTGTAATCTCTTCATATGATTCGTCTTTTTCAAATCCTTCGTAGCCTTTTACATGTCATGGGCGCAGACCGGGCTAGTCGGGTGGGTAAAGTGCCTTCCTGCCTGGTAACCCAGAGGTCGCGGGTTCGAATCCTGCTTTGGGCTTGGATCAGAGTAAATGCAAAAACTTTGGGAGGCGCATTAAGGCCACAGAAGCCGATGCGCCAACAACTAACAAAAAAATAAATAAACGTGTCATGGACATATTTATTTCCATGCACCATTTAAACAACTTTTAGTAATTTCCGCCCAGGCCTCATTAATGTTTAAGATGGCATGGTAAATACTGTAAGATTTCCAAAAGTCTCTCATCATTTACTGCAGACAAATATGCCTGAGCAAATGTTGTGCTTAAATAGTATGCTTTTAAATTCGAAATAACACCCTGATCCATAGGTTCGATGAGTGAAGTCGTGTTTGGCGGTAGAAATATGACTCTCACGTTCGAATTGAAATCATCTAGATGCGTAGAATGTCCAGGAACATTACCTAATAGAACCAAAATCTTGAAAGGATTGTCATCTTTACAATATTTTTCCACCTCAGGAATGAAGCAGCATTTAAACCAATCCTCAAAGAGAGATATTGTTATCCATGTTCCTCTCTGGTTCAGTCGGAAATGCACAGGTAGGGTGGCTTTATTAATGCCCTTAAATGCACAAGGATTTCCAGAATGGTACACAAGCAGTGGTTTTAATCTGTAATTTCCTACTGCATTAGCCCCAAGCAAGAGTGTGGCCCTATCATTTGATGATGCCTTGAAACCTGTCATTGTGTTTTGTTCTTTGGCAATGTATGTGTGATCTGGAATTTTTTTCCAATACTCAGCAGTCTCATCAAAGTTAAAAATTTGCTGCGTTGAATAGCCGCCTTCATCAATAATATTTTCAAATACATGACAAAATTTCTCTGCAGCTGCAGAATCGACGCTGGCGACTTCACCCCATACTTTAACATTGTGGAAACCAGCACGATGCTTGAACCTATGAAACAACCTGTTGCTTGCCATGAACTTGGGTTGGGGTTCACCATACTTATCCTTAATATCGTTATAAATACTTGTTGCCTTTGCTTGAATGGCAATGGTCATTAGACTCGGGCACTCACGATATAGCACCTGAATGCTGTTTTGTGATCACTGTTGACCTTAAGTGCATTGATCATTTGACATGTTCTTCTATACATGCACTGTCCTTTAAAATAGTATTAAATGTTGAAACAGCAAGGCCTAATTCTGTGCAATAGATGACAATATATTTCCTGCTTCATACTTCTTAATCATTTTCATCTTCATTTCTAAATCAATTTTGTTTAGTGTCCTAGCACTACCACAACTTGCACTTTTCGTTGGTCGCTTTCAATTCATCACTGTAGTATATAAATAGGATTGAAGAGAAGTTTCTGAAAATTTGTTTTTTATATGATTGAAGATTTCACTGAAGGGGAACACATTTCACCATAATAGCTTAAAAACCCAGACAATTCCAGTTATCAGTATTAATGCAATAAGATCAAGCTTACTATCCGTTTATAATTAGATGCACTAACAGAAAAGCCTAATAAATCGGAAAGTGCAAATTGTTTTTGGGTCTTGACTTCCAGAAACGTGCTTTAGAAAAATATCACAAAGGCGTTCAAAATTGATTCTTATAATGGGAACATATGATAACGATGAAAGGGTAATGCAATTTCCATTATAAATATGACCTTTTAGAGAGATAAATGGCTTAGTAATATAGTGAAATTTTCACTATATTGTTCCAATATAGTTGTGAAATACTTGTTCCAAGTCCTTGGAAGTTGTGAAATTTTCACAACTTCCAAGGACTTGGAATGAATCACAAAAAAAACCCAAAAACAGTGTTATTGGGTTCACATTACAATATTTTCATGATACCTCCATTTATTCCTATGGGATGCAGAATATGTTTCCAAAAATTTTTTAAGTTTGCACCGGTCGGCAAAAACTTACGTAAAGTCAAATTTCCGTAAGTCGAGTGTTACGCAAGTCAGTGAGTGTTGTATTGATAAAGATATTAATGATAAATACGGTGAACACCAACCCAAGTTCGTGGCAAGCAATGGGTGGTTTAATAGGTTCAGGCATCGCGCTGGTTTCCACAACATTAAAATATGCAGTAAAGTCACCAGTGCCAATTCTGCAGCTGCGGAGAAATTTTGTGATGTGTTGGAAAAAATTATTGATGAAGGCAGCTATTCAATGCAGCAAATTTTTAACTGTGACGAGATTCCTCTGTATTTGAAAAAAATGCCGGATCAAACATACATTGTCAAAGAGGAAAATACAATGCCTGGTTTCAAGACCTCAAAAGATAGGGCCACGCAGTTGCTTGGGGCTAATGCAGCAGGAGATTACAGATTAAAACCACTGCTTGTGTACCATTCTGAGAAATCCTCGTGCATTTAAGGGCATCAATAAAGCAACTCTACCCGTTCATTTCTGATTGAACCAGAGAGCATTGATAACAATATCTCTTTGAGGATTGGTTTAAATGCTGCTTCATTCCCGAGGTTGAAAAATATTGTAACGACAACGACGTTCCTTTCAATATTTTGCTTCTATTAGATAATACTCCTGGACATCCTATGCATCTAGATGATTTTAATTTGAACATGAGAGTCATATTTCTACCGGCCAAACACTACTTCACTCATCGAACCTATGGATCAGGGTGTTATTTTGAATTTAAAAGCATACTTTTTACGTACAACGTTTACTGAGGCATTGTCTGCAGTAGACGGTGAGAAAAAGTTTATGTTAAGAGACTTTTGGAAATCTTACAGTATTTACCATCCCATCTTAAACATTAATAAGGCCTGGGCGGAAATTACTAAAAGTTGTTTAAATGGCGCAGGAAGAAAATATGCCCACGGCACGTAAAAGGCTTCGATGGATTTGAAAAAGACGAATCATATGAATAGGTTACAGATAAGATTGTAAAGGTTGCAGAGCTACTTTAGTTGGAGATTTTACCAAAGACATGGAGGAGTTAATAGAAGAAGATAAGAAGTTATCTAAAGCAGCGATAGTGAAAAAAGAAAATGCTGATGAAGCTCTAGATTAACCAAATGAGGAGCCAAGATGCTTCATCACCAGAGAGATGGCAATGACATTTCGTGAAATTGCATTGACAATGACGTGGTTTGAGAAGATGAACGTGGTTTGAGAAGATGAACGATTCTTAAAAGTTAACAGAGAGGTGAATGATATTCTTGCTTACTAGAAAGAAATCTACGATGAAAAAAAAAAAGCCACCGTCCAGTCATCCTGTAATATATTCTTTCGTGAGGTTGAGCGGCTGACCCCTTCTAAATCTCCACAACCCTCAACCTCCGCAGCGGTGTACTTATCAGCTGAAGACGTCAATTCTGGCAACAATGATCGAGAGGTAACATTTACTGACATTATGCCAGTCTCTTCTTTTTTTGTAATTTTATAATTTTGAAATTTTTTTAAATTGCACGCTTGTAATTTTTCCTGCACATGAGATAAAAAATTGAATAAATACAATAAATAATTCTATTTACATGTTCTTTGAACATTTCTTTTTTGATTCAATCAATTCGGCGAGCACAGTTGCGAGTGCTGCACACGCATGGGGAAAATTCCGACTTATGTAAAATCCGACTTGCGTAGTGTTCTGCAGAATGCGACCCTTACGTAAGTCGGGGAGTTCCTTTATTATCTTTTGTTTAATAAAACCTCCCTTAGCAAAGGATTCACAGCTTTTTGCTAAACTAGTGGTTCTGTAGTCAGTGGTGGATCTTAAAAGAAAATGTGCATTATCTCAAACGGTTCATTTTCGGCCCGAAGTTGTATAATTATAATAAGAAAGGATGAAAAATCATTTATATTTATCATTCTTCCATATTTACCAAGATGTTCCTTATATTTCTGGAACAGTTTTTTGCAGAAAATGTGCCATGACGGATCGACTTTTTTTTATTTTACAGAAAAGTATGCATCGTGAATACCCAATGTATAATTTTTTCATAGAAAATACATGGGAATAATTAACCCATTTGGGCTATACCGAATTATCTCACGTATGCCAAAAAGTGTGCAAATTATACAGATTTTTTTTTAATAAATTGGCACTTGGGCTAAAAGAAAGGAACAGAAAAACTCTTCATTACTCATTATATAAATAAATTTAAAAAATCAAGTGGAACGCACAAGCAATAACCTCCCGCCACAAGCAATAATCGCAAACTAACTGCATTCAGAAACACGGCTGCTGCAAGTGGATAAGCGAGGTAAGCATCGCTAACGGGCGGCAGTTCAAGAGGGTGCTGAAATATTTTTCGATATTGTTTTTGTGAATTATTTCTGTGGGTTCAGTATTCTGCATTTAGGATGCCAAATTATATTTTGCTTACTGGCGGCACGGGAATGCATGCTACTGTTCTGGCATAGCTATACAAAGTAAGTAAAATGAAAGTCAGTCGTCTGCTGCCAGGCGTAAGAAAATCCTGAGAAATCTTGGAAATTACCTGGCTAATGCAAAATTAGCCAAGTAAATCCCCCAGAAAATACCTTTAATTCCTAAATTTGGAGTCATTATTGTTTGCTTCAGATATTTTATTGTATCCTGAGTTATTTCGCGCAGTTCTAAATAATTTTTAAAACTAAAAATGAGAATTTCGGGATAATCCATGTAAGGGTTAAACATCAAACCCACTCTCATCAAACCCATTACAACTGACTGGTCAGTTGTAATGCCAAGGCCCTCTAATTAGAGGATGTTCCCAGCCGACCTGAGTACCTTCTTTAATTGGCAATGTACTTCTTTTCCCTCTTTTTGCAAAATCTGCATTTAATGCAATCAGCACCTCTTTTTTACAAGTATTTGGCCTTCTTTATCTCCCCCCCAACCCCCAATACTTCTAACATTTTAGTTAAATGCATGTGGAAAAATGTATGGTCAGAGTCGATTCATTCAGGAAATATGGTCAAACTGGCAGAAAAGGGAATTGGTGTGATAGTAGAGCTTGCTACGTTGGTAGAAGGGGAAGGTTTTAATGATATAACTAATGAAGCCGTTGTGGATAGCAGAGTTGATAGAATCATCCTCCTCCCCACATCTGATGGAAAAGACCTGAGTTCGAATCCTGTCGATGACGGGAGGAATTTTTATGTGTCTTTTTCACAATGTGGCTGAATTAATCATGCTCAGGTGAGGGTAGCATGGTTTTTTTCTCTCAGAAATTGGGTTTTTGTCCAGCAAAACAGAAAATCGACCAAAGATCACACAATTTATAGATGATATACACATGGCCTTAGTCACTGATGCTCCTAAAAAAATAAAAAAAGATATAATTACTGAAGTCATTCAAGAATTAATGGTAAAAAAAGAGGAAGGCAAAGTGGATTTGGTGGAAATGGTATTGGAGGTAAAGCCAAATCAATTCAGAGGATGATAGCACAGATGAAAATTCTAAACTTCCAAATTTTACACTAAAAAGCATAAGAGAAGGCAGAAAGTTAGCTGAGCAAATAGAATCTTATTTTTTGAATACAGATTTTTGAATGAAAGGAGCCCCAAGTTCAAAAGGGAGCTTCAAAAATGCTTAGTTCCATACAATGAAATTTTCAAAGATTTATCAAGCAAAAGCAAACAAACCCAGATTACTGATTTTTTAAAGAGAGCAGAAGATACACGAAATCTAGAATGGTGTATTTTTGTTAGTTTGTTAACTTTTGGAACGTAATCCTCCCCCTTTTACTTTTTTTCTTAGTCTCGTATAAAATGGTTTCACACAACACAACATTTTATAGGAACCTAACTACCATGTTGTATGAGGGTTCCCAGTAATGTAGTTAGAATATAAATACAGGCTGGCCTCGATTAACGCAATTGATTCGTCCTGCGAGCACATCGTGCAAAATGGAAATGCGTTAATCGAATACAGGGTGTCTCAAAAATATTGGTACAGACATTTAGGGGAGGTAGGTAACACCTAAAGAAATGTGAATCGCCTAGGAACCCATAACAAGAAAACATCACGGGAAAGTAGTAGCAGAGGCACATGAAGCAGAAATGACACAAGACAGTAATTATTGGCAAACATTTATTTGACATAATATTAACAATGGAGTACGAGATGGATGCATCTTGTGATGTTACAACAGATGCTCGAAGGTTCCACCATGAGACGCAATGCATGCATGACACCCACACAGCATGGATTGGCGGACACGGTCAAACACACCTGGAGTTTCTTTGACAGTAGCAGCAGCGCAGATGAGTCTCGCCACGAGATCCATTTCCGTCTCCACAGGCGATTCATACACGATAGATTCGAGGGCTCCCACAGAAAGAAATCAAGGCTCGATAAATCAGGTGAGCGTGGGGGGCCAGGCAACGGGTCCACCACGGCCAATCCATCAACGCCCAAAACGCCTGTTCAAATGGTCACGAACACATCTTCCATAATGGGCAGGTGCCCTGTCATGTTGAAACCAAATGTTGCGTCTCACATTTGCTGGAACATCGTCAAGTAACCCTGGTGGAACTTGTTCAAGAATGATCCGATATTTAGCGGAGTTCATGCGGGATGGTAACAGGTATGGGCCGACTAAGCAGTCACTGACCATACCTGCCAACACATTTATTGCGAAGCGATGTTGTGCCACATGGTGGCACACGCCGTGTGGATTGTTGTTAGCCCACACATGAGTATTGTGCTGATTGAATAAGCCTTCCTGATTGAAATAAGTCTCATCCGTGACCAAAACATAGGCTGGAAAATTCAAGTCTTGAACACTTTCTTGGAGAAACCACTGCGCAAAAGCCACATGTGCAGGATGATCTTGGGGAAGCAGTAACTGAACCCTTTGGAGATGAAAGGGGTGTAAGGAATTGTTGTGCCAGACACGCTGTACACTGCAATGAGACACTGCTAAGGCAGAGGCAATGGCACGTGTGCTGGTAGTAGGATTATTCTGGATGGCATTCAACACACTTTCTTCCATGGCGGTCGAACGTGGTCTGCCCCCACTACTCCTGTTACCTCTAAATGACCCATAATTGCACAAAATTTGATGCACATGCGCAAACAAACGGTGGTCCAGTACATGTCTGTCTGGGAAGCGTTCTCCCTAAATTCATTGAGCGGCTCGTCCATTGCCCTCTGCTAATCCATACACTAGGTGCATGTCTGCCAGCTTGCAGTTCATATATCGACGCATGCTCTTCGTGCGCCAACTACTGCTTGAATGAGTAAACCAGAACTTTTCCCTCTCGCGAACTGATGAACAGCGCCGTGTACCGACTTACGGTGACGTTTCCGGTTATGGGTTCCTATGTGATTCACATTCCTTTAGATGTTACCTGTCTCCCCTAAAGGTTTGTACCAATATTTTTGAGACACCCTGTATTTTATACATCTATAATGTATACACGTCAAAACACAGTAACCCATTTCCCGCAGTGTTATAGCATTTGGCTGTTCTTTCCTGTCTGGTGGTATGTGTCATAGTGAAAACCAGTATGCAGTACATAGGAAATACTAGTTGACATGGGCAAGGGTCACCATCTGACAGACTGTGAAAAAAGGGGATGGTTGTCAGACACTGGTTGAAGGGTGATATATTATGGAAACTGAATTGTTAGGGCTGTTTGCAGAATGCTGTCGTTAAGATGTTCCAAGAGCAGACTGATAATGGATAGAGCAGCAGTCGCTGGGCCAATGATGTGCAATGCGCTTCATCAATGGTCATGGTGAATGTAGGCTCTCCCACCTTGTGTGCGCTGATGATGGTTTGGTGTTTAATGATGCATTGGCAACTGAGGCCATAATACGCACTGATAAATGGAAAATGGTGGAACTGCTAACCATGGAATTTAACCGAGGGAGCGACCAGTGGTGCCTTCAAAAGCACAATCCAGTGAACCCTCCTCCTCTTCCATACAGGCCATTGTATGTGCCTGGGCAAGTTACCAATGCTTATGGCCACTCATTTCCAACAGTCTACAGTTTGTACCTGAATGGTGTCATTGGACCATTGACAACTGGAAAAAAAGTTGCCTTTTCTGATGAATCACATTTCATACTAGGCCATGTGGACAGAAAATGGAGGGTATGATGACAAATTGCAGAGAAGAATCACTCTGATGATTTAGTCTAATATTGTGGTTGGAAACAGGTGGCAGCAGTGTTTTGGTATAGGGGATGTTTTCCTGAGAATTTCTTAAGAGTCCTCATACCCCTGGTCCACACTCTGAATGCTAAATACTACGGATCTATTGTGTTGTAGGTAAATAGGCCTACACACTCTGGATTCATTATGTGTTGGTAAATGTGCCCTGCCACGTTGCGAGTATTGTTTAAGTGCAGTTCACTGAACATGAAAGTGACTTCCAGGTGTTACCTTGCCACTGAGTTGCCAGATATAAATAGAACATCCCTGGTATTACATGGATTGAGAGATCTGGGTTTGGGTTCTCCCCTATAGATGTTTGCATATCTGTAGGACGCAGTACTGGCGACATGATACAACAAACCTTCAACATTCATAGGGTATAGAGTCTATGCCTTGCCCCTAGTACAGTCTATGCGACTGCACTAGGGGCAAGGGGAAGACATGCTCACTATTAGGTAGGTGTTTATGTTTTGACTGAACAGTGTGTGTGTGTGTGTGTGTGTGTGTGTGTGTAATATATATATATTATATAAAAATCTCAAGTTCTATTTCATTTTTAATATTATTACTTTTAATTTTAGTGACCCTAAAATATCCAAAGGTGCAGGTTATTTCATTGTGGATCCTATCCTGACATATGGAACAGAAGAAATTCTTCCTCTGGACTGCATTCAATGCCAAACCTATTTGGCCAAATGCCTTGGTCCCTTTGATCGTTGGGAATCTACATTGCAAGTTGCAAAGGAAAGTGGCTATAATATGGTCCATATTACTCCTATACAAGAATTGGGAGCATCATTGTCTTCATATTCTCTAAAGGATCAGTTAAAACTAAATCCTATGTTTAATTCAAAAAATAAATCATGCACCATAAATGATGTTGCAAAACTAATAGAAAAAATGAGAACTGAATGGAAAGTAAGTAATCTTCTTGATACCTTTTAAAGATTAAAACAATAAATTGATTTTATTATATTTTATTTTCTTTATTCATTATCTTCTGTACCTGTGATACCGATGATATACCAGAGGTACCGATGATATTTGCCCTGTTATATTGCAAAAGTTGTGGAGTTCACCAGTGATCACATATACAACCCTTTAAGGGATGGTAGTACATGAACATTCTGAACACAATATCATAATAATGCAATATCATAGAATACATGTTCTCTATGAATGTTGTGTGAAACTAGATGGGGGTGTCAGAAACTCATCATGTAACATGATGCACTAGACTGTATGGGCATTTTTTCCAGTCTTAAATTTAATTTAATTCTGATTGGTTTTGTCGATACTCTGTCTATTTAAAAATAAAATCACAAAAGAGAAATCATCATTGGCAGCATTCAGAATAATTTTCTTTCTCATGTACATTTTATTGAACAAAATTTATCCTGAAAAATGCTTTTTATATTACTATAGGGGGTCCCCAGTATCTGAGTACAGTCAGTCCTCGTATAGAACGATAGTTGTGTTCCTAGAAACCCTTGTGCAATGCAATGCAAAACTGTGCAATATAAATAACAGGACCTATTGGAAAAATAGGGTTAGGTGCTGACCACCCAAGATTGAACGCACATTTGTAACCAAAACATTACCAAACACAATAAATAATCATAATAAAATACTTACACATTTTATTATGACTATTACATAATAAAATATTGCCAATGCTTTTGCTTCTGTCTTAAGCAAACTTGTTCTTTGTTTGATCTTCTGTCCAAACAGATGACAGCCATTCCATCTCTTCCATTTCTTTGTGTTTTGATTAAATGGATTTTGTCGCACTTTCAGTTGTTCCTGCTATGAAAGTTGTTTTTATTTTCTCTGCATTCTTTATAATTCTTGGTGTTGCCTCATTTAGGCCTGTAGCACTTGCAATATCACATGGTCTTTCATTTCGCTCAAAGGGTTTCACAATTTCATATTTTTTCTCTATCAACAGAGGCGGACTGGCCATAAGCTTTACTGGGGAAACCCTGGTGGGTCAGAGGCCAGAAGACGATGGCCGGTGTTATTTTGGCCATAAAAGTTAGTATGAGGTTGCTACAAATTTTCCCTGGGTAAGAATTTTTGACCCAGTCCGCCTCTGTCTATAGATATTGCTTTTCTTTTTCTCTCTGAATCCGTAGTGTCTTCACTAGGATGCTTCCTTTTCGCACCTTTTTAAGTATTTTACTCATTTTTAGGGAATAAAGCACAATTACAAAATGAGGAGGCATGCTTGATACACATAAACAAAACTGTGCGTGTGTAGCAACCGAATAAACAACACTGTAAAGGTAGAGACACACTATTAACACCTCACTAGCTCATTTTAGTAAAGCACATTTCTGGGGGTTACTACCATAAAACAATAAAAACAATTTCCAGTTGCATTTCTGCTAGTAAACTCGATCTAATTGCATTTGCAATAATACCGATAACTAGAATTGTAGTGACAAATGGGCCTGGAGTACTGGGGTCCATAGTTTAACAGATATTTATTTAAAGTATACCCAGTATAAAATAAAATAAAATAAAATAAAATATTTCCAGAAGCTTTCGGAACTCGTGTCCCTTTCTCAACTGATAAAATTTTTTTTTAAATACGCTACAAGCAAAGTGTGGCACGTTACTCATTCGTCATTGTTGTAGCACGGACGTGTGCTGCCTTGCGCCAGTGATCATCCATCAATAAAACGGTTGTCTCCAGGATTGGATGTATACGCATGAAAATTAAAGCTTTTTCCCTTGAGAAATATTTTATTTTATTTTATTTTATACTGGGTATACTTTAAATAAATATCTGTTAAACTAGAATTGTGTGGATTTTTACATTATTATGGTGAAATGTGTTTCCCTTTCACTGATATAAAATACATAAATATATTTTTAGAATCTTCTCTTCATTCTTATCGTGTTGCAATCGGTTGGGGAGATTCCGCTTCGACTGCCATTTCCTGTAAACACAAAGGTGACTTGTGCATAAGTGAATTAATTCGGTTTGTGTTATATACGACATCGTTCCCCTATTTATAAATTGTGTAATATTGGATTCGTGTAGTGTAAACATGTGTTATACGAGGACTGACTGTATTCATTATCTGAGTTCCCCCAGTTACGAGGATTTGAAAATTAAAGCTTTTTCCCTTGAGAAAATTGACCAAGCACTTGATTATGTTTTCCTTCATCCATTTTTTACTATGTACAAGTACATAACTATTACTATATAACAGGGGTGGCCAACTTAATTTGTGATGAGCAATCTGCTTTTTTTTTTTTTCTTCAAAATGTACCACGATCTACCATCACAAGAATTTCATTGCACATGGTTAAAAAAGGTAATCAACACATGTTGAAATATGTTGTTCATAAATTTTAAAATTAAATACAATTCAGAATTCTTATTTTAAATTCATATGTATTTAAATTTTTAATTTATGCGAATTTGTGTCTTTGTGTCATCTGCCATGCTTTCAAAATCGGGGATATACTGTGATAAGGCCAACCGTAAAGTATCTTCTGTGTGATTCTTCGTCTTTGTTTGTTTCAAATACAAAAAGGCCGATTCATATAGATGAATGCGGAACCAAACAGGAATTTAAAAGTTCAATGCATTTTTTTACATTTGGGTACTTCTCTCAGCAAACATACTTCCAAAAGTCTTTTTCTGATGATCTGGCTTTTAGGAAGATATTGTTTTGCAATGTAATAATTTCATTTTTGAGTAATATTTTCAGCAATTTGTTTCGTATCTAAGTCGACATGAAATGGATAAGAAATATATTGAACAATGTCTTCAATTGTTTTAAAATCACTGAATCTGGTTTCAAAATCATCCACAACTTTCTCAATTTCAGAAACATATTTCTCACTATTAAATTCAAAAATGGAATATTTTTGCAAATGACCTTGCATATTTGCAAAATGATAGAGTATTTTTTTTCCCTTTGAGATCCTTAGCCATTGCCAAATATTGTGATATCTATATGCAGAAATATTACTAATCATGTTACCCACATTTTTATTTTTTCCTTGAAATTCCAAATTCAGATCACTTAATTTACCCGTAAAATCTGCCAAAAAAGCCAGATCACACAACCATTCCCTATCTTGTAGTTTTTCATAATCATCACCCTTTGATCAACACATTTTTTAAATTCATTCAGTAAATTTCGAAATCTCTGTTGAAACTTACTCCAACTCAGTCATCTCACATCTGTGTGTAATGTCAGATCTGGTTCATTTTCATTGAGTTGCGTTTTGAAAAGTCTCCTTTGAAGAAATTGTCATCTGATGGAATTCACAATTTTGAAAGCTATATCCTTAACACTCTTAGTATTTAATCTTTTGCTGGCTAACATTTGGTTGGTGGATGATTCAGTGGTAACTCAAAAAATCTGGGAACTCACCATCCTTTTGGCAATGAATCCTTTTGGCAGTGCGATGAATCTGTTAAGATGCCCGTCATTGCTTTAGCTCCGTCTGTTGTTATTGATATGAGCTTAAATAGGGGTAATTTCATTTTTTCTAAGGTCACTATTAGGTGGAAAATCCGATTGGTATTTACCATAGAGTGCATTGAAGTGCCATTCTAAATTTCATCTTTTGGGTATAAGTGCCTTTCTAAATTTCATCTTTTGGGTATAGCCATGGAAGCATTGCAAATCAAACAACTTTTTTTTTTTTTTATCATTACAAAAAAGAATTCTAGTTCCCACTCTTGATGAATATGATAAGTTTTACTCTTTTTTTCGTAGTAGTCAGTTTAAATTAAAGGGTATTAAATTAACCATGTAAGTACTGTCCACTTATTAATATTAAGTAAGCTAAATAAGAATTTGACACATACACTATGCTCTTCACAAAGTAATTGCGTGGATTTTCACTAGACACTTCTAGCGGCTGCATGGTGGCAAGAGTAGTCACATGGTTCAACGGATTTGTAATAAGCACATGCAATGGGGCGCATAATAATAATAATAATAACATTTACATTTTGACTAATCTATTTTATATATATTTAAAATTTGTCATGATCGACTGAAATTAAAGCTGCGATTGACTTGTTGGCCATCCTGCTATACAGGGCGTCTCAAAAATGTTGGTACAAATGTTTAGGGGAGGTAGGTAACATCTAAAGGAATGTGAATCGTATAGGAACCCATAACTGGAAACGTCACGGGAAAGTAGTAGCAGAGGCACAAGAAGCAGAAATGACACAAGACAGTAATTAGTGGCAAACATTTATTTGACATAATATTAACAATGGAGTACAAGATGGATGCATTTCATGATGTTACAACAGATGCTTGAAGGTTCCACCATGAGACGCAATGCATGCGTGACACCGATGCAGCATGGATTGGCAGACATGGTTGAACACACCTGGAGTTTCTTTGATAGTAACAGCAGCGCAGAAGAGTCTCGCCACAAGATCCATTTCCGTCTCCACAGGCGATCCATACACGATAGATTTGAGGCCCCCCGCACAGAAAGAAATCAAGGCTCGATAAATCAGGTGAGTGTTGGGGGTCCAGGCAACGGGTCCACCACAGCCAATCCATCGACGCCCAAAACGCCTGTTCAAATGGTCACGAACACACCTTCCATAATGGGCAGGCACCCTGTCATGTTTAAACCAAATGTTGCGTCTCACATTTGCTAAAACATCGTCAAGTAACCCTGGTAGAACTTGTTCAAGAAAGATCTGATATTTAGTGGAGTTCATGCGGGATGGTAACAGGTAGGGCTTTTTTTGTGACAGTACGCAACGGTACAGCGTACCGGCACGGGTGACACGCCTGGCATGCAGTTGGTGTCAGCCATGCCAGCTGCTTCCATCTATTAAGGAGATCATGTGACAATGGGTGGAGTCATCACCCGTCAATCACGGCCGTATCGCTAGTAGTTTGGAAGGGGTACCCGTTTCTGAATCTCGACCAAAACTTCATTATGAAATTATTTTAACTTATTTTTTTACTTGGTACTTACCGTATTTTTACGTTTTACTTATTATTTTTTATTTATTAAATAAGACTCACCTTTGACTTATTTTTAATATACTTGTATAATAAATTTATGCTTAAGAAAATGTGTGTTAATAAAATTAATGGTCAAGATTCAGTATCGGATATAGCGTACCAACTGCTAGCGATACGGCCGTGATTGAAGGGTGCTGACTCCGCCCAGTGTCACGTGATCCTTAACAGACGGAAGCAGCTGGCATGGCTGACACCCACTGCGTGCCAGCCGTGTCACCCGTGCCGACACGGAATTTTTCTTGATAGCAAAGAATGAGTACTGGGACCTATTTTTTTACAAAAAAAACACTGGTAACAGGTATGGGTCGACTAAGCAGTCACCGACCATACCTGCCCACACATTTATTGCAAAGCGATGTTGTGCCGCATGGGGGTGCACACCGTGTGGGTTGTTGTGAGCCCACACATGAGCATTGTGCTGATTGAATAAGCCTTCACAAGTGAAATAAGCCTCATCCGTGACCAAAACATAGGCTGGAAAATTCAAGTCTTGAACACTTTCTTGGAGAAACGACTGTGCAAAAGCCACACGTGCAGGATGATCTTGGGGGAGCAATAACTGTACCCTTTGGATATGAAAGGGCTGTAAGGAATTGTCGTGCCAGACACGCTGTACACTGCAACAAGACACTCCTAGGGCAGAGGCAAGGGATGTGTGCTGGTAGTAGGATTATTCTGGACGGCATTCAACATACTTTCTTCCATGGCAGGAGTTCGCGTCAAATGTGGTCTGCCTGCACTACTCCTGTTACCTCTAAATGACCCATAATCGCACAAATTTTGATACACACGCACAAACAAACGGTGGTCCGGTACATGTCTGTCTGGGAAGCGTTCTCCATAAATTCGTTGAGTGATTAGCAGAGGGCACTGCTATGGATTAGCAGTGCCCTCTGCTAATCCATACCTAGGTGCATGTCTACCAGCTCACTGTTCGTATATCGACGCATGCTCTTCGTGCGGTGACTACTGCTTGAATGAGTGAACCAAAACTTTTCCCTCTCGCAAACTGATGAACAGCGCCATGTACCGACTTACGGTGACGTTTCCGGTTATGGGTTCCTATGTGATTCACATTCTTTTAGCTGTTACCTGTCTCCCCTAAAGGTTTGTACCAATATTTTTGAGACACCCTGTATAATATTGGTGTAGATACTATACACCATATCTACTCATCCTTCGCAACGAGCTGCTGATGTATTGCACTACCTCGAATAAGAAACGCTTCACTTGAGATTCGAGGGTACCTTCCCACCCACCGGTGAAAAGCCAACTAGATTTGAAACTGTGCCGTCTGGGAGGTGGCGCCCACCAAGAATAAGCAATAATAGTCTTCTCTATTAGTGAACCGTTACTTATTTTGAGGCAGTGCAATACATGGGCAACTCGAGAAGGATGAGCACAATATGAGATAGAGATGAAATGATGCTTTTCCAGTAACCTTTCACCCCTTTGTCATTTAAATATGTTTTGAATGTATATTTTGCACATTAAAAATGGTTTACCATTTGAAGTCAAGTGAACAAATTAAAAACAACAAATCATTGACCCTCAGACCTTTTAAATGCTATAATATTTGATGGAATTCCTGCATACCACTTTAAACACTTCAGAAGAGTCACTGCAAAGGAACCTTCTGAATAGCTACGAAGAAAAAATTGCAAAACAACTTGAAAACCAAAATGTTATACAAGCTTAAAGAATCATTATTATAACGGAAGTAACACGGCACCTTCACCAACATCAGCAAAAGAAGAATACTTAAACTGTTGAGTAAAGAAGAATAATTAAACTGTTGGTCCTTGAGGTTGTCATAGACATTCTCTCAGATATTGCCAGACAAGTTGTGCTTGCTACCTGGGAGTCTAAAGCGCTGATGGAACTGATATTCATGTGACATTCAAGTCAAGTGGACCCAATTTTGGCAAAGTCCGGACAGTCTGTGACACCCAAATCCTCTACTTGCACCTTCACGAGGGTGGGACTGTTAAGTAATCCTGGGTATAACTTCCATGCACATAGTGGGTGACCACCCAGGTGTGAACCAAAGTAAGCAGGGGTCGAGGTGTGGCACCCACACCACATGGAGGAATACCGCCCCTGTGTTACCAGGCAATACTAGGTGGTAGATGATTCTCATCAACCAGTGCCATACCACCACTTTGTTTATTGGACACTTGAAGTGTTGGAACCCATATTTAGTCTCCAGAGCTAAGTTCCGGTCAACCCTTCCCCATCTCTTCCATCATGCTGTATGACTGATGACTTTTGAGGTTATGATGAAAATCATGGTGAGATCCAATCTTCCTTAAATTTCAAGGGTACAGCTCTAAAATGGTTTTTGCAGGCCGGACGCTAGTTAGTATACTGGACCGAACCTATTGGTAACTATTGGTAGTGTGTGTGTGTGTGTGTGTGTGTATGTGGGTGGGGCATTGTCGAGGCCATGTTACGTTAAGGATCTGAGTATATTCTTACAATGTGTACGCCATATCCAAAAATTTCATTACTTCATACAGCATGTCCTTCCCACTTTTTCTTACTATTAAATACACCATGAATTGTCAAACTAATAGAGTAAGCTTATCTGCGAGAAGATCTAGACTTCCCAAACACTTAGTTTTTTTCACAAATATACGTGGTCTCAGTTCAAATCTCAACGATGGATGTCCATTTCCACTTGCAGTCTGCCAAACCCCATGTATTTTTTCTGACAGAATCTCAGTTATCGGTTGATTCAACTACTGCTCATCTCAGTTGCCCAAACTATTTTCTGTATGATTCCTTTTGTCTCAAATGTGGTACTTGTGCATATGTCCATTCCGATATTCCCTGTCAGAGACTTGATAATTTGGAATCTCCTATTTTCGATCTTCTCTGCTTAAAATCTCTCTACCTCCTGTCAAATTCATCTGTTGTCTTTACCATTCTCCCAATTCCGCTAATCACTTGGAGCTCTTTGACTTCCTCTCTTTGCAACTTGACTTTCTCCAGTGCAACTTTCCTAACAGTGAGTTAATTTTCCTTGGTGATTTTAATGTTCACAATTTCAGCTGGTTTCCGTTTTCTGGTCACACTAACCGAGCTGGTCGAGATGCTGAGGCTTTTGCAATTACTAATGATCTTGCACTGATTGTTAATTTACCTACTAGAATACTGGACAATCCTAACCATACAGCCAATATGCTTTATCTTTTTCTCACAAACAACCGTTCTAAGTACACCATTGAAGTGAGTGGTCCTTTAGGCACTTCAGATCACAACTTGGTGATTGTCTCTTCTCCAATGGAGCCTTTATCTCATAGCTATTCCCAGCCTTGTATTGTTTTGCTTTACAAGAATGCAAAATGGGATGACCTGCGAGATTTCTTTTTCTTCTTTCCCTTGGTTGTATTACTGTTTCAAAACTTTTGATGTCAATGTTTTTTCAGATTGTGTCAGTGAAATTATTCTTGCAGGAATGGAATCCTTTATCCCACACTCCACTTTAAAATCTCGTTCCTTATCTAAACCTTGGTTTTCCAATAAATGTGCTAAGGCGTTCAAGAGAAGAATGTTGTATATCGTAATTGGCTTGTTTCCAATTCTTCAGTTTCATTTTCTGCCTACACCAAAGCTCACAACAATTGTAAAGCACTTATTAATCAGTCCCAACTCGATTTTGTACAGGCTAAGAGTAGAAAACTTGCTTCTTGCCCTATTCGTACCCAAGCATTCTGGTCTCTTTCCAAATCTATTGGTCGCAACTTTTGCCCATCTCTGCTCCCACCTCTGTCAATACTAGATGGTTCTGTTGTCACTTCAGCCAAGGATCAAGCTTGACCTGCTAGCATCTCATTTTTCTTCCAACTCATGTATTAATGATCTTGGTAAAACACCTCCCACCATTCCCAACACGCTCCATTCAATGCCTCCAGTGGTCTTCCGTCAAAAGAATGTCAGAAGTATTTTGACGAATCTTGATGCAACGAAAGCTCCAGGTCTTGATGGTATTTCTCGACTTGTTCTCAAAACTTGTGCTCCTGAACTTACTCCTGTTCTTTGACGCCTTTTTTCACTTTCTTATTTCAAAGGTGTTTTTCCTTCTGCTTGGAAATTTGCTCTTATTCATCCATTTCCTAAAAAGGGTGACAAATCCATCCCATCCAATTATCGTCCCATTGCAATTACTTCTACTCTTTCTAAAGTAATCGAGAAATCGTTGATCCATCTGATTAACGATCGCCAGTATGGATTCCATCAGTGTTGATGCACTGGTGATATTGTGGCTTATGATACCCATTTATGGACAAATTCAATGGAAAAGTTTGGTGAAACGCTAGCAGTTGGTCTTGACATCTCAAAGACTTTCGATTGTGTTTGGCACGAAGGCCTTCTAAACAAGCTTCCATCTTATGGTTTGCCAACTGTTTTTTGTAATTGGTTATCCAGTTTTCTCTCTGATCGCTGATTGAGGGTGATGGTAGATGGCTCTCTGTCTTCTAACTTTTCCACTAATGCTGGTGTTCCCAAAGGTTCAGTTTCTCCCACTCTTTTCCTCTTGTATATTAATGACCTTCTTCCATTGACTGGAATTCCTATCCATAGTTTTGCCAATGATAGCACATTGCATTCCAATTTCCATTTTGAGAATCCTTGTCCTGCTCAATCAGCTTCAACTTTTCGAATATCCGCTACCAATTCCTTAAATGCCGATCTCCAGATAATTCTCCAGTGGGGCAAAGACAACTTAGCTGATTTCAATCCTTCTAAAACTCAGTCTTGTCTTATATCTCATAAAAAGGATTCTTCTGCCCTTATTTTTATCTTTGGTGACACTTGATTTCTAGGCAAAATGATATATCTCTTTTGGGGATTACCCTGACTTCTAATCTCTCTTGACACAAGCACATTACAAATACAGCCAGTCCTCGTATAACACGTATTTACCCTACACAAATTTGATCATACACGATTTATAAATAGGGGAATGATATCTTATATAACACGAACCGAATTCGCTTATGCACGATTCGCCTTTGTGTTTACAAGAAATGGCAGTCAAACACGGAAGCATCCCCAACTGAATGCAACACGATAGGAATGAAGAGAAGATTCTGAAAATGTAAGTTTTTTATATCAGTGAAGGGGAAAACACATTTCACCATAATAACGTGGAAACCAACACAATTCCAGCTATCGGTGTAATCGCAGATGCAATTAGATCAAGTTTGCTATCAGTTTATAACAGATTCCACTCGCAGAAATGCAACTGGAAATTGTTTTTATCGTTTTATGGTGGTAACCCCTAGAAATGTGCTTTAGTAAAATGTGAGGTGTTAATAGTGTATCTCTGCCTTTACGGTGTTGTTTGTTCAGTTGCTACACGCACACAGCCTTTGTTTATGTGTATCAAGCGTGCCTCCTCGTTTTGTAATTGTGCTTTATTCCCTAAAAATTAGTAAAATACTTAAAAGGTGTGAAAAGGAGGCTTCCTGGTGAAGACACTGCAGATTCACAGAGAAAAACAAAAGCAATGTCGATAAACAGAGGCGGACTGGGTCAAAAATTCTTACCCGGGAAAATTTATAGTGGCCTCATAATATGGTTTATGGCCAAAATCACACCGGCCTCTGGTCCACCAGGGTTTCCCCGGTAAGGCTTATGGCCAGTCCGCTTCTGTCGATAGAGAAAAAATATGAAATTGTGAAACGCTTTGAGCGAAATGAAAGACCATGTGATATTGCACGTGCTACAGACCTAAATGAGGCAACGCCGAGAATTAGAAAGAATGCAGAGAAAATAAAAACAACTTTCATAGCAGGAACAACTCAAAGTGTAATTAAAATCCATTAGATTAAGACACAAAGAATTGGAAGAGATGGAACTGCTGTCATCTGTTTGGATAGAAAATCAAACAAAAAAGTTTGCTTACGATAGAAGCAAAAGCATTAGCAATATTTTATTACCTAATAGTCGTAATAAAATACGTAAGTATTTTATTACGATTATTTATTGTGTTTGGTTATGTTTTGGTTACAAGTGTGTGTTCAATCTTGGGTGGTCGGCACCTAACCTTATTTTTCCCATAGGGCCTGTTGTTTATATTGCACGATGGTTTCTAGGAACACAACTATCGTGCTATACGAGGACTGACTGTATTTCTTCCTCTGCATCTAAAAAACTTGATTTTCTCTTTTGCTCTCATCATTACTTTTCTTCCAAACAGCTATACACCTGTACAAATTGCAAATCCACCCTACCATGGAATATTGTCCCCACGTATGAGGTGGTGCCCCCAAAACCTCTCTCAGGCTTCTACATTCCATTCAGAAGAGGGCAGTTAGGTTAATAAATGACTCCTCTTTAACAGTGTCTCTCCACTCCCTGTCTCATAGTCATACTGTTTCTGCTGTATGCCTTTTCTACAGATACTTCCATGGGCACTGTTTGTCTGAATTGGCTTCTATAATTCCTGCTCTCTCTCTTTCAAAACAGTCCGAACACGTGCTGTCACCAACCAACCAACATCCATTTACTGTCCAACTTCAAACTCACAGGACCAACTTTTCATCTTCCTCGTTTATTCATTCAATTACCGTTTTTTGGAACAACCTTCCTTCATACGTATTACCTGAAAATTACAGTCTACAGAAGTCGACGTCTAATGTCAACAAATATCTTCTTTCATCTTCTCGACCTCCAGCCCAAGCATGGTACTAAGTACTATAGATTCTAATATCTTTTTTTTTTTGGGTTTTCATAAAAAAAAAAAAAAAAAAAGCCATGCATCCCCAATCCTATAGATTCTTTAAATGACAAAAGTTTGTGTGACTCCCAAATTGTATTTCTGTTATTACATCTCCAAAGAAAATACTGATAATGAATGAAGTATGAAATCTCCATGATGCTTGAACTGCAATGGAGACCATCTTGCTTTCTCTAGGGACCGCAAGCTGTGGAAAAGGCAGAAACAGTTTTAGAAATATAAAACTGAACATAAGATTTTAAGGTTTGTTTTGTTTTCAGTCAGCTGACTTCTCTGGGTAAATACTTTGTTTTTAAGCTGTTTTTGTATAACATAGGACCACGTTACGCAGGTTTAGAGTCTATTGAATGCTATGTCCTTCGTTTGTTTCGGATGCTAGTGCCTTGTAGCCCCTGATGAGATGAGGTCCAGCAGTTGATATTCTTGGCCCTCATGGGAAGCACAGTTGGTAGAATCACCATCCTCCACATGCAAGGGTGAAAAGGCCGGTGTTCAGTCCTGTCGATGACATTAGGAATTTTTATAGGTCTTTTTCACTACCTGCTTTAATAGTTTGATAAAATGAAAAATTAAACGTTAGCAGTCAGGTTCCATAAATCATTAGTAGCATCAAACCAAGTTTTGGAAAGGCTAAAAATCTAAAACCATAAACAGGAAGGATATTAATTAAATGCTCTATTTCATTTCTCAGGCAATGGAAATTAGTATTAGCATTATTAGAGGCATATGATGTAAGAAAGCAAGCTTATATAGAATCAACCAACAAAAAAAAAAAAACTCTTCCCATTTCACCCATCCATTCACTTCACATGTTTGTCTAGTTCTGCCATAAACTTATTTAAGTTGTTGACCTCCAACAGATGGAAGTTTGTTCCAACTATCAACCACCCACTGGTTGATAGTTGGAACAAACTTCCATCTGTTCCAAAGGCAAATTTCCGCACAATTGTAGAAATTCGTTCGTCAATTTGAATTTGTCCCCTCAGGTGATTAATCTGAGTAAGAGGAAGCTTTTACAGCTCCAGCTAATAGAGAAGTTTTTCTTAAATTTTTACCATTTTGTTGACTAAACTGGCATATTAATTTATTTTCTAGAAGTAGCTTTATATTCCTAATTACAATATTTAGTTTATTTTGAACTTAGATAGTATCATTAAAACTTGTACTGTTTGAAACTTGCCTCCATTGTGTAGTATCGATACAGAATAGCATTATGTATATCTTGAACTTGATAGCATAAGGCAGGGGTCCCAAACCTACGACCCGCAGGCTGGATCTGGGCCCCCAAGACGCTTTCATCCGCCTTGTCGCAATTTATTCTATAGAAATCTTTTTTGGTTGCTACATATCGTATATAAGGATATTTTTAATCAAAATATAATGTAAATGTGTCTAAATATAATTTTGAAACTCTGTGTGCTTCCACTTGCCAGCAGTGTTTCTTGCGATGTCAGAAATCTCAACAGTGTGAGTGCCCAAGGCTATAAGTTTATCGCCTCGAGTATTTCTGGTGAATACGAGTGTTGTGTTAATAAGCGCCTGTTAAAACAATTGCTAAACACTGATATAAATATTAATCAAGTTAGCATTAGTGAAACAATTGTATTCAATGCTTTCTTTGCAGTTTGCAATGTAAAGAAGAGTACACATATTAATCTTTCTCCTGATCAGCTGTTCTCATTCATACTGCAGTCGTCAGGCCGCTGCACCGATTATCATTTGCTCCAGGTCAAGGCGGTCTGGTGCGAATCGGTTGCAACAATTTATTTGTGCTATTTATATAAATGTGTATTATTTTAGATTTTATTTTTATTTAACTTTGAATTTTTAATTTTAATTTTAGCGAACCAAGATGTCAAGGAAAAGAAAAATTGATTCCGAATGTCATGTCTTCACTGAACTTTGGTCAATTTTTTTTTTAATTATTTTTTTATAAGGGACAATAACCAATGTAGCTGCCTTATATGTAAGGAAGCAGTTTCTGTGTTGAAAGAATATAATTTGAAACGTCATAAGACAAAACATGCCTCAACTTACAATAAACTTCAAGGATAGTTGCAAAACAAGAAATTGCAAGAGCTGAACTTTGATTTCAAGAGGCAACAACAGATGACACGTTTCACTAATCTGAATTTAAATTTAATTAGAGCTAGTTTACAAGCATCTCGGATCATTGTTGAAGAAGGGAGGGCTTTTACTGATGGCGAGTTTGTGAAACGAGTGTGCCTATCAGTTGCAGAAGAAATAGGCCCTGATCAAGTTAAGCACTTTGCTGCTATAAGTTTATCAGCGTCAACTTTAACAAGAAGAACCGAAGATGGTCTGCTAATGTTAATGTTAATGATCAGCTGAAAAAAAAGTTACAGATTTTATAAATTTTTTGATTGCAGTTGATGAAAGTGGAGATATTACCAACACAGCACAGTTACTCGTTTAGATACACGATATAAATCAAAATTTTGAAGTCACAGAAGAACTCGCTGCACTTGAAAGCTTGAAGAATAGAACCTCTGGTGAAAACATATTTTATAGCATATCAAAAGTGTTTGAAGACCTGCAGCTTGATTCGGAATTGTTGACAGCAATTACAAACCGATGGTGCAAAGAATATGGTTGGAAAAAATATTGGTTTCATCGGCCATGTTAATAAATATTTCGATTCCAAAAACATCAAAAGACCTTTTTTTTTTTTTTTTTATGAAAACCCCAAACACGAAAGGTATCAAAACCTATAGTACTTAGTACCGTGCATGAGTTGAAGGAGAAGTATGGGGTTAGGGGGATGCTGGAAACTTTGCTCTAGAGACTAAACATGGGTTTCACCACTTCAAGCCTCCAATAAGCAAAGTGGTGGTATTTCACCGGTTGATGAAAGTCATCTACCACCTACAGCGTATGCAATTTCATTGTGTTATTCACCAGCATTCGTTGTACGGTAAATTTTTGTCTTCGAACTCAATCACGTTGACTATAATTAGTATTGTGAATTTTATATGCAAAAATGGCCTGAACCATCGTCAGTTTAAAATTTTCTTGGAGGAAATTGAAAGCTAATATGGCGATTTGCTGTATCATACGGAGGTACGATGTTGAGTTGCGGTAATATGTTAAAAAGATTTTTTCAACTCAGAACCAAAATAGACATATTCATGAACAAAAACCAGTCTCAGAACTAACAGACGCTAAATGGTTATGGGAACTTGTATTTTTAACAGATATTTGTGAACATTTGAATACATTGAATAAAAACTCCAAAATTGCGATCAACTTGTAACTCACTTGTACTACAATATTAAAGCGTTTCAGACAAAATTAGAATTATTTAAAAATCAAATTGAACAAAATAATTTTTCCCATTTTTTTTGTGTTGTGAAAGTTTATATAATAATATGCCCAATTGTGATTTTTGTACCAACAGTTTTGTCCAAAACCTTGAATTATTGATGGAAGCATTTGTTGATCGATTTGTTGATTTCGTAAACAATAGAAACTTATTTACATTATTTCAGAATCCATTTGATGTAAATGTTTCACAAATAGATAAAGATCTACAATTAGAAATAATAGATCTTCAAAGTAACGATAACCTGAAAACATTATTGAAAAATGAAACATTAATTAACTTTTTATAAAACTTTGACAGAAAATGAATTTCCAGAATTAAAAAAATTAGCAAGAAGAATAATTTCTATTTTTGGTAGCACTTACCTATGTGAACAAATATATTCAAAAATGAAATATATAAAATCCAAACATCGATCAAAAATGACAGATGAACATTTCCAAGACTTTTTAAGATTGTGAATTTCTACTATTAAAGGTAACATTTCAATTATTGCTAAATCAAAACAACTACAAACACCTCATTGATTTGCTATTTCTGTAATATAAAAAGGTGATTATAATAATAAAAATTGTGATTTTTGATCTGACTATAGCTTTTTTTTACAACAAAAATCCAATGCTTATAATTTTTTATAGTTTTTTTGTAATAACAAATGGGATTTTTGATATGACTATGGCTTTATTTACAACAGATATCCCGTGTTTATAATTTTTTATAGTTTTTCTATGTGATCCTCCGATGAAAAAGGTTGGGGAACCATGAAGTATAACATAAAGTTAGATAGTGTAATACATAGAACTGTAGTAAAATAATAAGAGGAGTTTACCTCAATATAGTGCGTAGAACACTTCCGTATGATACCCTCCTATTATTATCAACGTAGAACATATTGAGTAGTACAGCTCTGATTCATACTATCTAATTAATTTTTAAACTCATATTGACTATTTCATTCACTTCCTGTCTCTCCAGCAGTAAACAATCGATACACACAACTATGGGAGATTTTTTGAATGGCTTGGTACAAAATTACATTAAATCTACACTAAGGTACTCGGCCCAAAGTTACCATATTTCCTTTATAAAATATTGCCTTCAAAACAACATCATTCCGAAGTTTGCCATAGTGAATTTAAATCAAAAAATTTCAGGCATAAAACAACTAACACTGGCGACATCGCGTAATATTGTTAAGCTTGCCTTAAAGTCTCAATATTCGAATAAACAAAAATACCTTTCTCAGGTTAGGAAGCGTCGCGATAAATTATAAAATTACCTACATCCGAACGATTGGTCTGTATTGAAGACCTCCATAGATTTGCGACGGGAAGCACAGACCTCAGAAAAAAAAAAACAGACACGTTAATAAGTTGCAAACATTATCGGATAGGTCAAGACACGTTCATGCAAATTCTAACACATTGTTGCGGGCTTGTGACCAAGTTCATACGAATTAGTATTAGTAACGGCCGCATGGTGCAAGAAAGCCTATGGCTTATGCTGCACCAGCAAAAAAAAAAAAAAAAAAAAAAAAAATCCGAACAAAACAATGATAAAAAATAAATAAATAAAATAAATAACTAAATAATAATAATTAATAAATAAAAAAAAATAAAATAAAAAGGAAATTAAACCTATCATCCTATGCGCTTCCCTTACCCGAAAGTACTATCCAGATGACCTTTGAATTTCCCCAAACTGTTGGCCTCTACCACCCACGAAGGCAACTTATTCCAGTAATTTATAACTCGCTGGCTAAAATAAAACTTCCTGCAGTCCAATCTAAACATTTCCCCCCGTAACTTGAATTTATGTCCCCTAGTTCTAGCATCATTTATAATCTTGAAAATTTTGCCCTCATTCATTTTACTGATGCCTCTCAGAGCCTTAAACACCTCAATCAAATCTCCTCTAAGGTGTCTAGTTTCCAAACTCTGCAACCCACATATTCAAAGTCTTTCTTCATAAGGACGCCCTTTTGCCGATCTCACCAGGCAAGTTACCCTTCTTTGCACCCTTTCAAGAAGCTCGATGTCTTTCTTTAGGTGCGGTCTCCATACTTGAACACAGTATTCCAAGTGTGGAATACTGTGTTCAAGTATGGAACACAGTATTCCAAGTGTGGTCTAACATAAGCCTTATATAATGGGATTATCACGTCCCTATCTCTACTTGCAAAAGTTCGATAGATCATCGATAGGACACCATGGGCCTTCCTTGCAACCTGTTTACAATGCTCAGAGAATTTCATGTCTGACCGTATCGTAACACCCAAGTCCCTTTCCTCCAGTACTGGGTTTAGTTGAACTCCATCAAGTGAATAAGTTTTTTTGGGATTACTGTTTCCCAGGTGTAATACCTTACACTTTGTTGGATTAAAGCACAGCTGCCATTTTTCTGACCATTCTTGAAGTCTATCTAGGTCTCTCTGAAGAAGCTCAGCTTGACAGTGATCATTAACTACTCTACCAATTTTAACATCATCTGCAAATTTAGACATCACGCCCTCTATCTCTTCATCAATGTCTTTTATGAAAATTAAAAACAACAGTGGTCCTAATACTGATCCTTGGGGAACCCAAGGATCAGTATTAGGAGTTGGGCGACTTCCCCCCCCCCACAAACACACAACGTGCTACCACAGAATATGTCAGCTAGTTCACGAACACCCCCGCACCTAGTATCCAACGAACCGACATATCAACAGGTTACAAATCTTTCCTCGTGTACACTATCGCAGGACCAGATTTCGCTTTTATCCAAAGGACTAAATTATAATTTACCACCTCGAAAACTGCCTAAAAAACATATTGAATTTGGACTTCGTAGTGTTCCACAAAAAGATGTATTTATTCAACAAGTTAACCAAGTAGTGAATAACATAAAAGAAACGTGACTTCCTAAATTGAATACACATGACAGTTCAGCTTTACGAGAACTTCGGGGAAATAAGGACATTATTATACAGAGGGCAGATAAAGGAGATACAGTGGTAGTACTAGATGAACATGATTATATTAATAAGTTAGATTCAGTTGTGTCAGATACCTCCACTTATCGTGAAGTAGACCTGGCACTGTTTACCAATTTGGTCAATCAATACAATAAAACGTTAACCATGTATCGAAAAAACGACTATATTACTATGGTTCAGTTAAAGGAATTGAAGTCCAGAACATACAATATTCCTGCACTTTTCGGTCAGGTAAAATTACACAAGACTGGGTTTCCTATTCGACCTATTGTTTCCTACAGGAACTCAGCATTTTCATCCTTAGCCACACGTGTATATAACATTATAAAACCCTTAAGACAGGTAATACAATTTGGGATTAAGAACTACGATACATTATTCAATAAGCTTAAAGACTGTAGACTTGGCGACAATGACAGTTTATTCTCACTAGATGTTACCTCATTATATACGAATGTAAACGCTGAATACACATTAGATATTATTTGCGATATGTTAAATAAAAACTCGACACTGATTAATTATACGAAGCTACCTAGTAAGGAAATTTTTCACTTAATTAAACTTTTAGTTGAGGCTAACTACATCACCTTTCAAGACAAGGTGTACAAACAAATTTTTGGATTACCAATGCGTTTGAGCCTGAGTGGCTTAATGTCAGAGATCTATCTCTCAACGATTGAGCAGATACATTTGACACCTTTTGGAACCCGTATCACGTACTATGGGAGGTATTTAGACGATGTTCTAGTTATTACCGATAGTAATACTATCCAAGACATTTTACATTCATTTAATAATATTCATTCTAGACTCAAATTTACATTGGAAAGGGAAGATACGGATACAAAGTCATTAAACTTTCTAAATTTCACGCTTACCCGGGACTCGAATAAAATACAATTTAGCATCTATCGAAAACCTACAAACACCAGTATGCTTCTACATTATAATAGCTATCACCAGTTCACCTACAAAAGATCGATTATCTTTAATCAATTTCTTAATGCCTATAAATATTCAGACGGATTCTGCTTTGGACTCAGAAATACAAATATTAACTAGCAGATTCTTAAACAAGGGTTATTCCATTACCACAATAAACCGAATTAGGGTATAAGCTAAGGATAGGATACAAAATACTACACCAATCAACAATAGTAATATCGAAAAATACTTTATTTCTGTCCCATATGTTTAACAGTGGCACAAACAGCTTAACAGATTCTTTAAAGATACCAAATTTAAAATTGTAGCTTGGCCAATACGGAAGTTACACACTATACTGAACAATCGCTCGGTTCTTTCAGCGTTCGCAACACAAATTAATGATCTGGTATACAACATTTCTTGCAGTGATTGCGACTCGTCTTATCAAGGTTCGACCCGATTTTCTCTTAATATTCGTGTAAATCAACATGAAGCCTCAGTTCGTGCTTCTCGTTCAGCAGCGTCAGAATTAGCCTTTCATGCCATTAACGAAAAACATACTTTTTTATTTAACAAGGCCAAAATACTTAACGTTCAACGTAATTATACACGACTATTAATTGCAGAAACCATTGAAATTAAATTACACGAGAATTCTCTTAATGTTCGGCGGCCATATTTGATCTCCAATGCGTGGACCTGCACGCACGAAGACAAATAATCTCTATTTAAGTATCAGGTTTAACCCGATTCGGTAATTTTCATTCCTGTGATCACGACATACAGTCGAAAAGCGTTGTCAGCTTCAGGAAGGAAAATCATTTTGAATATTTTCGTTAGATTCTTTTAATTGCGTTAATTTGAGTTTTAATTGTTTTAAATTGATTTGTATTGTGTTAAATTGATTATTTAATTATTTATATTTTACTCTAATGTACCGGTAAGTTGTCGATTTTTTTCATTTTTTCCGTTTTAATTTCTGGAGGGTATCATATGGAAGTGTTCTAAGCACTATATTGAGGTAAACTCCTCTTGTTATTTTACTAATATTATTATCAACGTAGAACATATTGAGTAGTACAGCTCTGATTCATACTATCTAATAGAACTGTAGTAGGAATCTGTTAGGTTAGTATAGTATTGGCAATTAATGAATTAAATTTATAAATCCTTTTTAATTTTTATTGTTAATTAAATTGTATTTAAACGGAAATTATGCCCCAGACTACAGCAGCAAAGCAACGTTTGCAAAGTAGTGAAAGTGCTGTGGTTTGTGGGAGAACCGAAGGCGACAATTCTCCTAATTTTCCAAATGCAACATGTTTGCAGATCTCTCTCTCAAACAGGACATATCTAGCCATGGAGGATGTCTTTATGTGTGCTAGGTGCAGACAATGTGAAGAAATTAGGTGCCAATTCAGCGTTCTGATGGGTATCTATGAGAGCTTGAAGAGTTGGGTGGATGCCCTCGAAGGAATTAAAATGGTGTGCCCATCAAGCTCTCAGATACCCAAATCAATGCCAGAGCTCACTCTTATTCACCAGGCAACACAGTGGCAACCTTCAGGGCAGAATGCGCTGGTCCCATGAGCTAGTTATTGATGGGGACTCAATTTTCAGGGAAACAGGAAAAAAATTTATTGTGCAAAAAGGATAGGTGGAATAGGAACAGGGTATATCTGCCAGGGGCAAAAGTTAATGACGTTGTGGAGCAGGTATCATCTTTTAAGAGCACAAAAGGTGATACCGTTGTACAAATTGGCACTATTGACATTAAGTGTAGGAGATCTGTGGATTTTCTTAGCAAGTACAGGTCAATGTTGAAAAAAAAGGTGCGAATTTCGGTTAAATTTAAGTGTCCGCAATCCTGCCCAGACACGATAGGAGGGAGTATACGATGAGAGCCTTGTGAGTCAATTCGGCCCTGGAGAGATTGTGCAGGGCTCGTGGGGCAGAATTTTGCTCAGTGTGGTCTGTGTGTTAACAGGAGAGATTGCTTCTACAGGGATGGTATACACTTAAATAGAGAGGGTGCAAGAATATTTGCTGTTGCTATCGAGGCAATGTTAGGTGAGTCTGAAAACTTCTAGCTTTGGGGGATTCACAGGCTAATAGAGTAACAGTAGCCACAGGCAGAGGTGGAAATGATTGTTGCACTATTTCTATTGGAATGAGCAGCAGCCCGAAAAGCAAGTTCTGGGGATTTCAGGAACTGCTTGCAGTCATGAAACAAGGAAATACATGGGCTGTGTTAGAATAACTAAGAGTAAGAACAGTTGCATGTACACAAATGCTAGGAGAATAGTAAATAAATTTAATGAATTTGAAGTGCTAGTTAAGACATGCATGGTGGATATTCTTGGGATATCAGAGACATGGTGTTACTCAGATATAAGGGATGCAGAATTGGAATTTGGGGATTACAATGGTGCAGAAAGGATAGACAGGATAGGAAGAGGGGGGATTATGCTGTTAGTTAAGAAACAAACAAAATCTAAGGAAGTGCATCCAGTTGACATAGATGGACAGTGCAATGTTGAGTCAGTTTGGCATAAGCACTGGGAAAGCAAAAATGAGGCAAGGAGTTTATTAGCCTAATGAGTGTGCTGAGTACAATGAACAATTCTATAGAGAAATAAAGTGGGCCAGTAAATCAGTGTCTCTTATAATTAGGGGATTTTAACTTCCCAGATATAGACTGGAACTTGTGGGTTGGTCTCTCGCACACCACAAAAGCCTTGTGGATTTATTGGATGATTGTTTTTTACAGCAGCATGTTAGAGAGGCAACAAGTGGGAGTAGCACTCTTGATCTGATTATCAGCAGTGATTATTCATGCATTAAGAATTTACAGTAAAGGAACCACTAGGAGGTAGTGATCACAGTGTACTGATCTTGGATTTACGTAAAGAGGGGTGAAGTCGAACGAACAGAGGGGTGAAGTGGAAGTGGTTATTTTTATTTATTTATGTTACTTTTTTTTTTTTTTTTTTTGGCTGATGCTGCATAAGCTTGCTTTCTTGCATCAAATGCCTCTACTAATGCTAATGCTAATGGTGTGATACTTCCTGTAGCAAGAGAGATGTCAATCGTGGACTCCCAATAGGTGTTGCAAAAGGTCAGGATCTGGTATGGCTGATTAAGAACGGAGATCTGGGAGCTAATGAGGAACCCCTCAAGAAGTTGGCCTTTCCTGGTACCACACCTGTCCAGTATTGTGCTAAACCAGGCTGAGCAACAGTTTACGTCTGCATCAATTATTATCTTTTGATTTGGGAGTACATAAAGGAGGTGTTGTAAGTAATTAATTTCAAAAGTGATCTCTTCTCCGGGCCTACAATATAGTGCAACAATGTAAAAAGCACCCAAGGCTGTAATAACGTGGGCACAGGCAACCCAAGTCATACAAAGTTATGTAATTCTAGTGGCAGTGATATGTTGGTTCCTGATTAGGATAGCTGCCCAGCGGGTGTTCACATTTGTCTAAATTATCTTGTATGTCAGGGTATATATCCCCTAACACTTTTGGTGTGTACATATGGCTCCTGGAGTATGACAATATCAGCATTTTCTTTGTCTGCTTTGCACGGGACTGGTTGGCTACTGCTCTGGCCCTCTGCGCATTTAGTTGAAAGATCATAATCATAGTAGTGTTAAACTTTTTAATACGTGTTCCCATAATTGATTTGCCCTTGGTGTAAATTTCTGGCTTTTAGGTAGGTCAGACACCTGGGATCCCTGATTGAATGATTGTGGTCTATTCTAAGTGACTAGAAGTTTGTCTCTTTGGCATTGTTGGGGCAAGCATTGTAATCATGCCCTTTCTCAGAGCAGTGACCACAGGTGGTGGTGATTGGTGGTTTGTGTGCATGTGTGGGAAGTGTGGCCGTATTTGCAGCACTTGAAGCACTTGGGCATGGCCACATGCTCCCGGAAGCGGTGGCTTCCCCATTCTGTGTAGATCCTGGCTTGATTCTTTTATCACCTGCCATGATGCTGGAGAGAGCTCCATGATCCGGTTTGTACTTGTGCCATCCCTGGATTTAGTAGAGTATCTTGGCATTACTAGATTTCACAGTTCCATGTCAGGGAGTGTGTTTCACAAATTCCTCTGCCTGGTGAGTATGGGCTTGGCACACCCAGGATCCTGAGCTGCATATCATCATTCTTCTCTTTCTTGGTGATTCCCTTCTACTTCTGACTCTTGTTCTCTCTCTCTCTCTCTCTCTCTCTCTCTCTCTCTCTCTCTCTCTCTCTCACAGAGTAATTCAGATTATTTTTATTTTTTGGCTGGTTCAGCATAAGCCTCAGGCTTCCTTGTACCATATGGCTAATAATAATAATAATAATAATAAAGACGTTACTACCATCAGGGATAAAGGGAAGGGATTTTGCTTTTATAAATTTGACCACAGTGCTCTCTCAGAGATTTTTTAGGTTCTATAGAGTGGGACCAACTGATGATGTTACCAACAGCAAATTCTAAATGGAATGCATTGAAGGAAGTAATTTTGGAAGCTACTAGGCTTTTTGTTCCAACTAAGAAATAGTGCTCTAGGTTTAGGTCCAAATGTATTTAGGCCCAGATGAACTAATGCAGAGAAGAAAAATGCATTGGGATGCACATAAATTGTTGGGCAACTCATAAGGCTGTGGTAGATACAACCTAGTTTGTAATCAAGTTGCAAAGCAGGTTAGTCAAGCAAAGGCAGATTATGAAAAATCTTTGGCAAAGGATGCAAAGAAAAACAGCAAAGTCATCTTTATATATATAAACTCTAAAAGGAAGGGGATGAAGCAGATTGGTCCACTTGATGTGATTGGTTTGAATGTAGATGATCATTCTTAGATAGCTGCTGAACTAAATGAGTATTTTTGCATCTACATTCACACATGATGAGTTATTCAAGGAGGAGGAGAAGGCCAGTTTATCAAACTCTAACAGGGAGTTAAATGATTTTTTAATTACTGAGAGCAAAGTGGAGGAAAAATTGTTGAAGTTTAACATATGAAAGCCACCTGGGGTAGATTGGATCTAGCCAGTTAGATAGAATTAGAGGAGATGGCAAAGGAAGTAAGCAAACCCTTAGCTTTAGTTATTACAGCTTCGTTGTACTTGGGGGGAGTCTCCATGGACTGGAGATGAGCAAATGTCTCTCCAATTCACAAATGGGGGATCAAAGAGTGACACTAGTAATTACAGACCTGTTAGTTTAACTTCTGTTCCTGGGAAGCTAATGGTGTCACTGGTTAAAGAAGCATTGCAGGATCATCTCGACAAAACAGCAGTAATAATTCAGACACAAAATGGGTTTGTCATGGGGAATCTTGTCTGACCAATTTGATTGGATACTATGATGTGGTTACAAAGGAACTGGATGCAAAAAATAATTTTGTTATCATATACTTGGATTTCAGGGAAGCTTTTGACACTGTTGCGCATGGAAGACTATTGTACAAATTGGAGCAGAATGATATTAAGGGTAAGTTGCTACAATGGATAAAAGGATGGTTAAGTGGGAGAAGACAGAGGGTGGTAATCAATGGGTGCTACTCTTCGTGGACTAATGTTATTAGTGGAGTCCCACAGGGTTTGGTGTTGGGTTCACTGTTGTTTTGTATATTTATCATGATATTGGTGAATGTATATCAGGCTTAATGTCCAAGTTTTCAGATGATACAAAGGTTGGAAGGGTTGTGTTAATGACAGTATTCAATAATATTCACACAAGACTACATTATACACTGGAGGAGGAACAGATAGAAACAAAAGCCCTAAACTTCTTAAATTTCACCCTCACATGCGACATGCAAAAATTACAAGTTAGCATTTACCGAAAACCCACCAATTTGGGGATGTACCTGCATTACTGAAGTTATATCATCTATTCACGTACAAGAGATCAATTATATTCAACCAGTTTTTTCAATGCTTACAAATATTCCCCATCTGAACCCACGTTACACTTAAAAATTGTTACACTAACCGATAGGTTTTTAAATAGAGGCTCTCCTCACTCCGTTATAAATCAGATCAGTTTACAGGCTAAAAATAAAACAGAAAATATGATACCCATTAATAATATCAATAAAAAACACTTTATTTCCATACTGTATGTTGAACAATGGTACAGGCAGCTTAAACTCTTTAGAAATACTGAATTCCAAATAATAATAAGATTAATAACAATAATAATAAAAATAAGAATAGCCAGGCCCATGCAGAAGCTCCATAATATATTAAAAAATCACGCAATTCTTGCTCGGCACAGGTAAATGATCTTGTGTACAAGATTTCGTGTAGTCAGTTCGATTCATTGTATGAGGGTTCCATTCGTTGCACGTTAGAGTTACGTGTTAAGAACATGCTGCTTCCATCTGCACGTGTGCGCAAATGCGTCGGAGTTGGCCTTTCATGCGGTCAATGATGATAGTCATGTATTCCTGTTCAGTGAAGCAGTAATTTTAAATGTACAACACAATTACATAAAATTATTGATTGCTGAAATGCTTGAAATGAAACTACACGAAAATTCTATCATTGTGCGATGGCCTTATCTAATTTCGGATTTCTGGTCTTTTTTGCGCATGCGCCAATATAAATAATCTCTCTATATTTCAGAGTCATATACATACACAAACACTTTGTGATATTCCGATCCTGTGAACACAGTGATCAACCGAAAAGCCTGGCCCGATTAAGGAAGGGAAACAGCTGTGCATTTTGTTTAATTTGAGTATTCATCCAAATCGTAACTTTTAATCTGTTTAATTTTAAATAGTTTTTAATTGTGATTTTAATAGTGTTTTTAATTATTGATTTTAATTCTTTATTATCGGAACCAGTTTTAACTATTTATTATGACACAATGTCTTCTCACACTCATGGTCTTGCTGCGGTGGTTTGATGTGTTTCGGGGTCGGGTTGGGAATCCCTGCTTTCGATTCCGTTGTGCATCGGATTTGGTCGTATCTCTCTGTGAGTGAGGGAATTATTTTATTTCACTTTTTTTCATCTTATTTTATTCGTCACGCATGAGAGAGAATTGACTGTAAGCATTCCATGAAAAAGATTGAGGTAATCTCTTTTTAATATAATTTCTTTACCTTATTTACTTTACAAAGTTTGAACCAATTTAAAGATTTCAATTTTAAAAAAGCTGAATAAGAAATAACCTGAGGAAACCTTTGCAACAGCAAACTCAGAGAAGTCTTGTAAGAGGCTGCAATATGCATGGTTATATAAAACATGGAAGAATAACTTGCCACAAAAGTGATAATAAGTGCATAGAAAATAGTGAGAGAGACACAGAGAAAAGGTGGAAAAGCAATCGAGCCTCTCATTCTTGTGCCACCAAGTGAACCAAATATTACTATCCCATGGGTGTCCCAAGTCAAAACTTAGCACACACATTCTGAAATCTTTAAGAGTGTTGTGTGATTTTTTGCAAAATTTTGTAAGTAAGTTTTTCTAATTTTTAAGGTCAAATGTTAATTCAGTGATTTCATGAAATGAAACTTCTTGTTTTTTCCATGTTTATAATCTTTTCATATAGACCATATCAATGGTTTCAAATGGACACAATCGATATGTGTCTATTCTAATTAGAGACTGAGCTATGTGTATTTTAAACGTTGTGAAATTCCAAATATCCATTTTTTTTAAAACCTAGTAACTTTGGACCTGTCAAACCCCAAGAACTATAACACTAGCCAACACCATTTTTACATCCAATAATTTAATGCTGTTTTTAAACCAATTTTTATGCCTAGATTTCGAAAATCATCATGATAGTTTCACCTCCCTTCACAATTATTAAATGTCGTTTTACATTTAATAATTGTTACATTTTACCAAAATATGCCAATTTCACATAATCTAGCCAGTAATATGTGACATACTGATTTACTTTAACAGATATAAGCTAATTCTCTTAATTTTAGCAATTGATTCTGGCCTCAGTTTTCTTGTGATAAACATAATTAGACTTCTACCTATGGTGCTTAGGTTCAAATTCCGATGCAGTAATTTACAATTTGAAGAGAGCACACAGCATTTTTGTAGGTTGTGCCAAGATTTTCAAGTATTAACTGATCGTGACATGTTCTCAGGGTTGTAAATATATCCTTCAAACATAAACAGCCCCTCGAGAGTAGGAGGATGCGGTCCGCAACCGTTGTGGTAGCAGTAAAATAATTTCCGGCTCTACCTGCTGATTTTCCTTTCAGTTTTCACATGGGTAGAACTAGTAAGTTGCCACATCTGTGTACTGAGTCATGATAAAAATTGAATTTGTGTTGTTTTTATATTATAGTGTTCAAAACCGAATTTTCATTTTCAGAAATTCATTTGGTGCTACAATGAATAAGCAGACACATAGGAAGTGTATCAATCATCCAGACAATTTTCATTATGTTCATGGATAGTTTACCTCAAAGACTCCAAGGAAAAATATCTATGACATTGCAAAACTTTTGTATTCTTTTTATTTCGGATGTAAAATCCATCAAGACAAACCTTGGGCACTTCACAAGTATTGTATTACCGGTACGACAAACCTTAGGAAGTGATTACATGACAAACTCAAAGTGTTACCTTTTGCAGTCCCTATGGTACTACAAGTTTAGACAAATACGCCAACCGTTTAAATAAACTGATTTAATGATAAAATAATACTGGATAGTACACTGAAATGATACAATAAAAACTGTAAAATAATTAACAAAAACTGATTTACTTTACAACAAATAAAATCGAATTGATGAATTTAAAATGCATTAAAAATTATAAATTTAAAAGCGATAAAACACCATTGAATCTTTCGGGGGCATCCGCCTCCTTTCTCAACTATAATGAAGTTCAAGCGACACAACCTTAAATATCAGGCTCACGGCACATGTGTCTCACTAGGTGCATGTTCAACACTCCCTTCAGTGTGCTGAAACCGGAAATGGTCTGGGAGCGTGGCTGGCAAATTACAACATTTGTCTCTGGCAAGGACCACAGCCTCCAAAAGGGAGTAGGGCCGAACTCCCCTATCTCTATTCATACTATTGTTGCCAGATGACCCAATCCACAAACTCTCCAGCCACTTGCGGTAGTAGAAGTAGTAGCAGCAGTGGCATTTGATGCAAAAAAGCAAGTGTATGAGCTTATGCAGCATCAGCCAAAAAAAAAAAAAAATCACACCATTCCCTCCAAATGCCTGTCCAGTTCCTCCTTAAATTTATTCAACCTATCAACTTCCACAACAACAGATGGAAGTTTGTTCCAGCAATTAACCACCCGCTGGCTAAAGGCAAATTTCCGCACATCTAATCTACATCTGTCTTTTCTTAATTTGAATTTATGTACCTCAATCTTATATACCTCAATCTTATATACCTCATATACTCTCTTATATACACTTATATACCTCAATCAGATCACCGTGCAGGTGCCTAGTCTCCAGCCACTGCAATTTGCAGAACTTAAGCCTCTCTTGGTAAGAGGATCCCTTCATTCCCCTCACCAATCTTGTTGCCCTTCTCTGTACACGCTCAAGTAAATCTACACCCTTCCTAAAATGAGGCCTCCAGACCTGTACGCAGTACTCAAGGCGTGGCCTGACCATTGCCTTATACAGGGGGATAATCACCTCCTTTTTCCTGCTAGCAAAATTCCTATATATCATTGACAAAACCCCATGACCTGCCCTGGCAGCCTGTCTGCATTGCTCAGAAAACTTCATATATAACTGCACAATTACTCCCAGGTCTTTTTCATTTTCTACCACCTTAAGTGTAGTACCACACAGTTGGTACGTTTCTCTGGGATTACTTCCACCCATATGCAGTACTTTGCATTTGTCAAGGTTAAATTCAGTTGCCACTTCTTAGCCCATCTGCCCAAATTATCTAGATCCTGTTGCAGTAGCACACTGCCATTACTGTCATTAACAACCCTGCCAATGTTTGTATCATCTGCAAACTTCGACATTAAGCCTGATATACCTTCATCAATATCATTGATAAATATACAAAACAGTGGACCTAACACTGAACCCTGTGGGACTCCACTAATAACATTAGTCCAAGAAGAGCAGCACCCATTGATTACCACCCTCTGTCTTCTCTAACCATCCTTTTATCTATTGTAGCAACTTACCCTTAATACCATTCTGCTCCAATTTTTACAATAGTCTTCCATGCGCAACAGTGTCAAAAGCTTTCCTGAAATCCAAATATATGATATCAAAATTATTTTTTGCATCCAGTTCCTTTGTAACCACATCATAATATCCTATCAAATTTGTGAGACAAGACTTTCTCTTAACAAACCCATGCTGTGTCTGAATTATTGCTGCAGTCTTGTCTAGATGATCGTGCAATGCGTCTTTAACCATTGACTCCATTATTTTACCCGGAACAGAAGTTAAACTAACTGTTCTGTAATTACTCTTGTCACCCTTTGATTCCCCCCCCCTTTGTGAATTGGGGATACATTTGCACATCTCCAGTTCGTGGGAACCTCCCCTGAGTCCAAGGATGCTCTCATAATTATGGCTAAGGGTTTGCTTAGTTGCTTTGCCGCCTCCTTTAATATAACTGGGTAGATCCCTTCCACCCCAGGTGCTTTTCTTATGTTTAACTTCAACAATTTCTCCTCCACTTTGCTTTCAGTTATTACAAAATCATTAGGTATCCTGCTACAATTTGATAACCTACTGCCATTTTCAAACCTTAATAATTCCTCATGTATGAATGTAGATTCACACACGAGGAATTATTAATGCGTAAGTGGAAACGATATGTGGATGACACGTTCACTATAGTAAAAAAGGGGAGAGAGGAAGATGTGGTTAGTTTTCTCAATGGTTTCTCTCCTTTCATGCAATTTACCTCAGAGGTAGAAGTAGACGGCACCCTACCATTTCTGGATATAATGGTGTACAGGGAAGGCCCCCGGCTTAGAACTAAGGTCTATAGGAAATTAATGTGTAAGGGCCAGTATACGCATTATAAGTCGGCTCAGACTGCCCAACATAAAGATAGTGTGGCTAGGGCACTTATGGGTAAGGTGAAGACACATTGTACTCTGAGGAGGGAGAGAATGAAATTAGGCAATTATGACCGATTTTATGAAATGTCGTTACCCCCAGAGGGTCATTGATAAATATAATAGAGAAGTGGAGCATAATCAGGTAGTTACGCCTGCACCGCTTACCACAGTTTATATTCCTTACTATCCGCGCTTGTCAGATCGCATTGCGAGGATGCTTCGCGACTTTCAGACACGCTGTGTGCAGCTCCTGGGGTCGGAGATTGCACACAGTGGTGTCACAGGTCAAAGACCCCATTACTAGGGATTCTAGTAGTGGGGTCGTATATGATATCAAATGCCTGGATTGTGGGGAATGTTATATGGGGGGGAGACAGGGCGACGACTTAAGGACTGTCTGGAGGAACATACGAGAGCTATACAGACCGCAAACTCAATAAGTCCGCCATAGCCGAGCACTATTGGGAGAAACAACATCAGGTATCCCCTGAGAATGCTGTCATCCTTGACTGGATGCATAGATTCTGGGACCACAAGTGGCTGGAGAGTTTGTGGATTGGGCCATCTGCTAACAATAGTACGAATAGAGATTGGGGAGTTCGGGTCCACCCCCTTTTGGAGGCTGTGGTCCTTGCCAGAGACAAACGTTTTAATTTTCCACGCTCCCAGACCATTTCCAGTTCCAGCACACGTGAAGGGAGTGTTGAACATGCGCCTGGTCAGACACGTGTGCTGTGAGCCTGATATTTAAGGTTATGTCGCTTGAACTTCATTATTGTTGAGAAAGGAGATGGATGCCCCCGAAAGCTTCAATGGTGTTTTATCGCTTTTAAATTTATAATATTTAATGCATTTTAAATTCATCAATTCAATTCAATTTTATTTGTTGTAAAGTAAATCAGTTTTTGTAAATTATTATTTTACAGTTTTTATTGTATCATTTCAGTATACTATCCAGTATTACTTTATCATTAAATCAGTTTATTTAAATGGTTGGTGTATTTGTCTAAACTTGTGGTATGTATAACCCAACCTTAGAGGCCTTTTTGCAGATATAGTCCCTATGGTATGGCAAGAACCATCTAACCACATTAATGATTACAACTTCTGTATGACTAATATATCTGGTATGTCTAAAAAAAAGCAAACACGCTATAATATATCCAAATATACTTTCTGCAATTTGACCCATTCCACAAAGTGATGATTTGCCAGTACCATTGCCCCCAAAATTTCAGATGATAGTAGTGGGGAAGGTAATAGTGATCAAGTTCAAGTTGAGGATTCCCCAGAAGCCTCCACTTCACAGTTCGTCGACCCTCAGCCAGTAAGCTCAGGTAGTGAGGTACATATAATCAAACAAGATGATTTCAATTATTTGGCTCGAGACTTAAAATTGCCGAAAGAACAAGCTGAACTGTTAGGTTTTAGATTACAGCAGTTGAATATACTCACAGTAGGAACAAAGATTTCAGTGTTTCAAAAAAGATGACAAAAGTTTTTGAAATATTTTGCTATGGAGGACAGTATGTGTTTTTGCAAAGACATTATTGGACTTCTGAAAGAACTAGGTGTCATGCATAAGTCAGATGAATGGCATTTATTCATAGATTCCTCAAAATTAAGTTTTGCCATTATGAAGTTTTACTTCATAATGGCAACAAATTTCCATCTGTTCCTGTGTTTCATTCAGTTGGACTTAAAAGTCATTAAAGCATGTCTAAGCATGCTATAAAATACCAGGTTTATGGTTGGAACATATGCAGTGATCTTAAAGTTATTTATTTATTTTTTTTTTTTTTTGGTTTGCTTTTTTGATTTACAGGGGGATTTCACAAAATATTGTTGTTTTTTTTGCATTTGTGGGACAACTGTGTGAATGAAGAACATTATGTTGTGCAACATTGGGACAAGGGGATGAGGTCATATCAGAAGAATATAATGTAAAATATATTTCTTTAGTGCAATCAAACTAGATTCTTCTTCCACCCCCTCAACATCAAACTTGAATTGATGAAAAATTTAGTGAAGCGACTAGATAAAGAATGTAACAGATTTGCACACTTGAAAAGTGTATTTCCTAATTTGGAAATCAAAATTTGGATATGCCAAACTTTGCCAAACCCAGTTAAAGGAGGTTGAATTGGCAGCTTGGCAATCATTTATTATTATTATTATTATTAGCCACATGGTACAAGGAAGCCTGAGGCTTATGCTGCACCAGCCAAAAAAAAAAAAAAAATTCCCTAGTTACCCTGAGAGAGAGAGAGAGAGAGAGAGAGAGAGAGAGAGAGAGAGAGAGAGAGAGAGAGAGAGAGGAGTAGAAAGGAATCACCAAGAAAGAGAAGAATGATGATATCCAGCTCAGGACCCTGGGTTTGCCAAGCCCATACTCACCAGATGTGAGCCCCCAGGGTTTAAGGTAGTAATAGGAAAGAAGAAAACTATGAAATGTTGGTGTCTAATTTACTCAAATGCTACAAAAACACGGGCTGTCGAATGTCGTTAAAAATTCATTTTCCTCATTTCCATCTCGAATTTTTTCCTGAAAATCTGAGGGATGTGAGTGAACAAGGGGAGCGGTTTCATCAAGATATTTCCACGATGGAAAAGCAGTACTAAAGTCGCTGGGATCCTGTAATGATGAGGGGATTACTGCTGGTTCCTTGTGAGGGAGAGTAAGCAGGAATACAAGAGAAAATCCCTTAGTAACAAACATTTTTAAGGACAATTACAGGTATGCTGATTATATATTATTGAAATATAACTATTTTATAGTGATTTATGATATTTTTTCCAAAGTTAAATGAGTTATAGAGAACATATAATATTTTTTTACACTTGTATTACAAACTTGAGTTATATATATATATATGTATATATAGGTGTATAAATTTAATGATTTTCTATTATGACATTTAGGGAAAAATACTAGAACGTTGTTCCGGTGCGTTCTGGCCCGAATACACCACTGCCTAGCAGTCTTATCATTTCATAAAATTAAAAGGAGCCTGGTTATGAGTCTTGTTGAACTGACATGGAATTACTTGTTTATGAAGGAGTAATCATAGTAGTAATCATAGTTTACAGAAGTAGTAATCATTAATAATGGAATGCTGTATATATTGGTAATGGATGTCTGACAAATTTTTTTGCTGCAAAATCACTTTGCAGTAGTACTACTAGATAAAATAGTTTTAATGTAGTGAATGAATATCTGAATTTATTTCACATAATTTTAGATATTTGTGGAGTCTAGAGATGTCATTTTTGTCAAAGTATCTGTACTGGCAGAGTACCATTTGATGATTGGATTGTTAAAAGGATTTGTTAGTATTCTTGAACAAGAGAATCTTGCAGGACCGTATAGGTTATAGATTATGAAATTGGCACTCATGCTTTGGTTGGTGTGAGGGTGCATCTCCTCACACCAACCAAATCATGAGTTTTGCTTTTTGCACTGCTGAGAGTGAGTGTTCTTTGTCTTTCTTAATTTTATGATTTTATTTTATTTTGAATATGAGGTATCTTGGTACTTGAGTAGCAGAATTGGATCTTGACAACTATAACCATAATGGTAGCATTAATTTGCTGCATTTGTTTTGTGGGAATTAGCATTTATTTTTTTTATAATAGTAACAACCCAATTCTACCCTGAACTTGTCAGACCCTTCCTTAATTATCTTGTTAAGCAATTTATTCCAGTGTTCAACAATTGGTAAACAACTTATTCCAGTGATCTGAAAGTGAACTTCAGATATAATCTTGTATTGCTTCTCAAAATTTTATATTTGTGCCCTCTTGTTCTATTTTCACTTTCCAGCATAAAAAATATCTCCCTTGTTTATTTTGCTTATTCTTTTTAAGACCCTTAAATACCTCTTTGTTAGGTCGCCTGAAGTCCACATCTCCAAATTAGTTGCCTTTCTTTGGATCCTCTCTATAAGTTCTATGTCCTTTTTTCAGGTGGGCCTCCAGAACTGAATATAATATTTCAAATGAGGTCTCCTTATTACAGGAACTCTCTGACTTACATAAATTCGACTTTACGCAAGGTTTTTGCCAGCTGGTGGAAACTGAAAAAATATGGAAACGTATTTTGCATCTGTAGGGATAAATGGAAGTATTGTGAAAATATCGTAATGTTGAGCCCAATAACACACTTTTTTTTTTTTTTTTTTTTTGTAATTCATTCTAAGTCCTTGGAAGTTGAAAGTTTCGCTATATTACTAAGTTATTTATCTCTCTAAAAGGTCATATTTATATTGAAAATTGCACTACCCTTTCATTGCTATCATATGTTCCTGTTATAAGAATAAATTTTGAACGCCTTTGTGATATTTTTATAAAATATATTTCTGGGGGTCACTACCATAAAACAGTAAAAACAATTCGCACTTTCCAGTTTATTGGGCTTTTCTGTTAGTGCAATCTATTATAAACGAGTAGTAAACTCGATCTTATTGCATTTGCGATAATCCCGATAACTTGAATTCTGTGGATTTTTGCGGTATGGTATTAGGGTGAAATGTGTTCCCCTTCACTGAAATCATCAATCATATAAAAAACAAATTTTCAGAAACTTCTCTTCATTCATATTTATGTATTACAATGATGAAGGGAAAGCGACTACGGAAAGTGCAAGTGGCGGCAATGCCAGGAAATGAAACAAAATTGATTTAGAAATGAAGATGAAAATGATTAAGAAGTACGAGGCAGGACAAAGCTTGTCATCTATTGCAAGGGTCTTGCTGCTTCAACAGTGAATACTATTTCAAAGGACAGTGCACATATAAAAGAACTTGCCAAAGGATCAATGCACTTAAAGCTAACAGTGATCACAAAACTGTGTTCAGGTGCTATTATCAAAGACAGAACAGCTATTAATAATATGGATGGAAAATCAGATTCAGAAGCAAGTGCCCCTGAGTCTAATGACCATTCAAGCAAAATCAAGAAGTATTTATGAAGATATTAAGGATAAGTACAGTGAACCCCAAGCCAAGTTCGTGGAAAGCAACGGGTGGTTTAATAGGTTCAAGCATTGTGCTGGTTTCCACAGTGTTAAAGTTCACAGTGAAGTCGCCAGTGCCAATTCTGTAGCTGCAGAGAAATTTTGTCATGTATTTGAAAAAATTATTGATTAAGGCGGCTATTCAACGCAATAAATTTTTAACTTTGATGAGACTGCTCTGTATTAGAAAAAAAGCGGGATCGAACATACATTGCCAAAGAAGAAAAGGCAATGCCAGGTTTCAAGGCTTCTAAAGATAGGGCCATGCTCTTGCTTGGTGCTAATGCAGCGGGAGATTACAGATTAAAACTACTGCTTGTGTACTATTCTGGAAATCCTCGTGCATCAATGAACAGTCTGCCAAGGGCTAAAGTTGAAGGTTACTATTATGTAAGGCAGTTGTCTTTTAAGAGCACAAAAGGTGATATTATTGTACGCAATGTTACCAATGATATTAAGAATAGGAGATATGAGGATTTACTTGAAAAGCAGAACAATGTTGAGGAAAAGCCAAAGGGTAGGTTTAAAATTTGAAAGTGTCTGCAATTTTGCCCAATCATGATAGGAGGGAGTACACACAATTCAATCCTTGTCAATCAGTTTGGTCCTGGAAAGATTGTGCAAGGCTTGTGAGGTAGAATTTTTCTCAACATGGCCTTGTGCTTGTTAACAGGAAAGACTGTTTTTACAGGGATGATTCTTCTATTTAAACAGAGAATGCTATCGAGGCAGTTAGGTGGGTTGGAAAACTGCTGATTTGGGGGACTATCAACTAATAGTATTGACTAATAGATTAACAACACCATAAGCAGAATTGAAAGTGATACTTGTGCTGCTTCTTTTGGGACATATAGGAGCCTGGTAAACAGGGTATCAGAGATTGTGATTCCTGCTGTGGGTCCTCACGAGATAAGCAAATACTGCAAATACCTATGATATAAGTAATATATGGGCATCTTAGTGTTACTAAGAACAGAAACAAGTGCAAATATACTTGCTTATACACTAATGCTGGAATATAGTAAACAGATTTGACGAATTATCTGTTGACTAATAGATTAACAACACCATAAGCAGAAATGAAAGTGATACTTGTGCTGCTTCTTTTGGGACATATAGGAACCTGGTAAACAGGGTGTCGGATTGTGATTCCTGCTGTGGGTCCTTATAAGATAAACAAATACATGGGCATGTTAGTGTTACTAAGAGCAGAAACAGGCGCAAATATACTTGCCTTATACACTAATGCTGGAATATAGTATACAGATTCTAACTCTGGTATCAGTGATCTTGCAAAACCACCTCCTACCATTCACAATACAGGTTGTTCCCGACTTTGCGAATTAATTCGTTCCTGGCGTGCACTTGTAAAGCGGGAATTTATTTCCCATATACATAATGTTAAAAATAGGGATTACGTTCTCAACAATGAAATTAGTTAGCTAATTAATTTGTTTAAACAATGATTGATTTACCCAAAGAAATGAAAATGTATCAAGCAAATGTATCAGGAAAACGTATCCTGTAAAATCAAGCAAATTCTAATAACAAAAAAATTATTTATGACTTACAAATGTAAGAATGTTTATTCTTCATCATTGTCATCATCATCATTATTGACTAAATGCACACTCGTTGATCACTCATTATTAGCTCGCCACTCGGTTTGTTGCACAAGGAGTGTCTTCAGAAATGCTTCAAGAGGCGTTTGTTTCCAAGATAATCTTCTCTTTTCTTTATGAATTTCAATAGCATGCATAAGCATTTTTTAACGAAATGCACAAATTGCAACTAAAACAATTTGCACCGAGTAAAAAGTTTACGCAGCTTAAAAAAAAAAAGGGAATGAAGAGAAGATTCTGAAAATTTATTTATGTTTTTTTTTACGATTGAAGATTTCAGTGAAGGTTAACTCATTTCACTGTAAAAAAAAAACATACACAATTCCAGCTATCAGTATTTTTGCAAATGCAATAAGATCCAGTTTACTTCCTGTTTATAATCGCTTGCACTAAAAGAAAAGATCAATAAACCAGAAAGTGCAACTTGTTTTTGTTTTATGATCATGACCTCCAGAAATGTGCTTTAGAAAAATATCACAAAGGTGTCAAAATTGATTTTTATAACAGAACATATGATAATGATGAAAGTGTAGTGCATTTTAATGATTTGAATTGGTAACTAATACAATTTACACTATAAAAACGACTTTTCAGAGAGTTATATAGCGAAAATTTCAACTTCCAAGGTCATGGAACGAATTACCAAAAAAACAATGTTATTGGATTCACATTACCATTCATATTTTCACAATATGACGGTGTCTCTGGAACAGATTAATATTATAAAGTGGGGATACACTGTATTCATTTTTTGCAATTAATGTTCATATTTTCGATTTTGTTGATACTTAATACTTGGGAAAAAAAAGAAAAACTCGTAAACCCGAGAACTCATAAAGCGGAAACTGCCTGTTCAACTCCATTCAATGCCTTATGATTTCTGTTAAAAGGATGTCAGAAGAATTTTGAACAGTCTTAATACTAAGAAAACCAGGTCCAGTGTTTTTTTACTTCTTATCAAAACCTGTACTTCTGAGCTTACTGCTGCTTTGTGTCACCCTTTTATACTCCTATTCCATTATTGTTTTTCCTTGTGCTTGGAAATTTGCTCATATCCAGACAGTTCCTAAAATGGGTGACAAATTCTTCCCATCCAGTTATCATCCCATTGCACTTACTTATACTCTTTCTAAAGTAATGGAGAAATCTATTTACTGCCAACTTCTAAACTCTTTAGAAACCTTCCATCTGATCAGTGATCACCAGTATGGATTCTGTCAGTGTCAATCTATTGGTGATATACTAGCTTATGTTTCCCATCTGTGAACAAAATCAGTGGAAAAGTTTGCGAAACTCAGACAGTTGCTCTTGACATTTCAAAGGCTTTTGATGATGTTGGCAAAATGACCTTTTAAATAAGCTTCCATCTTATGGTATATGTTTTTTGTAATTGTTATCCAGTTTTCTCTCTGACTGCTCACTGCAGGTGATAGTAGATGGCTCTCTATTTCCTAACTTCTCTACTAATACTGGCATTCCCCAAGGTTCAGTTCTTTCTTCCACTCTTTTTCTGTTATATATTAATGATCTCCTTCCATTGACATTTCAGCTTCCAGTTTGAGAAACCCTGCCCTGCACAAATAGTTTAAACTTCTCAACAGGTAATTCTCCAGTGGGACAAAGGTAACTTAGGTAATTTCAATCTTTCTAAATCTCAGTCCTGTCTTTTATCTCACAAATAAGGATTATTCTTATCTTTTGTGACACTCAGACTTTCAAGACAAGATCATCTCCATTTGGAATTACCCAGATTCTAATCTCTCTCTCTCAGTAATAAGCACATTACAAATATTGCTTCTTCTGCATCTAAACACTGGATTTTCTCTTTTGGTCTCCACACTACTTTTCTTCTAAACAGCTAGTCACTATGTACAAATCTCAAATCTATTCTACCATGGAATATTGTTCTCATATCTGGGGCTGTGCTGCCATAACCTCGCTCAGGCTTTTAGACTGCATTCAAAAGAGGGCAGTTAGGTTAATTAATGACTCATCTCTTACAAAGTCTCTGCAGTCTTCTGTTTCATATATGTTTTGTTTCTGCTTCATGCCTTTTTTATAGACACTTCCATGGGCACTCTTCTTCTGAATTGGCTTTTTTAATTTCCCATCTCTCTCTCTCTCTCTTCCAAACTAGTCAGTATCCTTTTACTGTTGAACTTCAAACTCGTATAACCAACTTTTGTTCTTTTTCCTCATTCATTCCTTCAAATTCTATTTTCTTTATAACAAACTTCCCTTCACATTTATTTCCTGAAAATTATAATCGACAGGAATTTAAGTCTAATGTCAATAAGTATATTCTTTCTTCTTACCCGTCAACCTGTGCATGGTACTAAGTACTACTGGTTCTAATAACTTTTGTCTTTGGGGTTTTAATAAAAAAAAAAAAGAAAAAAAAAAAACAAATATTATTAATATGTTGTTAACTTGCTGTTTATAATCCAAATGTGGAAACATTACATCAGTGAAACATTTTTAATCTTGGAAATATTTTCAAAAGGGATTCCCGAATGAAGCTTCTCTTATTAATAGTAATCATTATTTTAAGGTCTGATAAGAAATAGCAGAATATCACATGATCTTTATGTTTAGTGACACCACAGTATTGCCATTATTGCACTGTATACTGTACTATACTGCAATATATTATTAACTGGTTCTGAGTTGATTTTTTATCGTTGATAAATAAAACTTGTTTGTTTCTGAAAAATAACACTAATAACTGTTTTCTTACTTTTTCTTTAGTATTATTTTTTATAGAAGTTTTATGGTGATATCATTACACACGTAAAACATCTAGCCTTGAGTTAGGCATGTGAAAATTTTAAAAATCTGCAAAAGAAGAATTCAAAATTGTGCATTTTTTTGGTGACACCTATATTTTCAATCTTTTCCGAACACAACTGTGAAAAATCCATGTTCTGTGTTAAAAACATATTTTTAATTCATTTTAGAAAATTGAAGCTTCCTTTAGAACTGCCAGTGAACAAATGCAAATTTATAAACTGTGTGCTTGAATGAACATTGTGATTAGATGTGTGCGTGCCAGTAACAGAAGTGCCCACTGCATGAAATGTGAGGCATGCACATCAACAGTTTGATTCTAGATGATGCATCAATATCACAAAGTCATAGAGCCATACCGATTGGAGGAAAATGCATGGCAGTAAAGTAGACGTGTCAATAACTGTACATGACATATGTCAGTCAACACATGCATGTAATTAGGTTTAACTAGGTTAATTAGGCTTAATTAGGTTAATCATTGTGTGGTAATTAACAAACACATCTGGAATTTTCAGTGGGAGTTCAAAGAAAACATTTGCAACAACAGTTATTAGGAGTTTCAGACTTCATTTACTCCAGCTGTGTGGCCAGAGTAAATAAAGAAGAAATTGCTGATATATTTCAGGGTTGAATCGACACTGCACGACTGACTCAGAGTTAATATAAAATGTACAGTAATTAGAATTAGAGATAGAAAAAAAAAAATAGAACCGGATATGCACTTTTATTTGAATTTGTTATATACAATTGCATATTACATCATGTTTAATTTTTGCTGTGCTATATGATTAATGATTTTACCGTGATATTCATTGTGAATTTTCAGCCCAATCAATTGGGTTCATTTCATAGGATTATATTTTTATGATTTAGTGTGTTGTTTTAAATAATATTTATCTTATTTAGGTTATTGCAATCACAGATGTCGTTCTCAATCACACTGCTAATGAGACGCCTTGGCTTAAAAATCATCCTGAATGTGCATATAATCTAAAAAATTCTCCCCATTTGCGACCAGCTTATTTGCTGGATCGGGTTCTGTTTCATCTTGGATTAGAAATTGCAAATGGGAAGTGGGAATTTAGTGGAATACCACCAGTTATTTCAGAAGAAAAGCACCTTGATGTAAGTTTTATTTCAATATTTTAAATGCTTGTTACTGTCTGATAAAAATTCATTTGTTTCTTAACTTTATAGATCTTTTCTTTCTTAACTAAAAACATTCATTATCTCTTCATCCAGAAATTAGAATGCTAGTGTGATTATATAATTCTTATTTTGGAATTGAATTTAGAGAACTATGGGTAGTGTTACAAGATGTTCACTTCCTTAATAATATGCTAACATAATATGAAAAAATGGCAAGGATTGAAGGTTTGCATGGCAATGTTTGCAAAAGCAAGATATGGCAATGTTTGCAAAAGCAAGATATGGCAAGGTTTTAATGGCAAGGTTAGCAAAATCTATCGGCATCATGTTTTCCTGCTATGAATAATTAAATAGTAAAACCCCTGTATCCACGGGGGATACATTCCAAGACCTACCGTGGATGGCTGAAACAGTGGATATAAGCGAACACTTGCTGACCCCATATGTAACATGATTTTCTTGTACATACATATGTATAATAAAGTTTAATTGATAAATTAAACATACAGTAAAATATTACTAACATTAAATACGGTAATAATAAAGTACAGCAGACTCTTGATTTACCGGGATTGGATTAACCGGAACAATTTGACTCCAAATAAAAAAAAAAAAAAAAAAAAAAAAATCAACCAGAAATCATAAAATTCAAGTAATAACTAGAATAAGTATAAACATTTATTTTGCAAGTCGTAAATAAGCGACAAGAACCAGCGTGATAAGTCATCATTGGGAGATTAGTGTACCTATTATCTTGCAATCCCCTCGCTGTCTTCACACCCACCGCTCGAAAGGAAAAAAAAAAAAAGAGAAAAGTTCGCATCGATTGTTGTGTTCCGTTGCACCACAAAAGGGCAAATTTTGTTTCGTTATTTATGTCAGGGATGTCAGAATTTTTTTTTTTTTTTATTTATTTTTTTTTTTTTAGAAATCGCAAAAATTATGGGCAAACTCAAGAGTTGTGCTTTCAAATTAAACAAAAACTTGAAATTATTCAAAAGTAAGTTTGAAAATGGTGCATCTGTTAAATCTCTAAAGAACCATTATAACGTTGGTGACCAAACCAAAGGCGACATTGTAAAAAATAAAGGGAAGCATTGTATTGGACACACGAGTAATGTGTATTAAGTTTTTCATTTTTTTTCCATGGTTAACCGCGGGTAACTGAATTCAGCCTGGTCTGTGCTTGTTAATAGGAGAGACTGCTTCTACAGGGATAGGGTACACTTAAATAGAAAGGATGCAAGAATATTTGCTGTTGTTATCAAGGCAGTGTTAGGTGGGTTGGAAAACTGCTAGCTTGGGGGGGATACACAGACTAAAAGGTTAACAGTGGCCGCAGGCAGAGGCAAAAGTAATTCTTGCACTGCTTCTATTAGAATGAGCAGCAGCATGGAAAGCAATGCAATGGAGATTTCCAGGACTGTTGGAACAAATAAATACATGGGCTGTGTTAGGGTAACTAAGAGTAGAAACAGGTGCATGTATACTTGCGTGTACACCAATGCTAGGAGTATAGTTAATAAATTTAATGAGCTTGAAGGGCTGGTCAAGACATCAAAGGCAGATATTGTTGGGATATTGGAGACATGGTGTCACACAGACATAAGAAGTGCAGAACTGGAATTTGGGGAGTACAATGTGTACAGAAAGGATAGATAAGACAGAAAGGGAGGAGGGGTTATGCTATTAGTTAAGAAACATAAAATCTAAGGAAGTGCATCCAATCGATGTTGGTGGACAATGCAATATTGAGTCTATTTGGTGTGACATAAGCACTGGGAAAGGAAAAATGAGAGTAGGTGTGTGTTATAGGCCTAATGAATCTGATGAGTGTAATGAACAATTGTGCAGAGAAATAGTGGGCCAGTAAATTGGAAGGTCTTATAATGAAGGATTTTAACTTTCCAGATGTTGACTGGAATTAGTGGGTTGGTTGGTCACTCACACACACTAGCAAGACATTTTTGGATTTATTGGATGACTTCTCTACAGCAGAATGTTCGAGAGGCAACTAGAAGGAGTAATACTTTTGATCTGATTATCAGCAGTGATTATTCATGCATTAAGCATTTGCAGATAAAGGAACCACTGGGTGACAGTGATCACAATGTAATAATATGGGAATTACTTAAAGAGGTAACTACCATCACGGCTAAAGGGGAAGGGCTTTTGCTTTCATAAAGGTGACTACAGGAATTTCAGACAATTTTTAAATTCTATACAGTGCAGTCAGCTGATGTTGTTACCAACGTTGAATTCTAAATGGGCAGCCTTCAGGGACTTAATCTTGGAGGCTACTAGGCTTGTCATTCCAACTAAGAACTACTGTTCAAGGTTCAGGCTTAAATGGATGTCAGATGAATTAATGAAGCTCGTGGCAGAGAAGAAAAATGTATGGGATGCATATAAATTATTAGGTGACACAGAAGCCTATGGCAGATATAAGCTATATAAGTCTGTAATCAAGTCACAAAGGAGGTTAGGCAGGCGAAGGCAGATTACGAGAAATTTTTGGCAAAGGATGCAAAGAAAAACAGCAAAGAGTTCTTTATCTATGTAAACCCTAGAAGGAAAGGGATGAATCAGATTGGATCACTTGACATAGATGGGTTGATTATTGATGATCATGCTTAGGTAGTTGATAAACTGAATGAGCATTTTGCATCTACATTCACACATGACGAGTTATTCAATGAGAGGAATGCCAGAAGTTCAAACTCTAACAGAGCTAAGGGATTTTGTAATAACTGAGAGCAAAGTGGAGAAATTGTTGAAGTTAAACATAAGGAAGGCACCTGGGGTGGATGTGGGATCTATCCAGTTATATTAAAGGAGGCAGAAAAGAAGTAAGCAAACTCTTAGCCATAATTATGAGAGCTTCCTATGACTCATTTTAGGTCTCCATGTACTGGAGATGTGCAAATGTATCACCAATTCACAAAGGGGGTTCAAAAGGCGACACAAGTAACTACAGACTTGTTAGTTTAACTTTTGTTCTGGGGAAAATAATGAAGTCACTGGATAAAGAAGCATTGCACGATCATCTAGACAAGACTGCAGTAATAGTTAAGACAGCATGAGTTTGTTAAAGGGAGGTCTTGTCTGACTAATTTGATTGGATACTATGATGTGGTCACAAAGGAACTGGATGTCAAAAATAATTTTGTCATATACTTGGATTTCAGAAAAGCTTTTGATACTGTTGTACATGGAAGACCGCTGTACAAATTGGAGAGGTATGGCATTAAGGGTAAGTTGGATAAAGGGATGGTTGAGTGGAAGATGACAGAGACTGAGCTTTCTCACTAATATCTGTAGAATTATTCACTTGCAATGCAAAAGCCACCCAAAATTATTAATAAATTGAACAACTTGCTCTTCAATATCATTGGACATTTCTTTTATACACCTGCTAATTGTGCTGTTCGAAAGTGGTACTGTTGTTATTATTATTATTTTTTTTTTTTCAGCTTCCTCTCCCAAAATGCTTTTCATAATTGCCAATCAGGTGAGATTTTTTTTTTTTTTTGCCATCAGTTCGGCTACTAAATAGCTGGCTTCTTGCACATTATCAGATATTTTAGCCATATTATAAAATTCTGTACCTTGTTTTCTAGAGAGGCCTGCAGTGTTTTAAAATATTCCATAGTTTTGGACGATAAATTCTCGTGTTTCATAGAAAAATGACACTGTAGTTTACTCGGCACCAGTGCTTTCTTTGGGAATGACACCTTTATTAACAGTGACATGTGACATTTGGATGCAGTGAACTTCAAAATTTGTAACATTCCGTAAATTTCTTTCACGTGTTTACATACTATTCAAATAAGCTTAAAATTATTTAACTAAATTTGCATTTTTCACTGTCTTCTGTTAAGATATTTTCTACATAAAACTGTATAACCATTTTTATAATTCTAAATTAGTCAAGTCAGACCTCTGTTTAACGAAGTCCTTTTATAGCGAATTATTTTGCATTCCCCTTGGAAGTAACATGTAAAATACTTTCCGTTGAATAAAGAAAATTTTCATGTAGCGAACGGAGTGAATTAATTCGGTATGCAATGTTTGCATTTCTGACCTTCAGGCAATTTAGACAATTAATGCTGCTGCGTGCATTAAGGGAGCTAAAGGGATTACCATTTTACAACTTAGTGGTACCTGGTAAAACCTATCCGATCACCTGTCTCACATATGGAGAAATTGCTCTGGTCAACAGTGAGCTGATCAAGGGGTATTCCCAATGGACTCTGGTCCACCTTCTACTGCAGTGGTGTCCAAACTTTTCCCATACAGGGGCCATATTAAAAACAAATTCAAAGTTAGATTTCTTTTATGCTGTTTTAGATGATTTTCCGGGCAGACCATAGGTTGGATACCGCTGTGAATCAAACTGTAAGTGCCCCGTTCGAGAATTAGGAGAGAGTGATTTTCTTTTACCCCGAAAAATAATCATGTGTTGTTTCATGGAAGTGCATTATTTTCATTTTTCCATAAATTTTCCCTATCTCTGTGTGTGTGTGTTTTTTTTTTTTTTGTTGTTTTTTTTTATTAGTTGGCGCATCGGCTTCTGTGGCCATATTGCACCTCCCAAGGTTTTTGCATTTTCTACTCTGATCCAAGCCCGAGGCAGAATTCTGACCCGCCACCTTTGGGTTGCCAGGCAGGCACTTCACCTACCCATCTAGCCCGGTCGGCCTATCTCTGTGTACGTGGTCACAGTACCTGAATATCCAAATGACACTGATATTTTGGACAGTTTCAAAAAAATAAAAAATAGAAATTTCTAATTTAAGAACTAATGACAGTATTGATGACAAGAGAAGGAAAATGAGGACAACGACGGTATTAAATCTAAATATGAATTGTCGCCATTTGGTGAAAATGAAGTTAGAAAATTGTCAATTAGGTTACAGTTAAATGAAAGAGATACAATTCGTGGATTTCGGGAATACCTAATCGAAAAATGGTTTCGGAAGAATTGAAGCATTTGATGGATGCTCTGAGCACGATACCAATTTCATCGAGTCAGTGTGAACAAGGATTTTCACAAATGAATCTGATCGCCAGCCCAACAAGAGCTTCATTGAAAAATAGTTTCTTCGCTACTGTTTCTTAAAATTGTAGTCCTACCACTGACCCGCTTCGATCCAGCAAAATATGTCGATTCGTGGCTGCTTCGGAAACATCATTCAGCAACAGACACACAAAGAGGAAGAAAAGAAGTCGGCAGAGAGTGTCAGATCAGAACTTTAAAAAAAATTTGGAATATTCTACAAAAACTTTATTAGGAAATTATTTTTACTTATTATTTTTAGGGTCCGCAGTCTAACGAAAGACCCATATAATGTCACTCGGTTGTCTGTCTATCTGTCAGTTTGTCACAGCATTGTATCTCTGGAACCATTCAACCTACTGACTTGAAATTTTGCATGGGTTTGTACATCATGTGGGCCAACATAATGCCACATTGATCGTTGTTGACAAAAATTTATCTGAGAAATGGAGGGGTAAAATGTGGGGGGACAAAAATGTTGTCGACAACCTATATACACCGTTGGAAAGAGCTCAACGAGTAGGTTTAAAATATTTTTAAAATTAAAAATAAAAATCGTGGCGCCAGACAGGAAAATGTGACTGATTTTCATGTTCCCCCCTGTTTCCATCGCTAATGGAACTAAAAATTTAAAAATCACATTAGCTATTTGTTATTCGATGCTTATCAAGGGAAAACTATTCCGATTGAAATCTATCATTTACTTTTTGTGTTAAAATTAAAAATCCAATTTTTTATTGCACTTTGATAGCACACTTCTTTGTGCTAAGTAACTCTCCTTTTTGCTTTCACTAAAAGCAACCTAAAAAAAAAAAATAGTTAGTTAATAATTATATAAAGGCCACTTATAAATTTTGCGACGAGAAGTATTTTTTTTAAAATTTTCAAGGCTGGAGTTATCCCGGTAAGTAGGTACTCAGAGATCCAGTATTGAGGTGGCCGTGGTGGGTAGGCACCTGCACAGAGCCTTGCACGGCCCTCACCTGCCAGTCACTTCTCCCCCAAAAGTTTAATCGCTTCTCCAGGAAGAAGTCGGAGTCACTTCTCCCACCCTTGTCATTCACAACAACTGGAAAGACTCAAATAGATAACATTTTCATTAGTTCCTCAATTTTAGGCCAAGCTGGTATACTAGAAACATTTTTCAGTTGCCATAAAGCTCTCTATTTGAGATACTACACTACGACCACTCATGACTACGGACCCCTCATCCTGAGTGCCCAGCACTCAGTAGTTGACCGATTTATTTACTTATTTTACTCACATTTTATTTATTTTTTTATATACTTGAATAATAAATATATGCTTAATAAACTGTGTTAAATACTAAATTTGTTGTTCTTAATCCAAAAACATTACTACTACAGTAACAGTATCAGGAAAAAAAAATGTTTAGAGTACTTCATATCCTTTTAATTTTCAATTTTTCTTGATAGCAAAGAATGAGTACCGGCACCTATTTTTTTACAAGAAAAACACTGCTCGGCACCATTCAGTCATCTGACAATTTTAAATCGCATACCACACATAAAGGTTGAGGACAATCTTGGGTACCAGTATAAGAAAATCTCATTGCCAGATAATTGTCATCATATTTACGACATGTTTTCTTCTTTTTTGATGTTGATGGTTGCTCGTTTTTGTTTTTGTCATTTTCCCCAAGCTCAAGTTATCATGTTGCTTCTTCTGATTTTCTTTCACTAAATATTTATCCATCGCTAATAATTAAAAAAAAAATTAAAGTTACTTCTAGAAACTAATAGAGTTAATTGAAAATACCTGTTCTATACGAATTAACTTAATATGACATTTTAGAGATAAAAACACAAAGGAAATTTCTTTCTATGCTGCTTATAAGTTGCCCTTAATTCGTAGTCCTATGCTTTATGTACATTCATTGGTGGTTCGTAATTCGTGGTACAACCGGCAAGAGGCTGATTCTTCTTATAAATATAAGTGGAAATTGCAGAATAAAATTTTTTCCTACGAGGCTTCGTTTTTGAGAAAGTTAACTTTAAATATTAGTTGAGTACGCATGCACTTGACTAAGACACTGTTGAGCAGATCTCGATACTGACCACTTCTGTTTACGGTGTCCAGTGCATACTTTAACATAGGATATGTAAGTTAAAATGAGACGCGATATTTCCTTTTATTAGTTTCAGAATTGTTGGAAATGTTGCCCATTCAGTTTCATACAAAGCTGGACTCTCCTCACTAGATTATCTTGAAGATTTTCCTGTGTGTTTTGAATTTTTAACATTTCCAACGGCAGTACAATCCTTTCCTTCAATTGTACAAGACTGATGATGTCTTCGGAATACACGATTGCTTTGATATGACCTCATAAGTAAAAGTCTAATGGTGTCAAATTCGGCAACCGTAGTGGCCAAGCGATTGTTCCACCATGACCAATCCAACGTTTGTATTGCTCATATAAAAAGTTCTTCACTTCACGAGTTAGCTGGGGCACCATCATGCTGGAAAATCATAGTTCTAGTCTCCAGAGATACATTTTCTAATAGTCCGGGTAACTCATTGCATAAGAAGTATAAGTACGATGCACCCCTTAAATTATCTGGACAGAAATAAGGTCCCATGATTTCATTACTGATTATACCCCCCTAGGCAGAATGCGCTGGTCCCACAGGAACTAGTAGTTGTTGGTGACTCTATTGTCAGGGAAACGGGGAACATGCTTTGTAAAAAGGATAGGTGGAATAGGACCAGGGTATGTCTGCCAGGGGCAAAGGTTGATGACGTTGTAGAGCGGATATCATCTTTTAAGGGCACAAAAGGTGATATAGTTGTACACGTTGGCACTAATGATATTAAGAGTAGGAGACCGGCGGAATTACTTAGCAAGTACAGGTCACTGTTGAAAAAAAGCCGTGAATTAGGGTTGAACTTGAAAGTGTCTGCAATTCTGCCCAGACACGATAGGAGGGAGTATATGATGAGAGCCTTGTCGATCAATTCGGCCCTGGAGGGATTGTGCAAGGCTCAAGGGGTAGAATTTTTTTCAGCCTGGACTGTACTTGTTAACAGGAGAGATTGCTTCTACAGGGATGGGATACACTTAAATAGAAAGGGTGCAAGAATTTTTGCTGATGCTATCGAGGCAGTGTTAGGTGGGTCGGAAAACTGCTAGCTTGGGGGGAGACAAAGACCAATGGATTGACAGTAGCCACTGGCAGAGGTGAAAGAGATTCTTGCACTGCTTCTATTAGAATGAGCAGAAGCCTGAAAAACAAGATGCTTGATATTTCAGAGACTGCTGGGAGCCATTGCGGTACAAGTAAACACATGGGTTGTGTTAGGGTAGCTAAGAATAGAAACAGGTGCATGTATACCTGCGTGTACACCAATGCTAGGAGTTTGGTAAATAAATTTGATGAATTTGAGGTATTGCTCAAAACATCAAAGGCAGATAATGTTGGGATATCAGAGACGTGGTGTCACACAGATATAAGTAATGCGGAACTGGAATTTGGGGAATACAATGTGTATAGAAAGGATAGACAGGACAGGAGGGGAGGAGGGGTTATGCTATTAATTAAGAAACACATAAAGTCCAAGGAAGTGAAGCCAGTCGACATCGATGGACAGGGCAGTGTCGAGTCAGTTTGGTGTGACATAAGCATAGGGAAATCAAAATTGAGAGTAGGAGTGTGCTATAGGCCTAATGACTCTGATGAGTATAATAAAATATTGTACAGGGAAATAGAGTGGGCCAGTAAATCAGAGAGTCTTATAATGGGGGATTTTAATTTCCCAGATATTGACTGGAATTTGTGGGTTGGTCACTCGCACACTAGCAAGGCTTTTGTGGATTTATTGGATGATTGTTTTCTACATCAGCATGTTCGTGAGGCAACAAGAGGGAGCAATACTCTTGATCTGATTATCAGTAGTGATTCTTCATGCATTAAGAATCTGCAGATAAATGAACCACTAGGTGGCAGTGAACACAGTGTGTTGAAGTGGGATTTACTCAAGGAGGTAACTACCATCAGAGGTAAAGGGAAGGGTTTTTGTTTTCGTAAAGGCAACTATGATGGTATGAGACAGTATTTAAATTCTATACAGTGGGACCAACTGATGATGTTACCAACAGCAAACTCAAAATGGGAAGCATTCAAGGAACAAATCTTGGAGGCTACCAGGCTTTACATACCAACTAAGAAATATTGTTCAAGGTTTAGGCCTAAATGGTTGTCAGATGAACTAATGAGACATGTGGCAGAGAAGAAAAATGCATGGGATACATACAAATTAATGGGTGACATGGAAGCCTATGATAGATATAAGTTGGTATGTAACGAAGTCACAAAAGAGATTAGGCAGGCAAAAGCAGACTACGAAAAATCCTTGGCAAAGGATGCAAAGAAAAACAGAAAAGAGTTCTTTACATATTTGAACTCGAGAAGGAAAGGGATGAATCAGATTGGTCCACTGGATATTGATGGTTCAACAGTTGAGGATCCTGCTCAGGTGGCTAACAATCTAAACGAGTATTTTGCATCTACATTCACGCATGAGGAGTTATTCAGGAAGGATAATGATGTAGGTAAAGTAAACATTGGCAGTGAGATGGATGATTTTGTAATAACTGAGAGGAAAGTGGAGGAGAGATTGTTGAGGATAAACATAAAAAAGGCACCTGGGGTGGATGGGATCTATCCAGTTATATTAAAGGAGGCAGCAAAGGAAGTATGCAAACCCCTAGCCATAATTATGAGAGCTTCTTTGGACTCAGGGGAGGTACCCATAGACTGGAGATGTGCAAATGTAACCCCAATTCACAAAGGAGGATCAAAGGCTGACACAAGTAATTATAGACCTGTTAGTTTAACTTCTGTTCCAGGTAAATTAATGGAGGCACTGGTTAAAGAAGCACTGCAGGATCATCTAGACAAGAATTCAGTTATAGCTCAGACGCAGCATGGTTTTGTTAAGGGCAGGTCTTGCCTGACCAATTTGATTGGATACTATGATGTAGTCACAAAAGAACTGGATGCAGGGAATAACTTTGATATTATATATTTGGATCTTAGAAAGGCTTTTGATACTGTTGCACATGGAAGACTGCTGCACAAATTGGAGCAGTGTGGCATTGGAGGCAAATTGCTGCTATGGATAAGGGGATGGTTGAGTGGCAGAAGACAGAGAGTGGTAATCAATGGACACTGCTCAACGTGGACTAATGTTATTAGTGGAGTTCCTCAAGGTTCAGTGTTGGGTCCGTTGTTGTTTTCGGTGTTTATGAATGATATTGATGATGGGATATCAAGTTTAATGTCCAAGTTTGCAGATGATACAAAGGTTGGCAGGGTCGTTAAGGACACTACTGACACTATGCTGCTGCAACAGGATCTGGATAGGTTGAACAGATGGGCTGAGAGGTGGCAAATGAAGTTTAACATTGACAAATGTAAAGTACTACATATGGGAAACAGTAACCCCAGAGCAACGTATCAACTCTGCGGTACTACACTGACAGTGGTGGAGAATGAAAAGGACCTGGGGGTAATTGTGCAGGCAGATATGAAGTTCTCTGAGCAGTGCAGACGAGCTGCAAGAGTAGCTCATGGTGTCTTGTCAATGATATGCAGGAATTTTTCTAGCAGGGATAAGGAGGTGATTATTCCCTTGTATAAGGCAATGGTTAGGCCACATCTTGAGTACTGTATACAGGTCTGGAGACCTCATTTCAAGAAGGATGTAGAGCTGCTGGAACGGGTACAGAGAAGGGCAACAAGATTAGTGAATGGAACAAAGGGTTGCTCTTACGAAGAAAGGCTTAAGTTTTGCAAATTAGAGTCTGGAGACTAGGCACCGGCGAGGTGATCTGATAGAGGTGTATAAGGCTTTGAATGGTTTGAGCATGCTCAATGCCAATGGGATTCTTCATCTTGCTCAGAATAATCACCTCAGAGGGCATAAATTCAAATTGAGGAAGGACGGATGTCGGATAGATGTGCGGAAATTTGCCTTTGGCCAGCGGGTGGTTGGTTGGTGGAACCGACTTCCATCACTTGTTGAAGTTGATAGCCTAAACAAATTTAAAGCTCAACTGGACAGGTATTTCGAACGAACGGAGGGGTGAAATGGGGTGGGGTTTTTTTTTTGGCTGATGCTGAATAAGCTTGCTTTCTTGCATCATATGCCTCTACTAATGCTAATGCTAATACCAGCCGTCATGCTCCACCTTTCGTTGAAAATTCCATGTCATGTAAATTTTGACTCATCAGTCCATAAAATTCATGCTAATAATTGTGGATACATATGTAACCAATGTCAGAAAGCCATTCGTGGAACAAAATCACGAGCTCTTAGTCCTTTCACTTTCTGAACATGAAACACATGCATTTTGTTCTCGTGTAATACGTGAATAATTTTTGACCTAATGTTATGCAGAGAAGAAAGATATCTCTCATACTGAGATGAGGATTATTATTGACATCTGTCATAATTTCTTCTTTTCTGTGATTAGGTAGTTGTCGACGACATCCGCAATCTTGATGCAGAGAATGGAGCGAACTACAGTCGGAAAGCATTTGCTCTACTCTTTGAATTACTCACCTGTCTGGATGACGATGATTATCACTTTTTATCGTCATCTCTACGATTATTATCTTTATCAGATATCTTTTAAGAGCACAAATGGTCATATTGTTGCACATGTTGGCACTAATGATATTAAAAGTAGGAGCTCTGTAAACTTGCTAAGCAAGTACAGGTCAATGTTGCAAGCTAGGGTAAATTTGAAAGCCTCTGCAATCCTGCCCGGACAGGATAGGAGGTAGTATATGATGAGAGGCTTTTCAATCAATTCTGCCCTGGAGAGATTGTGCAAGCCTCATGGGCTAAAAATTTTCTTAGGAGAGGCAGAATTTTCTTTCTGCTTCTACTGGCATGAGCAGCAGCCTGGAAAGCAAGGTGCTGCGGATTTCCAGGACTGCTGGGAGTTATCATGGAACAAGTAAATACATGGGCTGTGTTAGGATAACTAAGAGTAAGAATATGTGCATGATACAGCAGGCCCTTGTTATAATGCGGTTCGCTCTACGCTGATTTGCTATAACGCTGTTTTTATATTATAACTTATATCTCACTCTAACGCTGTCACAACTCACTATAATGCTCTTTTACCAGCGTACAGATTGAATTTTTGGCATGTTTAACGAAAACTTTTCATCTGATGTAGTCGATAGCTGACTTGCTAAATTTTTTCACACTCAGTGAAATTTTCTCCCACGCTAATTTAATTGCACTATGGTGACTTGTTATGTAGTTCCAAGATCAACATTTTAAAAAAATGATAAAGTATATTGCTTGTAATATATGCATTTATCCGAAGTCTAGTCATCACTCTGTACAGTGTTAGACATCGTTAATTTACTTGAACATTGTATCATAATTAATGCAATGCTCTTACAATTTTCAAAGATTAATAATTGCAGATAAGAATTAAAAAGGAATGTCTGGATACAGTGCAAAGCCTACTAAGGTAAGAAAATACTGAATTTGAAAATTAAATTAAATGACACGTTTTGAAGCGAATCGATTCCATTCAGTGACAAGTGAATGTGTGCAATAATTTAGGACTGGTAGATTCCACTGTAAGGACAATTATAAAAAATAAAGAATTAATTTTAGCAGCGGGAAAGACAGCTGTCCCACTGCAAGCAACTAGGCTGGCTATTATAATTGAAATAGAGAGACTTCTAAATAATTTTATTGAAGGTAATATCTGATGCACAATTCCGTTAAATTAAATATTATTAAAGAAAAATCTATTAGCCTATATGATGATCTGAAGAAAGCTCACCTATAAAAAAATAAATAATAAAACGTGGAACCATTTAAAGCTAGTAAGGGCTGGTAAGATAGATTTAAATTCCAGGGAGAAGACACAAGTGCAGATCAAGAAGGAGCCGAAACTTTCAAAAAAGAACTTCTAAAAATTATTGAAGAGTTGTTAAACTTCTCACCAAGTTTTTAACATAGATGAAACATTACAAAAACTTGACAGCCCAGGGCCATCGGATTAATAAATTTATGATTTTAAGTTTAGCATTAGCATTAGTAGAGGCATATGATGCAAGAAAGCAAGCTTATTCAGCATCAGCCAAAAAAAAAAAAAAAACACCACTCCCATTTCACCCCTCCGTTCGTTCGAAATACCTGTCCAGTTGAGCCTTAAATTTGTTTAGGCTATCAACTTCAACAACAAATGATGGAAGTCGGTTCCACCAACCAACCACCCGCTGGCCAAAGGCAAATTTCCGCACATCTATCCGACATCCGTCCTTCCTCAATTTGAATTTATGCCCTCTGAGGTGATTATTCTGAGCAAGAGGAAGAATCCCATTGGCATTGAGCAAGCTCAAACCATTCAAAGCCTCATACACCTCTATCAGATCACCTCGCTGGTGCCTAGTCTCCAGACTCTGTAATTTGCAAAAGTTAAGCCTTTCTTCGTAAGAGCAACCCTTTGTTCCATTCACTAATCTTGTTGCCCTTCTCTGTACCCATTCCAGCAGCTCTACATCCTTCTTGAAATGAGGCTTCCAGACCTGTATACAGTACTCAAGGTGTGACCTAACCATTGCCTTATACAAGGGAATAATCACCTCCTTATCCCTGCTAGAAAAATTCCTGTATATCATTGACAAGACACCATGAGCTACTCTTGCAGCTCGTCTGCACTGCTCAGAGAACTTCATATCTGCCTGCACAATTGCCCCCAGGTCCTTTTCATTCTCCACCACTGTCAGTGTAGTACCGCAGAGTTGATACGTTGCTCTGGGGTTACTGTTTCCCATATGTAGTACTTTACATTTGTCAATGTTAAACTTCATTTGCCACCTCTCAGCCCATCTGTTCAACCTTTCCAGATCCTGTTGCAGCAGCATAGCGTCAGTAGTGTCCTTAACAACTCTGCCAACCTTTGTATCATCTGCAAACTTGGACATTAAACTTGATATACCATCATCAATATCATTCATAAACACCGAAAACAACAACGGACCCAACACTGAACCCTGAGGAACTCCACTAATAACATTAGTCCACGTTGAGCAGTGTCCATTGATTACCACTCTCTGTCTTCTGCCACTCAACCATCCCCTTATCCATAGTAGCAATTTGCCTCCAATGCCACACTGCTCCAATTTGTGCAGCAGTCTTCCATGTGCAACAGTATCAAAAGCCTTTCTAAGATCCAAATATATAATATCAAAGTTATTCCCTGCATCCAGTTCTTTTGTGACTACATCATAGTATCCAATCAAATTGGTCAGGCAAGACGTCCCCTTAACAAAACCATGTTGCGTCTGAGCTATAACTGAATTCTTGTCTAGATGATCCTGCAGTGCTTCTTTAACCGGTGCCTCCATTAATTTTCCTGGAACAGAAGTTAAACTAACAGGTCTATAATTACTTGTGTCAGCCTTTGATCCTCCTTTAATTTTAATACGTAATGTAATTACTTACCACATAATTATATACGTATGTAATGGAGAATATTTTATATATACAAATTTTTAATATTAAATATTTTGATCGATATCTGTGCATCTTTTCGCTACCATTTATTATTGATTAGGAAATATCCTATGGCATAGATCGCGACTCACAAATACTTGTTACATTCAGGGAATACGGCGCTCGCTTAGCGCTGATTCATTTAGTGCTCTGTTTTTCGGGAACGAATTATCAGCGGTAAGTGGGGGGGTCACCTGTACTTGCATGTACACCAATGCTAGGAGTATAGTAAATAAATTTGATGAATGTGAGGTGAAGAATGTACTGGTGAAGACATTGAATGTGGATATTGTTGGAATATCAGAAACATGGTGTCATACAGAGATAAGGAATGCAGAATTGGAATATGGGGAGTATAATGTGTACAGAAAGAATAGAAAGTGAGGAGTCATGCTGTTAGTTAAGAAACACAAAATCTAAGTGCATGCAGCTGACATGAGTGGACAGTGCAGTGTTGAGTCAGTTTGGTGTGACATAAGCATTGGGAAAGCAAACTCAAGAGTAGGAGTGTGTTATTGACTTAATGAGTTTGATGAGTACCATGAACAATTATACAGAGGAATAGAGTGAGGCAGTAATCAGATTGTCTTATAATGGGGATTTTAACTTCTCAGATATTGACTGGAACTTGTGGGTTAGTCACTCGCACACACCAGCAAGGCTTTTGTGGATTTTTTGGATGATTGTTTTCTACAGCAGCATGTTCGAGAGGCAACTAGAGGGAGTAATACTGTTGATCTAATTATCAGCTGTGGTTCTTCATGCATTAAGAATCTGCAGATAAAGGAACCACTAGGTGGCAGTGACCACATTATTCTGATGTGGGATTTATTTAAGGAAGTAACTACAGTCAGGAGTAAAGGGGAGGGTTTTTGCTTTCGTAAAGGTGACTACAGTGGCCTCAAACAGTTTTTAAATTCTATACAATGAGATCAACTGATGATGTTACCAACTGCAAATTCTAAATGTGAAGCAGTCAAGGAATTAATCTTGGAAGATACTAGACTTTTCATACCAACTAATAAATACTGTTCAAGGTTTAGACCTAAATGGATGGCAAATGAACTAATGAGACTCTTGGCAGAGAAGAAAAATGCATGGGATGCATATAAATGATCAGGTGACACCACAGACTATGGTAGATAAAAGCTAGTCTATAATCAAGTCACAAAGGAGGTTAGTCAAGCGAAGGCAGATTATGAGGAATCTTTGGTAAAGGAAACAAAGAAAAACAGCAAAGATTTCTTTGCTTACGTAAACTATAGAAGGAAGAGAATGAATCAGATTGGTCCACTCGCTATCAACAGTTCAATTGTTGTTGGACCTGCTGTGATAGCTGACAAACTGAATGAGTATTTCAAGTCTCAATTCACACATGAGGAAGTATGTAGGGAAGTGGAGGCCAGAAACTTATCAAATTCTAGCAGAGAGCTAAATGATTTTGTTGCTACAATGGATAGAAGAATGGTGGAGGGGGAAATGACAGAGTGGTAATCAATAGACACAGCTCTTTGTGGACAAATTTTATTATTGGAGTCCACCAGGGTTCAGTCTTGGGCCCAGTGTTGTTTTCTGTATTTATCAATGATATTGATGAAGATATATATCAGTGTTAATGTCTAAGTTGCAGACAATACGAAGGTTGGCAGGGTTGTTAATGACAGTAATGATAGTATACCACTGGAACAGAATCTAGAAAAGATGAGCTGAGAGGTGACAAATGTCAAGTACTGCATATGGGTAGCAGTAACGAAAAGTAACATACCAACTGTGTGGTATAACAATCAGGATAGTAGAGAAGAATAGGACCTTGGGGTAATTGTGCAGTCAGATATGAACTTTTTTGAGCAGTACAGACAGGATGCAAGAGTAGTTCCTGGTATCTTGTCAATGATATACAGAAATTTTGTTAGCTGGGATAAGGAGGTGATTGTCCCTTTATACAAGGGGGCAGGCCACACCTTGAGTACTACATACAGGTCTGCAGGCCTCATTTTAGGAAGGATGTAGAGCTGCTCGAACAAGTACAGAGAAGGGCAAACAAGATTGGTGAGGGGAACAAAGGGTTGCTCTTACCAAGAAATGCTTAAGTTCTGCAAATTGCAGCATCTGGAGACTAGGCACTTGCAAGGTGATCTAATTGAGGTGTATGGCCTTGAACTGTTTGAGCAAGCTCAGTGCTGATGAAATTATTCCTCTTGCTCAGATTATTCACCTGAGGGGACATAAATTCAAATTGAGCAAAGACAATTGTAGAATAAATGTTCAGAAATTTGCTTTTAGCACGTGATTGATAGTTGGAACAAACTTCAATCTGTCATAGTGGAGGTTGAAAACTTAAATCAGTTCAATGCAGAACTAGCCAAGCATTTGGAGGGAATGGATGGGTGAAATTGGAAGGGGTTTTTCTTTTCTTTGTTTTTTTTTTGGCTGATACTATATAAACTTGATTTCTTGCATCGTATGCTCTTCTAATGCTATGATTTAGGGAGTAGGGATCCTTGTGATCAGAAACAATGATAGGGGTAATAATTGGACAACTGGGCCAAGAATTGTATTAAAAAAAAAATAATAAATTATTATATGATTATATATTTACATAGAAAACCTATCCTTTCGCAGGGGAATGGTTGTGCTTCATATAAATGACTACTTCATATATACTGAGTTTACATTAACAAGATTTTACTGTAGTAGTAATGGCAAATGATGCAAGAAAGTACTGCATTCTTTGTTGCTGTATGCGGTATTCAAAATGTGACCTAACCATTGCCTTATACAATGGGATAATCACTTCCATATCCCTGCTAGCAAAGTTTCTGTATATCTTAGACAAAACCCAGTGAGCTGTCATGACAGCCTGTCTGCAATGCTAACAGAACTTTATATCTGACTGCACAGTTACCCCCCCAATTGTTTTTCATTTCACACTACCCTGAATGTAGTACCACATGGTTGGTACATTAATCTTGGATTACTGCTACCCATATGCAGTACCTTGCATTTGTCAATGTTAAACTTCAACTGCCATTTCTCAGCCTATCTGCCTAATTTTTGTAGATCTTGTTGACAATAATCATTGTAGTAACTTACCATGATTACTGTCGTTAATTACCTTGCCCACATTTTTATCATCTGCAAACTTAGACATTTAGTTTGATTTCAGTACCTTCATCAATGTCATTAATAAATATAGAAAATAATGGGCCCAGCACCGAAGTCTTGCAGACTCCACTAATAACATTAGTCCATGAAGAGTAGTATCCATTAATGGCCACTCTCTATCTGCTCCCTCCAGTTACCCCTCCAATTTATACAGCAGTCTTTTATTTGTGACAAACATCAAAAGCTTTCCTGAAAGCCAAGTATTTGACATCAAAATTATTTTATGCATCAAGATCCTTTGTTACCATTGTTTTATCCTTCATCCTTAATTACAGATTCTGTGTCTTCGATGATATATTCATCACTGGAATTTTCTTTTCTTCATTTGATAGCTTTTCCTAGAATCATGAGGTAGTTGCAACTTTCAGTCCTTCTTTTTTCTTCTAAATACACAATTCAAAAATGTGCTGCTTTTCAATATCTTAATTTTCCCTCTCATCTGATTTTATACATCAATATAGTGAGGCTGCTGTGTAAGCCTAATGTTTCGAGATCAATCCCTATTGTTTTTCTTCTATTATTTTGTTGGAAAATTGTTTAAGAAAACTGGGGTCTCTGAAAGTAGAAAATCCTAAAACAAGTCGTGTGTGATTTCTGCCTACTTGCTTCTTGAATTTTAAGGATTGACTAGCTTAATTGTATGCAGTGGTTGAGGCAAAAAATTAAATGAGGATTTGGGGGAGGGTTAATTCAGTATTAGAAGAAATATAATTTTTTGAAACATTTCTTGGTTTATAAAATGTAAAAAAATAATATTAGTGGCAATTTTTTTTTTTTTTTTTATGTAAACCCGAAACACGAGAAGTATTGGAACCTATAGTACTTAGTACCGTGGTTGGGTTGGAGGTTGAGAAGACGAAAGAAGATGATCCTGCTCAGGTAGCTAACATACTAAATGAATATTTTGCATCGACATTCACACATGAGAAGTTATTCAGCGACAGGAATGCCAGAGGTGCATTCAACTCTGGCACTAAGCTAGATAATCTTGTAATAACTGAGAGTAAAGTGGAGGAGATATTGTTGAAGATGAATACAAGAAAGGAACCTGGGGTGGATGGGATCTATCCAGTTATATTAAAGGAGGCAGTAAAGGAAGTAAGCATACCCTTAGCCATAATCATGAGAGCTTCCTTGGACTCAGGGGAGGTACCCATAGACTGGAGATGTGACCCCAATTCACAAAGGAGGATCAAAGGCTGACACAAGTAATTATAGACCTGTGAGTTTAACTTCTGTTCCAGGAAAATTAATGGAAGCACTGGTTAAAGAAGCAATGCAGGATCATCTTGACAAGAATTCAGTTATAGCTCAGACACAGCATGGTTTTGTTAAGGAGACATCTTGCCTGACCAATTTGATTGGATACTATGATGCAGTCACAAAAGAAATGGAAGCAGGGAATAACTTTGATATTATATACTTGGATCTTAGAAAGGCTTTTGATACTGTTGCACCTGAAAGACTGCTGCACAAATTGGAGCAGTGTGGCATTGGAGGCAAATTGCTGCTATGGATAAAGGGGTGGTTGAGGGGGAGAAGGCAGAGAGTGGTAATCAATGGACACCACTCATCGTGGACTGATGTTATTAGTGGAGTCCCTCAGGGTTCAGTGTTGCGTCCATTATTGTTTTCTGTATTTATAAATAATATTGATTATGGTATATCAAGCTTAATGTCCAAGTTTGCAGATGATACAAAGGTTGGCAGGGTTGTTAAGGACACTACTGACGCTATGCTGCTGCAACAGGATCTGGAAAGGCTGAGAGGTGGCAAATGAAGTGTAACATTGACAAATGTAAAGTACTACATATGGGAAACAGCAACCCCAGAGTAGCGTACCAACTCTGTGGTACTACACTGACAGTGGTAGAGAATGAAAAGGACCTGGGGGTAATTGTGCAGGCAGATATGAAGTTCTCTGAGCAGTGCAGACGGGATGCAAGAGTAGCTCATGATGTCTTATCAATGATATACAGGAATTTTTTTAGCAGGAATAAGGAGGTGATTATGCCCTTGTATAAGGCAATGGTCAGGCCACACCTTGAGTACTGTATACAGGTCTGGAGGCCTCATTTCAAGAAGGATATAGAGCTGTTGAAATGAGTACAGAGAAGGGCAACAAGATTAGTGAATGGAACAAAGGGGTGCTCTTACGAAGAAAGGCTTAAGTTTTGCAAATTACAGTGTCTGGAGACTAGGCACCAGCGAGATGATCTGATAGAGGTGTATAAAGCCTTGAATGGTTTGAGCATGCTCAATGCTGATGGGATTCTTCCTCTTGCTCAGAATAATCACCTGAGAGGGCATAAATTCAAATTGAGGAAAGACAGATGTAGGATAGACGTGCGGAAATTTGCCTTTAGCCAGCGAGTGGTTGGTTGGTGGAACAGACTTCCATCCCTTGTCGTGGAAGTTGATAGCCTAAATAAGTTTAAGGATCAGCTGGACAGGTATTTCGAACGAACGGAGGGGTGATGTGGAAGTGTTTTTTTTTTTTTTTTTTTTTTGGCTGATGCTGCATAAGCTTGCTTTCTTGCATCAAATGCCTCTATAAATGCTAAATGACTCACATTTGCTCTTAGCTCCAGTGGCGTTCTCCGCTCTGCAGCCTGGACCAGAACGCTCCCGATATGTCGGATGATTTTTTGGAACGAACGGAGGGGTGAAGTGGAAGGTTTTTTTTTTTTTTTTTTTTCTTTTTGGCTGATGCTGCATAAGCTTACTTTCTTGCTTCATATGCCTCTACTAATGCTAAATGCTAATGCTAATTTTTTGACATTAGACTTGAACTTCTGTAGACAGTAATTTTCAGGAAATAAGTACGAAGGAAGGTTGTTCCAGAAAACAGCAGTTGAATGAATAAACTAGGAAGATGAAAAGTTGGTTCTGTGAGTTTGAAGTTGGACAGTAAATGGATGTTGGCTGGTGGTGGCACGTGTTCAGACTGTTTTGAAAGAGAGAGCGGGAATTATAGAAGCCAATTCAGAAGAACAGTGCCCATGGAAGTATCTGTAGAGGAGGTATGCAGCAGAAACAGTATGTCTATGGCAAGTGGAGAGACTCTGTTAGAGATGAATCATTAATTAATCTAACTGCCCTCTTCTGAACGGAATCAAGAAGCCTGAGAGAGGTTTTGGGGGGCCACCACCCCAGATGTGGGAACAATATTCCATGGTAGGGGGGGGGATTTGCGATTTGTACAGAGTGAACAGCTGTTTGGAAGAAAAGTAACACTGAGAGCGAAAGAGAAGACCAAATTTTTTAGATGCAGATGAAGCAATATTTGTAATGTGCTTGTGCCAAGAGAGACTAGAAGTCAGGGTAATCCCCAAAAGAGATATATCATTTTGCCTAGAAATCGGAGTGTCACCAAAGATAAGCATAGGAGCAGAAGAATCCTTTTTGCGAGATATAAGATACGACTGAGTTTTAGAACGATTGAAATCAACTAAGTTGTGTTTGCCCCACTGTAGAATTACCTGGAGATCGGCATTTATACAGATTCTTTAGGAGGCTTCCGGATCTGCACTAGCTGATCCAGAAGCCTCCTAGAGAATTACCAATAGGTTCGGTCCGGTGTACTAACTAGCGGCCTAACTGTGAACACTGTTTTAGAGCTGTATCCTCAAAATGTAAGGAAGATTGGATCTCGCCACGATGTTCATCATAACCTCAAAAGTCATCAATTATACTGCATGATGTAAGAGATGGGGAAGGGTTGAATGGAACTTAGCTCTGGAGACTAAACATGGGTTCCACCACTTCAAGCCTCCAATAAGCAAAGTGGTGGTATTACACTGGTTGATGAGAGTCATCTACCACCTAGTACTGCCTGATAACACAAAGGGGCAGCATTCCTCCATGTGGTGTGGGTGCCACACCTCGACCCCTGCTTACGTTGGTTCACACCTGTGGTCACCCACCATGTGTTTGTGCATGGTAGTTCTACCCAGGATTGCTAACAGTCCCACCATCGTGAAGGTGCAAGCAGAGGATTTTACTGCCACAGACCTTCCGGACTTCGCTGAAATTGGGTCCACTTGACTTGAGTGTCACCCGAATATCAGCTCCATCGGCATTTTAGACTCCCAGGTAGCAAGGACAGCTTGTCTGGCATGTCTGTGACAACCTCAAGGACCGCAAATGATGCAAGGAAGTAAACTAATCCATTGTCAACAACAACAAAAAAAAAAAAAAAAACTTCCCATTATCACCTATGCATTCCCTCTAATAGTTTATCTAGTTTTTTCTTGAATTTATTTTTTTAATCACCCCTTCCATGATACCAGCTGGAAGCTTGTTCCAGCTACTCACTGGCTGAAGGCAAATTTCTACACACCTATCCTGTAACCACCTTCATTTTGAATATTTCTCCCCCTTATGTGCATAGTCTCCGCAAGAGGAAGGATCCTATTCAGTATTAAGCGTACTCAATCCATTCAAAGCCTTAAACACTTTGATCAGATTTCCTCTCCTATGCCTAATCTTCAGAAATTGCAAATTTAAGAATTGAAACTTTTCCTTGAAAGAGCACCCTTTTGTTCCCCTCACTAATCTTGTTGCTACTCTCTGTACTTGCTCTATTCATATCCTTTCACAAACGAGGCTTCCAAACCTGCATGCAATACTCAAGATGAGGTCTAACCATTCTCTTGTAAAATCTCCTTATCCTTGCTGGAAAAATTCCTATATATCATTGACAAAACCCTGAGAGCTGTCCTAGCAGCCTGTCTGTACTGCTGGGGAGAACTTTATGATCTGCCTGCACAATTAATCCCAGGTCTTTTTTAATCTCCACTACCCCGAGTGTGATTCTGCACAATTAATCCTGCACAATTAATCCCAGGTCTTTTTTAATCTCCACTACCCCGAGTGTGATTCCACACAGTTGGTATGTTATTCTGGGATTACTGCTATCCATTGTGGCACCTTATATTTGTTAAATTTCAACTGCCACTTCTCATTCCATCTGCGTATCTTGTTGTAGCATTTCGTGATTACTGCCAAAATTTGTGCCATCTACAGACTTAACATTAAGTTTGCCTTCATCAATATGATTAACATCAGTATCTTATCGAAACCAACACTAGGCCCAGCACTGCTCTGGGGAACTCTACTACAAACTGTAGTCTAAGAAGAGCAGTGCCCATTGATAACCACCTTGTCTTCTAATCAACAATCCATTTATCCACAACATGACTTACCCCTGATACCATACTGCTCCAGTTTGTTTAGCAGTCTTCCACATAGAAGACAGCTGAGCTCTATGAAATCTAATTAAATTACTGTTTACTACAATTATTGTTTTTTAGAACACTATAGTTGTAAATAGTGTCCTGAAATAGTCCCTTTTTAAGGATAAAATATGTAATTATTGATAATTTTTCATTTAAGATTGAATTCTTAACACGAAGATTTTATATAAATAAGAGTAATCTAAAAATTTCATGTAACTAAGATTTTTAGTAATCTTACTTAGTAAGCTTAATAGACATACAATTTCTTATAATCTCCAATTCAGAAATAAAAAAGTTTTTGTGATTCAATGTAATGAGATAGAAACAGAGTGCAATTTTTTTTTTTTTTTTTTTTTTCAGACCGAAAAAAAAAAAAAAAAACAACTATAAATAGAAAACGTAAAATAAGCTCATTGTTAGAATAATTAGCATGACAATAAAAGGGTTAAATTTAAACTTAAATTCTTTTAATAAATGCTAAAATAGTCTTTATAAAAATGGAAACATAATATTTTTAAAATTTTTAGTTGTTTTAATTTAATTCATGAAGATAAAGTTCATATGAAGACCAAGAAAAATGCTGATGAAGTTTTATATATGATTAAAATGAACAGTGAAGTGTGTTACTGATTTTATATATATACAGTAAACCCCCTCTATTCACGGGGGTTACGTTCCTGAGAAATGCCGCGAATACCGAAAACGCGAATACTGAGTTATGGCTCCCATAGTAATAAAGGGGTTCCATTCCAAAGTATGAAATATATAAGAAAAACTAGTCTAAAAGTTTGTCTATGTATGTATTATATGTACCTTCATAATATGACTATGTACATAGTGAAATGCAAGCATATGGCATCGAAATGAAAATAAGAAACAATTTAATATTAAATGTAATATTTATTAGAAATTTCAAACCAGCGTCTTTGCTAGCTAAAAAACTTATCCCGCCAGTGCTATCACCAGTTTTTTCTAAAGTGTTGATAAAGGAGTTTTTCCTTTTCATGAATGATGAGTGAATTTAACGGAATTTTATTTTGAGTTCGGTCTTCTATCCACAGATTTAAAGCCTTTTCCCATTTTTTCTAATTTAACATCACCAGTTACAGAGCAAATTTTTGAAGCAATTAGCACATTTTCATGGACACTACGGCGGATTTTTTCTTCCAATTTCTTGATTGATTGTACCATTGACTCACTGATTTTATAATGTTTTGCCACTGAGGAGACACTTTCACCATTAGAAATTTTATTTATTAACTCAATTTTATTCGCTAATGTCATCACCTTCTTTGATCTTTTCACATTTCTCTTGTTATTCGTAGCCATATGGGTTAGAAAGAACTTGTCCACAATAAAGTCACTTTCTTCCATTAACACACTCGAAAAAGTCTGTTTTACACTGCCAAACGGTAGATTTATCATTTTTGTAAGTAAATCAATTTATAAATTGATAAATTTATTCAATTTATAAGCATATAAATTAAAAGCAAACGACGAAACAACCTTCCATGACAAGCGCATAACACATACTGAACAAGGATTAGTGAGAAACATCCACGCTTGCGATTTTGTCACCCCTCTCCCCTATCCACTGAGCGCTGTTTTGACCGGGAAAGATAATTTTAGCCACGCCCATGTTTTTTTTTTTATGGGAGAAAATGTTCACGGCGCTTTAAAATTCATATTTTTTCAGGTTTCATTTTATATTAAATCAGCGACCGCGAATACAGATACCACGAAAAGCGGGGGTTTACTATATATACAATCACAGGCAGTTCCTGCTTTATGAGTTCCCAGGTTTACGAGTTCTTTTTTTCAATTATCAGGTATCAACAAAATCGAAAATATGATTATTAATTGCAATAAATAAATTCTAAACATTCATAAATGCAGCATTTAAAACCATGTACATAGCTGTACAATACAGTACTATTGTGAATGTGTGTGTTTGTTCAGGCAGACGAGAGGGTCTCACTGACTCACATAACATAACCACTCTTTGTCAGCATGGTAAATTTTTTATGTTGCTCTTAATTTTTACTGTCTTATTTCAAATTTATTACTTAGGTATTAATTAGGTAAATAATAATGTACAGTATTAAATACCTAATTAATACTGTACAGTATACTAAAATGAAGTAATACTGTGGAGAGTGATGTTAATAAAAAGAAACAGCAAAGAGGAATAATAAAATCTGAAGGCAAAATGTAAAGAAGCTGAAGAAGAAGAAGAAGATTTAACAAGCTGAACTTCCTGTTTGTTCTTTCACTCTCAAGGGGTTTGACAAAGCTTTTCAACACATAGAAAAGCAATTGAGATTTTCGAGTCACAAGATTCAAATTTCGAGCACACTAGAAAAGTTGCTACAGATTTAAAAAATGCTTGTGCATGCTATCATGAAATTTATAAAGAAAAGAGAAGAAGACTGTCTTAGAAACAAACAACTCTTGAAGCATTTCTGAAGAAGATGACTCCTTGTGCTTTCAGCAAACCAACAATGAGTGTTGAACCGACAATGAGTGATGAGCCATCAACAAGAGACGAACCATCAACAAGTATGCATTTAGTCGATGATGATGATGAAGAATGAACATTCTTTAACATTTGCGTGACGTAAATAATTTCTTTATTATTATAATTTTCTTGATTTTAAATGCTATGTTTTCATTTCTTTGGATAAATAAATCATTGTTTAAGCATAAAATATGGTTTTGTTGACCTTTATTTAGCATTTCTATGGCCAAATTTCATTATTGAGAGTGTAACACCTGTTTTTAACATTACATCTATGGGAAATAAATTTCTGCTTTATGAGTGCGCGCTAGGAATGAATTAACTCGTAAAGTCGGGAACTACCTGTATTTATGCACAATGCTCTTATTTTACTAGAATCCTCCTGGGTATATTAAATTTATATATTCAGTTGTCATTAACCAACCAATAACTAATAGGTACATGTTATATGTATATACACTTACTTTTCATTTTTAGGCTATCAGATCTGCTTTACAAGGCTATTTTTTGCCCCAAGTGAAAATTCATGAATTCTACATAGTGGATATTGATACCAGTGTTAATGAATTCAGAGAGTCAATTCGTAAGTGATTTTATCTCTAGGCAAGAAATAAGAAAATAAGAATTGCTCACACATTTTTCATTTTCTTGTTTTATTTTATGTAGGTGTACATTTAATTGAAATTACTTTTTGGTGGTTATGCAGGAAGCAGGGGACCTTGTATGCCAACACATTGTAATGCTCTTTGCCATATTACCAGTGCTGTTCAAGAATGGTTCACGAACCGGATTATACAAAAATTGGAATAACCACCACGTAGTCCCTATTTGAACTCTATGGATCATCTGTGATCAAATGCAATATCAGATGAGGGCTAGACCAACATATTGTACATTTTAGCTGAAATTAACTGGACATTGTTCACAGAAGGAATGGAGGATTATACTCACTGCAGTCTATTGTTTATTGGTGGAAATCCTACTCAGGAGAGCGTACTGTGTCTTAGCAGTAAAAGAGGGAAAAAAAATGCCATCAAAGTGATGTCATTGTGATACTGATGCAAGTCTTTTTTTGTATTTTTTAATATTGATTTTTTCCATGCCCAATAATGCTTTTAATTAAAGCTGTTGTCATTAAATTATTACTATTCACTTCTGTTTTTTTAAAGAAATACAGAAATATGAATAGTAATAATTTATTTACTTTAGGTATCTACATATTGATGGGAGGAATCAGTGAGTAAATATATTGCCCATTCTTTTTCTGAGAAGTTTTATTATTTATTAATTTACTGATGTTAGCTTTCTAATTCTTTTTATCTTTCTTAAGTTTTCTATTATACTTATTTTTCAGTCTGTACTGCCTTCTTACAATTGTAAGATTTTGAATGTACTTCAAAGTACATTTAAAAAAAATATAACACGTGTTTACACTAGACGAATTCGATCATACACGATTTATAAATAGGGGAACGATATCTTATGTAACACGAACCGAATTCGCTTGTGCACGATTCGCCGTTGTGTTTACAAGAAATGATCGAACGCTGAATCACCCCAACTGAATGCAACACAATAGGAACGAAGAGGAGATTCTGAAAATGTATTTATGCGTTTTATATCAGTGAAGGGGAAACACATTTCACCATAATAACGTAAAAACCAACACAATTCCAGCTATCGGTATAATTGCAAATGCAATTAGATCGAGTTTACTACCAGCTTATAAGATTCCACTAGCAGAAACGCAACTGGAAATTGTTTTTATTGTTTTATGGTAGTAACCCCTAGAAATGTGAGGTGTTAATAGTGTATCTCTGTGTATCAAGCGTGCCTCCTCGTTTTGTAATTGTGCTTTATTCCCTGAAAATGAGTAAAATACTTAAAAGGTGTGAAAAGAAAGCATCCTGGTGAAGACACTGGAGATTCAGAGAGAAAAAGAAAAGCAATATCAATAAACAGAGGCTGACTGGGTCAAAAATTCTCACCTGGGAAAATTTGTAGTGGCCTCATACTATGGTTTATGGCCAAAATCACACTGGTCTCCGGCCCACTGGGGTTTCCCAGGTAAGACTTATGGCCAATCCGCCTCTGTCGATAGAGAAAAAATATGAAATTGTGAAACGCTTTGAGCGAAATGAAAGACCATGTGATATTGCACGTGCTACAGACCTAAATGAGGCAACGCCGAGAATTAGAAAGAATGCAGAGAAAATAAAAACAACTTTCATAGCAGGAACAACTCAAAGTGTAATTAAAATCCATTAGATTAAGACACAAAGAATTGGAAAAGATGGAACGGCTGTCATCTGTTCGGATAGAAAATCAAACAAAGTACTAGTTTGCTTACGATAGAAGCAAAAGCATTAGCAATATTTTATTACGTAATAGTTGTAATAAAATACGTAAGTATTTTATTACGATTATTTATTGTGTTTGGTTATGTTTGGTTTCAAATGTGTGTTCAGTTTTGGGTGGCCGGCACTTAACCCTATTTTTCCCATAGGGCCCGTTGTTTATATTGCACGATTTTGCATTGCACGAGGGTTTCTAGGAACTCAACTATCGTGCTATACGAGGACTGACTGTATTTACATTACCCTGAGTATCTCCTTTTGAAAGCACCTTCAAAGGTGCTTTCAAAAGGAGATACTCTGGGTAATGTAAATACAAATAATTGAAATCCTTCCATTTAATTCAATGTTCAGCTTTCCATTATATTTGAATCCTAGGTTTAATATGACCACAATTATTATTTTTTTTTTTTTTTAGTAATGGAAAATGATGCAAGAAAGCAAACTTATCATCAGGAAAAAAAAAAAAAAAAACAGATCACCCATCTGTACCCTTCAAGAATTTGTCTAGTTCTCCCTTGAATTTATATTAAACCTATCCACTTCCACAACAACAGATGGAAGCCTGATCCAACACTCAACCACCTGCTGGCTGAAGGCAAACTTCTGCACTTTATCTTACAACCATCCTTCCTCAACTTGAATTTATGCCCTATCTATCATGTGTAGTCTCAGCAAGTGGAATGATACCATTAACATACAGCTTACTCAATCTATTCAAGGATTTAAACACCTCAATCAGATCTCCCCACAGGTGGATCGTCTTGAGACACTGCTGTTTGCAGAATTGAAGCCTTTCTAGGTAAGAGCACCCTTTTATTCCCTTCACCAATCTGGTTGTCCATCTCTACACTCATTCCAGCAGATATACATCCTTCCTAAAGTGAGGCCTCTAGACCTGTATACAGTACTGATGATGCAGCCTAACCATGGGCTTATACAAATGGAAAATCACCTCCTTATCCTGCTAGCAGAGTTTCTGTATAACATTACAACATCCTATGAGATGTTCTGGCAGCATGTCTGTACTGCTCAGAGAATTTCATGTCAGATTGCACAATTATCCCCAGGCTTTTTCATTCTCTACTACCCCGAGTGTAGTACCACACAGTTGATAAGTTACTCTGGTTTTACTGCTACCCATATAGGCAGTGCTTGCATTTGTCAACGTTAAACTGCAACTGCCATTTCTCTGCCTGTCGACCCAATTTTCCAAGATATTGTTTCAGTAGCTTATCCTGATGACTGTTGCTAACCACCCTGCCAACATTTATTTGTATCATCTGCAAACTTAGGCATTAAGTCTGATGTACCTTCATCAATATTAAGTATCATTAAGTCTGTACCTTCATCTGATGTACCTTCATCAATATTAAGTATCATTAAATCTGATGTACCTTCATCTGATGTACCTTCATCATTGATAAATATTGAAACCAACAGTGGACCCAGCATGGAATCCTGGCTAACTCCACTAATAACATTAGTCCATGAAGAGCAGTTCCCAGTGTAATACCACTCTCTGTGTTCAATTTAATCATCCCTTTATCATAACAGAAACTTGCCGTTAATGCCACATTGCTCCAGTTTATACAGCAGTCTTTTATGTGCAACAGTATAAAAAATTTTTCCTGAAATCCAAGTACTGTATATGATGCCAGAATTATTTTTTGTATCCGGTTCCTTGGTCACTGCATCATAGTAACCTATCAGTTTTGTTAGACAAGACTGTCCCTTGACAAATCCACACTGTGATTTCAGTATAATAGCATGTTGTCAGTAATGCAGGTCCAAATGGTCCTGCATTACTTCTTTAACCAGTGATTCCATTATTTCCCTGGAACAGACATTAAGCTAACAGGTCTGTAATTACGCATGTCTCCTTTGATCCCCTTTTATGAATTGGGAATATATTCGCACTTCTCTAGTCCATAGGACGTCCCCCGAATCCAAAGATGCTCTCATAACTATGGCTGCATCCATAGTTATGGATGCAGCCATAGGACTGCATATGTGTAAATGTATCCCTGGTTCACAGAGGGTGATCTAAGGGTGACACAAGTAATTACAGACTAGTTAGTTTAACTTCTGTTCCTGGGAAAATAATGGAGTCACTGGTTAAAGATGCATTGTTGGATCATCTAGACAAGACTGCAGTAATAATTCAGACACAACATGGGTTTGTTAAGGGAAAGTCTTGTCTGACATATTTGATTGGATACTATGATGTCTATGATGTAGTTAGAGAGGAACTGGATGCAAAAAATTATTTTGATATCATATACTTGGATTTCAAAAAGCTTTTGACACTGTTGTGCATGGAAAACTACTGTACAAATTGGAGCAGTAATGTATTAAGGGTAAGCTGCTATAATGTAACTTGCTAAATATACTGTAATAATTGCAACGGCATCTAAAAGATTTGGGCAGAAGAGCTGAGAAATGGCAACTGAAGTTTAACATTTACAAATGCAAAGTACAGGTAACCCTCGATTTACATCGGGTTTAGGTTCCTGGGGTGACTGGTGCAAATGGAACCCTTTATATAATGGAGTCATTCGGAAATCACAGGGTTAGGTTCTGGCACCACAAATTTTACCTACCATTTTGCATTGATTGTTTTATTTTATTAGCATTCTTCATATTTGTAGTAATAGTCGATGGAGGCATATTCATAGCCCTACACACATTACAGCGACTTTCACCAGATTCCGTCCTCTGAATATTGCACTAGGATTCAATGAACTACTTTTACCAGACATGGCACCTCTTTATTCTATTAAATTAAAAACTTTATAACATGATGGCAAAAACTGCACACGACTATCACTATTATTATATTTAATTTATTAATAGCACAATTATAAAAAAAATGTTAGCATAATAAATTTCCAACACGCATAACCAACAACCAACTGAATGCTTCACCGCATTGACCTTTACCATCTGCATCCACGAGTGGCTACTTTGAGGGCGGGAATCTTTCTCGTCTCTGATATGAATGTGCTAATTGCTGATTGGCTCAGATTGTCCTAAATCACATGATCGGCATCATACTGTGCATGATACATAGCACAGTATGATGCCGATAAATTTTGTCTGACGATTTTAAACTTTCAATTTATAAAAAAAATTGCGACAAAAAAAAAAATCCAAAATAAATTAATAAAAATAAAAATGCCGTTGTGGTCAGTGATTGGTGCTATTGCAAATCAGCACAAATTGGACCAGCCCAAAACGAGGGCTACCTGTACTTGCATATGGGTGGAAGTAACCCTAGTACCCCTAAGTGGTACTACACTTAGGGTGGTAGAAAATGAAAAAGATCTGGGAGTAATTGTGCAATCAGATATGAAGTTTTTTGAACAATGCAGACAGGCTGCCAGAGGATGTCATGAGGTATTGTCAATGATATACAAGAATTTTGCTAGTAGGGAATAGGAGATGATTATCTCTTTGTATGAGGCAATGGTCAGGCCACAGCCCTCCAGAACCTGTAATGCATACAGGACTGGAGGCCTCATTTTAGGAAGGATGTAGAGTTGCTTGAGCATGTACAGAGAAGGGCAACAAGATTGGTGGGGGGAACGAAGGGGGTACTCCTACCAAGAAAGGCTTAAGTACTTCAAATTGCGGCGGCTGAAGACTAAGCACCTGCATGGTGATCTGATTGAGGTGTATAAGGCCTTGAATGGGTTGAGCACGCTGAAGTCTGTTGGGATTCTTCCTCTTGCTCAAATTATGAACCTGAGGGGGCAAAAATTCAAATTTTGGAAAGACAGTTGTAGAATATATGTGCAGAAATTTTCCATTAATTGCTGGAACAAACTTCTATCTAATAAACTTTTAGAAGGAATGGATGTGTGAAATTGGCTGATGTTGCATAAGCTCATATGCTTGCTTTCTTGCATCATATGCCTCCATTGCTACTACATCAAATTCATCTACAATACTCCTAGCATTAGTGTACATGCAAGTATACATACTCTTGTTCTTACTCTTAGTTACCCTAACACAACCAGTGTATTCATTTGTTCCATGATGTCCCACAGCAGGGTCTGAAATCCCAGACACCTTGCTTTCCAGGCTGCTGCACATATTAATGTATCAATAGCAGCAATGCAAGGATTGCTTTCACCTCTGCCTGTGGTTCTAGTTAAACTATTAGTCTGTGTATTCCTCCACGCTAGCAGTTTTCTCACCCACCTATCACTGCTTCGATAGCATCAGCAAATATTCTTGCACCCCTTCTATTCAAGTGTAACCCATCCTTGTAAAAGCAGTCTCCTGTTAAGGGTATGTTGAGACCATGCTGAGAAAAAAAAAAAAAATTCTACTTCACAAGCTTTGGACATTCTTTCCAAGACTGAATTGTTTTCTCAATATCATATACTCCATCCTATCATGTCTTGGCAGAATTTCAGACACTTTCAAATTCAATCCTAACTTGAGACTTTTTGCCAACTTGCTGTACTTAAGTAAGTCCTCAGATCTCTTACACTTAATATCATATGTCAATGGGTACAACAATATCACCTTTTTTTTTGTCCTTAAAAGATGATATCTGCTGTACTATGTTTTCTGCCTTTGTCCCTAGCAGATATATTCTGGTCCTATTCCACCTATCCTTATACAACCTATTTCCCATTCCCTTGACAATAGAGTTACTGGCAATAACTAGCTCCTGTGAGACCAGTGCATTCTGCTTTGAAGATTGCTGCTGTGTTGTCTGATGCACAGGTGTGAGCTCTGGTGTTGAGGTGGGCAGTTGAAAGCTTGATGGGCCCTCATTTTATTTCCTTTGCGGGCATCTACCCTACTCTTCAAACTCCCATAAATGCCCATCAGAAATTAGGCACCCGAGTTAGCACCTAATTTCTTCACACTCTCTGCACCTTAGCACAGACAAAGACATCCTTGTTGGCTGGATCATGTCCTGTTCCACTCTCTGCACCTTAGCAGACAAAGACATCCTCGTTGGCTGGTCATGTCCTCTTCCAGAAAAATCTGCAAACATTTCACAAGTTGTACATTTTTTAGGCTGTTATGCATTGGAGAATTGCCCCCTTTAGGTCTCCCCAAGCCACAGCACTCCTGCTACTCTTTGCCCATTGTTTTGCTGTTCTTGTCTGGGCATGATTTCTGTTTAAATACAGTTAAATTGATAAATTGACAATGCTACACTTAGCTAATAGATTCCTAAATACAGTGATATGTATTGTGCTGTCTAGTTTTACGTTATACTGTAACAATTGCAATGTTAAATTAGTTATGTCCTTACTAAAAAGCAGAAATTCCTTAGCTAATGACAAAAAAAATATATGCCCAACAAGTGTTTAGAACCTTCAAGCTAGTTATATATCACAATTAAAACTCTACTATTCCTCTGCACTACTCAGTACCTCTACAATACTTCATCAAAAACTGGAAGGTTCCCCATTTCTATAAAATTTTCATTTAATGCAGCTTTCAATAATTCTTTGCTCTTTTTGCAGATTAATGGCATTAGTGCCCGAGGCTATGCTGTCAGTATTGGCCACTACTTATAGTTCAGTTTCCCATGATTTTTAGATACCATAAAATCTGTATAAATTCTGTTCTAAGAAAAATTACCCTTTAAGAAAATATAAGTCCTGATCAACTTCTTTTGTCATGAGTGCTTTGTAAATCTCATTTGAACAAAATCGTTTTGGTTAAAAACTCTATCCAGTGAATTATTTTCAAAAGTTCATCTTTGCCTAAAATGTATTTTTTCAATTGTTTGTTTGTTTGTTTGTTATTTGTTCTTTAGGAGCATTAGCAACTAAGGCCTATTACTCCGGGGATATGCAGTGGTCATTCCCTGACCTTTCCGCATCCTCCGTATTTGGCGGTCATGGACTTGAACCCCAGTCTAATCAAGAAGTGTGTGCTGCGCACTGCTGATCCTGCCCACCTGGCTACAGAGGCGCCTTGTGTCAATTAAAAGTTGTTATTTGGTTTTTAGGAGCATTAGGTTTTTAGAGTAGGCTGCAAAATTTTGCCGTGACACTCTCACGTCATTTGCAGGAGAACCAGCTCCAGTGAAGCATGCTTAACTTTCCTACATGAAATGGCTCCAATCAGAATTAAAAAGTCACATATTGCTTGTAATTTTTAATGACTCCACATAGAGAAGCAAATTCTAAATGCTAAGAATCCTTTTATGCTGTTGGCAAAAAATTGACACATCTCTTTGCTGTTGCCAAAGTGGGGTGCAAAGAAAAGTTACAAAATATGACTGTAATATGTGCAGAAGGAGAGCCAGCTGTTGATGGTAGGAATTTGTGCAATAAGCCCCAGTGGTATGGATACCAGGGTCATTAAAGGAAACAGCCTTAGAAGGTGTGGCAGGAGAATGAGCTGACAGCAGATAAAATTCAGTTTTATTTGATAATTTACATATTTATTGAATGCAGTAACTCCTTCAATAAATTCAAAATATATATACACAGTAAGTGCCAGTTATAGGTGAACATGTTTGCAAATCGAATTTTGATTCTAATAAGTGAAAATCTGCAAATATTATCCACAGGCTTTAAAAATAGAGATATAAAGCACAAATTTACACTTTATTGCCAAAAGTTTATTACCAATTAAATGATATGTGAAAATCGAAAGAATATTATCCACAGGTTAACAAAATAAAAATAAATTTATACCTACACACATAGCTTAATTAATATACATATTAATTAAACATAATACAGTAAACCCCTGCTATTCGCGGTCACTGATTTAATATAAAATGAAACCTAAAAAAATTTGAATTTTAAAGCACCGTGAACATTTTCTGCCATACAAAATCGTGAGCATGGATGTTTCTTGCTAATCCTTGTTCAGTATGTGTTATGCGCTTGTCATGAAAGTTTCGTCATTTGCTTTTAATTTGTATGCTTATAAATTGAATAAATTGATCAATTTATAAATTGATATGCTTACAAAAGTGATAAATCTACCGTTTTGTAGTGTAAAACAGACTTTTTCGATCATGTTAACGGAAGAAAGTGACTTTATTGTGGACAAGTTCTTTCTCACCTGTACAAAAATATAGCTACGAATAACAAGGGAAATGTGAAAAGATCAAAGAAGGTGATGACATTAGCGAATAAAATTGAGTTAATAAATAAAATTTCTAATGGTGAAAGTGTCTCCTCATTGGCAAAACATTATAAAATCAGTGAGTCAATGGTACGATCAATCAAAAAATCGGAAGAAAAAATCTGCCGTAGTGTCCGTGAAAACGCGCTAATTGCTTCAAAAATTTGTTCTGTAACTCGTGATGTTAAATTAGCAAAAATGGAAAACCTTTTAAATCTGTGGATAGAAGACCGAACTCATAATAAAATTCCGTTAAGTTCACTCATCATTCGTGAAAAGGCAAAACACCTTTATCAACACTTTAGCGAAACTGGTGATAACACTGGCGGGATAAGTTTTTTAGCTAGCAAAGATGCTGGTTTGAAAGATTGTTTGAAATTTCTAATAAATATTACATTTAATATTAAATTGTTTCTTATTTTCATTTTGATGCCATATGCTTGCATTTCACTATGTACCTGGTCATATTATGAAGGTACATATAATACATACGTAGACAAAATTTTAGACTAGTTTTTCTTATATATTTCATACTTTGGAACGGAATCCCTTTATTACTATGGGAGCCATAACTCAGTATTCGCATTTTCGGTATTCGCGGCATTTCTCAGGAACGTAACCCCCGTGAATAGTGGGGGTTTACTGTACTTATAATATGATTATAATTAATAATAGTAACTTATTTTAGATTGCTTTAAAGCGTCACTACAAAGTTTATTTATAGAATTTGTAGTGATGCTTTAAAGATTGTTAGATTGTTAAAGATTAAAAATGTTTTAGATTGTTATACAATACAATATTGTTTAACAATCTATATTCATGACCAGTTTCTTACGCTGCTCTTCTCAGGATGGCTATAGCTTCATGACTTTGCCATTTTGTAGCTGGAATTTGTTTGGATTAATTTTCATTTCCCTCCTCCTTGGCAAAATTATCAGTAACAGAATGGGCAATTTCTTCATCTGTTAAAGCTGTAGTAACTTGTAGATCACCATCTATGTCCATTCAATCATTAAACTCCTTCACCCATGTCTTCAAGCTTTTCAACGTGAACAGTATCATGACTTAGTTGACCATCATGAATACTCAATCCACATTTTTTGAAACAGTTGCTAATGACGGTTTTCGAAACTTCATTACAGGTACTTATTGTCGTATGAAGTGCATCAGGAACAGTTATCTACTTTGTGATATTGGATGATGTTCCCAAACACCATCATCTATAGACTGGATGATTCTTCACCTCATATCCGATCTATAAAAGGTCTTAAAGGTTATTATTCGTTGGTTGAGAGGCTGAATCAGTGATGTGGTATTCGAAGGTAGAAAAACTGATTGTTTTTGTAAGTCAACTTTGGAAGAGCTGGGCAGTTGTTCAAAACCAATGCAATTTGTTTTGTTTTTCTTATCTAATTGCAAATCACATTATGAAGATAATCTTCAAATAAAGAACCCAGCTTCTTTATTTGAAGAAGGGTTGGCATTATTGGCATATTCAACAGGCAGCTGTTTCACTCCTTTAAACATCTAAGCGATTTACTCTTGCCTATAACTAATGGCTTCATCTTGATTGTACCTGTCATGTTGAATGTTAAAAGAACTGTAATCCTCTCTTTGATCTTCTTTCCTGCAGATCAGAGGAATTTTTAAAAATCATGCAGTGCTCTGGGGGGTAGCCCTGTAGCACAATGCTCTTTCATCTGTATTAAAAATTTCTTCAGGATTATTAAGTGCTTAACACAGCTTACCAAGAGGTTTGCAACCAGTTGTCAGCTGCAGAACCATCAGAATCCTATTTTTCTCTGTGAAGTTTTTTGTAAACAATATCATGCCTCTCCTTCCGTCTTGTCAGCCCTCCGTCCATCGCTTTAAACTCTTTGTGTAGCAAAATCATTAGCTTTTTGAAGAAGAATGTTATGATTGATTGGTGCATTAGATCTGATCTGTTTGAACCAAACAAACAGAGCTTCAGCTTCTGTTTGGCATTTCCCTTCATGTTTCCTTTTTCTGGTTTCACTAATCACATTAGTGCTTAATGTGTGACGTGATTTTAATAATTTTGATAAAGATGACTGAAGCACTCCTAATTTTACTGCTGCTTCCCTTTGAAACATATTTTAATTAAATTTAATTTTAAGCTTAAGTTTAATTTGTTGTGTTTCTATAATTTTTCATTTTGTTTCTATAATACTGACATTTTTTTTGTGGTAGTAAAATTTAAAACACGTTAAAAAGGAGAAGCATCCTTTTTGCTGTGGTTTTAAATCAATAACAAAGCACAACTCACAAATTGGAACAAACACGACACGTCCAAGTGAGATACGGAGTAAAAAGTTTATGAAGTTTAGATATAGGAACAGAGTAGATTCTGAAAATTTTTTAATGTATGCTTTTTATATCATTGAAGATTTCAGTGAGGGGAAAATACATTTTACCATAATAATAATAATGTAAAAAACACACAGAATCCAGCTATCGGTATTATCGTAAATGCAATAAGATAGTGTTTACTACCCATTTATAACAGATTGTACAAACAAAAAACCCAATAAACCAAAAACTGCAAATCGTTTTTATTGTTTTATGGTTGTGACCTCCAGAAATGTGTTTTAGAAAAATATCACAGAGTTGTTCAAAATTGATTCTTCTAACCGAAGATGTGATTCTAATAAACAATGAAGGTGTAGCACATTTTATTGATTTGAATCAGTTCTTTGAAATTTGATTCTATAAAGCGGCTGATTCTAATAATGAGTTATAACTATTACCAGCACTTACTTTATATATCATTTATTGTACAATATATTTCAAATAATCCATAGATAAATAATCCATCGATGTATTTCAAATAATCTATACTGAAATGCATGTAAAGACCTATATCGTTGGTTGGGAAATGGCAGAGACTTTGAAACACATTGCAAATCAAATAATCTGATATTAGATTAATGAAGATGTACTGGTTTTATAAAATTTAATGCCATTGAAAAACCTTCAATTAACTATAACTAATGATGCTGCCCCATTGGATAAGAAGATGAGGATGGTGATATGCCTCCTAATAGATTTTTTCACCAATCTCTGGCCCCGAGTGCCAAATGAGTGATCTAGTGATTTACAAAGCGAATTTGAAGGGGTTTTTCTATAGAGAAGTTGATAAAGATATTTCTAAAGTCTTTACTTTCAAAGTTATTTATTTTCTGGCTCTTTTTAAATAAAGAAGGAAGCCTCCTACAAGAAAGGAAAGACACATTTCTTTTATATATATAATAACTTTCCTAACACACTAACCACTAACTTCTTATCGCTTGGTGACTGGTGGCACCACTCCTACCTCCACGTGGCAGGGCCAGTAACCTGGGGGATAATTCAACCCTCGGGGCTAAAAGGAGCAGAAATGGAAGCCAATGAATTTCAACGTTTAGAGTCCAAGAGTGCTCCATGTGAAAACCGTGAAACAGACCATGACTTCTCTACCTCGAAGAGAATGAAAAAAGATGCTGGCAGATGGGAACCACCAGCCTTCCTGATTATCCATTCTCTGCCGTCACAACATATTAGCAAGCTCTCCCCTTTCATTACACAACGATGCCTAGAAAATGTAGCAGCGTCACCAAAAATGGTGAAACGTCTCCAATCTGGAGATTTGCTAATAGAGACTTCTCTTCCAAGAGACTCTGAACAATTAAGACTCACTTCTTTAAGCAGAATTCCAATTCAAGTCACTCCACATAACACCCTGAATTCTTCCAAGGGAGCGATCAATGAATGGGATCTATTAAACGTTTCTGAAGAAGAAATAGTCCAGGAACTAAAGGAACAAAGTGTAACTCAGGCAAAAAAAAATCATGATAAGAAAAGATGGCACCATAGTCCCAACACGTAACGTAATTCTAACCTTCAATACACCAAATCTACCAGCTTCAGTCAAAGCAGTTTACTTAAATTGCTATGTTCGACCCTTTATTCCAAATCCCTTAAGATGCTACCTTCAATCTAACCTTCAATACACCAAATCTACCAGCTTCAGTCAAAGTAGTTTACTTAAATTGCCATGTTCGACTTTATTCCAAATCCCTTAAGATGCTAAAAATGACAGAAATTTGACAGAAATTTCTGGCATTTTGACAGAAATTTCTGTCAAAATGGCATTTTTTTGGCATTTTTTTGGAAATTTGACAGAAATTTCCAAAAAAATGCCAGACAGCATGCCGTGGAGTTTCAACTTGTTCAAACTGTGGCTGTACAACTCATACTCAATCAGAATGCAAGGCACAAACTCTGCAGTGTCCTAATTGCAGGAGCAACCATCCAGCATACTCCAAAGAATGTGATCTCTGGAGGTTAGGGAAGAAAATACAAAAATACAAGACTGAAAATAAAGTCTCATACCAAGAAGCTAGAAAACAAGTTAAATTAAGCATGCCAAAAAGCTCTTATGCTTCGGCAATCCATTCTCACCAATCAGTAGCATGTCAGATGGAAGTGTCACTCTCTCCAGATAAATCGATTGCAGACTGGGCTCGATCAGGTCTATTGACCCCGCTTACATCTAAACCAAAGACAGCAGACCAAAGTAACAATACACCACTCACAGTTCCAACCCACAGTAAAGTAGCAGAAAAATCCCAAAAATCAGATCCTGTTCAGGTAAAACAACCACACCCAACAAGGATGGATACCGATGATGTGATCACTCAAGAAGATCTTCTCGAATTACATGCAGATGGTGATATGGAAGATACCAATGATTCAGCTCACCCCAACTTTCCCAGAAAAAGAAAAATCTAAACTTAATTGTTATAAACAGTCTACTCATAAAAAGCAGACAGATTCATCTTCTTACAAAACCAAATAATGGAACACATTATTCAGTGGAATTGTAGAGGCCTTCGCAGTAACATCGAGGACATCCATGAGTTAATTCACCACTACAAACCTCTTGCAATGTTCTTGCAGGAAACGAATTTGATGCCTCAGGTCTCAATTACAATCAAAAATGATACTATATTCAGTCAAGACAGAGCTAACCCTAACAGTGATGGATTCAAGCATCCCCTCCAGCTGAATCCCATTACAAACCGCCTTAGAAGCTGTTGCTACATGCATTGTAAATGGTAATAACTCTGACACTGGTTTCAATCTATCTTCTGCCAAATCATCAATATATTATTCAGGAGATCAAAGATTTTGTTTTGCAGTTACCATCTCCATTTTATTTATTAAGAGACTTTAATGCTCATCATCCACTATGGGGTTCCCCTACCTCAGATACACGAGGAAAACTCATCGAAATGTTGATCGAGGCAAAATTTAACATTACTAAATATTCGCTCTCCTACGTACGTCCATCTCCCTACAGGTTCAACGTCAGCAATAGGCCTTTCCATTTGTTCCCCAATCCTCTTTCCAAGTATAGATCGGGTAACTCTGAGTGATCAATATAGCAGCGACCATTATCTATTAATCTGCAAAATTCAAACATCCTATTCCTTCCCAACAGAAAATCCAATTGAACAGAAATTTTCAAGGGCTGATTGGACAAAGTACAGAACAGCACATATCATTTGACAACTATATCATTCAGTCCTGTTCCATCGACAGTGTTACCGAGCACATCACAAATCAAATTCTAACAGCTGCTTCCACTGCCATTCCTCAATATCAAGTAAGAAATAGACGAAAAATAAATTACTGGTGGAATGAAGACTGCAACAGTGCAAAAAAAGAGAAAAACAAAGCGTGGAACCTTTTCCACAAACATTCAACCACCTCCAATCTTATTAATTATAAATGTCTCAGGGCAAAAGCTTGTTACATTAGACATAAAGCAAAAAAAGAAAGTTGGATTAAATTTGTCTCTTCAGTAAATAAAAATACTGATACCAGATTAATCTGGAGAAAAAAAAAATGTTTAAACAGTAAATTTACTCGTTTATCCACTCCACTACTGAACTGGAATGGGCAGGAGCTCTCTGCTCCTACAGAAATATCAAATGTACTGGGAATCATATTTTCTCGGTTGTCCTCTTCTATTGCTTATGATCAAACATTTCAAAAACTTAAAACAGTTACAGAGAAATCCAGACTGAATTTTACCGGCAAATCTGCTTTACCTTGTAATCAACCATTTATCATGCTTGAGCTGCAGCAATCTCTTACCAACTCAAGAAACAGTGCTGTTGGTCCTGATGGAATATACAGTCGATTCCGGTTATTTGGGACACATCAGGACTAGTGCATTTTGGCCCTATTAAGCGGCTGCCCCAATTATCCGAAGTTTCACGTAAATAGTTAAAAATACAATGTACCCCCCCCCTTTACAATTAGTTCACTGTACAATCAAATCATGGTACGACGAACTCACCATAGTAAAGTACTTCACTATACGATGTGTAGTAAGCGCCGGTCATTGTGATCACATTCGTGAATTGAATTTTAATTCAATTAAACAGCGATTCTAATTGGTGAAAATAGGATATTAAGCACAAATTTACTCTTTATTACTTTACCAATTAAAAAAATTAAATGATACGTGAAAATCGGAATAATTAATATGCACTGTAACATGTACATACTAACAAAACTAGTTGACATTTCTGTTCACTGACATTTGTGGGTGGGGGTTAAAATTTAAAACAGTAAAAAGATAAGCAATCAATAGCAAAGAACACGGCACACACAAATTGCAAGTAACACAATATAAATAAATAAATAAATTTTCTGTTTATACTGTCGGACGACCAAACAGTCAGAGGAGTTTACAAGATACACAGAATACAAGAAACAGCATGCGCCGCAAGTGAGAATGGAGTAACGAGTTACAAAGCTTTAAAAATATGAATGAAGAGAAGATTCTGAAAATTATTTTTTTTATATGATTAAAGATTCCATGGAAGTGTAAACATATTTCACCATAATAACCCACAGAATTCCAGCTGTCGGTATTATCGCAAATTCAGTAGGATCGAGTTTACTATCTGTTTATGATAGATTGCACTAACAGAAAAGCCCAATAAACAGGTGACTGCTAATTGTTTTTATTGTTTTATGGTTGTGACCTCCAGAAATCCGACTGAACTACGTGGTACGTCAGAGACAATTGCAGGGTAATCTCCAGTGCTGAGATCTCCTGCCCTGATTAAACGGCATTTTGTCCCAATTAAGCAAAGTAAACCCCGGCTATTTTCTCGATTAGTTTCTGTTTTTTAAGATTTGCCCCAAATAAACGGCTGCCCCGATTAACCGGTGGCCCAAATAACCAGAATCCATTGTATTATGTAATGGTCTGAAATTTAGATCAGAGTTCACTCTGCTGCTCATATTTTTCAATTGGATATTTTCCGAACAGAACTTCCCAAGTTCCTGGCGTCATTCTTATGTACTAGCAATGGCAAAACTCGGTAAAGATTATTCTGTTCCACAAAATTACAGGACGATATCCCTTACCAGCTGTCTCAGCAAAACCCTCAAAAAAATGATACATCGTCATCTTACTCGGTTCCTTGAGTTCTAAAACTTGATTAACAACAACCAATTTGGATTCCGGAAAAACCGATCTTCATTGGATTTCATGGTCAAAGCCAAGACAAACATCAGAAATGCTTTCATCAAAAAAGAACATCTCGTCATGGTCTGTCTTGACGTTGAGAAAGCCTTTGACACTATGTGGTGTTTCGGCATCCTAAAAGATCTACATTCTCTTGGCTTGAGAGGTAATTTACCATATTTTCTCCAAAATTTCCTTCAACAGAGATCCTTTCAAGTTCATTACTGGGAAACCTTCTCTAAGAACTTTATCCAAGAAGAAGGAATTCCACAAGGGTCTGTTCTCATTGCCACTTTGTTTGCAGTGAGAATGAACCACATAATTGAACTCATTCCGAAAACTGTGGATTCGTACCTCTTTGCAGACAATCTCACAATTGTCATTTTCAAAACATGCATTACATTGAACGCCAACTATAAATATCAGTTAATCGCATCCTGACATGGATGACACAAAATTGTTATAGACTATCCAGTCAGAAATCTACTGCCATTCACTTCCATACCAGATGCAATATGCATCATGAACCCGAGCTCCACTTGAATAACCATCCTTTTCCCATAGCTAATAGTATTCATCTACTAGGATTATTTTTTGACAGCAAGTTAAACTTCCAAAAGCACATTGAAAATCTTCAGACTACTTGGAGTGCAGATCGTTACAGCCTGCTTCATTTATACAGATCCATAATCAGATCACGCCTATCTTCGATTCTGCTAGGGAGAGTGCTTTATCTCGCCTCAACTGTATTCAACACTCAGCTCTTAGAACAGCACTAGGTGCATTCAGAACATCTCCATTGCAAAGTTTGTATGTTGAAGCCCACGAACCTCCTCTAAATATCAGGAGAAAGATGTTGCTGTTGAACTATGCAACCAAGATCCAAAGCCAGGTGACCCATTCTAATTGGTCAATACTTTGATTCACAGTTTATGACATTTTATAGAAACAACCCACGGACAGTTCAGCTTGCTGGTATTAGGCTAAAGCAAATAGCAGAAGATTGGGATATACACCTCGATAAAATCTTGCAAGATCCTATAGATCCCAACCCTCCATACTGTCATCATGCCATTTTGTGACAATTACTTCTATCAGTGGGGAAAACGCTCTATCAGACATTAACATCCAACAGCTACACATTGAGCGTACTCAACATTATCCAGACTTCGCTAAAATATATACAGATGGATCGAAGTCTGAGAGTGGATCGGGTGCGGCTGTGGTACTCCCTGATACTACCATTTCTCTGTCTCTTCCAACAGAGTGTAGTAGTTATACGACTGAATTATATGCCATAAAACTTGCTTTGGAAAATATTTTTCACATGTCAATTCAAAAGAGCATAATATACACAAACCCACAAAGTTATTAGCCATGCAGAATTATTCCCCACCTACTCACCCATATTAAAGCTCATCAGATCATAGTTGATACATCTTGGAGAGCATCAGCAAAAGGTTGTCTTCTGCTGGATCCCAGGCCATACTGGAATACTGGGAAATGAAATTGCTGATGATGCTACCAAACATCCATCCAGCTCAGCCCCAACAAATTCACTAGTACCGTTCACAGATTATAAAATAAATATATACAAAGTATATGAAAAGGTCAATAGACTCTTCAATGGCAAGTGCAAATTCATAATAAACTACTTCAAATTAAAATAATGGGCTTCTGGCCTCATTACAAACAGACAAGAAGAAATAATTCTAGCCAGAATTGGCCATACTCATTTAACCCATCTGTTCCTTTTGTCAGGAAATGACCCTCCTCAGTGTAATCACTGTCATACTCCACTCACAGTCAAACACATACTTCTGGAACATGCTCTGCATAATAATTCTTGACTAGTGTCATTCAGTTCTCTGGCAAGTTTGAAGGAACCTTTGTTGCTTAGCCAAGTCTCACAAAAAATCAAATCTCACAGAATTCTTCTCCTTCCTAAAATGAATAGGATTGTATAGCAGTTTTTAACTGCTTCTAAATCAACAAACACAGGCAGTATGAACCACTTTCATGAGTGCAATATGGCCTAAGTAGCCATTGCACTTAAAATACCATCAACAACAACCACCACCAATCTCTGAAACACCTTGACTTGTATGAAGGTCATTCTCTCAAATGCCAATTCAACTTGATGTAAATTAGGAACCAGATATTCAGATTCCAACTCAGGTTAATAGATAGCTTATTTTAGTTCTTTTATGACAGAAAAGACACTAGTGGAGACTTTCAGTTTTATGTCTCATGGACAGGTAAAAGGTAAAGTGCAGCCATTATCAACCAACTGCAGGATGAAAACCTCCTCAACAATTCATGCTGACGGAAATGGACCATAATCTGCCACGCTGGTCCAGTGCGGGTTGGCAGATCAACCGTATTTAGCAGTCAGGGGCTTGAGCCCCGGTCTACTCAAGGAGCGTGTGCTACTGCACTCCCGCTCCTAACCACTCGGCTCCTGAACTAGCACAACAGAAAATATGTGAGTTTAGGAACAGAGAAGAAGTAAAAGAGAAAAGTTTTCTTTTGTAAAGAAAATCTCTACAGACTTCATGTTGTAGGTTTAGTTATCTATTTATAGATAACTTTATGTGTAATATGGTAAAACAGGGGATAAAGGAAAACTCACTAAATGAGTGGCTTATAACAAGGGATGCTGACCAAGCCGGGTGGGTAAAGTGCCTGCCTGGCAACCTAAAGGTCGCGGGTTCGATTCCCGCCTCGGGCTTGGATCAAAGTACTGCAAAAACCTTGGGAGGTGCATTATGGCCACAGAAGCCTATGCGCCAACAACTACCAAAAAAAAAAAATAAATAAATAAATAACAAGGGATCATGTTGATTTAGCTGGAAGACTGTGATCTTCAGTCATGGATATATTCACTTTCATCCTGCAAGTGAGAATGAGTCACGTATACATTCCTTTAATCCTGCAAGTGAATGAGTCATGGATACATTCCTTTCATCCCAAAGTCAAATGAATTAAGAGCCATTCCATTTTCAGGAAAGGCGATACCAAACTTATTTTGGAATAAAATATGGGATTGTTTTGAAAAGTTACATGAAGATTACAACTATTGACAATGCTTCAGAGTGCAGCATGCTTGCTAACTATCTGAAACTTGTACCTGGACAAAACGTAGTTGTTTACAAAATGAGTGTCCATTTTTTTCACTGTTATCAACCGTTGACACCACTCATGATCACATACTCTACTTATTTCTCTTGACTTATTCCCTGACACAACTCCAGGTGACTATTTTTAGGACCTCTCAAAGAATTGTTAAAAGGAAAGCAGTTATACTCTTATAGTGATATCCAAAAAGTAGTACTTGATTAAAACCCTAGGGGCTTACATCTGGTGAGTATGGGCTTGGCACACCCAGGGTCCTGAGCTGGATATCATCATTCTTCTTTTTCTTGGTGGTCCCCCCCCCCCTCTCTCTCTCTCTCTCTCTCTCTCTCTCTCTCTCTCTCTCTCTCTCTCTCTCTCTCTCTCTCTCTCTCTCTCTCTCTCTCGGGGTAATTCAGAATTTTTTTTTTTTTTTTTTTTGGCTGGTGCAGCATATGTCTAATAATAAAAAAAAGCATCTAAAGAAATTTTTTTCTAATAGTATTTGGACATCAGTTTTGCATTGGAAAACCTGTATTTCAAGAGATATTTTTTTTCTTTTGGCTTATTTCTTTTGCCTTTGTCAGAGTTATACACAAAGGATTTTTTTTTTTTTATAGATTCACATGGTATTTTGCAGATTTATATGTTAATCCTATTATGATATTCTTTTGTCACTGAGTTTGCATTAGCAGTGGCAAACGATGCAAAAAAGCAAGTTTATACAGCATCACCCAAAAAAAAAAAACTACAACACCTCTAATTTCACGTATTCATTTTGTCTAGTTCTATCTTGAATTTATTTAATCTATCAATGTCCACAACAACAACAGATGGAAGTTTGTCCCAGTGATCAAGAACCCACTTGCTAAAGGCAAATTTCCACACACCTAGTCTGCAACTGTCCTTCCTCAATTTGAAATTGTATATCCCCTCATGTGTTGGCCTCAGCAAGAGGAAGAATCCCATCAGTACTGAACTTGCCATTCAAATCACCTCATTCAGATAACCTTGTAGGTGCCTATTCACCAGATGCTGCAGCTTGCAGAACCAAAGCCTTTCTTTGTAAGAGCACTGGTTTGTTCCACTCACCAATCTCAATGCCCTTCTCTGTACCTGTTCCAGGAGTTCTACATCTTTCCTAAAATGAGCTCTCCAGACCTGTATGCAGTATTGAAGATGTGGCATGACCATTGCCTTATACAATGGGCTACTATATAATATATTTTGGAAAGATAAGGATGATAGACGGGTGGAGGGGACCATGCTTCTTATAAAAAGCAGCCTGATTACAAAAAGAGCTTATTCTGAGTCTGATGTTATGTCTGCGAACATACAATCTGTGTGGTGTAATTTTGTTGGAAGCAAAGGAACATTGAGAGTGGGAGTAATCTACAGACCAGAACATTGTTAAGAATATGACAAGAGTCTTTACATTCAGATCAACCACCTGCTAGGTAAAGGCAAATTTTCAAACAACAATTCTACAGCTGTTCTTCCTCAGTTTGAATTTATGCCCCCTAAGGTTCGTAATCTAAGCAAGAGGAAGAATTCCATCAGCATTGAGCCTACTCAACCCATTCAAGGCCTTATACACTTCAATCAGATCACCTCACAGGTGCCTAGTCTCCAGATGCTGCAATTTGCAGAACACCAGTCTTTTTTGCCCTTCTTTGTACTCATTCCAGCAGCTCTACATCCTTCTTAAAATGAGGAAGACCAGACCTGTATGCAGTACTCAAGGTGTGGGCTGACTATTACCTTATACAAAGGAATAATCGCCTCCTTCTCCCTACAAACATAATTTCTGTATATCATTGACAAGACCCCATGACTTGCTCTTGGCAGCTTGTCTGCACTGCTCAGAAAACTTAATGTCTGACTACACAATTACCCCAGCTCATTTTCATTCTCTACCACCCTGAGTGTAGTACCACACAGTTGGTATGTTTCACTGGGGTAACTTCTACCCATATGCAGTACTTTTCATTTGTCAATGTTAAACTTCATTTGCTACTTCTCAGGCCATCTGCATAACTTTTTTAGATCCTGTTGCAGTAGCATACTGTCATTAGTATTTGTATCATCAGCAAACTTAGACATTCCTTCATCAATATTATTAATAAATATACAAAACAACGATGGGCCAACACTGAACCCTGGGGGACTCCACTAATAACATTAGTCCACAAAGAAGGTGGGCACCTCCGTAGCCAGGTGGGCAGGAGCAGTAGTGCATAGCACACACTTCTTGATTAGACCTACCGGGGTTCGAGCCCATGACCACCAAATACGGAGGATGTGGAAAAGTCAGGGAAGACCACCGCATATCCCTGGAGCAATATGGCCTTAGTTGCTAATGCTCCTAAAAAAACCAAATAACAACAGTCCACAAAGAGCAGTGACCATTGATTACCACCCTCTGTCTTCTCTCACTCAACAACCCTTTTATCCATTGTAGAAACTTGCCCTTAATGCTATACTGCTTCAGTTTGTATGGTAGTCTCCAATTTGCAACAATATCAAAAGCTTTCCTGAAATCTAAGTATATGATATCAAAATTATTTTTTTGCATCCAGTTCCCTTGTAATCACATCAAACTATCAAATCAAATTGGTCAGACAAGACTTCTTCCTAACAAACCCATGCTGTGTCCGAGCTATAACTGCAGTCTTGTCTAGATGATCCTGCAATGCTTTTTTAACCAGACTCCATTAGTTTCTCAGGAAGAAGTTATACTAACAGGTCTGTAATTATTTGTGCCACCCTTTGGGAATTTGGGATACATTTGCACATCTCCAGTCCATGGGACCTACCCCGAGTCCAAAGACGCCCTCATAATTATAGCTAAGGTTTGCTTACTGTCATTTCCACCTCCTTTAGTATAACAGGAAAGATTCCATTTACCTCAGGTGTCTTTCTTATATTTAACTTCAACAATTTCTCCTCCACTTTTCTCTCAGTTATTACAAAATCATTGAGCCCCCTGTTAGTTCAGTAAGCTTCTGTCCTACACTTTCCTACAGAATTGCTCATGTGTGAATGTAGAGGCAAAATATTCATTCAGTTTGTCAGCTATCTGAGTAGGATCATCAACAGTCGAACCATCGATATCAAGTGGACAAACCGGATTAATCGCCTTCCTTCTAGAGTTTATATGAGTAAAGAAGCTTTTGCCATTTTTATTTGCATCCTTTGCCAAAGGTTTCATTGTAATCTGCCTTTGCTTGCCTAACCTCATTTGTCACTTGATTACAGACTAGCTTATAGCTACCATAAGCTTCTGTGTCACCTGATAATTTATGTGCACCCCATGCATTTTTCTTCTCTGCTACAAGTCTCACTAGTTCATCTGACATCTAATGAGACCTAAACCTTGAATAGTATTTGTTAGTTGCTATGAAAAGCCTAGTAGCTTCCAAGATTCTAAATGGGAAGCATTCTTGAATGCTTCCCATTTAGAATTTGCTGTTTGTAACATCAGTTGTTCCCACTGTATGAAATTTAAAAAATCTCTGAGACCACTGTAGTCACCTTTATGAAAGCAAAACCCTTTCCTTTACTTCCGATGGTAGTTATGTCTTTAAATAAATCTCACATCACTGCCACCTATGGTTCCTTTGTCTGCAAATTATTAATGCACGAATAATCAGTGCTGATAATCAGAGCAATTACTCCTTCTCTAACATGCTGCTGTAGAAATCAATCATCCAATAAATTCAAATAAGTATTGATAGTTTGAGTGACCGACCCAGAAGTTCCATTCAGTATTTTGGAAGTTTAAATCCCCCATTATAAGACATTCTGATTTACTGGCCCACTCTATTTCTCTGTACAATTGTTCATTATACTCATCAAAGCCACTAGGTGTGTTATAGGCCTAGTCAGCACACTGACTTAATATCATTTACCCAGTAGTTTTTCAGCAAATTGAGTCATTCGAACCATGAATATTGAACCATTGCAGTTAATTATGAAGGGTTCTTTGTACTCAGGAGAGATTCCTTTGAATTATTGAAGGGGTAATGTATCACCAATACATAAGAGGTGGTTTTAAGAGCGAATTTGGTAACTACAGACTAGTTAGTCTGACTTCAGTGGTAGAAAAATTCTTAGGAGGCAATGATTAAGAGTGCAATCAAGGGACATTTAGATAGATATGGCATTTTGAAGGACACACACAACATGGCTTTATTAAGGGTGAATCATGCATAACTAATTTAGTGGGCTATTTTGACACAGTTACTCATGAGCTGGATTTAGGAAACAATTTCGACATAGTTTATTTGGATTTTAGAAAGCATTTGACTTGGTCCCTCATGAGAGGTCACTGTTATAAACGTGAACAAGTTGGGATTACTGGTATGATTCTAAGATGGAGTGCTGGGTGGCTTCATTGCAGAAGGAATAGGGTTTTGATTAATGGATATTCTTCAGATTGGTATAACGTCAGGAATGGGGTCCCTCAAGGATCAGTTTTTAGACCACTGTTGTTTCTCATTTTCATAACTTATGCCGACAAAGTGAAAGAATGTGTGATGTCAAAATTTGCAACTGACATAAAGATTGGCAGAGCCATTAATGATCAGTGCCAAGCATTGCTTCTAGAGGATGACTTCAACAGACTTCAAAGATGGTCAGAGAAGTGGCAGTTATGTTTTAATGCTGCTAAATGTCTTATAGTTGCGGAATAGCAACCCACAAATAATTTACCCACTTGGTGGGATTGCATTAAAAACAGTGGAGAAAGAAAGGGATCTGGGAATTACAATTACAGGCAGACATAAATATTTCTGTGCAGTGTGAAAGGCAGCCATGAAAGGCCATGGTGATTTATTAATTCATGATTTATTGAACGTTATCCTGTAGAGATAGGGAGGTCATAATCACACTGTATAAGGCAATTGTAAGGCCAGATTTGGAATATTGTGCTCAAAGTATGGAGACCTCATATCAAAAAAGACATTCAACTTCTTGAAATGGTCCAAAGACTGGCCTCTTGAATGGTGAGATCGGCAGAAGGACAACCATATGAAGAAAAACGCCTATTATGTGAGCTACAGAGCTTGGCAACCAGGCACTTCAGAAGTGACCTGATTAACGTTTATAAATCTTTGAGAGGAGGGATTAGTAAAATCAGTTCAGGTGGAATTCTCACTTTATAAAGAATTCCAGACCCCTAGCTCTGGAATTCTCACTTTATAAAGAATTCCAGAGCTAGGGGTCATAAATTCAAATTACAAGAGTTGAGGTTTGGATTAGATTGTAGGAAGTTTGTTTTCTTTTAGCCATTGAGTTGTTGGTGGCTGGAACAAGTTTCCCTCACAAGTAGTTGGGGCTGACAACTTGACTGTTTGTCCTTGCAATATATGGCGATACTATTACTATAATTGGGCGAATGCTAAGTTTTCATTTATATTTAGTCATTTTTATTGACTTAATTGTTATACTAAATTATTTTCTATAAGTAGCTTATAGTACTAGCCAAGCTCTGTGGTTTATTTTGAATTTAGATAGCGATTTTGAAAGTTAATACTTTCAAAATCGTGGATTTTACGTTCATTGCAGCCATTGTTAGACGATACAGAATACCGTAAGGTTTAAAATAAAACTAGAAAGCAAAATACGTAGCAGTGTATTAGAAATCTGTTAGATTTGTATAGTATTATCAATAAAATTTATTAATTTTATTAAATTTCATTGTTAATTAAATTATGCTTAAACAGAATCATGACCCAGACTAGAACAGCAAAGCAGCATTCACAGAATAGCCAGAGTGCTGTGGCTTGGGAGAACCGAAGGGGGCGATTCTCCCACGCATCACAGACTAAAACAATGCGTGAAATCTGAAATGTTTGCAGTCCTGTCTAGAACAGGACATGATCTTAGCCAAGGAGGATGTCTCTGTGCATGCTAGGTGCAGAGACTGAAAAAATTAGGTGCCAACTCAGTGTTCTAATGGGTGTCTATGAGAGTTTGAGTTGTATAGTAAATGCCCTTGAAAAAATTAATATGAGGGCCCCATCGAGCTCTCAGCTGCCCAACTCAGTGCCAGAGCTCACTCCTGTGCATCAGGCAACACAGCGGCAATCTCCAAGGCAGAAAGCGCTGGTCCCACAGGAACTAGTTATTGTCGGTGACTCTATTGTCAGGGAGACGGGGAATATAGTATGCAAAAAGAATAGGTGAAACAGGACCAGGGTATGTCTGCCAGGAGCAAAAGTTGATGACGTAGAGCAGATATCATTTTTTAAGAGCACAAAAGGTGATATTGTTCTACATGGCACTAATGACAAGACTAAGAGATCTGCAGATTTACTTAACAAGTACAGGTCAATGCTGAAAAAAAAAGTTGCGAGTTAGGGTTAAATTTTCATAAATTTTCTGTTATGTTATGTTATTTGTTTTTTATGAGCATTAGCAACTAAGGCCATATTGCTCCGGGGATATGTGGTGGTCATTCCCTGACCTTTCCGCATCCTTTTTTATTTGGTGGTCATGGGCTCGAACCCCAGTCTAATCAAGAAGCATGTGCTACGCACTGCTACTCCTGCCCACCTGGCTACGGAGGCACCAAAAGTGTCAGCAATTCTGCTCAGACACGATAGGAGGGAGTATATGATGAGAGCCTTGTCAATCAATTTGGCCCTACAGATATTGTGCAAGGCTCACGGGGTTGAATTTTTTTCAGCATTGTCTGGGCTTGCTAACAGGAAAGACTGCTTCTAAAGGGATGGGATACACTTAAATAGAAAGAGTGCAAAAATATTTGCTGATGCTATCGAGGTGGTGTTAGGTGGGTTGGAAAACTGTTAGTTTGGGGGGATTCACAGAATAAAAGATTAATGGTAGCTGCAGGCAGAAGTGAAAGTGATTCTTGCGGCACTTCTATTGTAATGAGCAGCAGCCTAGAGAGCAAGTTGCTAGGGATTTTAAGAGCTTCTGGGAGTCATCATGGAATAAATAAATACAGTGAAACTTCTCCTAACGGACACCTCTCTAAACACATTTTCAAATTCCCCAACTCTCCTCTATTGGTTTTAACATGTTTTCAGCTTCTGTCTAGTGGACATTCTCTGTAACGGACGCGGACAGGCAATCTGCACTGTTTCGTTTAGATTACCACTTAATTTGATCTCCCAATAACGAACAGCGGGCGAGCGCACGGCCCCTTTTCTAGGAACATTTCTTCCACGTATTGCCTCAATCGTGTGTTTATTTTTTATTTCCAATTCTCTGAATTTTATCAAAGTTTACTTCGTGGTTCTAAACCCTTTTTCAAGAATTTTAAGGCACGTGTAAAACTTCTGATGAATTCGGTGTGTGCAGGGGGGGGGATTTTGTCGGCCTTTCATCTTTTGAGTTTCGGTTTTCAGTTTTGTTCAGTGTTGTGTGAAGTGTACAATGTCTTCTCGTAAACATTTAACTTTAAAAGATAAAGTCGAACTCATTAATGCGTATGATCGGCAAAAAAATAGTGTTCGCAATTTCGCTGCAAAATTCAAAATCGGGAAGACGCAGGTAAGCGACATCCTAAAGAAACAAAATGAACTGCTCAAACAATTTTGGCAACAAGTAAATGATCAGGTTCAAAAATCATTCCTGGAAACTGTTGGACTTCAAATTGACAATGTTACGTATGAGTGGTTTTGTCGTCCCTGTGCTAAAAAAATTCCCGTTAATGGGCCTATTATTAGGAAAAAGCTTTGGAGGTTGCGAAATCTATGGGAGTAAATGAGTTCAAAGCTTCTGTGGGATGACTAGACAAGTTCAAAACTCAGCATAAAATTTCTTGGAAAACCATAAGTGGTGAAGGTGGATCTGTTGATACTGGGGTTGTAACAGAGTTGACCGTCAAATTGGAAGATTTATGTCGTGAATTTGAAGCTAAGGATATTTACAACTGTGACGAAACAGGGTTGTTTTTTAAAGCTCTTCCTGAAAAAACAGTGAGTCTAAAAAGCGACAATTGCCAGGGCAGAAATTTTTCTAAGGAAAGCTTTACTGTACTATTGTGTACAAATATGCTGGGAGACTTTGAACAACCTCTTTTTATAGGAAAACCACAAAATCCTCATTGTTTCAAGGGCATAAAGTTGAATCTTTTGAATGTTGACTGGAAGTCTAATAAAAACGCATGAATGACAAGAGATATCATGAGTGAATGGATACGTCACTTTAACTAAAACATGATTCGTCAGAAAAATTATTCTTTTTGTGGATAATGCTGCATCTCACCCGCACATTGAATTGTCCAACATTCAAATCGTTTTTCTGCCACCAAACACAACTGCAGAGTGTCAGCCCTTGGATCAAGGGATAATAAAAAAATGTAAACTTCACTACAGAAAACGTGTTTTAAGACATCTCATTGCAAACATGAACGATGTAACATGTGCGAGTGACCTTGCAAAGAAAATCAGCATCCTAGATGCGATTCAATGGATTTCCTCTTCAGTAAACGCAATTAGAAAATAAACTGTCGTCGTGAACTGTTTTGTAAAGTCTGGCTTCTCAAACGCAAAAATTGAAGTTGTGAACAGCAATGTGGAGCACCAAGAAGAACAAGAACTTCAACATCTATTGATAATGTACGATACTCTTCCGCTGCAAGTGACCCTGGCTACAAAGATATAGACTCAAACCTCACTAAGAAGATGGTGCTCTAGATATCAATGACATTATCATCGATATATTTCAAGAAGTTCCTCATGAGGATGAAGAAACGGAAGGAGGTCATTCTGTCGAAGAACATATTAACGACGAACCACCGATGAAAATAGAAGAAGCGCTCATACAAATCAATCGTTTAAAAATGTTTTTCGCCGCTGAAGAAGATACTGAAGGACTTTCGATGGTTTCTTCACTCTAAACAAATGTTGAAAACAAAATTATCAGCTGGAAGAAGGGGCAGAAGAAAATAAGTGATTACTGTATGTATTTTTCTTAAGATAAAGTCATAATATGTATAGCACATTTGTATGTATATTATTTACAAAAATATTGTACAAAATCTGTATATAATTTAATTTAATTTTACATTAAACGTTTAACGATTTTTCTTACTTTCTTTTTTTTTTCTCCCTCAGACTTCTTGTTAGCAGAGACTTCACTCTAACGGACACATTCTCGTTTCCCATGGCTGTCCGTTAAAGGGAAGTTTCACTGTACATGGGCTGTGTTAGTGTAACTAAGAGTAAGAACAAGTGCATGTATACTTGAACGTACACTATAGTAAATAAAATTGATAAATTTGAAGTGCTGATCAAGACTTCAAAGCCAGATATTGTTGGGATATCAGAGACATGGTGTCACACAGATATAAGCAGTGCAGAATTCGAATTTGGGGAGTACAGAAAGGACAGATAGGGTAGGAAGGGTTAAGCTGTTAGTTAAGAAACACACAAAATCTAAGGAAGTGCATCCAGTTGACACAGGTGGACAGTGCAATGTTTGGTGTGACATAAACACTGGGAAAGGGAAAATAAGAGTAGGAGTATGTTATAGGCCTAAAGATGCTGATGAGTACAATGAGCAGTTGTGGAAAGAAATAGAATGGGCCAGTAAATCAGAATGTCTTGTAATGTGGGATTTTAAATTTCCAAATATTGACTGGAACTTGTGGGTTACTTGCACACTAGCAAGACTTTATTATTATTATATTATTTCTCACTGATTGGGGGTTCCACTACGTGACTGGTATTGCTACCAAGTACACAGGGTGGTTGTTGTTATGTGTGGTGTTACTGTTGGTTGAGGAACTCTCTGACTATCCTACAGGTGTTCAGGATTGCAACTTTCTGGAGTTCCTTGTAGGTGTTCGCTGGGAGACCTATTGCTGCTAGGCTGTTATGTAGGGTCTTTGTCACTATACCTGTGGTTGACACGATGATTGGGATGATCATTACTTGTTCCATATGCCACATCTCTTTGATCTCCTGTCTTAGGTTTGTGTACTTCCTGATTTTTTCCCCATGGGTTTTCTGCAGCTTGCCATTGTTGGGTACCGCTATGTATAATCAGATAGGTAGTTTTTTCTTCTTGTCCAGAAGGGCTATGTCCGGTCTGTTGTGGGGGATTGTTCTATCTGTTCTTATGGCGCAGTTCTGGTACAGCTTATGGGTTTGGGTCTCTAGTACTGCCTGTGGTTTGTACTTGTAGTGTGGTACACTTTCTTTGGTCAGCTGGTATTTCCTCACTAGCTTCTGATGTATTATTCTTGCTACCTGGTCGTGCCTATGAGTGTACTCAGTCTAGGTGATCACCTTGTACCCCGCGGTGATGTGTTGGATCATTTCTGAGGCCAGGTGGCATCGTCGACATGTATCATCGGACGCTCCAGGCTCCTTGGCAATGTATTTTCTATAATATCTGATGTTGATTACCTGGTCTTGGATGGCGAGCATGAATCCTTCAGTCTCAGGGAAGAGCATCCCACTCATGAGCCATGCATTGAAAGCAGTTTTATATATGTAATCTTGATGGAGATCATTGTAGTGTCTGCCATGGAGTGTCTTCTCTGCCCATCTTTCTAGCTTCATTTGTACCTCCTGGGGTTGGGGGAGATTCCTCGCTTAGGTTGAGTGGGGGTATACCGCTTGTCTATCTTCCTTATGGCCTGGTGGAGTGCTGCTGTATGTTTCTGGAAGTAATCCTTCAGGTTAACTATCGCTGTCTTCTGTTGCTCAATGAGGTCTATCAGGCCCTTCCTCCTTCTTCCCGGGCAATTGTCAGTCTCTCCACGGCAGATTTCAGGTGGTAGTGTTGGCGGCTCTTGGTCATCATTGTCCTTCTCTTTCTCATGATATCCTCCCACTCGGTGTTAGTCCAATCTATGATCCTGAAGGAGTATGTTAGTACTGGGACTGCATAGGTGTTTATGGATTTAACTATGTTCCCTCCATTCAGCTTTGCTTTCAGCAGGTTTCTGAGCCTGTGATGGTATTTTTCAGTCAGGCAGGCCTTAATTTCCTTGTACTGTAACTGCTGAGCCTGCCTCATCCCCAAGTATTTGTAGGCCTATCCCTCTGCCATGGCTTTGATCACTTTACCTGGTAGTTTCGCTTGACTAATTTTGCCTGGTGCAATCCGTGGGTCTTGCATTTGTCCAGACCAAATTTCATCATAATATCCTTGCTGAATTCTTCTGTGATCTGGAGGTGCTTCTCGGTTCCTGCACGGCACCTCCGTAGCCAGGTGGGCAGGAGCAGCAGTGCGTAGCACCCGCTTCTTGATTAGACCGGGGTTCGAGCCTGTGACCACCAAATATGGAGGATGTGGAAAGGTCAGGGAATGACCACCACATATCCCCGGAGCAATATGGCCTTAGTTGCTAATGCTCCTAAAAACCAAATAACAACAACAACAACTCGGTTCCCGCGTAGAGCTTGATATCATCCATGTACATCAGGTTGGTGAGAGTGTACAGGTTCTTCCTTCCTTCTTTGAGGTTACCTCTGTACTTGCTATTGAGCATGGTGGACAGCGGGTTAAATGCTAGACAGAACCACAATGGGCTCAGGGCATCTCCCTGAAAGATTCCTCTCCTGATGGGAATTGGCCTGGTTGTGATGTTTTCGACCTTAATGGTGGTACTCCATTTCGCAATCGTTTCTCCTAGGAAGTTTATCACTATCGGATTGACTTTGTAGATCTTCAATGCCTCTATGCCAGCTATGAGGCACGATGTCGAAGGCCTTGTGGTAATCGATGTAGGCTGTGTACATGTTGCAGCGCTTCTTGTAGGCTTGCTCCATAACCGCAGCAACTGTGGTTAATTGCTCCTTTGCTCAGCCACTTGCATCCTTTCTGCTGTTTGGCCATTATGTTCTGGCTCTCCAAGTGGTTGATATCTTCCTGGTTATGCAGCTGGTCAGGATCTGTTGGGAGGCAGGTGATTGGCCTATATTTCACTGGGTTTCTTGTATCTTGATCTTTAGGCTTCAGATATGTGATTCCTTGAGTGAGAAACTTCGGGATTGTCTCTGGGTGCCTTATCATTCGGGTGAACTGCTTTGCCAGGTGCTTTTGTGTGCAAGTGAGCTTCTTGTTCCAGTATATGTGAATGTTATCTATTCCTGGAGTTTGCCAGTTGTGAGAGTTCTTGATTGTCTGTTTTACTTCTTCCCGAATCTTCCACCCTCTCATTTCTTGTACGTCCTTGATTTTCTTGCATTCTACTTCTATCCAGGGCACTCGGCTGTTATGTCTTACTTCCCTGCTCCATATGTTTCCCCAGAATTCCTCAATCGTCTTCTTCTTGGGTGGTCCATTACCTTCTTTCCCGTCTTCTCCAAGATTCCTGTAGAATCTTTGGTCCTCATCGAAGATTTGGTTGTTTATTTTCCTCTGGAAGCTCTCTTTGTATCGGTGTAGTCTCTTGCTGAGTGCAAGAAAGTTCTGTTTCAATGGGTCCAAGTACTCTCCTATTCTCTGATTTTTTTTTTTTTTTTCTTTCCCTTTTTGTCTCATATTTGCTGTGTACGCTGTCTCTCTTGAGGATGCTCTTCACTTTTCAAATTAATTTCTTACTCCTATCGCCCCGTTGGTGCTGGGTCAGTTGGCCTCTCTTGACTCTTAATTCTTCTATCTTCTCCTGAAGTCTTCTTTCCCAAGCTGGTGGTTCCTTCTGTTTTCGGTTCTTCTGCTTCTCTCCCGTTAATCCTCGTGGCTGCTACCACAGCACAATACACGGCTGTTGGGATGGATGGCCTCCAGTGTTGCACCATTGCTTCGAGGTAATGTGGTATTATGTGCATATTCAGGTGATCTGTGACTCTCCACAAGGTTCTGTTTGGCATCATGTGAGTCTTTGTAGGGTCCATTCCTTCGAATTCTCTTAGGGCCTTCTTCGACTCTTTCTCTATTCTGGTTATCATGACTTTAGCCTTAGCATTAGTAGAGGCATATGATACAAGAAAGCAAGCTTATACAGCATCAGCCAAAAAAAAAAAAAAAACCCCTTCCACTTCACCCCTCCGTTCGATCGAAATACCTGTCCAGCTGAGCTTTAAATTTATTTAGGCTATCAACTTCCACAACAAGGGATGGAAGTCTGTTCCACCAACCAGCTACCCGCTGGCTAAAGGCAAATTTCTGCACATCTATCCTACATCTGTCTTTCCTCAATTTGAATTTATGCCCTCTCAGGTGATTATTCTGAGCAAAAGGCAGTATCCCATCAGCATTGAGCATGCTCAAACCATTCAGGGCTTTGTACACCTCTATCAGATCAACTCGCCGGTGCCTAGTTTCCAGACACTGTAATTTGCAAAACTTAAGCCTTTCTCCATAAGAGCAACCCTTCGTTCCGTTCACTAACCTTGTTGCCCTTCTCTGTACTCGTTCCAGCAGCTCTACATCCTTCTTGAAATGAGGCTTCCAGACCTGTATACAGTACTCAAGGTGCGGCCTGACCATTGCCTTATACAAGGGAATGATCACCTCCCTATCCCTGCTAGAAACATTCCTGTATATCATTGATAAGACACCATGAGCTACTCTTGCAGCCCGTCTGCACTGCTCAGAGAACTTCATATCTGCCTGCACAATTACCCCCAGGTCCTTTTCATTCCCTACTACTGTCAGTCTAGTACCACAGAGTTGATGCGTTGCTCTGGGGTTGCTGTTTTCCATATGTAGTACTTTACATTTGTCAAAGTTAAACTTCATTTGCCACCTGTGAGCCCATCTGCTCAACCTTTCGAGATCCTGTTGCAGCAGCATTGCGTCAATAGCGTTCTTAACAACAATGTCAAGCTTTGTATCATCTGCAAACTTGGACATTAAGCTTGATATACCATCATCAATATTATTTATAAATACAGAAAACAACAATGGACCCAACACTGAACCCTGAGGGACTCCACTAATAACATTAGTCCACGATGAGAAGTGTCCATTAATTACCACTCTCTGTCTTCTGCCACTCAACCATTCCTTTATCCATAGCAACAAATTGCCACCAATGCCACACTTCTCTAATTGGTGCAGCAGTCTTCAGTGTGCAACAGTATCAAAAGCCTTTTTAAGATCTAAATATATGATATCAAAGTTATTCCCTGCATTTAGTTCCTTTGTGCCTGCATCATAATATCCAATCAAATTGGTCAGGCCTTCCCTTAATAAAACCATGCTGTGTCTGAGCTATAACTGAATTCTTGTCAAGATGATCCTGCAGTGCTTCTTTAACCAGTGCTTCCATTAAAAAAAAAAGTAAAGTGCAGCCATTATCAACCCACTGCAGGATGGAAGCCTCCTCAACAATTCATGCTGAGGGAAATGGACCATAATCTGCCACGCTGGTCCAGTGCAGTTTGGCAGATCGACCGTATTCAGCAGTCAGGGGCTTGAACACCAGTCTACTCAAAGAGCGTGTGCTACTGCACTCCCGCTCCGGCCCACTCGGCTACGGAGGCCTTGTGCTTCCTTTAATGTGGATATAAATTCAAAACTGTGATGGCTTGTTGTATTACCCGGGTACCTGCCCGCCCACTGATGATGAAGCCGCACAGCTTCGACACGATCGTCTGGGTGGTGATACCACTGAAAATAAATAACAGTAGTCTTCTCTACTAGAGAAGCGTTATTTATTTGAAGTAATGCAATAGTAGCCATCTCGTTGTGAAGGCAACCACATTATGAGATACAATTAAAACAATCAATGCCCTTTAAGCTACATACGTAGTTCAAATATATGGGTTAACTATGGTGTATTTACACCGATACTATATAATTAATTTTCCTGGAACAGAAGTTAAACTCACAGGTATATAATTACTTGTGTCAGCCTTTGATCCTCCTTTGTGAATTGGGGTTACATTTGCACATCTCCAGTCTGTGGGTACTCCCCCCGAGTCCAAGGAAGCTCTCATAATTATGGCTAACGGATTGCTTACTTCCTTTGCTGCCTCCTTTAATATAACTGGATAGATCCCATCCACCCCAGGTGCCTTTCTTGTTTTTATCTTCAACAATTTTTCCTCCATTTTACTCTTAGTTATTACAGGATTATCTAGCTTACTGCCAGAGTTGAATACACCTCTGGCATTCCCCTCGCTGAATAACTCCTCATGTGTGAATGTCGATACAAAATATTGATTTAGTTTGTTAGCTACCTGAGCAGGATCATCAACAGTTGACCCATCGATATCAAGTGGACCAATCTGATTCATCCCCTTCCTTCTAGAGTTTACATAATTAAAGAACTCCGTGCTGTTTTTCTTTGCATCCCTTGCCAAAGATTTCTCGTAATCTGCCTTCGCCTGCCTAACCTCCTTTGTAACTTGGTTACAGATCAACTTATATCTATCATAGGCTTCTGTATCACATGTTAATTTATATGTATCCCATGCATTTTTCTTCTCTGCCATATATCTCATTAGTTCATCTGACATCATCTGTTTCCTATTCAGCTGCTGTGGGTTGTATTTCTTCTTGCCCTTCCTCCTCTGTTTCGGTAGTGGTATGTTCTTCCTGTTCTGGTTCCATATTCTTTTTCCTTTTTGTAGTTGATCGCTCACTTCCTATTTGATTTTTTCCAAGATTGCAGGAGCTATCAGGTTCTTCGTGACAATGGTCCGCTATTCGCTGTTCGGTGACCTGAATATCCAGGAATTGTTCCAGCCACTTGGTATGTAGTCTTGGCCTGTAAGTTGTCATATAAGTCTCCAGCTTCGTTATTTTGTAGTATGCTTGCATGATCTATGTATTCATTTCGATGCTCCACTTCATGCATTGGCGTTTTCTTCCGTCCTGGGTGGTTACTACCACAGTTGCACAGGGAACACTTCCAGTTGGTGGGGGCGGGATGGTCTTTTTCTTCTCTTGTGGTAGCTATATGGGGGACAGCGCCATTCGCTCCACTTTCTTCCTCAGGAGACTGTCTGTGATTTTGTGAACCGACCCCTCTGCCTAAGGCCTGAACACAAGTGACTTTATCCTGCGCCACACTTGATGCAGTATGATTAATATTTCTCTGTGGCATCAGGTCACTAATAATATTATTATTATTAGTCATATGGTACAAGGAAGCTTATGCTGCACCAACCAAAAAAAAAAAAAAAATTCCTGAGAGAGAGAGAGAGAGAGAGAGAGAGCTAGAAAGGAATCACCAAGAAAGGGAAGAATGATGATATCCAGCTTAGGACTCTGGGTTTTCCAAGCCCATACTCATCAGATGTGAGCCCCCTGGGGTTTTTTTGTGGATTTATTGGAGGATTGTTTTCTACAGCGACATGTTCAAGGAGCAACCAGATCGAGTTTGTTTGTTGTTTGGTTTTTAGGAGCATTAGCAACTAAGGCAATATTGCTCCGGGGATATGCGGTGGTCATTCCCTGACCTTTCCGCATCCTCCGTATATTGTGGTCACGGGCTCGAACCCCGGTCTAATCAAGCATGTGCTACGCGCTGCTGCTCCTGCCCACCTGACTATGGAGGCGCCGACCAGATCGAGTAATATCCTTGATCTGATTATCAGCAGTGATGACACATGCAGTAGGAATTTGCAGATAAAGAAACCTTAGGTGACAGTATACTGATGTGGGATTTACTTAAAGATGTAACTACGATCAAGGTTAAAGTGAAGGGTTTTTATTTTTGTAAAGGTGACTACAGAGGTCTCAGACAGTTTTTAAATTCTATAGAGGGGTCAACTGATGATGTTACCAACAGTGAATTCTAAATGGGACGCCTTCAGGGACTTATTCTTGCCGGCTGCTAGGCTTTTTATACCAACTACAAAATACGGTTCAAGGTTCAGACCTAAATCGATGTCAGATGAATTAATGAGGCTCGTGGCAGAATTTGTAGTCAAGTCACAAAGGAGGTTAGGCAGGTGAAGGCAGATTACAAGAAATCTTTGGCAAAGGATGCAAAGAAAAACAGCGAGTTCTTTACTTATGTAAATCTAGAAGGAAATGGATGAATCAAATTAGTCCACTTAATATAGATCATTCGATTGTTGAAGATCCTGCTCAAGTAGTTGATAAACCGAATGAGTATTTTGCATCTAAATTTACACATGAGAAGTTATTCAATGAGGGGAATGCCAGAAGTTTATGAAACTCTTAACAGGGAGCTAAGTGGTTTTGTGATAACTGAGAGCAAATGGAGGAGAAATTTTTGACGTTAAACATAAAAAAGCACCAGGGGCAGATGGAATCTATCCAGTTATAATGAAGGAGGCAGCAAGGTAAGTAACCAAACCCTTAGCCATAATTATGGGAGCATCGTAGAGTCAGGGGAGGTCCCCGTGGACTGGAGATGTGCAAATGTATCCCAATTCATAAAGTGTGGTTCAAAGAGTGACACAAATAATTATAGACCTGTTAGTTTAACTTCTGTTCCTGGGAAAATAATGGAGTCACTGGTTAAAGACAGCAGCAATAGTTCAGACACAGCATGGGTTTGTTAAGGGGAAGTCTTGTCTGACCAATTTGATTCGATACTATGATATGGTCACAAAGGAACTGGATGCTAAAAATAATTTTGATAACATATACTTGGATTTCAGGAAATCGTTTGATACTGTTGCACATGGAAGACTGCTGTACAAATTGGAGCAGTATGGCATTAAGAGCAGGTTACTGCAATGGAAAAAGGGATGGTTGAGTGGGAGATGGCAGAGATTGGTAATCAATGGACACTGCTCTACGTGGACTAATGTTATTAGTTGAATCGCTCAGGGTTCGGTGCTGGACCCATTGTTGTTTTGTGTATTTATCAATAATATCGTTATTATAAGTTTTTTTCTTGCACCATATTTCTCTGCTAATGCCCACTGTGTGGGAAACCACTGGTGGCACTTCACTCCCAAGCACTATGTGCAGACTCATCCGCTGTCATTACACGAAGTTGCGGGGCCAACGGTTGTGTCACAATATGAATGTTTCCTACGCTGCTCGTCACTGGAATTAATCGAAATAATGGGGAAACGTTGAAAATGAAGTGGTAAATCAAATAAATAAACTGGACACCAAATACTACTCCATTATTGTAGATTCTACACCAAATGTGACAAACACTGATCATATGTGCACTACTGTTATAACAGGAAACCCTATGAACAATTTTTAACTTTTCAACCAACTGTAAACAGTCTATCTGTGACTTTATTCAACAAAGTGAAACAAGTTCCTTGATGATTGTTATTGTTGTTTTGGTTTTTAGGAGCATTAGCAACTAAGGCCATATTGCTCCGGGGATGTGCAGTCGTCATTCCCTGACCTTTCCCCATCCTCTGTATTTGGTGGTCACGGGCTCAAACGCCGGTTTAATCAAGAAGCGTGTGCTACGCACTGCTGCTCCTGCCCACCTGGCTACGGAGGCACCTTGATGATTGTAACCTGCCTTTGAACAGCATTCGCTCTCAGTCGTATGACTACGCAACCGTTATGAAAGGTGCGGACAAAGAGCTGCAAACACTCTTTAAAAACAATAAGTATGCAGAATAATTGGAATGCGCAGTTCATTCCCTTCATCTCATTGGAAAACGCTGCCTCCACAGTACCGAAGTTGTTAACTACTTCGGTATTTCGCAACAGTTATGTTTCTTTTCAGGTTCGTCTTGTTGTTTGTTGTTTGTTTGGTTTTTAGGAGCATTAGCAACTAAGGCCATATTGCTCCGGGAATATGCGGTGGTCATTCCCTTGACCTTTCCGCATCCTCCGTATTTGGTGGTGACGGGCTCGAACCCCGGTCTAATCGCACTGCTGCTCCTTCCCACCTGGCTACGGAGACGCCGGGTTCGTCTTGTAGGTGGAGTATTTTAAACACACATTCCAACCTGGATTTTTCTTTAAAGAATTTAAGAGTAACAAGATGGTCTGCCAATTATAAAGCTGTTCAAGCCTTACAACTTGGGTACAGTGACATTTTAAGGACTCTAAAATATATTTTCGAAGACCTAGAAGAGAGACCCGAGCACAATCAAGATGGAAAAAGTTTATTCAAAAAGTTGATATAGCTTTAATATGCAATTTTAACTGCAAATTGGAAAGATGTTTTGAAACGTTTCAGTAAAACAAGGGAGAAATTACTGACTGCTGATTTGAACATATATGAAGAGTACCTTCTTTTGTCATCTTTAAATTTATTTATTAAAGAACTGAAAGAAAATTCACAAATACATTGTACATTCACACAATGTTCAAAGTCTTCTATTGTATGGAGCGGAAACCTGGACATTGAATAGGCGGAAAACAAATTGCTCTCCACAGAAATGAATTTTTGGAGACTCTCAGCAGGAACTTCTAGAAGAGACAAAACGGAATGAAGACATAAGGGAAAAAATGGAAGTGAAAAAGCTATTATTGACAGCATCAAAGAAAAGCGTTTTCTCCTGGAAGGCCGACCGGGCTAGCCGAGTGGGTAAAGTACCTGCCCGGCAACCCAAAGGTCGCGGGTTCGATTCCTGCCTCGGGCTTGGATCAAAGTACTGCAAAAACCTTGGGAGGTGCAATATGGCCACAGAAGCCGATGCGCCAACAACTACCAAATCAAAAAAAAAAAAAAAAAAAAAAATTCCTGGAAGAAGGAGAAGAGGAAGACCTAGGAGGACATGGATGGATGGAGTATGGGAGTGCATGACAGCCCATGGCTTAACCGACCAAGACACCTTGAACCGCACTTTATGGCGGGAAAAAAATTCCTAACAAGAAATAACTTGTAGGCTGAGGAAACCCATTGTAAATGGAAACACTCCTCTTGAAGAAGAAGAAGAAGAAGGGAAAATTCAGATAAAAATTAATGGAATATGAAACAAAAGTGATAAAGATGAGCTTTGAAATCAATAGAAATTATTCTGACATCGAGAAGCAAATTGTAACAAAATATTTTCAGATCATACCAAAAGTAGTAATTCATTAAGAGGAAGGGATAAATTTCGAAGGGAAGTAATGTATGGCTCTTGAATTGTTTGATAATCCAATTAGTAAAGAGGGGTGAATCATATGAACACATTGGAAAAAGATTTAAATTTCTTGCTGATTTGACACAAAATTATGATATCAGCTAACATAAAACTATAATACGCCACTACAATGAGGACATCAATGACAAACTGGTTAAATATCAATTCAGAGTATTTAAGGTTAATTACTGCACAGGAAAACTTGAAATGCCCTGAAATCGTACAGTGCATATATGAAAGAAACTTGATAGAGGTTTTCTGTAATAAATATTTATATATTCATATATTTATATTGATATATATTTATATACCCCTTTGTATACCCATATGAGATAATATTACACCATTCTGCATGATATTTGATGTTGTAAAACAATGACAAGACCCTTGTTAATCAATTATCCCCAGAGAGATTGTGCAAGGCTTGTTGAGTAGAATTTTTCTCAGCATTGTTTGTATTTGTTAACTGGAGAGAGTGATTCTACAGGGATGGAATATACATCTGCAAAAAAGGCCTCTAAGGTTGGGGTTATACATACAACAAGTTTAGACAACTACACCAACCGTTTAAATAAACTGATTTAATATTAAAATAATACTGGATAGTATACTGAAATGATACAATAAAAATTGTAAAATAATAATTTACAAAAACTGATTTATTTTACAACAAATAAAATTGAATTGATGAATTTAAAATGCATTAAAAATTATAAATTTAAAAGCGATAAAACACCATTGAAGCTTTCGGTGGCATCCGCCATGAACCTGAGGGGCATCCCCTCAGGTTCATGGCACACGTGTCTGACCAGGTGCATGTTCAACACTCCCTTCACGTGTGCTGGAACCGGAAATGGTCTGGGAGCGTGGCAAATTAAAACATTTGTCTCTGGCAAGGACCACAGCCTCCAAAGGGGGTGGAGTGAACTCCCCCTATGTCTACTCATACTATTGTTACCAGATGACCCAATCCACAAACTCTGCAGCCACTTGCGGTCCCAGAATCTATGTGCCCGGTCAAGGACGACAGCATTCTCAGGGGATACCTGATGTTGTTTCTCCCAGTAGTGCTCGGCTATGGCGGACTTATTGAGTTCTGCGGTCTGTATAGCTCTCGTATGTTCCCCCAGACGGTCCTTAAGTCATCACCCTGTCTCCCCCATGTACCGTTCCCCACAATCTGGGCATTTGATCTCATATATGACCCCACTACTAGAATCCCTAGCAATGGAGTCTTTGACCTGAGACACCACTGTGTGCTATCTCCGACCTGGGAGCTGCACACAGCGTGTCTGAAAGTCGCAAAGCATCCTCGCAATGCGATCTGACAAGCCCGGATAGTAGGGAACATAAACTGTGGTAAGCGGTGCAGGCGGAACTACCTGATTATGCTCCATTTCTCTATTATATTTATCAGTGACCCTCTGGGGGTAACCGCATTTCATAAGATCCTTCATAACTTGCCTAATTTCTTTCTCTACCTCCTCAGAGGTAGAGAAAGAAATCAGGCAATGTGTCTTCACCCTACCCTAGCCACACTATTTTTACGTTGGGCAGTCTGAACTGACTTATAATGCATGTACTGGCCCCTACACATTGATTTCCTATAGACCTTAGTTCTAAGCCTGGGGCCTTCCCTGTACACCATTATATCCAGAAATAATAGGGTGCCGTCTACATCTACCTCTGAGGTAAATTGTATGAAAGGAGAGAAACCATTGAGAAAACTAACCACATCTTCCTCTCTCCCCTTTTTTACTATAGTGAACGTGTCATCCACATATCGTGGAATACAGTGGCCTCAGACAGTTTTTAAATTCTATACAGTAGGACAAACTGATGATGTTATAAACAAATTCTAAATTGAAAGTGTTCAAGATATTAATCGTAGAAGCCACTAGCTTTTTATAGCAACTAAGAAATACTCTTCAAGGTAGATATAAACCAATTGGATGTTCGATGAACTGAGGAAACTCGTGGAAGAGAAGAAAATCACATGGGATGCATATAAATTATTGGACGACATAAAAGCCTATGGTAGATATCAACTAGTCTCTAATCAAATCACAAAGGAAGTTTAGTTTGTAAGCAGCCTGAGCAAGATCATAAGTTAAAACCATCAGTGGTTTTAATTGAAGATCCTGCTCAGGTTGCTGGCACACTGAATGACTATTTTGAATCTAAATTCCCATATCAGGAATTCTTCAGAGAAGGGGATGTCAGAAGTTTATCAAACTCTTAACAAGGAGCTAAATGATTTTGTAATAACTGAGAGGAAAGTGGAAGAGAAATTAAACATTAAAGTTAAGCATAAGAAAGACAACTGGGGTGGATGTGATCTATTCCATTATATTAAGGGATGCAGCAAAGGAAGTAAGCAAATCCTTAGCAATAATTTTGATGCATCCTTGGATTAAGGGGAGCCTCCCACAGACCAGAAATGCGCAAATGTATCTGCAATTCACAAAGGATGACACAAATAATTACAGACCTGTTAGCTTAATTTCTGTTCCTGGGAAAATAATGAAATCACTGGTAAAGGAAGTAATACAGGATCATCTAGAGAGGTCTGTAGTTATACTTGAGACAAGCATGGGTTTGTTAAGGGGATATCTTGTTTGACCGGTTTGATTGGATATTAAAGTGTGGTCACGAAGCAAAAAGTAATTTTGATGTCATAAATTTGATTTTGCAGTCAGATATGAAGTTTTCTGAGCATTGCAGACTGGTAGCCAGGGCAAGTCATGGGACCTTGTCACAGGAATTTTCCTAGCAGGGATAAAGACATGATTATCCCCTTGTATAAGGCAATGGTCAGGCTACACCTTGAGTACTGTATACAGGTCTAGAGGCCTCGTTTTAGGATGTAGAGTTCCTAGAACAAGTATAGAGAAGGGAACAAAAGGGTACTCGTATGGAGAAAGGCTTAAGTTCTGCAAATTGCAGCATCTGGAGACTAGGCACCTGCGAGGTGCCTAGTCTCCAGATTGAGGTGTATAATTCCTTCAATGGTTTGAGCAGGCTCAGTACTTATGGGATTCTTCCTCTTTCTTAGATTACAAACCGAGGTTGGATAAACACAAATTGAGGAAAAACAGTTGTAGAATAGATGTGCGGAAATTTGACTTGAGCCAGCGAGTAGTTGATTACTAGAACAAACTTCCATCTGATGTTGTGGAAGTTATAGCTTAAACAAATTCAAGCTGAACATGCTTTTGGATCAAATGGATGGGTGAAATGGTAAGATTTTTTTTTTTTTTTTGGCTGATGCTGTATAAGTTTGCTTTCTTGCATCAAAGCTTTTGATACTGTTGCACAACTACTGTACAAATTGGAGCAGTATGGTATTAAGGATAAGTTACTGTTATAGATAAAGGAATGGTTGAGTGGGAGTAGACAGAGATTGCTAATCAGTGGACACTGCTCTTCATTGGCCAGTGTTGTTAATGGAGTCCCCCCTAGGTTCATTGTTGGTCCCATCATTGTTTTCTATATTTATCAATGATATTGATGAAGGCATATCAAACTTGATATCCAAGTTTGCAGATGATACAAAGGTTGTCAGTGTGTTAATGACAGTAACGACAGTATGCTACTCCAACAGGATCTAGAAAAGTTACACAGCTTTTCTGAGAAAAATGCAATTGAAGTTAGACATTGATAAATGCAAAGTACTGAGAGTAACATACCAACTGTGTTGTACTACACTCAGGATTGTGGAAAATGACACAAGTGGGTAATTGTGCAGTCAGATATGAAGTTCTCTGAGCAATGTAGACAGCCTGCCAAGACAGCTCATTGGGTTTTGTCAATGATATACAGGAATTTTGCTCGCAGGGATAATGAGGTAATTATCACATTGCATAATGCAATGGTTTGATTGCATCATAAATATTGTATACACATGTAGAGGCCTATCTTTAGGAAGAATGTAGATCTGCCGGAACAGGTTTAGATCAGAGAAACTAGATTGGTGATGGGAACAAAAGGGTACTCTTACCTAGAAAGGCTTTACTTCTGCAAATTACAGCTTCTGGAGACTAGGCACCTGCAGGGATGATCTGATTGAAGTGTTTAAGGCCTTGAACGAATTGTGTAAGCTGAATGTGAATGGCATTATTCTTGTTGCCGAGACTACACCCATGAGGGGGCATAAATTTAAGTTGAGGATGGTTGCAGGATAGATGTGCAGAAGTTTGCCTTCAGCCAGTGAATGATTGATTGTTTGAAGTGTGCAGTGTGTTTTTTTTTTTTTTTTTTTTTTTTCTTTTCTCTCTCTCCTTCGGCTGATGCTATATAAGGTTGCTTTCTTGCATCATTTGCCACTACTACTACAGTTACCACTACTACTGTTAGATTACCTCTGAATAGATAATTTTAAAATAGGTGAAACATTGTGATGGCTGCCCGACATTGTCTCTTGTCATGTCCTTTGGTTTTGATGTCTGTTTTTCTGGAACAACTGACTAGAATTCTATTGTAAAATTTGTTAAATGCATGACATGTGATCACTGGTGTTCACAACTGATGTGGACAACAAAGATAACAGTTTCATATTGTGAGCAGCTTACTAATGGATTATTATGGTGCCTCCGTAGCCAGGAGGGCAGGAGCAGCAGTGCATAGCACACACTTCTTGGTTAGACCAGGGTTCGAGCCAGTGACCACCAAATACAGAGGATGCGGAAAGATCAGGGAATGACCACTGCATATCCCCAGAGCAATATGGCCCTAGTTGCTAATGCCCCTAAAAATCAAATAACAACAACTAATGGATTACAAGAATTAATGCAAAAATTTATGCTAATTAAGCAAAGCTTAAAAATAGCATTTATTTTGCATACGATTATCACAAAAAAAAGTATGAGCATCAGCCTCCCATTGAAATCAGAGTTATGTAAAAATGTACAGTCATGCAAATTGCATTTGTAAGACATTTGCATTTACCTGAATAAGAACATGCAAAAGGAGATTTAACTTGAGTGGCAATTTGGGATATAAGATATACACTGAGTGATCACTGAATTATGACCTCCCCCCCCTTATGAAAACTACATAGCATTGATAAGGTGTCAGTGGTTCAGTAGGTAGTAAAATTCCGAGTGACGGGTAAAAGGAAGGATTTATCGGACTTTGATAAAGGGCAGATTGTGGGTGCTTGACAAGCTGGTGCCTTGATTTCCCAAACGGATGAACTGGTGGGGTGTTCGAGAGCCACCATAGTTAAAGTGTACTAGGGCATCAAAATTATGGTTTGATGCCCTAGTACACTTACAAAACAACGACCTGATGGTAAAACTGCAAAGGTCAGCGAGAGGTTTATGTTAGAGGTGAGCGCTGGGTCCGACAACTCGTACAGGCGAATAGGTGCAGCACTGTTGAAGTGTTGACTATCAATACAACACGGGCCAATATCTGGCCTGACCAGATATTGTTCTGGGCTGGCCCATGGCATCCAACTCCTACGGCATCCTCTCCTAACCAAGGTTCAACGGCATAAAAGACTCGCCTGGTGCAAAGAGCATGCAAGTTGGATGTTAGAAGAGTGAAAGAAGGTGCGCTGGTTGGATGAGTCAGTTATTTACTCCACACTGTGGATGGCCATGCATGGATTTGGCATCAACAACATGAGGCTATTCATCCATCATGCATGGTATCAAAAGTGCGGGCCGGTGGAGGCCGTTGTATGGTGTGGGGCTTGTTTCACTGGCAGGAACTTGGATCCCTGGGGCATGTGGAACAATGTATCACTGGTCTCTGCTATCATCAACTGCTTGCTGACTGTTTACATCACGCTATGTTAGACATTTTGCGGAATGGCGATGGTGTCTTCCAAGATGATAATGTGCTGAGCCATCGGGCATTTGATGTGCAGGAATTGTTCGAGGAACACAGTTCTGACTTCCAGCATATCGATTGGCCTCCGAACTCCCCTGATATCAGTCCCATAGAGCAATTGTGGGACACTATGGAAAGGCATATCATACATCTCGATACACCAATCACCTCCATACCTGCATTACTAGCCGCATTACACACAGCTTTGTTGGCCATGCCTCCCAAATGTTTCTGACATCTTGTTGAATCAATGCCCCATCAGATAGCTGCTGTACTGAGGGGAAAAGGAGGACCTACGAAGTATTAGGTAGGTGGTCATAATTCAGTGATCACTCAGTGTACGTTCAAAGCTGCAGCAGTGGCCTTCATATGTCATGTTTCATTTATGAAATCTCTTTTATGAGGGGTTGTAAACTCTAAGTGACAATGTATATTATTCATATTTCTTCTTAATATTCTAAGGGCATAATGGTTCTTCCTTTATATTTAACTATCAAATTTGAAGGTTGTACATTATTTTTTACAAGTGACCAAGTTTTTACAGAAATATTGAAAAAAAAATAAAATAATAATAATAATGAAGAAAGAAATTTTGTGCAATTATTGAAAATTTTCATAAGAAAGAGCTGACTTCAATTAGGATATGCTAAATTCATTTGATGACGATGCTCCATCACATGCAACATCGAGAAGGTTGGTATTCAAATTCCATCATGTCAGGAATAACTTTGAAAAGGAAACAATGGTAGTTTTGAACTGTCACCACAACCAGAATTTTCAGTTATTGCTTTGACATGTACACAAGACCAATTAATTATCTGGTTTGTGGCCCCCACTTTTAATATCACAGGAAAGAGTGTAATTCATTCCAAATGGTATCTTAGGAATGAAGTAAGTTTCTGCCTGTTTTGTCCCGAAACTTTTGGCAGAAATGGTTGTGACACACTCTTAGTGCAGTATTTCTGATGACTTTAGGCAGATCCTAATAGCAGATTTGTAGTGATGGATAAGATACGATTCTAAATTATTGTCGGGATTTCCATGGCCTATAATATTCTAACTGGAAAAAACAAAATTAAACTGCTTACGGAATATGAAAGTGTAACTCAAAGTTTTTTTACCGATAGAATCAATACTGCAGAATGCTAAAAAAACTTCAAAATGCATGCCTTTCGTGGCACATAAGATGTCCAACCTATATTCAGTTTCCCTCCAAGTGGTTCTCCAGCATTTGCAGTGTAAGTGTTTTGATCGCAGCAACAATCCTGAGCTTCAGTTCATCGAGGGAGGTCACAGGGGTCTTGTACACAATGTCCTTCACATATCCCCAAAGGAAGAAATCAAGCGGTGTAAAATCAGGTGAGCATGAAGGCCACGGAATTGATCCATCAACCCAACCTAGCACCCAGGAAAATGCATGTCAAGAAAATCTCAGACAATAAGAGCCCAATGTGGCGGTGCACCATCTTGCAGGAACACCACATTTGGCTGATGATTTTCCAAATGGGGTAACAGATACAGCTGTAGCATGTCCAGATAGGTCACTGCTGTGACTTTTTTCTGCAAAGAAAAAGGGCCCAAAACTTCCAAACATGACAAAGCACACCAGACATTGACCTTTGGACTATCTCTTTTGAATTCTCGAATGTCGTGAGGGTTTTCTGATTCCCATATTTTGCAGTTTTGACGATTTACCCTCCCTGATAATTAAAACGTTGCTTCATCACTAAATCTCCATCTCTGAAGGTAATTTTCATCAGTTTTGATGTTTGACAAAATGTCACGGGCAAATTGGAAACGGTGGGGTTTATCGTTTGGCTTCAAAGCCTGCACAGTCTGCAGTTTATAGGCATGGAGATGAAGGCAGTTATGAACAACCCTCCAAACAATCGTTTGCAGTATACCTAACTGCAAAGAAGCTCATCTAGTTGATTTTTGTGGGCTTCAAGAAAATGCTTCATGGATTTGATCAACATCTCCTGTGAAGTGCTCAGTCTTCCCGCTCTTTTCGGTGCAGAACACTACCAATCTCTTGAAATTGCTTTAACCAACGTCGGATAGCATTATCTGAAGGTTGGTCTTTTCCATACTGAGTTCTGTAACGATGTTGAGTTGTGATAACGAACTTTGTTTAGAAAAACCAAATTACGCACATTGCCTTCTCTTGAACAATTGCCATTTTGAAGTAATGCCATGAATATCTCCCATACATCAATGCGGCAAGTACAGCGTTGCCAAATAAAACTTTTTGAGTTACACTTTCATATTCCATAAGCAGCTTTATTTCATTGTTTCTGGTTTTAAAATTATAGGCCACGGGAACCCCGACAATAATTTAGAATCACCCTGTACATCTACTACTTCCATTCAAGAGGGAAAGGAATAGTAAGCAATTGAAGCACACTTCATCTCTCCCTCCCAAAGAAGATCAATTCCATTGCTTCATCTAGCAAGGTATTGGTATCAGTTTTCTAGAATTCTGAGGGTTTGTTAATGGGCATGCATATTTTAATAGTCATTATTGCAATTTCTCATGGTCTTAGCTGCCTTGGGACTGATTCTAAAAAACAAGCAACCTTATCTATCAGAAGACCTGCCTGGAGAATATTATTTATTTGTATATCAGGCCTAAGCAATGAGGCGCCTCCGTAGCCAGGTGGGAAGGAGCAGCAGTGCATAGCACACGCTTCTTGATTAGACCGGGGTTCGAGCCCATCGCCACCAAATATGAAGGATGCGGAAAGGTCAGGGAATGACCACCGCATATCCCGGAGCAATATGGCCTTAGTTGCTAATGCTCCTAAAAACCAAACAACAAACAAACAAACTAAGCAATGAGGGATATGCACAGGAGGAGTCATATTTAATCAGGACAGTGCTGCTGCTGTACTAGTCTGTGGTTGCAGTGAGAACAATTCATGATTGTGAGTATAAACTTCTTGAACGTGTAACTTATTCACCCAATTTAGCACCAACAGACTTCCACGTTTTTCTCCAACTTGCAGAAACATTTGGTTAGGACACAGTTCACACAGATTCAGTTTTCACAGCTGTATTAGTGATTTTTTTGAGGACTTGGTATTAGTAATTTTTTGGTGGTAGAAGTTTATCAAGGAAGGAGCCAGTGAACAAAAAAACATGTGGTTAAATTTCTTTCTTTCATTCATATTTAAGGTTAAAAGGTTTCAATCACCTCTTTTATTCATCTGATCAGAAATGATTTTAATATAAAGGATTTATATTTCTTTAGGGAAACTTGGTGGGAGTAGTCTTCAGGAATATGGAGTTGTTCGAAATTTAGAGATAATTCAAGATCCAGAATATAGACGATTTAAGAGTCAGATTGATATGGATCTAGCTCTTAGTATGTACAATACAATGAGGTAATTTATCATATTTTAAAATTCATAGTTATGTATATATTGCTTATTGATATTTTAAAATCTATAAACAGAAATCACACTGGTAAACAAAAGTTTCCATTACTATAATAAACTTAGAGGCATACCTTGTAGTTTTTAACATATTTCAAAAATCCTTTGAATGATTTTAGAGAAAAGCATTTATGAAACTAGTATATTCGTAATTTAATACAGCTGTTTGTATTGATTTTATTTTTACTTTTAATCCTAACCTAAATGTTGCAGTACTATGGTGTTATATTGTCCAACACTTGTTAACGGTGCACATCATAACATGGTATTCAAATGGGATTGAGTAAATGTTTGAAAGTATTGAATAAATATTTTGCAGAATCAGATGTCTGAACATGACATATAATGGATGAAATTAGAAGTAACCAGACCGATTTCTAACTACAGTAGTAAGAAAGTTGACATCATGAACCACTCTAATGGGTCACAAAAAATCATAAGTTATTCTACCAGTACAGCTGTTGCTCTTCTCTGTTCCAGTTTTTAATCAATTAAAATAGAAATAATAGAGGATCTTTGTGTGTTCTATTAAATTTTGAACCCCAACCCAAGATCTTCAAATTATCAACTGTACTCCCAATTCCATGATAGCTTATGCCTAACTATGCCAAGTAAGGGTTTCCGAACAAACACAGGTTAGAAGAAGAAGAAAGCGTTTTTTATAGCATTTTATAATGCAATATAATGGAGAAAGAAAGGAGATGAAGACTTTTAAGTTGAATTAAACTTAGTTTTTATTGATATCAAAACAAAAATTTACTGATTAGCAATTCAACTAAAATTTTTTGAGATTAGCAGATATGCAGAACACTCATTTAGAGTCGGTATGATTTGCTAGCTTAGCAATAATAGCTAACCACCAATAATATTAAGAGAACCATCAATAAAATATATTAGTTTTCGGAGGTATAAATTAATAAGCATTCCTTTTTTTAATTTGTGAAGCATTAGTAGTTTTCTCTTTCTAAGAAAGTTAAGTAAATAAAATGGTGCCACAGTTCCCTTCATGTATGTTACCTGTTATTAAGAATGGCAAAGTACATATCATCTTTGATTCCCACATGTGAACAAGAGCTCTTATGTTAACTGGCATTCAGAGAGACAGTAATGTCATAAGATACAAAACCATTCTTTAATGTGAGCTTAGACTTCAAACATTGCAGAATTCCAGTGGTAGTGACAGCTTTCCATTTAAATAGTTTTCTGCTCAGTATTATGCAGTAAGTACAAATTAAATGTATACAATCTTTTTAATGCACAAATGCGTTTTACTATAACAAACTGCAATAATTGTGAACTTTTTCTATTAATTTTTTTGTTTAATGAAAACTCCCGAACATGAGAGGTATTAGAACCTATAGTACTTAGTACCGTGCTTGGGTTGGAGGTTGAGAAGACGAAAGAAAATATTTGTTGACATTAGACTTGAATTTCTGTAGACTAATTTTCAGAAAATACGTATGAAGGAAGGTTGTTCCAGAAAACGGCAGTTGAATGAATAAATGTGGAAGATGAAAAGTTGGTTCTGTGAGCTTGAAGTTGGACAGTAAATGGATGTTGGCTGGTGGCGGCATGTGTGCGGACTGTTTTGAAAGAGAAAGTGGGAAACCACTTTCTCTTTCAAATATTGTTCCCATCACCCCAGATGTGGGAACAATATTCCATGGATTGTACAGAGTGGAAGAAAAGTAACACAGAGAGCGAAAGAGAAAACCAATTTTTTTAGATGGAAGCAAAGGAAGCAATATTAGTAATTTGCTTGTGTCATTACAATCATTACATTACAATCTTTGAAATGTGAAGAGCAACTGCTTGTGTTTCACCGAATTTTTTCATTGAATTTGTCCATAAATGAGTGACATAAGCCAGAATATCACCAGTGGATCCACACTGATGGAAAAGATATATCTAAACCTAAAAATAGATATATCATCTTGCCTAGAAATAGGAGTGTCACCAAAGGTAAGAATAGGAGCTGAAGAATCCTTTTTTGTGAGATATAAGACAAGACTGAGTTTTGAAATCAACTAAGTTGTCTTTGCCCCACTGGAGATTGGCTTTTAAGGAATTGCTAGCGGATATTCGAGAAGTTGAAGCTGATCGAACAGGGCAAGGTTTCTCAAAATGTAAAGTGGAATGCAATGTGCTATCTTCGACAAAACTATGGATAAGATTTCCCGTGAATGGAAGGTCATTAATATATAAGAGGAAAAGAGTGGGGGAAAGAACTGAACCTTGGGGAATACCAACATTAGTGGAGAAGTTAGAAGACCGAGAGCCATCTACCATCACCCTCAGTGAGCGATCCGAGAGAAAACTGATAACCAATTACAAAAAAAAGTTGTCAAACCATAAGATGGAAGCTTGTTTAGAAGACCTTTATGCCAAACACGATCGAAAGCCCTTGAGATTTCAAGAGCAACTGCTTGTGTTTCACCGAACTTTTCCATTGAATTAGTCCATAAATGGGTAACATAAGCCAGAATATCACCAGTAGATCGACACTGACGGAATCCATACTGGCGATCATTGATCAGACAGAAGGTTTCAAGGAGTTTAAGATTTGGCGGTTAATTGATTTCTCCATTACTTTGGAAAGAGTAGAAGTAATTGCAATAGAAAGATAATTGGATGGGAGGGATTTGTCACCCTTTTTAGGAACAGGCTGGATATGAGCAAATTTCCAAGCAGAAGGAAAAACACCATTGGAATAAGAAAGTGAAAAAAGGCGGCAAAGAACAGGAGTAAGTTTAGGAGCACAGGTTTTGAGAACAAGTGGAGAAATACCATCGGGACCTGGAGCTTTCTTAGCATCAAGATTCGTCCAAATCTTTCTGACATCGTTTTCACGGAAGATCACAGGACATATTGAATGGAGCTTGTTGGGAATGGTGCGAGGTGTTTTACTCATGTATTTATTAATACATGAGTTGGAAGAAAAATGGAATTCTAGCAGGTCAGCTATATCCTTGGCTGAAGTGACAACAGAACCATCTGGTTTTGACAGAGTTGGGAGCGGAGATGGGCAAAAGTTGGGGTTTGGAAAGAGACCAGAATGCTCGGCTACCATTAGAGCAAAAGCAAGTTTTCTACTCTTAACCTGTTTAAAATCTAGTTTGAACTGATTAATAATTGCTTTATAATTATTGCAAGCTTTCGTGTAGGCAAAAAATGAAACTGAAGAATTGGAAGCAAGCCAATTACTATACGCAATATTCTTCTCTTGAACAGCCTTATCATGTTTATTGGAAAACCAAGGTTTAGATAAAGGTCGAGATTTTAAAGTGGAGTGTGTGATAAAGAATTCCATTCCTACAAGAATAATTTCACTGACATGATCTGAGCAAATGTTGACTTCAGAAGTTTTGAAACAGTAATCCGACCAAGGAAAAGAAGAAAAAAAAGAAATCTCACATGTCATCCCATTTTGCATTCTTGTAATGCCAAACAACACGAGGTTGGAAACAGCCATGAGATAAAGGCTCCATTGGAGAAGAGAAGATCACTAAGTTGTGATCTGAGGTGCCTAATAGACCACTCACTTCGACCGTATACTTAGAAGAGTTGTTTGTAAGAAAAAGATCAAGCATGTTGGCTGTATGGTTAGGATTGTCCGGTATTTTTAAATAAATGAACAATATGTGCAAGATCATTAGTAATTGCAAAAGCATTAGCATCTCGACCAGCTGGGTCGGTGTGACTAGAAAACGGAAGCCAGCTGGAGTTGTGAACATTAAAATCAACAAGGAAAATTACTTCACTGTTAGGAAAGTTGGATTAGAGAAAGTTATGTTCAACATCAAAGAGAGGAAGTCAAAGAGCCCCAAATGATTAGTGGAGTTGGGAGAACGGTAGAGACAACGGATGAATTTGACAGAATGAGGTAGAGAGATTTTAAGCCAGAGAAAATCAAAGAGGAGATTCAAATTATAAGTCTCTGACAATTAATATCGGAACGTACATATGCACAAGTATCACCTTTGAGGCGAAAGGATCATACAGCGAATAATTTGGGTGACTGAGATGAGCAGTAGTTGAATCAACTGATAACTGAGATTCTGTCAGAAAAAGTACATGGGGTTTGGCAGACTGCAAGTGGACATCGCTGAGATTAGAATTCGAACCAAGTATATTTGTGAAATGATTAGGAAGTGATTGGGAGGTTTAAATCCTTTCGCAGATAAGCTTACTATATTAGTTTGACAATTCATGGCGTATTCAATAGTAAGAAAAAGTGGGTGGGACATGCTGTATGAAGTAATGAAATTTTTAGATATGGCGTACATGTGGTAAGAATATACCCAGATCCTTGACATAATGTGGCCTTGAAAATGCCCACCGAATACACACTACTCGGACTCCCTCCAGTATCTGGCAGAGTACAGGTAGCAAGATTATACACTAGCTGATCCGGAAGCCTCCTAGAGAGTTACAAATAGTATAATTTTAAGTAGTTTTCACCAACTGTATGTTGAAATGACAAAATAAAACGAAAGCCAAAATTTTGATAACTTTATAATTAAGCTTACAATAAATTACTATTTACAGTATTAAACAATTAAAATACCAGGTTAAAAGCGATAAAATATCTGTAAAACAAACAAAATATCATAAAATACAATAAATTATACCAGATTAAAAGCGATAAAATATCTGAAGCTTTCGAAGGCTCCGCCTTCTTTCTCAACAGTACGCTTTTTACTTTACAGTGCAACTTTAAATACCCGTTGGTTCACGGCACATGGCACGTGCACTGTTGTCGTGCTTGTCGGAACCGGAAGTGGCTTGGGAGCGTGTCAGGTGGAATCGTTCATCCCCTCTAAGGATCACTGCCTCAAAGAGAGGATGGATACTCATACCCCTGTCTCTATTAATATTGTTCTCAATGGAACTAATCCGCACGCTCTTGAGCCACATGCGGTCCCAAAACCTATGCGCCTGGTCAATGATAACTGCTTCGTCCGGGAAGATATGGTGCTGCTTCTCCCAAAAGTGTTCAGCCATGGCGGATTTTCCGTACTCTTAATTCCTTATCGCCTTTGTGTGCTCCCCCAGACGATCCTTGAGATGCCGCTTTGTTTCCCCCCACATAACATTCCCCCAATCCGGGCACTTAATGCTATAGACGACCCCACTTGTATTTTCGTTTGAAATGGAGTCTTTCACCTGTGACACAACTGTGTGCAGCTTCTGACCTGGAAGCTGCACTCATCGCGTCTGGTAGTTTCGTAATACCCGAGCTATACGCTCGGTTAAACCCGGATAATAGGGAATGTATGCGGTGGCTACCGGCGTAAAAGACTTGCCTCTCTTCTGTTCTCCTCTAATATATTTCTCTATGATCCTCTGGGGGGGGGGTAGCCATAGCCACACTTCAGGAGATCCGCTGTGATGCGCTCATACTCTTTCTTTCTATCCTCGGAGGTACTACAATGTGACTTTGCCCTGTCTGTTAGTGCTCTAATCACACTATTCTTGTGATTGTTGGCCTGAGCTGAATTATAATGTGAATATTGGCCTTTACACATGGGTTTTCTATAAACTTTTGTCTTTAGACACGGGCCTTCTCTATAGACTAACACATCCAAGAACAGCAAAGCCCCTCCTTCTTCTACCTCCCAGGTGAATTGTATGAACGGGGAGAAGCCATTTAGAAAATTTAACACCTCATCTTCCCTCCCCTTTCGAATAATTGAGAACGCATCATCAACGTATCTCTTCCACGGACCCATAGGGAGAACCATGTCACTAAATAATCTAACCTCGAGCTCCTCCATAGCCAGATTAGCTATAATTGCACTAATGAGGGAGCCCATAGCTGCATCATGAACCTGCTTATACATAGTGTCTCAAAACACCATGGTGATGCTTGAGAGACATTAATTCTATGCCCTTACAAATATCTTCCAAACTTAGTTGTGTCCTACTGCTTAAGGTGGTATCTCTCTGTAGGACCATGTGTGCACATTGCACACCATGGTCAATTGGAATACATGTAGACATCTCTGTTTACATATCACTGCCTCAAAGAGGGGATGGATACTCATCACCTCTTTGAGGCAGTGATCCTTAGAGGGGATGAACGATTCCACCTGATGTGCTCCTGAGCCACTTCCGGTTCCGACAAGCACGACAACAGTGCACGTGCCATGTGCCGTAAACCTACAGGTATTTAAAGTTGCACTGTAAAGTTAAAACCGTACTTTTGAGAAAGAAGGCAGAGCCTTTGAAAGCTTCAGATATTTATCGCTTTTAACCTGGTATAATTTATTGTATTTTATGATATTTTGTTTATTTTACAGATATTTTATCTCTTTTAACTTGGTATTTTAATTGTTTTATACTGTAAATAGTAATTTATTGTAAGCTTAATTATAAAGTTATCAAAATTTTGGCTTTCGTTTTATTTTGTCATTTTCAACATACGGGTGGTGAAAAATACTTAAAATTATATTATGAATTTACCCAACCCCAGAGGCCTATTTGGAGAGTTATCAATAGGTTCGGTCCGGTGTACTAACTGGCGGTCAACATCATGATATAATTGGATGAAATAATGCAATGATCTTCCATAATCAAATGAATCATTTGGATGATTTGAGTATAATTGAATGATTTGCTCTAATTTAAATAATCTCTCAATGTTATGATCTCTCAATTATGCCCAACACCTATTATATGTATATTATGTAGTTTGTAAAAGTTAACATTATTAATTTATTGGTCATGGTGAGAGCAATTTATTCTAAATGTCCACAGTATGGTTAATTTAAGAGTATATTTAATATTTTCAAATTAACTATTAGTTGCTAATCATATTGTGTTTATCCACTATATGTACTAGTGACTTTGATTAGCTGTTAATACACTAAGTAATTTTGATTACTGTTGTGCGTAATTGAATTCCTTCAAATAACAAAAATTAGAAATAACTAATATAAATTCATGATTAGAAATAACTTTTGAAATTTTGCAGATTCTATGATTTAATGATTCACTAATGATTAAGATTTGATAGTTCACTATTGCTCAAAAATTAATGTAAATGCATATTTATAAGGCAATTGTAAGACCACATTTGAAATACTGTGTTCAAGTATGGAGACCTCATCTGAAAAAATACATTCAGCTTCAGCTTTGAAAGGGTCCAAAGAATGGCAACCCGAATGGTTGAGATTGGCAGAAGTACAACATATGAGGAGAAACTCCAATTATATCGGCTACAGGTCACCTCAGAGGTGACCTATTGAGGTTTACAAGGCTCGGAAAGAGATTAGTAAAATCAGTGAAAGTGGAATTATCACTGTTATAAAGAATTGCAGAACTAGGGGTCATAAATTCGAATTACAGGGCTTGAAGTTTAGATTAGATTGTAGGAAGTTTTATTTTAGCCAGTGAATCACACTGATTGTTGGAACAAGTTGTTACCCTTGCACGTATAGTTATTATTACTATAATATGCCAATGATTATTGATTTAATGGTCCAAGTCTGGATTAAAATAAAACAAACTTTTTTTTTCCAGCTAAAAATTAGAAAATCTGATATTGAAAATGGAGAGTTAACAGACTTGAAAATGAAAGAAAGTGACAAAGTATTTCAGGTTAATATTGATACTTCAATCATTAGAAACTGTACCCTTGTTACTTTTTTCATTATGGGATTGCTTTGTTAATTTAATATATCATTCTGGAACTCATTATTTTCAATATACCGCAGATTTTTAGATTTAAAACACACATTTCATGCACAACATTTTATTATGATTTAATTCTTTTATGTACATTAAAATCTTGGTATTTATTCTTCAAGTAGTGTAGACTGTGTTTTTTTTTTTTTTTTTTGTTTTTTTTATAATTCCTTAGTTATCTCTTGCAAATTGAATTACGTATTTATAACCCTTCCCACATTTTATGAATGGTATGTATGTAATGGTTCTGTTGTTAAATTTTTGTATTCCATGTTCTACATGGAATCAATTTCTGATAATATGTTATCAGAAATTATCAGAATAATTTCTGATGACATGTACCCCATTTTTAAAGTACCAAATATAAAAAAAAAAATGTGTGATACATTAGTTTAACATGGTATGTGCATAAATTATTCATACGTGTATTTTTCAGTTTTACATTACTTTTTTCCATGAATCATATTTGTTATTCATTTTATATATTAATTAGGCCAGACTCTAAATCTGAAGAAGCAAGAATCCTAAAATGCTGTATAGCTTTTAGGCAGAAACTTGTAGAATTAAACCAAAGAATAATGAAAGAGATACAGCATCATTTAACAGCAGCTGTAGAAAATGTTATATCTGGAATTAGATATCAAAGAGTGCAGCATGATGGCCCCAGACTCAGAGAATTGAATGCTAAGAATCCCCTTGTTCCACCGTAAGTAATCAAATTTTGATTTATTAGCATATATCTTCATAAGAGTGACTTATCCTTAAAGACATACAACAAGCTTTTCATGTGTTTTGTTGAAGGTTTTATTTTAAAAAAGTTTGTAAAAATGTAAAAGTTGCAGGTAATATTTTTATATATCTTTCGATATTTAGGTATGTTAGCATATATAGACTTATTGTCTTCACCATGTCCACATGTTGTAACTCAACTCTTAGTGGATGAATTTTCATGAAATTTTATATATGGCGCTTTAAGAAAAAGATTTGTGAAGCCATCACAAATTTTATTAAAAGCTATTGATTTTAATGAAATAGAAACTTAGCAATTATTATTTACTTTTTTTTTTTTTTTTTTTTTTTTAATACCTATCATACAGGCTATCAATATCTATATATATATATATATATATTGTACGGTTTTCTCCCCAGAAAATTTTGCCAGCCGGGTGACATTATGAAGTAGCTGGGTGGGAAAGTGTAGTACTTTGCAATATTATAAAAATTTCTGTTATTTATAAATGTGACTTAAGCGATCCAGAGCAAAAATTAATTGTATAATTTAATATTATATGCTCCTGTTGCATCGATCTTGATTGCATAGTATGTTCAAATTAATACTGATTGAAATCAGTGAGCAGTGCCACGAGAATCGCTTAAATCTTAGCTAGGCTGTCAGTTAAATTCACAGGGCGGTGTGCCCATTCGATAAGTCCTGGGGAGAATGTAGATGAAGCATTGAATATTATGTTTGTTGCTGTGTGCTTATTGGATTAATGAATGGGTCATATGGCTAATGTGCAGAAGAGAAATTATAATAATAAAATTATTATAAAAATTATTATTATATTAGCCACAGCAGAAATATGAAATATGCTTTATCTTTCAACTGTTATTAAAAGTCAGGAAGAAATAAGTGCATTTCATTGTTGACTGCTTGCTATGATCTGAGGTATCTGTTGGTATTTGTTTATTTCATTAAATCAAAGAAGATCCACAAAATGCATTTCAGTTTTTTAATAAGTAAAATATTACTACATGTTGAGTGAATACATCTCACAACATATTTTTCTTATGTTATGTTATATATGCAGTAAAGTGAAAACTACTTTTATGTACAATTAAATAATTATTAGTAAGTAATTTATAATGAGATAATTAGTTAATTACTTTCACTACTATAAATCACATAAAGAGAAAAACATTCAACTAATTTAAGAAATAAAAATTGAACTGAACACTAATGTACTGTGTGCATTTCTTAGCTTTTTATGTGATGTGTGTGCAACATAAGAACCACAAACTGTAGGTCATATGTTGCACATACATCACACCCAAAAACTAACCAACCAATCAATCAATATGTTGGATGCACATCACACCTAAAAACCAACAGCAGCAACAGCTAGACTGTCTAGTTGTTGTTACTGTTGGTTTTTAGGAGCATCAGCAACTTAAACCATATTTCTCTTTGCATGATATGTCTATACAAGTGTGTGCTTGTGGATGGATATGCATGTTGTGCAGGCTGAAAAACTTGAAATAACTCATGGGGAGGGGCCTTATTCCCTATGCCAGAGATTGGCTAACTAGCTATGATTGAAGAGACCTTTAGAAATTACTCCAGTCATTAAGAGGATTTGAACCAAAGCTTTTCAAAAAGTAAAAACTGGCAAAACCACAATATCATAACTGAGGGTACTTTATCTGGCTTTGAATTTGTTTTTATCATATTTACAAGCCATGAGTTTATAGATATATCTGTTGCAGACAGGCATATCTGTTATCAAAATTTTTGATATATCTCATCCTTTGGCTTTTAATCATTCTTTAAATGAGCTGTTTTCTTTACAGGTTTTATCCATCCAAAAATAAACTATTCACACATTTTACACCATGATAAATAATTTTAATAAACAAGCATTACATTACAAACCCATTCCTCAGTTCTTGTTCACATATATAATGTGTCAGAACAAGGATTATACAAATTGACCTTTTCTGACTGCTGACATCATATTGTATTAAGATGCCAGACCCTGCCAAGATAGATGGCCTTAAGGGTTAAAAGTTGATATACTCATACAGATGTTATTGATAATATAAAGTTGAATAAGGATGTTTAATGACAATGTTGTGTTGTATATGGTATTCAAGTTATGAAAAAAGTTAGGATGAAATATGAGTATGAGTTGTTTTCAATCTGGTTGTTTGCTGTTGTTTTTTTGGTTTTTAGGAGCATTAGCAACTAAGGCCATATTGCTCTGGGATATGCGGTGGTCATTTCCTGACTTTTCTGCATCCTCCGTATTTGGTGGTGACGGGCTCGAACCCCAGTCTAATCAAGAAGCGTGTACTAGCACTGCTGCTCCTTCCCACCTGGCTACAGAGGTACCTGTTTCAATCTGGTGTCTATGTTCTTACAGCCTCATGTTTCCCAGTACTCCTCCCCACCATGCTCCATTAGCCTCTACTTAATTTTACTGTTGAAAAGTCCAGTCCATTCTACAGTTACCCTATATTTACCTCATTGCATTCCAATTCATGTTCTGCCAATTTGAAACCTTTAGTGTGTTTCCTTTGGCTACATGTTTGTTTTGGTCATTATATGTGTTTGAAATTTTGCTCCAGTCTCACCTATGTATGCTTTACCACATTTACACATATTTTTGTATATTATATGCCTTCTATTTACAATCTCTAGTCTTCAGATCTTTGAATCAGTCCCCATCTTATTAATCAATTTAAAGTTCACTTCAAGCCCTTGCTTTTTATAGATTCGTTTGGTTTTTTTTTTTTTTTTTTTGCTAATACTTTATATGTATGGAATTGTTACTACTATTTTGTAATCAAAATTGCATATTTTGCTATTATTTTTGTTAACATATTTTTCAATTGTGTTTTTGATTAAACTACTTGGGTACTCATTATTTAATAATAATCATTAATAGTGCTGAAATCCTCTGAAATTCTTTTGCAGTTATTGCAAATTTTCAAATATCTATTCAATAACATTTTAATAATACCTGTTTTAATTTTGTGTGGGTGATTAGACACAAAGTTAATGTATTGGCCTGAATCTGTTAACTTTCTGTACACCTGAGAACATAACCTGTCATTCTCTTTAATCACTAGGACGTCCAAAAGAGGCAGGCTATTATTGGCCCCTATCTCAAGCTTAAACTTAATGGTCTGACAAATGCTCTTTACATATTATTTGAATTTAGGTAGTTCTTCCTGTCCAGATTCCCAAATTATGAAAACATCATCAATGATACAGACCCATAGGAGGTCTTAGGGGACTGCCAGACGGCTGCCCATCGAAGTTCTCCATAAATTGATCTATACGATTCTGTTTGGTAATATCATATTGGTTTATGGCACTGTTACTTCTCAACCTGTGATTTTTCTTTCTGTGATAATATCTTGATCTACTGGAATGTTATTAAATGTTTCATTAACATCAAGACTTGATAAAATATCCCCTTTTTTTATGTGTTCTTGTTTGATTACTTTGATGAATTCCTCCAAATGTATGATTATGTTCTTCTTGAACAGCTATAAAACTTTTACCACCTATTTGGCTAAATTCTATGACAGCCCAAACTTATTACTCATCATGGGCCTTTTGGGGACTTCAGTATTTGTGGGCCTAATAAAATTGAGTGTTCTTTTGTTGTTGTTTTGTTTTCTAATAACATTTACATGGCTTTCATGATACACCTTTCTCTAGCTTTGGTCCACTATTTCTTAATTTCTCTGTGCATTCCCGGATGTCTAATATGGTCTATTATTTTGGTAATGTAATTTGATTTATTTACTGTGTCAGTAGTATTGTCTCCATCAGCTGTTATTATCTTTATAGTTTCATGTTTTTAAAATTTTTAATACCTTCTGTTAATCTCTTATCAAGTTATGTTTAATTTTTTTTTTTTTTTTTTTTATGTAAGCCCCAAACACAAGAGGAATTAGAACCTATACTACTTAGTACCGTGCTTGGGATGGAGGTTGAGAAGACAAAAGAATATATTTGTTGACATTGGACGAACTTCTGTAGACTCTAATTTTCAGGAAATACATACGAAGGAAGGTTGTTCTAGAAAACGGCAGTTGAATGAATAAATGAGGAAGATGAAAAGTTAGTTCTGTGAGTTTAAAGTTGGACAGCAAATGGATGTTGGCTGGGTGGTGGCATGTGTTCTAACTATTTTGAAACAGAGTGGGCATTATAGAAGCCAATTCAGAAGAACAGTGCCCACGGAAATATCTGTACAAGAGGCATGCAGTAGAAACAATTAGTCTATGAGACAACGAGTGGAAAGACTCTGTTAGAGATGCATCATTAATTAACCTAACTGCCTTCTTCTGAATGGAATCAAGAAGCCTGAGAGAGGTTTTGGGGGCACCACCCCAGATGTGGGAACAATATTCCATGGCAGGGCGGATTTACGATTTATACAGAGTGAGCAGCTGTTTGGAAGAAAAGTAACGCCGAGAGTGAAAGAGAAAACAAAACCAAGTTTTTTAGATGCAGAGGAAGCAATATTTGTAATGTGCTTGTGCCAAGAAAGATTAGAAGTCAGGGTAATCCCCAAAAGAGATATATCATTTTGCCTAGAAATCGGAGTGTCACTAAATATAAGCATAGGAGCAGAAGAATCCTTTTTGCGAGATATAAGACAAGACTGAGTTTTAGAATGGTTGAAATCAACTAAGTTGTCTTTGCCCCACTGAAGAATTACCCGAAGATCGGCATTTAAGGAATTGGTAGCAGATTTTCGAGAAGTTGAATGATTGAGCAGGGCAAGGTTTCTCAAAATGGAAAGTGGAATGCAATGTGCTATCATCGGCAAAACTGTGGATAGGATTTTCATTCAATGGAAGAAGGTCATTAATATACAAGAGGAAAACAGTGGGGGAAAGAACTGGACCTTGGGGGACACCGGCATTAGTGGAGAAGTTAGAAGACAGAGAGCCATCTACCATCACCCTCAGTGAGCGATCAGAGAGAAAACTGGATAACCAATTACAAAAAACAGTTGGCAAACCATAAGATTGGAAGCTTGTTTTGAAGACCGTTATGCCAAACACAATTGAAAGCCTTTGAGATGTCAAGAGCAACTGCTTGTGTTTCACTGAACTTTTTCATTGAATTAGTCCATAAATGGGTAACATAAGCCAGAATATCACCAGTGGATCGACACTGATGGAATCCATACTGGCGATCGTTGATCAAATGGAAGGTTTTTAGGTAGTTTAAAAAGAGTTGGTGGTTAATTGATTTCTCCATTACTTTAGAAAGAGTAGAAGTAATTGCAATGGGATGATAATTGGATGGGAGGGATTTGTCACCGTTTTCAGGAACTGACTGGATATGAGCAAATTTCAAGCAGAAGAAAAAACACGTTTGGAATAAGAAAGTGAAAAAAGACGGTAAAGAACAGGAGTAAGTTCAGAAGCACAGGTTTTGAGAACAAGTGGAGAAATACCATCGGGACCTGGAGCTTTCTTAGCATCAAGATTTATCAAAATCCTTCTGACATCCTTTTGATGGAAGGCCACAGGAGGCATTGAATGGAGTGTGTTGGAAATGGTGGGAGGTGTTTTACCAAGATCATTAATACATGAGTTGGAAGAAAAATAGGATGCTAGCAGGTCAGCTTTATCCTTGGCTGAAGTGACAACAGAACCATCTGGTTTGGACAGAGGTGGGAGCAGAGATGGGGAAAAGTTGCGGCCAATAGCTTTGGCAAGAGACCAGAATGCTCGGCTACCATTAGGGCAAGAAGCAAGTTTTCTACTCTTAGCCTGTTCAAACTCTAGTTTGGACCGATTAATAACTGCTTTACAATTGTTACGAGCTTTGGTGTAGGTAGAAAACGAAACTGAAGAATTAGAAACAAGCCAATTACGATATGCAACATTCTTCTCTTGGCCCCGAGTGCCAAGCGAGTGATCTAGCGATTTATAAAGCAAATTTGAAAGCGTTTTTCTAAAGAGAAGTTGTTAAAGAGATTTCCAAAGGCTTTACTTTCAAAGTTATTTATTTTCTGGCTCTTTGTAAATAAAGAAGGAAGCCTCCTACAAGAAAGGAAAGACACCTTTCTTTTGTATATATAACTACTTTTCTAACACACTAACCACTAACCTTTTATCGCTTGGTCGCTGGTGGCACCGCTCCTGCCTCCACATGGCGGGGCCAATAACCTGGGGGATAAATCAGCCCTCGGGGCTAAAAGGAGTAGAAATGGAAACGAATGAATTTCCACGTCTAGAGCCCAAGAGTGCTCAATATGACAATCGTGAACCCGACCATGACTTCTCTACCTCGAAGAGAATGAAAAAAGATGCAGGCAGACAGGAATCACCAGCCTTCCTGATTATCCATTCTCTGTCGGCACAGCCTGTTAGCAAGCTCTCCCCTTTCATCATCCGACAATGCCTTGAACATGCAGCATCATCACCAAAAATGGTGAAACGTCTCCAATCCTAGGACTTGTCAATAGAGACTTCTCTCCCAAGACACTCTGAACAACTACTGAAACTCACCACTTTAAGCGGAATTCCAATACAAGTCACTCCACATAACACCCTGAATTCATCCAAAGGAGTGATTACTGAGTGGGATCTACTGAACGTGTCTGAAGAAGAAATAGTACAAGAACTAAAGACACAAAATGTAACTCAATCAAAAAGAATCATGATACGAAAAGATGGTACCTTAGTCCCAACACGTAACATAATTCTAACTTTGAATACACCGAATCTACCAGCATCAGTCAAAGCAGGTTAAATTGCCGTGTTCGACCCTTTATCCCAAATCCCCTAAGATGCTACAAATGCCAGAAATTTGGTCACTCCCAGACAGCATGCCGTGGCGTTTCAACATGTCCAAACTGTGGCTCCACAACTCATACCCAGTTAGAATGCAAAGCACAAACTCCACAGTGTCCTAATTGCAGGGGAAGCCATCCAGCATACTCTAAAGAATGTGATCTATGGAAGATAGGCAAACAAATTCAAAAATATAAGACTGAAAATAAAGTCTCCTATCAAGAAGCTAGGAAACAAATTAAACTAATCATGCCAAATAGCTCTTATGCCTCGATTATCCACTCTCACCAATCAGTAGCATGTCAGACGGAAGTGTCACTCTCTCCAGATAAATCGATTGCAGACTGGGCTTGATCAGTTCTATCGACCCAGCCTACATCAAAGCCAAACACAGTTGATCAAAGTATGAATACAGCTATCACAATTCCAACCCAAATCATAACCCAAGGTAAAGTAACAGAAAAACCTCAAAAATCAGATCCTGTCGAGGTTAATCAACCACCCTCAACAAGGATGGATACTGACGATACGATTACCCAAGACCTTCTTGAATTACATGCAGATGATGAAATGGAAGATAGCAATAATTCAACACGCCCCAATTTCCCCAGAAAAGAAAAACCTAAGCTGGATCGTCACAAACAACCCACTTATAAAAAGCAGTCAGATTCATCCCCCTCTTTCAAATCCAAATAATGGAACAGATCATCCAGTGGAACTGTAGAGGCCTTTGCAACATCGATGATATCCATGAATTAATTCACCAATACCGACCTCTTGCAATGTGCTTGCAGGAAACGAATTTGACACCTCGGATCTCAATCAAAATCAAAAATTATACCTTGTTTAGACAAGACAGAGCTGGCACTAACAGTGCTCACGGAGGAGTAGCAATACTCGTGGATTCAAGCATCCCCTCCGGAACCATCCATTTACAAACCTCCTTAGAAGCTGTTGCCACTCTCGTTGTAAATGGTATTACACTGACACTGGTTTCAATCTACCTTCCACCAAATCATCAATATACCATTCAGGAAATTGAAGATCTTGTCTTGCAGTTACCATCTCCATTTTGTATACTAGGAGACTTTAATGCCCACCATCCAATATGGTGTTCCGCTACATCAGACAGACGAGGGAAGCTTATTGAAATGTTGATAGACAGGCAGAATTTAACTTTACTAAATACTGGCACTCCCACGTATATCCATCTCCCTACAGGTACAACTTCTGCAATAGACCTTACCATTTGTTCCCCAATCCTCTTTCCAAGTATAGATTGGTTAACTCTAAGCGATCCTTATAGCAGCGACCACTATCCCATAATCTGCAAAATTCAAACATCCTGTTCCTTCCCAACAGAAAATCCAATTAAATGGAAATTTTCAAGAGCTGATTGGACAAAATACAGAATGCACATATCATTTGACAACTACATCATTCAGTCCTGCTCCATCGACAGTGTTACTGAACACATCACAAATCAAATTCTGACAGCCGCATCCGCTGCCATTCCTTAATATCAAGTAAGAAATAGACGAAAAACAAATTATTGGTGGAATGAAGACTGCAACCATGCGAAAAAAGAGAAAAACAAAGCGTGGAACCTTTTCCGCAAACACCCAACCACCTCCAGTCTTATTAGTTATAAACGTCTTAGAGCAAAAGCTCGTTACATCAGACGTAAAGCGAAAAAAGAAAATTGGATTAAATTTGCCTCGTCAGTAAATAAAAATACTGATAATTAGATTAATGTGGAGAAAAATAAAATGTTTAAACAGTAAATTCCCTCCTTTATCCACCCCACTACTGAACTGGAATGGACAGGAGCTTACTACCCCTACAGAAATATCAAATGCACTGGGAACCACATTTTCTCAGTTGTCCTCTTCTATCGCCTATGATCAAACATTTTAAAAACTTAAAACAATTGCAGAGAAATCCAGACTAAATTTCACTGACAATTCCGCTTTGCCTTATAATAAACCATTTACCATGCTTGAGCTACAACAATCCCTTAACAACTCAAGAAACAGTGCTGCTGGCCCAGATGGGATATACTATGTAATGTTGCGAAATTTGGATCAGAGATCACTCTCATTACTGCTCATATTTTTCAATCGCATTTTTCCCGAACATACCTTCCCAAGTTCCGGGAGTCATTCTTATGTACTAGCAATTGCAAAGCCCGGTAAAGATCTTATTAGTTATAAATGTCTTAGAGCAAAAGCTCGTTACATCAGACGTAAAGCGAAAAAAGAAAATTGGATTAAATTCGCCTCGTCAGTAAATAAAAATACTGATAATTAGATTAATGTGGAGAAAAATAAAATGTTTAAACAGTAAATTCCCTCCTTTATCCACCCCACTACTGAACTGGAATGGACAGGAGCTTACTACCCCTACAGAAATATCAAATGCACTGGGAACCACATTTTCTCAGTTGTCCTCTTCTATCGCCTATGATCAAACATTTTAAAAACTTAAAACAATTGCAGAGAAATCCAGACTAAATTTCACTGACAATTCCGCTTTGCCTTATAATAAACCATTTACCATGCTTGAGCTACAACAATCCCTTAACAACTCAAGAAACAGTGCTGCTGGCCCAGATGGGATATACTATGTAATGTTGCGAAATTTGGATCAGAGATCACTCTCATTACTGCTCATATTTTTCAATCGCATTTTTCCCGAACATACCTTCCCAAGTTCCGGGAGTCATTCTTATGTACTAGCAATTGCAAAGCCCGGTAAAGATCTTATTAGTTATAAACGTCTTAGAGCAAAAGCTCGTTACATCAGACGTAAAGCGAAAAAAGAAAATTGGATTAAATTCGCCTCGTCAGTAAATAAAAATACTGATAATTAGATTAATGTGGAGAAAAATAAAATGTTTAAACAGTAAATTCCCTCCTTTATCCACCCCACTACTGAACTGGAATGGACAGGAGCTTACTACCCCTACAGAAATATCAAATGCACTGGGAACCACATTTTCTCAGTTGTCCTCTTCTATTGCCTATGATCAAACATTTCAAAAACTTAAAACAATTGCAAAGAAATCCAGACTAAATTTCACTGACAATACTTTAACAACTCAAGAAACAGTGCTGCTGGCCCAGATGGGATATACTATGTAATGTTGCGAAATTTGGATCAGAGATCACTCTCATTACTGCTCATATTTTTCAATCGCATTTTTCCCGAACATACCTTCCCAAGTTCCTGGAGTCATTCTTATGTACTAGCAATTGCAAAGCCCGGTAAAGATCATTCTGTTCTGCAAAATTACAGACCAATATCCCTTACCAGCTGTCTAAGCAAAACCCTAGAGAAAATGTTACATCGCTGTCTCACTTGGTTCCTGGAGTCCCGAAACTTGATTAACAACAACCAATTTGGATTCCGGAAAAATCGATCTTCATTGGATCTCATGATCAAAACCGAGACAAACATTAGAAATGCTTTTGTCAAGAAGGAACATCTCGTAATGGTCTGTCTTGATGTTGAGAAAACCCTTGACACTACTTGGCGATTCGGCCTCTTAAAAGATCTGCATTCTCTTGGCCTGAGAGGTAATTTATCATACTTTATCAAAAATTTTCTACATCAGAGATCCTTTCAAGTTCGTTACCGGGGAACCCTCTCTAATATCTTTGCCCAAGAAGAAGGAATTCCGCAAGGGTCGGTTCTCAGTGCCACATTATTTGCAATGAGAATGAACCACATAATTGAACTCATTCCGAAAACTGTAGATTCCTACCTCTTTGCAGATGATCTCTCAATATCCTGTCATTCTCAAAACATGCATTATATTGAACGCCAGCTACAAATATCAATTAATCGCATCCTGACATGGATGACACAAAATGGTTATAGACTGTCCAGCCAGAAATCTGCTGCCATACACATCTGTAACAGACGCAATATGCATCCTGAGCCCAAGCTCCACTTGAATAACCATCCTCTTCCCATAGCTAATTGTATTCGTTTACTAGGATTATTTTTCGACAGCAAGTTAAACTTCCAAAAACACGTTGAATATCTCCAGACAAACTGTCAAAAGAAACTGAACGTACTCAGAGTTTTATCAGCGACAACATGGGGAGCAGATCGTTACACCCTGCTTCACCTATACAGAACCATAATTAGATCACGCCTGGACTACGGGGTGCCTGTTTTTGATTCTGCTAGGGAGAGTGTTTTGTCTCGCCTCAACCCTATTCAACATTTAGCTCTTAGATCAGCATTAGGTGCGTTCAGAACATCTCCAGTGCAAAGTTTATATATTGAAGCCCATGAACCTCCTCTAAATATCAGGAGAAAGATGTTGCTGTTAAACTATGCAATCAAGATCCAAAGCCAGGTAACCCATCCTAATTGGTCAATACTTCATGATCTGCTGTATATGACCCTGTATAGAAACAAACCACAGACAGTTCGGCCTGCTGGTATTAGGCTAAAACATCTAACAGAAGATTGGGATATACACTTCGATAAAATCTTGCAAGATCCTATAGATCCTGACCCTCCATGGTCTGTCATCATGCCATGTTGTGACAAGTATTTCCATCAGTGGGGTAAACACTGTCTATCAGACTTTACCATCCAACAGCTGCACACTGAACATGCTCAACATTATCCTGACTTCGCTAAAATATATACAGATGGATCGAAATCCGAGAGTGGATCGGGTGCAGCAGTGGTACTCCCTGATAAAATAGTTTCTCAATCTCTTCCGACAGAGTGTAGTAGCTACACAACTGAATTATTTGCCATAATGCTTGCATTAGAAAATGTCTTCCATATGTCAATTCAAAAGAGCATAATATACACAGACTCGCAAGGTTCCGTATTAGCATTGCAAAACAATTCCCCACCTACTCATCCGATATTAAAGCTCATCAAAACACAGTTGATATGTCTTAGAGAGCATCAGCAAAAGGTTATCTTCTGCTGGATCCCAGGCCATACCGGAATACCACATCGTGGTATTCCGATATGACAGGAATATGACAGGAATGAAATTGCAGATGATGCTGCCAAAAATCCATCCAGCCCAGCCCCAACAAATTCGCTAGTACCCGTCACAGATTATAAAATGAATATACAAAGAATATGTAAAGATCAATGGACTCTTCAGTGGCAAACACAATTCCATAATAAACTATTCCAAATAAAACCCATACCAAAATTATGGGCTTCTAGCTCTATAGCAAACAGACAAGAAGAAGTAATTCTAGCCAGAGCCAGAATCGGTCATACTCATTTAACCCATCTGTTTCTTTTGTCAGGAAATGATCCTCCCCAGTGTAATCATTGTCATACACCACTCACAGTCAAACACATACTTCTGGACTGTACTCTATATAATAATGCTCGACTAATGTCTTTCAATTCTCTGTCAAATTTAAAGGAACCTTTATCACTTCGCCATATCATAGGTGAAAATTCAAATCTTGCAGAATTCTTCTCCTTTCTAAAACGAATAAGATTGTATAACCGTATTTAACTCCTTCTAAATCAACAAACACAGACTGTATGCATCACTTCCATAAGTGCAATATGGCCTAAGTAGCCATTGCACTTTAAACCCCAACAACAACAATTCTTCTCTTGAACAGCCTTAGCACATTTATTGGAAAACCAAGGTTTAGATAAAGGATGAGATTTTAAAGTGGAGTGTGGGATAAAGGATTCCATTCCTGCAAGAATAATTTCATTGACATGAACTGAGAAAACATTGACATCAGAAGTTTTGAAACAGTTATCCGACCAAGGAAAAGAAGAAAAGAAATCTATCAGGTCATCCCATTTTCCATTCTTGTAATGTCAAACAATATGAGGTTGGGAATAGCCATGAGATAAAGGCTCCATTGGAGAAGAGACAATCACCAAGTTGTGATCTGAGGTGCCTAATAGACCACTCACTTCGACCGTATACTTAGAAGAGTTGTTTGTAAGAAAAAGATCAAGCATGTTGGCTGTATGGTTAGGATTGTCCGGTATTCTTGTAGATAAATGAACAATCTGTGCAAGGTCATTAGTAATTGCAAAAGCCTCAGCATCTCGACCAGCTAGGTCGGTGTGACTAGAAAACAGAAGCCAGCTGGAGTTGTGAACATTTAAATTCACCAAGAAAAATTACCTCACTGTTAGGAAAGTTGGACTGGAGAAAGTCAAGTTGCAAAGAAAGGAAGTTAAAGAGCTACACAAGTGATTAGTGTAGTTGGGGGAATGGTAGAGGCAACAGATGAATTTGACACAATGAGGTAAAGTGATTTTAAGCTGGAGAAGATCGAAAAGAGGAGATTCCAAATTACCAAGTCTCTGACAGGGAATATTGGTGTGGACATATGCACAAGTACCACCTTTGAGGCGAAAGGAATCATAGAGCGAATAATTTGGGCAACTGAGATCAGCAGTAGTTGAATCAACCAATAACTGAGATTCTGTCAGAAAAAGTACATGGGGTTTGGCAGACTGCAAGTGGACATCGCTGAGATTAGAATTCGAACCAAGTATATTTGTGAAATGATTAGGAAGTGATTGGGAGGTTTAAATCCTTTCGCAGATAAGCTTACTCTATTAGTTTGACAATTCATGGTGTATTCAATTGTAAGAAAAAGTGGGTGGAACATGCTGTATGAAGCAATGAAATTTTTGGATATGGCTTACATGTGGTAAGAATATACCCAGATCCTTGACATAACGTGGCCTCGAAAATGCCCACCGCATACACACTACTCGGACTCCCTCCAGTATCTGGCAGAGTAGAGGTAGCAAGATTATACACTAGCTGATCTAGAAGCCTCCTATAGAGTATCGAATAGGTTTGGTCCAGTGTCCTCTGCTAACTAGCAGTGAACATCGTTTTAGAGCTGTACCCTCAAAATTTAAGGAAGATTGGATCTCGCCACAATGTTCATCATAACCTCAAAAGTCATCAGTCATACCATATGATGGAAGAGATGCGGAAGGGTTGACCAGAACTTAGCTCTGGAGACTAAACATGATTCCACCACTTCAAGCCTCTAATAAGCAAAGTGATGGTATTGCACCGGTTGATGAGAGTCATCTTTTTTTTTTTTTTTTTTTTTTTTATGAAAACCCAAAACACGAAAGGTATCAAAACCTATAGTACTTAGTACCGTGCATGGGTTGAAGGAGAAGTATGGGGGGAAGGGGGATGCCGGAAACTTTGCTCTAGAGACTAAACATGGGTTTCACCACTTCAAGCCTCCAATAAGCAAAGTGGTGGTATTTCACCGGTTGATGAAAGTCATCTACCACCTACAATAGTACTGCCTGGTAACACAGAGGGACGGCATTCCTCCATGTGGTGTGGGCACCACACCTCGATCACTGCTTACGTTGGTTCACACCTGGGTGGTCACCCACCATGTGCATGTGCATGGAGGTTATATCCAGGATTGCTAACAGTCCCACCATCATGAAGGTGCAAGCTGAGGATTTGGCTGACACAGACTATTCGGACTTTGCCGAAATTGGGTCCACTTGACTTGAGTGTCACCCAAATATCAGTTCCATCAGCGTTTTAGACTCCCAGGTAGCAAGTACAGCTTGTCTGGTATATCTGAGAGAATGTGTGTGACAACCTCAAGGACTGCTAAATTAAATGCTAAATTATGGTTTTATTTATTTAAAGTGTGCATAATTTCCTCATAAGTTTAGCTGTATCTTGTTCCTCCATTCCCTTGTCAGCTCCTTTTTCTATTAGCTGTTTAGAAAAATGTGAGGAGCATCCTGCAGTACAAGGATAGATATTTCTAGTATCTAGATAAGGTTAGAAAAAAAAAAAAAGAGAAAAAGAAAAGACTATGGAAAAGCTGACCAGAAAAATGAAGACCCCTATTTGACACCATGCTGGAGTTACTTCCCACCTGCATTCTTTTCTTTGTAAGAGAGTTTCCAATTCAGTTGTCGATATCAGTGATAGGGATCTCATAGTGCAGGAATTAAATGTTTTTTAGCTTGGAAACATTTAATTTTTGCATTTCACCTAGAAAATTTCCACTTATCAGAAGCTTTAGAACCAGGTTAATTTAAGTTTGAAGATAAAATATGCATACAAAAGCCAGGCATCAGCAACTTTGAGAGGATAATCATCCAGCAGGCCACTTTAAGGCCTTCCCTATAGGTCTGTTTGGTGGATGATATTTTCATAATTTGGGAACATGGAAAGGAAGGATTCCATTAATTCAAAGAATATCTAAATACCATTTATCAGACCATTAAGTTTAATCTTGAAATAAAACCAATAATAGCTTAGCTTTTTTAGATGTCCTAGTGACTAAAGAGAAAAATGGGTTATGTTCTCAGGTGTTTAGAAACCCAACGGATCCAGGCTGATACTTAAACTTTGCATTTAATCACCCACACAAAATTAAAACAAGTATTATTAAAATGTTGTTGAATAGATATTTGAAAATTGTGATAACTGCAAAAAAATTGCAGAGGAAATGAACACTATTAAAGGATTATTATTAAATAATAGGTACCCAAGTAATTTAATCAACAAGATCATAGAAAAATATTTTAACAACAAAAACAATAGCACAATGTGCAATATGGATTACAAAAGAGTAGTAGTAATTCTACATATAAAAGGTATTGGCAAAAAACAAAAAGAATCATAAAAAATAAGGGCTTGAAGTGTTCTTTAAGCGATTAATAAGATGGGAGGCTAATTCAAAGATCTGACACTGTAGTGTAATAGAAGACATATAATATACAAAAATATGTGAAAATGTGGGAAAGTATACTGAAAGTATAGGAAAGTATAGACGAGACTGGAACAATTTCAAACTTACATATAGATGATCCAACAAACACATAGCCAAAAGAAACACTAAAGAATATGAATTGTCAAAATGTCTTGGAATGCATTGAGGTATACTAAGTATAGTATAATAAGGGGGAAATCAACTTTGAAAAAAGAAAAATAAATTTGGACTTCAGAAAGGAACTTCTTCGAAAAACAAAGAGATGAGTTATAAGTGGAAAAAATGCCTGTCTAGAAGGAAAATAGCATCCTTGCAGTAACAGTACTTACAAAGAATAAGAAATGTTAGATTTGATAGAAAACAAATAATATATCTCAATGAAACATATTAGTATTTCTCGCACACAGTAAGAAGTTGTTGGCAACCGGAGAGTGAAAATGGTAACGCAAAGGGTTTGCGATTGATTATTATTCACCGCTGGTGGAGATAAAGTTTGTAAATGATGCCCTACTAATTTTTAAATTGAAACAGAAGAATTGTGACTATTATGATGATATGAACTTTGAAAACCTCAGCAAATGGATCAAAAAAAAATTCCTTCCCAACTATTATAGTAATGGACAATGCCAGCTATCATTCCATACAATATAATAAAAGCCAAATTAAGCTACTTTAAAAAAGAGATATACAGCATTGGCTACAGGAAAATGGTGTAGTGTTCAGTGATGATTTAAGGAAACCTGATCTCCTTTATTTAGTTAAAGCTTCTCAGAAAACCCAAATACAAAAGGCGCCTTTGTAGCCAGGTGGGAAGGAGCAGCAGGGCTTGGATCAGAGTACTGCAAAAACCTTGGGAGGTGCATTATGGCCACAGAAGCTGATGTGCCAACAACTAACTAAAACAAAAAAAAAAAAGCCCAATGTTGAGTCAGTTTGGTGTGACATAAGCACTGAGAAAAGTCATAGTAGGATTGTGTTACAGGCCTAATGACTCTGATAAGTACAGTAAACAACTGTACAGAGTACTAGAGTGGGCCAATAAATCAAATTGTCTTATAATGGGATTTTAACTTTCCAGATATTAACTGGAACTTGTGGTAGGCCACTCGCACGTTAGTAAGACTTTTGTAGATTTACTAGTTGACTGTTTTCAACAGCAGCATTTTCGAGAAGCAAACAGAGAGAGTAATACTCTTGAGTTGATTATCAGCAGTGATTATGCATACTTTATGGATCTGCAGAATAAAAGAACCACTAGATGGCAGTGATCACAGTGTACTGATGTGGGATTTACTTAACATCAGGGGTAAAGGGAAGAGTTTTTGCTTTTGTGAATGATTATGGTGGTCTTAGACAGTTTTTAAAGTTTATACTGTGGAACTAACTGATTATGTTACCAACAGAAAATTTTAAATGGGAAGCATTCAAAAAATTAATATTGGAAGCTACTAGGCTTTTCATACTAACTGAAAAATACTGTTCAAGGTTTACGCCTAAATGGATGTCAGTTGAACTAATGAAACTCGTGGCAGAGAAGAAAAGTGCATGGAATGCATATAAATTATCAGGCGACACAGAATCCTATGGTAGATATAGGCTAGTTTGTAATCAAGTCACAAAGGAGGTTAGGCAGGTGAAGGCAGATTACGAGAAATCTTTGGCAAAGAAAAACAGCAAAGACTTCTTTACTTATGTAAACTCTAGAAGGAAGGGGATGAATCAGATTGGTCCACTTAATATCAATCGTTTGACTGTTGATTATCCTGCTCATTTTGCTTACAAACTGAATGAGTATTTTGCATTTACATTCACATATGAAGAATTCTGTAGAGAACAGACATTTATCAAACTCTAATAGGGAAAGTTATTTAGAGTTATTGCAGTCTAAATGACTGCAATAACTGAGAGGAAAGTGGAGAAGAAATTGTTGAAGTCAAACGTAAGAAAGGCACCTGGAGTGGATGGGGTCTATCCAGTTATATTAAGGGAGGCAGCAAAGGAAGTATGCAAACCCTTAGCCACAATTATGAGAGCATCGTTGGATTCAGGGGGAGGTCCCTATGGACTGGAGAAGTGCAACTCTATCTCCACTTCACAAAGGGTGACACAAGTAATTACAGACCTGTAATTGCTTATGTCACTTAGTTTAACTTTTGTTCCAGGGAAAGTAATGGAGTTACTGGCTAAAGAAGCAATGCAGGATCATCTAGACAAAACTTCAGTTACAGTTCAGACACAGCATGGTTTTATTAAGGGGAAATCTTGTCTTATCACTTTGATTGGATACAATGATGTAGTCACAAAGGAACTGGATGCAAGAAACAATTTTGATGTCATATACAGGGATTTCAGGGATATTGTTGGACATGGAAGACTACTGTACAAATTGGAGCATTATGGTATTAATGGAAAGTTACTGCTGTGGATAATAGGATGATTGATTGGGAGAAGACAGAACATGATAATCAATTGATGCTGCCCATTGTCACATACATTATAAACGATGTATAAGTTACATTATAAATGATGCAAAGCTTGGCAGGTTTGTTAATGGCAGTAACAAACTAAGTATGATGCTGCAACAGAATCTGGAAAAGTTGGGCAGATGGACTGAGAGATGGCAACTGAAATTTAACATTGACAAATGCAAAGTACTGCATATGGGTAGCAGTAACCCATATGCAGTATTTTGCATTTGTCAATGTTAAATTTCATCTCATGTGTTAAATGTTAAATTTCATCTCAATTTTCATCTCTTGTGTACTGCATGTGGGTAGCAGTAACCCAATGACAACACACACACCTAGCGAATTATAGAGGGCACGTGTCAAGTTCACACAGTGCAAGCATATAAGGCTTGATGTTTGGCATCCGGGAACACAGTAACAGCCTCTGTCATGGGCAAAGCACGTGAGCTATCAGACCTAAAAAGGGCATGATCATTGGCTATTGGGCCAGCATTTCTGAAAAAGTGGACTTTGTGTGAAATGCTCACATGCTGCAGTGGTGAAAGTGTATCAAGACTGGACAAATGGGACAGTTTTTGAAGACCCGATATGCCAGTTGTGGAGCCCCATGTGCCATTGATCCCAGAGGTGAATGTCGATCAGCGTGCTACTGTTGCTCAACTGGCCGTCCAAATGAACCATGGGGCCACCAGAAAGGTCTCCAACACGACAGTGCAGCGAACCCTGTTGTGCATTGGGCTACAGAGCAGACGCTTGGTGACAGCACCCATGCTGACAGCCATTCATCGCAAACAACACTGTCAGCTTGCACAGCAATACCGACACTGGACCCCAGCTGAGTGGCAATGGGTGGCCTTCTCCGATGAGTCACGGTTTCTGCTCCACCGAATGGATGGGCAGCAGAGTATTAGGCGTGAAACCTCCGAGAACAGATACCTGGACTCGATTGTTGGCAGAAGGCAGGCAGTGGGGGTGACGTTATGGTCTGGGGAATGTTTTCATGGTATGGGTCCGCTGATACCTCTGGAGGGCACCCTGAACCAAAATGGTTACCTATCGATCGTTGCCGATCAGATACACCCGTACATGTTGACCGTGTTCCCTGGGGATGATGGTATCTGTCAGCAAGACAATGCGTCATGCCATTTCGCCAGAATTGTCTGTGAGTGGTTTGAGGAGCACGATGAAGATTTCAAGCTACTACATTGGCCTCCGAATTCCCTGGATCTTAACCCATTTGAAAATCTATGAAAATCTTGATCTACACATCAGACAGATGGATCCTCCACCAAGGAACCTACAGGAACTCCGGGGTGCACTGCAATCTGCATGGTCACAGACACCTGAGCAACCTTCCGCAAACTTATTGAGCTGGAACTTTTCTACAGACTGCGGACCCCAGTTTGGGAAATGCTGCCTTAGATATATCTGTGTAGACTACATCAACTTGAAGGTGGTTATCATGAACTTCAGAGATGTATTCCCAGAAAGGAAGCAAATTTGTGACTACTGACTTGCCACTGCAGAAACCATGTTGGTTCTGATCACATAAAGGGGCCTGAAGAATTCAAAGAGATATTTGTGTACTGCTGTGTCGAAGAGTTTAGCCAGGCTGTTTTGCAAGGATATGAGTCTGTATTCAGTTACATCATTTTTATCACCTTTTTTGAAAATTGGAACTATATTGACCTGCTTAAAGTACTTAGGATACTTCCCCAACCTAAGAGACAAGTTGAAGATCTAAAGTATGAAAGGTTTTAAGGTAATGACAGTCATTTTCCAAAATAAGCCAGGAATGTCATCTGGACTGCTAGTATAGTAATTTTTCATGCTTTTTAATGCTAACTTTATGCCTGTTAAAGATGATATCCTCATCAATCTCTTTATCACAGATGAAGGTTTAAAGGAAATGAGGCAGGTCTCGATGTATCATTTGTTTGGATACAAATGATACATTGAGACCTGCCTCAATATCATTTGTTTGGATTCGGGAAAAATGTTTGGCAAACTATTGAGCAATACTGAATTCATCCAATAAAAGAATTCCATCTGCGTTATGGAGTTGTACCTTTCTACTGGTTATATTTGTGGTTCATGAAATTCCAGAATGGTTTAATATCTCCTGTAAATAAGTAGACCAGCATTTCCCAAACTGTGTTCCACGAAAAACTAGTGTTCTGTGAGATGTGAACAAGTGTTCCGTGAAAAATCGTAATTAATAATAAAAAAATAATAATAATAAATTTTGCAAATTTGTAGTGTAGACCACTTTTGTATCATTATATAACATTTTTTTTTCAGTTATTATTATACTGGCATAGACTAATAATCAAATAGACTGCGGAAAATTTTATTTTGGTAAGCTTTTGCATAGAAATGTATAAGTAATGACATCAAGAAAAAGTAGCAATGTAGTGATCTAATCTGCCATTCAAATGCAAATTAGCCTGGAGTGCATGGGTAGAAGGAGAGGAGGAAGCGAACTGATATCATAACTAAACTCACTTCCTTGAATAATTATTTTTTTTGATAATTATTAGTATTTCGAAATATTATTATTAAAATATATGACTAGGATTTGTGGTTGAAAAAAGGAACTTTAAAATGAGAAAAAAGTACTTCTAGTAGTGCAACTGTGGTCAAAAAATGAACACAATATTGTCACACTTTAAAGTGAGGATGAACAATCGCAGCCTTTTTTTCCGTAAAAATCCAAAGTGAAAAAGCAAGAACCAACTAATAAAAGACCAAAACAAAAGTATAATGACAGTTATTTGAATTTCAGCTTTAAATGTGTCGGAAATAAAGATGCTCCTTTTTTTTTTTTTTTTTATGAAAAACCCCAAACACGAAAGGTATCAAAACCTATAGTACTTAGTACCATGCATGGGTTGAAGAAGAAGTATGAGGGGAGGGGGATGCCGGAAACTTTGCTCTAGAGACTAAACATGGGTTTCACCACTTCAAGCCTCCAATAAGCAAAGTGGTGGTATTTCACCGGTTGATGAAAGTCATCTACCACCTACATGCACAGTGTGTCGTATATTTAATAAAATATTAGCAAACAGCTCTTTGGCTCCCTATAAACTTGTATATCATAAGTGTTCCATGACTGGGACAATGGGGCCGACCGGGCTAGCCGAGTGGGTAAAGTACCTGCCCGGCAACCCAAGGTCGCGGGTTCGATTCCCGCCTCGGGCTTGGATCAAAGTACTGCAAAAACCTTGGGAGGTGCAATATGGCCATAGAAGCCGATGCGCCAACAACTACCAAATCAAAAAATCACTGGGACAATGGGACAAAAGCATTGGGAAATGCTGAAGTAGACTATCCTGAACTGACTCTGTATACATATTGTAAGATTTTAATATGAGCTTTTTCACTTCTTTCCAGAGTTGGCTAAATATTTCATAGTATCTACTGTCACCTGATTGCTTATACTTGTTTCTATAGAATTCTTTGGATTTAATTTTATGTATTAATTTGCTGTTATACCAGTGGAGGTAGGTAGAGCATGCCACGAAATGGGATTGAGGAACAAAGTTGGAAATAAAACTTCCTGCAATCCAGTCTAAACTATTCCCCTTGTAACTTAAATTTATAGCCCCTAGTTCTTGGATTCATTTATAACCGTGAAAATTTCATCCACATTCATTTTACTTTTGCTGCTCAGAACCTTAAACACCTCAACAAAATCTACTCTAAGATGCCAAGTTTCCTAGCTGTGCAACCCACATATTTGAAGTCTTTCCTCCTCTGGACATTCTTTTGCTGATTTCACCAGACAAGTTATCGGTCTTTGGATCCTTTCAAGAAGCTTGATGTCTTTTTTTTCTTTTCTTTTTTTAGGTGCGGTCTCCATACGTGAACACAGTATTCCAAGTGTGGTCTAACAATTGCCTTATACAGGGTGTTTCAAACATGATGGTCAATAATTTAAAAGTGAAAAGTACAAACTAAAATAAGCAAAAAAGTCCTGGTGAGCACTGGGCCACAAATGGACCATTTTTGAGAAAATGTGCATTATCTCAAAAACGATTCATTTGTGGCCCAGTATTATAAATGATTCTAGAACTAGGGGCTATAAATTCAAGTTACAAGGGGAATAGTTTAGACTGGATTGCAGGAAGTTTTATTTTAGCCAGTGAGTTATAAATTGCTGGAATAAGTTACCTACGTTGGTGGTTGAGGCTGACAGTTTGGGGAAATTGAAAGGTCAGCTGGATAGTTACCTATAGGAACAAGGAAATACATAGGTTATCTATTTCCTTTTATTTTATTGTTTATTTTATATACTATTTTACTTTAATTTTTTTTTTTTTTTATTTTGGCTGGTGCAGCATAAGCCTTAGGCTTCCTTACACCAAATGGCTAATACTAAAATGAAAAAAAAAAAAAAAAAAAAATGAAAATTAATGAATATAACTGATCAGGTTATTGGTGAGCACATCGATGTCATCAATGGCATCATAGAGCTGCTTGTCCATATTGCTGGGAGTTAGATTGAGCAGAGGCCAGTCGGCCATTTGGAAATTGAATCGTGGATAACGGGAGCTGCATTTGAAGTTATGAGAAGTCACAGTGATGTCAAAAGTAATTGGCAACTGATCTAAGTGGAATATAAGATTGTCTTTTGTGAACCTCTATATATGAGTAGAGGAGAATATTAGGTCAAGGTAGGCATTTTCTCTGGTTGGAAAATTGCAAATTTGTTCAAGATCATAGCAGTGAAGTATATTAAAGAGAGCCCTAGTCTGTAGTGATGGAGAAGAAGATCCTAAATTGGCCAGTTGACAGTAAAATCACCCAAAACCATTGCTATGTCAGCAGATTGAATTAGCTGGAAGATAGATTCCAGTGAGTTTTTCTAAATTCTGAATGTGAATATTAGTTTTTAAGGGAGGTGGAAAATAAAGTAATACTAATAAAACTTTTTAACTTCCCAAGACGGAGGATCAAGAGAAGAGAAGATAATAATGAAATCAAGAGTATTGTTTAGTCTTGTTGCCCCTAACATGGTGTTGTAGAACACAGTCATCTTGTAAATCCAAAAAAAAAATTTGTTTTTGGATTTACAATATGAAAGGTAATGTACAGTAAACTCTCATTATAATATTTCTGCTTTAACACTTTTCTTCTGTTGCTGATTAATCTTGTATAGTGCCATAGAAAAAGAGAAATTTGCAAACTTGCCTAAAAAATGCATACATTCTTCAACATCTGTAGCTCTCCCATTTAATGTTTTCCCACTTGTATCACTTTTTTTTTTTTTTTTTTTGAAGTCTCAAAATATAGCTCATGTAATCATTCTTCTTGCTTGTCAGTTTTTGGAAAGGGACGAGTCTTTGACTAAATTCTAGGAATCATTTGTAGTGCAAGTTGTTTACTTCATAGAAATCTTTTCTAGTGCAGGTCACATTTGTTTATTTCATAGATTTTTTTTTTTTTTTTTCAATTTAAAAATTTTTCTGCTTTCCTCACTGATATAGTAATGGTGTCCTTTTTTTGTGTGGGAGTTCTGCACATGGCCTCAATAAATTTTGATAATGACTGTGTTATTATTATTATATTGATGCTACATTTATCATGCTGATAATGTACAAGATATTTTTTGTTTAATTTAATGAAATTTTTTAAATATTTTTTTTAATTTCATGCCAAAAAAAAGAAAGTGTAATACATTAAGTATGCAGGCTTTCAACTTCATACAAACCATTGGCTGACTGGGCTAGCCGGATCACAGCACTGAATGTAATGAAAGAAATAAAGGATTAAATTTAGCTTTAAAAGTGACTACCTGGCAACCCAAAGGTCACGGGTTTGAATCCTGCCTCGGGCTTGGATCAGAGTATAAAATGCAAAAACTTTGGGAGGTGCATTATGGCCACAGAAGCCAACGCACCAACAACTAACAAAAAAAAAAAAAAAAAAACCCTATTGTTTCATAAATGCTGGGAGATAAAAAAAAAATGAAAAATCATGGTGTTTTTTTTTTTTTTTTTTTTGAAAAATCTGTTATCTACTAAAATATTGACAATAGCCCCAAAAAAATGTGGTCCTATAGTGCTCTTTCATTGTTATATCCAATGTATAGCTATGTTTGATATATCTAATGTATAGCTATGAAAGACTAATAAATAAATGAATATGTACTATACTAAATAATTACAAACTGATAGAACTTTACATTGCATAACTTTTTTTTTATAATTCTGTTTGTTGATATTTGATCATTTAGAAGTCTTAATAGTCAGAGATAGTCAGTCTTTTTACTTTTACCTTCACAATTGGAGTTTTGGAATACTATAAATCTGACTATCTTTTCAGATATTTCACTCACTATGGTCCCAGTGTTCCCTTAAAAGGAGAAGAAGAGATCATATTTGGACCTGATGCATGCTATCTTATGGCTCATAATGGGTGGGTAATGGGAGATGATCCATTACGTAATTTTGCAGAACCTGGATCCAATGTTTATATCAGACGAGAACTCATAGCTTGGGGAGATAGTGTTAAGCTTAGGTATGGAGAGGCACACGAAGATTGCCCATTTCTTTGGGATTACATGGCCAAATATGTTCAGCAGGTGGCTGAAGTGTTTTGTGGAATACGACTGGATAATTGTCACAGCACTCCAATTCAGGTTGCTGAGGTAAAAATTAACTGTATATATATCATAAATAATTATATTAATTTATGAATTTGAGAGTTGAAAGGCATGCATGGAATAATAATAATAAAACACAGCACTGAATGTAATGAAAGAAATAAAGGTTTAAATTTAGCTTTAAATGTGCTAAACACATAAAACATTTTAGCCTATTCCTACAGACCTTCACTGACATGCTAAAAGATAGAGTTAATTTAAACTTACCTGATTTCACCAGCTAATCCAGAAATAAAATCCACAAAGCAAAATCAGCAGTTTTACAGTCTATCACAATTACTAAGACTGCTTTGGTAATTTAGTGTTGGTGGGGGGGGGGATTTCATTGGTTGAGGTGCGACCTGCATGTCAAGATTCACACTGACTTCCTCAAGCCTTTGACCGTGATACTGGTGGCCAGTGGTTTTACAGTTGTCTTGTCATTCTTCATGTTTGAAGGGGGGAAAAAAAACAGTAAGTCAGAAGGTTAGTAGTTGGTTGTTTGCAATGGTCAAATAGCTATGGATGTGTGATGAATTCTGGTCTTGTTAGAGAGGAGACTGATGAGAGAAACAGAAGTGGAAGGAGAATGAGGAGACTGAGTAGGGGAAGGAGAAGAATGGGAGACCTGTGAATTCTGTTTAATTTAAATCCAGTAGTGGACTGAATGTAAAATGATTTCAGGAATTCTCCCCTCCTGAGATTTTCTGTTACATTGATCACTGGATTATTAAGATATCGAAGCCCGCTGCCCTCAGAAATTGAATAAAAGATGGCATTTATTCTCTTTGAGATTATTATGCCTGGTGTTGTTAATATATTTATCTATTCTGGCGTGTAATTTGAATTATTTTTGTGCTATATGGAGGATGTTGCATTTGCATCCTACAACATAATGATGGGCTCTGATTTCCAGGGGAGGAGGAATATCTGAGGATTTGTTTCAATTTCATATTTCCTTTGAAGAAAACATTTATGTCCTACTTCTTAGCTGTTGTATTACAAGATTCTTCTAAATGGGAATATTATAAGAGAGAAAGAGAGTGATAATATGATTTTCTTAAATTTTCATTTTTTCCTGAGTTTCTTAGATCAGAACATCAGATTTAAAAAAAAAAAAAAAAAACACTTTCCCTTCTATATGAGTGTTTATAGAAAATCCACAGAAAGATACTATCTGGTTCCAAATTATAATGTGAACCATCCAGTTAGCATTAAGGGCAGAATAAAATAAAAGTTAAGGGTTATGGATTCCTTTAGAAATTGTGTGCAGTTGCAACCCCCTTGACTTTATAACTAAAATATAGTTAGGGAAGGATGTTACATTGTTTTCCATTAAGATTAATTACTATATTTGATAGCAATGTGACTCATATACCATGTGAAATTAATAATATAGTTTATTAAACTAATCACCCAAACCACTATACATTTAAGGTGACGTTTCAGTCATCTTACCAATAACAGTGGTCTCAGACAGTTTTTCAAATCAGTACAGTGGGATCAACTGACGATGTTACCAACAGTAAATTCTAAGTGGGAAGCATTCAAGGAATTAATCGTGGATGCTACTAAAAGTTTCATACCTATTAAGAAATATTGTTCAAGGTTTAGGCCTAAATAGTTATCAAATGAACTAATGAGACTCATGACAGAGAATAAAAATGCATGGGATGCATATAAATTATCAAGCAACTCAGAAGCCTATGGCAGATATAAGCTAGTCTGTAATCAGGTCACAAAGCAGGTTAGGCAGGCAAAGGCAGATTACGAGAAATCTTTGGCAAAAGATGCTAAGAAAAACAGCAATTTCTTTACTTATATAAACTCTAAAAGGAAGTGGATGAATCTGATTGGTCCACTTGATATAGATGGTTCCACTGTTGATGATCCTGCTCAGATAGCAAACAAACTGAATGAGTATTTTGCATCTACATTCACACATGAGGAGTTATTAAGGTTTGAAAATGGCAGAAGGTTATCAAATTGTAGCAGGGTGCTTAATGATTTTGTAATTACTGAGAGCAAAGTGGAAGAGAAATTGTCGAAGTTAAACCTAAGAAAGGCACCTGGGGTGGATGGGATCTATCCAGTTATATTAAAGGAGGTGGCAAAGCAACTAAGTAACCCTTGGCCATAATTATGAGAGCATCCTTGGACTCAGGCAAGATCCCCATGGACGGGAGATGTGCAAATGTATCCCCAATTCACAAAGGGGGATCGAAGGGTGACACGAGTAATTACAGACCAGTTAGTTTAACTTCTGTTCTGGGTAAAATAATGGAGTTACTGATTAACGATGCATTGCAGGATCATCTGGACAATACTGCAGCAATAATTCAGACACAGCATGGGTTTGTTAAGGGAAAGTCTTGTCTTACAGATTTGATAGGATATTATGATGTGGTTACAAAGGAACTGAATGCAAAAAATAATTTTGACATCATATATTTGGATTTCAGGAAAGCTTTTGACACTGTTGCGCATGGAAGACTATTGTACAAATTGGAGCAGAATGGTATTAAGGGTAAGTTGCTACAGTGGATAAAAGGATGGTTGAGTGGGAGAAGACAAGAGGGTGTTAATTAATGGGTGCTGCTCTTCGTGGACTAATGTTATTAGTGGAGTCCCACAGGGTTCGGTTTTGGGTCCTCTGTTGTTTTGTATATTTATCAGTGATATTGATGAAGGTATATCAGGCTTAGTGTCGAAGTTTGCAAATGATACAAAGGTTGGCAGGGTTGTTAATGACATTAATGGCAGTGTGCTACTGCAACAGGATCTGGACAATTTGAGCAGATGGGCTAAGAGGTGGCAACTGAGGTTTGGCCTTGACAGGTGCAAAGTACTGCATATGGGTAGAAGTAACCCCAGAGAAACGTACTAACTGTGTCGTACTACACTTAAGATGGTAGAAAATGAAAAAGACCTGGGAGTAATTGTGCAGTCAGATATGAAGTTTTCTGAGCAATGCAGACAGGCTGCCAAGGCAGGTCATGGGGTTTTGTCAATGATATATAGGAATTTTGCTAGCAGGGAATAGGAGGTAATTGTCCCTCTGTATAAGGCAATGGTCAGGCCACGCCTTGAGTACTTCGTACAGGTCTGGAGGCCTCATTTTAGGAAGGATGTAGATTTGCTTGAGCATGTACAGAGAAGGGCAACAAGATTGCTGAGGGGAATGAAGGGATCCTCTTAACAAGAGAGGCTTAAGTTCTGCAAATTGCACTGGCTGGAGACTAGGCACCTGCACGGTGATCCGATTGAGGTGTATAAGGCCTTGAATGGGTTGAGCACACTGAATTCTGATGGGATCCTTCCACTTGTTCAGATTACGAACCTAAGGGGGCATAAATTCAAATTAAGAAAAGACAGACGTAGAATAGATGTGCGGAAATTTGCCTTTAGCCAGCGGGTGGTTAATTGCAGGAACAAACTTCCATCTGTCGTTGTGGAAGTTGATATGTTAAATAAATTTAAATTGGAACTGGACAGGCATTTGGAGGGAATGGTGTGTTTTTTTTGGCTGATGCTGCATAAGCTCATATGCTTGCTTTCTTGCATCACATGCTACTACTACAATGATTCATCAGAACATGCTGCTAACAGACTCCTACTTGCTGATGCTGCCAGAAACATTTGGCAGTATATGGACATCAGGTTTCTGGCAGCATCGGCAAGTAGGCATCTGTCAGCAGAATGATCTGATGATGGGTATAGGTAAGATGCCTGAAATGTCACCTTAATTGTATAGTGGTTTGGGTGATTAGCTTTATAAACTATATTATTAATTTCATGTTGTATATGAGTGGTTATTAAATGTAGTAATTAATCTTTAGTCAAACTTCTTTATATACAACAGATTTTTATTAATAGTGACTACCATGGCTTCTTCTTTATCCAATAGATCATGCAGAAACCATAACTACGATAAACAATTCATACCCCAGGGGCTTACATGTGGTGAGTATGGACTTGGCACATCCAGGGTCCTGAGCTGGATATCATCATTCTTCTTTCTTGTTGATTCCCTTCTACTTCTTTTGTTCTCTCTGTCTCTCTCTCTCTCTCTCTCTCTCTCTCTCTCTCTCTCTCTCTCTCTCTCTCTCTCTCTCTCTCTCTCTCTCTCTCTCTCTCTCTCTCAGGGTAATTGAGAATTTTTTTTTGTCTGGTGCAGCATAAGCCTCAGGCTTCCTTGTACCATTTGGCTAATAATAATAATAACAATCCACCCCTCTCACATCATTCATTTACCATTCATATCTAGAAGAATCTTGAAGTAGAACAGCAAATAATTTATGACAAATGAGAAACTGAAACAAATCCTCAGATACTCTCTTCTTCTGGAAATCAGAAACAGTGTTTATTTATCAAGTGAAAATGCAGCGTGTTCTATATAAGATAATGGAATTGAAATTAAAGGCCAAAATTTGCAAAAGTTTACATAGCAATCTCACGGAAAATATTATTGCCTTCCACTCATTTCTGATCTCAGGTGATTTTGTGATCAGTTGACTTTGTGTTAGCACTCTTTCTTGAATGAAATATCGTTTGTTTTATAAAGTTATATTAATACACAGTTAGCTAACCACCAGTAAAAACTTACTTTACTAGTTAAGAAGGAAAGAAACTTTTTTTTTTTTTTTTTTTAATTTATATACTTATGACTAACCATCTCCACTGCTTGATCGCTAGGTGACACTGCTTCTACCTACCTGTTGGTTAAGAAATTTACTGGTAGGAAACAGAAATCCAGTACACTAAATGATGGATGATGACTACTAATCATCCATCTTTTCAGAGGACACTACCAGTAACAGTATTCTCTACGAGTACTTAAATGCATCCATGGGAGTAATTTCAAGATGATGTTAGAGGATGAAATGTCAGAAGAATTAAAAGACCAGGGTATTATTGAGGAGAAAACAATTGTCATCAAATGAAATGGTAGTCTCTCCTTCAAGCACAGTTTAATAATAACATTTAGTATACCACAAAGACCAATAGTCATCAAAGCTGGATATCTGATTTACAAATTGCATCTGTAAATACCAAACCTACTGAAATGTTTCATTGCCAAAAGTATGAATATTTGCAGACAGCTTGTAAGAATATACCTGTTTGTTCAAATTGTGGATCATTGGAACATAACTGTCAATATCGTACATCTACTTGCCTGATCTGCAAGATAGACCATTCAGCTTATTAGGAGGTTAAAAAACTCATTCCCTGAACTTACATAAAAAAAAACATACATATACGTGCAAGTTACCTCCATATTTCTCCTGATTTTACTTGAACGTACCTCTGCTTCTAATCAGTAAAGTACGGAAGTGTGTAATGAAAAGCTTTCAAGGTGCCTGATGAAATGGATACCAATTAAAAAAGTTTAATTAAAGAAACAGTATCCCAACTATTTCCAGAAAAAGACATGGATAAAGGAAAGGCTCCCCCCCCCCCCCCCAAAATCAAAAACAAAGAAACATGGAACTTCAAACTTAAAACAATCTGCCTGACCTAGCTGAACTGCACTGTCTTAACTCAGTATGTGTCAGTTGCCTTGTACCTCCAAGGGAGATGTCTTAGACTTTAAGATGGACCAAGACTGTGCAGGTGTATATCTTTAAGAAAGACAGTGTACAGCAAACAGGACACTTGTCATGGAGGTTTAACAGTCTTGTCTAATTTAAACAACCCTGCACAGCCATTCATCACCTTTGAAGGCTCCTCATGGAGCAGTAGCTATCTGAATTGTTACAGATAAAAAATAAATTGTGCGAGTATAATGAGAAAATGAAATAAATCAGAAAGGCAACAGATTTGCAGCAACTGCAAAAATTATTCAGAATGCAACATGAACTATTAACTCCAAAGGAAGTCTATCAGTAATGCTTCCAGAAGTTGCAGAAGCGTTGCAATCGGTATACATTGTCAAGGTAATTACTTTGAAGGAAATCCATCCATATAATCAGTATGCTTCATCATTTTCAAGTATTAGTACAGTCCCCATCCTTTTTAATCTCCCCTTGTACTCTGTCATCAACCTATATTATCATTGCAAGGAAGCCTGAGGCTTTTGCTGCACCAGGCAAAACAAATTTCTGAGTTACCCTGTGAGAGAGAGAGAGAGAGAGAGAGAGAGAGAGAGAGAGAGAGAGAGAGAGAGAGAGAGAGAGAGAGAGAGAGAGAGAGAGGGGGGGGGGGGTCAAGAAAGAGAAGAATGATGATATCCAGCTCAGGACCATGGGTGTGCCAAGCCCATACTCACCAGATGTTCACCCCTGTCAAACATTTTAGAGTAAACTTCAAAATAATAATGCATTACACATGTATACAAATTGATGTTTTCCTCTGTAAAAGGCATGCAACAAAGTTATTTCAGCAAAATAGAGTAGAATTCCCATTTAAGATTTGCCTTGAGTTCAAGATTTCTATACCTTAAATCAAAAATATTCTTAAATGAGGGTGTATAAAAGTTAAACAGAAAATGACTCCTTTGTTAATTATAAATATGTGCTTTAATCTAATAAAAACAGCCTGCAATAATGTAGGCCACTGTATTTCAGTCCACTGTGTGCAACATTATAATTTTTTCATTGCTATTGTTAATTAAAACTGTTGTATTTTCATATGAGGGGAGCCAAAAAGTAAGTCACAAAGTAAATAAAGTTAGCAGGAAACTTACTTGAACATAGCATTTGTTTTTAAACATAATAACTAAAACATTTATACACTTGTTGCATCACATTATTAAATTCTGGAATTATAGTGTGACTTATTTTGCTATCATAACTTAATTTTTTGCTGACTTCCAGTGCAATTTCATGTGCTGTCATAAAAGTGTTGGATACTGTTTGCAATCTCCATATTATCAAAAAAAAAAAAAAAAACAAGGAAATTGTTAGAAGTGTAGTCACTGCTGTAGGAAGGGTGATGAAGATGTCTCCACCCAAAATAATTATGGTGATTGTTAGCTACCAAACGAAAGTTACAAAATACCTGCCAAAATATCGATAACAAAGGCTAACTAAATATTAAGCTGTAGCTTTCCAAATACTTTACAAATTTAAACTATTACAGAAACTATACTGTTGACAAAACTTTTAACCACTCGTGAAATTAAATTTAAGCTACCAACAAAAGTTACAAAGTTCCCACCAAACTATCAATAGCAAAGGCTATCTGAATATTAAGCTGTAGCTTTCTAAATACAAAAATAAAGTAACCTATGTAACTATAGGAATTTAAACTATATATGAACTGCAGTTTGGTATATTAAAATAAAGCGCCTCCGTAGCCAGGTGGGAAGGAGCAGCAGGGCGTAGCACATGTTTCTTAATTAGACCGGGATTCGAGCCCGTCACCACCAAATATGGAGGATGCGGAAAGGTCAGGGAATGACCACCGCATATCCCAGAGCAATATGGCCTTAGTTGCTAATGCTCCTAAAGACCAAATAACAAACAAACAAACATATTAAAATAAAAAAAAAAAAAAATCTTGGGTTGCATTGTTATTCAAGAGTAGCACTGTATGTTTCTGTTGCCCAGGCCATTTTCTTGAAATGAGTTCCAAAAAGTCCATCTCTCCCTCGTCTTATAACCCTCTGTCAGCTCTGCCTTCATATTCATAATCAGTCATTCATCATATAGGTGGATGGCAGAGTTTAGTAAGAAGCTTAATATCTTTTTTTTTTTTTTAGGTGTTGCTTTTATGCCAAGACATAATTCCAAGTACAGTTTTACAGTTGTCATGTGCTTTGGAATTATAAAGTCCATATATATTTCATGTCTTTGTTTACCCTGTAGTGGGTTTCTGTTGTCATGTTTTAAGAGGTCTGGGTTCAAATACTAACAGAAACTGGAGGAATTCTTAAAAGCTTATTCAATCAGGGCTGTTCAAAGCCTCTTCAATCTGACCTTATACCCCCCCCCCCCATACAACAGTCAGTTCTGCTCAGGAACACACTTGTCAAAGTATGGCCCACACTGGCTCTGGCCAGGTTTTATCTGACCCATGAAGAATTATGAAAATTATTTTTAGTCAAAATATGGAACTGTAGTTTCGCACAATGACAGTTTTAGATATAAACATGGACCCCAGTGTTTTAATATGCATCTGACGTGTCTGCAAGTGCTTCATGCTCATTTCTAGAAGTTTAAATAATAATATATCTCAAAATAAAATATCTCTTTTCTTTTATTGATATTTATAATTAAATTTTCTCATTAAACTTATATGTTGCAGTTATTTTTCAATGAAGAAACCATGCATTCTCATTGGCTCTCATTAGGATGTTGAAGGACTTCACAACATAAACACCTGTATATCTAAACTATAAAAGTAACCATCCTGCTTATTTTAGTCTATGAAATATGGAAAACAGGAAAGAAAATACAAAAGTACAAAATATAACATAAAGTGACTTACCAAGAAGCAAGGAAACAAGTTTTACTCACTGTACCCAAATACTCACATCCAACTGCAACACCAAAATACACATCAGAAGGAACTCAAACTGAAGTATCCATACCACGAGCCACATCCATCTCCGATTGGGCTTGGGCTGTCCTGGTGACTCTGAAGAAGTCTCTTAAAGAACATGTCAAAGATACAGTCACACACAGTCACATTACCATCAACTACTATTCCAACCCTTCTAGATATCGAGAGACTGAAAAAACCTTATGTGCAAAAGACTTTACCCACAGTCATGGCAATTAATGACACCACCAACCTTGATAAAATCATCTTAGAAATACAGAAGAAATACACACAGAGGAGGATATGGATACTCTGCGTCCCATATTCTATTCCTGAAAAAAGATAAACTAAAATCGAAACACTATAAACAGATTAGCTCTAAAAAAGCAGTCAGAAACACATTCTTCTTCTTCTTCCAAAGCCAAATAATGGACCAGTTAATTCAATGGAACTGTAGAGGTCTATGTAGCAATGCTGATTGATATCCACAACTTATCAAGTTGTGGATATCAATCAGTATTGGCCAGTAATCATCCGTCTACAAGAAACAAATCTCTCTCCACAAGTGTCTCCTCAGTTAGAAACTACACACTGTACAGGCAAGATGGGATCACTATGTATAGTTCACACGATGGTGTAGCTGTATTGGTTGACTCTAAAATCCCTTCCAGAAATATTGCCATGCACACTTCTTTAGAAGTAGTCGCAGTATGCACTTAGAATAACTCTTCCTCTTGTGTCCGTATATATCTCACAAAATCAGGCATGCTCACTGACTGAACTTAATTTTATCCTACAACTACCAACTCATTTGCTAGCCGGGTGGGTAAAGTGCCTGCCTAGCAACCCAAAGGTCGCGGATTCGAATCCCGCCTCGGACTTGGATCAAAGTACTGCAAAAACCATGGGAGGTGCATTATGGCCATGATGAAGAAGCTGATGCGCCAACAACTACCAAAAAAAAAAAAAAAAAACCAACTCATTTCTGTGTGTTGGGTGATTGTAATAGTCATCACCAATAATGGGGTTTGCTACAGACAGACAACTGGGGATGCACAATAGAGTCTGTTCTTGAAAAGCATAACCTCCTGCTGCTAAACACAGGCTTTCACACCTATGTTCATTTTCTGACAGGTGCAACCTTAGCTTTAGACATGTCAATATGCTCCCCCACCTTATTTCCAGACTTTGATTGGAGAGTTTTAGACAATCCATTAAATACTGACCATTGTCTGTAAGCTCTGCACATGAAGAAACTTATGTTAAGTGTTTGAGCAAAATGGAAACCCTCTAAAACAGACTGGAATAAATATGCATCCAACATCACTCTAGATCAGAGTTCTCAACAGCGGCAAAAATTGGTTTTTGGGGGCCAAAAAAATCATGGGGTATTACAATGGTTTGTGGCCCTCCAAAGTTCAACCCTACCCGTTGACATTTTAATATTTAATTTCTCTCATTGGGTTTTATTTTCCCCTCAGACAACTGATTTTTAACATATAGATATATCACATTAGGAGGAGTGAGTGAGAAATTTTGATAAAAGGAAGATAGTGGATGTGAATTGATTCAGCCACCTCAGCGTTTCATAGGCATTAAATGTCTAAGTACTTTCAGAGTAATTGTCTCCACAGTCCTTGGCATTTGTGCCTTTCTGACAATTGTTGACCTTGTCAGCGGCGTGGTGGGTGTGGATTATTTATTTATTCTTTTGTTTCATTGGTCAATATATAAGGGTGGATGGGATGAGGAAATGTTTGTCTATTGTTTTTACTTTCTAAGTAACAATTAGTATTGATTTATTGTTTCCTTGTGGAAGTTGTTTATTTTTGATCCACAATGCTTTTGTGAGTGACATGGGCTATGAGAGTTAAATAAAAATAGTTTATATTTTATTATTTAATTCTTTGTAGTTATTCTACCCATCAACAATCATGTCAAATGCTGAAAAGAAAAGTGTTGACAGTATCTGAATGAATAGCTTATGGTTTTGTTGAAAGCCCATTCGACTCAGGACACACAATGTCTTATGTGTAATAGTTATTTTTCAAATGAGGCTATGAAACCATCAAGAAACATCCTGATAAAGTTGGTAAACATATCAAATATTTTAAAATTTTAAAACAGAATTTTGAGCAACATAAAACTTCCTTATTTAAGAAGAACACACAAACAAATGACAATAGAATGATTGTGTCTTATAAAATTTCAGTGGTAGTGCTCAAAACAGAAATAATTTAAGAGGATAATGAAGTGGAAACCTACCGGTAGGAGGGCACGAGGAAGACTGTGGAAAAGATGGATGGATGACATAGAAGAGGACTTAAAGATCATAAGAATAAGAAGTTGAAGAAGTTTGACTTCTGGTAGGGCTTACTGGTGGAACATGGTTGAGAAGGCTAAGACCCACCCTGGGATATAATGCCAGAAGAAAAAGAAGTGCTCATACAGTTGCTGAGACTGTTATATGACCCACATTAGAGATAATTTCAACAGTGAGGCATCAAAATCCTTCCAGCATTTTAAAAGCATTGCAATTGAGCAGCAATTTAATTTGAAGATGAATCAATGAGATGTCAGTTATTTGAGCAGCTAATTGACAAACTAAAAATAAGAAAATTTTCTATTCAGAATGATGAATCCACAGTTACTGACAATAAGACCCTTCTAATGGCATATATTCGTTATTTCGATGCTGATTGTAATTTGCAAGAAGAGTTGTTATTTTTAAAATCTATAGAAACTGACTCTAGTGGAGCATCCATTTTTGCTGCTGTAAAAACATGGTTTGATGAAAAACAAGTACCATTGGAAAATTTGGTATCCTGTGCCGCTGATGGTGCTACCTCCATGGTTGGAAGAGATAAAGGTTTTATTAGCCCACCTAAAGGAAGTATGTCCTGAAGTTCTTGCAATACACTGCATTGTGCACCAATGTCACCTGGTTGCAAAAATATTAGTCCAGTTCTTTTCAATCTCTCAGTATAGTTATTAAAACCATCAATAAAATAAAGTCACATAGCAAATATGAACCCCTTTTCAGAAAATTTTGTGTTGAACAAAATTTTCTTTTGTGTAAAGAACAATATGTGAGGCTTCTTTTACATACAGAATTTAGATGGCTTTCTAAAGGAAACTGTCTAACAAGATTTATAAACCTTTTTGATACAATAATTAGTTTTTTAGAAAGTGAAGGAGACAGATTTAGCAAAGGAGATTGGCAAACACAAAAACAACATATACTATATGGCTTGAATTTTTTGATGATGAACACAAATGATCTGAATAATTTAAGAATTATTCAGATCATTTGTGTTCTTTAAAAGGTGAAATGAAAAATAGGTTTTCAGATTTATTTTTATTTTTTTGAAATGAAGCTGTGGATGTTAGATCCAATTGGATGTGATGTCTGCTAGTGAGGAAATTCAAGAACTCATTGAATTAAAATGTATTAAAGAATGCAAATATAAATTCGAAAAGGGTGGAATGGCTGAGTTGTGGGCAATAAACTTCTTTATCCAACAATGTAGTCTAAAATGGCCAAAATACTTCTTTGTTTTCCGTCTTATATGGTTGAAAGTGGTTTTAGTTCAGTAAATAAAATATTAACAACGGAAAGAAACAGAATTGATATATGTTGAAGAGGAAACAATTAGAATTAAACCTACTAACATCATACTGAACATTGAACTTTTAGCTAAGAAGCATCAGGCTTAGGGATCCCATTGAATAAAAAGAGTAAGCATAAATTATTTCTTGTTTAAAATTTCATGGGAGTGATTAGGAAAAACAATTGTCTAAAAATGCCCCTTAGGGGGCAATAATTTAAAAAAGGTTGAGAAACACTGCTAGATGATAATATCATCCAACATCAATCATGTGTTCATTGGTGCCACCAATGAACACATTACAGCCTTACTGTAAACCTCAAATAAAATATGCAAACACGTTTTATATATTTAAGTAGACTTCAGTATCATCACCAAGGTCCAGAAAGTTTGTTTACAGAAATCCAAGATCAAGAAGATGATGCTGAACACGTTTTTTTACAAATAGTGTGATTCAAAAGGAATTTGTACATGAAGGAAAAGAGAGAGAGATAGAGAGAGAGAGAGAGAGAGAGAGAGAGAGAGAGAGAGAGAGAGAGAGAGAGAGAGAGAGAGAGAGTGTCAGTGCTGCTTTCTACATACAGGTGCTTCAATAGTCTTTGAAGGCTACAATTTCGAGGCTTTGAGGCTGCAATTTCGAGAGAAAGGCATTCTTGTTGCAAAACAGTGCTCCCATCCATTCAGTGCTTGTTATGAAGGCATTTCTGATGAAACATGGCATAGTACAGAACAACCATCCACCCTATCTCCCAATGTACCATGAACTTCTTCCTCTTTCCAAAGGCGAAAACTGCCCTCAAAGGAAACAGATTTCAGGATGGTGAGAATATAAAGAAAAACATAACTGCCAAAATGAACATCATCGCATTCATTCAGGTGGTGATTACTTTGAATAAAAATAAAATCATTTTTGAGCTCCTTCACATTGTGTTCTTTTTATTGCACCAGTCTGGGAACTTTATTGCCACACCCCATACATATGGTGTGTAATAGTTCCTGGACTTGCTGAATCCAGGAACTATTGCAGGAACTATCTCTGTTAAATGTAATGGTTAAGGTGCTCATTGGGCCTTACTGGATTGGAATAATTCATAATATACCAGTGCCATCATTCACTTGCTATATGTTGTAATATAGATATAACTAGGGGTAAGCATTTATCTGATGATGTGGGTCAATGTAACACTAGTACACATCACAGGATTTTTTTTTTTTTTTGTTTGTTGCCACAACATCAGATAATGGCAAGATATGCTAAAGAGAGGAATTTTTCAAATGAATGGGAAGCCAATACTAAAGAAACAAGCTTAAATAAATTCACGTGGTTTATCAGGATAGTAAACAGTAGAAGAACACTTACATTAAACGTGTCTATGGTAATGGCAGGAGGGTTGTCAATAAAAGGAGTTGTCATAATTAGGCCTACTAACACTGAGGTAATTAGGTCTAATTGAAATGTATTGAAACCCAGAAATAGAGGATGAGTTTTGCTGTAGTATATACAAGTTATGTGCGATGTATTTGGGAAGAATAGGGAAGATAGAAGGGGGTGATGGGATCATGCTTTTTATCAAGAGCAGCCTGATCATGACAAAACACCATACAGATTTAGAAATTACACATGCTAGTATAGAATCTGTGTGATGGGTGTTAGTTGGCAGCAGAGGTATAATGAGAGTGGGATTAATCTACAGACCAGAAGATTGTGAAGATCATGATGGAATGGACAAAGAAGCAAGGGGAATGTCTTATTATTGGTGATTTCAATTTGACTCTTATTGATTGCAACAAATGGGGGAGAACTCACCAGGGGGAACAAAATTTTTAAATCAGCTATATGATTATTATCTGTATCAGCGTGTAAGGTAAATACTAGGACCAAGAATATTCTAGACCTGATCATCACCCACGAACCAGATGACATTATAGTTCCTGTTCCTGCAGAGTACAGGAACCATTGTCAGGGAGTGATCACAGTTCTAAGTTGATGATGAGCAGAGAGAAAGCAGTTATTAATGGCAAAGGAATGGGTTTTAATTTCAGGAAAGGAGACTGTGATAGTTTGTGCTGTGTCTCCTCCATTAACTAGACAGTTCACACATAGTGGGAAAATACATTAGAATTATGGAATACCTTTAAAGAAATAGTCACAGGACTCATGTGTTCATGTATACAATAAGAAAACATAGCACAAGGGGGATGCTGAGATAGATGAATAATGAGGTATCAGTGAAATAGAGCAGAAAAATATGGCATGCAAAAATTACAGTGTGATGAAAAGTACTGCAGCCCATAACAGCTATAAGTTTATCTGTAATAATGCAGAAAAGGTTAGGCTGAGAAATTCTGACTGTGAGAAATAATTGGCTAAAAGAGTAAAAAATGTGGATAAGGAGTTATTCATATATATGAATACAAAGAAAATGGATAATGTTCCACCTTTGTACAATGGATGTGAGGAGGTTTTCTCACACCCACAAGTACTTTGCAAATCTGAAAGGCATGAATTGAAATTACAGAAAGTAGTTGTAAGAGTTTTAAGTCAATAACTACTGTCTAGTCAATCTGAGTTTGGTGGCAAGGAAAAATCATAGAAGCATAATGTTTGGGTAAGGTGCCACTCGTGGTTTCCCACATCTGTGCCATAGTACTCGTGTGATTTATACAGAACTTCTGTAAAAGCCAGAAAAAGTGAAGCGTGTTGTATGTGAAAAGTTGTGTTGAGTTCTGTCATTGTGTTCTGGCTGCTTGGCCACAGGGCCCCCTAGTGGGACTCAATGTTGTCCATCACCACCACTGCAATGTGAGCCAGGCTTGCCTCCCAGTGGTAAGGTAAAAGGTAAAGTGCAGCCATTATCAACCCACTGCAGGATGGAAGCCTCCTCAACAATTCATGCTGAGGGAAATGGACCATAATCTGCCACGCTGGTCCAGTGTGGGTTGGCAGATCGACCGTATTCAGGGGCTTGAACCCCGGTCTACTCAAAGAGCGTGTGCTACTGCACTCCCGCTTCTGACCACTTGGCTACAGAGGCACTCTCGCAGTGGTGGTGGTTGTGGGAAACTCTTGCTCTGGCTGCTCTCTTTCAAGGGTCACTTGAGCTTTCTAATGGGGAACAAAAAAAAAAGAAAGAAAGAAAGAGAGAGAGAGAGTGTGTGTGGATAATGGTATGAGGGATGGAATCAAACTGGGAACAAAAAGGAGGACGAGGAAAGAAGGCATCCTCTGGCAAAGCAAAGATGGGGGAGTTACCATTTCCTAGGAAAAGAAGACAGTGTACAGAACAAGGGAGGTCTGCAAAGGAGAACGCTATGGTGGCATCCCACATCTAGTAAGCCAGATGTCAGCAGCACCCGACCAATCCAAAGGTATATAGGTGCAAAGAATTAGTGTCATCAGTTGAATTGTTCTGGAATTGGCAGTGTGTGCCTCAGGTGAGTAGAGCTCCTTCTCTGGATTACATCCTTAGCGAACTCATTGAGAACTATGTAGAAGTTTTCTTTTGTGAAAAAAAGTGTTCAGAATTTCAGGGAATTTCCTGTATCTTAGTAAATATTCTAATCTAGTATTCATCATACTGGGGACAGAATTAAATGACAATCCCAGTTTTCTTCATCTCCACAGACACAATGGGATTTCTTCAATTTTGAGCATGGTTAATTTAAGTCCAAACGGGCCATGCTCTGTAAGCAGAAAGTTGACCTGGAGTCCTGGAGGAGGCTTTGGCTATGTCAGTGATACAATTGGAATAAATATTTTGGTTACATCACCTTTTGTCAAATCCCAGTGATCTTGCCATATTTCAAGCAACTTTTCTGCTATCCTTTTCTTTTCTTGTTTTGGGTCATTTGCTGTGTTAAGCTGAATGTCAGAAACTGTGTAAGGGATCCCTTTTCTTAGTTTATTTTGTAATCCACTCTTAATGACTTTGAGGTGGAGGAGCATATACCCGGTCGGGGACCTGGAGGGTGGCGTGCTTATGTTGCAGCAAGATCTTGTGATGGTTTAGAGCAAAGAACATTGGATAGAATCTAGTTTTTTACGATTTCTGTTAAGGGTGACTCTGTGATGCCACACAGCTGCACTGTAGCAAATTATGGGGAGGAAGATAAGTCTATAGATGAGAGAGAGAGAGAGAGAGAGAGAGAGAGAGAGAGAGAGAGAGAGAGAGAGAGAGAGAGAGAGAGAGTGTGCCCTCCAGTCCACCTGGCTGATGCACATAATCATTGGCTGTTTATTGCCTTAGAAGCTAGCTACTGCAAGTGGGGAAAAAAGTTAGCTCTGCATCTATCAAGATTCCAAGGTGTTTAACCTCAATATGGAGCCCGATGGGTCTATTTGTGATTTTGATTATTGGAGGTCTTGTATTCTGCAAGGTTCCCTTCAACAGGATTGACTTGGCCTTTTTTCTGGTTGTTGTTGTTATTTGGTTTTTAGGAGCATTAGCAACTAAGGCCATATTGCTCCGGGAATATGCAGTGGTCATTTCCTGACCTTTCCACATCCTCCGTATTTGGTGGTCACGGGCTCGAACCCCAGTCTAATCAAGAAGCGTGTGCTACGCACTGCTGCTCCTGCCCACTTGGCTACGGAGGCGCCCTTTTCTCTGGAGATCGGGAGTTGATGTAGGGCAACCCAGTTAAATTAATGTAATTTTCTTATTGCATGGTTGGATCTGGATTCCAGCTGTGCCCTAGTCTCAGCATGGATTACCAGGACAAGGTCATTAGCATATGCTATTGAGGAGGCTTGTTCAAGTTCCATCCCCAGGACAATGGACCAAATGAATGATCCCAGGACACAGCCCTGGGAGCAGCTCTGTGTAACTAGTTTGGTGAGACACTGACAACTCCTCCTTCGGTTGCAACTTAAGGTTGCTGGGCCATCATATCGTATTGAATGCTACCTCGAAGTCAACTATTATTGCCATAGAATACTTGGAATCTGTGGTTGTAGCTGTAGAGATCAGGTTGCGAATTGCATCTACTGTACTTGTTCCTTGCTTGAATCTGAATTGAGTCGTTGAAGTTAGATTTATAGCTATGTAATGGCTGTTGAGTAGCAGTCTCTCCATCAATTTAATTAGCATGGGAAGCACTATTAGACATATAATTTGGTCTCTCCAGTGGTTTTTCTGAGCTTTTCATTATTAATTTAAGATAATCATTCATCCAGGTATTGCAGAAAACTAAAAGCACCTATTGAAGATGGCAAGCAACCACAGTAGGTAGTATTCTGTGAATTTTTTGATGATATCTACCTCCAGTATATCATTTCCCTAGTCTTTCTTTCCTTAGTCTTGTGGAGGGCAGTTTGAAGTTCATCCATTGTGAACAGTTCTTCAACTTTGTCTGAGGAGTAGTCATTGTTCATAATGACTACAGACGAAGCTCTTTATAGTGACCCTCTTTTTAATGTCCGAACACAATGTCCTATTTTCTTTGGTCCTGGCCTATTTCTCATTAACCTAATGCTATTTTACATTCATTTATTAAAATATTTGCATTTAAAAATGACAGAACGCTTTAAATATATTGAAGTAACTGCCAAGTTGCAGCCTAACCATGAGAAATCATTTGTTAAGATTTTCCATGCTCATTTCTCGCAGTGCAGTAATCAAATGAATATCAGCTAAATGTTAATTTAATTAGTTAGTGTAGGTTTATTGGTATGGCTCCAAAAAAAAGTGGATAGCTTTGCCAGTCGCAGATAAAATTAGGATTTTACAAGCTGTTGATAATGGTGTGCATTCTAAGACTGACATCTCCAAACAGTTCGGCATTCCTAAGAGTACTTTCTTCACTATTCTGAAATATTGGAAAAAGATTGAAAGTTTAGAGAAATCTGCTGCAGGATTCAAGCACGAAAAGTGAAGTATCCAGATCTTGAAAAGGTACTTTTGGAATGCCTAATGATGATGCATGCAACAAAACATTCCCATAGATGGTATTCTTTTACAAGCTAAGGCTAAATCATTTGTGCATCCAATGGATATTGAAGAATTTAAAAGTTCAAAATGATGGTTCCAGAGATTTAAGACTCATCATGGCCTGTCTTTCAAAAAAAATTTGTGGCAAAAGTGCAGCCGTAGACATTGACGTTGCAAAGGAATGGAAGGAAAATATACTATTAATATATTTTTTTAAAATATATTTTTAGTAGCAATGGGTAAAATAGATATTATTTCTCCCTCCCTCCCCTTTGATTATGCCATTGTTTCATAATATTAGGTTTATATTTAATGATTTTCTGTTACGACATTTAGAAAAAAGTACCAGAACGTTGTTCCGGTGCGTTCTGGCACGAATACACCACTGAGGACATCATACTGGACAGTACACTAACTACCAATACTTTCACACCCCCACACAGCATTACATGTACACTCTTGAACCTGGACACACTGCTCCAACGAAACAGGCATATGCATCAGTTAAATCTGACCTCAGCAAATGCGGCTACCCTAAACAGATCCTCAGTTACTGGGAACTGCACACTTCACAGTTACACGACACTGGAAATTCCTCATCTGACGACCGTCAACCTGACACATCCAGTTTTGCAGGCATCGCCCACATTCCATTTTACCCTACATTGTCCATAGCCTGCTGGGACTGTGACACTAGCTACATCGGCAAAGCCATCCATCATTTGGAAGATTATCTTAGGGACCACCACATCACTATCACTAGAGCCAACTTTGCCCATTCAGTTAGCTGCACACTGTTGGCAGGAGAAATACAAAATTACACTCAATGATGCTAAAATCATAAGAGTTTCATGTAATTTCAAGATCCACTGTTGTTTAGAATTAGCACACATCAGTGCCACTAAAACTACAATCATCAGAGACTGCACCACTCGCATACACCCCATCTTTGAGCCCCTCATACTCCAAGAGGTCAGCAGTTACCATCACTATTTGCCTACCTCCCCCCCCTCTCTAGACCACTCTTTTCCACTCCCTTGTCACCCTTTCATGCACACCCCACACCTCTCCTTCTCTGTGACCTCGTGAGCTTACTTGCTTGAAGGTTAACCCCCAGACTTTAAACCACCACTTTCCAGTGCTCAGTCAATTAATAAAGGCTACATACAGTAGCCAAAAGCTACTATGTCTGTGCTCTTTGTTTTGTGCTTAATTATGTTTTATCTTGAATGTTTGTGCCTAGTGTCAGTTTACATTTTTAGTTTAACTGTGTGTACTCTCTCACTAAATATTAAAGTTCTTTTCATTTGGTCATTGCATGCAAGAAATTATATGTATCCAACCCCCAACCTCACAGCGTTCTTCAGTCATCATGTGGCGGCTTGTTGCTCTTGCAATTTGCACAAACAGCAGGTAGGTCCTTGTTGGCATCTCCAGATGCCTGACACATTCTTACCCAACAGAAAAGAGTTTTTTTGGGCTGAGGCTGTTCTTTAAATCAATGGCAGCCTAAGCCCACAAAGACTCTTTTCTGTTTGGTAAGAATGTGTCAGTAATCTGGAGATAATTTTACAATCCAGTTTACCATTGATAGTGAACTAGTATTTGGTACAATACTTTGGAATAAGGTCCTGGTCTATGTGCTCCTCACTCAGGTGGGGGTGGAGGTTTTTAATATGTAATTCTTCTTTTAGTTCTTTGGGAGTTATTGTTTTTTTTCAATGCCAAACAAAACAATTGATGGTGCCTTATGTTTGGGAACTTCTGCTTTTGAACTAAATCATAGTGATGCTTGGATTATTTAAAATAGAGATTGCCTCCTCCCTGGTAGCAGTTCCAATGACAAGTCCGAGTAAGCATGTCTTTTTCATACTCTTGATCTTTAAGGTCTTCATTTGCTCCTTAAAATTTGATTTGAGAGCACTTTTGACTGCTTCACTTGTTTCTAGTTTCAACATCTCTGTGGGCTTTAGTAATACTGCATATGACTGGGGGTGAAGACTCTGGTTTAGTGACCTGGAAAATTTGTTTTTGACAACAGGAGGTGGTGCTGGCTATTTGCTGCTTAATGCCTCTGAGTAGGAACTGGGGCATTGTGGCATTTTATTTTCCCATTTTATGGTGAGCATATTAAGTTTAGCTGTCAGGTGCTCATTATCTGCATGGAGGTGTAAGATTATCCCCTCCATCTTGGGCCGTATCTTTGTGATGTCGATCCTATTGGCCACATATTCTATTTGTGTGTGCTTAGCCATATATTTTTCAAGGACATCTCTAAGCTGGAGAAATTTTTTATCAATTGGACTTCATTTTTCTTAGTATCATCCATTTCAGGTTCACTGGATTCATCGGAGTCCAATTCACTGGTAGGTGGGGAATCCTTACCAGATTTAAAAGTTTTCTTTTACTCTTCCTTTTAGCTGTCTGTCCTTGTTAGTAGTCTCAAAGTCAAGAGGCATGTACCCACATCTGTCCCATGCTGAGGGATCAACATGCTCCCTGTCGATGTATTCCAAGTCCAAATTGGACATTTATTGCACCTGGTGTGAAAAGTTTCCAAAATATGGATTAATGAGTAATCCGGATTAGTGAGTCAGTAACTACACAATCCTGTAGTACTTCTTGAGCAAAATAAAATGACGTGCCTCTTAGTTTGATATGTCAGTTAGCTGCCAAGAATGGGCCAAGCAATGTTTTGGGCTGTTTAATTGGGGGAAGGTAGTAGAAAATCGTCGCATCTTAAAAAATGGTTCTGGCAAAGTAATTCGAACTCTGAAGTGGGGAATGGTGAACATGATGGGGTTGTTGGTTTTTTGGAATACAGCACTCGAGAAAAGTTCCAGTTTATCCATGATAAGTCTATGGGAATCAATGAACCAGAGTATTTTCTTGAGCATCAGTATTCCTAGATTAATTAATCACCCCAATATATGAGCTAATGGAGACTTCATTTCCTCCAAAACTTGCACGAAAGACACTCCTTTATAAGGTAACATTATGTTACCCTTATAAAGAAGTTTAATTTACTTAATGAAACTATTATGTAAACTTCAAACTTCTTCTTCTGAATAAAGTTAAATATGAAGGACAACTTTTATGGAGATGTGAAGGTTCTCTGTATGTTGTTTGGTCAGCAGTTAGATTACACTAAAATGGCATGTTTCATATGCAATGGATAGCAGATCATGATGGCATTGGATATCAACACAGTGTTTATGCAGAGACCACCGGAACTAGATTTTAAAAATAAATATTGCATGCAAAAGTTTGATAGATCTGCTATTCCTGTTTCCTCAATTTATTATCAAATTAGGATTAATAAAGTAATTTGTCAAGGCTTTAGACAAACATGGCATTTGTTTTAGGTATGATTGCATTTCCAACTTTAACCCATGAAAAACTCAAAAGAACATTTTTTTTGGGTTACAGATAAGAAAGTTAATTTAAAATGTGCAGTTTGAAGGAATGATGGCCACATTTGAAAAAGAAGTAAAAGAATTAGAAATATTGTTCTCGACTTTTTGTGGTACAATAAAGATGAATAGTTGAAAATATGCTCTTAAATTTTAGAAATTAGAATATAGCTCATCCTGATAAAATGCATCATCTTACAACATGTTTTGAGTTATGTGCATATTTATTTGGCATCTTGTCTGCTGTTATGAATACAAATTAAAAGTTACGTACACAAAATCCATGCTATGGTACTTTTTCTCTCTAGTGTCATTATAATTTATGGTTGGTCGTGAGCACATGTTAATATTCACACTAGTATTATAATGGTTAAATGATGCAAGGAAATGGACTTTTTCTGCATTTCCTAGAAACCTACCATCTATACCTTCACTGTTGCCAAAAAGTGGATATCCAATTCCACCTTGAACTTTACCGAACTAACTGCCTCGACCACTCTGGCAGGCAACCCACTTCAGTAATGTATAGCCTGCTTCCTGAAAGTGAACTTCATGAGATCAGCCTCCTGTTACTCCCCATAATTTTGTTTGTTCTCCAGGTTCTCTCTTCTAGCATTGAAACACTTCCCTTGTTCAGTTCATTTTAATTTTAAATGCTCTCAGTTCTGCTTCTACAAGGATTTGACAGAGGCATATGATGTAAGAAATCAAAATATTGCATATTTTGATTTCTTACATATTTTTGTGTGTAAAAATTTATATACAATTAATATACACTGGAGTCCCGCTAGTCCGAACTAATTGGGACCGAGCCCTGTTCGGATTAGCCGAATAACTGCAATAATGCAGCAGCAAGCAGTAAAACAGGTCTGGTTTATTAAGGAATCAATGTAAGTAGGCCTACTAGTTTGTAGGCGAGCTTGACACACTGGAAGTTTCCGAGTTGACATTGGGATATAAAGGCAGCTTTCTTACCGCCTAATGTAACACCGTTATTACAGCCCATGGACCAGGGGGTGTTACAGTCTATCAAGCTTGCATACAGAAAGAAATATCTTAGGTCCTTGATAGAAGATAACACCAATTTTATTAATTAAAGTTTTTGGCAAAAAAAGGTTTCCAACACTGAAAGAAGCTGTACATTCATAGGATAATTTGGTGATCTGATGAGCAGTTATAGAATTATTTCAGAAGAGAAAAAAAAAAAAAAAAAAAGCAAGCAAGGCGACTGACCTTACATTCATACTTTAAAAAAAACAATCCAATGCAAGATCTTCCCCCTTCTGCTTTAAAAATTAGCTATCAAAAACAAAAGAATTTTTCTAATATATGTTTTAATTCAAATTTTTATTTATTAAAAAATTTGAGTTTTAATATGTTGTTTACCAGTTATAAGCCTGGTCTGTACTTGTTAACAGGAGAAACTGATTCTACAGGGATGGGATACACTTAAATAGAAAGGGTGCGAGAATATTTGCTGATGCTATCGAGGCAGTGTTAGGTTGGTCGGAAAACTGCTAGCTCGGGAGGGGGGGATACAAGGACCTAATAGATTAACAGTAGCCATTGGCAGAGGTGAAAGTGATTCTTGCACTGCTTCTATTGGAATGAGCAGAAGCCTGAAAAACAAGATGCAGGATATTTCAGAGATTGCTGGGAGTCATTGCGGTACAAGTAAACACATGGGTTCTGTTGGAGTAGCTAAGAATAGGAACAGGTGCATGTATACTTGCGTGTACACCAATGCCAGGAGTTTGGTAAAAAAAATTGATGAATTTGAGGTATTGCTCAAACCATCAAAGGCAGATATTGTTGGAATATCAGAGACATGGTGTCACACAGATATAAGGAATGCAGAACTGGAATTTGGGGAGTACAATGTGTACAGAAAGGATAGGAAGGGAGGAGGGGGTTATGCTATTAGTTAAGAAACACATAAAATCCAAGGAAGTGAAGCCAGTCGACATGGCTGGACAGTGCAGTGTCGAATAGGTTTGGTGTGACATAAGCATTGGGAGATCAAAATTGAGAGGAGGAGTGTGCTATAGGTCTAATGACTCTGATGAGTATAATAAGAAACTGTAAAGAGAAATAGAGTGGGCCAGTAAATCAGAAAGTCTTATAATGGGGAATTTTAATTTCCCAGATATTGACTGGAATTTGTGGGTTGGTTACTCACACACTAGCAAGGCTTTTGTGGATTTATTCGATGATTGTTTTCTACATTAGCATGTTCGGGAGGCAACTAGAGGGAGTAATACTCTTGATTTGATTATCAGTAGTGATGCTTCATGCATTAAGAATCTGCAGATAAAGGAACCACTAGGTGGCAGTGATCACAGTGTGCTAAAGTGGGATTTACTCAAAGAGGTAACTACCATTAGGGGTAAAGGGAAGGGTTTTTGCTTTCGTAAAGGCGACTACAATGGTCTGAGACAGTATTTAAATTCTATACAGTGGGACCAACTGATGATGTTACCAACAGCAAATTCAAAATGGAAAGCATTCAAAGAATTAATCTTGGAAGTTACTAGGCTTTACATACCAACTAAGAAATACTGTTCAAGATTTAGGCCTAAATGGATGTCAGATGAACTAATGAGACATGGCAGAGAAGAAAAATGCATGGGATACATACAAATTAATGGGTGACACAGAAGCTTATGATAGATATAAGTTGGTCTGTAACCAAGTCACAAAGGAGATTAGACAGGCAAAGGCAGATTATGAGAAATCTTTGGCAAAGGATGCAAAGAAAAACAACAAAGAGTTCTTTACTTATTTAAACTGTAGAAGGAAAGGGATGAATCAGATTGGTCCACTGGATATTGGTGGTTCAACTGTTGATGATCCTGCTCAGGTGGCTAACAAACTAAATGAGTATTTTGCATCTACAATCACACATGAGGAGTTATTTAGGGAGGGGAATGCCAGAGGTGAATTGAACTCTGGCAGTGAGCTAGACAATTTTGTAATAACTGAGAGGAAAGTGGAGGAGAAATTGTTAAAGATAAACATAAAAAAAGGCACCCAGGGTGGATGGGATCTATCCAGTTATATTAAAGGAGGCAGCAAAGGAAGTAAGCAAACCCTTAGCCATAATCTTGAGAGCTTCCTTGGACTCAGGGGAGGTACCCATAGAATAGAGATGTGCAAATGTGACCCCAATTCACAAAGGCTGACACAAGTAATTATAGACCTGAGTTTAACTTCTGTTCCAGGAAAATTAATGGAGGCACTGGTTAAAGAAGCACTGCAGGATCATCTAGACAAGACTTCAGTTATAGCTCGTATACAGCATGGTTTTTTTTTAACGGAAGTCTTGCCTGACCAATTTGATTGGATACTATGATGCAGTCACAAAAGAACTGGATGCAGGGAATAACTTTGATATTATATACTTGGATCTTAGAAAGGCCTTTGATACTGTTGCACATGGAAGACTGCTGAACAGACTGTGGCAGTGTGGCATGGAGGCACATTGCTGCTATGGATAAAGGGATGGTTGATGGGGAGAAGACAGAGAGTGGTAATCAATGGACACTGCTTATCATGGACTAATGTTATTAGTGGAATCTCTCAGGGTTCAGTGTTGTGTCCATTATTGTTTTCTGTATTTATAAATGATATTGATGATGGTATATCAAGCTTAATGTCCAAGTTTGCAGACGATGCAAAGGTTGGCAGGGTTGTTAAGGACACTACTGACGCTATGCTGCTGCAACAGGATCTGGCAAGGTTGAGCAGATGGGCTGAGAGGTTGCAAATGAAGTTTAACATTGACAAATGTAAAGTACTACATATGGAAAACAGCATTCCAGAGCAAAGTATCAACTCTGTGGTACTACACTGAACGTGGTAGAGAATGAAAAGGACCCGGGGGTAATTGTGCAGGCAGATATGAAGTTCTCTGAGCAGTGCAGATGGGCTGCAAGAGTAGCTCATGGTGTCTTGTCAATGATATACAGGAATTTTTTTAGCTGGGATAAGGAGGTGATTATTTCCTTGTATAAGGCAATGGTCAGGCCACACCTTGGGTACTGTATACAGGTCTGGAGGCCTCATTTCAAAAAGAATGTAGAGCTACTGGAATGAGTACAGAGAAGGGCAACAAGATTAGTGAATGGAACAAAGACTTGCTCTTACGAAGAAAGGCTTAAGATTAGCAAATTACAATGTCTGGAGACTAGGCACCGGCGAGGTGATCTGATAGAGGTGTATAAAGCCTTGAATGGTTTAAGCATGCTCAATGTCGATGGGATTCTTTCTCTTGCTCAGAATAATCACCTGAGAGGGCATAAATTCAAATTGAGGAAAGACAGAGGTAGGATAGATGTGTGGAAATTTGCCTTTAGCCAGTGGGTAGTTGGTTGGTGGAACAGACTTCCATCCCTTGTTGTGGAAGTTGATAGCGTAAATAAATTTAAGGCTCAGCTGGACAGGTATTTCGAACGAAAGAGGGGTATAATGGAAGTGGTTTTTTTTTTTTTTTTTGGCTGATGCTGCATTAAGCTTGCTTTCTTGCATCATACTCTACTAATGATAAAATAAGTTTAAAAATGAGGATGAGTAATGGTAATTTATGGCTTTTATGGAATCTAACCCTAAATGCTGTATGAAAATGTGCACACATTTCCACCATGCACTGTTTTTTTTTTTTTTTTGCCTTTTTTTCCAAAATGTATGCCATACATTGTAGCAAGATGACCTATAGAAGATTAGCTCAACAGCTTATTTCTTCCATTCTTGCAAACACTTTACCAGAAAAGAAGTTACCAAAAACATCAGAACTTCAACATTTTTGCAGATTGTACTGGTCTTTTAAAAAAAAAATATCTAGCATAATGCAAAACTGTAAAACATTTTGTTTGAAACCAGACTAAGAATCTGGAAAAACTATATGAGTATTCCTGTTATTTTAATATATATATTTTTTCACTTTAATCTTTATCCACTTTATTATAGAAATCTACAGAAATTGCCATTTGGATAAATTAACTATTTAATATTTTTATTAAATATTTAATTTAATAATTAAATAATTTGTGCTTTCCTTTTTCACTCTTTGTTGAAAAAATAAAATACAAAAGTTTCACTTTTCAAATTAGCATAGCACACTTAGGGAAGGTAATGTTAGAATACAAATCCAAATCTGCATGTTTAAATTTGCAGGCGTGTGTTATTACTGTTGTTCTCCAGTAGATGTATGAGATGTATTCAAATTTTTTCAATGTTCTTGGGATATTTTATATTAAAATAATTGCTTTTATTTCTAGTATCTGATGGATGCAGCTCGTCAAGTAAGACCTGATTTATATGTTATTGCTGAACTTTTCACTTCAAATGAAGCTATTGACAATGTCTTTGTTAATCGATTGGGCATCAATTCACTTATTAGAGGTTAGTATTTTATTTGTTTTAGGTGGGAATATATAATTATGAAAAGAACAAAGTATCTGATTATTAATATTATTATTATTAACATCAAATTATTATTATTATTAGCCATATGGTGCAAGGAAGCCAGAGGCTTATGCTGCACCAGCCAAAAAAAAACTTGTGTGTGTGTGTGAGAGAGAGAGAGAGAGAGAGAGAGAGAGAGAGAGAGAGAGAGAGAGAGAGAGAGAGAGAGAGAGGGAGGGGGGGTAGAAAGGAATCACCAAGAAGGATAAGAATGATGATTCGAGCTTAGGACCCTGGGTTTGCCAAGCCCGTACTCACCGGATGTGAGCCTTCTGGGGTTAATATAATTTTAAGTAGTAGCAAACAATTCTAAGCAAACTAGAATGTATGAACTCTTTTGGAAACTTAAAAATGTAAAAGATATTAAATCTTTCTAGCTAGATATTTGTATTTATAACTAAAAGAAAGGTATCTTGGGTTTTTGTGGTTTTCAAGGTTTAAACATCTTAGTAAATGCAATAACCTTGATGGTTGGAACAGAACAAACTTTGTTTCCCTATCGGTAAGTATTAGTATTGACAAAATTATTCAAGGAAGCAAAGCTTATATGGCACTGGCCAAACAAATAAAATAAATAAAATACTACATCTCTCCATTTCTTCCAATAATTTTGTCAAACTTTCTGAATTTTATTTGAACTCTCCACCTTCCACAACACTAGGTGGATATTTTTTCCAACAGTTGATTACCTTTTTGGCTGAATGTAAATTTCTGCACATCTCATCTGCACTCATCCCTTTCCAGTTTAAATTTATGCCCTCCTTTTTGTTTCAAGAGAGAAAGGTAAAGATACCATTAGCAACAGAGAAAGGGTAAAGATGCCACTTCAATTAGATCACCAGGTGCCAATTTTTCAGAGACCACAGTTTATGCTTATTTATAGAATATCCTTTTGTGCCTCTAAGTAATATTGTTGTTCTTCTGTGCACCCTTGCTAGCATATCTATGTGCTTTCTAAAATGATGTTTCCAATCATGTATGCAATATTTAGATTTAACCTAACTATTGCCTTATACAATGGAATGATCACCTGTTTGTCCCTTCTGGGAAAGTTCCTGTATATCATTGACAGAACTCCCATGAGGTATTCTAGCAGCTTATTTACTCTGCTGGAGAATTTCATTTGCCTGTACAATTACCCCTAGATCTTTTTCATACTTCAGTATGAAGTAAATTGGGTACCATTGAATAATTTGTTATTCTGGGATTACCCAAATGCAGTACTTTGCATTTATCACTATTAAACTTTGATTGTCATTTTCCAACCCACATACTTAGTTTTTTCAGATCCTTTTGAAGTAGAAGTAGAAGTAGCGTGACCTGATTAGTGTTAGTAACCACTGTGCCCACTTTTCTGTCATTAGCAAACTTAGACACCAAACTCAAAATAAAATAAATAAAATATGGGCTCTATTCTGCAAACATCCTACAACCACCAGCCTTATCAATTATAAGAGATTTAGAGAAAGAAGAAAGGCTCTTTGACTCTGTGTATGCCCGCTATTACCAAAGATACTGATATTCAATTCATTTTGAAAACAATTAAAAAATAAAGCATCACCAACTCTCTCCTGATCCTCAGTCGGAATGGACAGTATTTATCAACTCCCAAAGAAATAGCAAATGAATTTGAATAAATTCTCTCAACTATCTACAGTGAGTGCATATGATTGAACCTTTAAAAAAAAACTAAAGAAATAGTATAACTTCTGCATTATAATCAAACATTTACTATCCTGATAGGATATTCTGTATAATGCTGCAACTGTTAAATAACACCATTCTTTGATCTGATTGGTTTCTCCCCCCGAATCAGATTCTCTCTTAAAATTGCTATTCTGTCTCTTGGCACCACTCAGTAATGCTAACTTCCCCCCCTCCTCCACCAAGAAAGGATAAAACGCATCCACTGACCAATTTTTCTTACCAACTGTCTTGGCAAAACTTGGAGAAAATGATACACTACAGATTAAAATAGTATTTGGAATGACACCCCTAAATTTAATGAGTGAACATTACTATGAATTTTGGAAAGAGGTCCTCCTTGGACCTTATGGTTAATGTTGAGGAAAACATCCAGAATGCTATCATCCAAAAAGAGATCTTCCTTGGACCTTATGGTTAAAGTTGAGATAAACATCCAGAATGCTATCATTAAAGAAAAGCATCTCGTCACAGTATGCTTTGACACCATGTGATATTGAAATTACACAAGACTTTTGAGATCTGCATCTGCTTGACCTATGAGGATATTTACCACTTCTGATACAGAGTTTCGTTAGTGCCATACTTTTCAGGTTTGTTATCAGAATACCCTCTCCCACCTTTCACCCCAGAACATGTAGTCTTCCATTGCTTGGTCTTCAATGCCACACTCTTTGCCATCAGAATAAATCAAATGGCACAAAACATTCCTACTACTGTTGAAACATACTTATATGCTGATGACCTTACTATCTCTTTTCACTGTTAAAACATGAATTCCATTGAATAACAATTTCAGCAGTCAAGGAAAAAAATGGATGTTGCAGAATGGGTACTGTCTCTGAGAACAGAAAATCATTGTTGTACACTTTCGTGGCAAACACACAGTGCACTCTAAACCAGAATTACGACTAAGGACTTACCTCACACTTAGGGCTTACAATATGGAGATCCTGGGATACCGAATACTGGGATCCTAGTCATTTTTTTTTTCCGGTATTCAAATAACCGGTATTGATACAAAAATACCGGTTTTTCGGTACTAATATAAAAAATAAGTGTTTATGATTTAATCACATAAAGGTTATAAAATCACCTTTATGTGATTTTATAGCCACCAACCAAAAAGGATAAATATATACAAAAGTATACTGCAGCAGAATTTGGCAAATAATTTGTCATGCAATTAGATTCCAAGACTCATTTGATCAGTTTATTGTCCAAAATTGTCTCAAAAAAGCTTGAAAGCTTTTTTGAGTTGAGATATTGTATGCAGAAAGCTTTAATTTATTTAAATTCAAGTATTTATTTCTGTGAGGATGAATTTAATTTGTTATCTGCACTATATCTACATTAATACCTAGAAAGTTAGCAGTAGATGCCCTTTGCCCCAAAGAAGCAAATCTTTTAACTGCAGATGCTGCCATAAAATTTTGATGAAAACTCTTGGCAATCAAAATTCTGAAACAGCTAGAGAATTGTATACAGCATTGAAACCCCATACTTCACAGAAGCGTACAAATTTATTACATGTTCTTCAGTATTTGCATAGCGGGACACAATACAATAGCAGATTATTTAGTATTAGTAATGGCTATATGGTGCAATGAAGCCTAAAGCTTATGATGCACCAGGAAAAAAAAGAGTAAAATTATAATAAAATGAAATAAAATAAATAATTAATAAATAATAAAATGAAATAAAATAAATAATTAATAAATAATAAAAGAAAAGCAAATAGACAACCTATGCATTTCCCTCCTTCCATCCAGCTGACCTTTGAATTTCTCCAACCACCCATGTAGATAACTTACTCCAGTAATTTCTAACTCTCTGGCTAAAATAAAACTTCCTGCAATCCAATTTAAACTTATCCCCCGCCCCGTAACTTCAATTTATGGCCCTTAGTTCTAGAATCATTTATAACCATGAAAAATTTGTGCTCATTCAACCCGTTACAATTCTCGGAGAACTTCATGTCTGACCGTATCGTAACTTCCAAGTCCCTTTCCTCCAGTGCTGACTTTAGTTCAACTCCACCAAGTGTAAAAGTTATTTTGGGGTTGCTCTTCCCGAGGTGTAAGACCTTGCATTTTGCTGAATTAAAGCATAGCTGCCACTTTTCTAACCATCCGGAATTCTATCTAGGTCACCCTGAAGAAGCTCTGCTTGGCGGTGATCATTAACTACTCTACCGATCTTTACATCACCTGCAAGTTTAGACATCACACTCTTCATCCCTTCATGGATGTCATTTAAGATAATCAAAAACAACAGTGGTTCCAATAATGATCCTTGGGGAACCCCCACTTCTTACATTAACACAATCTGAGGAATAACCATTTATCAAAACCCTCTGCCTGGTGCCCTCAAGCCATCTTGCTATCCATCTAAGGATTTTCCCTGTGAATCGAACCTGTTCCAGCTTATAAAGTAACTGCTCATCTGAGACTGAGTCAAATGCTTTGCTGAAATCTAAATAACCAATGTTGAAATTATTCCCTAAATCTTGCTCACGAGTGACCCTGTCAAAATAGCTAAACAGGTTAGTTAAACACGATTGTCCCTTTACAAAACCATGCTGCATATCCTTCAGAATTCCATTTCTGTCTAAATGATCCTGAATTCCACCCTTGATCATTGCCTCCATGATTTTCCCTACTACTGAAGTTAGACTGACCAGTTTGTAATTTCCCACTACACTCTTAGAACTGCCCTTATGTATTGGCGATACATTGGCACTTTTCCAATCCAACAGAATCTCTCCTGAGTCTAGTGATGCTCTCATAATTAGCCTTAGTGGTGTAATGCACTCACTTACTGCCTCCCTTAAAATTTTAGGGTATATACCATCAACCCAGGAGAAAAAAAACTTTCATGCTTACTTGCATGTCGGCACGAAAGTTTTTTTTTTTTTTTTTTATTAAATAATCATGTGAAATTTCAATATCATTAATTACATATTTTTCCACTTCACTCCCATATGTTCCAATTGACACCTTTTGTAAATATCAATGCCAAGTAACTGTTGAGTTCATCTGCAACATCAGTTGGGGTTAATACTATCCCATGCAATTACATGGTCCGATCTGATTTGTCCTTCTCTGCTTTGCATTTATATATGTGAAGAATTCCTTAACTGCACTCTTTGCTCTCTTCTTTATTCCTTATCCTGACTCTTTACTCTCTGCCAGACTTGGTAAAGATAGTGAAAATTATACTTCGCTTTATACAACATCTTTCTCCTTCAGAAAATGATGAACAGAATTCAACCTTGGAAGACCACCGTGGGACAGAACATCGGTGTTCTGAAAATTCCTTTCAAAATAAGAAATTGCTCGATTCTAATGAGATTTTTGAAAGATAAACTTAAGTGGGAAATTAAGGAAATACTTTTTAAATATTACTTCTAAAAAAGTTCAAAGCCTAGAATATACAGACTGAGATCGTCTATGACTATCTCAGTACAATAGCACCATCCACCATAGAATCCGAAAGGACATTTTCTGCCGCTAATCAAATATGTACCTTATTTGATAAGCATACTATATGTATGCTTATTTTTCTTAAGAGCTCACTTTATTCAGACAGGTAGTATGGATACATAAACATAATTAAACTTTGCAGTATTAATATTTTTTTTGTTATTAGAATAATTGTATTTTAAATTTTTTTCAGAATATTTATTATTGCAATTAAAGTTTATTTAAAACATGAATTCAAGTAATTACAGTACTTGTTTTTTTCTTACTTATTGCACCTAATTGTCATCAAAATTTATTGAGGAAAAATGTTTGTTTTTGGAATACCAGTATTAATACCCGTATCCCAGTTTCATAAATTAAAAATACTGAAATACTGGTATCTCTGTTTCATAAATTAAAAAATACTGAAATACCGGTGACTATTTCTGAGACCTAATTCTTAACAATAAGCTTAATTTTCTAAAGCACATAATGAATATGCAAATTTTATGGCAAAAAAAAAGATGAATATGCATACAGTACTTTCAGCCATGACATAGGTTGCTGACTGATATGCTCTGCTTCACTTGTACTCCATTCTTATCATCTTATTTCTACTGGACTATGGCACTCCCCTATATGACTCTTCTAAGAAAAAGAATGCCCTTGAGTAACTCAATACAGTATGTTATTATGTCTTACAAATAACCTTGATGTCTTCAAAACGGCTTCCATTCAAAGTTTGAGTGGAGCAAATTAACCCCTGCTTTATATACAAAGTAAGAGAAAACTGCTACTGTTTTAACAAGAACTAATCTTTCAAATATTGAAATTAATGAATTCCATCTAGTTCTCACATCTAGTAGTAATGACAATTCTTTCCCCTTTTCTTCAACTATATATTTTTGAAGAATTGAATTTTTCACACTTGAATTTTTAAAACTTTTTTAAGTGCTCGGGAACACGTTACAACTGTATTTAAATTTTCTATTAACTTCAGTTCATTATTATTCTGATACGAAATATCTAAACTATTTTCTAATTGTAAGTCATCATCAGTTTCATCTTCATTAACCTCTTCGTCGAGTGATTCCTTTTTCTTTTGGTAAAAATCATCAGGAACATCTAAGTGAATAGCATGACTATAACATAACTGGTTCTCAACTCCAGTTAACAAACCATACTTTTGCATCACCTTTGCACTGTCATGTGTAGAAGCAACAGTGTCATTTTCAAATTCAATGCCGAATTTGAATTTGGTAGTTGCAATGCCCTTCACACTAAAGAATTGCACAATTTCTTTAGTGTGAAGGGCATTGCAACTACCTTTTATGTAAATAAGTCCCAAATTATAATTACTTTTTTCTAGGTGTAAAGTCACATTAAGATAACGCTTCATAGTAACATTAATCCATTCATCAACCTTTATTCAGCTTTCTGTTTCAATTTTACCTCCTTACAAAATGAAACGATTAACTTTTTTACTGTTGCTTGACTCTGTGGCATTTCGTAGCCCCTTTTCACAATAAATTCAATAAATTCGTGAACAGCTCTAGAATTAGTTATTGCACTAATTGAAAAATTATCTTTTGCTGCACGGTCAGGCAATAGTTTGGCTAAACTTTCGCATTTTATATATGTCAATATTGAACCCCTTTCAATTTTTTGTTTCTTTGCAGAGTCAGGAGTAGCATTGTTGTCTTTGAATGTAATGTTGTGTTTGCGTAGATCATTTTGCAGTCCTGTTGTTGGCCTCCTTTGCACTGTATAGTGACGGTTGAAAACCACCCAAAAAAAACAAGAGAGAGAGATATACCCCGCAAGTGCAGAGTAGGTACGGCTAGCATGGCCAGTCAGTAGGAGCCGACAACTTGGTGGAGATCCGGCACCGTGAGTGCTGCTATGGTGGATGGATCGTGTTTGGGAAAGTCTAGTGTCATCATTGGGACTCCATTTGGTGAGTCTGTGTCGCATCCAGACTGAAGGCTGGTCCGGTATTCCATGATAGCGAATAGTGGGGAGGTCAAAACCGGGAGTCCAAGATAGGATGGTCAAGTCCAGGGACCAATGTTAGGTCTCTTCTTGATGAGATGTGTCACATCTGAAGGGGAGAAGTTGGTCCAGGAGTCAGTGATGAGGAATTTGTCAAGGTATTTGAGGACCCTGTCTTTGATTGCGCCGCTAGTATTGTCACAAACAAGTGGGGAGACAAGTTGACTACTCGAGATGTGAGGGATCAAGTTGGGTTGTGTACTCAGGATGGTTTGTTGGTCAAGTCTTGTATAAGTTGGTCCAAGGCGTTAGCATTCATGACTCGGCGTCTCCGTAGCCAGGTGGCCAGGAGCAGCAGTGCGTAGCACACGCTTCTTGATTAGACCGGGGTTCGAGCCTGTAACCACCAAATACGGAGGATGCGGAAAGGTCAGAGGAATGACCACCGCATATCCTCGGAGCAATATGGCCTTAGTTGCTAATGCTTCTAAAAACCAAATAACAAATAACAGCATTCATGACTCAACGATGCGCGCAACAATTGGCAGCCATGGTTGTTTTGACCTATTGATTCGGATACTATGGTGGTGGTGGTAGCGCTTTCTGCCTGGTAAATAGGTCCATTGCAAATTGAGTCAGGGCTAAGTAAGTTTCTTCATTCTGTAGGGTAAGGTGTTCTTGGTTTTGGTATTTGAAGCATAGTTTCGTCATTAGGATCCTCCTGAAGTCCTCATAGATTTCACAGCTGTGGGCAAGGTGCTCCCACATCTGATCCTCTCCACAGTGGCAGCAGGGTGAGTCTGAAATTCTGAAGTCATGTAGTTTTTTCTGGAAGGAGCCATGTCCAGTGAGGAGGTAGGTAGCATAGGGTCCCTGTGAAAACCAGCCAGGTGTGAGGGGGGTAAGAGGCCCTGACATGCAGCTCCAAAGGGAGGAATTTTTTGGTGACAGCACCTTTACTTGAAGTCTGCCATCTTTCTTGCCAGGTGTCTGTTAGATATTCATTAAGTCTCTTCTTTTCAGTGTTTCTATTATTTGCTGGGTCAGTGGTGAAACCGGCGCAGGTAACTGTTCTTCCTTTGGCTAATTGGTAGAGCAGCCCATGACGAACAATCTCCAGGTCCAGTGGAAGAGATCCAATGAGGATCTCTTCCACTGGACGCTAACAGTGGTGCTAACAGTGCGACAGGCATACAAGGACAGAAGGAGAAGAGAGCGCTGGATAGTTCCTAGGCGCGATCTGTTTACAACTGTATTGGCCTTCTTGCACCAGACTCCAGAGGCATAAGCGATAACTGGGATGAAGACTGCCTTATAGAAGAGGGTGAGCGTTCTCTTCTTGCTGCCAAGTCTCAAGAGTTGCCTTGAAGGATAGAGATGACCTGGTTGGCAGTCGCTTGCAGTTGGACTCTGTTATTGGCAGAAAAGAGCATGACCAGGTCATCCGCCTGGGCCTGTACATTGTTGAGTTTGGTGTTCAAGAAATCGTCCAGCACCAGATTCCAGAGGAGAGGCCCCAGGACAGACCCCTGAGGGCATCCCCCTGAAGACTGGTCTGGAGACACTGCAGTGGGGAGCAGACACGATAACTTGCCGGTCCTGGTCCTGGAGATAGGTCTTGATGCATCTATATAAATTTTTTTGGGACTTGCGCCCTCCGGAGCCTGCCCATGAAGCTGGGCCACCAGATGGAATCGAAGGCACCAGCAAAGTCGAAGGAGATTAGTAGAAAGTATTTGGAGTTGCATTTGGTAGCAGCTTCAATGATTGTTTCCAGTGCATCTACTGTGGATCGTCCTTTCCAGAAACCATACTGGTTAGGCGAGGAGAGACCAGCATCATTGTAGTGGGCTTCTATTCTATGGGAGATCATCCATTTGAGAAGTTTGCTGAAAACTGGCAGCAGTGCAATGGGCCGGTAAGATTGTGGCAGATCATGTGGCTTGGTTGCATTCTTCAATATAAGTCTAACGGTTGCAGTCCTCCACTGTGTGTGGGGAAGAATCCTTGGTGGAGAAAGTGGCTTAACAGGTTAAGTATGGTTAACAATCAGTTAGTATGGTTAGTGGGAATAAGTACAATGGCTTTCTGGACGATTTCAGGATCGAGCATGTGTCTTCCCGGAGCCGTCTTGTTTCTGATTCTAGATGCAGCTAAGTTGAGCTTGGTTGAGGTGAAGGGTTCTTCAGTTGCAGTTGTGCAATATGTCTCATTTTCCGTGCAGAGCTGTAGCTGTTCCGTTGTGTGTGTGGGTCAACAGGCTGCTGGAATGTAGCATCTAGAATATTATTGACAGTGTCTTGCCATGATCTGGTGTAAAGACCGGTAATTTTGTTGTTGATACGACCTAGCCTCTTGGCAGCTTGTTAGTGGTCACTTTGTACACAATCACCCAAGGGTTGGCATTCCCTTCAGTGCTTACCAGAGCTTCCCATGAGTGCCTTTTGTGGTGTACTGATTCCTGGTCACACGATATTGCTGCAGTGAAGCCTCTGCAGGCTTCACTGCAGAGGCTTCACAAACAAAGCTTTCACAACTAAGCAGCTGGCAGGCAGAATCAATTTTTCAACTATTGCAAGTGGTTTTGTCTGTTGAGCAATCAATTCAGTCACTTGGTAAGATACAATCTGCATCTTATCCGAGACTGACATTCATTTTTCAAAATATGATCATTGGAATTCCTGCTATTCCAGAATTCTTTAGAAATATTGAATATCCTTTGCCTGATTTTTATGTTTTGACAAGAGATGTCTTTTCATCTTACTTGGGTCCATATTGACATTGGAAAGACTCTCACCAAAATTTAAACACATAGGCTAAGGTACATTTTTATTTCCAGTCCATGTGAAACTGAGACTCAGGTATCCACATATTGTTAACAAACTTTCTTTTTTGGAAGTTTGCTTAGGCCTGCTACTGGTGTTGAATTTCGACAAGTCTTCTTCAACACTATTCAACCTGCTGGTACGGTTTTGAAGACAACGATTCTGGATCACAGTGTGGATTGAATCATCCTCACTTAATTGTCTTGCTCTCACTTTGGAAAAATATCTATCCATGATCTGCTAATTAAAAATTATTTTATTCTTAATACTAAATATAAATCTTGAAATAAATCCAAAAATAACACACTATAATATTTAACACTGCAGTTAACACAGAGGGAGTGACACTTTTGCACTATCCTCGTTTATTCATTCAACTGCTGTTTTCTGGAACAACCTTCCTTCATATGTATTTCCTAAAAATTACATTCTACAGAAGTTCAAGTCTAATGTCAACAGATATCTTCTTTTGTCTTCTCAATCTCCAACCCAAGCATGGTACTAAGTACTACAGATTCTAATACCTCTCTTGTTTGGAGTTTTCAAATAAAAAAAAGAATAAATAAATTTCTAATTCTCATCTTAACTTAATTACTTTTACACCACACTACTTTTAATACTTGACACTACATTAATTATAATAAAATTGACTGAAAATGCTCACCACTTTCCTTATATATAACTTTAATATATTCAAGAAATGCATAGAAATTTCTAGAAAAAATTGGAAAATTCTTTTTTTTTTTTAAAAGAGGTTAAACACATTTTAAATAGTATATTTATAATTTACATTATTTTTAATTTTTTTGTTATTATTAAAATCTATTTGATATAAAATTCATTATATTACTGAATAAAAGCTGGAAACTTCTGGAAAATTCTACAGGTTTCTATACATATATTTACTATAGAAAAAAAAAAAAAATATATATACATATATATGTTATATCACATATAACAAAATAAATAAGAAAATGACCTTCATATTTATTTTTTCCATATGAATTTTTTGAAAATGTCTCAATCCTTGATTGTAGTAGTAGTATTGGCATGTGATGCAAGAAAGCAAGTGTATGAGCTTATGTAGCATCAGCCAAAAAAAAAAAATTACGACACATTTCTCTCTAGATGTTTGTCCAGTTCCTCCTTAAATTTATTTAACCTATCAACTTCCACAATGCCAGATGGAAGTTTGTTCCAGCAATTAACCACCCACTGGCTAAAGGCAAATTTCTGCACATCTATTCTACATCTGTTTTTGCTTAATTTGAATTTATGCTCCCTTAGGTTTGTAATCTGAACAAATGGAAGAATACCATCAGAATTCAGTGTGCTCAACCTATTCCAGGCCTTATACACCTCAATCAGATCACCTTGCAGGTGCCTAGTCTCCAGCCACTGCAATTTGCAGAACTTAAGCCTCTCTTGGTAAGAGGATCCCTTCTTTCCCCTCACCAAACTTGTTGCCCTTCTCTGTACACGCTCAAGCTAATCTACATCCTTCTTAAAATGAGGCCTCCAGACCTGCATGCAGTACTCAAGGCGTGGCCTGACCATTGCATTATACAGAGGGACAATCACCTCCTTTTCCCTGCTAGCAAAGTTCCTATATATCATTGACAAAACCCCATGACCTGCCATGGCAGCCTGTCTGCATTGCTCAGAAAACTTCATATCTGACTGCACAATTACTCACAGATCTTTTTCATTTTCTACCACCTTAAGTGTGGTACCACACAGTTGGTACGTTTCTCTGGGGTTACTTCTACCCATATGCAGTACTTTGCATTTGTCAATGTTAAACTTCAGTTGCCACTTCTCAGCCCATCTGCCCAAATTTACTAGATCCTGTTGCAGTAGCACACTGCCATTACTATCATTAACAACCCTGGCAACCTTTGTATCATCTGCAAACTTCGACACTAAGCCTGATATACCTTCATCAATATCATTGATAAATATACGAAACAACAGTGGACCCAACACCAAATCCTGTGGGACTCCATGAAGAGCAGCGCCCATTGATTACCACCCTCTGTCGTCTCCCACTCAACCATCCTTTTATCCATTGTAGCAATTTACCCTTAATACTATTCTACTCCAATTTGTACAGTAAACTTCTATGCACAACAGTGTCAAAAGCTTTCCTGAAATCCAAGTATATATCAAAATTATTTTTTGCATCCAGTTCCTTTGTAACCACATCATAATAACCAGTCAAATTTGTCAGACAAGTCTTTCCCTTAACAAACCCATGCTGTGTCTCAATTATTGCTGCAGTATTGTCTAGATGATCCTGTAATGCATCTTTAACCAGTGACTCCATTATTTTACCCGGAACAGAAGTTAAACTAACTGGTCTGTAATTACGCGTGTCACCTGTCGATCCCTCTTTGTGAATTGGGGATATATTTGCACATCTCCAGTCCATGGGGACCTCCCCTGAGTCCAAGGATGCTCTCATAATTATGGCAAAGGGTTTGCTTACTTCCTTTGCCGCATCCTTTAATATAACTGGATAGATCCCATCCACCCCAGGTGCCTTTCGTATGTTTAACTTCAACAATTTCTCCTCCACTTCGCTCTCAGTTATTACAAAATCATTAAGCACCCTGCTACAATTTGATAGCCTTCTGGCATTTTCAAACCTTAACTTCTCATGTGTGAATGTAGATGCAAAATACTCATTCAGTTTGTTTGCTATCTGAGCAGGATCATCAACAGTCAAACCATCGATATCAAGTGGACCAATCAGATTCATCCCCTTCCTTTTAGAGTTTATATAAATAAAGAAATCCTTACTGTTTTTCTTAGCGTCTTTTGCCCAAGATTTCTCATAATCTGCCTTCTCCTGCCTAACCTCCTATGTGACCCGATCACAGACTAGCTTATATCTGCCATAGGCTTCCGAGTTACTTGATAATTTATATGCATCCCATGCATTTTTCTTCTCTGCCACGAGTCTCATTAGTTCATTTGATAACCATTTAGGCCTAAACCTTGAACAGTATTTCTTAATAGGTATGAAACTTTTAGTAGCTTCCACGATTAATTCCTTGAATGCTTCCCACTTAGAATTTTCTGTTGGTAACATCATCATTGTCTTTGAATCGTCCTGCTGCACCACTGATATATAGGAATTTTGCTAGCAGCGATAAAGAGTTGATTATCCCCTTGTATAAGGCAATGGTCAGGCCACACGTTGAGTTCTGCATGCAAGTCTGGAGGCCTCATTGTAAGATAGATGTAGAGCTACTAGAACATGTATAGAGAAGGGCAACGAGATTAGTGAGTGAAACAAAGGGTTACTGTTACAAAGAAAGGCTTACTTCTGCAAATTGCAGTGACTGGTGACTAGGCACCTGCAGTGATCTGATTAAGGTGTATAAGGCCTTGAATGGTTTGAGCAATCTCAATGCTGATGGAATTCATTTGCTTTCTCAGATTCTGCACCTGGGGGGTGCAGAATCTGAGAAAATTCAAATTGAAATTGAAGAAAGACAATTGTAGAATGGATGTTCGAAAATTTATTAGCTAGAGGGTGATTGATTGCTGGAACAAACTTCCATATGCTGTTGCAGAAGTTGACAAGGTCAAGGTGTATTTGTTTAATTGCGGTCTCCAGGGTATCTCCTATATACGGCTGTAACATCTGAAAAGGCAAAAAGCCAAAGCTGGCAAGTGTGTGTATGTAGATGTGTAACTATGTGTGTTGTTGTGTTGAGTGCCAGCACCTGTCGATTTCGCAGGCAGGGGACACCAGATCCCCTGTCTTGCGGCCAAAGTTGGGAGTCAGGCTCCACCTGCTACCTGAGACACTTAATGTCACTATCAAGCAAGCCTGGGAACCCCGAATTTTGAACTGAAAGGAAGATAGGAAATAGAAATTTTATTAAGGAGATGGGATGGGAGGGATAGCAGATAGAAGGGGGTGAAGAAGAAGGCATTTCCGAAAATGAATGTTAGAAAAGAAAGTTTAAAGTGCATATCACACTTAAGTTTTTGTCAAAACCAAGCAATACCACTAACCCAGATGGGCCCAACCAACTTACCAGTGCACCAATTGGCCATAAAAAAAATTAAAAAAAAAACTGTACATACCAAATACATAAAACTATTTACATTTATACAAGTATGATTAACACTCACCAGAGTGATTATCACCAACGTTCTACAATACAACCAAGCCTGCAATCTAGATGTTAGCCATGAGTAACAAAGCTCCATCATTTCAATAAACCTGCAGAACAGAAAGTTCTACACCAAAACAGTACACATAGTTGCAATAGGCACGGAATGAAAAACAAAATGTCATGACACCAATGTAGTAGTAGTAGTAGTGGCACATGATGCAAGAAAGCCAAGTGTAGGAGCTTATGCAGCATCAGCCAAAAAAAAAAAAAAAAAAAAAAATCACACCATTCCCTCCAAATGCCTGTCCAGTTCCTCCTTAAATTTATTTAACCTATCAACTTCTACAACGACAGATGGAAGTTTGTTCCAGCAATTAACCACCCGCTGGCTAAAGGCAAATTTCCACACATCTATTCTACATCTGTCCTTTCTTAATTTGAACTTATGTCCCCGTAGATTAGTAATCTGAACAAGTGGAAGGATCCCATCAGAATTCAGCGTGCTCAACCCATTCAAGGCCTTATAGACCTCAATCAGATCACCGCGCAGGTGCCTAGTCTCCAGCCACTGCAATTTGCAGAACTTAAGCCTCTCTTGGTAAGAGAATCCCTTCATTCCCCTCACCAATCGTGTTGCTCTTCTCTGTACATGCTCAAGCAAATCTACATCCTTCCTAAAATGAGGCCTCCAGACCTGTACGCAGTACTCAAGGCGTGGCCTGACCATTGCCTTATACAAAGGGACAATCACCTCCTTTTCCCTGCTAGCAAAATTCCTATATATCATTGACAAAACCCCATGATCCGCCCTAGCAGCCTGTCTGCACTGCTCAGAAAACTTCATATCTGACTGCACAATTACTCCCAGGTCTTTTTCATTTTCTACCACCTTAAGTGTAGTACCACACAGTTGGTACGTTTCTCTGGGGTTATTTCTACCCATATGCAGTACTTTGCATTTGTCAAGGTTGAACTTCAGTTGCCACTTCTTAGCCCATCTGCCCAAATTATCTAGATCCTGTTGCAGTAGCACACTGCCATTACTGTCATTAACAACCCTGCCAACCTTTGTGTCATCTGCAAACTTCGACATTAAGCCTGATATACCTTCATCAATATCATTGATAAATACACAAAACAACAGTGGACCCAACACCGAACCCTGTGGGACTCCACTAATAACATTAGTCCACGAAGAGCAGCACCCATTGATTACCACCCTCTGTCTTCTCCCACTTAACCATCCTTTTATCCATTGTAGCAACTTACCCTTAATACCATTCTGCTCCAATTTGTACAGTAGTCTTCCATGCGCAACAGTGTCAAAAGCTTTCCTGAAATCCAAGTATATGATATCAAAATTATTTTTTGCATCCAGTTCCTTTGTGACCACATCATAATAACCAATCAAATTTGTCAGACAAGACTTTCCCTTAACAAACCCATGCTGTGTTTGAGTTATTGCTGCAGTCTTGTCTAGATGATCCTGCAATGCATCTTTAACCAGCGACTCCATTATTTTACCCGGAACAGAAGTTAAACTAACTGGTCTACTTGTCAATAAATTAGGTTTAGTTATTATTATGATTTCCTATATTCAATAACAGTTTCCTGCTCTTTGATAATTTCTATGCAAAGTCAGAAAATGCCATGAAGTTTTCTCTACAAACAATAAACCTTTGAAACATCATCAGGAATGTAAATACTTGTTAACAATTACAATTCATTCCTAATATCAGAATAAGTTATACAGTCGAAAATGAGGTGCTCCACCATTTCAGGGGCTCCACAATGACATAGAGGAGAGTTAGCCAAACCCAATGAATATAATTTATAATTCAGGCTCCCATGACCTGTAATTAGGAAGGTTACTAAAGACCTGGATTAAACCAGGCAAGCTGGTTTTGATATTCAGAGACCACAGGAAGAAATTTGTTGGTGATTCTACCAAGATTAGAGTCAGTGTAAGAACTTTGCCATTCATTAATAAATGTAGTTCGAAGTCTTTTAATCTCCTCTTTCTCCTGCAGCTCCAAATTATAAGTGTAATCACCCACACTAGAAGGGAGAGCTTTCCGACTATGATATAGTAAATATTGCAGAGTTTCTTCAAACTGAATGGGAACTCTATGACATAGGATCTGCATGATCAATTCTGCATGATCGACTACAGCTAGCAAGAAAAAAACGCTGCACTTGAGCATGTATTTTTGACCATACAGTGATTAACCCTGGAGCCCCAAGCTCCAGCTGCATAACAAACAATGGGTATAAAAATACATGAATAATACATTTTAGGTGTGGAGGGTTTAATACCTCACACAGTCCTAGTAATTCTGATGATTTTGCTAGTCAGAATTTTGATTTTCTGTAAAACATATTTGGCTTCTTTTTTTTTTGTTAGTTGGTGCATTGGCTTCTGTGGCCATAATGCATCTCCCAAAGTTTTTGCATTTTACTCTGATCCAAGCCCGAGGCGGGATTCGAACCCTTGACCTTTGAGTTGCCAGGCAGGCACTTTACCCACCTGGCTACCCTGGTCGGCATATTTGGCATGCCCAATAAAGTTAATACAATCATCCAAAAATAAACCAAGGTATTTATAAGATCTTTTAACGTTGATTGACTCCCCATCAAGTTTTATACTAGGAGGTCTGTTAATATTTAAGTGTCCCTTTAATAACATCTGCTTAGTCTTGCTAATAGATATTTTTAATTTGTGTATCCTACACCAAGAAATCAATACATCAAGAAACTTATTAGCTCTGTATTCCAACTCCAACCAGGAGTCAACAGAAATCAAAACAGCCAGGTCATCGGCATAAGTGACCTGAAGGATGTTGTCATGATCCACAGAGAGCCAACCATCAAGGACCACATTCCAGCATACGGGGCCAAGAACAGTTCCGTGAGGGCAGCCCCTAGTAACAGATCTATAGACCAAACAGAAACCAGAAGCAACAGAAATAGAACGGTCAGAGAAGTAATCTGCTATAGGGTGGTAAATAGGAGGAAAAACCCAGCCTCCCGGAACCTTGCCAGGACACTCTGTCACCATATGGTGTCAAACGCCCCTTTGAAGTCCACAATGAGGCCGAGAACATATTCAGAAGTAGAAGAACCAACAGAATCCAGAATCAAACAAATAGCATCTGCAGTAGATTTTCCACAAGTGAAGCCAAACTGTATTTGCATGTAGATTTTTAGAATTATAATAATTTTGAAACCGAGAAACAATTAACTTTTCCAACACCTTACCAATAATTGGAAGCAGAGCAGTGGGTCTATAAAATGATGGATCAACTATATGTTTATCAAATCTTTTAAGCAAAAGCTTTAGATGTGCTTGCTTCCAGGGTTTAAGAAAAATCCCCATCACACAGACATTTGTTTAGCTGATTTAGTATAATTTGGGGACAAACCTGCCAAACCAGCTTAAGAATTGCCACCTCAATTAAGTCCTGACCAGGACACTTTCCATCTTTCATGGACATTATAGCATTTTCAATCTCAATGCAATCAGAATGATCCTTCTGACATGAACCAAGAATTGTCAGATTTTCAAACTCCATTCTGGACTGTTCCATTCCTTCAGGAATCAGAACATCTTGTTGAATAATATTATCAAGAAGAACATTAATGGATTCACTCCAATCCAGGGTCTCCAAACCATCACCAGAAGAAATTGATGAATACAAGTCACCTTGATGAATCTTATCTGTCATCAATTTATACTGTAATCCCCAAGGATCATCTTTTAATGTGTTGACTGCTACGTCAGCTGTATATGTCTGACACCATTACATTTTTCAGGTGCCACGTTGGACATATATTTCCAACACTCATTGTTTTAGTGGGAGCTGTGTTGGCTGTATATCACTGACGATTGTTGGAAATTTACATTATTTTTGAGAAGCGTGGCCTCCAGTGATACTTGTGATGAAATTTGCATGGCGCTATGAGGAAAAAATAAGTGGGTAACTGGTCATTATTTAAAAATTCTTTATTATTACAAATTTTATAATTACAAAATTATGAAGATTTATGGTGTTGTCCAAAACACTCCAAACACATGAAAGGTTGATGAATACAGTCTAGGCAATATGTCGAAACTCTTTTCCCCGTACTGCTAGCAACTGATCTTCCTTCCAACTCTTTCAGTTTTGTGTAACAAAAAACACACATCCTTCTAACTTTCTTGTTGTTTGCATCAAATTTTGCCGTTAATACTAACGGCAATGTGAAAAGCAATGTGCCGTTAATACTAACGGAAATGTGAAAAGCCAAAATGTACATCATATACATGAGTGTACATTTTGGCTTTTCACATTTCTCTTTCCATTCTATATTTAGCAAATCTGTAACTACCTCTTCCCGAAAGATTCTTATTTTTATTTGTTTTTGCATGGCACTCTTGTATACCACGTACGCATTGACAGTTATATTCCAAGTATATATTCTATCACTAATTTCCTGTACCACTTTACTCCCTTTCTTAGCGTTGTGGCATACGAATCCATTTGATCCGACAAATCAATGCCTGCCTTTCCCTTATTATACACTAGAATAGGAAGTAGTTTTTTTTTTTTTTTTTTTTTTTGGCTTCTTTCCATCTTCTTTTATTGGTGGAGGGTCCATCAACCATTTCTGGGGCATGCTTTGTTGTTAGTAGTCTCACATCTCGAGAATCTCACCCCATTAGAACAATAATTCCATTTTTTTTCTTCCTTGGCGCCGACCGGGCTAGCCGAGTGGGTAAAGTACCTGCCCGGCAACCCAAAGGTCGCGGGTTCGATTCCCGCCTCGGGCTTGGATCAAAGTACTGCAAAAACCTTGGGAGGTGCAATATGGCCACAGAAGCCGATGCGCCAACAACTACCAAATAAAATAAAAAAAAAAAAAAATCTTCCTTGGCGATCATCTCCCCTTTATGTAGCTTTGAGTACATGACTTCTTTGGACATAAATTTTTTACTTGCTTGTAATGCACCAACAACATCAGTTTTTTTGATGAAGAAACAATAATGCCAGATGGTAGCTGGTATAAAAATTGTCTACGTACAAGGTGCGACCATCATTTAGAAGTCCTTGCAAAAACTCTTTGCAGACCTTTGCAGCTAAACCTACGGATTTTATATAATTTTCAGATTTACCCGAATAGATCTTGCTCGACCAGGTATATGCTTCAGTGGAACATAACTTGAACAGCTTGATTCCATACCTGTGTGCTCTTTTTGGTATATATCATCAGAATATCAGTCTGCCCCTCCAAGGAATAAGAATTTCGTCAATGATGAAGTCTTGGCTGGGGAAAATATTTTCTGATATTTCAGCTGCAAAACATCTATCAGGTGTTGTATCGTACTGAGCCTGTCCCCTGTAATAGTGGCTTCATTGTCTGAAAAGTGAATGAGGCACAACAACAATTCAAATCTGTTGCGAGACAATTTTTGTTACTAAATTTTTCTTAGAGATAGGTTTAGTTGACTAGTAAGATGCAATACTCCCCAATCTTACTAGTCTCATCCACATAAGAAGCCTGAAAAACTTTCTCATCTCATCAGCAGTTGTTGGAACCCACTTTTTTAGATGATTCTGCCACGAAGCTCGGGTACTCTGAATTTTCTGTTTGGCATATCTGTTTGTTTCTGTTACAATAAGATTTATTACTTCTTCATCAAAAAATAATGAAAACACCTCAAGACGTATAATGTTTCTTGATACGTCTATTTGCAGTCCTGATTTGCCTGTAAAATCAAATGTTTTTTGGAATCCTTTGTATTCAGTCCATTCAATAGCTTCATTTGTTTCAGTCACTTCAATCTCAGGTTCTTCGGTCTTTTCAAATTGCTCATCAGTGTTTTCTTCTGCCATCCAGTTTTGAAGCACTTCTTCAATATTTTCCAGTATTTCAGTATCTCCTCTTTCATTTGAAGAAATATCCCAATCAAGATCTTTTACCGAATCATCAAAGTCGGATCTTCTTTTTCATCTTCAGAACTGCTACTAAGATTTTCAGCAATTTCTTTCAGTTCCTGTTCTTAGTAATTTTCTTTTAGCCATTGCTTTTTAGATTTTTTTTTTTTTTTTTTTTTTTTCCACAACACACTTGTACAAACTTGTGGAGAAACACAACAGAATAATAATGGGGATAATAGAATGTGCTAATGATCTTGTTTTCACAAAATTTCTAACAGTACTGACAAACTTTTTGCGATGTTTGAGAGTATATTTTATCGCGATTAGTTTTATCAGCACACCCAATAAACTAATCACAAAAGACCTTCATAATGCCGTAATAGCATCACACATATGTGGCCGAGACGTCTTCTCAAGAAATAAAGTAACCTACTGGGCTACGTCAGCCACATATATGCGACAAAAAAAAAAAAAAAAAAAAAAAAAAGAAAGACTCTTTTTTGATATTTTAAGCAAAAAAAATGGCATAACGCTGACATTACAATATTTATTATAGAATTGCTAATCAAATTATTCACTAAATATTTTTTGACCCCAGGGGATTTTTTTCCTTAACCTAGCTTGGCAGTCAATGTGTTAAGGAAGAATGAACAAACTTATCCCAAGCGGTCCTTTTTTCTTTGTAAATAGCATTAAAATACAGCTTCCGACCTGCTTTATACCCCTCATCTGTCCTATCAATTTCAATCCTAAGTCTGCTAGTCTTGTTAGTTCACTGATAGTTCCATTGAGCAGTTTTAAGGTTGTCTCTCAACTTCATGAGATTTTGTGTCCACCATGGGACAAAGTTTTGTTTCTTCTTTTTCTTTTTTAGGGTAAAGTCACAGACACTTCTAATCAACTTCTGAACTGCACTTTCCTGAGCATTAGCAGCCAAACAACTAATATGATCGATATTCACAGGAGAGGCAAGTTCGCATAACTTATTGTCAAAGGCATCCCAATCTGCCTCTGTGGTCCTATATCGTGGCAAGTCAAAAGAACGTCTAATGATATGTAGGTTAGACACAGGATCAATATCAAAAGTGATCACTAGAATACCACAAGGTATGCACCAACCACGGCTCCCAAAAGTTGAATTTTTAAAGGTGATATCATTAAAAGATTGACCCTGTGCCGAGAAAAATATGGGTGGATGACCTGGAGTATTCCACAAAGTACGATTCTTTGACCGAATTAAGTCTTCAAGCAGTTCACCCTTGGGGTCCAGAACTGGACTATTCCAAAAAGGAGGCAGCATTTGCATCCATCATAAAAACAATTGGATAACCAGCCAATCTAAACAGCACATTTTTCTATGTAATTGAGAAACGGCTCAATACTTTGACTGGACTGACTGCATTGAGCATAAATTGAGACAAAATAAATTTTTCCAAAAGCACCTTCTAAACAGGCACAGACAGTATGAGTTGTGCATAAACCAACTCATGTAATTTGAGGATCAGCTACCACCAAGGCAGCCCACACCCTAATAATAGCGATACCTCCAACACCTACAGTCTCAGCAACAGAAGAAACAACTCTACATCCAAATGGAAGCCCCCTTCACAACACCGTTAAAGGAGTATGATTCTTGTAAACCCAAAACTTTAATGGTGTGCTGTGAAATTGTTTTAGAAAGATCCCCCATCACTAAAATAGCATGTTGGCAATTGCTCAAACAGAATTATGAGTAGTCGGTCCGAACTTTAGTAGCTTCTTGGGCTCTCATAAATTCAGGGCATTTAACATCCCTGTAGAATGATCAGATTTTTTTCTTTCTGGACCTGCAATTTGGACATACAACAGGGGAATCCCTTTTAGGGCAATCTTCAAACTGGTGGCCCAGATCACAGTGTCCACAAGTGTTTTCTGATTGATGACAGTTTTTGGACGAGTATCCATAATTCAAACAATTAAAACAGCAAGACGCTATTAAGAAATCCTGAACACACTGGACAGACTAACCAACATAAACCTCTTACCCCCAAGTCCCATAAAAATCTTTCTGATTTGGTTTGGGGTCTCCATTATTTCTTGTTATTTTTATTTCATGATTTGCTGATTACTTTTATTAGTTTGAGACTAAAAGACCCAGCAATTAATGTACACATTTCAATATTATGAATAATTTATGTGGGGCCACAAAATAATTAGAGTGGACCAGTAAATCTTATAATGGGGGATTTTAATTTCCCAGATATTGACTGGAATTTGTGGGTTGGTCACTGACACACTAGCAAGGCTTTTGTGGATTTATTCGATGATTGTTTTCTACATTAGCATGTTCGGGAGGCAACTAGAGGGAGTAATACTCTTGATTTGATTATCAGTAGTGATGCTTCATGCATTAAGAATCTGCAGATAAAGGAACCACTAGGTGGCAGTGATCACAGTGTGCTAAAGTGGGATTTACTCAAAGAGGTAACTACCATTAGGGGTAAAGGGAAGGGTTTTTGCTTTCGTAAAGGCGACTACAATGGTCTGAGACAGTATTTAAATTCTATACAGTGGGACCAACTGATGATGTTACCAACAGCAAATTCAAAATGGAAAGCATTCAAAGAATTAATCTTGGAAGTTACTAGGCTTTACATACCAACTAAGAAATACTGTTCAGGATTTAGGCCTAAATGGATGTCAGATGAACTAATGAGACATATGGCAGAGAAGAAAAATGCATGGGATACATACAAATTAATGGGTGACACAGAAGCTTATGATAGATATAAGTTGGTCTGTAACCAAGTCACAAAGGAGATTAGACAGGCAAAGGCAGATTATGAGAAATCTTTGGCAAAGGATGCAAAGAAAAACAACAAAGAGTTCTTTACTTATTTAAACTGTAGAAGGAAAGGGATGAATCAGATTGGTCCACTGGATATTGGTGGTTCAACTGTTGATGATCCTGCTCAGGTGGCTAACAAACTAAATGAGTATTTTGCATCTACAATCACACATGAGGAGTTATTTAGGGAGGGGAATGCCAAAGGTGAATTGAACTCTGGCAGTGAGCTAGACAATTTTGTAATAACTGAGAGGAAAGTGGAGGAGAAATTGTTAAAGATAAACATAAAAAAAGGCACCCAGGGTGGATGGGATCTATCCAGTTATATTAAAGGAGGTAGTAAAGGAAGTAAACAAACCCTTAGCCATAATTATGAGAGCTTCCTTGGACTCAGGAAAGATAGCTATGGACTGGAGATGTGAAAATGTGACCCCAATTCACAAAGGAGGATCAAAGGCTGACACAAGTAATTATAGACCTGTTAGTTTAACTTCTATTCCAGGAAAATTAATGGAGGCACTGGTAAAAGAAGCACTGCAGGATCATCTAGACAAGACTTCAGTTTTAGCTCAGACACAGCATGGTTTTGTTAAGGGAAAGTCTTGCCTGACCAATTTGATTGGATACTATGATGTGATCACAAAGGAACTGGATTCAGGGAATAACTTTGATATCATATAGTTGGATCTTAGAAAGGCTTTTGATACTGTTGCACATGGAAGACTGCTGAACAGACTGTGGCAGTGTGGCATGGAGGCAAATTGCTGCTATGGATCAAGGGATGGTTGAGTGGGAGAAGACAGAGAGTGGTAATCAATGGTCACTGCTGATTGTGGACTAATGTTATTAGTGAAGTCCCTTAGGGTTCAGTGTTGGGTTCATTGTTGTTTTCTGTATTTATAAATGACATTGATGATGGTATATGAAGCTTAATGTCCAAGTTTGCGGACAATATGAAGGTTGGCAGGGTTATTAAGGAGACTAATGACAGTATGCTGCTGCAACAGGATCTAGAAAAGTTGAGCAGATGGGCTGAGAGGTGGCAAATGAAGTTAACATTGACAAATGTAAAGTACTACATATGGGAAGCAATAACCCCAGAGTAACGTATCAACTCTGTGGTACTACACTGACAGTGGTAGAGAATGAAAGGGACCTGGGGGTAGTTGTGCAGGCAGATATGAAGTTTTCTGAGCAGTGCAGACAGTCTACAAGAGTAGCTCATTGTGTCTTGTCAATGATATACAGGAATTTTTCTAGTAGGGATAAGGAGTTGATTATCCCCTTGTATAAGGCAGTGGTCAGGCCACACCTTGAGTACTGTATACAGGTCTGGAGGCCTTATTTTAAGAAGGATGTAGAGCTGTTGGAACGAGTAGAGAGAGAGAAGGGCAACAAGCGTAATGAATGGAATAAAGGATTGCTCTTATGAAGAAAGGCTTAAGTTTTGCAAATTACCGCATCTGGAGACTAGGCACCTGCGAGGTTGAGATGTATAAAGCCTTAAATGGTTTAAGCATGCTCAATGCCGATGGGATTCTTCCTCTTGCTCAGAATAATCACCTGAGAGGGCATAAATTCAAATTGAGGAAAGAAAGATGTAGGATAAATGTGCGGAAGTTTGCCTTTAGCCAGTGAGTAGTTGGTTGGTGGAACAGACCAACTACTCACTGGCTAAACTACTCACCATCTACTCAATGACCAACTACTCACCATCCTTTGTTGTGGAAGTTGATAGCCTAAATAAATTTAGGCTGGGCTGGACAGCTATTTGGAACGAATGGAGGAGTGAAATGGGAGAGTTTTTTTTGGCTGATGCTGCATAAGCTTGCTTTCTTGCATCATGTGCCTCTACTAATGCTAACGTGCAAATTAAAATAAACCAAAAGTAAAGTTATATTTATTGTGCTTGTTTAATGTTTTGAAAAACCTTAGTAGCATTTGCATTTTCCAAAATATGACTGTCTTTTAATTATTATTTTAGAGGCCATGAGTGCATTTGATGCTCATGAGCTTGGCCGTTTGGTATATAGATATGGAGGAGAGTCAGTAGGAGCTTTTATTCAACCTCCTGTAAGACCTCTGGTTCCGAACATTGCTCATGCTGTATTTTTAGATTTAACTCATGACAATCCATCTCCCATTCAGGTAAATTTTTATAGAATTATAAATGTAATTGTGTGTAAAACTAGTTTTGCTTTTTTTCAGTATTTTTAAAAGATTTACCTGTATTATATTTCTTTCATCTATAGCTTTTTATGAAACTAGAGAAACTTAGTAACAAAAAAGACATACCATAAGCCTTATCCCTCAAGAAATTAAAATTCTTTAAGGTGTTATGAACTCCCAAGGAAAGAAGTTGCTTTCAATAGTCATCTAAAAGAATATTCTGTACACATTCCAAAGTTTTGTGCAATGGTTAACAACACCACTCTTTCTTTGTTACAGTATTGTAGATATTTGCATAGGCAAAATTGTAATCCGGAGTCCAGCCTCGTGCAAAGGATTTTAGTTTAATCCATCTCAAGAAACAGAAATTGTTACAATCACACTCCTACAAAAATGGGGGGATATGAATAAACAAACAGAATAATCAAAATTAATAATAATATAGTTTCACTCACCAATTCATGGGATATGCACAGTAAACCTATGCATACTGCTGTTCAGGAAGAGGATGAAATGAACACTTTCTGAAGAGAGAGAGAGAGAGAGAGAGAGAGAGCAGCACACATTTAATATGTGCTTTATTATTTTAGTTATGAGAGGAAGCTCTTTTATTTTTTTTTGTGATTTAGTACAAAATTTTGGTGGCAACTTCAGTTCAATATCTCCCATGGAATGTGCAAATACTTGTCATTTCATTCTCTACACAATATATGGGCTTGTCTACCATACACCTAAAGTCAAGAGAATTTAATTTTTTTGTACTTTATGGCAATGTGTTACCTTTTTGTGGCATGATAACACCAGCTGGTAAGGATGCAGTTTTGCAAACATTATTTCTGTCATCACCAGGAATGTTACTGACGTTTCTTTCTCATTCTATAAATATTATGAGCTGCCTAAAGTTAAGACACAGAAATATAGCCGTTCTTGCATTTTGTGAATTACAAACTTTTGAAAACATTTAATATCGAATCCTACCAAAACTAATGATTTGGTAGGATTCAATATTAAATGTTTTAAAGTGTAAAATCTAATAAGAATAACAAGAAGTTAGGTATAAGTGAGCTTGACTGAAATGATAAAAGGAGTGAGGAGCTCTACCAATGATTTTGCTTCATTTCTCTCAATATTTCCACCCTATTTTTCTCATTGTGATTGAGCAGTTGGTTGTAAATTTCATCATATGCTGGCCTTAATGAATTGAGCAAGCATGTCAGATTAGAGAGAGAGAGAGAGAGAGAGAGAGAGAGAGAGAGAGAGAGAGAGAGAGAGAGAGAGAGAGATCATATGCTATATTTAATGAAGTGAGCATATCAAGTCTACTGTATCAGTTTCATGAAATGTTTTCTTAGAAATTGAATAAACCTGGAAAATTTTAAAAGACACAAGCAAGTTGAGTATTATTTACAACTACATCAATGGGAGGAAAATTACTAACAGTTTTTTTTTTTTTTTTTTTTTATGAAAACTGCAAACACAAAAGGTATTACAACCTATAGTACTTAATACTGAGCATGGGTTGAAGGATGAAAAGATGAAAGAAGATATTTATTGACATTAGACTTGAACTTCTGTAGATTGTAATTTTCTGGAAATACGTATGAAGGGAAATTGTTGAAGAAAATGGAAGAAGAAGAAAAGTTGGTTATGTGAATTTGAAGTTGGACAGTAAAAGTATGCTGACTGATTCAGCAAACCAATTCAGAAGAATAGTCTCCATGGAGTTATTTATAGAAAGGCTTGCAGCAGAAAGAGAATACCTATGAGACATAGAGTGGAGAGACTTTGTAAGAGATTGGTCATTAATTAACTTAACTGCCCTCTCTTGAATGGAACCTAAAAGCTTCAGAGAGGTTTTGGGGGTATTGCCACATATGTGGAACAATATTCAATGATAGGCTGGATTTGAGAATGAGTAGTTGTTTAGAAGAAAAGTAATGCCAAGAATGAAAGAGAAAACCCAATTTTTTTAGATACAGGGGAAGCAATATTTGTGATGTGCTTATTATTATTATTAGCCATATGGTGCAAGGAAGCCTGAGGCTTATGCTGCCAGCCAAAAAAAATTTCCCAGAGAGAGAGAGAGAGAGCGATTAGAAGTCAGGTAATCCCTAATAGAGGTATATGATATTGTCTAGAAATCTGAGTGCTGTCGTAATCATTGGAATATTAAGAAAGATAAAAATAGGAATATGAAGGAAGATAAGAAAAGGACAAGCAGAAGAATCTTTTTTGTGAGATATAATGCAGGACCAAGTTTTAGAAGGATTGAAATTAACTGTTATCTTTGCCCTACTGAAGAAAGAGAGAAAATCTTTATTGCAACTAGATGGATATAGTGTAGATAAATGTAATTAAAGTTGCAACTGTCCCATCATGACCAAAAGCCAAGTGCTCACATCACAATTAAACACTTAAGTACACAACAATATAAAAAGTAAATATTAAAAAAATTAAACATGCTATCATGATTCCTCACATGATGCAAGTATTGACTGTATTTATAATGCTACATCACGTAAGCTTATATTTACGATATATATAATATACATGAATGACATTCATACTTTCACTGTTTATACTCATTGATGCACTCTTGTTAACCCATTCATGGGTATGTGTACACAAAGTGAATGAATTTCTTTGAAGCACAGAAAGCTTGGCAGATGGTATGGAGAGGAGCATGAGCTTGTTCTTATTGGCTTCTTCAATTCGGGCAAGCTGCCAATAGAACCTATAGGAAAGACCTCTTTTTATCTGCATGGAAGAAAGAAAGAGGAAAGACCTTTTTTTTTCTTTTTCAACTTATAGGAAAGACCTCTTTTTATCTGAATGGAAGAAAGAAAGAGGAAAGACCTATTTTTTTCTTTCTTTCTGCTCTGAGCAGAAAGAAACGTTAACGCTCATGTAGACATGAGCGTGAAACCGAAACTTTGGGTCAAATACTATTCCCAAATCTGCATGGGTATCACAATTCCGTCGAATGTTGGTGCTGTTACTGTAGGGATTGGTTTGAGGGAAAACACCTTTAGTTTTGTTTTTTGTGGATTAATTGAGAGACTGTACTGTTTGAGGTAAGAAGCAATGTTAATGACTATTATTGATATATGCTGTAGCCTCAAGATAATTGTTAGAAGCAATAGGTGTTAGAATTTTTATGTCGTCTGCATACATGATGATTTTCTCATTGTTACGGACAAGAAGAGTGATGATGGCTGTAAATAACAAGCCAGATAGGCCTCTTCCTTGTGGAACACCAGCAGAGATTGCCCTTTTGTATTATTGTTAATGGGTATCAATCTGTAAGACTCTGTTGTGAAGGAGTGATGCTAAGAACCAGAGGATATTCCCTTTGTTTAAATTTTTGGCTGTTAAGGAACTTGGAGCTGATGACAATGGAGGTGTCAACGTTTTTTCGACGAGTGGTCCCTGAGTGATTAATTTAGCATAGGTAGGATGTTGATCTGATTTGTAGTGCATCTCAGGAGGTTCTTCAATTATACATGTTAAGGAGGAAAACAGCAAGTCAAGATGGTTTTCTCCTCTAGTAGGGCGATGATCGATTAGCTGTATATTTGCTGACTTCGGGTAGTCAACAAGAACCTTCTTGTGAGCTGTGGAGTGAGGTTGAAATTCCCAATCACAATATGGTGAGCTGAAGGCTACAAGTGGTTTATAGCCCAGTTGCTGCCTCGGTAACTATATCAATAGTGGATACAATGGGCGAGGGAGGGATATACATTAAGCAGATATCTACACTGGATGCATTTCTGAGCAGTGTGATGGCAAGGGCTTTGAAATTCAGGAAGTCACTGGAGTTAGTGTTGATCACTTTGAAGGTCTCCTTTTTGAAGAACATAGTAACACCACTTCGTAGGCGCCTCCGTAGCCAGGTGGGAAGGAGCAGCAGTGCTCCTTCCCACCTGGAACACGGTGGTGACAGGCTCGAAATGACCACCGCATATCCCGGAGCAATATGGCCTTAGTTGCTAATGCTCCTAATAACAAACAAACAAACAAACACTACTTCCCTCTTCTTTTTCTCCTGGAGGTAAACTCCACCCCATATCCTGCTGGTGTAGTTATCACTATGTTCTGTTGCTTGTGCTCAAGCCATTAGCATTAGTAGAGGCATATGATGCAAGAAAGCAAGCTTATTCAGCATCAGCCAAAAAAAAAAAAAAAAAAAAAAAAAAAAACACAACCACTACTCTCATTTCACCCCTCTGTTCGTTCGAAATACCTGTCCAGCTGAGCCTTAAATTTGTTTAGGCTATCAACTTCAACAACAAGTGATGGAAGTCTATTCCACAAACCAACTGCCCGCTGGCTAAAAGCAAATTTCCGCACATCTATCCGACATCTGTCCTTCCTCAATTTGAATTTATGCCATCTCAGGTGATTATTCTGAGCAAGAGGAAGAATCCCATCTGCATTGAGCATGCTCAAGCCATTCAAAGCCTTATACACCTCTATCAGATCACCTCACCAATGCCTAGTCTCCAGACTGTAATTTGCAAAACTTAAGCCTTTCTTCGTAAGAGCAACCCTTTGTTCCATTCACTAATCTTGTTGCCCTTCTCTGTACTCATTCCAGCAGCTCTACATCCTTCTTGAAATGAGGCCTCCAGACCTGTATACAGTACTCGAGGTGTGGCCTGACCCAATGCCTTATACAAGGGAATAATTACATCCCTATCCCTGCTAGAAAAATTCCTGTATATCATTGACAAGACACCATGAGCTACTCTTGCAGCTCGTCTGCACTGCTCAGAGAACTTCATATCTGTCTGCACAATTACCCCCAGGTCCTTTTCATTCTCTACCACTGTCAGCGTAGTACCACAGAGTTGATACGTTGATCTGAGGTTACTGTTTCCCATATGTAGTACTTTACATTTGTCAATGTTAAACTTCATTTGCCACCTCTCAGCCCATCTGCTCATGTTTCAGATATAGCTGATATCGAGCTCACCTGCTATCCGGATTTGCTCTGCATTTCTTAATCTCCTAACATTCTGATACATTACAATTAGTGTCAGAGCAAGGCACTTGAATTAAATTTTTGGGCCTTGAGAAAGGAAGCACCTTATTAGGTCATGGTTATCTCACTGTGATCATCATTGGGATCAGCCAGCATAGCTTATCTTCCTTGCTCAGAAAATTTGCACTTTTGGGTGAAATGGGGACATTGTCTACTGCATTGGCAGAACCAGGCTATCTTGTTCTCCATGTGGCTTAAAAAGCATGATCACTGTTGAGCCTGGGTCTAGGATCAGCTTCTATTCAGCTGAGCGTCTGGTGCGGGCTCTGTGATTCTTCTCCTCCTGACGCTGTGGCTTGGGTAGAATGGTCGTACAATAACACCAACTGGCCAGGAAGAGGGGTTGCTAATTTTTTCAACAGATGTTGCTTCGCAGGATAAATTGAAGGAAGCATAGTTTTTGCTCTTGATGGATAGCTTAGTGACTTCTACGCTTACGTTGAGATCTTGAAGGAGGACATTAGCTACAGCCTCAAAATGAAAAAATTCTTAGAGGCGTTGTGATGCAGCATCATGGCTCGGAGCTTAGAGGAGTTTGAAGTGCCTGTTACACACGCCTTTTTGAATGAAAAAGGTGTTTATAACAGGCACCCATGTTATGCTGATGACATTTTTATAAGGCTGAGTTTCAGGGTTGTGAGCTAGCAATTCAGTATGATGGCTGATATCACCTCTCTCTCTCTCTTGTGTGTGCGCTGATGGCATAATTTCTGGATTTTTCCCCAATTACCTGGAGATCAGGATTTAAGGAATTGGTAGAGGATATTTGAGAAGTTGGAGCTTTGTGCAGGGCAAGGTTTCTCAAACTGGAAAGTGGAATGTAATGTGCTATCATCAGCAAAACTATGAATGGGATTTCTGGTTAATGTGAGAAGGTCATTAACATATACAAGAGGAAAAGAGTGGGAGACAGAACTGAACCTTGGGGAACACTGCCATTAGTGGAGAAGTTAGAAGACAGAGAGCAATCTACCATCATCTGCAGTGAGTGGTCAGAGAGAAAACTGGATACCCAATTACAAAAAACAATTAACAGACCATAAGATGGAAGCTTATTTTTTTTAGCATTAGCATTAGCATTAGTAGAGACATTTGATGCAAGAAAGCAAGCTTATGCAGCATCAGCCAAAAAAAAAAAAAAAAAAAAAAAAGAAAAAAAAACCACTCCCACTTCACCCCTCTGTTCATTCAAAATACCTGTCCAGCTGAGCCTTAAACTTATTTAGGCTATCAACTTCCACGACAAGGGATGGAAGTCTGTTCCACCAACCAACCACTCGCTGGCTAAAGGCAAATTTACGCACGTCTATTTTTAGAAAACCTTTATGCCAAACAGAATCAAAAGCTTTTGGAATGTCAAGAGCAAATGTTTGAATTTCACCAACCTTTTCCATTGAATTCATCCATAGATGGGTATCATAAGCCAGTATATCACCAGTGGATTGACACTGATGGAATCCATATTGGCAGTCATTGATCAGATGGAAGGTTTCTAGACAGCTTAGAAGTTGGTGGTTAATGGAATTCTCCATTACTTTAGAAAGAGTAAGAGTAAGTGCAATGGGACGATAATTCGATGGGAGGGATTTGTTGTCCTTTTTAGAACTGGCTGGATGTGAGCAAATCTCCAAGTAGAAGGAAAAACATCAGTGGAATAAGAAAGTGTAAAAAGGCAAAAAAGACATCACAGAACAAGTGTAAGCTCAGGAGCACAAGTTTTGAGAACAAGTGGAGAAATACCATCAGGACCTGGCACTTTCTTGCCATCAGGACTGTTAAAAATTATTGACATTCTTTTGACGGAAGACTGCCTCCTGCAGTAATGGTGTGTACTGGGAATGGTAGGAGGTGATTTACCAAGATTATCAATACACAAGTTAGAAGAAAAGTAGGATGTCAGCAGGTTAGCTTTATCTTTAACTGAGGTGTGAGTAGAGAAGGGTAAAAATTGTGGCCTGGCAAGAGACCAGAATGTTCAGCTACTATTTGGACAAGAAGCAAGTTTTCTGTTCTTATCTTGTTCAAAATCTATTTTGACTGATTAATAACTGTATTACTATTGTTGCGAGCTTTAGTGTATGCATAAAATGAACCGAGAGATTTGATTGCAGGCCAATTGCAATATGCAACATTCTTATTTTGAATAGCCTTAGCACACATATTGGAAAACCAAAGTGTAGATAAAGGGCAAGATTTTAAGGTGTAGTGTGGAATAAAGGATTTCATCCCTACATGAATAATTTCACTGACACGATTAAAGCAAACATTGACATCAGAAAACAGTAATCCAACCAAGGAAAAGAACAATAGAAACCTTGCAGATTTCTATTGTTCCATTGTTCCATTCTTCTATTGCTCCATTTTGCATTCTTTTAATGTCAAACAACTCCTATTGCTCCATTTTGGCATTCTTTTAATGTCAAACAACTCCTATTGCTCCATTTTGTATTCTTTTAATGTCAAACAACATGAGGTTGGATAAAGGCCTTAAGAAAAAGGTTCCATTGGAGAACAGACCATCACCAAGTTGTGATTTGAGGTGTCTAGTGGACCATTCACCTCAAGAGTTGTTTGTGAGAAAAAGATCAAGCATGTTGACTGTGCGGTTAGGATTGTCTGGTATTTTAGTAGATAAATGAACAACCTGTGTGAGATAATTAGTAATTGTAAAAGCCTCAATATCTCAACGAGCTGGGTCTGTGTGACTAGAAATTGGAAGCCAGCTGGAGTTGTGAATATTAAAATCCCCAAGGAAAATTATCTCACTGTTAGGAAAGTTAGACTGGAGAAAGTCAAGTTTCAAAGAATGGAAGTCAGAGAATTCCAAGTGATTACTGGAGTTGGGAGAATGATAGAGGCAAAAGGTAAATTTGACAGAATGGTGTAGAGATTTTTGTCAAATGTGTTTCTTAAAATCATTTTTAAAAGATGAGAACTACAGTTAATGCATGGTAGGAGAGAGTGCAAACCATGTTGGATCTATGATCAGTTACAAATATCAGTTACTAGTTTAAAACCAAGTTGCATTAATCTTCTCTTAATTTCCTAACATTTTCACCTCATCAGACTTGTCTTCATCAGGAAATTCACATAAATAAAATCCTACCCGCGAGTTTAGAGTCTCCATGAAACATGAAATTTTTTTGTAACATTATTATAATTATACAAATGTGGTTACAAGAAAATGGTTAATCTTGTTTACAAGATTATTATAAAAAGAAACTTTATCCGTAGACAATTAAATGCTTCAGTTAGGGTAAGTTCTTTGCAAGGTTAAATATCACTATGCCAAGACACCCCAATATTGAAATGATATAAAATCATAAAATAAAAATAAGAAAAAGCAAAGTGACATCCCCAAGTAGTGCAAGTGTATGACTCCCCACCTAAGGAGACATCCCCATAACCCATAAGTATCACTTCCCAATTAAAAAATAAAAATAACCAAAGATAAGGAACTCAAAAGCTCCACCTTTACAAGGAACATCAAGGATTTTATTTTATTTGAATATTAAGGTATCTTGGTATATAAGTAGCAGTATTACACCTTGCTAAGAATTTACCCTGATTATAGCATTTACTCATTTTGTAGTAAATAGTGTTTCTTTTCATAACAGTCTTGTAGACGAATTTACCCTGATTATAGCATTTACTTGTTTTGTAGTAAATAGTGTTTTCTTTTCATAACAGTCTTGTAGAATAACCACTTTTTTTGTATGAAATCTTGTTTTTCTATAATGACCATTCTTATACTATGTGAATATTAAGATAGTTTATTTAGCTACTAACTAGATCCTTATATATTAAAGTAACATTTTTGGAACCTTGCTAAAACTCATTCTCAGACTATGGTCTGAGATACATAGGCTATTGCCAGTCTCCTGCTTGTTGAATGTTTCAATTTTGACTGCACATTCTGAATTACAGAATGGAAATCTTCAGAAATGATGACTTCCATAAAACACATTATTTAACACCATTACTGAAGACCTTTCCCAGAACTTACTTATATTGATGGTTCCTCTTCAATTAATCTTAAATTTTAATGTCACTGAATTTTGAAATCTGACAGTTTCTTAATAAATAAGTGAATTAATAAACATTTCTTATGCAACCTAGTTATGTGGCATACTGAGCTACTCAGCCACATTTGTATAGATAATAATAATGCAAGTCATAATGAAAATTACCTGGGGGTAATAAAACAGTCCTTTGCATTCTAACATAGCAACTGTAAAACTTATACATATAAATGTATAATTAAAGTAAATAGTGAATTTTTTTCATATATAGTTCAGAAATATTCTAAGTTCTCTGTTTAGTGATTTTCCCATTTATCACTCATTTAAAAGGAGTTCAACCACCCATTGTAAACTGTAGGAATTGCTGAAAGCTTCTTCAGTCAGCGTACAGTTAGCTGATCTCAAGCAGAGTGAATAGAGTTTCTGGGTTCTGGATTTTTTTAGCACTTGAAGAAATAGTGTATATATATGGCACAGGTGCAGAAAAAAAAAAGGAGAAAATATAACATTGTCTGTGTGATTTCCCTAGAGCTCTCTGAGCACTTTGCACCAAGATTGTGGACTCTTTCTGAAAAAAGGTTTGCATCAGAAGAAGAATTCCAGTTAATAAATCATTGTATTGTCCCTTTCGATAATAATAATAATAATAATAAGAAGAAGAAGAAGAAAAAGAAAAATAACGGTTTGTATACTGATTCTGTAATTATATTCATCATCATCATCATCACCCATTTTCAATCCACTGCAGGATGAAGGCCTCTCCAGCAACTTTCCAGTTCCTTCTGTTTTGAGCACTGGCCATCCATTTACTACTCAAAGACTCATGAATTTCATCTATCCATCTCCGCCTTTGTCTTCCAGGTTTTCTTCTAGCTCCTCTTGGGTACCATTCTGTTATTTTCTTAGTCCATCTGTCATCATGTCTTCGAGCTATGTGTCCTGCCCAAGACCATTTTAGTTCTTTAGTTTTGATAAGAATGTCCTTTACTTGAGTTTGCTGCCTAATCCATGTGTTTCTCTTCTTATCTAACAGTTCCCAATATAATTCGTTCCATTCTTCGCTGTGTAGTTCTTAGCTTCTCTTCCATTCTTTTGGTGAGTGCCCAAGTTTCACTTCCATAAGTCATGGTGGGGAGTATACACTGATTCATTATTTTACGTTTCAGACAAACTGGGATATTGCTCTTCAGTATGTGACTATATTTCCTGAATGCTATCCATCCAAAATTTATTCTTCTCTTGACTTCCAGCCATTTATCATTATTACAGCTAATAACTTGTCCCAGATAAGTATATGACTCCACCTTTTCAATTACTGCTCCTTCAATCATTATTTCCCTTTCCGTGGCATACTTGTTCATCATTACTTTTGTTTTCGCCATATTCATCTTTAGTCCAAAATCCTTACTAACTGTGCATAACTGATTAAGATTTTCCTCTAATTCTTTGGGATCGTGGCTTATGACCACAATGTCATCTGCAAATCGTAAATGGTTTAGGTACTCTCCGTTCACATTGACTCCTTTCTGCGACCAGTCTAATCTTCTGAAAGCTTCCTCAAGGGCAGCAGTAAACAGCTTCGGAGATATTGTGTCTCCTTGTCGAACTCCTTTCTCGATTTTAAATTTGCTACTGTCTTTGTCTAGTCTAATAAAGGATGTAGCACTCTCATATATTTTCTTCAAAATCATAATATATGGAGTATCTATGCCTTGTCTTTCCAGTGCCTGAAACATTACCTTATGCTGTATGGAGTCAAATGCCTTTTCATAATCCACAAATGCCAGGCATAATGGTGTTTTATATTCATTTGTTTTCTCCATTAGCTGTGATATTACGTGAAGGTGATCCATAGTTGAGAATCCTGTCCTAAAGCCAGCTTGCTCTTTCGGTTGATTCTCATCAAGTATTCTTTCTAATCTGTTAGTAATGACCCTTGTGAACAACTTGTAGATATGGGATAACAAGCTAATTGGTCTATAATTTCCAATTTCTGATTTATCTCCTTTCTTATGCAGCAAAACTATGATTGCATTATTCCACTGCTTAGGCATCACACCTTTTCTAATGCACTTTGTGAAGAGCCTTGCCAGTTTTTGTGTTATGTCTCTTCCTCCCAATTTTAACAACTCTATAGTAACTTCATCTTCCCCCGGGGCTTTCCGATTCTTCATTTTCTTCAATGCATGTTCTACCTCATCAGGAAGAATATCGGGTATGTCGTATGTGTTGCTACTTTGCAATCCATGTTCCCCACTGCTGGTATCATTCCCTCGCTCCTTGTATAATTCTCTATTTTATTACGTTGTAATTAATGAGTTTATAGGTAATCAGTAAAAACAGGAAAGGCACATATCACAATGAACAAGAGGCGCCTCCATAGCCAGGTGGGCAGGAGCAGCAGTGCATAGCACACGCTTCTTGATTAGACCGGGGTTCGAGCCCGTGATCACCAAATACGGAGGATGCGGAAAAATCAGGGAATGACCACCGCATATCCTCAGAACAATATGGCCTTAGTTGCGAATGCTCCTAAAAACCAAATAACAACAACAACAACGAACAAGATTGATCACTGAAAATTTCTAGTTATTTTTTTTATAAAATTATATAGTATCAAATATGAGTTTGTTCTTGGACATTAAGATTCAGTTCTCTATCAGTTTTTCACAATGAAAGCAATTGGGTAGTGTCTTAGTTTTGCACCTATTACTTTCATTTTTTCATGTATGGGAATAAACGACTCTTTTTGATGTTTTTCATTTTAGAAACGATGTGTATATGATCTTTTACCTAGCACGGCTTTGGTTTCAATGGCATGCTGTGCCACTGGAAGTACTCGTGGCTATGATGAATTAGTGCCTTTCCATGTAAGTTATATTTTAAAATAATTCCTCTTCCAAACAAATTCATTCTTCTTGTATTAAAGAAAAAATATTTTTAAATATATTTACAAGCACATTTTGCTTATAGTGATATTTAATAAATTATGCTTTGCACTACCTGTTTGTTGATTTGATTAAAAATTTTATTGTGTTAAAAAATTTTATGCGTGTAACAAAAACAGAAGATATTCTAATGCTGGCATTGTTGTATAATTTTAAATAGTTTTATCCCTTTGTTAGTCAGAGGTCTGAGTAATGGTTTTAAAGAAACAGTAATGAATATAGTTTCAGGTTTTTTTCAAAATGTACATGTATACCAGTGCTGGCTGGCTGTGACTTGCCATTTAATATTGCCATAGTAACAGGGAAAAAAAAAAAAGTAAATACTTTATTTTTATTATTGAAGTTAAAAATGATTAAATACTATATAATGCAGTTGTACATATAAATCAACAGAATGAAGTGACATGCCACTCTAAAATTGGCCCTCATTGCTTCCATATTGCATTAGCATTAGTAGAGGCATTTGATGCAAGAAAGCAAGCTTATGCTGCATTAGCCAAAAAAAAAAAAAAAACCCACTTCCACTTCACCCCTCTGTTCATTCAAAATACCTGTCCAGCTGAGCCTTAAACTTATTTAGGCTATCAACCTCCACCACAAGGGATGGAAGTCTGTTTCACCAACCAACCACCCGCTGGCTAAAGGCAAATTTCCGCACATCTATCCTACATCTGTCTTTCCTCAGTTTGAATTTATGCCCTCTCAGGTGATTTTTCTGAGCTAGAGGAAGAATCCCATCAGCATTGAGCATGCTTAAACCATTCAAGGCTTTATACACCTCTATCAGATCACCTCGCTGGTGCCTAGTCTCCAGACACTGTAATTTGCAAAACTTAAGCCTTTCTTCATAAGAGCACCCCTTTGTTCCATTCACTAATCTTGTTGCCCTTCTCTGTACTCGTTCCAGCAGCTCTACATCCTTCTTGAAATGAGGCCTAAATGATCCATTGCGAATGATCCATGCATGCAGTGGATCATACCTTCTGTATAAAAATGTTCTGTGTTTTTATTCTTTTTCAAGAATAAAGAGTTGCATAGACAAAAACCAGACTACAGACTTAGTTTTTATTTGGGATAAAATTAAGATATATTAAAAATCAAAAAAATACATGAATAATATTAGAGTTATTTGTTGGGTAAAATAAATGTTGAAACTTGGTTGAATTAGCTTTTTGCAATCCAAAATATTGTATTGCAAACATTGGCCATGTTGCCACCTTCTATAGGATACAACATTAGGCATCTTCTTCTGAACCTACTTGAAAACATGTGGTATCCAATTAAAAACTGCTTGGTAATTAGTGTTGATACTTTTCTGTTATGGTAGGTCTTAAAACTGGAGAAGGAGAGTCATTAAAAAAAAGTGTTGAGCACCTGGTTATGATAGGCTGTCCTTGTCATCTCTAATTCTGGTATTGAAGAGGAGTTGCTTTCTTTCCTGTGAAACTGGATGAATATTTGGTGGAGCTTTTACTATCATCTAGAAAGAAGCATTAAGGAAGATGGATTTATGCAGTCCAGAGTTAATCTGCAGCAGCATGTTCGAGAGGCAACCAGAGAGGGTAATACTCTTGATCTGGTTATCAGCAGTGATCATTCGTGTATTAAGAATTTGCAAATAAAGGAACCACTAGGTGGCAGTGATCACAGTGTACTGATGTGGGATTTACTTAAAGATATAATTACCATCAGGGGTAAAAGAAAGGGTTTTTGCTTCCGTAAAGGTGAGTACAGTGGTCTCAGACAGTTTTTAAATTCTGTACAGGGGGGGGATCAACTGACGATGTTACCAACAGTAAATTCTAAGGAATTTACTGTTGGTAACATCGTTAAGTAAATTCAAGGAATTAATTGTAGAAACTACTAAAAGTTTCATACCTATTAAGAAATATTGCTCAAGGTTTAGGCCTAAATGATTATCAAATGAACTAATGAGACTGACAAGGAAGAAAAATGCATGGGATGCATATAAATTATCAAGCGACTCAGAAGCCTATGGAAGATATAAGCTGGTCTGTGATCAGGTCACAAAGGAAGTTAGGCAGGCGAAGACAGATTACGAGAAATCTTTGGCAAAAGATGCTAAGAAAAACAGCAAGGATTTCTTTACTTATATAAACTCTAAAACGAAGAGGATGAATCTGATTGGTCCACTTCATATCGATGGTTCGATATCAAGTGGACCAATTGGACTGTTGATGATCCTGCTCAGAGAGTAAACAAACTGAATGAGTATTTTGCATCTACATTCACACATGAGGAGTTACTAGGCGTCTCCGTAGCCAGGTGGGCAGGAGCAGCAATGCGTAGCACACACTTCTTGATTGGACCGGGGTTCGAGCCTGTGACCACCAAATACGGAGGATGCAGAAAGGTCAGGATATGACCACCGCATATCCCCGGAGCAATATGGCCTTAGTTGCTAATGCTCCAAATAACAACATAACAACAACATGAGGAGTTATTAAGGTTTGAAAATGGCAGAAAGTTATCAAATTATTGCAGTGTGCTTAATGATTTTGTAATAACTGAGAGCAAAGTGGAGGAGAAATTGTTGAAGTTAAACATAAGAAAGGCACCTGGGGTGGATGGGATCTATCCAGTTATATTAAAGGAGGTGGCAAAGTAACTAAGCAAACCCTTAGCCATAATTATGAGAGCATCCTTAGACTCAGGGGAGGTCTCCACAGACTGGAGATGTGCAAATGGGAATCGAAGGGTGACACGAGTAATTACAGACCAGTTAGTTTAACTTCTGTTCCGGTAAAATAATGGAGTCACAGGTTAAAGATGCATTTCAGGATCATCTAGACAAGTCTGGAGCAATAATTCAGACACAGCATGGGTTTGTTAATGGAAAGTCTTGTCTGACAAATTTGATAGGATATTATGATGTGGTTACATAGGATCTGGTTGCAAAAAATAATTTTGATATCATATATTTTGATTTCAGGAAAGCTTTTGACACGGTTGTGCATGGAAGACTATTGTACAAATTGGAGTAGAATGGTATTAAGGGTAAATTGCTACAATGGATAAAAGGATGGTTGAGTGGGAGAAGACAGAGGGTGGTAATTAATGGGTGCTGCTCTTCATGGACTAATGTTATTAGTGGAGTCCCACAGAGTTCGGTGTTGGGTCCACTGTTGTTTTTATATTTATCAATGATATTGATGAAGGTATATCAGGCTTAGTGTTGAAGTTTGCAGATGATACAAAGGTTGGCAGGATTGTTAATGACAGTGATGGCAGTGTGCTACTGCAACAGGATCTAGATAATTTGGGCATTTGGGCTAAGAAGTGGCAACTGAAGTTTAACCTTGACAAATGCAAACTACTGCATATGGGTAGGAGTAACCTCAGAGAAACGTACCAACTGTGTGGTACTACACTTAAGGTGGTAGAAAATAAAATACACCTGTGAGTAATTGTGGAGTCAGATATGAAGTTTTCTGAGCAATGCAGACAGGCTGTCATGAGGTTTTGTCAATGAGATATAGGAATTTTGCTAGCAGGCAAAAGGAGGTGATTGTCCCTCTGTATAAGGCAATGGTTAATCCACGCCTTGGTTTGGACAGAGGTGGGAGCAGAGATGGGCAAAAGTTGCGGCCAATAGGTTTGGCTATAGACCAGAATGCTCCTCTACCATTAGGGCAAGAAGCAAGTTTTCTACTCTTAGCCTGTTCAAACTCTAGTTTGAACAAGCTAATAATTAATAACTGATTTACAATTGTTGCGAGCTTTGGTGTAGGCAGAAAATGGAGCTGAAGAATTATAAACAAGCCAATTACGATGCGCAACATTCTTCTCTTGATGAACAGCCTTAGCACATTTATTGGGAAACCAAGGTTTAGATAAAGGAAGAGATTTTAAAGTGGAGTGTGGAGTAAAGAATTCCATTCCTACAATAATAATTTCACTGACACGATCTGAGCAAACGGTGACATCAGAAGTTTTGAAACAGTAATCCGACCAAGGAAAAGAAGAAAAGAAATCTCGCAGATCATCCCATTTTGAATTCTTGTAATGCCAAACAACACAATGTTGGCAATAGCCATGAGATAAAGGCTCTATTGGAGAAGAGACAATCACTAAGTTGTGATCTGAAGTGCCTAAAGGAACTCTCACTTTGACCATGTACTTAGAAGCCTTGTTTGTGAGAAAAAGATCAAGCTTGTTGATTAGGATTGTCTGGTATTCTTGTAGGTAAATGAACAATCTGTGCAAGGTCATTAGTAATTGCAAAAACCTCACCATCTCGCCCAGCTGGGTCAGTGTGACTAGAAAACGAAAGCCAGCTGGAGTTGTGATCATTAAAATCACCAAGGAAAATTATCTCACTGTTAGGAAAGTTGGACTGGAGAAATTCAAGTTGCAAAGAGAGGAAGGCAAAGAGCTCCAAGTGATTAGTGGAGTTGGGAGAACGGTAGAGACAAGAGATGAATTTGACACAATGAGGTGGAGAGATTTTAAGCCAGAGAAGATCAACAAGAGGAGATTCTAAATTGCCAAGTCTCTGACTGGGAATATCAGAATGGACATATGCACAAATACCACCTTTGAGGCGAAAGAAATCATACAGCGAATAATTTGGGCATCTGAGATGAACAGTAGTTGAATCAACCGATAACTGAGATTCTGTCAGAAAAAGTACATGGGGTTTGGTAGACTGCAAGTGGAAATAGACATGTCCATTTCCACTTGGAGACCACGTGGTCTCCAAGTGGAAATGAGACCACGTGTATATTCGTGAAATGAATTAAGAAGTGCTTGGGAGGTTTAGATCTTTTCGCAGATAAGCTTGCTCTATTAGTTTGACAATTCATGGTGCATTCAATAGTAAGAAAAGGTGGGTGGGAAATGCTGTATGAAGTAATGAAATTTTTGGATATGGCGTAAACATGGTAAGAATATACCCAGATCCTTGACATAATGTAGCCTCAACAATGTTCCCTGTATACACACTACTCGGACTCCCTCCAGTCACTATCTGGCAGAGTTGAAGCAAGATTATACACTAGCTGATCCTGAAGCCTCCTAGAGAGTTACCAATAGGTTCGGGCCTGTGAACACAGTTTTAGAGCTGTACCCTCGAAATGTAAGGAATATTGAATCTCGCCATGGTGGTCATCAATGATACTGCATGATGGAAGAGGTAGGGAAGAGTTGACCGGAACTTAGCTCTAGAGACTAAACATGGGTTCCACCACTTCAAGCCTCCAATAAGCAAGGTGGTGGTATTGCACCGGTTGATGAGAGTCATCTACCACCTAGTACTGCCTAGTAACATAGAGGGGGGGGCATTCCTCCATGTGGTGTGGGCGCCACACCTCGACCCCTGCTTACGTTGGTTTACACCTTGGTGGTCACTCACCATGTACTTGTGCATGGAGGTTGTACCCAAGATTACTAACAGTCCCACCATCGTGAAGGTGCAAGCCGAGGATTTGGCTGTCACAGACCGTCCGCACTTCGCCGAAATTGGGTCCACTTGACTTGAGTGTCACCTGAATATCAGTTCCATCAGCATTTTAGACTCACAGGTATCAATACAGTTTTTCTGGCATATCTGAGAGAATGTCTGTGACAATTTTGCTAGCAGGGAAAAGGAGGTGATTGTCCCTCTGTAAGGCAATGGTCAGGCCACGCCTTGAGTACTGCGTACAGGTCTGGAGGCCTCATTTTAAGAAGGATGTAGATTTGCTTGAGCGTGTACAGAAAAGGGCAACAAGATTGGTGAGGGGAATGAAGGGTTCCTCTTACCAAGAGGCTTAATTTCTGCAAATTGCAGTGGCTGGAGACTAGGCACCTGCGCAGTGATCTGATTGAGGTGTATAAGACCTTGATTGAATGGGTTGAGCACGCTGAATTCTGATGGGATCCTTCCACTTGTTCAGATTACGAACCTAAGGGGGCATAAATTCAAATTAAGAAAAGGCAGATGTAGAATAGATGTGCGGAAATTTGCCTTTAGCCAGTGTGTGGTTAATTGCTGGAACAAACTTCCATCTCTCGTTGTGGAAGTTGATAGGTTGAATAAATTTAAGGAGGAACTGTACAGGCATTTGGAGGGAATGTTGTGATTTTTTTTTTTTTTTTTTTTTTTTGGCTGATGCTGCATAAGCTCATACACTTGCTTTCTTGCATCACATGCCATAAAACTACTACAACCTCAAGGACCATATACTGCCTTCAATAAAGCAGTTTGCTCATTTCTTTTAAATGTTATGCCAGCATTTGAAAATCTGAACATACTCATAGATATATTGAAGAATATGGTATGTAAGTTAGTTATGTCAACAGTTTTTCCCACTTCTATTTTTGAAGTATATTAACAAACAGGACAGAATGAAATGTGTCATTCTGTCTTCATTGTAGGCATTTGTACTGCCAAGGTTGTGGATAGCCTTAAACAAGAGAGAATATTCTGTTATTTGCTTCGTTGAGGAGTACTTTGAAGCTTCCTGTGACTACATGATGCACAAGTTCCATTTAATTATGTTCTTATAAATGTGAAGGTAGCACAAATTTAATCAGTTGGGCAGTGCATCATATTCAAATTTGAAATTGTGTGGACAAGTTCTTCACAATTCCAGTACTTCTCAATATCCTTGTAAATAAAGAAATACAAAGGGTACTAGGAAAGTTTTGCAATATGACGCAACAATGAATCACAGGAAGCTGCTTGTTGCTGCATGTTGAGACATGTTCATACGTGCATAGTAGTCGGCGCGCCAAGTCGATGGGCTCAGTTATTCATTAGTAGTAAGAGGGTAAAATGCTTGCGATGGCATCGTGGTCACGAAATGAGATAAGGACAGTTTTGCGGTATAATTTCGTGCGTGGTTTAACCATAGACCAGTGCTTAGAAGAAATGACTCTTGCACTAGATGATGATTGTCCACATCGTACAACAATATTCAGGTGGTATAGAGAATTCCAAAGGGGAAATTCCTCTCTGGAGGATTCTGAGAGGCCGGGAAGGCCACGAATGTCAGTTACGGAGGAAAACGTTACTGCTGTGAGGAAAATGCTTGACGAAAACAGGCGAGTGACCTACCAACAGATAGAGGATACTTTGGGCCTAAATGCACCAGCAATTTGTTCGATTCTGCAAGATCATTTGCACGTGAAGAAACTTTGTTCTCTCTGGGTGCCGCATCAACTGACTGAAGAGCAGATGACACGACATGCGACTTGGTGCCGGGAGATGTTAAAAAAGTTTGATAAGGGATAATCTCGGTATGTGAACAACATCGTGACAGGTGATGAGACTTGGCTGTACTATTACGATCTGCTCACCAAGGCTCAAAACAAAGTTTGGGTCTTTGATGATGACGACACACCCGTAATTGTCAGAAAATCCCGATCTGTAAAGAAGAAAATGATAGTTGTATTTTTCAAATCGAGTGGAATTGTGGAACGTGTTGTTTTGGACACGCAGAAGACAGTCACAGCTAAGTGGTATACTGAACAATGCCTGCCTAAAGTCATTGGATCTATGAAGAACCTGCGGCCAAAGTCAAGAATGGACACCTGGTACCTCCATCACGATAATGTTCCAGCTCACCGTGCCAAAGCCTGCACAGAATATTTGACCACGACAGGACTGAAACTTCTCGAGCACCCTCCCTACAGTCCAGACCTTGCTCCCTGCGACTTTGCACTGTTCCCACATGTGAAAATGAAGCTAAAAGGGAGGCGGTTTTCCAGTGATGAGGACCTTCTACGGGCTTGGGACAACGAGTGTGCTTTACTCCCTAGTGAAACTTGGCAGAACTGGTTTAAAGATTGGTTTCGGAGGATGGAGAGGTGTATTGAATGTAGAGGAAATTACTTTGAAAAAATTAAATAAACAAAGCTGTATTGCAAAACTTTCCTAGTACCCTTTGTAGATGAAGTATTAGATGTTTCACAGCACTAAACAGATATGAGATGTGAGAATCTACAAAATGCTGTTATGAAAGAAGAAAGAATTAGTGTAGTGGTTCTTAGTTGAACTGACTTGAAATATAACAAGTTATTCAAGTTGTCAAAATATGAACTCCCTTGGCATATTAACAATTCCTTGTAGCATTTCTGATTGAGAGAGGTATTCAGAAAGGTGAAAAAAGAAAAATACTTCAGCTCTTCTCTTCTGATGGTGCTTTGGAAATGTTCTTCACAGCCAAGTCTAGACAGCAGGGCCATTGTTATAAACAAAACTCCGATCTAGCATCTCTGAAAAGAGCAAAATCTGCTTGCAACAGTATCTTTCTTGAAGCAGTCATAATGAGTTAACGTCTAGTCTAACAAACAATCCAAAGAGAAATACACAGAAGAAAAATCCTAAGTAAGCTAATGTTGGAAAGCATACTTTACTGATGAACAGGTTTAATGGTGTATATTAATATAAACTGCATATGTTGTCAGCTAATTTAATTTAAGTCAGAAGTTTAAAAGCCTAGATTTTAAAAATTCTACTTTTCTTTCTCCTCCTTACAGTTACTAGATCTCCAGATTTTGTGAAGTCAAAGTTGAAAAGTTGGTGGTTATGTGAATGTGTTGCAGTAATAGCAGATGAAATTACTGATGTACTGTGTGAATTCCAGTTATTGTATTAACATTAGTGGAAGATCACTAGCGCTGAGAGAGAGAGAGAGAGAGAGAGAGAGAGAGAGAGAGAGAGAGAGAGAGAGAGAGAGAGAGAGAGAGAGAGAGAATTAAGTCTGCTTCATTTATACATAAAAAAATATATACAAATATCTACGAATTAATATAAAAAAAAAATCTCTCTTGGAACTTTATGTAGTTTCTTAGAAACATACATTCCTCTCACATTATATTTTATAAGTCCGGCTGAAATTTTAATATAGTAGTAGATTAATATTATTATTATAAAAACATCTTCCTATCAATATTACCCCATGTGATAGATAAGTCTCAGATCCAACTCTTGTTTCAAAATAAAGGTGCAGTGGCAAAATTATAGATTCTTCCAAGTATTTCTCTTAAAAATTAAATGTAATAAACTTATAAGCAAATTTATTAAAAATCTTTCATACACGTATACATGTTTATTGGACCATAATACACTTTATACCAGGGATTGGAAGCTTTTGTCACTAGTAAGCTTCATTTGATTTCCCCCTTATTGAAGTGGAGCACAGCTAACAAAATAACACAAAAGAAAGAAAGAAAAGGGGAAAAGGCATGGGTACATTTATTATATTGGCATAATAATTACATTTTATTCAATCTCAAGCTATCAGTTTTAAAGTTATTTTGATATAACTTAAGTTACAAATGCAAATTAAGTTAAGAGTGGATAAGCTGTGTGAGATGCAAATACAACAAAAAGCAGTATTACATCCACTGAGTGATCACTGAATTATAACCACCTACCTAATACTTTGTAGGTCCTCCTTTTGCTCTCAGTACAGCAGCTATCTGACGTGGCATCGATTCAACAAGATGGAAATGTTCGTGAGGTATGGCAAACCAAGCTTTGTGTAATGCGGTCAGCAATGCAGGTATGGAAGTGATTAGTGTATCCAGAATGAAATGCCTTTCCATAATGTCCCACAAGTGCTCTATGGGATTTGATATCAGGGGAGTTCAGATGCCGATCAATATGCTGGAAGTCAGAACTGTGTTCCTCAAGCCATTCCTACAACAAGTGCCCGATGGCTCAGTGCATTGTCATCTTGGAAGACACCATCGCCATTCGGGAAAAAGTCTAACATAGCGAGGTGTACACAGTCAGCAAGCAGTTGATGATAGCGGAGACCACTGGAACGTTGTTCCACCTGTACCAGGGATCCAAGTTCCTGCCAGTGAAACATGCCCCACACCACATACAACCACCTCCACCGGCCTGCACTTTTAATACCATTCATGATGGATGAAGAGCCTCATATTGTTGATGCCAAATCCGTACACAACCATCCATGGCATGGAGTAAATAACATGACTCATCCGACTAGCACACCTTCTTCCAGTCTTCTAACGTCCAACTTGCATGCTTTTTGCACCAGGCGAGTCTTTTATGCAGATGAACCTTGGTTAGGAGAGGATGCCATACTGATCGTCTGCTGGTATAGCCCATATGTGCAAGCTTGCAATGCATGGTCATGCCAGATATTGCTCTGGGTTGGCCCATGTTGTATTGGACAGTCAACTCTTCAACAGTGCTACGCCTCTACGAGTCATTGGACCCGGTGCTCACCTCTAACATAAACCTTTCGCTGACCTTTGCAGTTTTGGCATTGTGTCGTTGTTTGATCATTTTGACACCAGTCCTACTTTAACTACGGCGGCTCTTGAACATCCCACCAGTTCATCCGTTTGGGAAATCGAGGCACCAGCTTGTCAAGCGTCATCTACCACCTAGAATCTAGTTTTGACAGAGATTTGAACATTTAGGCCTATACCCAGAAAAGTATTGCTTAGTTGGTATGAAAAGCCAAAGGAATTAATTATAGAAGCAGTAGCCTCTATGGAGGCACCTCTGTAGCCAGGTGGGAAGGAGCAGCAGTGCGTAGCACACGTTTCTTGATTATACCAGGGTTCAAGCTTGTGATCACCAAATACAGAGGATGCAGAAAGGTCAGGAAATGACCACCGCATATCCCGGAGCAGTATGGCCTTAGTTGCTAATGCTCCTAAAAAAAAAAAATCCAAATCACAATAACAACAGTAGCTTCTATGATTAATTCCTTGAAATCTTCCTGTTTAGAATTTTCTGATGTTAACATCATCAGTTGGTCCCACTGCAAAGAATTTAAAGACTGTCTGAGAGCACTGTAGTCACCTTTATGAAAGCAAAATCTTCCCTTCATCATTAATAGTAGTTACATCTTTAAGTAAATCCCAAATCAGTATGCTGTGATCACTGCCACATAGTGATTCTTTTATTTGCAGATTCTTAATGCAAGAATAATCACTGCTCATAATCTGATCAAGAATATTACTTCCTTTCGTTGTCTCTCTAATATACTGTTGTAAAAAATTGGTCAATCGCAGTTGGTCAATCTGTGATTGACCAATTTTTGCAATTCGAAAACAAAAATAAGAGTAGAAGTGTGTTATAGGCCTAATGACTCGAATGAGTACAGTGAACAATTGTACAGAGAAATAGAGTGGGCTTAGTAAATCAGAATGTCTTATAATGGGGGATTTTAACTTCCCAGATATTAACTGGGACTTGTGGGTTGGTCACTCACACACTAGTAAGACTTTTGTGGATTTATTGGATGATTGTTTTCTGCAGCAGCAGCATGTTCGAGAGGCAACCAGAGAGAGTAATACTCTTGATCTGGTTATCAGCAGTGATCATTCGTGTATTAAGAATTTGCAGATAAAGGAACCACTAGGTGGCAGTGATTACAGTGTATTGATGTGGGATTTACTTAAAGATATAATTACCATCAGGGATAAAGGAAAGTGTTTTTGCTTTGGTAAAGGTGAGACAGTTTTTAAATTCTGTACAGTCTCAGACAGTTTTTAAATTCTGTACATTGGGATCAACTATTTAGTCCTAACTAAATATTTTTGATAACCATTTAGTCCTAAATGGTTATCAAATGAACTAATGAGACTCGTGACACAGAAGAAAAATGCATGGGATGCATATAAATTATCAAGCGACTCAGAAGCCTATGGCAGATATAAGCTAGTTTGTAATCAGGTCACAAAGGAGGTTAGGCAGGTGAAGGCAGATTACGAGAAATGTTTGGCAAAAGATGCTAAGAAAAACAGCAAGGATTTCTTTAATTTTATAAACTCTAAAAGGAAGGAGATGAATCTGATTGGTCCACTTGATATCTGTGGTTCGACTGTTGATGATCCTGCTCAGATAGCAAACAAACTGAATGAGTATTTTGCATCTACATTCACACATGAGGAGTTACTAGGCGCCTCCGTAGCCAGGTGGGCAGAAGCAGCAGTGCATAGCACACACTTCTTGATTAGACCGGGGGTTAGAGCCCATGACCACCAAATACGGAGGAGGTGGAAAGGTGAGGGAATGACCACCACATATCCCAGGCGCCTCCGTAGCCAGGTGGGCAGAAGCAGCAGTGCATAGCACACACTTCTTGATTAGACCGGGGGTTAGAGCCCATGACCACCAAATACGGAGGAGGTGGAAAGGTGAGGGAATGACCACCACATATCCCCGGAGCAATATAGTCTTAGTTGCTAATTAGTAGCTAATTAGTTCCAAATAACAACATAACAACAACAACATGAGGAGTTATTAAGGTTTGAAAATGGCAGAAGGTTATCAAATTGTAGCAGGGTGCTTAATGATTTTGTAATAACTGAGAACAAAGTGGAGAAATTGTTGAAGTTAAACATAAGAAAGGCACCTGGGATGGATGGGATCTATCCAGTTATATTAAAGGAGGTGGCAAAGCAACTAAGAAAACCCTTAGCCATAATTATGAGAGCATCCTTGGACTCAGGGGAGATCCCCACGGACTGGAGATGTGCAAATGTATGCCCAATTCACAAAGGGGAAATCGAAAGATGACACGAGTAATTACAGACCAGTTAGTTTAACTTCTGTTCCGGGTAAAATTATGGAGTCACTGTTAAAGATGCATTGCATGATCATCTAGACAAGACTGCGGCAATAATTCAGACACAGCATGGGTTTGTTAAGGGAAAGTCTTGTCTGACAAATTTCATAGGATATTATGATGTGGTTACAAAGGAACTGGATGCAAAAAATAATCTTGATATCATATATTTGGATTTCAGGAAAGCTTTTGACACTGTTGCGCATGGAAGACTTACGTACAAATTGGAGCACAGTGGTATTAAGGGTAAGTTATTACAATGGATGAAAGGATGGTTAAGTGGGAGAAGACAGGGAGTGGTAATCAAAGGGTGCTGCTCTTCATGGACTAATGTTATTAGTGGTGTCCCATAGGGTTTGGTGTTGGGTCCTCTGTTGTTTTGTATATTTATCAGTGATATTGATGAAGGTATATCAGGCTTAGTGTCGAAGTTTGCAGATGATACAAAGGTTGGCAGGGATGTTAATGACAGTAATGGCAGTGTGTTACTGCAAATGGATCTAGATAATTTGGGCAGATGGGCTAAGAAGCGGCAACTGAAGTTTAACCTTGACAAATACAAAGTACTGCTTATGGGTAGAAGTAACCCCAGAGGAACGTACGAACTGTGTGGTACTACACTGAAGGTGATAGAAAATTAAAAAGACCTGGGAGTAATTGTGCAGTCAGATATGAAGTTTTCTGAGCAATGCAGACAGGCTGCGAGGGCAGGTCATGGCGTTTTGTCAATGATATATAGGAATTTTGCTAGCAGGCAAAAGGAGGTGATTGTCCCTCTGTAAAAGGCAATGGTCCTTGAGTACTGCGACAGGTCTGTAGGCCTCATTTTAGGAAGGAAGTAGATTTGCTTGAGCATGTACAGAGAAGGGCAACAAGATTGGTGAGGGAGAATGAAGGGATCCTCTTACTAAGAGAGGCTTAAGTTCTGCAAATTGCAGTGGCTGGAGACTAACTGCAATTTTTTTTTAGACCTGCGCGGTGATCTCAGGTGTATAAGGCCTTGAATGAATTGAGCACGCTGAATTCTTTTGGGATCCTTCCACTTGTTCAGATTACGAACCTAAGGGAGCATAAATTCAAATTAAGAAAAGACAGATGTAGAATAGATGTTTGGAAATTTGCCTTTAGCCAGCGGGTGGTTAATTGCTGGAACAAACTTCCATCTGTCCTTGTGGAAGTTGATAGGTTAAATAAATTTAACGAGAAACCAGACAGGCATTTGGAGGGAGTGGTGTGATTTTTTTTTTTTTTTTTTTTTTTTGGCTGAAGCTGCATAAGCTCATACACTTGATTTCTTGCTCCACATGCCACTACTACTAACTCACAAGTTCTAGTCAATATCTGGATAGCTAAAATCTCCCATTATATGACATTCTGATTTGATGGCCCATTCTATTTTTTTTTTCATTTGTTCATTATACTCATCAGAGTGATTGGTCCCATGACACACTCCTACTCTTATTTTTGCTTTCCCAGTGCTTATGTCACACCAAACTGACTCGACTCTGCATTACCTTAGATTTTATGTCCTTCTTAACTAAGAGCATAACCCCTTCTCCTTTCCTATCCTGTCTTTCTTTTCTGTGTACATTGTACTCCCCATATTCAAATTATGCATCCGTTATATCTAAGTGACACCACATCTCTGATGTCCCAACAATGTTTGCATTTGATGTCTTGACCTGCACTTCACATTCATCAAATTTATTTACTATGCTCCTAGCATTCGCATATATGCAAGTATACATGCACCCTTTTCTTATTCTTAGTTACCGTAACACTGCCCATGTATTGTTTCATGATGGCTCCCAGCATTCCTTGAAATCCCCATCACCTTGCTTTCAAGGCTGTTGCTTGTTCCAGTAGAAGCAGTGCAAGAGTCACTTTCACCTCTGCCTGCTGCTGTTGTTAATCTATTAGTCTGTGTATCCCCCAAGCTAGCAGTTTTCTGACCTACCTAACACTGCCTCGATCGCATCAGTAAGTATTCCTGCACTTTTTCTATTTAAGCGTGTCCCATCCCTGTAGAAGCAGTCAATCCTGTTAACAATTATAAACCACACTGAAAAAAATTCATCCTATGAGCATTGTGCAATCTCTTCTGGATTGATTGACACAACTCTCGTAATATACTCTCTCCTATCATGTCTGGGCAGAATTGAAGACAGTATCAACTTGTGACTATTTCAGCTCTTGTGAAACCAGCACATTCTGTCTTTGGGTTGCAGCTGTGTTGTTTGGCAATATTATGTCTTGTTCCAGATAGATCCGCAAAGTTCTCAAATCCATAATTATAATATCATTAGTGACAACATGCACAACAATATCACCTTTTGTGCCCTTAAGAGATGATGTCCGCTCTACAGTGTCTTCAACTCTTGCCTCTGGCAGATATACCCCTAGTCCTATTCCACCTATCCTTTTTGGACATGTATCCCATTTCCCTGACAGTAGAGTGACTGACAACTAACTCCTGTGAGACCAGCACATTCTGACTTTGGGTTGCAGCTGTGTTTCTTGATGATCAAGTGAAAGCTCTGGCATTGATACGGGCAGCTGAGTGCTTGACCCCCCCCCTCAATTTAATTCCTTCAAGGGCATCCATCCTTTTTTTTTTTCAGCTCTTAGAAAGGTCCATAATAACACTGATTTGATGCCTAATATCCTCACTCCTTTCATCGTGTACACAGAAAGACATCCCCCTTGGCAACATTGTCTTGTTCTAGATAGATCTGCAAACATCAAAAAAGGTTGTGCATTTCATAAAGCCATTATTCGGAAGAGATCTGCATCCCTTGGCTCTCCCCATAGCCACGGCACTCCAACTATCTTGAGTCCTTTGCTTTGCTACTCTTCTCCGAGACATGATTTTCATTCCATTCAAATTCAATATACAGTAAGCTCCTGTTATAGTGATCACGTTTGCAAATTGAATTTTGATTCTAATAAACGCTGATTCTAATAATCGAAAATTAACAAATATTATCCAGCTGCTATAAAAATAAAGATATAAAGCACAAATTTACATTTTATTACCAAAGGTTTATTTCACTTAAATGATATGTGAAAATCAGAAGAATATTATCCACAGGTTAGCAAAATAAAAATAAATTTATACTTATGTACATAGCTTAATTAATTAAACATAACACTTTGTAATATGATTATAATTTTAAATAGTCACTTATTTTAGATTGCCTTAAATTATTACTACAGTCTATTTATAGATTTTTCAATATTGTGTAACAGTCTATATTCACAATAATTTGTACTAGTTTCTTCCAATGCTATCCTCAAGACAGCTGTAGCTTCACGAGTTTGCCATTTTGTAACTGGAATTCATTTGGATTCATCTTCATTTACTTCCTTCTCCTCGGCAAAATTATCAGTAATAGACAGGGCAATTTCTTCATCTGTTAAAGCTGTAGTAACTTGTAGATCAACATCTATATCCACCTAATCATTATACTCCTTTTGTAAGTCAACTTTGGATAAGCTGGGCAGATGTCCAAAACCAATGCAATTTTTTTGTTTTTCTTATCTAATTGCAAATCACATAATCTTCAAACAAAGAAGCTGTCATCCAAGTGTTGGCATTATTGGCATATTCAACAAGCAGCTGTTTTACTCCTTTAAAACATCTAGGGGATTTCTTCTTGCCTATAACTAACAGCTTTATCTTCATTGTACCCACCATATTGCATGTTAAAAGAACTGTAATCCTGTCTTTGATCTTCTTTCCTGCAGATCAGAGGAATTTTAAGTCGTGCAATGGTCTCAGGCAGTCCTGTATTACAACCGTTTCATCTATATTAAAAATGTCTTCAGGATTATAAGGGCTTAACACAGTTTGCCAAGAGGTTTTCAGCTGCAGAACCATTGGAATCCTGTTTTTCTCTGTAAAGTTTTTTGTAAATAATATCATGCTTCTCCTTCCATCTTGTCGGTCATCCGTCCATTTCCTTAAACTCTTTGTCTAGTTTTTCAGCAAAATCATTAGTTTTTTGAAGAAAATGCTACGATTGATTGATGCATTAAACAAGCTAGCCTGTTTGAACCAAATGAACAGAGCTTCTTCTACTGTTTAGCATTTCCTTTCATACTTCCTTTTTCTGGTTTCACTAATCATATTAGTGTTTAATGTGTGACGTGATTTTAATAATTTTGATAAAGATGACTGAGGCACTCCTAATTTTACTGCCGTTTCCCTTTGAGACATATTGCCCAAGTTTCATTTATCGTACACATCTATAATTCAATGTATAACAGTCTTACTTATCTTTTACACTCAAATTCGCCGACCGGGCTAGCCGGGTGGGTAAAGTGCCTGCCTGGCAACCCAAAGGTCACGGGTTTGATTCCCGCCTTAGGCTTGGATCAAAGTAGTGCAAAAACCTTGGGAGGTGCATTATGGCCACAGAAGCCTATGTACCAACAACTACCCAAAAAAAAAAAAAAACACTCAGATTCACTCTCTTTCTGTTCACTGACAATTTTTTTTTGGCAAAGTAAAATTTAATATAATGAATTTTACTATCCCATTATGACAAAGGTTCTATGTATATTGACATAGAATCTTTGTCATAATTCCTGACAGTTTATGATTTTTTTTTTTTTTTTTTTTATGTGAATCCCAAACACGAGAGGTATTAGAACCTATAGTACTTAGTACCGTGCTTGGGTTGGAGATTGAGAAGACGAAAGAAGATATTTGTTGACATTGGACTTGAACTTCTGTAAATTGTAATTTTCAGGAAATACGTGTGAAGGAAGGTTGTTCCAGAAAACGGCAGTTGAATGAATAAATGAGGAAGATGAAAAGTTGGTTCTGTGGGTTTGACGTTGGACAGTAAATGAATGTTGGCTGGTGGCGGCACGTGCTCGGACTGTTTTGAAAGAGAGAGCGGGAATTATAGAAGCTAATTCAGAAGAACAGTGCCCATGGAAGTATCTGTAGAAGAGGCATGCAGCAGAAACAGTGCGTCTATGAGACAGCGAGTGGAGAATACAGGTAAACTGTATTCTCCACTCGCAATGAAAATACAGGTAAACTTGATTTTATAGCTTACACTGCATTCCATATTATGGAAGATTTTCTCAGCAAGCACACATGTGCTTGCTGGGAAAATTTGGGGTGCAGCCCCAACTGGGAAGAACATTTTAAACGAACAGCTTAATCCCATCTGCAATGCACAATGCGATCAGTCTGATGTTTTGGGTCTGCTTTTTGCAGTGTGGTGGTGAACTTATGATGCGGAAAAGTAATTATGCTAAATATTTAGTAATCTGTTCTTCCAAAAGCAATACATTTTTATGGTTGAAAAAAAAAAAAGTCTGTTAGAGATGAATCATTAATTAACTTGAATGGAATTAATTAACTTGAATGGAATCAAGAAGCCTGAGAGAGGTTTTGGGGGCACCACCCCAGATGTGGGAACAATATTCCATGGCAGGGCGGATTTGCGATTTATACAGAGTGAGCAGCTGTTTGGAAGAAAAGTAACGCCGAGAGCGAAAGAGAAAACCAAGTTTTTTAGATGCAGAGGAAGCAATATTTGTAATGTGCTTGTGCCAAGAGAGATTAGAAGTCAGGGTAATCCCCAAAAGAGATATATCCTTTTGCCTAGAAATTGGAGTGTCACTAAAGATAAGCATAGGAGCAGAAGAATCCTTTTTGCGAGATAGAAGACAAGACTGAGTTTTAGAAGGATTGAAATCAATTAAGTTGTCTTTGCCCCCACTGGAGAATTACCTGAAGATCGGCATTTAAGGAATTGGTAGCAGATTTTCGAGAAGTTGAAGCTGATTGAGCAGGACAAGGTTTCTCAAAATGGAAAGTTGAATGCAATGTGCTATCATCGGCAAAACTATGGATAGGATTTCCAGTCAATGGAAGAAGGTCATTGATATACAAGAGGAAAAGAGTGGGGGAAAGAACTGAACCTTGGGGGACACCGGCATTAGTGGAGAAGTTAGAAGACAGAGAGCCATCAACCATCACCCTCAGTGAGCGATCAGAGAGAAAACTGGATAACCAATTACTAAAAACAGTTGGCAAACCATAAGATGGAAGCTTGTTTAGAAGACCTTTATGCCAAACACGATCAAAAGCCTTTGAGATGTCAAGAGCAACTACTTGTGTTTCACCGAACCTTTCCATTGAATTAGTCCATAAATGGGTAACATAAGCCAGAATATCACAAGTGGATCGACACTGACGGAATCCATACTGGTGATCGTTGGAAGGTTTCTAGGTAGTTTAAGAGTTGGCGGTTAATTGATTTCTTCATTACTTTAGAAAGAGAAGAAGTAATTGCAATGGGACGATAATTGGATGGGAGGGATTTGTCACCCTTTTTAGGAACTGGCTGGATATGAGCAAATTTCCAAGCAGAAGGAAAAACACCTTTAGAATAAGAAAGTGAAAAAAGGTGGCAAAGAATAGGAGTAAGTTCAGGAACACAGGTTTTGAGAACAAGTGGAGAAATACCATCAGGACCTGGAGCTTTCTTAACATCGAGATTCATCAAAATCCTTCTGATATCCTTTTGACGGAAGACCACAGGAGGCATTGAATGGAGTGTGTTGGGAATGGTGGGAGGTGTTTTACCAAGATCATTAATACATGAGCTGGAAGAAAAATGGGATGCTAGCAGGTCAGCTTTATCCTTGGCTGAAGTGACAACAGAACCATCTGGTTTGGACAGAGGTGGGAGCAGAGATGGGCAAAAGTTGCGACCAATAGCTTTGGCAAGAGACCAGAATGCTCGGCTACCATTAGGGCAAGAAGCAAGTTTTCTACTCTTAGCCTGTTCAAACTCTAGTTTGGACTGATTAATAACTGCTTTACAATTGTTGCGAGCTTTGGTGTAAGCAGAAAATGAAACTGAAGAATTAGAAACAAGCCAGTTACGATATGCAACATTCTTTTCTTGGACAGCTTAACATATTTATTGGAAAACCAAGGTTTAGATAAAGGACGAGATTTTAAAGTGGAGTGTGGGATAAAGGATTCCATTCCTGCAAGAATAATTTCACTGACACGATCTGAGCAAACGTTGACATCAGAAGTTTTGAAACAGTAATCCGACCAAGGAAAAGAAGAAAAGAAACCTTGCAGGTCATCCCATTTTGCATTCTTGTAATGCCAAACAACACGAGGTGGGGAATAGCCATGAGATAAAGGTTCCATTGGAGAAGAGACAATCACCAAGTTGTGATCTGAAGTGCCTAAAGGAGCTCTCACTTCGACCGTGTACTTAGAAGGGTTGTTTGTGAGAAAAAGATCAAGCGTATTGGCTGTGATTAGGATTGTCCAGTATTCTTGTAGGTAAATGAACAATCTGTGCTAGGTCATTAGTAATTGCAAAAGCCTCAGCATCTCGACCTGCTGGGTCAGTGTGACTAGAAAACGGAAGCCAGCTGGGGTTGTGAACATTAAAATCGCCAAGGAAAACTATCTCACTGTTAGGAGAGTTGGACTGGAGAAAGTCAAGTTGCAACGAGAGGAAGTCAAAGAGCTCCAAGTGATTAGTCGAGTTGGGAGAACGGTAGTGACAACAAATGAATTTGACACAATGAGGTAGAGAGATTTTAAGCCAGAGAAGATCAAAGAGAGGAGATTCCAAATTGGCAAGTCTCTGACAGGGAATATCAGAACGGACATATGCACAAGTACCACCTTTGAGGCGATAGGAATCATACAGCGAATAATTTGGGCATCTGAGATGAGCAGTAGTTGAATCAACCGATAACTGAGATTCTGTCAGAAAAAGTACATGAGGTTTGGCAGACTGCAAGTGGAAATGGACATCGTTGAGATTAGAACTGAGACCACGTATATTTGTGAAATGAATTAGGAAGTCCTTGGGAGGTTTAGATCTTTTCGCAGATAAGCTTGCTCTATTAGTTTGACAATTCATGGTGTATTCAATAGTAAGAAAAAGTGGGTGGGACATGCTGTATGAAGTAATGAAATTTTTGGATATGGCGTACATGTGGTAAGAATATACCCAGATCCTTGACATAACGTGGCCTCGACAATGCTCCCCGCATACACACTACTCGGACTCCCTCCAGTCACTATCTGGCAGAGTAGAGGTAGCAAGCTTATACACTAGCTGATCCGGAAGCCTCCTAGAGAGTTACCAGTAGGTCCGGTCCGGTGTACTAACTAGCGGCCGGCCTGCGAAAACCGTTTTAGAGCTGTACCCTCGAAATGTAAGGAATATTGGATCTCGCCACAACGTTCATCATAACCTCAAAAGTCATCAATCATACTGCATGATGGAAGAGATAGGGAAGGGTTGACCGGAACTTAGCTCTAGAGACTAAACATGGGTTCCACCACTTCAAGCCTCCAATAAGCAAAGTGGTGGTATTTCACCGGTTGATGAGAGTCATCTTCCACCTGACAGTTTATGATGATCATAAACTGTCAGGAACAATTTATGATCAGCCACTTTTTTCATGCTATTAGTGTGCAGTTTACTTTTAGATCATTCTAGGCAGGCCTAAGCAACTTAGAAAATAATAAAACAAAAATAAATTTTTTTTTGGGCATCATGAGGAACTTAAACTTTTAAAATGTAAAGATTACAGTTATTTTACCTTCACTTAAACCCAATGAAAATACAGGTAAACTTGATTTTATAGCTTACACTGCATTCCATATTATGGAAGATTTTCTCAGCAAGCACACATGTGCTTGCTGGGAAAATTTGGGGTGCAGCCCCAACTGGGAAGAACATTTTAAACAAACAGCTTAATCCCATCTGCAATGCACAATGCAATCAGTCTGATGTTTTGGGTCTGCTTTTTGCAGTGTGGTGGTGAACTTATGATGCGGAAAAGTAATTATGCTAAATATTTAGTAATCTGTTCTTCCAAAAGCAATACATTTTTATGGTTGAAAAAAAAAAAGTATGCTGGGTGTTTACAGAGCCAGCATACTTTTTTCAACAGAATAGCATCCTCACCTTTCAGTGGCTCTGTAAAGTTATAGCTTGGTTTAAAGAAAATAATGATACTGATGGTGCATCCAGTCAAACCACTAAAAAAATTTTGGAAAGATGTTGGGTGAAAGCCACATCACTGTTTCAATTAAAAACCTGAATGCCTCTGCTAAAGGAATAAAGAAATATTTCCACCAACATATGTAGTAAATTGATGAAAGTGTTCTATGAGGACTACATGCTACATTATAGGCTGAAGGATACTATTCACCTGTTAAAACCAGTTTGTAAACTAGCATCGACTTTTCTCTTAGGATGTCAGCATAAATCATTGTCTTTTCGTTTAGTGTCTAAATATTTTTGGTAACTCAATATGTAAAGAGGTGATTATCCCATTGTATAAATGCAATGGTTCTGGGAACTAGGTGCCTGCATGGAGACTGTATTGAAGTGTTTAAGGACTTAAATGGATTGAGTAAATTATGATGGTAGCTTAACTTCCAAACTACCCTTGCCTGAATGATACATATGTGGGAACGTAAATTTAAGGTTGAAAAAGGATGATTGCAGATGTCCAAAGATTTCCTTTTGGCCAAAGAGTAATTGATTGTAGGAAAAATTGTAGGATGATGTTGTGTAAACTTTTATCATTTGCTGTGATAAATACTAATACCTATATTGGAGATATGTGTATGTGTGTGTATGTATATATATATACAAAGAGTACTAGGAAAGTTTTGCAATACAGCTTTGTTTATTTAATTTTTTCAAAGTAATTTCCTCTACATTCAATACACCTCTCCATCCTCCGAAACCAATCTTTAAACCAGTTCTGCCAAGTTTCACTAGGGAGTAAAGCACACTCGTTGTCCCAAGCCCGTAGAAGGTCCTCATCACTGGAAAACCGCCTCCCTTTTAGCTTCATTTTCACATGTGGGAACAGTGCAAAGTCGCAGGGAGCAAGGTCTGGACTGTAGGGAGGGTGCTCGAGAAGTTTCAGTCCTGTCGTGGTCAAATATTCTGTGCAGGCTTTGGCACGGTGAGCTGGAACATTATCGTGATGGAGGTACCAGGTGTCCATTCTTGACTTTGGCCGCAGGTTCTTCATAGATCCAATGACTTTAGGCAGGCATTGTTCAGTATACCACTTAGCCGTGACTGTCTTCTGCGTGTCCAAAACAACACGTTCCACAATTCCACTCGATTTGAAAAATACAGCTATCATTTTCTTCTTTACAGATCGGGATTTTCTGACAATTACGGGTGTGTCGTCATCATCAAAGACCCAAACTTTGTTTTGAGCCTTGGTGAGCAGATCGTAATAGTACAGCCAAGTCTCATCACCTGTCACGATGTTGTTCACATACCGAGATTGTCCCTTATCAAACTTTTTTAACATCTCCCGGCACCAAGTCACACGTCGTGTCATCTGCTCTTCAGTCAGTTGATGCGGCACCCAGAGAGAACAAAGTTTCTTCATGTGCAAATGATCTTGCAGAATCGAACAAATTGCTGGTGCATTTAGGCCCAAAGTATCCTCTATCTGTTGGTAGGTCACTCGCCTGTTTTCGTCAAGCGTTTTCCTCACAGCAGTAACGTTTTCCTCCGTAACTGACGTTTGTGGCCTTCCCGGCCTCTCAGAATCCTCCAGAGTGAAATTTCCCCTTTGGAATTCTCTATACCACCTGAATATCATTGTACGATATGGACAGTCATCTAGTGCAAGAGTCATTTCTTCTAAGCACTGGTCTATGGTTAAACCACGCACGAAATTATACCGCAAAACTGTCCTTATCTCATTTCGTGACCACGATGCCATCGCAAGCACTTTACACTCTCACTACTAATGAATAACTGACCCCATCGACTTGGCGCGCCGGCTACTATGCACATATGAACATGTCTCAACATGCAGCAACAAGCAGCTTCCTGTGATTCATTGTTGCGTCATATTGCAAAACTTTCCTAGTACCCTTTGTATATATATTTGATAAATATAATAGAATTTAGAAAATTCCCTTTAATAATAATAATACAGTAAATAGTGAAAGATGATATTTATTAGCAATTATAATTCCATCATAATTGCCCTGTTTTTTTTTTTTTTTTTGTTTTTTTTTTCATGTTTTTTTTTTTTTTTTTTTTTTTTAGATTCATGTGGTAGACGAGAAAAGACATTACACTTCATGGTCAACTGCTGCTCATCAGAAACCACATTTTGTTAATTTAAAGTCTGGTATTATTGCTGGTAAGAAAGCTTTGAATGTATTACACCAGGAACTTGGAGTTGGGGGTTTTTCTCAGGTATGTTGAGGCAGAAAAAATTAAATGTAAACATTGAATATGTTAAAATTTAAAATGTGTAAAAGCAGTACTTTGCAGATGCCTAATTATCAAACTTTGAACACCCACTGACGTGCTTTCTGGGCATGAAGCTTCGCACAATTTTGTGGTGGCACAAGATTATTTCAAATTTTTAATTTTGGTATTTATCATGCAGTTGGCAAGCATAATATATGGCACTAATACATATATATGGGTTTTACTCTATATTTTTTTCTGTTTTAACTATTTTTCTTTTCTTTTTTTAAATATTATGTTTATATATATAATAGAATTTAGAATTAAAATTAAATTATAAATTAAATTTAAATAAATAGAATTAAATTATAATATTGTATAATTATAATAATATATATATATATATATATATATATATATATATATATATATATATAACTTTTGCTTATTTATATATATAAATAAGTTGTAATCCATGTAAATTTTGGGGTTCTCCTTTAGCATTTGTGGTTGCAGCTGCTTGACATTGGAACTGCTGGTGTAAACACAATAGTTGTAAAACAGTTATAAATAAGCTGACCTAACACAGATTAACAGTCTGCAACTATATATTGTTTTATTATCTGTTTAAATATTTTATTATTATTTTTAAATATTCCATTTATTTTTGTAATATCAATTTGTTTATGTTTGTTTGTTTATTATTTGGGAGCATTAGCAACTAAGGCCATATTGCTCCGGGAAATGCGGTGGTCCCTGACCTTTCCTCATCCTCCGTATTTGGTGGTGACGGCCTCGAACCCCGGTCTAATCAAGAAGTGTGTGCTACCCACTGCTGCTCCTTCCCACCTGGCTACGGAGGCGCCTTGTAATATCAGTAAATTTTGTAGTTCGTATACTAGCAGTGTTCAGGGCTGCTGCCTTCACTGGTTCACTCTCCACCTTAAATGGGCACTGTTAGTCTAAAATTATGCTTGTAACTGTCAAGCAATTATAAATAAGCTAGCCAACACAGATTAATAGTCTGTGAAATGTGAGGTTGATTTCCAAAAAAATTGGTAATGTGAGAAAACGTTGCACAAGTAAAATGAAAAATGTTTGAAAACAGTTATAGGATTTCTTCCTATGTATTTTAATAATAAGTTCATCGTTTTGAACTTTACTGAATTTTTTTTTTTTTTTTTTTTTTTTTTATAAGAACCCCAAGCACTTAGCATCATGCTTAGTACAAAGCATGGTACCAATTACTTTAGCACCTATAGTACTTAGCACTGTGCATGGATTAAAGGTTGAGAAGATGAAAGAAGATACTTGTTGACATTAGACTTGAATTTCTGCATATTGTTATTTTTGGGAAATACATATGAGAGAAGTTGTTCCAAAAATGGAAGTTGAAGGAATAAATGAGAAAGAAGAAAAGTTGCCTCTGTGAGTTTGAAGTTGGACAGTAAAGGGATGTTGACTGGTTGTGGCATATGTTTAGACTGGTTTAGAAGAGATAGCAGGAATTATAGAAGTCAATTCAGAAGAACAGTGCCCATGGTGGAAATATCTATAGAAAAGGCATGCAGCAAAAGCAGAAAATCTCTGAGACAGAGTAGAGAGAGGTTTGGGGGGCACTGCTCCGGATGTGGGAACAATATCTGGAGCAGTGCCCCCATGGTAGGGCAGAATTTCAATTTGTGCAGAGTGTGAATAGCTGTTTTGAAGAAAAACAATGCTAAGTGTGAAAGAGCAAACCCAGTTTTTTAGATGAAGAGGAAACAATATTTATAATGCTTATGCCAAGAGAAATAGCAATATATGATGTTGCATAGAAATCAGAGTGTCATCGATGGTAAGCATAGGAGCAGAAGAATCCTTTTTTGCGAGATATAAGACAGGACAGTTTTAGAAGGATTGAAATCAACTAAGTTATCTTTGTCCCACTGATGAATTACCTGGAGATCAGCATTTAAGGAATTGGTGGAGGAGATATTAAAAAAAATGAAGCTGTTTGTGTAGGGCAATGTTTCTCAAACTGGAAGGTGGAATGCAATGTGCTATCATCAGCAAAACTATGAGAGATTTACAGACATAACTGAACCTTTGGGAACACCAGCATTAGTGGAGAAGTTAGAAGACAGAGCCATCTTCTATCACTTGCATGGGCAATCCGAGACTGGATACCCAATTACAAAAAACAATTGGCAAACCATAAGATGGAAGCTTATTTAGAAGACCTTTATGCCAAACACGATCAAAAGCCTTTGGAATGTCAAGGGCAACTGCTTTAGTTTCACCAAATTTTTCCATTGAATTTGGCCATGGATGGATAACATAAGCCAATATATCACCAGCGGATTGACACTGATGGAATCTATACTGGCAATCATTGATCAGATGGAAAGGTTATAGATAGTTTAAGAGTTGGCTGTTAATTGCCTTTTCCATATTCTTCAGAAAGATTAGAAGTAAGTGCAGTGGGATGATAATTAGATGGGAGGGATTTGTCATTCATTTTAGGAACTGGCTGGATATGAGCAAATTTCCAAGCAGAAGGAAAAACACCTTTGGAATAAGGAAGTGAAAAAAGACGACACAGAACAGAGTAAGATCAGGAGCACAGGTTTTGAGTGCAAGTGAAGAAATACCATTAGGACCTGGAGCTTTCTTAGCATTAAGATTTTTCAAAATCCTTCTGACATCCATTTGACAGAAGACCACAGGTGGCATTGAATGGAGTGTACTGGGAATAGTAGAAGGTGGTGTACCAAGATCATCAGTACATGAGTTAGAAGAAAAGTAAGATGCTAGCAGGTCAGCTTTAGCTGAAGTGGCAATAGAACCATCTGGTTTTTACAGCGGTGAGAATAGAGATGGGCAAAATTTGCAGCCAGTAGTTTTGGCAAGAGACCAGAATGCCCGACTACCATTTGGACAAGATGCAAGTTTTCTACTGTTAGTCTGTTCGAAATCTAGTTTAGGCTGATTAATAACTGCTTCACAATCGTTGCGCATTTTGGTATAGGGCGTCTCCGTGGCCAGGTGGGAAGGAGCAGCAGTGCGTAGCACACGCTTCTTGATTAGACCGGGGTTCGAGCCCGTCAAAACCAAATACAGAGGATGCGGGAAGGTCAGGGAATGACCACTGCATATCCCGGAGCAATATGGCCTTAGTTGCTAATGCTCCTAAAAAAAAACCAAAATAACAAAATAACAAATTTTGGTATAGGCAGAAAATGAAGCTGAAGATTTGGATACAAGCCATTTGCAATATGCAACAATCTTATCTTGAACAGCCTTAGCACATTTATTGGAAAACCATGGTTTAGATAAAGGACGAGATTTTAAGGTGGAGTGTGGAATATGATCTCATTCATGCAAGCGTAATTTCACTGACATGATCTCAGTAAACATTGACATCAGAAGATTTGAAACTGTTATCCGACCAAATAAAAGAAGTGAAGAAATCCTGCTGATCATCCCATTTTACATTCTTGTATTGCCAAACAACACAAGGTTGGGAATGGCCATGAGAAAAACATTCCATTGGAGAAGTGACCATCACCAAGTTGTGATCTGAGGTGCCTATGTGAAGAGTCTGTGAGAGGTCATTAGTAATTGCAAACCCTCCGCATTTCGACCAGCTAGGTTCTTGTGACTAGAAAACAGAAGCCAGCTGGAGTTGTGAACATTAAAATAGCCAATGAAAATTACCACACTGTTAGAAAACTTGGTCTGGAAAAAGTCAAATTTCAAAGAGAGGAAGTCAAAGAGTTCCAAGTGATTAGTGGAGTTGGGAAAACAATAGAGATAACAGATGAATTTGCCGGAATGTCATAAAGGGGTTTTAAGCCAACAAAGATCGAAAAGAAGATTCCAAATTACCAAGTCTCTGACGGAATATCAGAGTGAACATATGCACAAGTGTGAATATGTTCTCTCTGATATTCCCTGTCATACAGCGAATAATTTGGACAACTGAGATAGGCAGTGGTTGAATCAACTGATAATTGGGGTTCTGTCAGAAAGAGTACATTGGATTTGTCAGGCTGTATATGTGGAAATGGACATCATTGAGATTGGAACTGAGACCACATATATTTGTGAAATGAATGAGGAAGTGTTTAGAAGCTTTAGATCTTTTTGAAGATAAGGTTCTTGGATATGGCATACACATGGTCCCAGAATGTCCCAGCTCCTTGACATAATGTGGCCTTGACTATGCCCCAGTATACACACTACTCGGACTTCCTCCAGTTACTATCTGGCAGCAAGATTCTACAGTATCTGATCTGGAAGCCTCCTAAAGAGTTACCAGTAGGTGTGGTCCAGTGGACTATCTAGTGGCCAGTCTGCAAACACCATTTTAGAGCCGTTCCCTCGAAATCTAAAGAAGATTAGATTTCTCCAGGATGTCCTTCATAACCTCAACAGACATCAGTCATACTGCATGATGGAAGAGATGGGAGGGGTTGCCGGAGCTTTGCTGCTCTGGAGACTAAACAATGGGTACCACCACTTCGAGCCTCTAATAAGCAAAGTGGTGGTATTGCACTCATTGATCAGAGTCATCTACCACCTAGAATTGTCTGGTAACACAGAGAGGCAGTATTACTCCCTGTGGTGTGGGTGTCATGCCCCAAGCCCTTGAGCAGCCTTAGCTCATCTTTACAAGATGCCTTCAAGGTGCTATGTCCTACAAGATGCTTCCACTAATTGTTTGCCAATGGGTGATCACCTTCAGTTTGCTATTTGGTGCCGTATTTGAGGGCTTGCACGTGGGTCTTATACCCAGGGTTACTAACTTCCACCATCGTGAAGGTGAAAGCAAAGGATTTGACTGTCACAGACTGACCAGACTTTGCCAAAATTAAGTCCACTTGACTTGTGTGTCACCCAAATATCAGTTCTGTTAGCATATTAGACTCCCAGTTAGCAAGCCCAGCTTGTCATACTTAAGAAAATGTCTGTTACGGCCTCAAATTAATCCTGTACAGTTAGTATTAACAGTGGCAAATGATTCAAGAAAGAAAGCTTATACAGCATCAGCAAAAAAAAATTCCCCAGCCATACCCTCTAATAATTTGCCTAATTCTATCTTAAATTTATTTAAATACCCACTAAACCAGGTGAAAATTTGTTCCAACAATCAACTAGCCTCTATCATGAAAACAAATTTCTGCACAACTATCCTGCAACCATCTTTCTGCAATTGAATGAGAAAGAATTGGGATGCCATCAACATTTAGCTTTCCTAATCCATTCAAAGCCTTAAACACCCCAGTTAGATCTTGTCTCCTTGCAGGTGCCTTTTTTTTATGAGAACCCCAAACACAAGAGGTATTATAACCTGTAGTACTTAGTACCGTGCTTGGGTTGGAGGTTGAGAAGATGAAAGAAGATATTTGTTGATATTGGACTTGAACTTCTGTAGATTGTAATTTTCAGGAAATACATATGAAGGAAGGTTGTTCCAGAAAACGGCAGTTGAATGAATAAATGAGGAAGATGAAAAGTTGGTTCTGTGGGTTTGAAGTTGGACAGTAAATGGATGTTGGCTGGTGGCGGCACGTGTTCGGACTGTTTTGAAAGAGAGAGCGGGAATTATAGAAGCCAATTCAGAAGAACAGTGCCCATGGAAGTATCTGTAGAAGAGGCATGCAGCAGAAACAGTGCGTCTATGAGACAGCGAGTGGAGAGACTCTGTTAGAGATGAATCATTAATTAACCTAACTGCCCTCTTCTGAATGGAATCAAGAAGCCTGAGAGAGGTTTTGGGGGCACCACCCCAGATGTGGGAACAATATTCCATGGCAGGGTGGATTTGCGATTTATACAGAGTGAGCAGCTGTTTGGGAGAAAAGTAACGCCGAGAGCGAAAGAGAAAACCAAGTTTTTTAGATGCAGAGGAAGCAATATTTGTAATGTGCTTGTGCCAAGAGAGATTAGAAGTCAGGGTAATCCCCAAAAGAGATATATCATTTTGCCTAGAAATCGGAGTGTCACTAAAGATAAGCATAGGAGCAGAAGAATCCTTTTTGCGAGATATAAGACAAGATTGAGTTTTAGAAGGGTTGAAATCAACTAAGTTGTCTTTGCCCCACTGGAGAATTACCTGAAGATCGGCATTTAAGGAATTGGCAGCAGATTTTCGAGAACTTGAAGCTGATTGAGCTGGACAAGGTTTCTCAAAATGGAAAGTTGAATGCAATGTGCTATCATCGGCAAAACTATGGATAGGATTTCCAGTCAGTGGAAGAAGGTCATTGATATACAAGAGGAAAAGAGTGGGGGAAAGAACTGAACCTTGGGGGACACCGGCATTAGTGGAGAAGTTAGAAGACAGAGAGCCATCTACCATCACCCTCAGTGAGTGATCAGAGAGAAAACTGGATAACCAATTACTAAAAACAGTTGGCAAACCATAAGATGGAAGCTTGTTTAGAAGACCTTTATGCCAAACACGATCAAAAGCCTTTGAGATGTCAAGAGCAACTACTTGTGTTTCACCGAACCTTTCCATTGAATTAGTCCATAAATGGGTAACATAAGCCAGAATATCACCAGTGGATCGACACGGACGGAATCCATACTGGTGATCCTTGATCAGACGGAAGGTTTCTAGGTAGTTTAAGAGTTGGCGGTTAATTGATTTCTCCATTACTTTAGAAAGAGTAGAAGTAATTGCAATGGGACGATAATTGGATGGGAGGGATTTGTCACCCTTTTTAGGAACTGGCTGGATATGAGCAAATTTCCAAGCAGAAGGAAAAACACCTTTGGAATAAGAAAGTGAAAAAAGGCGGCAAAGAATAGGAGTAAGTTCAGGAGCACAGGTTTTGAGAACAAGTGGAGAAATACCATCAGGACCTGGAGCTTTCTTAGCATCAAGATTCATCAAAATCCTTCTGATATCCTTTTGACGGAAGACCACAGGAGGCATTGAATGGAGCGTGTTAGGAATGGTGGGAGGTGTTTTACCAAGATCATTAATACATGAGCTCAAAGAAAAATGGGATGCTAGCAGGTCAGCTTTATCCTTGGCTGAAGTGACAACAGAACCATCTGGTTTGGACAGAGGTGGGAGCAGAGATGGGCAAAAGTTGCGGCCAATAGCTTTGGCAAGAGACCAGAATGCTCGGCTACCATTAGGGCAAGAAGCAAGTTTTCTACTCTTAGTTTCCAGACACTGCAATTTTCAGACCTGAGGTCTTTTTTTCTTGCTAAGAGAACCCTTTTGGTCCTCACTAATTTTGTTGCTCTTCTCCAAACCTGTTACAAGAGAACCACATCCTTCCTGAAACGAGGCTTCTAGACCTGTATACATTACTCAAGATGTGGCCTAACCATTGCCTTATACAATGGGATAATCACCTCCTTATTCCTGCTTACAAAATTCCTGTATATAGAGTGGCAAAACTCCCACGAGGTATCCCATTTATCCATCTGCACTGCTCAAGAACTGCATAATTACCCCCAGGTCTTTATCACCACTAAGTGTGGTATCACACAGTGGATATGTAATTCTGGAATTACTGCTACCCATTTCTTTGCATTTGTCAATGTTAAACTTTAATTGCCACTTCTCAGCCCATCTGCCTGATTTTTATAGATCTCATTACAGTAGCATGCCTTGATTCCTATCATTAATCACTTAAACATCCTTTATATCAATTACAGACTTAAATATTAAGATTGAGAGGCCTTCATCAATGGCATTAATAAATATTGAAAACAGCAGCGGACCTTGTCTTTTGAAGTCCAAATCTAAACATGTGTGCCTGATCAAAGAACAAGCAATGATAAGATGCTAGACAATTGTTTCCCTATTTCTGTGCCCACTGTAACTTTTACTATAGAAAGAGTATTGGTAATTCCTCTACGTACACTGATTGTCCTATGTAGTCAAGTAAGGATTCACAGGTGAAGGTTCCAAGGTAGCCTCTGAAGAGAATCTACTTAAAATTATACCTTTAGTAATGACCACTCTTATACCACATAAATATTAAATAGCTTATTCAGTTAATAACTAAATTCCTATACATTAAGGTGATGTTTTAGGAACCTTGCCAGAACTCATCATCAGACCATATATTGGCTGTTATCAACTCTATGCTTTGCCAACTGTCTCGATCTCTACAGTGCATTCTGATTGAGTCTCTTGGTAAGCAGGGGGTTTGACGACAGCCAATATATGGTCTGATTATGAGTTCCGGCAAGGTTCCCGAAACAGACCTTAATGTATAGAGATTTAGTTATTAACCAAATAAACTATCTTAATATTCATATAATATGAGTGGTCATTACTAAAAGCATAATTCTGTGAAAAATCACCACGTAACATCCTTCCCCAACTACATCAGACTCTACTTAAATTTCACTACTGTGTTGTTTCTGTCATGAAAACAAGACAACTCTTCTAAAAAGAAATATGTATTTTGATCCAAAATAATTATGTATACAAGTTAGCAAACAAATACATAACAATAAATAATTGACATTTGAAAAATTAGATTCCGCTTTAAAAATTGGTAGCTACCATATAATAGCTAATAGAAAACATTTTAAAATACATTTAAATTCCAATATCAAGCATCAAAGATTTTAGCATGCAATACTACTAAAATGGAGTGACACTAAATTTTTTTTAAAGTTCTTCTTTTATTTCTTTCATTTTGACCACCAGTTCTTTTAATATTTCCAAATGGCTTTATCTTCCAATTCTAAAAATAATTATTTCTCATACCTGGTTTCATCTTTACAATAGCTGAAAAGTGACTTGTGCTTGCTTAAAAAAAGGAAGAGTGTTCATTTTATGAAAACACATTTATTCATGGTCCATTTTACATTCTCTATCATTTGGTAATAGTACTAAGATCCTTCATTCAGAAGAACTTCTGAAACATTTAACTTTGTTTTACTAATTATAGTATTGCCATTACATGTGGACTGAGGTATTCAAGAAAAATATAGAAAATTTCCTCTTTGATCCATACATTCTTTTCTCAGTTATATCTTTTTTTATTTTGACAGATTTCTTTCCTTTTACCAATATATTATGACTAAATTATCATTCATTATTCTTACTTCTTTCCTTCTGTCCTAGAGCTCACACGGCCACATGTGTGCCACTATTTCATATACATGTACTTGTTAGTATCAAGGTGTAACAATATTGCTAGTAAAGATATGCTAAGCTGTGTATTTAAAACTGGTGTTAAACTAAAGCACATTGTAATAAGGATAATAACAATATAAATATAACGTGTGTGTGTGTGTTACAATAGTTTGTCTTTTTCAAAAAGTGTTCAGAAATATATATACTCTTGAGCCAAAACACTATGACCACCCCCCTATCTCCACAAGTGGATGCATTCCACAGCAGCTAGGAATGACTTCACTGACCTGCAGAGCATATATAGTGATGGCACAAGTAGTGCCTGTCAGTTCATCGATATGAAACCAGTGCAATGAGGAAAAGGAAGGACCCTACAGGATTTGAATGGGGAATTCAAACACTAGGAAGGCATGGACCAGTACATCAGCAAAAGCAGGTATTGTTGCTTGTTCGAGGGCTGCCGTTGTAAAGGTGTAGTTGGAATTGTCTGAAGAGGGACTCACAACCACCCAACATATTGGGATGGGGATACCACCACTGGTTGGCAGTCGAGGTGAACTGTGGTTAGCACATGCTGTTTGGGACCACAGACAGCTCATGATTTCCTGAGTTAACAGCAGACTACAATCAGAGTGTACAGAGAAACATTTCCAAGTGCACCATCCAGCAGAAACTCTTGTGGATGGTGCACTTGGAAATGTGCACCATCCAGCAGACACTCTTGTGGATAACGCTGGGAGCAGGTGACCTGTTTATGTGCCCATGTTGACCTACTGTCATCAATACCTCTGCCTGGAATGGGCATGAGAGCACCATTCCAGGACATTGAATGAGTGGAAGAGAGTTGCCTGGTATGATAAATCAAGATTCTGGCTCCATCATGCTGATGAACTGTTGCATATCCAGTGGTGAACTGGTAAACAGCTGCAGCCAGGCTGCACAACTTTGGATGAAAATAGGTTGGTGGTGATGGTATCATGGTTTGGGGGGGTTATCATGGCCATTAGGTCCCCTCATCTCCATTGAACACGCCCTCACTGCCAGATCCTACCTCACCTTTGTTTCAGACCAAGTTTTGCCCTATATGTGTATCCAGATGGCACCGGACTCTTTCAATGAGACAATATCTGTGTTACAAAGGCCCACAATGTGCAGGAATGGTGTTTGAGGATCATGTATACGCATTTTGTGTGCTCCTGCCCATTAATTCCATCAAACATTTGTGGGATGCAGTGGAATGTAGCATTCACCAGTCCATGCCAGTGTGCCTTGATACATTGCCAAATCCAGGATGTCCTTTTGTCCATCTGGTCCAGGATACCTGAGGACACCTTCAGTGGTCTTGTGGAGTCATTGCCACACTGGGTAAAAGTGATTATCACCACAAAAACAGCCAACATGCTAATAGGTAGGTGGTCATAATGTTTTGGCTTATGAGTGTATGTAAATTACATGTCGTTAAAAAGAGAAATAACTTTAGAAAGTATCAACTTTCGACAGCCCTAAACTGAACCCTGGGGAACTCCACAGCATTATTTTGAAAAAAATAGTAACTGATTAATAACCACTTTAATAACCCATTTAGGCACCTCCGTAGCCAGGTAGGAAGGAGCAGCAGTGCGTAGCACACGCTTCTTGATTAGACCAGGGTTCAGTCCCCTCACCACCAAATACGGAGAATGCGGGAAGGTCAGGGAATGACCACCGCATATCCCGCCGGAGCAATATGGCCTTAGTTGCTAATGCTCCTAAAAACCAAATAACCCATTAACCCCCCCCCCTCTCTCTCTCTCTCTCTCTCTCTCTCTCTCTCTCTCTCTCTCTCTCTCTCTCTCTCCACTTTTCTGATCGTGCTGTCGTCACTGGCTGAATGGGAATGAGCTAGCATTCTACCGATGTCCAACCACACCTAAACTGTCCATGCCAGTGCTTCACAATGCTATAGGATGGAGCTTCTATCCTTATATACAGCAGTCATCTCTTCATGGATTTCTTTAGGAGATTTCCCCTTCAAGAACAGATACTGGATTACAGCTCTGGCTTCAGCTTTGTCCATGATGCTACTCTGTCACACATTCAGCTCTGTAAGAGAAAAAAAATTAAGACACTGGGCTGAAATTTTACACCTTTAGTACAGAGATATGTATGATACTACACACAAAATAGTATGTAGAAGTAGGTGAGGGCAATTCTTTATTGAATCACCCTCGTATTTCATACATGCTGATTTTTTTATATTTTTTATTTTTCTTATATTAAATGAACTTTTTTTTCTTTTTCTAATTGACAGAAGTAAAAAGTAAAGATAAGTAACTTATTATCAAGATTATAACTTTATAGAACACAAAACTCTATAGTTTTATGTTCTGTAAACTTAGCCATATGGATTAATTACAACTATGTTTGTTATTCTTCTCCTGTATCTCTCCCCCCCCCTTTTGGAAGTCTTTTCTATCTCTGTATATGTACCTATACACAAGTGACACCACGTTCACGAGCCTTATGTAATAATACAGGTAACCCTTGCATAACACGGTAGTTAGGTTCCTATAAAATGTCATGTTGTGCGAAACCAAAGAAAAAGTACAAAAAGGAGTGTTACGTTCCAAAGGCTAACAAAAATACACTATTTCATTAACAAGATAACAAAACTAACAAAAATACACCAGTCTAGATTTTGTGCATCTTCTGCTCTCTAAAAAATCAGTAATCTGGTTTTGTTTGCTTTTGTTTGATAACTCTGTGAATTTCATCATATGGAAATAAGCATTTTTGAAGCTCCCTTTTGAACTTTGGGCTCCTACCATTCAAGAATCTGCATTCAAAAATAAGATTCTAATTGCTTGGCTAACTTTATGCCTTCCCGTATGCTTTTTAGTGTAAAATTTGGAAGTTCAGAATTTTCATCTGCGCTATCATCCTCTGAATTGATTTGGTTTGTCTATGATGCCATTTCCACCAAATCTCCTTCACAAGCCACCCTCTTTCTACCATTAATTTTTGAATGTATTCAGTAATCATATCTTATTTTATTTTTTTAGGAGCATTGGTGACTAAGGCCATGTTGCTCTGCATATATTGTCTATAAATTGCATGTCCTGAGGGTGATTTTCTGTTTTGCTGGACGAAAAACACAAGTTTCCAGGAGAAAAAACCATGCTACCCTCACCTGAGCCCGACTAACTCAGCCATGTTGTGAAAAAGACCCATAAAAATTCCTCCCATCATCGACAGGATTTGAATTCAGGTCTTTTCCATCCAGTGTGGGGAGGAGGAGGAGGGCGATTCTATCAACTGTGCTACCCACGAGGGCTTCAGTAGTCATATCATCAAAATCTTCCCCTCCTACCGATGTAGCAAATTCTGCTATCGCACCAATTCCATTTTCTGCTGGTTCAACCATATTTCTTGAATGAACTGACTCTGGCTGCATTTCTCCACATGCATTTAATGTTGATGGTTTTACTTCTTTGAGCAATAAAGCTATGATTTTGTTACAGTCCACAATTGAGAAATGTTTCCATTACTTCGTTAAATTTGAATTCAATTTTTTTTTTCAAAATCCATTGTAGATGTAATGAGTTTTAAAGGTGGATATAAGCCTTGATCTAATGGCTGAATGAAACAAGTTGTATTAACTTAGTACAACTGTAGTGGTAGAAATAGAACTTCAACATTTAGATGACTTAATTCCTTTGGATGGCCTGCGTGTTATCCACTAGTAATAAAACTTTGAAATATAAAATTTTTCCATGAGATTAACGAGCATAATTTTAGTAACACAGAACATATCACAGGGATTTCTCAATAATTTTTTTTTGACTAGTGTGCCAGCAGCGGCGATTAAAAAAGAGTGGAAATGTTAAAAAATTATATCCAACATAATGGCAGGGTTTCCCTGCACAAAAAACCTCAGAAATACCCTGTTATGTGAAGTTTGTCGAAATTCTCTAACTGTGTTAGAGCAAACCGTGCTATACCGTGTTGTGTGAGGATTTCCGTAATTTATCATCAATCATGTTAGAGCGAAACTGTGTTGTTCAAGTACCATGTTATACAGGGGTTGCCTGTACATGAAACGTGCACATGGACTCTCTACAGCTAATAATACTGCAGTAAAATTACATTTAATGTATGGATTTCTTTTTTACACACAGCATGTCGGAAAAAAAAGAAATTTTAACTGTCAGATTTCTGTTTGTCCAAATTTAATGAAATTTAGAATGGTTTCACAAAATTTTTTTGTGAAAATCCGTCCACTAAGGTTTAAGTTGTTACTTGCAGATGGACATGATGAAGATAGTAGGTGCATATGTAAATATATATGCAAATGCACATAAACATGAAGTTATATAGTTTTTTTTTTTTTTTGGCTGATGTTGTATAAGCTTACTTTCTTGCATCATTTGGAACTATTACCAATCATTACACCATTATACCTTTCATAATATTATTATCATTATGCTCTTATATTATTTCTCCCTGATTTGGTGTTCCACCTCATGATGGGTATTGCTACCAAGTACACAGGGTGGTTGTTGTTATATCTGGTGTTACTGTTGGTCAAGGAACTCTCTGATTATCCAACAGGTATTCAGGATTGCGACTTTCTGGACTTCCTTGTAGGTGTTTGTTGGGAGAGCTATTGCTGCTAGACTGTTATGTAGGGTCTTTAGCACAATACCGGTGGTTGACACGATGATCGGGATGTTCGTTACTTGTTGCATATGCCACATCTCTTTGATCCAGTTATATTAAAGGAGGCAGCAAAGGAAGTAAGCAAACCCTTAGCCATAAATATGAGAGCTTCCTTGGACTCAGGGGAGGTACCCATAGACTGGAGATGTGCAAATGTGACCCCAATTCACAAAGGAGGATCAAAAGCTGACACAAGTAATTACACCTGTGGGTGTAACTTCTCTTCCAGGAAAATTAGTGGAAGCACTGGTTAAAGAAGCACTGCAGGATCATCTAGACAAGACTTCAGTTATAGCTCGGACACAGCATGGTTTTGTTAAGGGGAAGTCCTTCCTGACTAATTTGATTGGATACTATGATGCAGTCACAAAAGAACTGGATGCAGGGAATAACTTTGAAATTATATACTTGGATCTTAGAAAGGCTTTTGATACTGTTACACATGGAAGGCTGCTGCACAAATTGGAGCAGTGTGGCATTGGAGGCAAATTGCTGCTGTGGATAAAGGGGTGGTTGAGGGGGAGAAGACAGAGAGTGGTAATCAATGGACACTGCTTATCGTGGACTAATGTTATTAGTGGAGTCCCTCAGGGTTCAGTATTGGGTCCATTATTGTTTTCTGTATTTATAAATAATATTGATGATGGTATATCAAGCTTAATGTCCAAGTTTGCAGACGATACAAAGGTTGGCAGGGTTGTTAAGGACACTACTGACATTATGCTGCTGCTGCTGCTGCTGCAACAGGATCTGGAAAGGTTGAGCAGATGGGCTGAGAGGTGGCAAATGAAGTTTAACGTTGACAAATGTAAAGTACTACATATGGGAAACATCAACCTCAGAGAAACGTATCAACCCTGTGGTACTATACTGACAGTGGTAGAGAATGAAAAGGACCTGGGGGTAATTGTGCAGGCAGATATGACGTTTTCTGAGCAGTGCAAACAGGTTGCAAGAGTAGCTCATGTTGTCTTGTCAATGATATACAGGAATTTTTCTAGCAGGGATAAGGAGTTGACTCTGCATAGTTGACTCTGGAACAGCAGCAGCAGCAAGAACAACAAGAGCCCGTTTTTTATAGCCTATAAAAACCCATGAGTTGCAGGAAATTCTGGCAGAGATTGATACATTGATCTGAGACATTGATCTAGACTGGTAACAGCTATTCTATTAGAAGAGGAATCATTGCAGTTTTGCAGCCTTAATACCATGTTCTGCAGGAGAGAAGGCATCAAACAATGCAAACAACTCTCCTTTCTTATTTTAAAAAGAAAAATGAAAAGCCTTCAATTGATCCAAAGATGGCAGAAGATGATCCAATGGACTCTGACGATCCATGACCAGGGCTTTCCTCTCATTCGTAATGACTACTTATTTATATTTTATTACAGATTAAATGTGATTTAGATGTATGTATTTAATGTTTATGTTAAATTAAATATTAAAATTTTGGTATTATTTTGCAAAATAATAGAAATATTTTGATGAAAATTTTCACTATAACAAAAATATATGTAGGTCCTGGCTGACTTCCCCTATTATTAGTAATATGTAAGTCTCATTTTAACAAAATAGTTTTGTCAAAAAAATTCAGTACAGCGAATTATTTTCAGAGTCAATCTTTGCTGAAATTTATTGGTTTCCAATGCAAAAAAAAATTATTTTTTTTGGAAAATTTTGAATGCCACTATCCAGATTGTAAATACAATTTTGGGAACATTTATTTGAAGAGAAATGTGGAGGTTTTAAAAATATGGCAAAAGAATGCAACATTACATTCTTTGTTTTTCACATTTTTGAATGACACTTATACCCTTCCCCCCTCCCAGATTATTATTATTATTATTATTAGCCATATGGTACAAGGAAGCCTGAGGCTTATGCTGCACCAGCCAAAAAAAAAAAAAAAAATTCCCGAGTTACCCCCTGTGTGTGCGTGTGTGTGTGTGTGAGAGAGAGAGAGAGAGAGAGAGAGAGAGAGAGAAGTAGAAGGCATCACCAAGAAAGAGAAGAATGATGATATCCAGCTCAGGACCCTGGGTTTGCCAAGCCCATACTCACCAGATGTGAGCAGTATTCTAGCAATGTTTCACAAAAAAAAAAAATAAAAAATAAAAGAAATAAAAAAGAAAACATCGAATGATGTGTGATTATGAATTTCAATAGCTGTAGTTAATTTTTTTTTTTTTTCTTTATTTTGTAGAGTAACTTTTAAAAATTGCTCAAATAATACATGCAAAAAGCAAATTGAGGGTAGTAACAAAATGAGATTAATTTTTCTGTGAACCACTTGCATTTGTGTAAGCACTTCACTCAATCAGCATAAAAAAAAATATCAGAATTAGTAATTCAATTCAAGTTGGTGATAAATGAACCTGCATATTTTCAATTGCACCAAAGTTGAATTCCCATATTAATGTGAGGATAGAAAATTTTGGAATTGAAAGCAAAAATTGACATATTAATGCATTGAAAAGTAATAATAAATTGTATCTACTGTACAATATTTACAAAAGAATGTGATGTTTATTATAAATAAAATATTTTCAATGATAATCTCTGAAATTTTTTTACTTTTATAGTACACACATTTCATCATTTTATTTATTTATTATTGATTTTAAAATCGATATTTAGCTTGGCAGTGGTAGCGTGTACAGTTTATTTTTAATTTATTAAAAATGTTTTAGATTTTTTTTGGATTCTGCTTGAAGAATAGCAATATTTCATATTTTCTTAATGAATTGCAATACAGGAACTCCCCAACTTATGTAATACTCGACTTACGGAAATTCAACTTTACGTAAGTTGTTGCTGGTCAGTGCAAACTTAAAAAAAATCATGGAAACGTATTTTGCATCCATAAGAATAAATGGAGGTATCATGAAAATATCGGAATGTGAACCCAATAACACATTGCTTTTTTGGTAATTCATTCCAAGACCTCAGAAGGTGAAAATTTCACTATATAACTAAGCTATTATTCTCTTTAAAAGGTAATTTTTATAATGGACATTGCACTACACTTTCATTGTTATTATATGTTCCGTTATAAGAATCAATTTTGAATGCCTTTGTGATATTTTTCTAAAACACATTTCTGGAGGTCACTACCATAAAACAATAAAAACAATTTGCACTTTTGGGCTTTTCTGTTAGTGCATCTAATTATTATTATTATTAGCTATATGGTGCAAGGAAGCCTGATATAAATGGATAGTAAACTCAATCTTATTGCATTTGCAGTAATCCCGTTAACTGGAATTGTGTGGGTTTTTACATTACGATATTATGATGAAATGAGTTCCCCTTCACTGAAATCTTCAATCATATGAAAAACATAAATAAATTTTCATAATCTTCTCCTCATTCCTATTTACTTATTACAACGGTGAAGGGAAAGTGATCAACGAAAAGTGCAAGTGCTGGCAGTGCCAGGAAACGAAACAAAATTGATTTAGAAATGAAGATGAAAAGGATTAAGAAGTACGAGGCAAGACAAAGTTTGTCATCTATTGCACAGAATTAGGTCTCGCTGCTTCAACAGTGAATACTATTTTAAGGGACAGTGCGTGTATAAAAGAACATGTTAAAGGATCAACGCATTTAAGATCAGCAGTGATTACAAAACAGCATTCAGGTTCTATATCGAAGATGGAAAAGCTATTACTGTAATAATATGGATGGAAATCACAAGTGCCCCTGACTCCAGTGGCCATTCAAGTAAAAGCAAGGAGTATTTCTGAAGATATTAGCGAACCCCAAGCCACGTTTGTGGCAAGCAATGGATGGTTTAATAGGCTCAAGCATCGCGCTGGTTTCCACAACATTAAAGTATGCGGTGAAGTCGCCAGTGCTGATTCTGCAGCTGCAGAAAAATTTTGTGATGTGTTGGAAAAAACCCATTCTAAATCTCCACAGCCTCAACTTCCGCAGCGGTGTGCTTATCAGCTGGAGAGTTAATTCTGGCAACGATGCTTGAAAGGTAAAACTTGCTGACATTATGCCTGTCTCCTCTCTCTTTTTGTAATTTTATAATTTTGAAATTTTTGTACATTTTTGTAATTTTTTACTGCACATGAGATAAAAAAATTGAATAATTCTATTTACACGTTCGTCGAACATTTCTTTTTTGCTTCTATCAAATTCAGCGTGCATAGTTGCGTGTGCAGAATTTCCCTAATTGCTTATTTAGGGAAATTCCTGCTTACGTAGTGTTCCGTGGAACGTAACTCTTACATTAATCAGAAAGTGGCTGTACTTAATGTTTATAACTTTTTAAGTTTCAGACACAGTGTTTTACACCTTTTATTGCCAAAAAATAAAAATAAATTTGCTAAAAAATACAAATACAAAAAAAGATATTAGTGACGAAATAGAAACATCTCTTTTTGACTCATTCGTCAGTCTCACTCTCCATTTTCCAATTTAAAAGACCATTAAACGAATGCATTTCAAACTTTGCATGCCCATATATTTCTGTTTTTATATATATAAATATTAAAAAAAAAAAAAAAAAAAACCACATTAGTATATTACTTCTATTTTCTGGCTTATATTCAAATTTGGTGTCCCTTACAGCTCATAAAATTTAAAACTACATATGTTGCTTCCCACAGACTAGCAGTCATTTCAAGAGAATACTGTATTTCATGTTATCGTCTTTATGCTGTGTAAGCAACAATAAATCTTAAAAAACTACTGCATTAAGATGGTAGATGTGTATGGACCTAGAGGGAGAGGAGAAACAAGCAACCCAATGTTTGGTACCATACGATTCTTCAAGCAAAATCTAAATAGTTGTAGAAATGGTGGTGAGGCCCTGACAGGCTCTTATGCCGAATTTCAACATGACATCACAATTAAATATGATTTTGATATGAAAACTATCAGAAAATTGATTCAGAAACTATTGCAGTAAAACCTTGACTGTATTTAAGAAGCTATAAAAAAATTTTAATCATTGACTAATGATTAACACAGGAATATTATTTTTGAGGGGCACCTTTTAGGTGTCCCACCACCACTACCATGTTAAGTAAAATAAAAAAATGTCTACTTCTACATGCTGTATTTATTTGAACAAATAACAAATGATTTTTTTAATAATTTTCAGTTATATTCATTAGAACAAATTTCAGTACAATCAAATGATTTGCGCCCCCTTTGTGAAGCTTGTAATTGGATTTTACTGTGTTTGCATTTGGGGAAACTCCTATTGAATTCGTTGGGAAATGTCATAAATTTGTCCTGATAGCAATATGGATGTGAAAATGTGTACTTATGTATGAAAGTTTTGTAAAGGATGAGAGCCTTGCAAGAACAAAGCTTGTCAACCAAGACCTCAAACCATTCTGAGGACAACATCCAGCTGGTAACAGGAATTGTTTTGGGCAACAGGAAATCAACAATGGATGAAAGTGCAACAGCTGCAGGCATTTTTGTTGGTTCTTTGAATACCATTCTTCGTGATCTTAGAAAATAAGATGTCAGTCATGTGGATTTCATGGCAGCTTTCTCAGTGACAAAAAGATGATTGTATAAAGGTGTGCAAACCAGTGATTCTAACTCTTGAGGTTTGCAAAACTCTTGAGGATGAGTGACTCTCAATCTCAAGAAGCTCACTTGAGAGAGTCTTCAAAGAATGGTTGTTTCTTCTTCTTGATTGTAATGATAGATTAGATGTGGATTCCATGGTTCAATCCTGAAACCAAGTGTCAGGCTGCCTAGTGGATGCACACTGCCCAAAAATTCTCTGTTGGCACAAGTGCAGAGAAAATTATGGTTGCTGTTCGCTGTTTTCTCTGATATTGATGTAATAATCCTTACACATTGTGTTCCCAGGGGTGCTCACTTCTTTTTCAGTAGTAGGCAACTTCTATGAAGAGATTCTGAAGCAGTTTCCCCAAGAGTTACAGAAGAACTATCTACACAGGCTGAAACTCATTTGATTTTTTCAGGACAATGCTTAGACTCATTATGCTGCTAAGGTGCACATTTTTTTTTGACAGAAAGCAAAATCGTGGTTATCTAACATCCTCCATGTTTGCCTGACCTTGTGACTTTTGGTTGTTTCCAATAATGAAGGATGCTGTTCATGGCAGAAATTTTCCTAGCTGACCAATAGCTACTTTGGCCATTTACTGGTGGGTAGGCATTCCTTCTTGGAGATTACATTGAAAAATAACTTTCATTCTGCATCTTGTGTATTTTATGAGAATAAATTTGGAGACCTTATAACTTGAATTCACCTTATAATTGCATTGGAGATAGCTGCAAATTCAAAGAAAATCAGAAAAGTCTTGAGTGCTTTGAAGAGTCAGAGAATAATAGTTGCAAAAGATAAATTTGTTAGAATGAAATAAAGAGATTTTAAGCTAAAAAAAAAAAAAAAAAAGTTCAAGATGAGTTGATCCCAAAATGTCAGAGCAAACATTTTCACAAGTACCATCTTTAGAATGAATAATTAAGAGAAATTCTTAGCTTCATTATTATTATTGACTATAGAGGTTAAGACAATTAATATTTGTGATTCTGTCAGAAAAAGCAAGTGTGACTTGGCTGATTGTAAATGGAAATGGACATATTGGGACTGAAAATGAGACCATATATGTGTGAAAAGGATTAGGAAACTTTTGGGAGGTTTAGATCTTTTTTTGCAGATAAGATCTTAAGATCTCGTTTTGAATTCTTGTAGTATGAGAATTTAAAATGAGCTTTTGTTTTATAGTTGATAAAATATGAATTTCAAACTCTTGTTTTTGGCAAATACATTCTTTATTCAACATTTGTTATATGTGTCCTAGTGGTATATGCAGTATGTTGAGAACATTTTGTTTATAAATTTTGTTTAGTATATTTTGTTCAGATTAATGGGCCATATTTGATAATATTTTATTCCTAGTAAGCCATGATTTTTATTTTTAATTTTTTTTTTTTTTTTTAATCTTTCTTGGTTTGAGTTGTTCCAAAAGTGACGTAGTTTTCTCATCATGAATTGTATGAAATTTTCATTATACTTCTAATGAGATTATCGGTAGTCATAAATTTACTTGCTTTAGGAGTGTTATAGCAAAAAGATTTTCTTTCAGCATTTTATTCCCATATTTCTGTCATCCTATCTTTTGCCATATAATTACTGTTCTCCCACCATTTCAAGGAAGAGAGATAGGGAATAGACGGTTGTGATCAGCTTAATCTGAATTATTCACTACTTTTCAGTTGTAAATAAGTTCTTTCAAACAAAGTAAGACTTCATTTTATCTCTGTTCTGTGTAAATTGATCTTTTTTGTTTCCACAATCAATTCTATTTTTATATAATTAAATTGCTTTTTATGTATTGTGTTTCTGTATTTTTGTAGGTGTATGTACATCAAGTAGACCCAAATGTTGTTGCTGTCACTCGGCACTGCCCTGCAACCCATCAGTCAGTTATTCTTGTTGCACGAACATCATTTCAGTCCCCTGCTAATCCTGCTCACACAGGCTTTATACCTTCTATGCCTGTACCAGGTGTGAGTCAGTTTTAACTATTACTTTGTATTTATCAGTCATTTCAGAAATATTCTGCATAATAAAAATAATATGATAAGGGGAACAGTCCTGATTACATTTGTGTTATTTATGATATTTTTATTTATTTATGATATTTTTATTTATTTATTTTATTTTTATTATATCTATTTTTTACTAATAAATTTTAGGACAGAAAGCCTCAAACTATGTAGAATTAAAATTATGATTTGGTGTGGTTTGGTGTAATTGCATCATTACTGCATAATTGAATTTTAAGACAGTTCAAAGTTTGTATGTTAGGCATCATTATTATAATATCCCATATTGTGAAATCCTTCATAAGAAGTTGCTTTCCTCTTCTTAGTATGAGTAGTGGCAAAAGATGCAGGAAAGCAAGAATATACAGTTAGAAAAAAAAAAGCAAAACACTTCCCAACTTCCCAGATTGCTTGCCCATTCCTTCTAATAGTTTGTCTAGTTCTTCCTTGATTTATTCAAACTACTCACCTCTACTACACCAGACAGGAGTTTGTTCCAACAATCAACTACCTGGTAGCCATCAGCCAGCAGGTAGTTTCCACACATCCATCCTGCAACCATCCTTGAATTTGAATTTATGCCCCATCATATGTTTAGTTTGAGTAGTCAGAAGGATTCCATTAGCATTGAGCTTACTCAATCCATTCAAAGCCTTAAATGCCTCAGTGAGATCTCCTCGTGGGTGCCTAGTCTTCCACACCTCCGTAGTCAGGTGGGAAGGAGCAGCAGTGCGTAGCACATGCTTCTTGATTAGACCGGGGTTCGAGCCCGTCACCACCAAATACGGAGGATGCGGAAAGGTCAGGGAATGATCACCGCATATCCCAGAGCAGTATGGCCTTAGTTGCTAATGTCATAAAAAAAAACAGTGCCTAGTCTTCAGATGCTACAATATGCAGAACTGAAGCCTTTCCTGGTAAGAGCACTATTTTGCTCCCCCTCACTAATCTTGGTGCTTTTCTGTGCATACATTGTTTGAGTACTATACACAAGTAAAGTACTCAAAATGTGATTTGACCATTATCTTATACAGTGGGATAATCATCTCTGTATCTCTGCTGCCAAAATTCTTGTATATCATTGACAAAACCATATGAGCTGTCTTGGCAGCCTATCTGCACTGCTCAGAGAACTTCATATCTGACTGCACAATTACCTTCAAGTCTTTTTCATTTTTCAATACTCTGGGCATGGTGCCACTCATTTTGTATGTTAATTTAGGGTTACTGCCTACTAAGTTTAATATTGACAAATGTAGTACCTTACATTTGTCAATATTAAACTTCAATTGCCCCTTCTCAGCCCATCTTGCCTAATTTTTATCGATCTTGTTTCAGTTGCATACCCTGATTACTGCAGTTTCATCATTAATAGTAATAGAAATTGCACTGAACAGTGTCATAGCATGAATTTTACATAGTTTGAGGCAGCTCAGTTGCTGTTCAAGAAGTGTATACTTGAACTTTGAATATTATCAAGTGGGAACCCCAGCGATAAGCTTATTTTTATTTTGTAAATACTACTTCAATTTTTAGTAGAGGATTTGCTGATCTTACAGTTCGCAAGGAGGAATATTTCTAGACACACATTTCTAGAATATTTGCAGACATCACCTTTCTGGGTGATGTCTGCAAATATCCCACCATTGTTATCACATATCCCACATAGTTATCATACTCTGTATGATTTGGACTTGTTATTTAAGAGGAGGAACTATGAAGCTTTGTTAGCAGACATCATGTCTTGAGATGAACTTTTGAAGAGTTCTCTTGTGTTTCGGGGAAGAGATAGTTAAGGTGGAATTGGTGGCAAATTATATTTGCCACCAATTCCACTATAGTTGCCTGATTATATGATCAAAGAACAGTTAAGTTGGTTTGAGGAGGTGATTAAGTTAGAGAGGAAAGTGATGAGAGACTTCCTGACAGTTTGGTCAGGGAAGGTGGTAGTTGTTATCAATATGAAGAAACCAGTGCCTAATATTATGGAAGTAGCAAGTTATAAGTTAATTATAAATTAAAAAGGTAAACTGCAGCCATTATCACCCACTGCAGGATGAAAGCTTCCTCAACAATTCATGCTGAGAGTAATGGACCATAATCTGCCACACCAATCCAGTGTGAGTTGGCAGATCGACCGTATTTAGTAGTCAGGGGCTTGAACCTCAGTCTACTCAAAGAGCGTGTGCTACTGCACTCCCGCTCCTGACCACTCGGCTACGGTTATAGGGAGGTAAAACCAGAACATACATGTTATCAAAAAGATACATCAGCTCTCAGTGTGATCATGCAAAAAGAATTAATTGTTTGGAATTTGGGAGGGTAGCAGATGTTTTGGGAAATTAATGATGAAATAGCAGTACATTTGATGGCATTTTCCAGCATTACATGAGTAGCTAATCAGGCAGATGGGGTAATGAAGGAGGCAGTTAAGGAAATTAGTTGCACAAATGAATTGTGTCAAATAGGACAGGACACAAAATCCATTGAGAGGAGAAGCAGGACTTCAGTGGAAGGTGGTGCAAGCACCTCCCTTGAAAGTCATTAAGAGAACAGTGGTAGCCAAGCATTTCTTTGAGGATCCACAGAAAGTAGTGGCAAGGATGGGAGAAGCTGTGTGCATGAAGGATGAGAATACTGCAATATGTTCTGACTCTAGTGAGAGTATGGAAGTAGAAAAAAAAAAGTAACGGAGGTAGTGAGGAGGCTTTTAAGGAGGTCAGGAGTGGGCTCATTTATTAGCTCAAACTTTGCCTGGAGAAAATACGAATATTACTATATTAGAGGATTTTGAGGATTGTTATTGGCCACCACTTAATGAATGAATGAATAATTGAATAATTTACATGAATAATTTAGTAAATGACACTGTGAGTACAATACAAAGCTGCTTAGATAGTCCTCAGTGTTCATGGACGAGAGAAATCAGCTAGCTTTATTAGGTAGGATACCAGAAAGATTTTGGCAGGCTATAGTTTAAGTGTATTCAAGATGGCAACATTAAATATTCAAAGTTTAAGATAGATTTTAAAAATATTAATGTTGCCCTTGGGTGTACAAGCAGGTAATTTTTTACAAGAAGTTGTATTTGTACAAAGAAGAAGGTAGAATCCATTCAGGACAAATTTAGGCTCATAATTTTGGAACCTGGAGAGGAGAAGGTAGGAATTACAGTTCTGCCTCCAGTACTTGGACAATTTAGAAAATCACAACATGATTTATGTGGTAGCATGTTGTGTATGGATTGGATAATTAGGCTAATAAACATGTATATGTGTATGCACCAAATGTTGCAAATAAGTAGACTGATTCTTTTGGCAATGCAGACTTTCTGTGCAAGTTTTGCTTGAAGTTGGAATTGTGTTCAAGATCTGAAATTGTATTATTAATAAAAGTATAAAAAAAGCTTATTATATAAAATAAAATAAGCATATACAGGCACACCTCTACTTACGTACAACTCAGATACATACAAAGAACGAAGTTTCTCAAAATTAATAAAATACCGTACTGAATTTTAATATATCAAAAATATATTAATGTGGTGTATATGAAAATGTATTAAAGTGTATTTGTGGAAGGATGAGAGAAATTTACCTCGATATGTTACGTAGAACACTTCCGTATGATATTCTCCAGAAATTAAAACAAATAAAAAAAAAAAAAAAAAAAATCAATTGAACACAATTCAAAAATCGATTAAAGGTAAACATAAATTTGAAAAACGATTTTGCTTTCTGAAGCAGACGCTTTTCAACCGTGTGTCATGATCACAGGAATGGAAATTACAGATTGTGTGAGCTTGAATCTTAAATAGAGAGATTATTTGTCTTCACGCATGCATGTAAAAGACCACAAATCAAATCGGAGATTGATATGGATGATGAACGTTAATAGAATTCTCGTGTAATTTAATTTCGACGGTTTCTGCAATTAATAGTCTCTTATAATTAAGAGGCATACGATGCTTTCTTGCATCGTATGCCTCTACTAATAATACGTGCCTCCTAGCCAAGTGGGAAGGAGCAGCAGTGCGTAGTACAAGCTTCTTGATTAGACCGGGGTTCGAGCCTGTCACCGCCAAATACGGAGGATGCGGAAAGGTCAGGGAATGATCACCGCATATCCCGGAGCAATATGGTCTTAGTTGCTAATGCTCCTAAAAAAAAAAAAAAAAAAAAAAAAAAAAACACCTCTACTAATGCTAATTTCCATATTGGTCTCACCACAATCTTAAATTCAAGATCTTGAAATAATCTATTAAGCTGCTTGTGATACTGTTCAACGTATGGGACAGAAATAAAGTATTTTTTGATGTTACCATTGTTGGTTGGTATAATGTTTTGTATCCTATCCTCTGCTTATACTGCATTTTGGTTTATGGTAGCAGTGGGTTAATCCCTGTTTAAGAATCTGCTGGTTAATATCTGTATTTTTGAGTCCAAATCAGATTCCGTCATTGAATATTTATTGGCATTGAGAAACTGATTAAAGATAATCGCCCTTTTGTAGGTAAACGGTTGATAGCTGTTATAATATAGAAGTATACTGGTATTTGTTGGTTTACAATAGATGTTAAATTGCATTTTATTCACGTCCTGAGTAAGCATAAAATTTAGAAAATTTAATGACTTAGTATCCGTATTTTGCCTTACCAATGTAAAATTGAGTCTAGGATGAATATTATTAAATGAATGTAAAACGTCTTGAACAGTGCTACTATCATTAATAACCAGAACATCTAAATACCTCCCGTGGTATGATACAGGATAGAAAAGGCATAAAATGTATCATCTCAATTGTTGAGAGGTAGACTTCCAATATTAAACCGCTTAGACTAAATCCCATTGGTATACCAAAAATTTGTTTATATACTTTGTCTTGAAAGGCGATATAGTTGGCTTCAACTAAAAGTCTAATTAAGTGAAAATATTTCTTTAATAGGAAGCTTATTAGGAAACATTTACAAAGGGTACTAGGAAAGTTTTGCAATATGACGCAACAATGAATCACAGGAAGCTGCTTGTTGTTGCATGTTGAGACATTTTCATACGTGCATAGTAGTCGCCGCGCCAAGTCGATGGGCTCAGTTATTCATTAGTAGTGAGAGTGTAAAGTGCTTGCGATGGCATCGTGGTCACGAAATGAGATAAGGACAGTTTTGCGGTATAATTTCGTGCGTGGTTTAACCATAGACCAGTGCTTAGAAGAAATGACTCTTGCACTAGATGATGATTGTCCACATCGTACAACGATATTCAGGTGGTATAGAGAATTCCAAAGGGGAAATTTCACTCTGGAGGATTCTGAGAAGCCGGGAAGGCCACGAATGTCAGTTACGGAGGAAAATGTTACTGCTGTGAGGAAAATGCTTGACGAAAACAGGTGAGTGGCCTACCAACAGATAGAGGATACTTTGGGCCTAAATGCACCAGCAATTCGTTCGATTCTGCAAGATCATTTGCACGTGAAGAAACTTTGTTCTCTCTGGGTGCCGCATCAACTGACTGAAGAGCAGATGACACGACGTGTGACTTGGTGCCGGGAGATGTTAAAAAAGTTTGATAAGGGACAATCTCGGTATGTGAACAACATCGTGACAGGTGACAAGACTTGGCTGTACTATTACGATCTGCCGACCAAGGCTCAAAACAAAGTTTGGGTCTTTGATGATGACGACACACCCGTAATTGTCAGAAAATCCCAATCTGTAAAGAAGAAAATGATAGCGGTATTTTTCAAATCGAGTGGAATTGTGGAGCGTGTCGTTTTGGACACGCAGAAGACAGTCACAGCTAAGTGGTATACTGAACAATGCCTGCCTAAAGTCATTGGATCTATGAAGAACCTGCGGCCAAAGTCAAGAATGGACACCTGGTACCTCCATCACGATAATGCTCCAGTTCACCGCGCCAAAGCCTACACCGAATATTTGACCACGACAGGACTGAAACTTCTCGAGCACCCTCCCTACAGTCCAGACCTTGCTCCCTGCGACTTTGCACTGTTCCCGCATGTGAAAATGAAGCTAAAAGGGAGGCGGTTTTCCAGTGATGAGGACCTTCTACGGGTTTGGGACAACGAGTGTGCTTTACTCCCTAGTGAAACTTGGCAGAACTGGTTTAAAGATTGGTTTCGGAGGATGGAGAGGTGTATTGAATGTAGAGGAAATTACTTTGAAAAAATTAAATAAACAAAGCTGTATTGCAAAACTTTCCTAGTACCCTTTGTATATTAATCGTATAATTAATCGATATAGATTAATTATACCAAATTTTATACCAAAATTTGGTATAATTTTTTTTATACCAAATTGTATTGCCTGTCTAAAGCGTTTTATAATACTATAAACATGTATGGCTAAGGATGAAAATGCTGCTTTTCTATAAGAAACAATGGGCCAAATAGGAAATTCGTTCTTATCCAGTTTTACATGACTGAAAAGTGCAGGCATGGTGTGTGTGTGTGTGTGTTCTGGCCTTAATTCCTTTAACTAAGACATGGTAATGTGGTCATTTTTTCGATAAGTGGTTAACGTTTTATTGTACTGATTGACCAAATTTAAATAGTACTGGATCTACCTCAAGATAGGTAGAGTTATCTGATATAATTGAATCAAACTTATTTATATAATCAGTTTTATTGAGTATTACCACTGTATCTCCTTTATCTGAATAATAATGTCTTTATTTTCCAGAAGTTCACATACAGCTGAACTTTTATGTCTATTCACTTTAGGCAGTCACGTGTCTTTTATGTTATTCACCACTTGGTTAATTTAACTTGTTGAATAAATAACTCTTTTTGTGGAACATTACGAAGACCAAATTCAATATCTATTACAAGCTGTTTTTTAGGTAACCTGCGAAGTGGTAAATTATAATTTAATCATTTGAATAAAAGTGACCAACATCACTTTATCGTAAACCAACAAACACTGGTATGCTTTACGTTATAACAAATATAACCCGTTCACCTACAAAAGGTCTATTATCTTTAATCAGTTTCTCAGTGTCTATAAATATTCAACGACAGAATCTGCTTTAGACTCAGAAATACAGATATTAACCAGCAGATTCTTAAACAGGGGTATCTCCTTGCTACCATAAACCGAATTGCAGTACAAGCTAAGGATAGAATACAAAACACTACACTAACCAACAATAGTAACATCAAAAAGTACTTTATCTCTTTCCCATACATTGAACAGTGGCACAAGCAACTTAACAGATTCTTTAAAGATACCGAATTTAAGATTGTGGCCAGACCGGTATGGAAATTACATGCTATACTGAACAACTGCTCAGTCCTTTCCTCTTTTGCGATACAAATAAATGACTTGGTATACAGCATTTCTTGCTGCGATTGCAACTTGTTTTACCAAGGATCTATGCTATTTCCTTCCTCTCATTGTCCATGTAAAACAGCACACGTCCTCATTTCGGGCGTCTCGTTTAGCAGTTTCTGAATTGACCTTTCATGCCGTTAATGAAAAATATACATTTTTATTAACGAGGCTAAAATACTTAGTGCCAGTGTAATTTTATGAGACTATTAATTACAGAGACTATCAAAATTAAATTACACGAGAATTCTATTAACGTTCGTCGTCCATATCTAATCTCCAATACGTGGTCTTTTGCGCCATGCACGAAGACATATAATTGTGGCATTTCACACACATGCGTGAGGACACGTCATCTCTCTATTTAAGATTCAAGCTCACACAATCCATAATTTTCCATTCCTGTGATCATGGCACACTGTCGAAAAGCATTGTACTTCAGGAAGGAAAATAATTTTTCAAATTTACATTTAACTTTAATTGATTTTTGAATTGTGTTCAATTGATTTTTTTTTTTTTTTTTTTTTTTTTGTACTCTAATCATTTTGCGTTAATCTTTTATTCATTTTAATTTCTGGAGAGTATCATACTGAAGTGTTGTATCATCATCATCAGCCATTTTCAATCAACTGCAGGATGAAGGCCTCTCCAGAAACTTTCCAGTTCCTTCTGTTTTGAGCACTGGCCATCCATTTACTACCCACAAACTCATGAATTTCATCTATCCATCTTCGCCTTTGTCTTCCAGGTTTTCTTCTAGCTCCTCTTGGGTACCATTCTGCTATTTTCTTAGTCCATCTGTCATCATGTCTTCAAACTATGTGTCCTGCCCAAGACCATTTTAGTTCTTTAGTTTTGATAAGAATGTCCTTTACTTGAGTTTTCTGCCTAATCCATGTGTTTCTCTTCTTATCTAACAGTCTGATTCCCAATATAATTCGTTCCATTCTTCGCTGTGTAGTTCCCAGCTTCTCTTCCATTCTTTTGGTGACTGCCCAAGTTTAACTTCCATAAGTCATGGTGGGGAGTATACATTGGTTCATTATTTTACGTTTCAGACAAACTGGGATATTGCTCTTCAGTATGTGACTATATTTCCTGAATGCTATCCATCCAAAATTTATTCTTAGCATTAGCATTATTAGAGGCATATGATGCAAGAAAGCAAGCTTATGCAGCATCAGCCAAAAAAAACTTCCACTTCACCCCTCCATTCGTTCGAAATACCTGTCCAGCTGAGCCTTAAATTGTTTAGGCTATCAACTTCCACAACAAGGGATAGAAGTCTGTTCTACCAACCAACTACTCGCTGGCTAAAGGCAAATTTCCGCACATCTATCCTACATCTGTCTTTCCTCAATTTGAATTTATGCCCTCTCAGGTGATTATACTGACCAAGAGGCAGAATCCCATCAGCATTGAGCATGCTCAAACCATTCAAGGCTTTATACACCTCTATCAGATCACCTCGCCGGTGCCTAGTCTCCAGACACTATAATTTGCAAAACTTAAGCTGATCTTCGTAAGAGCAACCCTTTGTTCCATTCACTAATCTTCTTGCCCTTCTCTGTACTCGTTCCAGCAGCCCTACATCCTTCTTGAAATGAGGCCTCCATCCATGTATACAGTACTCAAGGTGTGGCCTGACCATTGCCTTATACAAGGGAATAATCACCTCCTTATCCCTGCTAGAAAAATTCCTGTATATCATTGATTAGACACGTGAGCTACTCTTGCAGCCCATCTGCACTGCTCAGAGAACTTCATATCTGCCTGCACAATTACCCCCAGGTAATTTTCATTCTCTAACTGTCGGTGTAGTACCACAGAGTTGATACTTTGCTCTGTTTCCCATATGTAGTACATTTGTCAATGTTAAACTTCATTTGCCACCTCTCAGCCCATCTGCTCAACCTTTCCAGATCCTGTTGCAGCAGCATAGCGTCAGTAGTGTCCTTAACAACCCTGCCAACCTTTGTATCATCTGAAAACTGGACATTATGCTTGATATACCATCATCAATATTATTTATAAATACAGAAAACAATAATGGACCCAACACTGAACCATGAGGGACTCCACTAATAACATTAGTCCACAATGAGCAGTGTCCATTGATTACCACTCTGTCTTCTCTCCTTCAACCACCCTTTTATCCATAGTAACAGTTTGCCTCCAGTGCTACACTGCTCCAATTTGTGCAGCAGTCTTCCATGTGCAACAGTATCAAAAGCTTTTCTAAGATCCAAGTATATAATATCAAAGTTATTCCCTGCATCCAGTTCTTTTGTGACTGCATCATAGTATCCAATCAAGACTTCCCCTTAACAAAACCATGCTGTGTCCGAGCTATAACTGAAGTCTTGTCTAGATGATCCTGCAGTGCTTCTTTAACCAGTGCCTCCATTAATTTTCCTGGAACAGAAGTTAAACTCGCAGGTCTATAATTACTTGTGTCGCCCTTTGATCTTCCTTTGTGAATTGAGGTCACATTTCAACATCTCCAGTCTATGGGTACCTACCCCGAGTCCAAGGAAGCTCTCATAATTATGGCTAAGGGTTTGCTTACTTCCTTTGCTGCCTCCTTTAATATAACTGGATAGATCTCATCCACCCCAGGTGCCTTTCTTGGGCTTATCTTCAACAATTTCTCCACCACTTTATTCTCAGTTATTACAAGATTATCTGGCTTACTGACACAGTTGAATACACCTCTGGCATTCCCCTTGCTGAATAACTCCTCATGTGTGAATGTCGATGCAAAATATTCATTTAGTTTGTTAGCTGCCTGAGCATGATCATCAACAGTTGAACCTTCAATATCAAGTGGAACAATCTGATACATCCCCCTTTCTTCTAGAGTTTACATAAGTAAAGAACTCTTTGCTATTTCTCTTTCCATCCCTTGCCAAAGATTTCTCGTAATCTGCCTTCATCTGCCTAACTTGGTTACAGATCAAATTATATCTATCATAGGCTTCTGTGTCACGTGTTAATTTATATGTATCCCATGCATTTTTCTTCTCTGCCATATGTCTCATTAGTTCATCTGCCATCCATTTAGGCCTAAACCTTGAACAATATTTCTTAGTTGGTATGTAAAGCCTAGTAGCTTCCAAGATAAGTTCTTTGAATGCTTCCCATTTTGAATTTGCTGTTCGTAACATCATTAGTTGGTCCCACTGTATAGAATTTAAATACTGTCTCAGACCATCGTAGTCGCCATTACGAAAGCAAAAACCCTTCCCTTTACCCTTGATGGTAGTTACCTCTTTGAGTAAATCCCACTTCAGCACACTGTAATCACTGCCACCTAGTGGTTCCTCTTTCTGCAGATTCTTAATGCATGAAGAATCACTACTGATAATCAAATAAAGAGTGTTACTCCCTCTAGTTGCCTCCCAAACATGCTGATGTAGAAAACAATCATCCAATGAATCCACAAAAACCTTGCTAGTGTGTGAGTGACCAACCAATAAATTCCAGTCTATATCTGCGAAATTAAAATCCCACATTATAAGACTCTGATTTACTGGCCCACTCTATTTCTCTGTACAGTTTCTTATTATACTCATCAGAGTCATTAGGTCTATAGCACACTCCTACTCTCAATTTTGATCTCCCAATGTTTATGTCACACCAAACTGACTCGACACTGCATGTCCAGCGATGTCGACTGGCTTCACTTCCTAGGATTTTATGTGTTTCTTAACTAATAGCAAATTCCAGTTCTGCATTCCTTATATCTGTGCCACACCACGTCTCTGATATCCCAACAATATTCGTCTTTGATGCTTTGAGCAATACCTCAAATTCATCAAATTTATTTACCAAACTCCTATCATTGGTGTACACACAAGTATACATGCACCTGTTCTTTTTCTTAGCTACCCTAACACAACCCATGTGTTTTCTTGTACTCCAATGACTCCCAACAGTGTCTGAAATATCCTGCATCTTGTTTTCCAGGCTTCTGCTCATTCCAATAGAAGCAGTGCAAGAATCACTTTCACCTCTGCCAGTGGCTACTGTTAATCTATTAGTCCTTGTATCTCCTCAAGCTAGCAGTTTTCCAAGCCACCTAACACTGCCTCGATAGCATCAGCAAACATTCTTGCACCCTTTCTATTTAAGTGTATCCCATCTCTGTAGAAGCAGTCCCTTCTGTTAACAAGTACGGACCAGGCTGAAAAAAATTCAACCCCTTGAGCCTTGCACAATCTTTCCAGGGCCAAATTGATCGACAAGGCTCTCATCATATACTCCCTCCTATCGTGTCTGGGCAGAATTGCAGACACTTTCAAATTCAACCCTAATTCATGGCTTTTTTTTCAACAGTGACCTGTACTTATTAAGTAATTCTGCCGATCTCCTACTCTTAATATCATTAGTGTCAATGTGTACATCTATATCACCTTTTGTGTTCTTAAAAGATGATATCCTCTCTACACCGTCATCAACCTTTGCCCCTGGCAGACATTCCCTTGTCCTGTTCCACCTATCCTTTTTACAAAAGCATGTTCCCCATTTTCCCTCACAATAGGGTCACCAACAACTACTATAGTGTTATTACTGCATTGGGATAGACGTTTAGTGGAATTTATTTAAATTGTATTAAATTTATACTTCTAGAATTGGTATACATGTACCTATCCTTATTATTAGTTACCCTAACACATCCCATATACCCACCTGTTTCACAATGACTGCCATCAGTCCCTGAAACCCCAGCACCCCTCGCTCCAGGTCACTACTTATTCTATTAGAAGTTGTGCAAGAATCACCTTCACCTCTGCCTGCAGCTACTTTTAACCTTTTAGTCTTTGTCTCCCCCCAAGCTAGCAGTTTTCCGACCCACCTAACACTGCCTCGATAGCATCAGCAAATATTCTTGCACCCTTTCTATTTAAGTGTATCCCATCCCTGTAGAAGCAGTCCCTTCTGTTAACAAGTACAGACCAGGCAGAAAAAAATTCTACACCGTGAACCTTGCACAATCTTTCCAGAGCCAAATTGGTCGACAAGGCTCTCATCATATACTCCCTCCTATCGTGCCTGGGCAGAATTGCAGACACTTTCAAATTCAACCCTAATTCACGGCTTTTTTTCAACAGTGACCTGTACTTGTTAAGTAATTCTGCCGGTCTCCTACTCTTAATATCATTAGTGCCAACGTGTACAACTACAAAGGGTACTAGGAAAGTTTTGCAATACAGCTTTGTTTATTTAATTTTTTCAAAGTAATTTCCTCTACATTCAATACACCTCTCCATCCTCCGAAACCAATCTTTAAACCAGTTCTGCCAAGTTTCACTAGGGAGTAAAGCACACTCGTTGTCCCAAGCCCGTAGAAGGTCCTCATCACTGGAAAACCGCCTCCCTTTTAGCTTCATTTTCACATGCGGGAACAGTGCAAAGTCGCAGGGAGCAAGGTCTGGACTGTAGGGAGGGTGCTCGAGAAGTTTCAGTCCTGTCGTGGTCAAATATTCGGTGCAGGCTTTGGCGCGGTGAGCTGGAGCATTATCGTGATGGAGGTACCAGGTTTCCATTCTTGACTTTGGCCGCAGGTTCTTCATAGATCCAATGACTTTAGGCAGGCATTGTTCAGTATACCACTTAGCTGTGACTGTCTTCTGCGTGTCCAAAATGATACGTTCCACAATTCCACTCGATTTGAAAAATACAGCTATCATTTTCTTCTTTACAGATCGGGATTTTCTGATAATTACGGGTGTGTCGTCATCATCAAATACCCAAACTTTGTTTTGAGCCTTGGTCGGCAGATCGTAATAGTACAGCCAAGTCTCGTCACCTGTCACGATGTTGTTCACATACCGAGATTGTCCCTTATCAAACTTTTTTAACATCTCCCGGCACCAAGTCACATGTCGTGTCATCTGCTCTTCAGTCAGTTGAAGCGGCACCCAGAGAGAACAAAGTTTCTTCACGTGCAAATGATCTTGCAGAATCGAACGAATTGCTGGTGCATTTAGGCCCAAGTATCCTCTATCTGTTAGTAGGTCACTCGCCTGTTTTCGTCAAGCATTTTCCTCACAGCAGTAACGTTTTCCTCCGTAACTGACGTTCGTGGCCTTCCCGGCCTCTCAGAATCCTCCAGAGTGAAATTTCCCCTTTGGAATTCTCTATACCACCTGAATATCATTGTACGATGTGGACAATCATCATCTGGTGCAAGAGTCATTTCTTCTAAGCACTGGTCTATGGTTAAACCACGCACGAAATTATACCGCAAAATTGTCCTTATCTCATTTCGTGACCACGATGCCATCGCAAGCACTTTACACTCTCACTACTAATGAATAACTGAGCCCATCGACTTGGCGCGGCGGCTACTATGCACATATGAACATGTCTCAACATGCAGCAACAAGCAGCTTCCTGTGATTCATTATTGCGTCATATTGCAAAACTTTCCTAGTACCCTTTGTATATCACCTTTTGTGCCCTTAAAAGTTGATATCCGCTCTACGTCATCAACCTTTGCCCCTGGCAGACATACCCTGGTCCTGTTCCACCTATCCTTTTTACAAAGCATGTTCCCTGTTTCCCTGACAATAGAGTCATCAACAACTACTAGTTCCTGTGGGACCAGTGCATTCTGCCTTGGGAGTTGCTGCTGTGTTGCGTGATGACCAAGTGCAAGCTCTGGCATTGATGTGGGCAGCTGAGAGCTTGATAGACCCCCTCACTTTAGATCCTTCGAGGGCATCCACCCTGTCCTTCAAGCTCTCATATAGGCCCATAACAACGCTGAGTTGTCGCATGATTTCGTTACACTCCTTGCATCGCACGCACATACACACACACACAAAGACATCCCCCATGGCAATATCATGTCCCGTACCTGATTGCTCCACAAACATCATGCAAGCAGTGCATTTTAAAAGGCTGTGATTCAGAGGGCAACTGCCCTCTTCAGTTCTCATCTGAGCCACAGCACTCCCATTAGCTTGAGCCTTTTGCTTTGCTGCTCTAGTCTGAGTCATGATTTCGATTTAATTTCAATAAAATTTCAATTTCAGTACAAAATTATAACCCTAAACTTGTATCCAAACACAGTTATAAATGGCATATATATTTTTCAATATCAAATATCTACGAGTTCCATTTATATAACTTCCGTATCAAGTTATGTATTAATTAATTATGTTACATTTGTAAAATCTAAGTCATATGTATTTAGTTAAAAGTACAATTTAATTGACAACGAAATTTAACAAAATTAATAGATTTTACTGATTAATTGACAATATTATATTATATACTATACTATTCTATACTAACGCTATCTAGTTCGGGTTATAACGTTGTATCGTATAACAATGGCGGCAAGTTACAAACGGTAAATCTATGGACACTTAAGTATTAATTAACTTCTAAATCTCGCTGTCTCAATTGAGAATAAAATGACGATGTGACTAGGTCTATAAGCTACTGATAGAAAATAATTTGATGTATCAATTGATACATCAAATTATTTTGATGAATTGTCAATAAAGCGGCTAAATATGGCTAAAAAACTTCTCGTTCAGCAGAGCTGCAACTTGTAACACGTGGATATGATACCCTTACCCGATACTTATATGCAATTACAAGGCCGAGTAAAGAATAAGTACACCAGATTAATCATAAAATCACAAAATAATGCTATACTACTAAATTTAAATCAAAAGTTTTAGAAAAACAATTTCAAATCAGTAAAAAAAAAATATATATATATATATATATATATATATATATATTTTTTTTACTGATTTGAAATTGTTTTTCTAAAACTTTTGATATATATATATATATATATATATATATTTTTTTTTTTTTTTTTCATTATAACAGCTAATAACTTGTCCCAGATAAGTATATGACTCCACCTTTTCAATTACTGCTCCTTGAATCATTATTACCCTTTCTATGGCATACTTGTTCATCATTACTTTTGTTTTAGCCATAACTGTGTCCAAAATCCTTACTACTAACTATGTATCATATTGAGGTAAATTTCTCTTATCCTTCTACAAATATTGATATCAACATAGAACGTATTGAGCACCATATTTCTGTTAAAAATATACTATTAAAGTCTATTAAAATATGTTAAATTGGTGTACCTGCCTCCCAATACCAGCTCCCTCTTAAAGCCAATGGATCAGGGAGTTATTACTACATCAAGGCTTACTAGATATGAAGAATTTTTAAGGAAGCCTTAACAGCAACAGAAAGAGAGGGTGGAATCACTTTAAAGCAGTTTTGGAAGGAATATAGCATGTACGATGCAATCAGGAATGTAGAGGCTGCCTGGCATGAGATAACATCATCAAATATGAAGGGATCTGGAAGAAACTCTTCCCACAATTTCTCATGACTTCCGTACATTTAAAGAGGTAGGCCAGTCTTGAAAAATGTGGTGGAGGCACAGAAAACGATGGTATCTCGACATGGAGGAAGGGTGTGCTTACCAATTGTTAGAAAGCTCAGGAGCTGACCAATGAAGATCTCTTTGAACTTGAAAAACAGACACAGCAGGAGGCCACTGAAGAGGAAAAAGTTGTTGAAAAAATTTCACCTGCAAGCAGCTAGCTGAAGCTTTTTCTTTAATATATAAATTACTATAGAGCTTTCAGTGTAAATACGCAATTACGTGTTCGTAATAGCAAACTATAGTAGTAGTGTGAACGGCATCGATTTAATTATATCTCAGATTGTGACTACCTTCACAACGAGTTACCATGTATTGCACTACTTGAATAAGTAAAAAGGTGTACATAGTAATATTACTAAAAATAAATAAATGCACAAGGTATTTATTTCTTTTTAGTAATATTATAATGTACACCTTTTGGCATCTCTCATACTGGGGAGTTATACTTCGTTACTGGGTTGGCATGATTGCAACACCAGAATACCTACCCACCCACCAGTGATATGCCAACAAACCTTGAAATGATGCCATCTGGGTGGTGGTATCCTCTGAGAATAGGTAACAATAGTCTTCTCCATTGGTGAAGTGTTACTTTTTCGGGGTAGTGCAATACATGGTAACTAGTTGTGAAGGTAGTCACAATATGAGATACAATTAAATCGATGCCGTTCACACTACTACTGTAGTTCACTATTACAAACAAAGAATTGTGTATTTACACTGAAAGTTCTATAGTGAATTCCAAGTTAGCAGTTAAATATGCTTTGCACATTTATTTAATTTTAGTAAATTTAATATAAAAAGCACTATCATCTTTCGAGGTTCAAGATCCTAACAACAAGAGGTTCACCGAAGTGGCAGCAGCAGGTGTAAACAATGCCATTGCCCTGCTACAAACTAATCTATAAAGAGAATTCTCGAAGAAGAAGGAATAGAAATAGAGTTTAATAGAAAATTAAACTCTTGTTTATTTTTGTTCTTGTATATTGTATCTTGTTTATACGCTATACAGTACAGTTTACAAGTATTAGAATAAATTAATTTTGAATAAATACTGTACTCTACATTATGTATTATTCATTGTGTGTTTTTTCCACCTCATTTAACACGGTTAAAAATCATAAAATGCTGCGAACAATACTGTACATGTGGCCTGGTGATGTTTGTTGAAGGTTATAAACTTGGTGAGTTGTACTGTACTGTATATGTTCTGTATTTAGTACTTATTTACAAGACCAAAGTTGGACTTATGTACTTGGAAAAAAAACAATTAAGTACATAAGTCAAGGAGTGTCTGTATTAAAAAGAAATCCAAAAAAATTTGCAGCCCTTACCAGATAAATCCAGTATCAATTTAGCCCACATACACTAGTGAGTTTGACATACCTGATCGTAATGAAGTTCACTGTTGATCTTTCAGTATACTCTACAGTGATATTTCCTCATGTAGTCCGGATAGTTACAGACAACTTCATAGTAGTGACCAGTACATTTTGGGCAAGTTTTCCTCCTCAAGCTAATATTAGAAGAAATTAGTATTAGTTGCTTTTATTATTAATAGCTTATACAGTATCAGCCAAAAAAAAAAAAAAAAACCCAGCATGTCTCATATCACTTGTCTACCTCTCTAGCAATTTGTCTAGTTCTTGAATTTATTCAAACTATCCACCTCTATAACACCAGATGGAAGTTTGTTCCAACAATCAACTCGCCATTGGTTGAAGTGGATTGTTGATTGTTGCAATCTTGCAATTATTCGTTCTCAGTTTGAATATATGTCCCCTCGTGTACGTAATTTGAGCAAGAGAAAAGATTTCCATTGGCATGGAGTTTCTCAGTCTATTCAAAGCCTTAAACACCTCAGTCAAATCTTGCAAGTACCTAGTCTCCAGGTGCTGCAATTTACAGAAACTGAAGCCTTTCCCAGTAAGAGCACTTTTTTGCTCCCCTCACCAATCTCTGCCTTTCTCTGTGCCCATTCCTACAAAGTTACTTCCTTCTTAAAATGAAGCTTCCGGACCTGTATTAGTACTCAAAATGTGACCTAATCATTTCCTCATACAAAGGGACAATCACCTCTTTGCGCCTACTGGTAGAATTCCTGTATACCATTAACAAAACCCCATGAGTTGGCCTGCTTGCCTGTCTGCATTACTCAGAGACTTTCATATCTGACTGCACAATTATCCTCAGGTCTTTATCTTCATTGCCCTGAGTGTGGTACCATACAGTTAGTACATTACTCTGGGATTACTGCTACCAGGATGAAGTACCTTGCATTTGTAAAATTTAAACTTCAATTGCCGCTTCAATCCTATATTGCCTAATTTTTCTAGACCTAGTTGCAGTAGCACACCCTGATTACTGTTATTAACCATGCTGCCAACTTTCATATATCATCTGCAAACTTAGTTATTAGCCTGATATGCCCTCAGTATCATTAATAAATACTGAAAACTGCAGTGAGCATCAGCACTGAGTCCGGGTGGATTCCATGTCCAAAAAGTGCAGTGCCCATTGATAATCACTCTCTGTTTTCTCCCACTGAACCATCACTTTATCTATAGCAATCTTTTACGTGCAACACTATCAAAAGCTTTTATGAAATCCAAGTGTAAGATACAAAAATTATTTTTTTGCATCCAATTCCTATGTTACTGCCTAATATTTTCTACTCCTAAGTGTCTAAATCTATTTCATAAACTCCCAGCCACAGCTAATTTTATACAATTCAGAAAGGATGAATGAGTAAAAATGCAGCTTGGTTGTGTTATGCTGTCATTATAAGGAAACCCTCAGATACTTCTACAGTTTGGAACAAAATCAAAAGAATTAATGGTAGATTCCCACTCACAACTTTTCTGATCCTCTTTCTGAAAGGGGAGGAAATTTTTGAATTGCACAGTGCACAAACTGAAACTTAATACTACTTGCTAACTTTTGTAAAATCTATCAATAATCATGACTGAATTTCACAGTGTACTTATAGTGACAAATAGTGCTGCAACCTTGGTGTAATTTATTATACCATGATTATTAAACAGAAATATTATCTTACTAGCCGGTTCTTTTGTGTTAGTCTTCCTGAAGCCAGGGAGCACCTCACTGATGTATCAAATGACTGCTCTGTTGCTCTGACTATTTTGTCCAAAGTATTTCTGAATATCATTAGCACATAGCCAAGAGATATCATGTGATCTCTTGGCATTGAAAAAGCCTTTGTTGCTACTTTGCAATATGGGATTCTTCAAAACCTGCATAAATCTTGCCTTTGGGGTCATCTCCCAAAATTTATTCAGAACTATTTGAATAATAGATCCTTTCAAGCATTTCTGTTCTGTTCTGTTCTTTCTTAGACATATGTACAAGAAGAGGGTGTTCTGCAAGGGTCTCTTGCTAAGGATCTGTACTATCAGATCAACTATATAACCAAGTTTCAAATGCACATACCTGATACAGTTGACACATATTTGTATGTGGATGATCTTGCCATCTAATGTCATTCTCAAAAGCAACTAACTGAAAGACAAGGCACCATTATTAGTCTCTTTTGCCAAAAATAATGGCTGTCTCACTTAATAGCCAAAAACAACTGGATTGCACTTCTGCCATAAGCCATCTTTACATCCCACTCAAGATCTTCAATTGGATTTCCATCATATCCCTTAATAATGTATTCTTTATTCTACACTAGTTCAATATATATTTACCACTCACTGCCTGTGGCTTACATTAAGTAACAATACTTTTTTTTTATATTCCCACATCAAGGTAAGGGGATATGTGGCTGTACAAGTGGTAATCCACATATTATTGGATTTTATGACATTGCTATTATTTATGTTTAGCATTAATCATATGTTTGATTAACAGAAGTCACAGATAGTGATCTATTTTTATTAATTATATATTTATTTAGCTTAATCTCAACACTTTCCCTACATTTCTGGACTTTCATATATCTGTGATGGCCAATGTCGAATTCCTGAGCTTGTGTTAACAACTGATATGGGAGGTTTCTTTGAGTTTTTTCCTAGTCTCACCTTGCTATGACCATGAGCATGTATTTCCTCCAGTGCTGTAATCGGGATCCTCCAATATTAAGTTTCCCAGAAAGATGGGATGTCTATTATGCTTGCTGTTATCTTGGTTGTGGTGTTTAGTCTAGCTTGATCTGACTTATCAGCCTAGTATTAGACCAAGTCATTCAGAAAGAGCACTGCTTGGCAATGCTCCTTCAGAATAACTTAGATCAGCTTAAAACTGGCAACTGTGCTTTATTGCAGCAAAATGCAAGGTTTTACACTTGAGTAAAAGCAACATGGAAAAAAAAAAAAATCAAATTAAAACCAGCAGCAGAAGAAGAAGAAGAAGATTTGGGAGCTATGATATGAGCAGATGTATTCTCTGAGAACAGTGTAGACAGGCAGCAAGGAGGGGCCCATATTGCTTTATAAATGATTTATTGAACATTTACTTTTTTTTTTTTTTTTTTATGTAAACCCCAAACACAAGAGGTATTAGAACCTATAGAACTTAGTACCGTGCTTGGGTTGGAGGTTGAGAAGACAAAAGAAGATATTTGTTGAAATTGGACTTGAACTTCTGTAGACTGTAATATTCAGGAAATACGTATGAAAGAAGGTTGTTCCAGAAAACGGCAGTTGATTAATAAACGAGGAAGATGAAAAGTTGGTTCTGTGAGTTTGGAGTTGGACAGTAAATGGACGTTGGCTGGTGGCGGCATGTGTTCAAACTGTTTTGAAAGAGAGAGCGGGAATTATAGAAGCCAATTCAGAAGAACAGTGTACATGGAAGTATCTGTAGAAGAGGTATGCAGCAGAAACAGTATGTCTATGAGACAGTGAGTGGAGAGACTTTGTTAAAGATGAATCATTAATTAACCTAACTACCCTCTTCCGAATGGAATCGAGAAGCCTGAGAGAGGTTTTGGGGGCACCACCCCAGATGTGGGAACAATATTCCATGGCAGGATGAATTTGCGATTTATACAGAGTGAGCAGCTGTTTGGAAGAAAAGCAATGCCGAGAGTGGAAGAGAAAATCAAAGTTTTTAGATGCAGAGGAAGCAATATTTGTAATGTGCTTGTGCCAAGAGAGAGATTAGAAGTCAGGGTAATCCCCAAAAGAGATATATCATTTTACCTATAAATCGAAGTGTCACTCAAGATAAGCATAGGAGCAGAAGAATCCTTTTTGCGGGATATAAGACAAGACTGAGATTTAGAAGGGTTGAAATCAACTAAGTTGTCTTTGCCCCACTGGAGAATTACCTGAAGATCGGCATTTAAGGAATTGGTAGCAGATTTTCGAGAAGTTGAAGCTGATTGAGCAGGGCAATGTTTCTCAAAATGGAAAGTGGAATGCAATGTGCTATCATCGGCAAAACTATGTATAGGATTTCCAGTCAATGGAAGAAGGTGATTAATATACAAGAGGAAAAGAGTGGGGGAAAGAACTGAACCTTGGGGGACACCGGTATTAGTGGAGAAGTTAGAAGACAGAGAGCCATCTACCATCACCCTCAGTGAGTGATCAGAGAGAAAACTGGATAACCAATTACTAAAAACAGTTGGCAAACCATAAGATGGAAGATTGTTTAGAAGACCTTTATGCCAATATGATCGAAAGTCTTTGAGATGTCAAGAGCAACTACTTGTGTTTCACCAAACCTTTCCATTGAATTAGTCCATAAATGGGTAACATAAGCCAGAATATCACCAGTGGATCGACACTGACGGAATCCATACTGGCGATCGTTGATCAGACGGAAGGTTTCTATGTAGTTTAAGAGTTGGCAGTTAATTGATTTCTCCATTACTTTAGAAAGAGTAGAAGTAATTGCAATGGGATGATAATTGGATGGGAGGGATTTGTCACCCTTTTTAGGAACTGGCTGGATATGAGCAAATTTCCAAGCAGAAGGAAAAACACCTTTGGAATAAGAAAGTGAAAAAAGGTGGGAAAGAATAGGAGTAAGTTCAGGAGCACAGGTTTTGAGAACACCTGGAGCTTTCTTAGCATCAAGATTCGTCAAAATCCTTTTGACGGAAGACCACAGGGGGCATTGAATGGAGCGTGTTGGGAATGGTGGGAGATGTTTTACTCATGAATTTATTAATACATGAGTTGGAAGAAAAATGGAATGCTAGCAGGTCAGCTATATCCTTGGCTGAAGTGACAACAGAACCATCTGGTTTGGACGGAGGTGGGAGCAGAGATGGGCAAAAGTTGCGGCCAATAGCTTTGGCTAGAGACCAGAATGCTCGGCTACCATTAGGGCAAGAAGCAAGTTTTCTACTCTTAGCCTGTTCAAACTCTAGTTTTGATTGATTAATAATTGTTTTACAATTATTGCAAGCTTTGGTGTACACAGAAAATGAAACTGGAGAATTAGAAACAAGCCAATTACGATATGCAACATTCTTCTCTTGAACAGCCTTAGCACATTTATTGGAAAACCAAGGTTTAGATAATGGACGAGATTTTAAAGTGTAGTGTGGGAAAAAGGATTCCATTCCTGCAAGAATAATTTCACTGATACAATCTGAGCAAGCGTTGACATCAGAAGTTTTGAAACAGTAATCCGACCAAGGAAAAGAAGAAAAGAAGTCTCGCAGGTCATCCCATTTTGCATTCTTGTAATGCCAAACAACACGAGGCTGGGAATAGTCATGCGATAAAGGCTCCATTGGAGAAGAGACAATCACCAAGTTGTGGTCTGAAGTGCCTTAAAGGACCTCTCACTTCGACCGCGTGCTTAGAAGGGTTGCTTGTGAGAAAAAGATCAAGCGTATTGCTGTATGATTAGGATTGTCCGGTATTCTTGTAGGTAAATGAACAATCTGTGCAAGGTCATTAGTAATTACAAAAGCCTCAGCATCATGACCAGCTGAGTCAGTGTGACTCGAAAACGGAAACCAGCTGGAGTTGTGAACATTAAAATCACCAAGGAAACTTGTAGAGATATAGAGTTCATAATCCCGCTGTATAAGGTAGTTATATGACTTCACTTGGAATACTGTATCTTACTTGTACAGTATCCAAGGGCACATTAAAATGGATCTATCTGTATGGTTTTAAGAGGGGGGGGTAATAAAATGAATGAAGGTGGAATTCTTAGTGTTATAAATGATTCCAGAACTAGAGTTCATAAATTTAAATTACAAGTGAAGAGATTTAGATTGAACAATAAAAATCTTTTAATCAGTACCTCTGTGGACAGATGAGGTGACAGCTTGGGAAAATTTGAAGGTCAGCATATGGGGAGGGAAACAAATAGATTGTTTATTATTATTGTAATGTTTTCTCCTTTATGGGTTTTTTTTTTTTTTTTTTGCCATGTAAAAGGTACTGGTACCAAGTGCATGGGACAGTTGATTTTGTCCAGTTACTATTATTATTATTATTACTACTCTTGATTGAGGAACTCTCTTACTAGCCTACAGATGTGCAGAAACATGGCTTTCTGGAGTTCCATGTAAAAGTGTTCTCTGGGAGGCCTATTGCTACTAGATTCGTATGGAGGCTCTTTGGCACCATGCTTGTGGTTGATACTTTGATTGGGATGGTAATTACCTGTTCCATATGCCACATTTCTATGACTTCCTGTCTCAGGTCTGTATACCTATTGATATTTTCCTCTTATGTTTTCTGGAAGTTGCTGGTGTTGAGTACCACTATGTCAATCGGTAGGCAGCCATTTCCTTCTTGTCAATTGTAACAGTAGTAGTGGCATGTGATGCAAGAAAGCAAGTGTATGAGCTTATGCAGCATCAGCCAAAAAAAAAAAAATCACACCATTCCCTCCAAATACCTGTCCAGTTCTTCCTTAAATTTATTTAACCTGTTAACTTCGACAACGACAGATGGAAGTTTGTTCCAGCAATTAACCACCCGCTGGCTAAAGGCAAATTTCCACACATCTATTCTACATCTGTGTTTTCTTAATTTGAATTTATTTATCCCCCTTAGGTTCGTAATCTGAACAAGTGGAAGGATCCCATCAGAATTCAGCGTGCTCAACTGATTCAAGGCCCTTATACACCTCAATCATATCACCGTGCAGGTGCCTAGTCTCCAGCCACTGCAATTTGCAGAACTTAAGCCTCTCTTGGTAAGAAGATCCCTTCATTCCTCTCACCAACCTGGTTGCTCTTCTCTGTACACGCTCAAGCAAATCTACATTCTTCCTAAAATGAGGCCTCCAGACCTGTATGCAGTTCTCAAGGCATGGCCTGACCATTGCATTACACAGAGGGATAATCACCTCCTTTACCCTGTTAGCAAAATTCCTATATATCATTGACAAAACCCCACGACTTTCCCTGTCAGCCTGTCTGCATTGCTCAGAAAACTTCATATCTGACTGCACAATTACTCCCAGGTCTTTTTCATTTTTTTACCATCTTAAGTGTAGTACCACACAGTTGGGACATTTCTCTGTGGTTACTTCTACCCATATGCATACTTTGCATTTGTCAAGGTTAAACTTCAGTTGCCACTTCTTAGCCCATCTGCCCAAATTTTCTAGATACTGTTGCAGTAGCACACTGCCATTACTGTCATTAACAACCCTGCCAACCTTTGTATCATCTGCAAACTTCGACAATATCATTGATAAATATAAAAAACAACAGTGGACCCAACACCAAACCCTTTGGGACCCCACTAATAACATTAGTCCACGAAGAGCAGCACCCATTGATTACCACTCTCTGTCTTCTCCCACTCCACCATCCATTTATCCATTGTAGGAACTTACCCTTAATACCATTCTGCTCCAATTTGCACAGTAGTCTTCCATGCGCAACAGTGTCAAAAGCTTTCCTGAAATCCAAGTATGTGATATCAAAATTATTTTTTGTATCTGGTTCCTTTGTAACCACCTCATAATATCCTATCCAGTTCATCAGACAAGACTTTCCCTTAACAAACCCATGCTGTGTCTCAATTATTGCCCCAGCCTTGTCTAGATGATCCTGCAATGGATCTTTAACCAGTGACTCCATTATTTTACCCGGCATAGAAGTTAAACTAACTGGTCTGTAATTACTTGTGTCACATGAATTGGGGATACATTTGCACATCTCCATTCCGTGGGGATCTCCCCTGAGTCCAAGGATGCTCTCATAATTGTGGCTAAGGCTTTGCTTACTTGCTTTGCCGCCTCCTTTAATATAACTGGATAGATCCCATCCACCCCAGGTTCTTTTCTTATGTTTAACTTCAACAATTTCTCCTCCACTTTGCTCTCAGTTATTACAAAATCATTAAGCACCCTGCTACAATTTGATAACCTTCTGCCAATTTCAGACCTTAATAACTCCTCATGTGTGAATGTAGATGCAAAATACTAATTCAGTTTGTTTGCTGTCTGAGCAGAATCATCAAAAGTCAAACCATCAATATCAAGTGGACCAATCAGATTCATCCCCTTCCTTTTAGAGTTTATATAAGTAAAGAAATCCTTGCTGTTTTTCTTAGCATCCTTTGCCAAAGATTTCTCGTAATCTGCCCTCATCTGCCTAACCTCCTTTGTGACCTGATTACAGACTAGCTTATATCTGCCATAGGCTTCTGCAGCAGTGCGAAGCACACGCTTCTTGATTAGACCGGGGTTCGAGCCCGTCACCACCAAATACGGAGGATGCGGGAAAAGTCAGGGAATGACCACTGCATATCCCAGAGCAATATGGCTTTACTTGCTAATGCTCCTAAAAAAAAAAAAAAAACCAAAGAAACCATAGGCTTCTGAGTCGCTTGATAATTTATATGCAACTGTCACGAGTCTCATTAGTTCATTTGATAACCATTTAGGCCTAAACCTTAAACAATATTTCTTAATAGGTATGAAACTTTTAGTAGCTTCCACGATTAATTCCTTGAATGCTTCCCACTTAGAATTTACTGTTGGTAGCATTGTCAGTTGATCCCATTGTACAGAATTTAAAAACTGTCTGAGACCAATGTACTCACCTTTACGGAAGCAAAAACCCTTCCCTTTACCCCTGATGGTAATTATATCTTTAAGTAAATCCCACATTAGTACACTGTGATCACGGCCACCTAGTGGTTCCTTTATCTGCAAATTCTTAATGCATGAATGCTCACTGCTGATAACCAGATCAAGAGTATTACCCTCTCTGGTTGCCTCTCAAACATGCTGCTGCAGAAAACAATCATCCAATAAATCCACAAAAGTCTTACTAGTGTGTGATTGACCAATGCACAAGTTCTAATCAATATCTGTGAAGTTAAAATCCCCCAGCATTTTAACAATGAGGGTTATGTCTTGTCTGTTATGTGTGGGTTGCCTTTTCTATTATTATGTCACAGTCCCAATATAGTTTGTGAGTAGAGGATCTCTAGTATGGCCTTCAGTTCGAGTATAGCCTATGGAGATTTACATGGAGATCAGATTTAAGGAATTGGTGGTGGATAGGTGGGAGGTTGAAGCTAGGAAGGTGAATGCAGTGTGCTATCATCAGCAAAACTGGATAGATAGGAATGGATAGGATTTCCAGTCAATGGAAGAAGGTCATTAATATACAGAGGAAAAGATTGGGAGAAAGAACTGAAATTTGGGGAACACCATCATTAGTGGAGAAGTTAGAAGACAGAGAGCTATCAACCATAGTGAGTTGTCAGAGAGAAAACTGGATACTTTATTACAAAAAACTGTTGGCAAACAATAAGATGAAAGCTTATTTAGAAGACTTTTATGCCAAACATGATGAAAAGCCTTTAAAATATCAAGACAACTGCTTGTGTTTCACCAGTCTTTTCCATTGAATTTGTCCACATATGGGTAATATAAGCCAGAATTTCACCAGAAAATCAACACTAATAGAATCTATCATTGATCAGGTGGAAAGTTTCTAGATTGTTTAAGAATTGGCAGTTAATTCATTTCTCCGTTACTAGAAAGAATAGAAGTAACTGCAATGACACGATAATTGAATGGAAGGGGTTTGTCACCATTTTTAGGAACTGGTTGAATATGAGCAAATTTCCAAGAAGGGGGAAACACTTATGGAATAAGAAAGTAAAAAATGATGACATAGAACAGAAGTTACCTCAGGAGCACAGGTTTGGAGAACAAGTGGAGAATACCATCAGAATCTGAAGCTTTCTTAGCATCAAGATTGTTCAGAATCCTTCTGACATCCTTTTGACAGAAGACCATGGGAGGCAAAGTGGTGATATTGCACCAGATGATGAGAGTCATCATTGTAGTGTCTACCATGGAGTGCCTTCTTTACTCACCTTTCTGTCTTTGTTTCTTCTGTCTATGTGAGTGGGCTCTCCTTGTTCGGGTCAAGTGTTATGTGCTGTTTGTTTAGCTTTCTTATGGCTTATTAGATTGTTGGGTTTTTCGTGGAAGTAATCCAGCAGGTTCTTAATCACCTTCTCTTGTTCAGTGAGGTCAGTCAAACACCTTCCTTCATTCCGAGCTATGGTTAGTCTCTTGATGGCCATCTTTATGTGGTATTGGTGGCTCTTGGTTATCATTATACTTGTAGATCTCATAGTATCCTTCAGCTTGGTGTTGTTCCAATCTGTGATCCCAAAGGAGCATCTTAGTATTGGGACTGCATAGGTGTTTATGATTCTGACCATGTTTCTGCCATGCAGCTTTAATTTTAGCAGACTCCTCAGTCTCTGATGCTATTTCTCAGTTAGGCAGACCTGTAACTGGTGAGCTTTCATCATCCCCAGGTATTTGTAGGTCTCTCCCTCGTTCGTGGCTTATTATTATTTTTATTTATTTATTAAAATAATAATAATAATATACAGATTCTGTACTGTCGTGCATAAGTTCTGAATCATACCCAGGCTGATTTTGATTAGAAGCATGACCCCATCCTTTCTAAATACTCATATGTTGCTTTCTGTGATGGTATAATGGTTTTGTCACTTGTTTGAAGAGATTAGAAGAAATTCTTCTAAATCAACAAGAGTTGATTCTTGTTGATTTAGAAGAATTTCTGAAGTCCTCTTCATTCAAGACTGAGTTAGCCGAGCTTGGATGGGGATTGAAGAGAGAGAGAGAGTGAGTGAGTGAGTAATTTTTTCCCTATAAGTTATTCTTTGTTTTTCAGCTTCATGACATTAAGATTGACTTGTGAACAGACATAATACACAATGGCATGATATAGTTTGAAGTTACTGATGTGCCTATAACCCAACAACAACAACCTAAATATGTTATACATATCATAATGAATCCCATCCTACACTACTTCTAGAAAATAGTATGTTCAAATACCAAGTGTTAAGACTCACTAATAACCAGTGGAGCACTAGCTAAATTGGGCTGTGATTGAATTACTATTAACCAGCATATGAACACAGATGCCACTCTTCATACAGCCATTTTGGTGCTTTTTGCCACTTCGTCAGTGAACAGCTAGGCATGACTGAAAGTTCTAAAGTAAAGACTTAACTAACTCCTTTCTATAACTGATGGGTGCAGCCATTTTATTCCAGGTAGAATATAAATCTTGACTAATATTGAAGGAAGTGGATGAGAACTCAGTCAAAAAAAAAGTGAAATACAAAAAAAAAATCATACTAAAGAAAATAAAAAAATCTCTACAGAGAAGTATCATTAAACACACAAATTAAACAAATACAACAGATATCATAAAGCAAATACAACAGATCAAACAATACCAAATGAAATTACAATAATTTAAAATTACCTTTATAATGAAATAAACCTAATTATAATGAAAAACAAAAAAAAAATTACAAGAAGAAATGCTAAAACTGACATGATTGTTGGAGATTTTTTTTATTTAGTGTTTTTTTTTTTTTTTCCCTCTCTTCTTCTTTTTCTTCTTGTTTAATGCTTTTTGACTGAGTTTTTATCCTACCCCTCTTCTCAGTATTAGTTGAAAGTCATGAATTGCAAGAGTATTCACTTTTGCAATTCAACACTTAAGCTTCGTTAATTGTCTCCATATAGCGAGGAGAAAAGTTTGAAGTGGTTCCATTTCAGGAAATCCACAAAAATAACCCCCTTCTCTTGTGCCATGAAAATAGACCACCTGATTTTTTTCAGCAGATGGCTGATCCTTGAATTACTTTCATCTCCCCCCTTTGACCTGGCATTCACATTTGTAGAACCCACCTGGCACAAATTCCTCTATCACAGGCTGTCCAGAATGGTTTTTTTGTGCGTTACAGTGTACTCTCACCCTTGCATACATTTCCTGCATCTTAATTGCATCAGTCATCACAAATCAGTTTATCTACCCTTCCCATTTTCTGCTATCAGTATGAGGACAGCCTGACCTTGGCATGTTCTTCAAACTGCTTCAAATTGCATCATCATCATTGACACAACTAACTCTCTGCCCAACTTTGTTCACATTTGATTGTCATTTCCTCATAAATGTTCTTCGGACATTAGTGAATATCAGTGGTGCATTGTTCTCTACATTTGGGAACTCATACTATGCTGCTGCTTCATACACACATCGATGTCACCATTCATTTTCCAGACTACTACAGCCCCTCCACCTACTGTGTAGTTGAAACTTGCAGGGTGCTGGATTGATGGTAATATTTAAATTTTCATCCACCACATTACATTTTATGTGCAGTGTCACACAAACAGAAACAAATTTAGTGATATTAGTTTCAGAGCAACCCTCACAGATTACTCAACTCATTTGAAATCTTGAAACTTAAATTAGATCTCACAGATACTTAGTTTCCAGATGCTACAATTTCCAGAAATAAAGTATGTCTTGGTAAAAGTACAGTTTTGAACCTCCTATTAATTTTGTTTCTCTTCACTGCATTCCAACTGATCTATATTATTTCTAAAATGAAGCATCCAAACCTGATGTAGTATTCAAGATGCTGAACTCTTTTTCTTTCTCAACTGCTTTAAATTTCACATTACTCAGTCAAACACATTATTCTGGGATTTCTGCTATCCAGATACATAATCTTTTATTTAACAATGTTAAACATCAATTATTATTTTCTTCTTGAAGTAGCATACTCTGATTACAGCCATTGACTACTCTGCCTACATCATCACAAAACTTAGGCATTAAACTTGATACGCCTTCACGAATATCATTAATGCATTATACAATACACTTGGTCGTCGACTTACGACCGGCCACACTTACGACCACAAAAAAAAAATAATACTAATAAAGGAAGTCACTACTGAGGACACCCATAACCCAGGTGAGGAGGCACATCGATGACGGGAGGCCTGAGGACAGCACCAGGCACATACACTCAGTCGCTCTCTCTCACATACACCCAGTCGCTTTCAAGCATCTGTTGCGTGTGGTGTATTAATTAAAATTCTACTGAAATACGCATAAAATGTTTAGTAAAAGGAAAATGCCTTCATCTACATATACGCCAGCTAAGAAGTCAAGAAAAACTATTGATTTACAGTGTAAAATGAAAATTATCCAGCAGTATGAAGGCGAAAAGAAAGTGAATACGATAGCACGTGACTTGAAGTTATCACATTCCACGGTATCGACGATACTTAAGGACAAAGAAAGAATTCGGGATGCTGTGAAAGGTTCTACACCTATTAAGTCTACAATTTTAACCAAACAACGACAGGAACCCATCCATGAAATGGAGAAAATGTTGTTTGTGTGGATGGAAGATATAATACAAAAAAAAAAAAAAACCCATGAGTCTTTCACACAGTGCAAGCAAAGGCTGGAAGTTTGTTTCAGAGTTTAAAATCACGCGCCGGAGACGATTAGCAGAAGATTTTCAGGCTAGTACTGGGTGGTTTAAGCATTTTAAAAAAAAGATTTGCTTTGCATAATGTCTCTTATAAATAAACAACTCCTACCTCAACCAAAAACAGACGATGCACAACCCAGCACGAGCAAAGATTAAAAATTAATTTACAGTACATTATGTACAGTATATTTTTCACATTATGCACAATATAATTATAGATTGTAGTTTTGTTTTTTTATAAACAGTATGAATAATAAACCAATTAAAATGTAGAGAACATTTGAATTTAACCTCAGAGAGAGAGATAGCCTAGGCGTAGAAACGAAGGTATGTACAGTATCGCTAAATAAAAGATGAAAACATTACTGTATTTAAAATGAAAAATAAAAGATGATAAAAATTTAAAAGATTATAAAAGTAAATTATAAAGATGATAAAAAGATTAGAAAGGTTAAAAAGTACTGTTAATAAATATATGGCCGACATACGACCAGATCGACTTACGACCTGTCAGTCAGAACAGAAGTCGGTCGTAAGTCGACGACCAACTGTATATGATATATTAATATTTGTAAAATAATAAGAGAAGTTTACCTCAATATAGAAAAGGCATGCAGCAGAAACAGTAAGTCTATGAGACAGAGAGTGGAGAGACTGTTAGAGATGAGTCATTAATTAACCTAACTGCCCTCTTTTGAATGGAATTTAGAAGCCTGAGAGAGGTTTTGGGGGCACTGCCCTAGATGTGGGAACAATATTCCGTGGTAGAGTGGATTTGCGAATAATCCTTTTGCAAGATATAAGACAGGACTGAGTTTTAGAAGGATTGAAATCAACTAGATTATCTTTGCCCCACTAGAGAATTACCGGAGATTGGCATTTAAGGAATTGGTAGCGGATATTCGAGAAGTTCAAGCTGATTGAGCAGGGTGGTTTCTCAAAGTGCTGCAATACCACCACTTTGCTTATTGGAGGCTTGAAGTGGTGGAACCCATATTTAGTCTCCAGAGCTAAGTTCCGGTCAACCCTTCCCCATCTCTTCCATCATGCAGTACGATTGATGACTTTTGAGATTATGATGAACATCATGGCGAGATCCAGTCTTCTTTACATTTCGAGGGTACAGCTCTAAAACAGTGTTCACAGGCCAGCCACTAGTTAGTACACCGGACCGAACCTATTGGTTCAGTCCGGTGTACTGGAAAGCAAAATGCAATATGCTGTAATCAGCAAAACTATGGATAGGATTTCCAGTCAATGGAAGAAAGTCATTAATATATAAGATAAAAAGAGTGGTGGAAAGAACTGAACCTTGGGGGGCACCAGCATTAATGAGAAAGTTAGAAGACAGAGAGCCATCTACCATCACCCTCAGTGAGCGGTTAGGGAGAAAACTGGAGAACCAATTACAAAGATCGGTTGGCAAACCATAAGATGAAAGCTTGTTTAGAAGACCTTTATGTCGAACACGATCAGAAATCTTTGAGATAACAAGAGCAACTGCTTGTGTTTCACCGAAGAAATATTTGTTCTCAAACGACTTAAAGTCTGTAGAAATGTATTTGATTGCTTTAGATGAGAGTACTGATGTAAATGGTTATGCACAACTAGCAGTTTTTGCTCGATATAATGCAGGCAATATAATGAAAGAAGAGTTAATAAAACTAATAACATTGAAAGGAAGGTGTACCATTCTTGATATTTTTAAACAATTTGATAATGCATTTAAAAAAATGGAAATTGACCTACAAAAAATTGTTTCTGTAACAAAAGACTGTGCTCCCAATATTGTGGGAAAAAACATTGGTTTTATTCAGCAGCTTAAGCAAAATATTAGACATTCTCTGATAGAATTTCATTGTATAATACACCAGCAAGTTCTATGTGCGAACAAAGGTTTAAAAATCATTTTATAATGTAATGCCAGTTGTAATTAAAGTTATTAACTTTATAAACGCAAGAGGTCTTAATAAGCGAGAATTTGCACAATTATTAGAGGAAATTAAGTGCCAATATTCTGGGATTTTGACATACAACAGTGTTCGATGGCTCAGTTGCGGGCAAGTTCTTAATCAGTTTGTCATTTTATTAGACGAAATAAAGCTCTTTTTGAATGAAAAAAACAATAGTTATGACAAATTTTCAAACATAGATTGGCTAAATGATTTAATGTTCTTATGTGATAAGAACTCAATGATCTGAATAAAAAACTTCAGGGACATTTTTTTTTTCCTTCTTTTTTTTTTATGTGAACCCCAAACACAAGAGGTATTAGAACCTATAGTACTTAGTACCGTGCTTGGGTTGGAGGTTGAAAAGACGAAAGAAGATATTTGTTGACATTGGACTTGAACTTCTGTAAATTGTAATTTTCAGGAAATACGTATGAAGGAAGGTTGTTCCAGAAAACGGCAGTTGAATGAATAAATGAGGAAGATGAAAAGTTGGTTCTGTGGGTTTGACGTTGGACAGTAAATGGATGTTGGCTGGTGGCGGCACGTGCTCGGACTGTTTTGAAAGAGAGAGCGGAAATTATAGAAGCTAATTCAGAAGAACAGTGCCCATGGAAGTATCTGTAGAAGAGGCATGCAGCAGAAACAGTGCGTCTATGAGACAGCGAGTGGAGAATACAGGTAAACTGTATTCTCCACTCGCAATGAAAATACAGGTAAACTTGATTTTATAGCTTACACTGCATTCCATATTATGGAAGATTTTCTCAGCAAGCACACATGTGCTTGCTGGGAAAATTTGGGGTGCAGCCCCAACTGGGAAGAACATTTTAAACGAACAGCTTAATCCCATCTGCAATGCACAATGCGATCAGTCTGATGTTTTGGGTCTGCTTTTTGCAGTGTGGTGGTGAACTTATGATGCGGAAAAGTAATTATGCTAAATATTTAGTAATCTGTTCTTCCAAAAGCAATACATTTTTATGGTTGAAAAAAAAAAAAGTCTGTTAGAGATGAATCATTAATTAACTTGAATGGAATTAATTAACTTGAATGGAATCAAGAAGCCTGAGAGAGGTTTTGGGGGCACCACCCCAGATGTGGGAACAATATTCCATGGCAGGGCAGATTTGCGATTTATACAGAGTGAGCAGCTGTTTGGAAGAAAAGTAACGCCGAGAGCGAAAGAGAAAACCAAGTTTTTTAGATACAGAGGAAGCAATATTTGTAATGTGCTTGTGCCAAGAGAGATTAGAAGTCAGGGTAATCCCCAAAAGAGATATATCATTTTGCCTAGAAATCTGAGTGTCAATAAAGATGAGCATAGCAGCAGAAGAATCCTTTTTTGCGAGATATAAGACAAGTTTTAGAATGGTTGAAATCAACTAAGTTGTCTTAGCCCCACTGGAGAATTACCTGAAGATTGGCATTTAAGGAATCGGTAGCAGATTTTCGAGAAGTTGAAGCTGATTGAGCAGGACAAGGTTTCTCAAAATGGAAAGTGGAATGCAATGTGCTATCATCGGCAAAACTATGGATAGGATTTCCAGTCAATGGAAGAAGGTCATTAATATACAAGAGGAAAAGAGTAGGGGAAAGAACTGAACCTTGGGGGACACCGGCATTAGTGGAGAAGTTAGAAGACAGAGAGCCATCTACCATCACCCTCAGTGAGCGATCAGAGAGAAAACTGTGTAACCAATTACTAAAAACAGTTGGAAAACCATAAGATGGAAGCTTGTTTAAAAGACCTTTATGCCAAACACGATCAAAACCATTTGAGATGTCAAGAACAACTACATGTGTTTCACCGAACCTTTCCGGGCGCCTCCGTAGCCAGGTGGGAAGGAGCAGTAGTGCGTATCACATGCTTCTTGATTAGACCGGGGTTCGAGCCCGTCACCACCAAATACGGAAGATGCGGAAAGGTCAGGGAATGACCACCGCATATCCCGGAGCAATATGGCCTTAGTTGCTAATGCTCCTAAAAAAAAAAAAAAACACCGAACCTTTCCATTGAATTAGTCCATAAATGGGTAACATGAGCCAAAATATCACCAGTGGATCGACACTGACGGAATTCATACTGGCGATCGTTGATCAGGCGGAAGGTTTCTAGGTAGTTTAAGAGTTTGTGGTTAATTGATTTCTCCATTACTCTAGAAAGAGTAGAAGTAATTGCAATGGGATGGGAGGGATTTGTCACCCTTTTTAGGAACTGGCTGGATATGAGCAAATTTCTAAGCAGAAGGAAAAACACCTTTGGAATAAGAAAGTGAAAAAAAGGTGGCAAAGAATAGGAGTAAGTTCAGGAACACAGCTTTTGTGAACAAGTGGAGAAATACCATCAAGACCTGGAGCTTTCTTAACATCAAGATTTATCAAAATCCTTCTGATATCCTTTTGACGGAAGACCACAGGAGGCATTGAATGGAGTGTGTTGGGAATGGTGGGAGGTGTTTTACCAAGTTCATTAATACATGAGCTGGAAGAAAAATTGGATGCTAGCATGTCAGATTTATCCTTGGCTGAAGTGACAACAGAACCATCTGGTTTGGACAGAGGTGGGAGCAGAGATGGGCAAAAGTTGCAGCCAATAGCTTTGGCAAGAGACCAGAATGCTCGGCTACCATTAGGGCAAGAAGTAAGTTTTCTACTCTTAGCCTGTTCAAACTCTAGTTTGGACTAATTAATAACTGCTTTACAATTGTTGCGAGCTTTGTTGTAGGCAGAAAATGAAACTGATGAATTAGAAAAAAAAAAAGCCAATTACTATATGCAACATTCTTCTCTTGAACAGCCTTAGCACATTTATTAGAAAACCAAGGTTTAGATAATGGACAAGATTTTAAAGTGGAGTGTGGGATAAAGGATTCCATTCCTGCAAGAATAATTTCACTGACACGATTTGAGCAAACGTTGACATCAGAAGTTTTGAAACAGTAATCCGACCAAGGAAAAGAAGAAAAGAAGTCTCACAGGTCATCCCATTTTGCATTCTTGTAATGCCAAACAACACGAGGTTGGGAATAGCCATAAGATAAAGGCTCCATTAGAGAAGAGACAATCACCAAGTTGTGATCTGAAGTGCCTAAAGGACCTCTGACTTCGACCGTGTACTTAGAAGGGTTATTTGTGAGAAAAAGATCAAGCGTATTGACTTTATGACTAGGATTGTCCGGTATTCTTGTAGGTAAATGAACAATCTGTTCTAGGTCATTAGTTGTCATTAGTAATTTTAAAAGCCTCAGCATCTCGACCTGCTGGGTCGGTGTGATAGGAAAACAGAAGCCAGCTGGAGTTGTGAACGTTAAAAGGAAACGTTAACCTCACTGTTAGGAAAGTTGGACTGGAGAAAGTCAAGTTGCAAAGTGAGGAAGTCATAGAGCTCCAAGTGATTAGTGGAGTTGGGAGAACGGTAGAGACAACAGAAGAATTTGACACAATGAGGTAGAGAGATTTTAAGCCAGAGGAGATCAAAGAGAGGAGATTCCAAATTGCCAAGTCTCTGACAGGGAATATCAGAACGGACGTATGCACAAGTACCACCTTTGAGGCGAAAGGAATCATACAGCAAATAATTTGGACATCTGAGATGAGCAGTAGTTGAATCAACCGATAACTGAGATTCTGTCAGAAAAAGTACATGTGGTTTGGCAGACTGCAAGTGGAAATGGACATCGTTGAGATTAGAATTGAGACCACGTATATTTGTGAAATGAATTAGGAAGTGCTTGGAAGGTTTAGATCTTTTCACAGATAAGCTTGCTGTATTAGTTTGACAATTCATGGTATATTCAATAGTAAGAAAAAGTGGGTGGGACATGCTGTACGAAGTAATGAAATTTTTAGATATGGCGTATACGTGGTAAGATCCTTGACGTAATGTGGCCTCAACAATGCTCCCCGCATACACACTACTCGGACTCCCTCCAGTCACTATCTGGCAGAGTAGAGGTAGCAAGATTATACACTAGCTGATCCAGAAGCCTCCTAGAGATTTACCAATAGGTTCAGTCTGGTGTACTAACTAGCGGCCGGCCTGTGAACATCGTTTTAGAGCTGTACCCTCGAAATGTAAGGAATATTGAATTTCATCACAACATTCATCATAACCTCAAAAGTCATCAATCATGCTGTATGATGGAAGAGATAGTGAAGAGTTGACATGGACAAATTGCATTAATGATGTTTGAAAATATCAAAATACAGTAAACCCCTACTATTCATGGTATCTGTATTTACGGTTTCGTGTATTCGCGATCGCCGATTTAATATAAAATGAAACCTAAAAATAAGTGCTCTTTTCACCCCCTATAAAAACTGACAATCTCATATTGTGAATACCTTCACGAGTTGCCATGATATTGCACTACTCGAATAAGTAACACTTCACCATAGGAGAAGACTATTGTTACTTATTCTCAGCGAATACCATCACCCATAAGGCACCATTTTGGAGCTTATTGGCTCCTCATCAGTGGGTGGGCAGGTACCCTGGTGTTGCATTGATGACAGCCCAGTTGTGAAGTATAAGTCCACAATATGAGAGATGCCCGATGGTGTGGAGTAATTTTCATTACAGTATAGTTTATGGCTAAAACCTCAGGCTACGTAAATAGTTTAACAAGTTAGTGGATTTGCATCATTTCTGAACATCGTCAACTACATAAGTAGATTACTTATGTAGGATGACTTTATTATTATTATTAGCATATGGTGCAAGGAAGCCTGAGGCTTATGCTGCACCAGCCAAAAAAAAAAAAAAATCCCAAGTTACCCTGAGAGTGAGAAAGAGACAGACAGAAGTAGAAAGGAATCACCAAGAAAGAGAAGAATGATGATATCCAGCTCGGGACCTTGGGTGTGCCAAGCTTAGGTGAGATATACTTAATGATGCCAATTTATAACTACTTATATGGTTGGCTATGTACAGAAATGATGCAAATGCATTAACTTGTACATTAGTTAAATTATTTACATAACCTGAGGCTTTAGCCCTAAACTATACCATAATCTAAATTCATCATCAGCCAAATATCAATCCACTACAGGATGAAGGCCTCTCCAGCAATTTTTCCAGTTCCTTCTGTTTTGTGCAATGGCCATTCATTTACTACCCACAAACTCATGAATTTCATCTGTCCATCTCCGTCGTTGTCTTCCAGGTTTTCTTCTAGCTTCTCTTGGGTACCATTCTGTTATTCTCTTAGTCCATCTGTCATCATGTCTTCGAGCTATGTGTCCTGCCCAAGACCATTTTAGTTCTTTAGTTTTGATAAGAATGTCCTTTACTTGAGTTTGCTGCCTAATCCATGTGTTTCTCTTCTTATCTAACGGTCTGATTACCAATATAATTCATTCCATTGCCTTATGCTGTATAGAGTCAAATGCCTTTTTATAATCCACAAATGCCAGGCATAATGGTGTTTTATATTCATTTGCTTTCTCCATTAGCTGTGATATTACATGAAGGTGATCTATAGTTGAGAATCCTGTCCTAAAGCCAACTTGCTGTTTCAGTTGATTCTCATCAAGTATTCTTTCTAATTGGCACCTTTGTAGCCAGGTGGGCAGTGCATAGCACACGTCTTGATTAGACTGGGGTTCGAGCCCGTGACCACCAAATATGTTCGGAAAGGTCAGGGAATGACTACCGCATATCCCCGGAGCAATATGGCCTTAGTGGCTAATGCTACTAAAATAAAATAATAAAAATAAATAAAAAAAAATAAACTAATAAATAACAATATTCTTTCTAATCTGTTAGTAATAACCCTTGTTAACAAATTGTAGATGTGGGATAACAAACTAATTCGTCTATAATTTCCAATTTCTGATTTATCTCATTTCTTATGCAGCAAAACAATAGTTGCATTATTCCACTCCTTAGGCATCACACCTTTTCTAATGCATTTTGTAAAGAGTCTTGCCAGTTTTTGTGCCACGTCTCTTCCTCCCAATTTTAACAACTCTACAGTAACTTCATCTTCCCCCTGGGGCTTTCTGATCCTTCATTTACTTCAATGCATGTTTTACCTCATCAGGAATGATATCGGATATGTCGTATTTGTTACTAATTTGCGATCCATCTTCCCCACTGCTGGCGTCATTCCCTCGCTCCTTGTATAATTCTCTATAGTAGTCTTCTGCTATTTGAATTATGCCTTCTCTACTATTTATAAGTACACCATCACTATTCTTCAGTTTCAGTATCATTTGTCTTTCTGTATTACTGCTCATAGCCGCTGATTTAAGTCCTTTGTTTTCCCTTAATGCTTGTTCTTCTTTTCTTGTGTTAAATCGTCTTATGTCCTCTCTGAGTCTCTTTCTAATGGCTTTGCATAGCTCAGTATAATCAATTTTCTCTTTGTCAGTGTTTATCTTGCTCTTCATTTGTCATCTTCGATTCATCATGACAAGTGTTTCTTGACTAATTTTTCTTATTTGGATTTCTTTTTACCTATAGGTTTCTTGGGCTTTATGACTTTCAGAAAGTTGTAATATTCCTCATCCATATCTTGGTCCTGAGCCATCTGCAGAAGCTCAAATTGTTCTTAAGTTCCAGTACATACTGCTTTTTCTCTTCTGTTATCTCAAAGATCTTCGTTTTATTTACTCAAGTCAGTGTTTTCCTTTCTTTTCTTACATCTGTATCAAGTGTGCATCTTACCATTCTGTGATCACTTCCAACATTTACCTTGTTGAGGACGGTAACATCATTCACGATATATCTTCTGTTAGTGAGGATGAAGTCGATATCATTAGTTGTTAATCCATTTGGGATCTTCCATGTCCACTTTCTGTTCACCTTTTTCCCGAGAAAAGTGTTCATTACTGACAATCCTCAAAATTCTGCAAATTCCACAAGTCTTTCACCTCCTTCATTTCTTTCACCAATTCCAAAATTTGTATAGTTCCCCTTTCTGTGCTGTTTTGTCTCTTTCCAACTTTAGCATTGAAGTCCCCGCATAATGATAGTGTAGTGGGTTTTCTGCTCATCTAGAAGACTCAATTTCGGTGTACATTTCTTCAATCTCTTCATCATCATGGCTTGGTGCTGGTCCATAAATCATTATAACCTTTAACTTGTACCTCTTAGTAATCCTGTGTGTAGTAGTTTTGACACCCTTGGTGATGTACTTTTGAATTCCAAAATGTTGTTTTTTTTATATCTTTATGGACCAGAAAGCCAACTCCACCTTCGTTCCTTTCACTGTTTCCATTTGTATACAGCAGATTTCCACTTGATAAACTTATAAGTGATTCATTTCTTCTTGTTTCAGCCAAACCGATGATATTCCAACTTACATTTTCTAATTCCTTTTCCAGCTCTAATATCCTGTCTTCACCGATGAGCGATCTTACATTGTAACAGGCCAAGTTCAGTTTCCGTGCATGGCAGCCTGGTTGTACCCAGAGATTCTTAGCACCCTCTGCTTCCACTCCGATCCTCTTGCTGCTGTAAGCCGCTGGGGACAGGGCCATTTGTTTCGTTGTGCTATCATGTGCAGGAGTGTTTAGTCTTTTCCTCTTCACGCTGACCAGGCGTCTTGAAGAGAACCACTCTACATGTTCGTTGTGACCTAAGTGATGTAACAGGGCTTACCACCTAGAAGGTGTGCACGAGTGAATTTTAGGGAGGCAAGCCAACCGGACTTCTCCTAAATCTTCTGAAATAGAAAGATATTGGATCCATCAGTGTTTTAGACTGAGTGTCTGATAACACACAGAATGCCTGTCCCCCCTCTAAGCCTCAATTACTCCACACCATCAGGCATCTCTCATGTGGATTTATACTTCACAACTGGGTTGTCATCATTGCAACACCAGGATACCTGCCCACCCACTGATGAGGAACCAATAAGCTCCGAAACAGTGCCGTATGGCTGATGGTATCTGCTGACAATAAGTGACAATAGTCTTCCCCTATAGTGGAGCGTTACTTATTCGAGGTAGTGCAATATCATGGCAACTCGTTAAGGTATTCACAATATGAGATATACTTAATGATGCCAATTTATAACTACTTATGCAAATGCACTAACTTGTACATTAGTTAAACTATTTAAGTAACCTGAGGCTTTAGCCCTGAACTATACCGTAAAAAATCATATATTAATTACATTTTGACTTCATGCACTTAGATTTCAGAACTGCCATTAGAAATCTCTATAATTTTGAGAGAGAGAGAGATTTTCTTACGAAAAAATTAAAACTCTTAAAAAGTTGTCTTAACATATGTACAGGGTGTTTCCATTAAAATACATCAGGGCCTACCTTGTTTATTTTTAGGTTTAAGCTATTTATCATTTGGACCTTGTCATATTTGTGTTGAAATTTTTGAATTTGGTGTTAAAATTGGATTGAATATTGCTGTTTAGATTTTGTGACTTCTAAATTATAATTGTGCCTAACAGCTACTTTTTTTTTCTCAGTGGAAAAAATTGTACTCCTTTTTTATTTTGTTTTATAAACATGTGTGTACTTCTGAAATGAATGTAAACTGATTTTGTTTCATTTAAACAAGAAAACAAACAACAGTTTTATAATGTTCGCTCATCAGCATGCAACTTCTGCTGTGAAATTCTGACCCTGGATGCAGTTGTGTTGCAGCTTTTTTATTGCTGCATATTTGTTATTTTTGTTTCAAATAAAATCAGTTTACATTAATTTCAGACTTATATAGAGGACATTTTCAGACTAAACCGAAGATGGAGTTTAGTCTGATCTGCTTGAAAAAAAAAAAAAAAAAAAACTTTCTCCTTGAAAAAAATAAAAAAAAAAACACTTGATTAGGCAAATTTCCAATTTAGAAATCTTAAAGTCTAAATGGTGTTACTTAGTCCAATATTAACACCAAATTTAAAAATTTCACTTCAAATATGACAAAAATGGTCCAGACGACAAATGGCCTAAAATAAAAGAGATAGAATGCTTTATTTTATTTTATATTATATTTTATCACTGTTTTAGTATTTTATGTAGATATTATTTATTTATTTTAAGTCAGTTTATCGTTCGTCGCTAGAAAATTTTCAAGATCAAGGCTTGTTTTCCAAAAGAGATAGACCCTGGTGTGTTTTAATTGAAATGCCTCTCTATAAATACTACACACTAAAGAACCAATTGAATATGCATTATTTTTTCTTGTTTTCTATGTTTTAGGGCCATCATAATTGTTTATATATATATATATTTTTATAAGTGGTGGATATAAAACATGTGTAATGGTTATGCATATACCACTCTAAATGCTGTATAATATAATTTAATGAATGAATTTGTTTAGGAGTGATTGAAGAAATCATCTTGGAGGCAAAGGTTATTTGCAAAAGTCGTGATAATGGAGACCCAGACAAATCACCTGATGTTATCATGGGCTTATTAAACTATGAAATAGAAATTAAAGAACACATCCAGCTCTTTGAAACTGATATGGTAGAAATTAGAGACAGGGATCATGAAACAGATGAAAAAGAAATAGACTTTGTGAACTTCCCCCCTGGATCAGTTATAGCCTTCAGGTATCTAATTGTATTTTATGTTAAATGAATTACTTGACAGTTGTTTGGACATGAACTCTTTTTTTTTTCAATTGGAACCTGTGCTGTTATAAGTGGTATGTGTGTGTGTATGCATTTGCTTATAAGTAAAGAATGAGATCTCCAGTCATTAGCAGATTTAGAGGCAGGGTTGGAAATGTGTATGAATAGATCTTAGACAAAATTATTTTTCCATCTGTTGAAAAATCACAGAATGACAGTGAGAAAAATAATGCATTCCTATTCACCAGCAGACAGAATATATTGCAAATAATCAAACTGTACGCTATAACTTAACTAAATTTGTCAGAATATGTTTTTTTTAAACATAAATAAACAGTATGTTATTGGGTAAACAGGAATAACCAATTGTTTAACTTCCTTAACACGTTGACTGCCAACTTGTATGCCTGCCATATGTATGAGAAATAAAAAATGCCACGGAACACTCTATTAATGTCCAGTGCGCTAAGAGAAGCTAGCTCTTTGCATGAAGAAAATATTTTTTTGTGAATAAATTCTGTTTTCTGACACGGTGGTTGATTTTTCATTCTTCTCCCAGAAGCCAGCTGTCCATCAGTTGCATATATTTGCTACGAATATACTCGTAGCTGTGCCTGAAAGGCAAGTCATACCAGTCCGAGTTAACTCGTAGTCGGCATCCTGGGCCAGATCGCCAGGCTTATTTGAGTAAACTGGTCTCAAACGCCAATTTCAGTTAGGCATGTTAAATTATTCAAAACCCAAATTATAATATATATTCATCACAAAAACTCATAAAAAAAGCTTATTGTTGCAAAAAAAAGCATTGGGAATTATCTCATAGTTGGCGTATATGATAGAAAATTCTTTGCAGCAGCCAACTAAGAGTTAACTGGACATGTTATAACTTGCAGAATTCTTTGTAAATCAATCTGTGCTATGCGTAAATCCACTGCAGTGACACAGACTTTGTCGTGTACATTGTATTTAGTACTTTGTTATGTGTGTTTTTTTTTTTTTTTGGGGGGGAAAAAAAAAAAAAAAAAAAGATCCTGAAACATGGATAAGAAGAGACCACTGACTGAAGAAGTGCTCGAGCTCCATGCTAATATGAGTGACTCGGACTTTGAAGAGCTTTTTGATGAGTCATTCGGTTCTGGTTCATAGATCGATCGGATCAAATACTGTTATATTATTCAGCACTAAGAAAAACCATCAGATGTCTGAAAAAAATTGCATTATATATTATAGAAATATATATACATAACGCATACATCCTTTTCCATCAAGTTATGGGTCAAAATTTCGGACATTTTTTGGTGGAAACCGTAACTTGACTGAAAAGTTACATTGAATCTTTGATTGGAGAAAATATTCTAAAAGTTCCAAGAAGATTAGATTCAGATCACAGTTGGATCTGAACGTAAAATTCATTATTTAGAATTTCAGTTCGCTATACCACCAATTAAAAAAAAAACCACGGCCAACTAAGTCGTGTCGGATATGTATGAGAAATAAAAAATGCCACAGAACACTCTATTATTGTCCAGTGCGCTAAGAGAAGCTAGCTCTTTGCATGAAGAAAATATTTTTTTGTGAATAAATTCTGTTTTCTGACACGGTGGTTGATTTTTCATTCTTCTCCCAGAAGCCAGCTGTCCATCAGTTGCATATATTTGCTACGAATATACTCGTAGCTGTGCCTGAAAGGCAAGTCATACCAGTCCGAGTTAACTCGTAGTCGGCATCCTGGGCCAGATCGCCAAATACAAATTAACTTGTAGTTGGCATTCAACGTGTTAAGTAAATAGGAATATTGCAGACTGGAAAAATATGTATTCTCCTCCCCCAATATGTATATTTTCATCATCTTTTAGTATTAGTAATGGCAAATTATGCAAGAAATCAAGCTTATACAGCATCAGCCAAAAGGGGGGAAAAAATCCATTTCACCTATCCTATCCACTTCCACAACAAAGGATGGAAGCTTGTTTCAGTAGTCAACTATCTGTTGGGCTGAACAAAAACTTCTTTATTCCCCTCACCAATCTCGTTGCCCTTCTCTGCACCTGTTCCAGCAGCCCTCCATCCTTCCTAAAATGAAGCCACCTGACCTGTATGCAGTACTGAAGATGCGGCCTGATTGTTGCCTTATACAATGGGTTAATCGCCTTCTTTTGACTCCTGTATATCATTGACAAAATCCTGCGAGCTGTCCTGGCAGCCTGTCTACATTCTCAAAGAACTTCATATCTGACTGCAAAATTACATCCAGGTCCTTCCATTATGCACATCTGTCGATATTAACCTTCAATTGCATTTCTCAGCCCATCTGCCTAATTTTTCTAGATCTTGTTGCACCAGCATACCTTCATTAGTGTCATTAACCACCCTGTCAACCTTTATCTTCTTAGCCATTAAGCCCAATATACCTTCATCAGCATCATTAATAAATACAGAAAACAACAATGGGCCCAGCACCAAACACTCTGGGACTCAACCAATAACATTAATCTACGAAGAGCAGTGTCCATTGATAACCACTCTGTCTTTTCCCACTCAACCCTTTACCCTTAGCAGTAACTTGCCCTTACAGAGAAATTAAATCCCATTATCTTGAAACAAATTTTGATAGTTGCAGTTAATTTTAATTGTCTAATAGATAGTGCCAACTGTGGCAGCAATGAATGAGAGGTGGGCCAATCTTTTGTTTTTTTTTTTTTTTTCTTTTCACAGTTAATATTGGATTTTTAATATGAGGAACAGAAACCTTATAATAGGTTAAGATATGAATTTAATTCATTTTTTTTATAATTATAAAACATATCAACCCCTTACTGTTAGTCTTTGTTACTAGTTATAATATTAGTTATAAGACACTTACATTTTTACTGCTAATATTAAGTTAAATTGCAGAAGTCAAATGCAACATTATAGTAGACTCCCAATTAACTGAAACAAATACAGTCAGTACTTGTATAACATAGTAATTGTGTTCGTAGAAATCATCATGCAATGCAAAGTCTTGCAATATAAATAACAGGCCTTATGGGAAAAGTGTTGGTGTCACACAGATATAAGGAATGCAGAACTGGAATTTGGGGAGTACAATGTCTACAGAAAGGATAGACAGGATAGGAAGGAGGAGGGGTTATGCTATTAGTTAAGAAACACATAAAATTCAAGGAAGTGAAGCCAGTCGACATCGCTGGACAGTGCAGTGTCGAGTCAGTTTGGTGTAAGCATTGGGAGATCAAAATTGAGAGTAGGAGTGTGCTATAGGCTTAACGACTCTGATGAGTATAATAAGAAACTGTACAGAGAAATAGTGGGCCAGTAAATCAGAGAGTCTTATAATGGGGGATTTTAATTTCCCCGATATTGACTGGAATTTGGGGGCTGGTCACTCACACACTAGCAAGGCTTTTGTGGATTTATAGGATGATTGTTTTCTACATCAGCATGTTCGGGAGGCAACTAGAGGGAGTAATACTCTTGATTTGATTATCAGTAGTGATTCTTCATGCATTAAGAATCTGCAGATAAATGAACCACTAGGCGGCAGTGATCACAGTGTTCTGAAGTGGGAGTTACTCAAAGAGGTAACTACCATTAGGGGTAAAGGGAAGGGGTATTACTTTCGTGAAGGCGACTACAATGGACTGAGACAGTATTTAAATTCTATACAGTAGGATCAACTGATGATGTTACCAACAGGAAATTCAAAATGGGAAGCATTCAAAGAACTTATCTTGCAACTAGGCTTTACATACCAACTAAGAAATATTGTTCAAGGTTTAGGCCTAAATGGATGTCAGATGAACTAATGAGGCATATGGCAGAGAAGAAAAATGCATGGGATACATACAAATTAACACGTGACACAGAAGCCTATGATAGATACAAGTTGATCTGTAACCAAGTCACAAAGGAGGTTAGGCAGGCGAAGGCAGATTACGAGAGATCCTTGGCAAGGGATGTGAAGAAAAACAGCAAAGAGTTCTTTACTTATGTAAACTCTAGAAGGAAGGGGATGAATCAGATTGGTCCACTTGATATCGATGGGTCAACTGTTGATGACCCTGCTCAGGTAGCTAACAAACTAAATGAATATTTTGCATCGACATTCACACATGAGGAGTTATTCAGAGAGGGTAATGCCAGAGGTGTATTCAACTCTAGCAGTAAGCTAGAGAATCTTGTAATAACTGAGAGTAAAGTGGAGGAGAAATTGTTGAAGATAAACACAAGAAAGGCACCTGGGGTGGATGGGATCTATCCAGTTATATTAAAGGAGGCAGCAAAGGAAGTAAGCAAACCCTTAGCCATAATTATGAGAGGCTGGAGATGTGCAAATGTGACCCCAATTCACAAGGGAGGATCAAAGGCTGATACAAGTAATTATAGACCTGTGAGTTTAACTTCTGTTCCCGGAAAATTAATGGAGGCACCGGTTAAAGAAGCACTGCAGGATCATCTAGACAAGACTTCAGTTATAGCTCGGACACAGCATGGTTTTGTTAAGGGGAAGTCTTGCCTGACCAATTTGATTGGATACTATGATGCAGTCACAAAAGAACTGGATGCAGGGAATAACTTTGATATTATATACTTGGATCTTAGAAAGGCTTTTGATACTGTTGCACATGGAAGACTGCTGCACAAATTGGAGCAGTGTGGCATTGGAGGCAAATTGCTGCTATGGATAAAGGGGTGGTTGAGGGGGAGAAGACAGAGAGTGGTAATCTGCTCATCGTCGACTAATGTTATTAGTGGAGTCCCTCAGGGTTCAGTATTGGGTCCTTTATTGTTCTCTGTATTTATAAATGATATTGATGATGGTATATCAAGCTTAATGTCCAAGTTTGCAGACGATACGAAGGTTGGCAGGGTTGTCAAGAACACTACTGACACTATGCTGCTGCAACAGGATCTGGAAAGGTTGAGCAGATGGGCTGAGAGGTGGCAAATGAAGTTTAACATTGGCAAATGTAAAGTACTACATATGGGAAACAGCAACCCCAGAGCAACGTATCAACGCTGTGGTACTACACTGACAGTGGTAGAGAATGAAAGGGACCTGGGGGTGGTTGTGCAGGCAGATATGAAGTTCTCTGAGCAGTGCAGATGGGCTGCAAGAGTAGCTCATGGTGTATTGTCAATGATATATAGGAATTTTTCTAGCAGGGATAAGGAGGTGATTATTCCCTTGTATAAGGCAATGGTCAGGTCACACCTAGAGTACTGTATACAGGCCTGGAGGCCTCATTTCAAGAAGGATGTAGAGCTGCTAGAACGAGTACAGAGAAGAGCAACAAGATCAGTGAATGGAACAAAGGGGTGCTCTTACGAAGAAAGGCTTAAGTTTTGCGAATTACAGAGTCTGGAGACTAGGCATCAGTGAGGTGATCTGATAGAGGTGTATAAGGCTTTGAATGACTTGAGCATGCTCAATGCAGATGGAATTCTTCCTCTTGCTCAGAATAATCACCTGAGAGGGCATAAATTCAAATTGAGGAAAGACAGTTGTAGGATAGATGTGCGGAAATTTGCCTTTAGCCAGCGGGTGGTTGGTAGGTGGAACAGACTTCCATCCCTTGTCGTGGAAGTTGATAGCCTAAATAAGTTTAAGGCTCAGCTGGACAGGTATTTCGAACGAACAGAGGGGTGAAGTGGATGTGGTTATTTTATTTTTTTTTTTTTTTACTTTATTTTTTTTTTGACTGATGCTGCATAAGCTTGCTTTCTTGCATCAAATGCCTCTACTAAGGCTAATGCTAAAGTAGGGTTACGTGCCAACCACCCAAGATTGAACACACATTTGTAACTGAAATATTACCAAACGCAATAAATAGTCTTAATATGAAGTGGATGTGGTTATTTTATTTATTTTTTTTTTTACTTTATTTTTTTTTTGACTGATGCTGCATAAGCTTGCTTTCTTGCATCAAATGCCTCTACTAAGGCTAATGCTAAAGTAGGGTTACGTGCCAACCACCCAAGATTGAACACACATTTGTAACTGAAATATTACCAAACGCAATAAATAGTCTTAATAAAATTCGTATTTCATTACGATTTTTATGTAATAAAATAATGCTAATGCTTTTGCTTTTATCATAGGCAAACTGGTTCCTGATCCCTTCTTTGTTTGATCTTCTATCCAAACAGATAACAGATGTTTCATCTCTTCCAGTTCTTTGTGTCTTGATTTAATGTGTTTTGTTAAACTTTGAGTTGTTTCTGCTATAAAAGTTGCTTTTATTTTCTCTGCATTCTTTCTTATTGTTCACAGCAGTTAGGTTATGTTATTTCCTAATCTAACCTTAAAGGTTAAGTTGGGAAATAAAGTTTCCTAACTTCGTCTGGTCACATCAACATGTCAATCGATATATCGTTCTCAACTTCTACTGCCACTACCGATAACAAGAACCACATGTTTACCGAGAATTCAAGTAAAAACTGCAGTAGCGGCAAACCATTTCGCCGTTATTCTCGTGTTGGCTTTCATTATCTGAGCCACTTTTCTTTTTCTCTCTGAACCTGCGGTACAAAGAGAACAAAAATGAGGAGGCACGTTTGATACATGATAAGTGTTGCATTCAGCTTTTGTAATTCCGCAGTGTTCGACTGTCATTTCTTGTAAATGTAAAGCCGAATCATTCATAAGTGAATTCGGTTCATGTTATATGTGACATCATTCCTCTATTTATAAATCATGTGTAAAATAAAATTCGTGTAGTGAAAACACGTGTTATCACCACCCATGGGTTGACAAAATCCATGCAATCATGCCAACCCATAACTGGGTTGGCATGATTGCATGGATTTTATGTATTATATCTAGTGTATTAGTAGCAGTAGTAGTGGTGGAATGTGATGCAAGAAAGCAAGCTTATGCAGCATCAGCCAAATCGAAAAAAAAAATTTACAAAACAAATCCCTCTAAATGTTTGTCCAGTTCCTCCTTAAATTTATTTAACCTATCAACTTCCACAACAACAGATGGAAGTCTGTTCCAGCAATTAACAACCCACTGGCTTTCTACCTCTGTCTTTCCTTAATTTGAATTTATGCCACCTTAGGTATGTAATCTGAATGAGTGGAAGAATCCAATCAGAATTCAGCATGCTCAACCTGTTCAAGGCCTTATACACCTCAATCAGATCGCATAAATTCAGATTGAGGAAAGACAGATGTAAAGATGTGTGGAAGTTTGCCTTTAGCCAGCGGGCAGTTGGTTGGTGGAACAGACTTCCATCCCTTGTTGTGGAACTTGATAGCCTAAATAAATTTAAGGCTCAGCTGGACAAGTATTTCGAACGAATGGAGGGGTGAAATGGAAGTGTATTTTTTTTTTTTTTTTGGCTGATGCTGCATAAGCCTGCTTTCTTGCATCATATGCTTCTACTAATGCTAATGCTAAATGCAAAATACTGCACATGGGTAGAAGTAACTCCAGAGAAAAGAACCCACTGTGCCGTGTTACACTTAAGGTGGTAGAAAAATAAAAAGACCTGGGAGTAATTGTGCAGTCAGATATGAAGTTTTCTGAGCAATGCAGACAGTTTGCTAGGGCAGGTCATGGTGTTTTGTCAATGATATACAGGAATTTTGCTAACAGGGAAAAGGAGGTGATTGTCCCTCTGTATAAGGCAATGGTTAGACCACGCCTTGAGTACTGTGTACAGATCTGGAGGCCTCATTTTAGGAAGGATGTAGATTTGCTTGAGCATGTACAGAGAAAGGCAACAAGATTGGTGAGGGGAATGAAGGGATCCTGTTACCAAGAGCGGCTTAAGTTCTGCAAATTGCAGTGGCTGGTAACTAGGCACCTGCGAGGTAATCTGATTGAGGTGTATAAGGCCTTGAACAGATTGAGCAAGCTGAATTCCGATCATATTCTTCCACTCATTCAGATTACATACCTAAGGGGGCATAAATTCAAATTAAGTAAAGACAGAGGTAGAATAGATGTGCGGAAATTTGCCTTTAGGTGTGGGTGGTTAATTGCTGGAACACACTTCCATCTGTTGTTGTGGAAGTTGATAGGTTGAATAAATTTAAGGAGGAACTGGACAAACATTTAGAGGGATTTGTTTTGTAAATTTTTTTTTTTTTTATTTGGCTGATCCTGCATAAGCTCATATACTTGCCTTCTTGCATCACATGCCAACACTACTACTGCTACTAATACACTAGATATAATTCATAAAACCCACGGGTGGTGATAACACGTGTTTACACTACACGAATTTGATTTTTCACATGATTTATAAATAGGGGAATGATGTCACATATAACATGAACCGAATTCACTTATGAATGATTCGGCTTTGCATTTACAAGAAATGACAGTCGAATACTGCGGAATCACAACAGCTGAATGCAACACTTTTCATGTATCAAACGTGCCTCCTCATTTTTGTTCTCTTTGTACCGCAGGTTCAGAGAGGGAAAAAAAAGTGGCTCAGGTAATGAAAGCCAACACGAGAATAACGGCAAACTGGTTTGCCGGCGCCGCAGTTTCTACCTGAATTCTCGGTAAACATGTGGTGCTTGTTATCGGTAGCGGCAGTAGAAGTCGAGAACGATATATCGATTGACATGTTGGTGTGACCAGACGAAGTTAGAAAACCTTATTTCCTAACTTAACCTTTAAGTTAGATTAGGAAATAACATAACCTAACTGCTGTGAACAATTAGAAAGAATGCAGAGAAAATAAAAGCAACTTTTATAGCAGAAACAACTCAAAGTGTAACAAAAGACATTAAATCAAGACACAAAGAATTGGAAGAGATGAAACATCTGTTATCTGTTTGGATAGAAGATCAAACAAACAAGAGATCAGGAACCAGTTTGCTTATGATAAAAGCAAAAGCATTAGCATTATTTTATTACATAAAAATCGTAATGAAATACAAATTTTATTAAGACTATTTATTGCGTTTGGTAATATTTCAGTTACAAATGTGTGTTTAATCTTGGGTGGTTGGCACCTAATCCTACTTTTCCCATGAGCCCTGTTATTTATATTGCAAAATTTTGCATTGCATGAGGATTTCTAGGAACGCAATTACTGTGTTATACAAGTACTGACTGTATTTGTTTCAGTTAATTGGGAGTCTACTATAATATTGCATTTGACTTCTGCAATTTAACTTAATATTAGCAGTAAAAATGTGTCTTATAACTAATATTATAATTAGTAACAAAGACTAACAGTAAGGGGTTGATATGTTTGATAGTTTATAAAAAAAAATGAATTAAATTCATATCTTAACCTATTATAAGGTTTCTGTTCCCCATATTAAAAATCCAACTATTAACTGTGAAAAGAAAAAAAAAAAGAAAAAAAAGAAGATTGGCCCACCTCTCATTCATTGCTGCCACAGTTGGCACTATCTATTAGACAATTAAAATTAACTGCAACTATCAAAATTTGTTTCAAGATAATGGGATTTAATTTAATGGGATTTAATTTAATTCTCTGTAAGGGCAAGTTACTGCTAGGGGTAAAGGGTTGAGTGGGAAAAGACAGAGAGTGGTTATCAATGGACACTGCTCTTCGTAGATTAATGTTGTTAGTTGAGTCCCAGAGTGCTTGGTGCTGGGCCCATTGTTGTTTTCTATATTTATTAATGATGCTGATGAAGGTATATTGGGCTTAATGGCTAAGAAGATAAAGGTTGACAGGGTGGTTAATGACACTAATGAAGGTAAGCTCACCAGCTTACCTTCATTAATATTGACAGATGTGGAAAATGAAATGACCTGGAGGTAATTTTGCAGTCAGATATGAAGTTCTTTGAGAATTTAGACAGGCTGCCAGGACAGCTCACGGGATTTTGTCAATGATATACAGGAGTAAAAAGGTGATTAACCCATTGTATAAGGCAATGATCAGGCCACATCTTCAGTACTGCATACAGGTCGGGTGGCTTCATTTTAGAAAGGATGGAGGGCTGCTGGAACAGGTACAGAGAAGGGCAACGAGATTGGTGAGGGGAATCAAGAAGTTTTTGTTCAGCCCAACAGATAGTTGACTACTGAAACAAGCTTCCATCCATTGTTGTGGAAGTGGATAGGATAGGTGAAATGGGTTTTTTCCCCCTTTTGGCTGATGCTGTATAAGCTTGATTTCTTGCATCATTTGCCATTACTAATACTAAAAGATGATGAAAATATACAATTTTGCTACCAGGGAAAAGGAGGTGTATAAGGCAATGGTCAGACCACGCCTTGAGTACTGCGTACATTTGTCAAGGTTAAACTTCAGTTGCCACTTCTCAGCCCATCTTCCCAAATTTTCTAGATCCTGTTGCAGTAGCACACTGCCATTACTGTCATTAACAACCCTGCCAACCTTTGTATGATCTGCAAACTTCGACACTAAGCCTGATATACCTTCATCAATATCATTGATAAATATACAAACCACCAATGGATCCAACACTGAACCCTATGGGATTCCACTAATAACATTATGCCTTGTGCATTTATTTTCTTAGTTTATTTATTTATTTTTATTTTTTTTTTTGGCTGGTGCAGCAAAAGGTTTGGCCTTTCTTGCACCATATGACTAATACTAACTAGGACTGTTGTATTGTAAATAGTTGATTTCTTGTGTAATTGATTTTAGTTTCACTCTATCCACATTATAAAAGGGAAGCAAGAAAAAATTAATCAGAGATAATTACAGCATTTATTATTTATGCATTATGTAATGTACATGCTTATACAGCTTTAAAATAATTGCTTATGCTCTTCTGCTCGAATGTCAATTTTTTTTTTCACTGCAAGATTGTATTTTCTTCAAATATATAATCAGTTCACATTCAATTAGTAATTCAGTTAGTAATGACCCTTGTGAACAACTTGTAGATGTGGAATAACAAGCTAATTGGTCTATAATTTCCGATTTCTGATTTATCTCCTTTCTTATGCAGCAAAACTATGATCGCATTATTCCACTGCTTAGGTGTCACACCTTTTCGAATGCACTTTGTGAAAAAGCCTTTCCAGTTTTTGTGTTATGTCTCTTCCTCCCAATTTTAACAACTCTACAGTAACTTCATCTTCCTCCGGGGTGTTCTGATTCTTCATTTTCTTCAATGCATGTTTTACCTCATCAGGAAGGATATCGGGTATGTCGTATTTGTTACTAATTCGCGATCCAGCTTCCTCACTGCTGGCATCATTCTCTCGCTCCTTGTATAGTTCTCTATAGTAGTCTTCTGCTATATGAATTATGCCCTCTCTGCTGTTTATAAGTACACCATTGTTATTCTTCAGTTTCAGTATCATTTGTCTTTCTGTATTACTGCTCATGGCTGCTGATTTAAATCCTTTGTTTTCCCTTAATGATTGTTCTACTTTTCTTGTGTTAAATCTTCTTATGCCCTCTCTGAGTCTCTTTCTAATGGCTTTGCATAACTCAGTATACTCAGTTTTCTCCCTGTCAGTGTGTTACTTGCTCTTGATTTGTCGTCTTCGGTTCATCGTGACAAGTGTTTCTTGACTAACTTTTTATTCTTTGGATTTCTTTTTCTCTATAGGTTTCTTGGGCTTTATCACTTTCAGAAAGTTGTAATATTCTTCGTTGATATCTTGGTCCTGAGCAGTCTGCAGAAGCTCACACTTGTTCTTAAGTTCTAGTACATACTGCTTTTTCTCCTCTTCTGTTATCTCAAAGACCTTTGTATTATTTACTCGAGTCAATTTGTTCCGTTCCTTTCCTACATCTATATCAAGTGTACATCTTACCATTCTGTGATCACTTCCAACATTTACCTTATTTAGGACGGTAACATCATTCACAATATATCTCCTGTTAGTGAGGATGAAGTCGATTTCATTAGTTGTTAATCCATTTGGACTCTTCCATGTCCACTTTCTGTTCACCCTTTTCTTGAAAAAATTGTTCATTACTGGCAGTCCTTGAGATTCTGCGAATTCCACAAGTCTTTCACCTCTTTCATTTCTTTCACCAATTCCAAAATTTCCTATAGTTCCCCTTTCTGCACTGTTTTGTCTTTTTCCAACCTTAGCATTGAAGTCCCCCATAATAATAGTGTAGTGTGTTTTCTTCTCATCTAGAAGACTCTCAATTTTTGTGTACATTTCTTCAACCTCTTCATCATCATGGCTCGATGTTGGTGCATAAATCATTATAACCTTTTGCTTGTATCTCTTAGAAATCTTGAGTATTAGTCTTGACACCCTTGGTGATGTGCTTTTGAATTCCAAAATGTTGTTTTTAAAATATTTATGGACCAGAAAGCCAACTCCACCTTCACTCCTTTCACTGTTTCCATTGGTGTACAGATTTCCACTTGATAAACTTATAAGTGATTCATTTCTTCTTCTTGTTTCAGCCAAACCAATGATATTCCAATTCACATTTTCTAATTCCTTTTCGAGCTCTAATATCCTGTCTTCACTGATGAGTGATCTTACGTTATAACAGGCCAAGTTCAATTTCCGTGCATGGCAGCCTGGTCGTACCCAGAGATTCTTAGCACCCTCTGCTTCCACTCTGATCCTCTCGCTGCCGTAAGAGGGGGAATGAAAGCTGCTGGGGACTGAGGGCCATTTGTTTTGTCATGCTGGAGTGTTTGGTCTTTTCCTCTTCACGCTGACCAGGCGTCTTGAAGAGAACCACTCTACACGTTCGTTGCCACCTAAGTGACGTAACAGGGCTTACCATCAAGAAGATGTGCAGGAGTGGATTTTAGGGAGGCAGGCCAACTGGACTTCTCCTAAATCTTCTGTAATAGAGAGATATTGGATCCATCAGTGTTTTAGGCTGAGTTTCTGATAACACACAGGATACCTGTTCCCCTCTAAGCCCCTTTAATGAATAAGACTATTTAATACTAGTTCACAGCTGTACCTAACAGTACAGTGGTATGTATTTAATTTTTAAACCAATTTGATACCACACTGTTTATAGTGTGGTATGATTTGCAATGCCCATACTGGAGGCAGCTTTCAAACCCATGATGTTTATTTCTTAGGCAGAATGTTAACTTGTGTTTGCAGAATTTTTCCAAATTAACATGGGACCAATCTGACTGTTGGTTAACCTTTTGGCTTAATTTTAAAATACTATAGTTCTTTTTCAGTGATCATTTGTATTATTTTTTTTTCCTTTTTTTTTTTTTTTTTTGACAAAATGAAAATTTGGCACATATGTAAATTAATTTAATATAAACAGGAATGCTTTATTGTGCTCTTGCTTCAGCTGCCAGTATGACATTGTATAGTTCCATATTATGTTGATCCCCATTTTGAAATAACAGAATAAAATTTCAGTCTACTGTATATGTAAATTCTAGTTACCCTACAAATAATGAATTCTAACTGCTATTGAACTTCATTTAAAGAATAGATTAATTATTACAATATAAGCTAGTGTTTTTTTTTTATTTTTTTATTTTTTTATTTACTGAATTTCTAATTCTGCTTTCATTATTTCAAGAACGGATTCTACTTTTCTGCTTAATTATTTTAGGGTATCACTAAATTCATCTGCTCGAGCTGCCATACTCAAGCTGCGTTCCTGTGTAGCACAGTTTGGTTATCGTATGCGATCTTATAGTGGAAGCCTTCTTCAGCGTCATGGCACAGACTTTGAATCTGTGGTATCTCGCTTAACTTTATCAGATATGAACTGGGTTCTCTTCAGATGTGATACAGAAGAAAGAGAGACTGGAGTAGGGGGTATTTACTATGTTCCTGATTATGGTCATTTCATATATGCTGGATTGCAAGGTATGTAGTGTTCTCTCTCATAATGATCTGGATCATATACCTTTCTTATTTAGATATAGAATAAATTAACAATATGCTTATAATTGAAGAAAAAATAAGTTATAATAATTATAATTAAAAATTTTTATGGTAATTAAAAGGAGATTATGGATACATAATTATAATTAAATTAATTATGGATACATAGTTAATGAGAAAACTGACTTTAGTATTAGTGTAATAAATTTAAGGAAGAATTAGCAAATTATCAGAGGGGTGAACAGATGACGTGGGGTAATTTTTTTTTTTTTTTTTTTTGGCTGATGCACTACTGATACTAATAACTGCAGAATTTGCCATGTTGTATAAGGAAGGTAGAAGTTTTTGTTGTAATGGCCAAAAAAAAAATAGTAGATAAGAAATTCCAAATATGAGCTTACCTCCTCACATCCAGTCCACCTTCAAATTTCTTCAAACTGCCTCAACTGCCTGTGGAGGCAACATTTTTCCAGTAATGAACAAACTGATGGATAAAAGAAAATTCCCTACAATCTAACCTAAACCTCTTTTCCTATAATTTGAATTTATGACCTCTAGTTCTGGAATTCTTTATAACAGTGAGAATTCCACTTTCTGAATATTCATTTTACTAATCCCTCTATCATGTCACCTTTGAGGTGCCTGGTTGCCAAGCTCTGTAGCCCACATAATCGGAGTCTTTCCTCATACTGTCATCCTTCTGCCGATCTCACAACTCAGGTTGCCTTTCGTTGGACCCTTTTAAGAAGCTCAACATCTCTTTTCTGAAGAGGTCTCCATACTTGAACATATTATTCCAAATGTGGTCTTACAATTGCCTTATACACTGGAATTATGACCTCTCTATCTGTACAGTTTAACATTCAATAAATTGACAGGAAGCATGTGCTTTCTGGCTGCCTGCTTATACTGCTCAGGGAACTTCATATCTACCATATCATAACTCTCTGGTCCCTTTCTTCTACTGTTTTTCAACGGTATTCAACTAAAAGTGTAAAAGTTGTTTTTGGATTGCTATTCCCTGAGCGATTAAAATTAAAACACAGCTCTCACTTTTCTGACCATTTTTGAATCCTCTTCAAGTCATTCTGAAGGAGTGCTGCTTAGCACTGATCATTAACGACTCTCTCAACCTTTACATTGTCTGCAAAATTTCAACACAGCACCCTCTATCCCTTCGTCAATGTCATTAATTAAAATCAAAATCACCAGTGGTTCAAGAACTGAGCCTTTGGGAACCCCACTTGATGTTGCACCAATTTGAAGAATATCCATTAGCATAGCATTAGTAGAGACATATGATGCAAGAAATCAAGCTTATATAGCATCAGCCAAAAAAAAAAAAAACTTTCCATTTCATCCATCCACTCCAAATGCTTGTTTAGTTCTGCCTTAAACTTGTTTACATTGTCAACCTCCACTACGAACAGATGGAAGTTTCTTCCAAACAATCAACAACCCACTGGCTAAAGGCAAATTCCCACACATCTCTTCTAAAACTGTCTTTACTCAATTTGAATTTTCCCCTGAGGTGAGTAATCTGAGCAAGACAAAGAATCTCATGAGCATTCAGCTTGCTCAAACCATTCAAGGCCTTATACACTTAAATCAGATCGCCTAGCAGGTGCCTAGTCTCCAGATGCTGCAATTTGCAGAACGTATGCCTTTCTTGGTAACACCAACCCTTTGTTCCATTCACCAATCTCATTGCCCTTCTCTGTACTTGTTCCAGCAACACTACATCCTTCTTAAATGATGCTGATGCCTCCAGACCTTTATGCAGTACTCAAGTTGTGGCCTGACCATTGCCTTATACAAGTGGAGAATCACCTCTTTATCCCTTCTAGCAAAATTCCTGTATATCATTGACAAGACACCATGACCTACTTCTAGCAGCCTGTCTGAACTGTTCAGACAACTTCATATCTGACTGCACTATTACCCCCAGATCTTTTTCATTTTCCACTACCCTGAGTGTAGTACTGCTCAGTTGGTACATTACTCTGGGGTTACTGCTATCCATATGCAGTATTTACATTTGTCAATGTTAAACTTCTGTTGCCACCTCTTAGCCCATCTGCTCAACTTTTCTAGATCCTGCTCCAGTAGTGTACTGTCGTTAACAACTCTGCCAACCTTTGTAACATCTGCGAACTTGAACGTTAACCCTGATATATCTTCATCAATATCATTGATACATACAGAAAACAACGATGGGCCCAAAACTAAACCCTGGGGGACTTCACTAATAATTATTCCACGAAGATCAGTGTCTTGATTACTACTACTCTCTGCCTTCTACCACTGAACCATCCCTTTCTCCATAGCAGCAATTTGCTCTTAATGCCATACTGCTTCAATTTGTATAGTATTCTTCCAGGTGCAACAGTGTCAAACGTTTTACTAAAATCCAAGTATATGATATCAAAATTATTTTTTGCATCCAATTCCTCTGTGACCACATCATAGTATTGATTCAAATTATTCAGACAAGACTTTCCCATAACAAACTCGTTCTGCATCTGAACTAAGGCCTTGAATGGGTTGAGCACGATGAATTCTGATGGGATCCTTCCACTTGTTCAGATTACGAATCTAAGGAGGCATAAATTCAAATTAAGAAAACACAGATGTAGAATAGATGTGCGGCAATTTGCCTTTAGCCAGCGGGTGGTTAATTGCTGGAACAAACTTCCATCTGTCGTTGTCGAAGTTAACAGGTTAAATAAATTTAAGGAGGAACTGGACCGGCATTTGGAGGGAATGGTGTGATTTTTTTTCTGTTTTTTTGGCTGATGCTGCATAAGCTCAAACATTTGCTTTCTTGCATCACATGCCACTACTACTACTATAACTGCAGTCTTGTCTAAATGATCCTGCAGTGCTTCTTTAACTAGTGACTCCATTATTTTCCCTTGGAACAGAAATGAAATTAAGAGGCCTGTAATTATTCGCGTCACCCTTTGATCCATTCACCTTGGTGAATTTGGGACAAGTTTGCACATCTCCAGTCCATGGCGACCTCTGCTGAGTCCAAAGAAGCTGGCACATTATGGCCACAGATGCCGATGTGCCTAATAAATTCCCAAAGAAACAAACCAAGGAAGCTCTCATAATTATGGCTAAGGGTTTGCTTACTTCCTTTGCTGCCTCCTATAATATAACTGGATAGATCCCATCCACCCCCAGATGCCTTTCTTATGTTTAAGTTCAAGAGATTGACCTCCAATTTGTTCTCAGTTATTACAAAATCATTTAGCTCCTTTCTAGAGTTTGATAAGCTTCTGTCCTCCACTTCCCTACAGAATGCCTCTTGTGAATATAGATGCAAAATATTCAGTCAGTTTGTCAGCTACCTCAGCAGGATCATCAACAGTCAAACCATCGATATCAAGTGCATCAATCGGATTCACCCCCTTCCTTCTAGAGTTTCCAAAAATAAAGAAATTTCTGTTTGTTTTTCATAGCATTCTTTGCCAAAGATTTCTTGTAATCTGCCTTCGCCTGCCTAACCTCTTTGGTTTGACATGATTACACACCAGCTTATATCTACCATAGGATTCTGTGTCACTTGATAAATTATATGCATCCCATGCATTTTTCTTCTCTTCCACAAATCTCATTAGTTCATCTGACATAGGTGGGTATATGGGATGTGTTAGGGTAACTAGGAATAGGAGCAGGTATGCTTGCATGTATACCAATGCTAGAAGTATAGTAAATAAATTTGATGGATTTGAAGTGTTGGTCAAGACATCAAAGGCAGATATTGTTGGAATAGCAGAGACGTGGTGTCACACAGATATAAGGAATGCTGAACTGGAATTTGGGGAGTACAGTGTGTACAGACAGGATAGAAAGGGAGGAGGTGTTATGCTGTTAATTAAGAAAAACATAAAATCAAAAGAAGTGCATCCAGTTGATATAGATGAACAGTGCACTGTTGAGTCAGTTTGGTGTGACATAAGCACTGCGAAAGCAAAAATAAGAGTAGGAGTGTGTTATAGGCCTAATGACTCAAATGAGTACAATGAACAATTGTACAGAGAAATAGAGTGGGCTACTAAATCGGAATGTCTTATACTGGGGAATTTTAACTTCCCAGATATTGACTGGAACTTGTGGGTTGGACACTCACACACTAGTCAGACTTTTGTGGATTTATTGGATGATTGTTTTTCTGCAGCAGCATGTTCAAGAGGGAACCAGAGAAAGTAATACTCTTAATCTGGTTATCAGCAGTGATCATTCGTGTATTAAGAATTTGTAGATATAGGAACCACTAGGTGGCAATGATCACAGTGTACTGATGTGGGATTTACTTAAAGATTTAATTACCATCAGGGGTAAAGGAAAGGGTTTTTGCTTCCGTAAAGGTGAGTACAGTGGTCTCCATCAGTTTTTAAATTCTGTACAGTGGGATCAACTGACAATGTTACCAATAGTAAATTCTAAGTGGGAAGCATTCAAGGAATTAATCATGGAAACTACTAAAAGTTTCATACCTATTAAGAAATATTGTTCAAGGTTTAGGCCTAAATGGTTCTCAAATGAACTAATGAGACTCGTAACGAGAAGAAAAATGCATGGAATGGATATAAATTATCAAGCGACTCAGAAGCCTGTGGCACATATAAGCTAGTCTGTAATCAGGTCACAAAAGAGGTTAGGCAGGTGAAGGCAGATTATGAGAAATCCTTGGCAAAAGATGCTAAGAAAAACAGCAAGGATTTCTTTACTTAAATAAACTCTAAAAGGAACGGGATAAATCTGATTGATTCACTTGACATCGATGGTTCGACTGTTGATGATCCTGCTCAGAAAGCAAACAAACTGAATGAGTATTTTGCATCTATATTTATACATGAGGAATTATTAAGGTTTGAAAATGGCAGAAGGTTATCAAATGGTTTTCAAAGTGGAGGAGAAATTGTTGAAGTTTAACATAAGAAAAGCACCTGGGGTGGATTGGATCTATCCAGTTATATTAAATATAACTGGATAGATCCCTGCTAAGCAACTAAGCAAACCCTTAGCCATAATTATGAGAGCATCCTTGGACTCAGGAGAGGTTCACACAGACTGGAGATGTGCAAATATATCCCGAATTCACAAAGGGGGATCGAAGGGTGACACGAATAATTACAGACCAGTTAGTTTAATTTCTGTTCCGGGTAAAATAATGGAGTCACTGGTTAAAGATGCATTGCAGGATCATCTAGACAAGACTGCAGCAATAATTCAGACACACAGCATGGGTTTGTTAAGGGAAAGTCTTGTCTGACAAATTTGATAGGATATTATGATGTGGTTACAAAGGAACTGGATGCAAAAAATAATTTTGATATCATATATTTGGATTTCAGGAAAGCTTTTGACACTGTTGCGTATGGAAGACTATTGTACAAATTGGAGCAGAATGGTATTAAGGGTAAGTTGCTACAATGGATAAATGGATGGTTAAGTGGGAGAAGAGAGAGGGTGGTAATAAATGGGTGCTGCTCTTCGTGGACTAATGTTATTAGTGGAGTCCCACAGGGTTCGGTGTTGGGTCCACTGTTGTTTTGTATATTTATCAATGATATTGATGAAGGTATATCAGGCTTAATATCGAAGTTTGCAGATGATGCAAAGGTTGACAGGGTTGTTAATGACAGTAATGGCAGTGTGCTACTGCAACAGATCTAGATAATTTGGGCAGATGGGCTAAGAAGTGGCAACTGAAGTTTAACCTTGACAAATGCAAAGTACTGCATATGGGTAGAAGTAACCCCAGAGAAACGTAACAACTGTGTGGTACTACACTTAAGGTGATAGAAAACGAAAAAGACCTAGGAGTAATTGTGCAGTCAGATATGAAGTTTTCTGAGCAATGCAGACAGGCTGCCAGGGCAGGTCATGGCGTTTTGTCAATGATATATAGGAATTTTGCTAGCAGGGAGAAGGAGGTGATTGTCCCTCTGTATAAGGCAATGGTCAGGCCATGCCTTGAGTACTGCATACAGGTCTGGAGGCCTCATTTTAGGAAGGATGTAGATTTACTTGAGCATGTACAGAGAAGGGCAACAAGATTGGTGAGGGGAATGAAGGGATCCTCTAAGGATCCCTTCATTCCCCTCACCAATCAAGAGAGGCTTAAGTTCTGCAAATTGCAGTGGCTGGAGACTAGGCACCTGCGCGTTGATCTGATTGAGGTCTTATACACCTCAAAATAAGGCCTTGAATGGGTTGAGCTCGCTGAATTCTGATGGGATCCTTCCACTTGTTCAGATTACGAACCTAAGGGGGCATAAATTCAAATTAAGAAAGAACAGATGTAGAATACATGTGCGGAAATTTGCCTTTAGCCAGCAGGTGGTTAATTGCTGGAACAAACTTCCATCTGTCGGTGTGGAAGTTGATAGGTTGAATAAATTTAAGGAGGAACTGGACAGGAGGGAATGGAGTGATATTTTTTTTTTTTTAACTGATGCTGCTTAAGCTCATACACTTGCTTTCTTGCATCACATGCCACTACTACTACTGCTACATCCAGTTAGGCCAAAACCATGAACAATATTTCTTTTTTGTTACAGAAAACCTAGTAGCTATCAAGATTAATTCCTAGAATGCTTCCCATTTAGAATTTGCTGTTGGTAACATCATCAGCTGGTCCCACTGTATAGAATTTAAAAACTGTCTCAGACCATTGTATTTGCCTTTGCAAAAGCAAAAACCCTTCCCTTTACTCCTGAGGGTAGTTACATCTTTGTGTAAATCCCGCATCAGCACACTGTGATCACTGCCACCTAGTGGTTCCTTTATCTGCAGATTCTTAATGCACGAAGAATCACTGCTGATAATTAGATAAAGAGTATTACTCCCTCTTGTTTCCCCTCGAACATGCTGCTGCAGAAAACAATCATCCAATAAATCCACAAAAGTATTGCTAGTGTGCGAGTGACCAATTCACAAATTACGTCCATTCTGTAATCTATCTGAGAATCTTTTGAATAATAATCCCGACGTGTTCCAGTTTATACAGTAAACTTTCGTAAGGGACCAAGTCAAATGGTAAAATCCAAATAAACTATGTTGAAATTGTTCTCTCCATCCATCTCATGAGTAACTGTGTCATTTCCGTTAACAAGACATGTTGTCTGTCCAGAATGCTATTTCAGTCTAAAATTCCTGTATTTTACTCTTAATCATTCCAAGATTTTCCCTGCCATTGAATTCAGATTAACTGGTCTATATTTACCAACCTCTCTCTCTTAAAACTGCCTTTTCTTTATTGGTGATATGTTGGCACTTTTCTGATCCATAGGAATCTCTCCCAAGTCCAGTGATGCCCTCACAGTTAACCTTAATAGTTCAATACAATTTCTGGCCACTTCCCTCAAAATTACTGGATATATACCATTAACTCTAAGAGCTTTACTTGATGTTAGGCACAAAAATTTTTCTAATAAACAATCATCTGTAATTTTGAAATCACTAATTTCATGTGTATCAGACTCACTTGCACAGCCTCTCTTCAGCATGGAGGGTATTCCTTCAGTAAAGACTGATGCGAAGTATATATAATCAGATCATCAGAAAATCAGTTGAGCTACCTAAGACTTTCTCACACCCGGTACACAAGGGTCCAGTCTGATTCAATTTCTTCTTCTTTGTATTCATGTACATGACAAACTCCATGTCTGTATTCTTTGCTCTCTTAGCTGTGCTTTCTCATACTCAAACTTGGGGGTCCCTGACCTTACCTTTAGTATCAATGTCTTCTTCAGCTAAACAGTCTTCTTCATACCATTACAGATCAACTTTTAGCTGTTGTAGGCTTCAGTACTTTTTGTTCTCTGTAACTTCCCCGTTCTATCTTTTCCTGCTCTGTTAAAGTAGCCAGATTTGTATTTAACCATCTGAGCATCCACCTCCTTGGGCTATGTTTTCTTAATGGTATATATGCATTCATGATTTTTGTGATTATTGCTTTAAAAGTTTTCCATAATTCTAATGTATTTGCCCTCCCTTTGCAATCTTCCCAATTAATAGATGCCATTTGGTGCCTTAAACTGTTAATCCTTCTTCATCATCCAACTGACAACTGCGTGATCACTACCTGCCACTGGTTCCTGTAATGTAAGCACTGTGATATAATCTGATTCATGGATAATGATGAAGTCTAGAATATTCTTATTACAATTAGTATTTTCTCTAACATGCTGTTACAAATAATGATCATCTAGTTTATTAAAATGTTTGTTCTCCATGGTGAATTTCATAAGATAATAATAGGACATTCACATTTGCTCGCCCATTCCATCTGCATCTAGAGACTCTCATTATTATTATTTATTATTATTACTATTATTAGCCATATGGTGCAAGAAAGCCTAAGTTTATGCTGCACCAGCCAAAAAAAAAAAAAAAAAAAAATTGAATTACCCTGAGAGAGAGAAAGGAATCACCAAAGAAGAGAATGATGATGATATCCAGCTCAGGACCCTGGGTGTGCCAAGCTTATACTCACCAGATGTGAGCCCCTAGGGGTACTCTTTACAGTCTTCTGGTCTTTGGATTACTCTCACTTTCATTGTACCTTTGCTTCCAACAAGTTCACGCCACATAGATTCTATGCTGGTAACTGTAACTTCTGACTCAGCAAAAGCTCTTTTTACACTCAGGCTGCTTTTAATAAGAAGCATAACCCCATCATTGCTGTCTTCCCTGAATAAATTATACATACCATAGTGGTACTACTCATCCCCTATTTCTGGGTAGCATCACAATTCTGTTAGCCCTATTATGTCAGCATTATCCAACCCCATTTTCAGTGACCATGGCTGGAGCAGTTTATTTCCAAGTGTAATACTAGCTCTGTGCGAAATGTTGGCTGTCTGTACATTTTTTAAAGTGATAGCAAAGTGCACGTCACTTTGTTAGTAATGTACATGTACATCACTAGCAAAGTTTATCTGAATATTAAGCTGTTATATGTGATTATTAAGCTGTAGCTTGATATTCTTCCAATCTTCCTTACATTTTGAGGGTACAGCTCTAAAACGATGTTTGCAGGAGGGCCGCTAGTTAGTACACTCGAACAAACCTATTGGTAAACACCATGCCCCCCCCTTCCCCATCCTTTTCTTACTATTGAATACGCCATGAATTGTCAAACTAATACAGCAAACTTATCTGCAAAAAGATCCAAACCTCCCAAACACTTCCTCATTCATTTCACAAGTACACTGGAAAACTTTTAACATGAAAAAATATTCTGATCCCGACAAAATGCTATGTGATTTCATACATTTATTTTCTTTTAACCTGAAACAAAACTATTGACTAGGCACATCTGATAATAAACAATATGTAGATAGTACAAGGATGCCGCTTGCCGCACACCACCCTTATCATTTAAAACAAATGGGATTACTCGTCGATGGGCAAAACATTTCATTTACACTCTAGAAATGAGTGACACGTACTGTATAAAGTGGTGATTTCATGTTTATTAAAAAATCCATAAATTTATAACCCTCAACTGTGCAATGAAAAAATCAGGGTGTAAACAAGCACTATTTCGTTTAAAGTTAAAATGGAGTTGCTTAAAGCAATAGATGTAGGGGATTCTTCGAAAACAGACGTTTGTAAAAAGTTCGGAATCGCTAACTCTACGTTGTCGGCAATCATAAAGAATAGAGACCAACTTACTGCAATGTTTGAGGCGCCTCCGTAGCCAGGTGGGAAGGAGCAGCAGCAGCAGCAGCAGCAGTGCGTTGCACACGCTTCTTGATTAGACTGGTGTTCAAGTCCGTCACCACCAAATACGGAAGATGAGGAAAGGTCAGGGAATGACCACCACATATCCCGGGGCAATATGGCCTTAGTTGCTAATGCTCCTAAAAACCAAAATAACAATAACTGCAATGTTTGAATACAGTATGTTTGAGCCGGATAGGAAACAGACGAGAATGGCCAAACATGAAGATTTGGAGGCTACATTGCTTGTTTGGTTCAAACAAGCTAGGTCTCAGAATGCTCCAATATCGGGACCTCTATTAATGGAAAAAGTGATTGTGTTTGCAATTGAAATGGGGATTGAATTCACTGTCAATCCAGGCTGGTTGGAATGTTTCGAGAAAATAAACAGCATCAATTTTAAAAATGTTTGCAGTGAAGCAAATCAAGTTTCACCAAATATGACATTGGATTGCCTGCAGTCTACATTGCCCACAGTGCTTGAAGAATATAGTGCAAGAGATGTCTTTAACGCAGACAAAACAGGGCTGTTCTATCGCTGCTTACCCAATAAAACTTTATCATTTAAGGGACAGCAGTGTTCTGGCAGCAAAAAGTCCAAAGTGAGGATAACAGTAATGGTGGTTTGCAATTCGGACTGATCTGAAAAGCTGCCCTTATTCGTTAACAGAAAGAACATGAATCCGTGCTGTTTTAAAAATGTAAAAAAAAAAAAAAAAAAACCCGGTTGAGTACACAGCAAACAAGAAGGCGTGGATGACCGCAACAACATTTACTAATTGGCTTTTAAATTTAGATAAGCACTTTTTACACAAAATACATAAAGTTGCCATGATTGTTGATAATTGTCCAGCTTACTCTGAAGAGAGATTAAAAGCTATAAAGCTTATATTTTTGCCTCCAAACACTGAGCATTTTACAGCCTTGATCACAAGGCTGTAAAATGAAAATTTAAAGTTTTATTACCGAAAACAATTGCTAAGAAAATATTTGGCCATAATTGAAGCAAAAGAAGATTTCTCTATCAACTTATTGGATGCATTGCATATTTTGTACACTGCTTGGAATCTTGTAACACCAAAGACTGTCCAATTGTTTTCGTTATGCGGGATTTTTCAAAATTACGGATTTAATACCTACTCAAGAGTCTCAAGACAATAAGCTGAACCTACATTCAGTGAAATGTGTGGGTGTGTTTTATCTCTTTTAGAAAGTTCAGTATCTTTGGATGAATTTGTTACAGTTGATGATACTAATCATGTACATCGCTGATTTTAAGAGATAGTTATATTTTGGACGTCATACTTTTTCCTTGTCCTTGCAGAGATACATTTAATGATTGTAAATGCTGAACAATGTCTGTGAAAAATGCCATATCTATTAACCACTGGGCATCCTCAAGTTGAAGGAAAGATTTCCCTTTTTCTTTGACAAATTGTTTGATTGGCTCCATTAAGTGAAAGAACTTTGTTAGAACATTGCTTACTGAGAGCCACCTTACTAAAAGAATCACGATACGTCATATGGAAGCTGATCATTGTTTATTTCTTCCATGAAGGCTTTGAACTGTCCATGTGTTTTGGTGCTTGAACATATGAAGTTAATAATTTTCAGAACTACTTCCATAACACGTTCATATTTAAAATATTTAGCTTCTAGGTGTTCCCTATGAATAATGCAATGGACAGGGATAAAATAGCAAAAAAAAAAATCTGTCAGCAGTTAAAAGTCCCACAAGCCCTCTGTTGACACCTCTCATAGCCAGGGCATCATCAGTTGCAAAACTGACTTCTTCTTAATTGGTACAGAAGCTTTGCCAAGAGCAAGTCAAGAATTCGTTTTATGTATGGAGCTAGAGTCATAAAACTTGCATAACATTGCATCTAGATTATTTGTTATAAAACGAACAAATATGGCTAGTTGTGGTGTTTCTTCAATATCGTCCAAGGCCAGACTCAGTGCTGAGCAATTCTTGAAATCATGTTGCAAGTTAATTTATGATGTCAGCGCTGATTACAGAAATTTGTCTTTCCACTGGATGTCTGAAAAAAAGGGATTTGACTCAATCATTTTGTGCAGTTTTCAGAGTCTACAACTGAAATTACTCAAGCAGTATTTTTCTTAATGAACTCTCCTTCCGTGTAGCGGCACTTTACCTGAGTGATATTGAAGGACAAAATCGATCCAGCCTCTGTTGTTACATCTTGCTCTTTAATAAACATTGAAAACCTTGGTTTGACTATTAAAGTTTTCTTTTAAAGATAATATTTTAGTTCACCTTAACACAGAACCAGCAGGATATTGTTGGGTGAAAGAACTGTGATTCGTTTCTTAATGGCACTTAAGATTATTGGCCTTGAACTGTGACAGTATTACTTGACACAAAAGACACATTGGTTTACCGTTTCTCTCCACAAAAACAAACTCCTCTTTCCCCTCTGCCTTAAATCCCCTATTCTCATCTTCATATTTACGTTTTCCAGACAGCATAATAGTGGGCACCTCCGTATCCAGGTGGGCAGGAGCAGCAGTGCGTAGCACATGCTTCTTGATTAGGCTGGGGTTCGAGACCGTGACCACCAAATATGGAGGATGCAGAAAGGTCAGGGAATGACCACCGCATATCCCCGGAGCAATATGGCCTCAGTTGTTAATGCTGCTAAAAAAAAACCAAATAACAAAAATAACAAAATAACAGCATAATAGAGGATATCATGCGAAAGACAAGGACAATGATGACCAAGAGCCGCCAACACCACCCGAAGTGGATAGACTAACAGTAGCTCGGAGGGAGGAAGGGGCCTGATAGACCTGATAGAGAAACAAAAAAACAGGGATGGTTAACCTGAAGGATTACTTCGAGAAAAACAAAGCACTACTCCACCAGGCCATAAGGGAGATAGATAAGTGGTAAACCCCACTCAGCCTAAGCGAGGAGCCCACTCCCGCCCAGACGACACAAGAAACGAAGCTAGAAAGATAGGCAAAGAAGACACTCCATGGCAGACACTACAATAACCTCCATCAAGATCACATCGATAACATTGCTTCCAATGCATGGCTCACAAGCAGGACGCTCTTCCCCCCGAGACTGAAGGATTCATGCTGGCCATGCAAGACCAGATAATCAACACCAGAAACTATAGAAAATACATTACAAAGGAGCCCGGAATGTCAGATGACACATGTCTTCGATGCCACGTGGCCTCAGAAACAATCCAACACATCACCGCGGGGTGCAAGGTGATCACCCAGACTGAGTACACTCTTAGATACGACCAGTTAGCCAGGATAATACATCAGAAGCTAGCGAGGAAATACCAGTTGACCAAAGAAATTGTACCATAGTACAAGTACGAACCCCAGGCAGTACTAGAGACCCAACCCACAAGCTATACTGGGACCACAGTATAATAATGGATAAGACCATCCCGCACAACAGACCAGACATAACCCTTGTGAACAAGATGGAAAAGGCTACCTACCTGATTGACGTAGCAGTGCCCAACACTAGCAATGTCCAGAAAACCCATGAGGAAAAAATTAGGAAATGAACCTTAGACATGAGGTCAAGGAGGTGTGGCATATGCAAGAAGTAACAACCATCCCGATCATTGTGTTGACCACCGGTATGGTGCCAAAGACCCTACATAGCAGCCTAGCAGCAATAGGTCTCCTACAGGACACCTACAAGGAACTCCAGAAAGTCGCAATCCTGAATACCTGTAAGATAGTCAGAGAGTTCCTCGACCAACAGTAACACGCCAGACATTACACCCACCCTGTGTACTTGGTAGCAGTACCCGTCACGGAGTGGAATCCCCCAATCAGGGAGAAATAATATAAGAACAATAATAATAATAATAATAATAAGAAGATACAACTTTGCTAATGCACCTGTGAACATGCATTTTGGCCCTAGAGGGCACTCACAACAACAACCCTAGCTGACACCATTGTGTGCAACCAAACTAAGTTTCAGGATAAGGCACAATATGATGTCTTTTTTCCAGACAGCAAAGGTACTTTTGATAGTATAGATCATAAGAAAGTTGTTGAGATACCAAAAAAATTATTTTCTCATTGACACACCGGTAATCTCCTATCTACAATATAGCCTAAATCACATATAGCTTCTCCTCCACTGATACCAATGATATTTTCATCACAACCACAACAGGCATTCCTCAAGGAGGAATTACTTTCCAGTAATATATTTTCAGCATCTCTACAATCACTCCTGCAAGCAAATCCAAATATGATGGCAAGTGCCGATAATTTAAAGCTATATATTATTTCAAAAGCCTGTGATAATATTCTCAAAGTTAGTCATGATGCTAATTTACAGATGTATAGAATCATGAAGTATCTGAAAGAACTCAATCTTACTATCAATGCAAACAAATCTGCTTAAATGACTTATTCCTTATAGAAACAACAAAACTGCATAGAAATTAAAATTGCAGATTTCTCAATTCCAAATGTATATGTCCACAGAGACATAGGAGTGATTTTTGAAAAATCTTCCTTTTAATTCCCACTATTTGCATATAGCTCAGAAAATTCAAAAAATAAAATAGCTAATCAAACAGGAAACAGCAGCTATCCAAGATAAAAAATAAACAGTCATAAATCATGTTTAAAGATGATTCATGACTGTTCAAAGATGCATCTTTCCTATACTGTCATATGCTTCCAAAATCTGGTCTAGGGCTCCCCTCAAGTAACTGTCAACAAATTCCTTGCCTTAAGAGTATTGGTTTCCAAGATGGCTTGAAAGCAGTTTTTTGTCAACAATATCCAGGCAACAGCTTTATGGAAGCCTAAACATGAAGCAGCTACAACAGATCATCATTGAGTCTGGAGTCATACTTCTTGCAAAGTTGATAACTTTGCAAGAAGCATGACTGCAAGCAAGTCACCAAATAACAGCCAACATAATAACAACAGCTCCTAACATAGAAATTTTGAGAAACTAACAACAATTCAATCTAACCTCTCCAGACTCAAGAAAATGGTCAGAATGTTTCCCCTTCATCTCATAAATCTTCACAACATTGATTGCCAAAGATTTCTCAACTCTATCTGAAATCTACAGGAGTCAGATGAGAAGAAATGCAAACAGCAGCCTGACTTGGGCACTGACATAGCAATGCCCAACTCAAATACTAGCTGATCAAAAATTTCTTTGATCAGCTGATATGATCACACTGCATCCTGCAGTCATATGCTGGATAGTTTCTGGGACCATTTGTTACTCCAGGGTCCTTGGCGATGTATTTCCTTTCATTGATTACCTGATCTTGGATGGTGAGCACGAATCCTTCGGTCTCGGGGAAGAGCCTTCCATTCGTGAGCTAAGTATTGGAAACTATCTTATCTATTTTGTCTTGATGTCTGCTATGGAGTCTTCTTTGCCCATCTGTGTGGATGTGGTCCCCTTGTTGAGGCTGAGTGTTATGTGCCATTTTTCTTTCTTATGGCTTGGTAGATTGGTGCTGTGTTTTCTTGGAAGTAATCCTGTAGGATTACTTCCAAGAAAACACGGCCTACAGGATTACTTCCTTCCGCCTTCTTCTCTTGTTCAGTGAAAGTCAGTCCATCCCTTCCCTCTTTCTTTACAGGCTATGGTCAATCTCTCGATGGCTGACTTCAAGTGGTTTGGTGCTTCTTGGTCATCATTACCCTGGTCGATCACATAATCTCCTCCAGCTCGGTGTTGGTTCAATCCTTGATTCCGAAGGAGTTTGTTAGTACTGGGACTACCTAAGAATTTATGTCTGTGACCTGCCATTCAGCATTGATTTTAGCAGGCTTTTCATTCTCTGATGGTATTTTCCAGTAAGGTGCACTTTGATCTCCTTGTGTTCTAACTGGTGGGCATACATCATACCCAGATATTTGTATATATTTCCCTCTGTCATAGCTTCCTTCTCTTCACCAGTCTTCAGCTGGTAGTTCATCCAACTGGATGTCTTTGATTCAATCCATGGATCTTACATTTGTAAGATCCATGGATTGGCCAAATTGTCCTGATGTCAGTGATCTGGAGTAGCTGTTGGAGCTGGTGCTCAGTTGCAGCATAGGGTTTGATATCATCCATGTACATCAGGTGAGAGAGGGTATACAGGTTCTTCCTTCCTTTCTTTTAGAGTGTATCTATACTTGCTGATACTGAGTATGGCAGACAGTGGATTGAGTGCTAGACAGAATCATAGTGGGCTCAGAGCGTCTTCCTGGAATTTTCTGCTTCTTATGGGTATTGGTTTGGTTGTGATGTTTTAGACTTGATGGTGGTCCTCCATTTTGCCATGGTTGCTTCTAGGAAGTGGTTCAGTATTGGATTGACATTGTAGATCTTCATTGTCTCTATCAGCCAACTATGGGGCATGGAGTCGAAGGCCTTGCAGTAGTCAATGTAGGCCGTGTACAAGTTGCAGTGTTTGTTGTAGGCTTGCTCCATAACTGCAATTGACCCAGTGGTCAATTGCTCCTTGCATCCTCTGCTCATCTGCCTACATTCCTTCTGCTGATCCGCCATGATGTTCTGGCTCTCCGAGTGGTCTAATTTCTTCTTAGTTATGCAGCTGGTCGGGATCCTGTACAGTACATTGTTGGGAGACAGGTGGTTGGTCTGTACTTTTCTTGGTTTGTGGTGTTTTTGTCCTTGGCCTTCGGGTAGATGATTCCTTGAGTCAGAGACTCTGACTCAAGGAATCACCTACCTGAAGGCCAAGAACAAGTACACAGGATTGTGTTAAGGTGCATTATGATCTGGGTGAACTGCTCCACTGTGTGTGTGTGTGTGTGTGTGTGTGTGTGTGTGTGTGTGTGTGTGTGTGTGTGTGTGTGTGTGTGTGTGTGTGTGTGTGTGTGTGTGTGTGTGTGTGCGCACCTGTACTTCTTTCTTGTACCAGTAGTGGATGTTATCTATTCTTGGAGTTTGCCAGTTGTGAGACTTCCTGATTGGCTGTTGTACACCTTCACCTGAATCTCCCATTCTGTCATCTCTTGTATGTTCTTGATTTTCTTCCTTTCTAGGTCTATCCAGGGTGCAAGGCCATTACAGCTAACATCACTGCTCCACAGGTTCCTCCAGAACTCCTCAGGTACTTTCTAGTTGGGGGTGTCCATTGTCTTCCTTCTCCTCCTGTCCGATTTTCCTGTAGAAGTCTCTCTGTTTTTCATCAAATGTCTTGTTTTCTGCTGGGCACTCCCCCTGTAACAGCGAAGTCTCTTACTGAGTGCCAGGAGCTTCTGCTTGAGGGTATCAACATATTCTTCGATCCTCTGATTATAGCTCTTGTGTTTGCTGTGGATGCTGTCTTTCTTGAGGATGGCCTTCACTTTTCTCATCAGTTTCTTACTTCTGTTTCCCCATTGGTACTGGATCAGTTGGCCTGTCTTCACTTTATCTCTTCTGTCTTCTGCTGTAGCTTTCTTGGTTCCCAGTAGGGGTCTCTAATATGACCTGGGATTCATACTTGTAATACAGTACACTTTCTTTGATTATTATTATTAATGGCAAATGATACAAGAAAGCTTTTTGGCTCTTCAGCCAAAAAAAAAAAAAAAAACCCTCCCTATTTCATCTATCCATCCCTCCAGAAGTTTCTCTAGTTCTTCTTTCAATTTATTTAAGCTATCCACTTCAGATGAAAGTTTATTCCGGTGATCAACCACCTGCTGGCTAAAGGCAAACTTCCAGGCATCTAATCTACAACCATCCTTCCTTAATTTGAATTTATAACCCCCCCCATTTGCGTAGTCTGAGCAAGTGGAAGAATCCCATTAGTATTGAGCTTGCTCAACCCATTCATAGCCTTAAACACCTCAATCAGATCATATCACGTGCCTAGTTGGCAAATGCTGCAAGCAGAACTGAAACCTTTCTTGGTAAGAGCACCCCCTTGTTCCTCCTCACCAATCTTGTTGCCCTTCTCTCTACCTGCCCAGCAACTCTAAATTCTCCCTAAAATGTGGTCTCCAGACCTGTATTCAGTACTCGAGATGTGGCCTGACCACATTGGAATGACCACAACTGTTCTGCAGCACAATATTAGTTTCATAAGCAAATATAGTTTATTACTATATTTGCAACTTATGTCACACTATATTACTATAGTGTGACATAAGCACTGCGAAAGCAAAAATAAGAGTAGGAGTGTGTTATAGGCCTAATGACTCGAATGAGTACAATGAACAATTGTACAGAGAAATAGAGTGGGTCAGTAAATCAGAATGTCTTATAATGGGGGATTTTAACTTCCCAGATATTGACTGGAACTTGTGGGTTGGACACTCACACACTAGTCAGACTTTTGTGGATTTATTGGATGATTGTTTTCTGCAGCAGCATGTTCGAGAGGCAACCAGAGAAAGTAATACTCTTGATCTGGTTATCAGCAGTGATCATTCGTGTATTAAGAATTTGCAGATAAAGGAACCACTAGGTGGCAGTGATCACAGTGTGCTGAAGTGGGATTTACTCAAAGAGGTAACTACCGTCAGGGGTAAAGGAAAGGGTTTTTGCTTCCGTAAAGGGGAGTACAGTGGTCTCAGACAGTTTTTAAATTCTGTACAGTGGGATCAACTGACGATGTTACAAACAGTAAATTCTAAGTGGGAAGCATTCAAGGAATTAATCGTGGAAGCTACTAGACTTTTCATACCGATGAAGAAATATTGTTCAAGGTTTAGGCCTAAATGGTTATCAAATGAACTAATGAGACTCGTGTCAGAGAAGAAAAATGCATGGGATGCATATAAATTATCAGGCAACGCAGAAGCCTGTAGCAGATATAAGCTAGTCTGTAATCAGGTCACAAAGGAGGTTCGGCAGGCAAAGGCGGATTACGAGAAATCTTTGGCAAAAGATGCTAAGAAAAACAGCAAGGATTTCTTTACTTATATAAACTCTAAAAGGAAGGGAATGAATATGATTGGTCCACTTGACATCGATGGTTCGACTGTTGATGATCCTGCTCAGAAAGCAAACAAACTGAATGAGTATTTTGCATCTACATTCACACATGAGGAATTATTACAGTTTGAAAATGGAAGAAGGTTATCAAATTGTAGCAGTGTGGTTAATGATTTTGTAATAACTGAGAGCAAAGTGGAGGAGAAATTGTTGAAGTTAAATATAAGAAAGGCACCTGGGGTGGATGGGATCTATCCAGTTATATTAAAGGAGACGGCAAAGCAACTAAGCAAACCCTTAGCCATAATTATGAGAGCATCCTTGGATTCAGGGAGGTTCCCACGGACTGCAGATGTGCAAATGTATCCCCAATTCACAAAGGAGGTTCGAAGGGTGACACGAGTAATTACAGACCAGTTAGTTTAACTTCTGTTCCGGGTAAAATAATGGAGTCACTGGTTAAAGATGCATTGCAGGATCATCTAGACAAGACTGCAGCAATAATTCAGACACAGCATGGGTTTGTTAAGGGAAAGTCTTGTCTGACAAATTTGATTGGTTATTATGATGTGGTCACAAAGGAACTGGATGCAAAAAATAATTTTGATATCATATACTTGGATTTCAGGAAAGCTTTTGACACTGTTGCGTATGGAAGACTACTGTACAAATTGGAGCAGAATGGTATTAAGGGTAAGTTGCTACAATGGATAAAAGGATGGTTAAGTGGGAGAAGACAGAGGGTGGTAATCAATGGGTGCTGCTCTTCGTGGACTAATGTTATTAGTGGAGTCCCACAGGGTTCGGTGTTGGGTCCACTGTTGTTTTGTATATTTATCAATGATATTGATGAAGGTATATCAGGCTTAATGTCGAAGTTTGCAGATGACACGAAGGTTGGCAGGGTTGTTAATGACAGTAATGGCAGTGTGCTACTGCAACAGGATCTAGATAATTTGGGCAGATGGGCTAAGAAGTGGCAACTGAAGTTTAACCTTGACAAATGCAAAGTACTGCATATGGGTAGAAGTAACCCCAGAGAAACGTACCAACTGTGTGGTACTACACTTAAGGTGGTAGAAAACGAAAAAGACCTGGGAGTAATTGTGCAGTCAGATATGAAGTTTTCTGAGCAATGTAGACAGGCTGCTAGGGCAGGTCATGGGGTTTTGTCAATGATATATAGGAATTTTGCTAGCAGGGAAAAGGAGGTGATTGTTCCTCTGTATAAGGCAATGGTCAGGCCACGCCTTGAGTACTGCGTACAGGTCTGGAGGCCTCATTTTAGGAAGGATGTAGATTTGCTTGAGCGTGTACAGAGAAGAGCAACACGATTGGTGAGGGGAATGAAGGGATCCTCTTACCAAGAGAGGCTTAAGTTCTGCAAATTGCAGTGGCTGGAGACTAGGCACCTGCGCGGTGATCTGATTGAGGTCTATAAGGCCTTGAATGGGTTGAGCACGCTGAATTCTGATGGGATCCTCCCACTTGTTCAGAATACGAACCTACGGGGACATAAGTTCAAATTAAGAAAGGACAGATGTAGAATAGATGTGCGGAAATTTGCCTTTAGCCAGCGGGTGGTTAATTGCTGGAACAAACTTCCATCTGTCGTTGTGGAAGTTGATAGGTTAAATAAATTTAAGGAGGAACTGGACAGGCATTTGGAGGGTATGGTGTGATTTTTTTTTTTTTTTTTTTTTGGCTGATGCTGCATAAGCTCCTACACTTGCTTTCTTGCATCAAGTGCCACTACTACTACTACTACTTACTGATATTCCCTTTTTTAAATGCACAACAATGCGCTATTGGGTGATCAATTTGAATTTAGTAAAAAAAGGTAGTTGAAGCAGGGACCTTCCTGAGGAAAAGCTTTCTCAAACTGTTTCCTGCTTCGATTCTCGCACATCAAACTAGATTTGATGTGCAAGGATCTAGATTTGAGTTGGAAGCAGGACAGTTTTAGGATCTACTGGTGAGTTACGAATTACAGGAACTCTCCAACTTACGCAAATTCGACTTTACAAGATTTTGGTGGCTGGTGAAAACTGAAAAAAATATGGAAACAGTATTTTGCATCTGTAGAAGAGATAAATGAAGGTATTGTGCAAATATCTGAATGTGAACCCAATAACACTTTTTTTTTTTTTTTTTGTAATTCTTCCCAAGTCCTTGTAAGTTGAAAATTTCGTTAAATTACTGAGCTATTTATCTCTCTAAAAGGTCATTTTTATAATGGAAATTGCACTACACTTTCATCGTTATCATATGTTCCGTTATGAGAGTCAATTTTGAACGCATCAATTTAGAAAAAAATCATAATTGATTTTTTTTCTAAAGCATATTTCTTGGAGGTCAGGACTATAAAACAATAAAAACAATTTGCACTTTCCTGTTTATTGGGCTTTTCTGTTAGCGCATCTAATTATAAATGAATAGTAAACTCGATCTTATTGCATTTGCGATAATACCGATAACTGCAGTTGTGCAAGTTTTTACGTTATTATGGTGAAATGAGTTCCCCCTTCTTTGAAATCTTCAATCATATAAAAAACAAATTATCAGAATCTTCTCTTCATTCCTATTTACTTATTACAATGGTGAAGGGAAAGGGACCAATGGAAGGTGCAAGTGCTGGCAGTGCTAGGAAACGAAACAAAATTGATTTAGAAATGAAGATGATTAATTGAGAATTACGAAGCAGGACAAAGTTTGTCATCTATTGCACGGAATTAGATCTTGCTGCTTCAACAGTGAATACTATTTTAAAGGACAGCATGCATATAAAAGAACATGTCAAAGGATCAACGCACTTAAAATCAACAGTGATCACAAAACAGCGTTCAGGTGCTATATCGAAGATGAAACAGCTGTTAATAATATGGATGGAAAATCAGATTCAGAAGCGAGTGTCCCTGAGTCCAATAGCCATTCAAGAAAAAGCAAGAAGTATTTATGAAGATATTAAAGATAAGTATGGCGAACCCCAAGCCAAGTTCATGGCAAGCAATGGGTGGTTTAATAGGTTCAAGCATCGTGCTGGTTTCCACAACGCTAAAGTATGCGATGAAGTTGCCAGTGCCGATTCTACAGCTGCAGAGAAATTTTGTGATATTTTGGAAAAAATTATTGATGAAGGTAGCTATTCAATGCAGGAAATTTTTAACGTTGACGAGACTGCTCTGTATTGGAAAAAAATGACGGGACGAACATAGATTGCTAAAGAGGAAAAGACAATGCCAGGTTTCAAGGCTTAAAAAGATAGGGCCACGCTCTTGCTTGGGGCTAATGCAGCGTGAGATTACAGATTAAAACCACTGCTTGTTGTACCATTCTGGAAATCCTCGTGCATTTAAAGGCATCAGTAAAGTCACCCACCCATGCATTTTCGATCGAACTAGAGAGCATGGATAACAATATCTCTCTTTGAGGATTGGTTTAAGTGGCGCTTCATTCCCGAGGTCGAAAAATATTGTAAAGACAACAATGTTCCTTTAAAAATTTTGCTTCTATTAGATAATGCTCCTGGACATCCTACGCATCAAGATGATTTCAATTCAAATGTGAGAGTCATATTTCTACCGCCAAACACAGCTTTACTCATCCAACCTATGGATCAGGGTGTTATTTCAAATTTAATAGCATACTATTTACGCACAACATTTGCTCAGGCATTGTCTGCAGTAGCTGATGAGAAAAATTTTACGTTAAGAGATTTTGGAAAGCTTACAATATTTACCACGTCATCTTAAACATTAATAAGGCCTGTGTGGAAATTACCAAAAGTTGTTTAAATGGCGCATGGAAGAAAATATGCCCATGGCACGTAAAAAGCTTCGAAAGATTTAAAATAGACGAATCATATGAAGAGGTTACAGATAAGATTGTAAAGGTTGCAGAGCTACTTCAGTTGTAGGTTGATGCCAAAGACATGGAGGATTTAATAGAGGAAGAAGAGTATGAATTATCTAATGAAGAACTTATTGACTTTCAGGCAGCGATAGTGAAAGAAGAAAATGCTGACAAAGCTCAAGATGAACCAAATGAGGAGCCGAGATGCTTTATCAGCACACAGAGAGAGAGAGAGAGAGAGAGAGAGAGAGAGAGAGAGAGAGAGAGAGAGATGGCAATGGCATTTCATGAAATTGCATAGACAATGGCAAGGTTTGAAAAGATGGAGCCTGACAGCGAATGAGTCTTAAAATTAACAGAGGGGTGAAAGATATGCTTACTTGCTACAAAGAAATCTACGTTGAAAAGAAAAAAGCCACCGTCATCCAATGAAAAAAGCTCCAGTCATCCAATAATCTGTTCTTTCAGGTTGAGCAACCAACCCCTTCTAAATCTCCACAGCTCTCAACCTTCTCAGCGGTGTACTTATCAACTGAAGATGTCGATTCTGGCAACAACGCTTGAGAGGTAAAACTTACTGACATTATGCCTGTCTCCTCTCTTTTTTTTGTAATTTCATAATTTTTAAATTTTTTAAATTGCACTCTTTTGTAATTTTTCTATGCATGAGATAAAAAATTGATTAAATGCAATAAATAATTCTATTTACATGTTCATCGAACATTTCTTTTTTGATTCAATCAATTCAGCGAGCACAATCACGAGTGCTGCACAAGCATGGGGCAAATTCCGGCTTACATAAAATCCGACTTACGTAGAATTCTGTGGAACACAACCCTTACGTAAGTTGGGGAGTTGCTGTATAATCTTTAATCCGTGCAATAACTACCCCTCTTCAGCCAGACCTTTGTATCCTGGCCTGCTCGTGCAAAAAATAAAAACATTTTTTGTATTGCCAGATTGCTGTCCAAGTAACATGCCTATCACTCTAAATACTATGATTTTTTTTTTTTTTAGTGTTTCTCACCAACCATTGAAGTAAAAAACGAAAGACGAAAAATCCAAATTCTTAAAATTTTAATATTTACAATAAATTTATTTACAAACAAAACAAAATACCATATTACTGATGATAATTTTAAAATAAGACAACTGTGATATACAGTAAATATACAAGATGATAATACAAATACCGAATTTAAAATACAATAAAATATACTAGGTTAAAAGCGCTAAAATACTAACTGAAGCTTTCAAAGGCTTCTGCCTTCTTTCTCAACAGTGTACTTCTATTCTGCGGTGCATCATTAAATACCAGCAGGTTCACGGTGCGTCTCACGTAAACGTATACTATTCCCGTCGGAACTGGAAGTGGCTCAGGAGCGTTTCAGGCAAAAACGTTCATCCCCTCCAAGGATTACCGCCTCAAAGAGGGGATGAATGCATGTGCCCCTATCCCTAAGCTGTCATCACTGATCGGGCGCATAGATTTTGGGACCGCAAGTGGCTCGAGAGCTTACGAATTAGTTCTATTGAGAATAATATAAATAGAGATAGGGACACACGCATTCATCCCCTCTTTGAGGCAGTAATCCTTGGAGGGGATGAACGTTTTTGCCTGAAACGCTCCCGAGCCACTTCCGGTTCCGACGGGAATAGTATACGTTTACATGAGACGCATCGCGAACCTGCTGGTATTTAATGATGCACCGCAGAATAGAAGTACACTGTTGAGAAAGAAGGCAGAAGCCTTTGAAAGCTTCAGTTAGTATTTTAGCGCTTTTAACCTAGTATATTTTATTGTATTTTAAATTCGGTATTTGTATTATCACCTTGTATATTTACTGTATATCACAGTTGTCTTATTTTAAAATTATCATCAGTAATATGGTATTTTGTTTTGTTTGTAAATAAATTTATTGTAAATATTAAAATTTTAAGAATTTGGTTTTTTCGTCTTTCGTTTTTTACTTCAATGGTTGGTGAGAAACACTAAAAAAAAAATCATAGTATGAATATACCCAACCCCAGAGGCCTATTTGAACTATCACTCTAAAGTCAGCATAGACCAACTAACCATGTCCTTTATAATATATTTGTCAACAACTTCAAGTTCTCATGTTTCTTTCAAATGCACAGAGTGAGTTACTGGAATCGACCCATATTTATTTCCATTGTGGAGCAACACACCTTTGAGACTCCTGGCACCTCCGTAGCCAGGTGGGAAGGAGCAGCAGTGCATAGCACATGCTTTCTTGATTAGACCGGGGTTCAAGCCTGTCACCACCAAATACGGAGGATGTGGAAAGGTCAGGGAATGACCACTGCATATTCCCGGAGCAATATGGCCTTAGTTGCTAGTGCTCCTAAAAACCAAATAACAACCATTGAGACTCCTCTCTGATGAGTCAGTAAAAAGTCTCCACTGTGTAGTATTGTAACTAATTTCTAAATAGTTCATTAAGTCATTTATATTACTGCACAAAACCATAGAAATATCCTCAGAAAAGTAGGGGACTAGTTTTCATTCTCTGTGTCTATACCATGAGAAAAACATTCCATATGCTAGAAGATTTTTTGACTTAGGTCTAGAACCAAGGAGTTCTGCAGATTCCTTTGGTGAATTTAAATCTGTTTACCAATGATCTTACATGATGATTCAGTGATCTTACCAGCTCATTCAGTTCATGGTGTGAAAATAGTTGAGGGCTGGACTCAATGGCTCTATGCTACACGCATAGAGAAACTGAATGAAACTGAAGATGAAACTTCAGTTTCATCTTCAGAAGCTTCACTTTCAATCCTCTCTATTGCTACATTCTCCAGTATAAGTGGAGGGCATGGAATCAGCCGGTTATCTCCATGTGGGACTGGTCTGAGGATAAATGGAATATTAAGATACACAATGCCCTTCTTACTCTTTGCATTGTATCCTACATTAAATAAGCAAAGTAATAGTCATCACAGTGGTTTGTATGCTCCCAGTAAATCATGGGAATTGCAAATAGCATAGCCTTCTTTTTAACATTTTTCCACAATCTGCTTCAACGCAGGTTCGGCCTACTTCATATGGAACCCGTTGTTTATCTTGGTCACCAGGTTTCACTCCAAAATAAGCACAATACGTATTTTTTATAAATTCTGTAATATCTTGTCTTTGCGTGAGGACTAAATAAATTTCACAAATATAATAAAATAAGCTTAGTTTGTTCAAACATGTGCTTGAAGACATTTTACTCACTTTTCAGCACAGGTTTGACACGATAATTTTCAGCACAGGTTTGACCTCAAAAATAAATTGAGCTTGTGCTGATTAACACTGCTACATGGAGCTCTCAAGGTCAAGAAACAAATGACTGAACGCAGTGTTGCCAACAAGCGAAGATATAGTATACAAATTCCGAGCATTTACTCCTAACTTAATATATTCAATAATACAACCCATGATATCAACTTAAATAATTTGTGAAAAAAAACTGTACGTGATGGAAAAAAATAATAACATATCTGAAATCTGCATAAAAAAATTCAGTTCTGAACAGCTATTAATTTAAAAACATCAAAAACCGTGCAGAGTAGTGTAATTTTTAAGCAATAAAGAAAGTTCCTCTTAGCGACTCTTAAAAACGTTGCTTGTTCAGCTTGTCAAGCCATGCCAAATTTCATTAAAATCAGGTAAAGAGAAATCCTGCAATTATTATTTCTTTCTCTGATATAGCTTATATGGAAAAAAAAAATTCATGGATTAAACAGTTTTAGTGTTTAGGAATTAGGTTAGAAAGTCTGTAGGCTTTGTGAAGATGTATATGTGTTTTTTGTGTTCCCAGTCATAATGGGCAGTGAGTCTTGTGTAAGGACTTTTTTTTTAATTCTTTTTGCCTAGCAAAGGGAGCAGGTATTTTTATTTTATTTATTTATTTTTTTTTTTTTCTTTTTTGTAATATTTCTTGGTTGACTTTATTTTTTCCCTATGGCCCACAGATATTTTTGCTTGGCAATATATACATTTCAACATTATTTGCAGTACTTTTGTGAGGATGAAGAGGAAAGGCTTTTCTTCATAGCAGTCAGGGTCAAGACCTTTAGCTCACCTAGACATGGAGTGGCAACATAGCTTGTTTGGTGGCTAAAACTAAAGCACATGGAAAGCAGTTATGAGAGTCAAGGTTGGCATTGACTACAAGAAGCTGCCCATAATGTCTTAATGATAGGCAAACAGTGATTATCACAAATGTCAATGAGAAAAATAAAATTGCTTATCTTTTTAGGATGATTTCCAGCCAATTTGATAGAAATAAAGGGAAAAGCTTTTATGATATCTGAGAATAATTCCGAATGTGTTTTTGCAAAAAATTCCTTAGAAACATGGAGTTCAAAAAGACCTTGACTTAACATGACCAACTTAGTTCACCTGTGACTTCTTGATTGATGGATTCTTAGAATAATGTGTCCTAAATTTACATTTTATGTGTATATTGCGCACTTGGTTACCTTAAACCAAAACATGCACATACAGACATGTTTTGTTTTTTTACACACCCATCAAATTACCATTTTAATTTTTAATATTGCAGACTCAAGGTGCTGCAACTGAAACATGCCAGGTAGATTGTACCTGAAGGATTCAGATACAAAGCACAGTATTTGATTTTCTTTTGAACTAAAAAATTTAAAAAGTTGCAGTTTTAAATGCATTTGAGTACTTTTGAATGACACTGTACAATTTTAATAATCAGAGGAATACTCTAGGCAGTCTATTTAATTTTAAATTTACAGTTATCCTCATTTTCTAGCCAAGCTCTCTCAGCCTTCTTTGTTAAAACTGTTTGTATAGCTAGCACTCAATTAGTGACGCCCTAAATATTCAAGTTTCCTAAAGAATATATGATTACTTTGTGTAATCCCCCTTGTATATTTTACCAAACCATATACTTTTCATTGGTTTTAATGCATAGTATTTCTAACATGTATTTCACTTATTCAATTTTCATGTGTTCCTTATTCAGTTTTCCCATATCTGAAGGAGTCTTATAGAGCTGAGATGGAATGTGTAAGCTGGAATGGGGTATCCCTCTGATCATTGAAATTCTGCAAGGGAGGATTAAAACATTCTGGAACTGAATTTCTAAAAATATGTGAACATCAAATAAGAAAAAAACTTTTAATTTTATGTTGTAATCTAGAATGTCTAGAATTTATTACAATAAGTAGCATTTTGGTTGCATAAGTGCAAAAGTTTATTTATCTGTTATTAATGGTAAGTAATATATCACTGTTGTTTAGAACATTGCTTTTTTTTGGAGCAAAGATATATAAAATTTTGCTTTTTGTTAAAGAACACAGTGAAAAAATTTTATCAAAAGACACATTATTTGAATTGTACAATTGGGAGACCTAGCACATCACTAATTGACAAACATTACTTGTTGACATGCAAGGTCTCCCACAACTTGCATCAACCTCAGTGATATGGTATCCATCTTCATTCTATGATGACAAACTTATGTCCCATGCTAGAAGCATCAGTTTGAGTTTACCATCAAATGAGAATTGAGGAGGATACCGTCTCTCAAATCGTAATATGCAGTGTCAGATTTATCAGTCTGGGACCCTAGTGCACATATATTTAGTGGCTCTTTTCTAATGTTTGCTTTGGAGTTATATTGTAAATACACAGACTTCAGAGAATTTTAATATAAAACAAATAAGGGATAGAAATAAATAGATGTAAATGCAGTAAAAGGAAAGAACTTTACTTTTTGCAGTAATTTTGTTGACCTGGGGGCCCCCAATGAGCTGCACTACCAAGCCATTATATCTTATTAAACATGAAAATATTATATTATGCAAAACTTTTTTGTTCCCAAGTTTTTAACAGCAGATGAGATGGAAACAAGAGCTGAACTTGCAAAAGAACTTGTTGAAATTTGTGATCATTATCCAGAATTTCTGAAAGCATTGAGTGACAGGAAATCGAATATGGAGTTAGCTGTACAACCTAGGTTAGACAGAATGTCAGTCCTCTGAATGGCAGTCTCCCCATGTCTCCTATGGAGAAGGGGAAAAAAAAAAAAAAAAATTGACAGGTTGGATGGTGGAGTGATCTCAGAATTATTTTTTTACTATAAAGGCTAATTCATTTATACCAGGAGTTATATTGGTAATACAGACTGAATGCTTAAAAAGGCCTTGAGAGAGGCAGAAAGAAGAGATATGATGTGAGCAAGGAAAAATTGCAAATCACACCAGGACAGCGTTGTTCCTTATTTATCTGACCTTGATATATATAATTTTTATCCCAAACTAAAGAACTTCCAGCTGCATTTGATGCTGTTCAGATTTCTGCGCTCCAGCTGCTCAAATACCACTAATGCTGCATTAGTGGAGAGAAGGCAGCGGAGAATATGCACCAGCCTCCTTTTTACTGCTATTGTCTCCCTATTTATAAGCCAGAAACCAGATATACTGTAATTTTCTGATGACTTAATCCTGATCCCACCCAAACAAATGCAGACTCCACTGATCATAGAGGATTAACAATGTGCTCCTCTCATTAACAAGCTATCTCAAACAATTTGGCTTCAATATTAACACAGCCAAGTGTGGGTTCACGCTCTACTTACTGAAAAAAGAACCCACAATCGTTTCGCCTATGCTCAGTGGAGCTATAATCCCTGCTGTCTTTTATCACTCAGATTGAGATTTTTTTTATCACTCAGTTGAGATTTAACCATTACGTTGACAAACTCATCGGCTATGAATCACACCTGAAGTGGACATCGAAACAGCATTTATATTAGATCTCAGACACTATCATAACAGCAAAATATGTGAAGACCCTTGTGTACTCCCCACTACCGTATGGAACTGAGATCTGAGAATTAGCAGAGTACTGGCTCCTCAAATGGGCAACTCACAAACGCTGAATATCTCCCCAAGTCTTCACCACTGCAGAAGGCATGGAAATCCCCATGCTGCCCACTCTTGATGTCGATCTTGATAACAAAAAAATCAGAAATTACTCTGCTTTAGTTGCCCATGTTATGCGACAAGACTTGGGTCCGAACAAGCGTATACTTACCTTGTACTATAAAACAACATTTATAACAGCAATATCCTATGCAGCTGCAATTTGGTACCACAAAACAACAATGGCAATCAACAGAAGAACCTTGGATTCAATACAGTAAACACAATCTTACTCACTGTGACTCGGTGCCTGCAGCACCGCTAGTACACCGGCTCTCCAACCTTGGCAGGCGCTCTCCCTTGAAATTGGAGATTGTACAGTGCGGTCTTTTATATTACCTGTCTCGGTCACATTCCTAGGATTCACCATTGAACCAGCAAACGATAAGAGAAGAGAAAAAACCCAACTTAACAGCTCACCTACAAAAAGAATGGCAAAACAGGGTGGACCACCACCACTAAGGGCGAGATCACCCAAAGATTCTTACCCTATGTAGACAAAGTTTTCGCGAAATTGCCACCATGGTTCCAAATGGGACGGAACACCACCTTTTTCTTAACAGGCCATGGCCCTTCCAACGAAAAACTTGCAACCCTTGGTATTCTGGAGTGTCCTCTCTGCGTGTGCATGGAGCCCGAGAGTTGGCGGCATGTTATGCATGAGTGCTAGCTATACAATGATCTGTGTAGATTGTTAATCACTAGAGTTAGATTTATTCCCCAAGACCAGGAACACCATCTTCTGGCTACAGATGAAGACGGGCACAAATTGCAGCAGGAAATAGACTGAGAAGAAACTGATAGTCGCCCCTATTTTAAAAAAGGCTACAATAGACCTCTACACTAAATAAAAACCCCAAGAAACTGACCCTAACTGGAACTACCTCAGGCAGCACAAGACAAAGAGTAGAATGAACCCAGCAAAATGCTGTACCCTGGTTTCCAAACTCAGACTGGACTCAACCCAAACCTGATGCCACCTAGGTATAAGAAGAGCTTTTGGACCACCCCCGACAGACCACCTGCTGGTGCTTCCTGACCACACCTTAGTGGATGTTTGGCAATCTATCCATGCGCTAGCATGGACTCTTTCTCTCCCCCACTTTTATCTGATGGAGATATCTCCATTGAATCCTGGGGATGCCTTCCCTTTCATCTCCATATTTCTGCCTTTCCCCTCCCTACTTCAGTCAACCCCATACACTATCTGAATGTGCATGCTTTTTTTTTTTAAATACATAGGTTCTTGCCCCTAAAATCTTGGATAGGAGGCAGTGCCTTCCAGAGTACCATTGTAATCCTTCTACTGCCTGACCTGCTTCCATGTGGCTAAGGATGGGCAACAGGAGTTCCCACCAGAAGCCCAATGGCTAAATGGTCAGATGAACAACAGAACATGATACTAAACAACACTAGCATACATTTTACACATTTTGAAACTTCTGACCTTCATACTGTGACACACAAACAGTACACGATTAGACAGTGAACACTTTTATCCTTTTTTTTTATCTCATTGATGAGAGGTGACTTGTAATTACATCTTATGGGATATCTGTAACTGTACGATTTGTCCTGCCCCTCTTAGAGCAAACTCAACGTTTTGTTCTCTTCGCTCTCTCACCTTCACCTATCAGATCACTTTGTACCCTACCAGATGCTCAAACTTGTCCAGAATATCATTACTGACCTTATGAAAATTGCAATCAACAACTGGATCTCAGGTGCATATATCTCATGCCCCTGCCCTTCAGCAATTCATCATAGATGGCTGTGCACTGCCTTTCACCTACACCATGACCTCCTGATCCCAAGCAGGAACCAGTGATTCCCTGATAGATGACATCACCATCATGTGACAATGCGGTACAAGCCACCCCATCATCTGCACAAATAATCTCATCCTTAGATTTCCCCAGTGAGGAGAATTGATGGCCAAACCATTGTGTACTGCATAATACCACTCTGTTCATCATTACAGTTAGCATGGCTTTCAACTACCATTAAAACTGCCCCATAAATAGATAATCATTACAGAGACTGAACCATTAAGTCTTAGTATCAAATACTGTTTATCTTTCGCTCTCTCGTGAACTGTGTGGATAATTACATGTATTCCCATCTGTATCTGTGTAGTCATTTTATTTATTTATCCTTCTCTCACTACTACACGATTAGACAGTGTATAAACTATATATATATAATCAAACAAAACAAATCTAAGCAAACCCTTAGCCATAATTATGACAGCATCCTTGGACTCGTGGGAAGTCCCCCACACACACTGGAGATGTGCAAATGCATCCGCAATTCACAAAGAGTAACATGAGTAATTACAGACCTGTTGGTTTAACTTCTGTTCTGGGGAAAATAATAGAGTCACTGGTTAAAGAATCATTGTAGGATCATCTAGACAAGACTGCAGTAATATTTCAGACATAGCATGGGTTTGTTAAGAGAAAGTCTTGTCTGACAAATTTGGTTGGATACTATGATGTGGTTACAAAGGAACTGGATGCAAAAAATAATTTTGATATCATATACTTGAATTTCAGGAAGGCTTTTGATACTGTTGTGCATGGAAGACTACTGTACAAATTGGAGCAATATTGTATTAAGGGCAAGTTGCTACAATGGATAAAAGGGTAGTTGAGTGGGAGAAGACAGAGATTGGTAATCAATGGATGCTGCTCTTCGTGGACTAATGTTATTAGTGGAGTTCCCCAGGGTTCGGTGGTGTTAGGCCCACTGTTGTTTTGTATATTTATCAATGATATTGACGAAGATATATCAGGCTTAATGTCAAAGTATGCGTATGATATAAAGGTTGGCAGAGTTGTTAATCAGTAATTGCAGTGTGCAAATGCAACAGGAACTAGCATTAGCATTAGTAGAGGCATATGATGCAAGAAAGCAAGCTTATTCAGCATTAGCCAAAAGAAAAAAAAAAACAAACCACTCCCATTTCACCCCTCCGTTCGTTCGAAATACCTGTCCAGTTGAGCCTTAAATTTGTTTAGGCTATCAACTTCAACAACAAGTGATGGAAGTCGGTTCCACCAACCAACCACCCGCTGGTCAAAGGCAAATTTCCGCACATCTATCTGACATCCGTCCTTCCTTAATTTGAATTTATGCCCTCTGAGGTGATTATTCTGAGCAAGAGGAAGAATCCCATCTGCATTGAGCATGCTCAAGTCATTCAAAGCCTTATACACCTCTATCAGATCACCTCACCAATGCCTAGTCTCCAGACTCTGTAATTTGCAAAACTTAAGCCTTTTTTCGTAAGAGCAACCCTTTGTTCCATTCACTAATCTTGTTGCCCTTCTCTGTACTCATTCCAGCAGCTCTACATCCTTCTTGAAATGAGGCCTCCAGACCTGTATACAGTACTCGAGGTGGGGCCTGACCCAATGCCTTATACAAGGGAATAATTACATCCCTATCCCTGCTAGAAAAATTCCTGTATATCATTGACAAGACACCATGAGCTACTCTTACAGCTCGTCTGCACTGCTCAGAGAACTTCATATCTGCCTGCATAATTACCCCAAGGTCCTTTTCATTCTCCACCACTGTCAGTGTAGTACTGCAGAGTTGATACGTTGCTCTGTGGTTACTGTTTCCCATATGTAGTACTTTACATTTGTCAATGTTAAACTTCATTTGCCACCTCTCAGCCCATCTGTTCAACCTTTCCAGATCCTGTTGCAGCAGCATAGCGTCAGTAGTGTCCTTAACAACCCTGTCAACCTTTGTATCATCTGCAAACTTGGACATTAAGCTTAATATACCATCATCAATATCATTCATAAACACCGTAAACAACAACGGACCCAACACTGAACCCTGAGGAACTCCACTAATAACATTAGTCCACGTTGAGCAGTGTCCATTGATTACCACTCTCTGTCTTCTGCCACTCAACCCATCCCCTTATCCATAGCAGCAATTTGCCTCCAATGCCACACTGCTCCAATTTGTGCAGCAGTCTTCCATGTGAAACAGTATCAAAAGCCTTTCTAAGATCCAAATATATAATATCAAAGTTATTCCCTGCATCCAGTTCTTTTTTGACTACATCATAGTTTCCAATCAAATTGGTCAGGCAAGACCTGCCCTTAACAAAACCATGCTGCGTCTGAGCTATAACTGAATTCTTGTCTAGATGATCCTGCAGTGCTTCTTTAACCAGTGCCTCCATTAATTTACCTGGAACAGAAGTTAAACTAATAGGTCTATAATTACTTGTGTCAGCCTTTGATCCTCCTTTGTGAATTGGGGTTACATTTGCACATCTCCAGTCTATGGGTACCTCCCCTGAGTCCAAAGAAGCTCTCCTAGTTATGGCTAGGGGTTTGCTTACTTCCTTTGCTGCCTCCTTTAATATAACTGGATAGATCCCATCCACCCCAGGTGCCTTTTTTATGTTTATCCTCAACAATCTCTCCTCCACTTTCCTCTCAGTTATTACAAAATCATCTAGCTCACTGCAATGTTTACTTTACCTACATCATTCTCCTTCCTGAATAACTCCTCATGCATGAATGTAGATGCAAAATACTCGTTTAGATTGTTAGCCACCTGAGCAGGATCCTCAACTGTTGAACCATCAATATCCAGTGGACCAATCTGATTCATCCCTTTCCTTCTTGAGTTTAAATAGGTAAAGAACTCTTTTCTGTTTTTCTTTGCATCCTTTGCCAAGGATTTTTCGTAGTCTGCCTTTGCCTGCCTAATCTCCTTTGTGACTTGGTTACAGACCAACTTATATCTATCATAGGCTTCCATGTCACCCATTAATTTCCATGTATTCCATGCATTTTTCTTCTCTGCCACATGTCTCATTAATTCATCTGACAACCATTTAGGCCTAAACCCTGAACAATATTTCTTAGTTGGTATGTAAAGCCTGGTAGCTTCCAAGATTAGTTCCTTGAATGCTTCCCATTTTGAGTTTGCTGTTGGTAACATCATCAGTTGGTCCCACTGTATAGAATTTAAATACTGTCTCAGACCATCATAGTCGCCTTTACGAAAACAAAAACCCTTCCCTTTACCTCTGATGGTACTTACCTCCTTGAGTAAATCCCACTTCAACACACTGTGATCACTGCCACCTAGTGGTTCATTTATCTGCAGATTCTTAATGCATGAAGAATCACTACTGATAATCAGATCAAGAGTATTGCTCCCTCTTGTTGCCGCACGAACATGCTGATGTAGAAAACAATCATCCAATAAATCCACAAAAGCCTTGCTAGTGTGTGAGTGACCAACCCACAAATTCCAGTCAATATCTGGGAAATTAAAATCCCCCATTATAAGACTCTCTGATTTACTGGCCCACTCTATTTCCCTGTACAATATCTTATTATACTCATCAGAGTCATTAGGCCTATAGCACACTCCTACTCTCAATTTTGATTTCCCTATGCTTATGTCACACCAAACTGACTCAACACTGCACTGTCCAGCGATGTCGACTGGCTTCACTTCCTTGGATTTTATGTGTTTCTTAACTAATAGCATAACCTCTCCTCCCCTCCTGTCCTGTCTGTCCTTTCTATACACATTGTATTCCCCAAATTCCAGTTCCGCATTCCTTATATCTGTGTGACACCACGTCTCTGATATCCCAACAATATCTGCCTTTGATGTTTTGAGCAATACCTCAAATTCATCAAATTTATTTACCAAACTCCTAGCATTGGTGTACACGCAGGTATACATGCACCTGTTTCTATTCCTAGCTACCCTAACACAACCCATGTGTTTACTTGTACCGCAATGACTCCCAGCAGTCTCTGAAATATCCTGCATCTTGTTTTTCAGGCTTCTGCTCATTTCAATAGAAGCAGTGCAAGAATCACTTCCACCTCTGCCAGTGGCTACTGTTAATTTATTAGTCCTTGTATCCCCCCCAACAAGCAGTTTTCCGACCTTCCTGACATTGCCTCGAAAACTAGAAAAGTTGGGCAAACGGGCCGAAAAGTGGTAACTGAATCTTAACATTGACAAATACAAAGTACAGCATATGGGTATAAGTAACCGCAGAGAAATGTACCAACTGTGTGGTTACTACACTTAGGGTGGTAGAAAATGAAAAAGACCTGGTAGTAATCGTGCAGTTAGATATGAAGTTTTTTGAGCAGTGCAGATAGCCTACCAGAGCAGGTCATGGAGTATTGTCAACTATATACAGCAGTTTCTCTCTCTTTTTTTTTAATTATCGCCCCCTAAAGGACTTTTTTTAGACAATTTTTTTTTCCTAATCGCCCCCCATGAAATTTTAAACAAGAAAATACTTTATACTTACCCTTTTTATTCAGTGGGATCCCTGAGCCTGATTCTTCTTAGCTAAAAGTCCAATGTTCAGTATGATGTTAGTAAACTTAATTATAATATATATCAATTCTGTTTCTTTCCTTTGTTAATATTTTATTTACTGAACTAAAACCACTTTCAATCATATAATACGTTGGAAAACAAAGTACTTTGGTCTTTCAGACCACATCGTTGGATAAAGAAGTTTAGTTGTTTTTGATCCCCACAACTCAGCCATTCCACCTTTTTCGAATTTATATTTGCATTCTTTGTTACATTTTAATTCAATGAGGCTTCACTTTAAAAGAAAATAAGTCTGAAAATCTATTTTTCATTTCACCTTTTAAACACAAATTATTTGAATAATTCTTAAAGTCATTCTCGGTATGAGATTCATTAATTTCGGTTAACTCTTGCATACTATGAAATTTTCTCGTTAAATTGCTTTCAATTATTTCCAGTTTTTCAGTGAAGGCTTTTAATACACATTTGTAGTCTATCACCGAAATTAATTTCCCTTCAAGTTGAAGTGAGACTTCATTAAGTTTTTGAAAAATCCAGTCCATATAGTATATGTTGTTTTTGTGTTTGCTGATTTCCTTCGCTAAATCTGTCTTCCCTTCACTTTCTAAAAACTAATTATCATATCAAAATCGTTTACAATTCTTGTTAGACAGTTTCCTTTACAAAGCCATCTGATTACCTGTGTAAAAGAAGCCTTGCATACAGTTCTTCATTATCAACACAAAATTTTCTGAATAGGTCACATAGCATATCGTATTTGCTGTGGGACTTTATTTTATTGACGGTTTTAATAACTATACTGAAAGATTGATAGAGAACTGGACCAATATTTTTTGTAACCAGTTGATGTCAGTGCACAATGCAGTGTATTGCAAGAACTTCGCTACATACTTCCTTTAGGTGGACTATAAACCTTTGTCTTCCAACCATGGAGGTAGAACCCATCAGTGGCACAGATACCAAATTTTACAATGGTACTTGGTTTTCATCAGACCATGTTTTTACAGCAGCAAAAATGGATGTTCCAGTACAGTCAGTATCTGTAGATATTAAAAACAACATCTCTTCTTGCAATTTACAATCATCCTCGAAATAACAAACGTATGCCATTAGAACGGCATTATTCTCAGTAACTGTGGATTCATCAATCTGATTAGAAAATTTTCTTGTTTTTAGTTTCAATTAGCTCTTCTTCAGCATTAACTGACTTCTCACCGATTCATCTTCAGTTTGAATCATTGCTCAGCGGCAATGCTTTGAAAATACTGGCAGGATTTTGATGCATTACTGTTGAAATTGCAATCTCTAATGTGAGTTGTATAACAGACTCAGCAACTGTATGAGCACTACCAGTGTTTGCAATGAATTCTGCAATTTTATAAGACCCAGTCATTCCATCATCATTTGTTTGTGCATTCTTCTTAAATAAGGAAGTAACAGTGTTACATTGCTCAAAATTCTGTTTTAAAATATTCGATATGTTTACCAACTTTATGAGGGTGTTTCCTTTTTAAGTGATCTAAAAGTCTTGATCGTTTCATAGCCTCATTTGAAAAAAAAAATTACACATAAGACACATTGGCTGTATTTAATTAAATGGTCTTTCAGTAAAACCATAAGCTAGATATTCATCCAGATACTATCGATACTTTTTCTTTTCAGCAATTCACGTGATTGATGATGGGTTAACTCCTCTACGACAGATGGAGGTGTGTTCCAACTATAAAGCACCTAAAGGCAAATTTCCACACATCTATTATTCTACAATTGTCTTTCCTCAGTTTTAATTTCTCTCCTCATGTGAGTAATCTGAGCAAAACGAAGAATCCCATCAGCATTGGTTGTTTGCTCAAACCATTCAAGGCCTTATGCATCTCAATTAGATCATCTTGCAGGTGCCTAGTCTCCAGAGGCTGCAATTTGCAGAACTTAAGTCTTTTGTGATAACAGCAACCCTTTGTTCCACTCACCAATCTCATTGCCCTTTTCTATACTCATTCCATTAGCTCTACATCCTTCCTAAAATGAGGCCTCCAGACCTGTACACAGTACTCAAGTTGTGGTCTGGCCATTACCTTATATAAGGGAACAATCACCTCCTTATCCCTGCTAGCAAAATTCTTTTATATCATTGACAAGACACCATGACATACTCTTGCAGCCGGCGCCTCCGTAGCCAGGTGGGAAGGAGCAGCAGTGCGCAGCACACGCTTCTTGATTAGACCGGGGTTCGAGCCCGTCACCACCAAATACGGAGGATGCGGAAAGGTCAGGGAATGGCCACTGCATATTCATGGAGCAATATGGCCTTAGTTGATAATGCCCCTAAAAACCAAATAACAACTCTTGCAGCTTGTCTGCGCTGCTCAGAAAACTTCATATCTGACTGCACAATTACCCCCAGGTCCTTTTCATTCTCAACTATCCTGAGTGGTGTAGTGCCACCCAGTTGGTATGTTTCTCTGGGGTTGCTGCTACCCATATGCAGTACTTTACATTTGTCAATGTTAAACTTCAGTTGCCACTTCTCAGCCCATCTGCTCAACATTTCTAGATCCTGTTGCAGTAGTGTACTGTCATTAACAACCCTGCCAACCTTCTTATCATCCTCAAACTTAGACATTAACCCTAATATACCTTCATCAATATCATTGATAAATACAGAAAGCAACAATGGGCCCATCGCCGAACCCTGGAGGACTCCACTAATAACATTAGTCCACGAAGAGCAGTATTCATTGATTATCATTCTCTGTCTTCTCCCACTCGACCATCCTTTTTTTCCATTGTAGCAGTTTGCCCTTAATGCCAAACTGCTCCAATTTGTACAGCAGTTTTCCATGTGCAACAGTATCAAGTGAACAACTTCCACAAGGAAACAATAAATCAATACTAATTGTTGCTTAGAAAATAGAAATAATAGACTGAAACATTTCCTCATCCCATCCATGCCTCATATATTGACCACTGAAACAAAAGAATAAATAAATAAACCAGGCTCACCTCGCCACCGCCGCCAAGGTCACTGATATTGAAATGGCACAAGCGCCAAGGATTGCAGAGATTTACCTCCGAAAGCACTTAGGCATTTAATGCCTATGAAAAGCAAAGGTGGTTGAATTTAATCATGCCCACTATCTTCCTTTTATCAAAATTTCTCATTAGCTCATAATATAATAAACAGTACCTATATGTTAAAAATCAGTTGTCTCGGGGGAAAGGAAAACCCAATGAGAGAAATATTAAGGAATAAGACGTTATTAGTTGGGTTGAACCTTGGAGGGCCACAAACCATTGTAATACCCATGATTTTTTTTGCCCCCATTGAGAACCACTGGTATACAGGAATTTTGTTGGAGGTGCCTCCGTAGCCAGGTGGGAAGGAGCAGCAGTGCATAGCACACACTTCTTGATTAGACCAGGGTTCGAGCCCGTCATCACCAAATACGGAGGATGCGGAACGTCAGGGAATGATTACTGCATATCCCCGGAGCAATATGGCCTTAGTTGCTAATGCTCCTAAAAATCAAATAACAAACAAACAGGAATTTTGCTAGTAAGGAAAAGGAGGTAATTATCCCTTTGTATAAGGCAGTGGTCAGGCCACACCTTGTGTGCTGCACACAGGTATGGCAGCTTCATTTCAGGATGGATGGATGGATGTAGAGTTGCTTGAGCGAGTACAGAGAATGGGAACAAAATTTTTGAGGTAACGGAGGGAGTCCCCTTACCAAGAAAGGTTTAAGATTTGAAAATTGCAGCATCTGGAAACTATGTACCTGCTAGGTGATCTGACTGAGGTGTATAAGGCCTTAAATGGGCTGAGCAGGTTGAATTCTGATGGGATTCTTCCCATTGCTCAGATTATGAACCTGAGGGGACATAAATTCAGATTGAGGAAATACAGCTATAGAATACATATGTGGAAATTTGCCCATTGCTCAGATTATGAACCTGAGGGGACATAAATTCAAATTGAGGAAATACAGCTATAGAATACATATGTGAAATTTGCCTTTAGCCAATGGGGGTTTGATTGCTATAACAAACTTCCATCTGTTGTTGTGGAAGTTAATAGCTTAAATATATTCAAGGAGGAACTGGACAAACTTTTAGAGGGAATGGATGTGTGAAATGGGGTTTTTTGGCTGATGCTACTGAAGCTTGCTTTCTTGCTTCACATGCCTCTACTACTACTAATCTATAATTGTACCTACTATTTTTACCTTGTGCCTGTATTTTTTTTTTTATTTTTTTATTTACAATCAATAAATAGGTTCTCTCTATAATTGTTTATTATGGTGAAATTAATTCAATCTCAATATAATAAATTATAATGGACCTGTTATTTTGTAAACCCCTGGCCTTACTGGCTGTGAAAGGCTTTTGGAACACCACTCAAGTTGTCTAAGTTTAAATCTGAATGTTAGCAATAAAGGTAGTCTGTCTCTTGCCATCTCTCACTCTCTCTCAGCTGATTAAAAGAACAATGATTTCTTGTGAAGCAGAAGTTATGGCAGCTGTGACAAATTAATCAAGGATTTCAGTTATATATTATAACCAGCAACAAAAATGTGCATCTAACCAAGGTCACATTCTTTTGAAAAAATGTGATTTGTAATTATTTATAAATATTTACATTTTATATTTTTTATAAAATTTAGTTCCTTGAATTTTTTGGGCCTGCCTTTTATATTACCAGCGTAGTTAAAGCGTTCATTATCTAGACTTGCATTCTACAAATACAACATGCTCTTCAATAATCGTATTTCACTTTATCTTACTAACCTTTGATATTTGTATGATTTTATGATTTAGCAAATATAAATTAAAATTTTTGCACATAGGTGTGATGTCTGAATTAGCAGACATCCATTTGAAAAATGACTTGGGTCATCCACTTTGTGACAATCTGAGAAGAGGGGATTGGCTTCCAAAATACATTGTTAAACGCCTGTCATTGCTTTCTTCTACCACAGAGGTAAGAATATATATATGTCAATCATAAATAATTTTTCATTCTTTCTAATAATCTAATTTGATTATCCTACAGTCTGTGCCCAGCCATCTATAGGATTCTTTGGTAGCTGAGTTGTAGTATATTAGTATCTATGCACTGATCAGGACATCAGACAATCACACATATCTGATCCCCACCATCCTCTTGCTGTGATGAATTTTACACATTTTCTTTTCATTTTCTGAGTTAATCAATCTTAACCACAGTTGGATTACTAACTTAACCCTTACCAACTGAAACTAATTACTAAAAAAAAAAAAAAAAGCAGTACAGGAATCCCTTGATTAGCGCAAGACTCAAATTAGCGTGGTTTATATTTAGCTACCAATTTTCGATTATCACGAATCAAAATTTCGATTTGCGCGGTATTTTTGCTTGGCCTAAAGAAACTGAAGCTAGTGATGCTACGAAAGTCGGTACTAAGTTATGAATGTAAATACACTGCTAAAATAAGCATAACATTAGAGAACATTATAGAAACACATTGCTTGTTTTTTTAGTGAGTGCGCGGCTCTGTTCACAAAAGAGTTATCGTTTATTTCGCATCGTGTCATACCTTCTCCATCGAGAAGCGTTATCGAGAAATAAACAAACACGAACACAAGATGCAGTGTGGGAAGCTAGTTTGTTTTCCTACCATAAGAAAATAAAAAGAAATGGATTATTTAAAACATGTATTATTACAACAATTGAAATATTTCTTACATTATGCACTCTGAAGGACAACACCGGCCACTCCGCATTTATTACGTACATGCAGATCAGTTGCTTTCAGTTGTTCTTGCATTGCATGTTAACGTGCAGACTCCCATGTATCTCCCGCCATTAATTACTGTGCATACTAATTAATTACATTAATTTCTATTAATTTTTTTATATATTATGTAATTATTAATTATGGATAAAAGGAAAAGTGTATCTGATAGTGCCTCTGGTAAAAAAAAAAAAGAAAAGTGATGTTAGATGAAAAAATTGAAGTCATAAAAAGATTTGAAGATGGTGATAGTAAAATACAAATTTCTTGACATCTTGGAATGCCTGAATCCATGGTTTGATGATTTTAAGTAAAGCCAGTGCATATAAGGAAAAGGTAAGCTTGCTTCATCGTCAGCATGCATACAAACCACAAGAAAAAGAAGTGTTACAATAATTGAGATGGAACGTCTTTTAGCTATTTGGATAGAAGACTGCAATCAAAAAAGAATTCCAATCTGCACAATGACCATAAAAACAAAAGCCTTGAGTGTTTTTGCAATGTTAAAGGAAAAGTCAACAATAGAAAACTTGGGTAGAGTGGTAACTGAAGAAAATGTTCAAGCAAGTTCTTCAAAAGAAAAAATGATTGAAGCGGAAATGGAAGAAAATTTCACTGCCAGTAAAGGCTGGTTTGAACATTTTAAGAAAAGAACAGGACTGCATAACATTGCATTGACTAGAGAAGCGGGAAGTGCAGATAAAGATGCAGCCACAAAATATCCCGAAATTTTAAAGAAAATTGTTGATGACGGTGGCTACACAGATCAACAAATATTTAATGTTGATGAAACAGGCCTTTTTTGGAAATGAATGCCAAAATAAAACCTTTCTAGCAAAAAAAGGAAAGGCTCAATCAGGCTATAAAGTTTCCAAAAATAGAATAACACTTTTATTGGGAGGCAATGCAGAAGGCGATTTGAAATTAAAACCCATGGTTATCTATAGAAATGAAACTCCCAGATCTTTTGGTAAAGGTTTTAATAAAGCAAGCCTACCTGTTGCTATAACAGGTAGGCTTGCTTTATATATTTGGTGCTCTAATAGAAAAGCTTGGGTCACGAAAGCTTTATTTGAAGAGTGGTTCACTAGCTATTTTTGTCCGAAAGTTAAGGCCTACTGTGAAGAAAATAATCTTGCATTCAAAATTTTATTAATTTTAGACAATGCTCCGGGCCACCCACCAGCACTTTCCGATTTGTGTGAAAACGTGAAAGTTATTTTTTTACCCTCCAAATACGACAAGTCTTTTACAGCATATGGATCAAGGCATAATCGCTACTTTTAAGGCCTGTTATTTATGCAGAACAATTTGCGCAAGCAATTGAAGCTATAACTGGAGATAGTGCAGTTTCTTTAGTTGAATTTTGGAGAAATTACAACATCAGGAAAGCAATAGACAATATTCATGAGTCATGGTCTGAAGTAACATCCAGCAATATGAGAGCAGTTTGTAAGCATATTTTGCCACAGTGCACAAATGATTTCTGTAGTTTAAGTCATGTCAACACTATTATTGATGAAATAGCAAATATTGGAAGAGATTTAGGCTTTGATGAAATCGACAACAGTGATGTTCGTAAATTGCCGGAATCACATTCAAAACAATTAAGTGATTCCGACCTCCTTAATATTGATGAACAATGCATATGACAAGGTGGAAATTTGCAAGGAAGAAAATGCCCAAGAAAATAAGTTGACATTAAAAGAACTTGAAGGAATATTTCGCACAGCTGAAAATTTGAAACAACTAAACATGGATACAGACCCAAATATCGAGCGCAGTATGCAAATTCGCAGGAACATTGAAAAAGATGTGTATCCATACAAGCGAATTTATGATGAAAGGAAGAAAGAAAAGTCTTCTGAAATCAGCCCTTTGAAATATTTTACAAAGAAATAAAGTGAGTTATATATGGTAATCTTTTAAGTTCAATAAACTTTTGATTACTGTACTGCAAATATTTATAATTATCCTTTGCTTTTATGCTGCTGTACATTAAATTGCCATAAAAAAACGTATTTTTAAAAATATTGATTGGTATATTGTAGGTCTTGGAACAAATTAGGCTATTTTATATTGATTATTAACTTCGATTAGTGTGATTTTGCATAGTGCGCCATTTTCGCGGAACCAATTAATCACACTAATTGAGGGATTCCTGTATTTAGTTTTATTGCTGAAAGATCCAGCTAAAAACTTAGTAACTCTTTAATGGACCAGTGTCTTGAATGGGGTTCACCAGGATTCTTTACTAGTACCATATCATTTCTAATTGTCATTGGTTGACAACAGAACTCAGACTATGCTATTTCAACAAGGTTTAGTTTTTTTTTTTTTTTTTTTATGAGAACCCCAAACACGAGGGGTATTAAACCTATAGTACTTAGTACCGTGCTTGGGTTGGAGGTTGTGAAGACGAAAGAAGATATTTGTTGATATTGGACTTGAACTTCTGTAGATTGTAATTTTCAGGAAATACGTATGAAGGAAGGTTGTTCCAGAAAATGGCAGTTGAATGAATAAATGAGGAAGATGAAAAGTTGGTTCTGTGGGTTTGAAGTTGGACAGTAAATGGATGTTGGCTGGTGGCGGCACGTGTTCGGACTGTTTTGAAAGAGAGAGCGGGAATTATAGAAGCCAATTCAGAAGAACAGTGCCCATGGAAGTATCTGTAGAAGAGGCATGCAGCAGAAACAGTGCGTCTATGAGAAAGCGAGTGGAGAGACTCTGTTAGAGATGAATCATTAATTAACCTAACTGCCCTCTTCTGAATGGAATCAAGAAGCCTGAGAGAGGTTTTGGGGGCACCACCCCAGATGTGGGAACAATATTCCATGGCAGGGCGGATTTGTGATTTATACAGAGTGAGCAGCTGTTTGGGAGAAAAGTAACGCCGAGAGCGAAAGAGAAAACCAAGTTTTTTAGATGCAGAGGAAGCAATATTTGTAATGTGCTTGTGCCAAGAGAGATTAGAAGTCAGGGTAATCCCCAAAAGAGATATATCATTTTGCCTAGAAATCGGAGTGTCACTAAAGATAAGCATAGGAGCAGAAGAATCCTTTTTGCGAGATATAAGACAAGATTGAGTTTTAGAAGGGTTGAAATCAACTAAGTTGTCTTTGCCCCACTGGATAATTACCTGAAGATCGGCATTTAACGAATTGGCAGCAGATTTTCGAGAACTTGAAGCTGATTGAGCTGGACAAGGTTTCTCAAAATGGAAAGTTGAATGCAATGTGCTATCATCGGCAAAACTATGGATAGGATTTCCAGTCAATGGAAGAAGGTCATTGATATACAAGAGGAAAAGAGTGGGGGAAAGAACTGAACCTTGCGGGACACCGGCATTAGTGGAGAAGTTAGAAGACAGAGAGCCATCTACCATCACCCTCAGTGAGCGATCAGAGAGAAAACTGGATAACCAATTACTAAAAACAGTTGGCAAACCATAAGATGGAAGCTTGTTTAGAAGACCTTTATGCCAGACACGGTCAAAAGCCTTTGAGATGTCAAGAGCAACTACTTGTGTTTCACCGAACCTTTCCATTGAATTAGTCCATAAATGGGTAACATAAGCCAGAATATCACCAGTGGATCGACACTGACGGAATCCATACTGGCGATCGTTGATCAGACGGAAGGTTTCTAGGTAGTTTAAGAGTTGGCGGTTAATTGATTTCTCCATCACTTTCGAAAGAGTAGAAGTAATTGCAATGGGACGATAATTGGATGGGAGGGATTTGTCACCCTTTTTAGGAACTGGCTGGATATGAGCAAATTTCCAAGCAGAAGGAAAAACACCTTTGGAATAAGAAAGTGAAAAAAGGCGGCAAAGAATAGGAGTAAGTTCAGGAGCACAGGTTTTGAGAACAAGTGGAGAAATATCATCAGGACCTGGAGCTTTCTTAGCATCAAGATTCATCAAAATCCTTCTGATATCCTTTTGACGGAAGACCACAGGAGGCATTGAATGGAGCGTGTTAGGAATGGTGGGAGGTGTTTTACCAAGATCATTAATACATGAGCTCGAAGAAAAATGGGATGCTAGCAGGTCAGCTTTATCCTTGGCTGAAGTGACAACAGAACCATCTGGTTTGGACAGAGGTGGGAGCAGAGATGGGCAAAAGTTGCGGCCAATAGCTTTGGCAAGAGACCAGAATGCTCGGCTACCATTAGGGCAAGAAGCAAGTTTTCTACTCTTAGCCTGTTCAAACTCTAGTTTGGACTGATTAATAACTGCTTTACAATTGTTGCGAGCTTTGGTGTAAGCAGAAAATGAAACTGAAGAATTACAAACAAGCCAATTACGATATGCAACGTTCTTCTCTTGGACAGCCTTAGCACGTTTATTGGAAAACCAGGGTTTAGATAAAGGACGAGATTTTAAAGTGGAGTGTGGGATAAAGGATTCCATTCCTGCAAGAATAATTTCACTGACACGATCTGAGCAAACGTTGACATCAGAAGTTTTGAAACAGTAATCAGACCAAGGAAAAGAAGAAAAGAAGTCTCGCAGGTCATTCTATTTTGCATTCTTGTAATGCCAAACAATACGAGGTTGGGAATAGCCATGAGATAAAGGTTCCATTGGAGAAGAGGCAATCACCAAGTTGTGATCTGAAGTGCCTAAAGAACCTCTCACTTCAACCTTGTACTTAGAAGGGTTGTTTGTGAGAAAAAGATCAAGCGTATTGGCTGTATGATTAGGATTGTCCGGTATTCTTGTAGGTAAATGAACAATCTGTGCTAGGTCATTAGTAATTGCAAAAGCCTCAGCATCCCGACCTGCTGGGTCGGTGTGACTAGAAAACGGAAGCCAGCTGGAGTTGTGAACGTTAAAATCACCAAGGAAAATTACCTCACTGTTAGGAAAGTTGGACTGGAGAAAGTCAAGTTGCAACGAGAGGAAGTCAAAGAGCTCTAAGTGATTAGTGGAGTTGGGAGAACGGTAGAGACAACAGATGAATTTGACACAATGAGGTAGAGAGATTTTAAGCCAGAGAAGATCAAAGAGAGGAGATTCCAAATTGCCAAGTCTCTGACAGGGAATATCAGAACGGACATATGCACAAGTACCACCTTTGAGGCGAAAGGAATCATACAGCAAATAATTTGGACATCTGAGATGAGCAGTAGTTGAATCAACTGATAACTGAGATTCAGTCAGAAAAAGTACATGGGGTTTGGAAGACTGCAAGTGGAAATGGACACGTTGAGATTAGAATTGAGACCACGTATATTTGTGAAATGAATTAGGAAGTCCTTGGGAGGTTTAGATCTTTTCGCAGATATGCTTGCTCTATTATATTGACAATTCATGGTGTATTCAATAGTAAGAAAAAGTGGGTGGGACATGCTGTATGAAGTAATGAAATTTTTGGATATGGCGTACATGTGGTAAGAATATACCCAGATCCTTGACATAACGTGGCCTCGACAGTGCTCCCCGCATACACACTACTCGGACTCCCTCCAGTCACTATCTGGCAGAATAGAGGTAGCAAGATTATACACTAGCTGATCCGGAAGCTTCCTAGAGAGTTACCAATAGGTTCAGTCCGGTGTACTAACTAGCGGCCGGCCTGCGAACACCGTTTTAGAGCTGTACCCTCGAAATGTAAGGAATATTGGATCTCGCCACGACATTCATCATAACCTCAAAAATCATCAATCATACTGCATGATGGAAGAGATAGGAAAGGGTTGGCCGGAACTTAGCTCTAGAGACTAAACATGGGTTCCACCACTTCAAGCCTCCAATAAGCAAAGTGGTGGTATTTCACCGGTTGATGAGAGTCATCTACCACCTAGTATTGCCTGGTAACATAGAGGGGCGGCGTTCCTCCATGTGGTGTGGGCGCCACACCTCGACCCCTGCTTACGTTGGTTCACACCTGGGTGGTCACCCACCATGTAATTGTGCATGAAGGTTATACCCAGGATTACTAACAGTCCCACCATCATGAAGGTGCAAGCAGAGGATTTGGCTGTCATAGACCGTCCGGACTTCGCCGAAATTGGGTCCACTTTGACTTGAGTGTCACCCGAATATCAGTTCCATCAGCGTTTTAGACTCCCAGGTAGCAAGAACAGCTTGTCTGGCATATCTGGGAGAATGTCTGTGACAACCTCAAGGACCTCAAAAATCATCAATCATACCGCAAGTGGTGGAACCCATGTTTAGTCTCTAGAGCTAAGTTCCAGCCAACCCTTTCCTATCTCTTCCATCATGCAGTATGATTGATGAGTTAGATTAATCAAGTAGTTTAAAAAATGAAAGTTAAGCTTTTTTGATAGCAAATACAAATATGAGCATCTAGGTAACAGTAGTTCCATGTTAGGTTAAAAATTCAACAGATCATTTGCATTTACTTTGCTACAAAAACCTTGTTTATGTTAAAATGTAATCTGTTAAATTTTTGATTTATATACCTTTGATTAAAATGAAGTATAAAAGACTGAAACAGGCATACATGGCAATGATTGTCACAAAGATGCATCAATTGTACAGCATCATGTATATATCTTAACCTTCTATGCAATAAACCTTCAATTTTACAGATTACTGTGGGGGAGGATTGTTATTTGTTGAATGTTAAATCAATAGTTTTTTTCCCAGAGACCACTTAATCGCAAATTTAAATGTTTACTCTATATATGTACATATTAGAAACACTGAAATAAAGTTAACAATAAAATGAGCTTTTATTTACCATTACTTTTTATTGGCTGGTTGATTCATAATACAGTGGATTCCGGTTATTTGGGACACATCGGGACTAGTGCACTTTGGCACTAAGCGGCTGCCCAAATTATGGGCGCATCCATAGCCAGGTGGGCAGGAGCAGCAGTGGGTAGCACACGCTTCTTGATTAGACCGGGGTTCGAGCCCGTGATCACCAAATACGGAGGATGCAGAAAGGTCAGGGAATGACCACCGCATATTGCGGAGCAATATGGCCTTAGTTGCTAATGCTCCTAAAAAAAAAAAAATAACCAAGTCCCAATTATGTGAGGTATCACGTAAATAGTTAAAAATACAATATCAATAATAATGATTGAATCTCTATATGATAAAATCAATTTACGATGGACTCTCCATAGTAAAGTAGAGTTCACTATTCAATATGTAGTAAACGCTGGTCATTGTGATCACATTTGGGAATAGAATTTTAATTCTATTAAAAAGCGATTCTAATAAGCTAAAATAGGAGAAATATTATTATGCACAAGCTATAAAATTAAAGATATATTAAGCACAAATTTACACTTTATTACCTGTTATACGATACGTTATAATACCCGAACGAGATAGCATTAGTATAGTATAATATTGTCAATTAATCAGTAAAATCTATTAAACTTGTTAAACTTCGTTGTCAATTAAATTGTACTTTTAACTAAATATATATACTGACTTAGATTACAAACGTAACATAATTAATTAATACATAACTTGATACGGAAGTTATATAAAGAGAACTCGTAGATAATTAATACTTGATACTGAAAAATATATATACCGTTATAACTGTGTTGGGATACAAGTTTAGGGTTATAATTTTGTACTGAAATTGAAATTTTATTGAAATTAAATCGAAATCATGACTCAGACCAGAGCAGCAAAGCAAAAGGCTCAAGCTAATGTGAGTGCTATTGCTCAGAGGAAAACTGGGGGGGGGGGAGTTGCCCTCTGAATCACAGCCTTTTAAAATGCACTGCTTGCATGATGTTTGTGGAGCAATCAGGTACGGGACATGATATTGCCATGGGGGATGTCTTTGAACATCCCCCATGGCATGTGTGCGCGATGCAAGGAGTGTAACGAAATCAGGCAAGAACTCAGCGCTGTTATGGGTCTATATGAAAACTTGAAGAACAGGATGGATGCGCTCGAAGGAACTAAATTGAGGGGCCCATCAAGCTCTCAGCTGCCCACATCAATGCCAGAGCTTGCACTTGGTCATCATGCAACACAGCAGCAACACCCAAGGCAGAATGCGCTTGTTCCACAGGAACTAGTGGTTGTTGGTGACTCTATTGTCAGGGAAAAGGGGAACATGCTTTGTAAAAAGGATAGTGGAACAGGACCAGGGTATGTCTGCCAGGGGCAAAGGTTGATGACGTTGTAGAGCGGATATCATCTTTTAAGAGCACAAAAGGTGATAGAGTTGTACACATTGGCACTAATGATATCAAGAGTAGGAGACCGGCAGAATTACTTAACAAGTACAGGTCACTGTTGAAAAAAAGCCGTGAATTAGGGTTGAATTTGAAAGTGTCTGCAATTCTACCCAGACACGATAGGAAGGAGTATATGATGAAAGCCTTCTCGATCAATTCGGCCCTGGAAAGATTGTTCAAATGTTCAAGGGGTAGAATTTTTTTCGGGTCTGAACTTGTTAACAGGAGAAACTGCTTCTACAGAGATGGGATACACTTAAATAGAAAGGGTGCAAGAATATTTGCTGATGCTATCGAGGCAGTGTTAGGTGAGTCGGAAAACTGCTAGCTTGGGAGGATACAAGGACTAATAGATTAACAGTAGCCACTGGCAGAGGTGAAAGTGATTCTTGCACTGCTTCTATTAGAATGAGCAGCAGCCTGGAAAACAAGATGCAGGGTATTTCAGAGACTGCTGGGAATCATTGCGGTACAAACAAACACATGGGTTGTGTTAGGGTAGCTAAGAATAGGAACAGGTGCATGTATACATGCATGTACACCAATGCTAGAAGTTTTGTAAAAGTTTGGTATTACTCAGAAAATCAAAGGCAGATATTGTTGGGATATCAGAGACCTGGTGTCACACAGATATAAGGAATGCAGAACTGGAATTTGAGGAGTACAATGTGTATAGGAAGGGAGCAGGAGGGGTTATACTATTAATTAAGAAACACATAAAATCCGAGGAAGTGAAGCCAGTCGACATCGCTGGACAGTGCAGTGTTGAGTCAGTTTGGTGTTTGGAGATCAAAATTGAGAGTAGGAGTGTGCTATAGGTGTAATGACTCTGATGAGTATAATACGAAACTGTACAGGGAAATAGACTGGACCAGTACATCAGAGAGTCTTATAATGGGGGATTTTAATTTCCCAGATATTGACTGGAATTTGTGGGTTGGTCACTCACACACTAGCAAGGCTTTTGTGGATTTATTGCATGATTGTTTTCTACATCAGCATGTTCGAGAGGCAACCAAAGAGAGTAATATTCTTGATCTGGTTATCAGCAGGGATCATTCGTGTATTAAGAATTTGCAGATAAAGGAACCACTAGGTGGCAGTGATCACAGTGTGTTGAAGTGGGATTTACTCAAAGAGTTAACTACCATCAGGGATAAAGGGAAGGGTTATTGCTTTCGTAAAGGTGACTACGATAGTCTGAGACAGTATTTAAATTTTATACAGTGGGACCGACTGATGATGTTACCAACAGCAAATTCAAAATGGGAAGCATTCAAAGAACTTATCTTGGAAGCTACTAGGCTTTACATACCCACTAAGAAATATTGTTCAAGGTTTAGGCCTAAATGGATTTCGGATAAACTAATGAGACATATGGCAGAAAAGAAAAATGCATGGGATACATATAAATTAACACGTGACAGAGAAGCCTATGATAGATACAAGTTGATCTGTAACAAAGTTACAAAGGGGGTTAGGCAGGCGAAGGCAGATTACAAGAAATCTTTGGTAAAGGATGCAAAAAAAAAACAGCAAAGAGTTCTTTACTTATGTAAACTGTAGAAGGAAGGGGATGAATCAGATTGGTCCACTTGATATCAATGGGTCAACTGTTGATGATCCTGCTCAGGTTGCTAACAAACTAAATGAATATTTTGCATCAACATTCACACATGAGGAGTTATTCAGTGAGGAGAATGCCAGAGGTGCATTCATCTCTGGCAGTAAGTTAGATAATCTTGTAATAACTGAGTGTAAAGTGGAGGAGAAATTGTTGAAGATAAACACAAGAAAGGTACCTGGGGGGGTGGATGGGATCTATCCAGTTATATTAAAGGAGGCAGCAAAGGAAGTAAGCAAACCCTTAGCCATAATTATGAGAGCTTCCTTGGTCTCAGGGGAGGTACCCACAGACTGGAGATGTGCAAATGTGACCCCAATTCACAAAACAGGATCAAAGGCTGACACAAGTATTTATAGACCTGTGAGTTTAACTTCTGTTCCAGGAAAATTAAGGGAGATCAAAATTCAGATCAGAAGATACCAATAACTGTTCGCAGTTATCGGTTTCTTCCGATTGGTTCGGTAGGAGCCTTGTTGCGGCCCCAGAACAAATAGAATTTAAATTACTCATATGAGTAAGATAAAAATTAATTTCTGATGTTTAAACACTGAAATATATTTTCTGTTACATTTCTTCTCACTGAAGATGCAAAGATGCATCTTCAGTGAGAAGAAAATGTAACTGAAGATGCTTCTATGCAAAGTTTCAAATGCTGCCAAATTGGAAGGTTTGGAAGGAATTTTTCTTGATTGGAAGGTTTAATGCCCTCATTTTCATTCAACTCATCATCGATATTCTTTAAGTACTCTCCCAAATGTTGGAGTCACTTGGATATTCAGCTGCTACTATGACATCATTATCAACTCCTAAAAATTCATCAAGAACAATTTTTCCTCTGATCAAACTTTGCTTGGAACTCTTCCCAAGATTGCTCAATGTCTTTTAATAGTTTTTCCCTCTCATCTCTGTTAATTAACATTTTAGCAAAATCTGTTTTTGCGAAACAATTCTTAATCGTTGTTTCCATTACATCTTGACTCCACACTTTCGCTAACTGTGATATGCCATCCCCAAATCTATAAGAGAATCTGTAGGTTGGTTGGTTGGTTTCTATTCTCAGTGTAATTTTTTTTAGTGTGCACCTTCAGTAGTGCATTTTCAATTTCTTAATAATGCCGTGGTCCATTGGCTGCAGTTAAGATGAATTATTCAGAAGGAAGAAAACAAGCTTCACACTTGTAAGTTTCATAATTACCGAGTGAAGGTGGGCAGGGCAGTTGTCGACAATCAACACAATTTTTCTGTTTCTTTCTGTCATCTTTCTATCAAAATTTAAAATCCACTGCTGAAAAATTTTGCTTGTCATCCAAGATTTTTTGTTGTAGCTGTAGTCCAACTGTAGTGACTTTACTCCTTTGAAACATTTTTTTTTTTTTGCATCCCATGCACTTTTCTTCACTGCCAATTATCTAAATAGTTTGTCTGACATCTCTTTAGCCTTAAACAAAAACAAAGCTGAAATTAGGGACAGGACCACTTGTAGTTACCATGTAAACAGAGACAGGTGAAATTTAGTGAAAATGTGGATGGCTCATTTCTTTGAAACAACAGGTGAATTTCCAAGATAAAGAAAAATCACTCTCTCCTAATTCTCTAATAGGATGCTTACAGTAGAAAACAGGTTGATCAGAGCCAATGCCTGCATCTGGAATATGCCTTAATCTTTGCCAATGGCTGTGGACACACCATCAGGACTTCTTGGTATAGTAGTGTATGTTTTAATTCTTTTATAGCATTGCTGACCCACTGCTGGACAAAGGCCACTCCCAATCACTTTTTCTATCCCGTGCCATGGTTGGCCAGTTTCCTCCTGCAGAGTTTTAAAGGCACCACTAAATGTAAAATATTTTAGCTCTTAATTCGTGTAATTAATGCCTTTGCAATGATGAGTAAAAATAAATTGAATCATTAAAAAAAAGTGAAAAAAGGAATGTTAACAAGAACTTTTTTTCACTTACATGGAAGAATAAGGTTACAGAACATTAGGTCCAATGTACAGGCACCCAGACCTGTATGCATACTCAAATTGTGGCTTACTATTTCCTTGTAAATGGATAATCAACTCTTTATCCTTACTAGCAAAGGTACTCTATATCATTGACAAAATGCCATGGGTTGTTCTGGCAACCTGTCTGCACTGCTTAGAGAACTTCATATGTAACTGCACAATTACCCCCCCCCCCAGGTTCTTTTCAATTTCTGTTACCCTAAGTGTAGTACCACACAGTCAGCACGTTAATCTGGGATTGCTGTTATCCGTATGCAGTATTTGCATTTGTCAATATTAAACTTCAATTGCCATTTCTCAGCCCAACTGCCTAATTTTTCCAGATCTTGTAGCATAGCATAGCATATCATTCCATCATTGCTGCCATTAACCACCCTGCCACCCTTCATCTGCAATCGTAGAAATTCAACATGACACACCTTCATCGGTATCATTAATAAATACAAAAAACAATAATGGGCCTAGCACTAAACCACGAGGGACTTCCATAATATCACTAGTCCACGAAGAGCAGTATCCCTTAATGACCACTCTGTCTTCTCATGCTCAACCATAGCAGTAACTTGCCCTTAATGCCACACTGCTTCAAATAATTTGTACAGCAGTCTTTTATGTGCAACAGTATCAAAGCTTTCCTGAAATCCAAGTATACGATAATTTGTTTTTTTGCATTCAGTTCCTCTGTTACTGCATTATAATATCCAATCAGGTTGGTCAGACAAGATTGTCCCTTAATAAAATCCATGCTGTTATAGTATAACTGCACTCCTGTCTAGATGGTCCTGCATTAGCATCAATAGAGTCATATGATGCAAGAAAGCAAGCTTATACAGCATCAGCCAAAAAAAAAAAAAACACGCTTCCCGTTTCACCAATCCATTCACTCTAAAAGTTTCTTCAGTTTTTCCTTGAATTTTTTTTTAAGCTATCAACTTTCACAACAACAGATGGAAGTCTGTTCCAGCAATCAACTACCTGCTGGCTAAAGGCAAACTTCCGCACATCTATTCTACAACTGTATTTCCTCAATTTGAGTTGATGCCCCCTCAGGTTCATTATCTAAGCAAGAGGAAGAATCCCAAGCATTGAGCTTGCTGAAACCATTCAAGTCCTTATACTCCTTAATCAGATCACCTCGCAGGTGCCTAGGCTCCAGACATGGCAATTTGCAGACCTTAAGCCTTTCTTCATAAGAGCACCCCTTTGTTCCCCTCACCAATCTTGTTGCCCTTCTCTGTACTCATTCTAGAAACTCTCCTTCCTTCCTAAAACAAGGCCTTCATACCTGTATGCGGTACTCAAGGTGTGGCTTGGCCATTGTATTATGGAAAGGGATGTTCACCTCCTTATCCTTGCTAGCAAAATTCCTGTATATCATTGACAAGACCCTATGACCTGCTCTGCCAACAAGCCCGTCTGCACTGCTCAGAAAACTTCATATCTGATTGCACAATTACCCCAAGTCTTTTTCATTCTCCACTACCCTGAGTTAGTACCACACAGTTGGTACATTTTTCTGGGCTTACTGTTCACCATTTGCAGTACTTTGCATTTGTCAATGTTAAACTTCAGTTTAAAACCATCTCAGCCTATCTGCCCAACTTTTCTTGATCCTGTTGCAGTAGTCTGGGGGATTCCACTAATAAAATTAATCCACGAAGAGCAGTGTCCATTGATTACCACTTCTCCCACTCAACCATCCTTTTTTCCGCTGTAGCAACTTGCCCTTAATGCCATACTGCTCCAGCAACAGTATCAAAAGCTAAATTCAAGTATATGATATCAAAATTATTTCTTTGCATCCAATTCCTTTGTGATCACATCATAGTATCCAATCAAACTGGTCAGACAAGGCTTCTCCTTAACAAACTCATCCTGTGTCTGAATTATTACTGCAATCTTGTCTAGATGATCCTGCAATGCTTCTTTAACCAGTGACTCCATTATTTTCCCTGGAACAGAAGTTAAACTGACAGGTCTATAAATACTTGTGTTACCCTTTGATCCTCCTTTTTGACTTGGGGATACATTTGCACATCTCCAATCCATGCAGAACTCCCCTGAGTCCAAGGATGCTCTCATAATTATGTCTGAGTGTTTGCTTACTTTCTTTGCTGCCTTCTTTAATATAAATCGATAGATCCCATCCACTCCACTTTGCTCTCAGTTATTACAAAATCATTTAGCTCTCTGTTAGTGTTTAATTTCTTCTTTAACTAGTGACTGCATTATTTTCACCTGGAACAGAAGTTAAAGTAACAGGACGGTAATATTCATGTCATCCTTTCATTCTCCCTTTGTGTATTGGGGATATTTGCACATATCCAGTCCATATGGACCTCTACTGAATCCAGAGATGCTCTCATAATTATGGTAAGGTGTGCTTACTTCCTGTGCTGCCTCTCTTAATATAATTGGACAGATCCACTTTCCCTAGGCTCCTTTTCCATATTTAGCTTCAACAATTTCTTTTCCACTTCCTCTCAGTTATCATGAAATAATTTAGCTCCCTTTTAAAGTTCGATAAACTTCTGGCATTCCCTTCTCTTAAGAATTCATGTGTGATTGTAGATGCAAAAGTACGTATTTAGTTTGTTAGCAACCTGAGCAGAATCATCAACAGTTAAACCATTGATGTCAATTGGACCAGTATGATTCAATCTTTTCCATCTATTGTTTACATAAGTACAGAAGTCTTTGCTATTCTATTTTCTTTGCTAAATACTTGTCATAATCTGCCTTAGCTTGCCTGATGTCTTTTGTAACTCATATGGAGACTAGATTATATCCACCATAGGCTTCTGCATCCCTTGATAATTTATATGCATCCCATACTTTTTTCTTTTCTGACACAATTCTCATTAGTTCATCTCACATCCATTTAGGTCCAAGGCTTGAACAGTATTTCTTAGTTGGCATGAAAAGTCTAGTAGCTTTAATGATTATTTCTCTGAGTTCTTCCCATTTAGAATTTGTTGTTGGTATCAGCATCTGTTGATCACACTATATAGAATTGAAAACTGTTCGAGACTACTGTAGTCTCCTTTACAAAAGCAAAAATCCCTTCCCTTTATCCTTGATGATAGTTACATTTTAATTAAATCCCACATCAATACGTTGCGATCACATGCCACCCAGTGGGTCTTTTATCTGCAAATTCTTCATGCATGAAGAATCACTGCTGATAATGAAATCAAGAGTATTACTTTCTCTTGTTGCCTTTCTTATGTGGTATTGGATGACTGGTTTCTACAGCAGCACTCTGTAGAAACCAGTCATCCGATAATTTCACAAAAAACTTGCTAGTGCATATGTGACCAACAAACGAGTTCCACTCCTTATCAGGAAAGTAAAAATCCCATTATAAGACATTCTGATTTACTGGCCTACTCTATTTCTGTGTATAATTGTTTGTTATACTCATAACAGTCATTGAGCCTACAATACATTCCTCGTCTCATTTTTGTTTTCCCAGTGATTATGTTACACCATACTGGCCCTACATTGCCATGGCCACCCACGCCAACTGGATGCACTGCCTTAGATTTAATATACTTCTTAACTGGAGCATAATCCCCCCCCCCTTCCTCCTGTTCTGCTTGTCTTTTCTGTACATATTGTACTCCCTATATTTATATTTTGCATCCATTATATCTGAATGGCACCAGATCTCCATTATCTCTACAATATATACATTTGTTGATTTAACTAGCACTTAAAATTCTCAAATTTATTTACTGTGCTCCTGGCATTAATGTACTTGCAAGTATACATGCACCTGTTCTTACTCTTAGTTATCCTAACACAGCCCATATATTTGTATTTTTCATGAGGACACCCCCTCCAGCTGTGCAAGAATCACCTTCCTGTAATAGTGATAAAAATTTTAACACATTGATGTTTATAAATAAATAGATTTACAAATACTATGATAATGTTTTTTAATTTTACTTTCAAATTCCTGCTCAGCAAAATGCTAGTAGGTTCGTTCAAAATGGTAGGCATTGTTATATGCACAAATACATATGTGATGTTTCAGTTACAAATCTCTCTCTCTCTCTCTCTCTCTCTCTCTCTCTCTCTCTCTCTCTCTCTCTCTCTCTCTCTCTCGGTAGTTCAGACATTTTTTTTTGTCTGGTGCAACATAAGCCTCAGGCTTCCTTGCACCATATGGCTAATAATAATAATAAAAAAGACAATGAACAATTAGAGACCTGTAAGCTTGAAGTCTATTCTAAAGAAATAATAGAGTCAGTGGTAAAGGAAGTTATTTTGCAATATCCTCTTAACAGGAATGGAATTATACAGAAATCACAGCATGTATTTCCAAAGTAACTGGATGCAAACAAAAATTTTGAGACTGCTGTAAAGATTGTGGCAGTGCGGCATTAGGGCAAGTTACTGCCTGTAAATGGACATTACTCTTCTTGGACTAATGGTGGAGCTGAGCTCTTTACAGTACAATATTTAATAATCATATTGATGAAGATGTGTAAAGCTTATTTGTCTAAGTTTGCAGACAATGCAAATTTTGCAAGGTGTTTAATGAAAGGATTCAAGTTTGTACAGCCAGACCTAGAAAAAGTAGGCAGATGGACTGAGAATTGGCAAATAAAGTTTAACAATGGTAAGTGCAAGATACTACACATGGGCAGCAGTTATCCCAGAATAACATACCAATTGGGTGGTACCACACTCGAGGTGGTGGAGAACAAAAGGGGCCTACGGGTAATTGTACAATCTCACATGAAGTTCTCTGAGCAGTGCAGAAAAGCTGCTAAAACAGCTCATGGTTTTTTTTTTTTTTTTTTTTTTTTTTTCAATTGATATGGGAACTTTGCCAGCAGAGACGAGTTGGTGACTATCTCATTGTATAAGGCATTGGTTACGCTGCATCTTGAGTACGGCACACAGGTCTGGAAGCCACATTTTCAGAAAGGTCTAGAGAAGAACAACCAGATTAGTCAAGAACGCAGAGGTACTTTTACCACAAAGTGCAGCATTTGAAAACTAGGCCCATGCTAGAAGACCTGAATGAAGTAGTAGTAGTAATCGTGGCATGTGATGCAAGAAAGCAAGCATTATGAGCTTATCTAGCATCAGCCAAAAAAAAAAAAAAAAATTTCACACAACCATTCCCTCTAAATGTTTGTCCAGTTCCTCCTTAAATTTATTTAGCCTATCAACTTCCACAACGACAGATAGAAGTTTCTTCCAGCAATTAACCACCCACTGGCTAAAGGCAAATTTCTGCACATCTATTGTACATCTGTGTTTCCTCAATTTGAATTTATGCCCCTTTAGGTTCGTAATCTGAACAAGGGGAAGAATCCCATCAGAATTCAGCGTGCTCAACCCATTCAAGGCCTTATACACCTCAATCAGATCACCTCACAGGTGCTTAGTCTCCAGCTGCTGCAATTTGCAGAACTTAAGCCTCTCTTGGTAAGAGGATCCTTTTATTCCCTTCAACAATCTTGTTGCCCTTCTCTGTATATGCTCAAGCAGATCTATATCCTTCCGAAAATGAGGCCTCCAGACATGTATGCAGTATTGAAGGCGTGGCCGGACCATTGCCTTATACAGAGAGACAGTCACCTCCTTTTTTTTTCTGCTAGCAAAATTCCTGTATATCATTGACAAAACCCCATAACCTGCCTTGCAGCCTGTCTGCATTGCTCAGAAAACTTCATATCTGACTGCACAATTACTTCCAGGTCTTTTTCATTTTCTACCACCCTAAGTGTAGTACCACACAGTTGGTACGTTCCTCTAGGGTTACTTCTACCCATATCCAGTACGTTGCATTTGTAAATGTTAAATTTTAGTTGCACTTCTCAGCCATCTTCCCAAATTTTCTTGACCCTGTTGCAGTAGCACACTGCCATTACTGTCATTAACCCTGCCAACCTTGTATCATCTGCAAACTTCAACACTAAGCCTGATATACCCTCATCAATATCATTGATAAATATACAAAACAACAGTGGGCCGAACACTGTGGTACTCCACTAATAACATTAGTCCACAAACAGCATCAGCCATTGATTACCACCCTCTGTCTTCTCCCACTCAACCATTCTTTTATTCATTGTAGCAACTTACCCTTAATACCATTCTGCTCCAATTTGTACATTGGTCTTCCATGTGCAACAGTTTCAAAAGCTTTCCTGAAATCCAAGTATATGATATCAAAATTATTTTTTGCATCCAGTTCATTTGTAACCACATCATAATATCCAGTAAAATTTGTCAGACAAGATTTCCTCTTGACAAACCCATACTGTGTCTGAATTATTGCTGCAGTCTTGTCTAGATGATCCTGCAATGCCTCTTTAACCAGTGACTCCATTATTTTACCCGGAACAGAAATTAAACTAACTGGTCTGTAATTATTCGTGTCACCCTTCAATCCCCCTTTATGAATTGGGGACACATTTGCACATCTCCAGTTCATGGGGACCTCCCCTGAGTCCAAGGATGCTCTCATAATTATGGCTAAGGGCTTGCTTAGTTGCTTTGCCGCCTACTTTAATATAACTGGATAGATCCCATCAACCGCAGGTGCCTTTCTTATGTTTAACTTCAATCATTTCTCCTACACTTTACTCTCACTTATTACAAAATCATTAAGCACCCTGCTACAATTTGATAACCTTCTGGCATTTTCAATCCTTAATAACTCCTCATATGTGAATTTAGATGCAAAGTACTGATTCAGTTTTTGTTTGCTATCTGAGCAGGATCATCAACAGTCGAATCATCAAGTGGACCAATCTGATTCATCCCCACCCTTTTAGAGTTTATATAAGTAAAGAAATCCTTGCTGTTTTTCTTAGCATCCTTTGCCAGTGATTTCTCGTAATGTTCCTCCGCCTGCCTAACCTCCTTGGTGACTTGACTTCTATGTCTTCTGATAATTTATATGCATCCCATGCATTTTTCTTCTCTGCCATGAGTCTCATTAGTTCATTTTACAACCATTTAGGCCTAAACCTTGAACAATATTTCTTAATAGGTATGAAACTTTTAGTAGCTTCCAGGATTAATTCGTTGAATGCTTCCCACTTAGAATTTGTTGTTGGTACATCATCAGTTGATCCCACTGTACAGAATTTAAAAACTGTGTGAGACCACTGTAGTCACCTTAAGTACTTAAGGGTTTAAATCACTGGTTCTCAAAGTGGTCAATACCGCCCCTTAGGGGGCAGTGGAACAATCAATGGGGGCTGATAGTAGCCTCATGTGCATTTGGGGGGTGTTTAATAAAAATAAGGGGGCGGTGAAAGCATAAAGAAGGAAGAGAAGATAGGAAAATTTAGAAAAACTATTCGTACATGTTTCACCTGTTGTGTAACAGTGTAACATTTTCCAGGTAAGCACACAAAATGCAAGTTATAACCAATCAGCGGTCAAGTCGGCCGACAGGTCTTAACAAGCAAGTACATGTAGGCAAGCGTGTCGGGCATTGTCAGTGAGTCCAGCTTACATCAGCAAGAATATGTGCGTGTAATGACTTGTTGAGAATATACTATAAATAGACGTCATGTATGAAATCTAGTTTAGATTGTTTTTGAATTTTGTGACAAGCAGTTAACAATAGTGCAAGTTTAATAGTATTCAATTGAAAAATTTTAATTCATATTCGATAACTTCGATATTTACGGATTACGGATCACATACAAAGCAAATTGTATTATTGTTGTTTCAATAAAACAGCAATTTACATGTGAGTATTTTTATACATTTTCTTACGTATCTATTGTACGTTTCTATGGCTTCTAGTGTTCACTAATAATAAATTATTTTTATTGCATTATTAATGAAATCAGAGGAGTGAAATCATAAAAAGAACTGTTAACCATTAATATATATTTCTATCTATTGAAATCATCCATATTAATTGGTAAATAAGGCGTGTGTTAATAAGGAACAATTATATAAATAACGGAAAATTGAATAAAAACTATTAACCATTTCTTAATTGCATATTAATGTATTGTTTTTTTAATTAATTATTTCTTGATAAATTTAGGTTGATATTTGACAATTTAATATCAAATAAATATATCTAATGCTGAGCAAAGAACAAAACCCGGTTTATTAGTTTAATTAGTATTTTAGTTTGTTTGTCTTTTGCCATCTTACGCAAAAACCATTGATGTCGTGGACACTATTCTAATAAGTATAACACAACTATTGCAAAGAATTTTGGTTCTGACTAGAGAAATATTAATTATATAATTTTTTTCTACAGATTATGGCCGAATCTAAGAAAAAAATGTAGACAATATAGTATTGAATATTTGAACTATGGCTTTATTCAGTCGCCTACAAACAATATATTACCAATGTGTTTGATTTGTGAAAGAGTTTTATCAAATGAAGTTATGAAACCTTCAAGACTACGAGAACATTTGACAAAAGTTCATGCTGATAAAAAAGATAAGGATTTATTTTATTTTCAAGCACTTAAAGAAAAACATTTGAAACAACCGACATTGGTAAAACTCTTTTCAACAGCATCCAAACAAGATGACGATGGGTTGCGTGCTTCTTACAACATTTCGTTACTGATTGCTAAAATGGGAAAACCGTATACTATTGGTGAAGAACTAATTGTACCAGCTGTAAGTGAGGTAATACGCACTATGCTGCATATGCCAGCGTCGGATATTATCAATAAAATTTATTTGAGCAATAATACAGTGCAAAGAAGAATTGATGAAATGGCTCAAGATGTTGAACACTCATTATGTGAGTGTTTAAAAACATCCCAGTTCTCTATACAGCTTGATGAGTCAACTTTGCCAGGAAATGAAACCTTACTTTTAGCATATGTGTGATTCATAAAAGAAGAAAAAATTTGCGAAGAATTATTATTTGCTAAAAATTTGAAAACTGATACTAAAGGAGAATCGATATTTCATGCATTGGAAGAGTTTTTTAAAGAAAAAAAATGCTACTGATGGTGCTCCAGCGATGATAGGGCTCTATAGGGGGTTTCTTCCATATTTGAAAAAGGCAGCGCTGAATGCATTCGCTGTATACTGTGTCATCCATCATCAACATTTAGTTGCCAAAAATCTGAGTAAACGCCTACATAGGCCATTAGATTATGTCATTAAAGCATTCAACAAAATCAGAATCAATTCATTGAATGATAGATTGTTTAGACAACTTTGTATTTGAAACGATGAAGAATTCAATCGCTTGCTGCTTCATACAGAAGTTCGTTAGCTATCAAAAGGTACCTGTTTGAATCGGTTTTATTATCTCTTTAACTCCATGCTAGAGTTTCTAGAAAACAAAGATGATGCTTTACGAGCCTACTTGATTGATTCCAAAAATGACATAACTTATTAGACAGACTTGTTTAACAAATTTAATGAAACAAATCTACAACTTCAAGGCAATGAGCTGAATTTAATAAACACAAAAGCTGTTATTAGCATTAGTAGAGGCATTTGATGCAAGAAAGCAAGCTTATGCAGCATCAGCCAAAAAAAAAAAAAAAAAAAACCACTTCCACTTCACCCTTCTGTTCTTTCAAAATACCTGTCCAGCTGAGCCTTAAACTTATTTAGGCTATCAACTTCCAAGACAAGGGATGGAAGACTGTTCCGCCAACCAACCACCCCCTGGCTAAAGGCCAATTTCCGCACGTCTATCCTACATCTGTCTTTCCTCAATTTGACTTTATGCCCTCTCAGGTGATTATTCTGAGTGAGAGGAAGAATCCTATCCGCATTGAGCATGCTCAAACCATTCAAGGCTTTGTACACCTCTATCAGATCACCTCGCTGCTGCCTAGTCTCCAGACACTGTAATTTGCAAAACTTAAGCCTTTCTTCGTAAGAGCACCCCTTTGTTCCATTCATTAATCCTGTTGCCCTTCTCTGTACTCGTTCCAGCAGCTCTACATCCTTCTTGAAATGAGGCCTCCAGACCTGTATACAGTACTCTAGGTGTGGCCTGACCATTGCCTTATACAAGGGAATAATCACCTCCTTATCCCTGCTAGAAAAATTCCTATATATCATTGACAATACACCGTGAGCTACTCTTGCAGCCCGTCTGCACTGCTCAGAGAACTTCATATCTGCCTGCACAACCACCCCCAGGTCCCTTTCATTCTCTACCACTGTCAGTGTAGTACCACAGATGTGATACGTTGCTCTGGAGTTGCTGTTTCCCATGTGTAGTAGTTTACATTTGTTAATGTTAAACTTCATTTGCCACCTTTCAGTCCATCTGCTCAACCTTTCCAGATCCTGTTGCAGCAGCATAGTGTCAGTAGTGTCCTTGACAACCCTGCCTACCTTTGTATCGTCTGCAAACTTCCACATTAAGCTTGAATACCATCATCAATATCATTTATAAATATAGAAAACAATAATGGACCCAATACTGAACCCTGAGGGACTCCACAAATAACATTAGTCCACAACGAGCAGTGTCCATTGATTACCACTCTCTGTCTTCTCCCCCTCAACCACCCCTTTATCCATAGCAGCAATTTGCCTCCAATGCCACACTGCTCCAATTTGTGCAGCAGTCTTCCATGTGCAACAGTATCAAAAGCCTTTCTGAGATCCAAGTATATAATATCAAAGTTATTCCCTACATCCAGTTCTTTTGTGACTGCATCATAGTATCCAATCAAATTGGTCAGGCAAGACTTTCCCTTAACAAAACCATGCTGTGTCCGAGCTAGAACTGAAGTCTTGTCTAAATGATCCTGCAGTGCTTCTTTAACTTTAACTAGTGCCTCCATTAATTTTCCTGGAACAGAAGTTAAACTCACAGGTCTATAATTACTTGTGTCAGCCTTTGATCCTCCTTTGTGAATTGGGGTCACATTTGCACATCTCCAGTCTGTGGGTACCTCCCCTGAGTCCAAGGAAGCTCTTATAATTATGGCTAAGGGTTTGCTTACTTCCTTTGCTGCCTCCTTTAATATAACTGGATAGATCCCATCCACCCCGGGTGCCTTTCTTGTGTTTATCTTCAACAATTTCTCCTCCACTTTACTCTCAGTTATTACAAGATTCTCTAGCTTACTGCTAGAGTTGAATACACCTCTGGCTTTCCCCTCGCTAAATAACTCCTCATGTGTGAATGTGGATGCAAAATATTCATTTAGTTTGTTAGCTACCTGATCAGGATCATCAACAGTTGACCCATCGATATCAAGTGGACCAATCTGATTCATCCCCTTCCTTCTACAGTTTACATAAGTAAAGAACTCTTTGCTGTTTTTCTTTGCATCCCTTGCCAAAGATTTCTCGTAATCTGCCTTCGCCTGCCTAACCTCCTTTGTAACTTGGTTGCAGATCAACTTGTATCTATCATAGGCTTCTGTGTCATGTGGTAATTTGTATGTATCCCATGCATGTTTCTTCTCTGCCATATGCCTCATCAGTTCATCTGACATCCATTTAGGCCTAAACCTTGAACAATATTTCTTAGTTGGTATGTAAAGCCTAGTAGCTTGCAAGATAAGTTCTTTGAATTCTTCCCATTTTGCATTTGCTGTTGGTAACATCATCAGTTGGTCCCACTGTATAGAATTTAAATACTGTCTCAGTCCATCGTAGTCGGCTTTACGAAAGCAATAACCCTTCCCTTTTCCCCTAATGGTAGTTACCTCTTTGAGTAAATCCCACTTCAGCACACTGTGATCACTGCCACCTAGTGGTTCATTTATCTGCAGATTCTTAATGCATGAAGAATCACTGCTGATAATCAAATCAAGAGTATTCCTTCCTCTAGTTGCCTCCCGAACATGCTGATGTAGAAAACAATCATCCAATAAATCCACAAAAGCCTTGCTAGTGTGACCAACCCACAAATTCCAGTCAATATCTGGGAAATTAAAATCTCCCATTATAAGACTCTCTGATTTACTGGCCCACTCTATTTCCCTGTACAGTTTCTTATTATACTCATCAGAGTCATTAGGCCTATAGCACACTCCTACTCTCAATTTTGATCTCCCAATGCTTATGTCACACCAAACTGACTCGACACTGCACTGTCCAGTGATGTCCACTGACTTCACTTCCTTGGAATTTATGCATTTCTTAACTAATAGCATAACCCCTCCTCCCTTCCTATCCAGTCTATCCTTTCTGTAGACGTTGTACTCCCCAAATTCCAGTTCTGCATTCCTTATATCTGTGTGACACCACGTCTCTGATATCCCAACAGTATCTGCCTTTGATGTTTTGAGCAATACCTCAAATTCATCAAATTGATTTTCTAAACTCCTAGCATTGGTGTACACGCAAGTATACATGCACCTATTTCTATTCTTAGCTTCCCTAACAGAACCCATGTGTTTACTTGTACCGCAATGACTCCCCGAAGTCTCTGAAATATCCTGCATCTTGTTTTTCAGGCTTCTGCTCATTACAATAGAAGCAGTGCAAGAATCTCTTTCACCTCTGCCAGTGGCTACTGTTAATCTATTCATCTTTGTCTCCCCCCAAGCTAGCAGTTTTCCGACCCACCTAACACTGCCTCGATTAACACTGCAGCAAATATTCTTGCACCCTTTCTATTTAAGTGTATCCTGTCCCTGGAGAAGCAGTCTCTCCTGTTAACTATTATTATTTCTGCGTTTGTGGCAAAACTTCTTCTGTACAAACAAAATTTAGGATAGGGGGAATTCAGCCAGTTTCCAAATTTATTAACAGTAGAAAAATATGATGAAGACTTACCTATTCTCAACACTTGGATGCTCTCCATTCTGACTTCAATCAACAATTTGAAGATATTTTAAAAATGAACATACCCGATTGGGTTCTAAATTGTTTTTCAATTACAAACACAGAAAAATCTCCAAAATTACAAGAAGAACTGATAGATGTAACAACAAATGAAGAATTTAAATTCAAAGGTGTTCACGAACAAACCTACAGTTTATCCTGGATTATGGGCTATAATACAAAAGTTTTTAATTGCATTTCCTTCATCATATTTAGTGGAACGTGGGTTTAGTGCAGTCGCAAATTTGTTAACAAAAAGAAGAAACCGACTACAAATAACGAATTGTGGTGATTTAAGAATACTGCTGACAAAAATAGAGCCTAGTATTAATACATTGATAGCAGCGCACCAGGTTCATCCTTCTCATTAGGATCATTTTTAATGATATTCATAATTTTTATTTTCATTATTATCCTTTGTTATCTTAATTTTCTGTGTGTAATGCAAATGTTACTGTGGTTGATTAATAATTTTATAATTTCAAGCTTCAAGGTGTCTTATTTACAACATCTTTATTTACTATGTTTTAAGACGTAGGTAGATATATAGATACATAAAAAAACACAAATTTTTTACTATTTCTGTTTGTTCGCTTAAAGAAGGTAGATTTCCAGGGGGGCACTGAGTAATTTTTTTTGTGAAAAGGGGGCGGTAGGACAAATAAGTTTGGGAACCTATGGTTTAAATGAATTCAGTAAACTTAATGATTGTAGTAGTAGTAGTGGCATGTGATGCAAGAAAGCAAGTGTATGAGCATATGCAGCATCAGCCAAAAAAAAAAATCACACCATTCCCTCCAAATGCCTGTCCAGTTCCTCCTTAAATTTATTCAACCTATCAACTTCCACAATGACAGATGGAAGTTTGTTCAAGCAATTAACCACCCACTGGCTAAAGGCAAATTTCCGCACATCTATTCTACATCTGTCCTTTCTTCATTTGAATTTATGCCCCCTTAGGTTCGTAATATGAACAAGTGGAAGGATCCCATCAGAATTCAGCATGCTGAACCCATTCAAGGCCTTATACACCTCATTCAGATCACCGCGCAGGTGTCTAGTCTCCAGCCACTGCAATTTGCAGAACTTAAGCCTCTCTTGTTAAGAGGATCCCTTCATTCCCCTCACCAATCTTGTTGCCCTTCTCTGTACATGCTCAAGCAAATCTACATCCTTCCTAAAATGAGGCCTCCAGACCTGTACGCAATACTCAAGGCGTGGCCTGACCATTGCCTTATACAGAGGGACAATCACCTCCTTTTCCCTGCTAGCAAAATTCTTATATATCATTGACAAAACCCCATGACCTGCCGTGGCAGCCTGTCTGCATTGCTCAGAAAACTTCATATCTGACTGCACAATTACTCCCAGGTCTTTCTCATTTTCTACCACCTTAAGTGTAGTACCACACAGTTGGTATGTTTCTCTGGTGTTACTTCTACCCATATGCAGTACTTTGCATTTGTCAAGGTTAAACTTTAGTTGCCACTTCTTAGCCCATCTGCCCAAATTATCTAGGTCCTGTTGCAGTAGGCACACTGCCATTGCTGTCATTAACAACCCTGCCAACCTTTGTATCATCTGCAAACTTCGATATCAAGCCTGATACACCTTCATCAATATCATTTATGAATATACATAACAACAGTGGACCCAACACCGAACCCTGTGGGATTCCACTAATAACATTAGTCCACGAAGAGCAGCACCTATTGATTACCACCCTCTGTCTTCTCCCACTTAACCATCCTTTTATCCATTGTAGCAACTTACCCTTAATACCATTCTGCTCCAATTTGTATAATAGTCTTCCATGCGCAACAGTGTCAAAAGCTTTCCTGAAATCCAAATATATGATATCAGAATTATTTTTTGCATCCAGTTCCTTTGTAACCGCATCATAATATCCTATCAAATTTGTCAGACAAGACTTTCCCTTAACAAACCCATGCTGTGTCTGAATTATTGCTGCAGTCTTGTCTAGATGATCCTGCAATACATCTTTAACCAGTGACTCCATTATTTTACCCGGAACAGAAGTTAAACTAACTGGTCTGTAATTAATCGTGTCACCCTTCGATCCCCCTTTGTGAATTGGGGATACATTTGCACATCTCCAGTCCATGGGAACCTCCCCTGAGTCCAAGGATGCTCTCATAATTATGGCTAAATGTTTGCTTAGTTGCTTATAAGTATAAGTATTCTTAGCCTTTCTCAGACAAAATAGACAAGCAGAAAAATTGAAAAATGGTTGGCTGCATGTTATTATATGCAGCCTTCCTTTTTCAGTTTAAACGATAGATTTGTATAAATTTGTTTTCAGCCAGTCAGCTTGACAGTAATTGATTGTTGGAACAAACTACCATCCAATGTTGCAGAAGTGGTTAGTTTGAAGAAATTTAAGGTAGAATTAGACATTATTACAGGTGATAGCCAGATAAGGTGGGTAGTTTTTTTTTTTTTTTTTTTTTTTTGGCCTTTGCTGTATAAGTTCACTCTTCCTTGCATCATTTGCCACTACAAATAATAATGATATATTCATTACTTCTTCTTTTATCCCGTAATTTTTGGAAATCTGGTACAGTCACATCTTCATTATGTGGAATAGGTCTTATTTTAGATGAAATATTTAGATACTTGACATTGTGCTTTGTTTTTCTGGATATCCCTGATGTTTTTGTCATGCAGAAATTGCAGTGATTAATGTGGTTACGTGATTCTCGCCACACCATAGAAATAGCAAAAGGGTGATTCCATGTCAAAGGCTTAATTTTGAAGATGGTCCCTGCTCGACCATCTTTAATTTTGTTGAAACTTGGTGTAGATGTTTAAACAGGCTTCCCAAGAAGCTGTGCAAAAATTCAGATTCATTTCAAAATATAGTATGCTTAAGGCACCAGCACCTTTTTTTTTTTTTTTTTGTGGAGGTCACTTGTGCTGTGCAATGCAAATCACAAATTTTCAAAGTTTTAAGTGTTACTGTTGCACAACATTGAGAGGTAGTGCTCTGAAATTTGGTATACCTAGTTAACTTTTGGCAGAGAATGCAAAACGTTTGGTGTCCAGGCTCTAAAACCTTCAAATTTTTTACAGTGCAGTCTAAAATTGGCACCAAAAATTTGTGACAAATTTAAGCAAGACTTTTGAAAGTCATAACTTTGAAATAAAAACCTTTGGTACCTTCTTCTTTGGGCATTCCATTTAACATCTGCATGAATTCAGCCTAATTAAATATCAGCTCTTATACTTATTTGCTGGCTGAGATATAGTCCTTCAAAGTTAGACTCAAAATTTGACCTATCTTTAGGGGCAAATATCTTAATGTGGGTCACCTTCAATTCTCTCGCTTTTGCTACCATTGGAAAGAGCAGGTTTGCAACAAGAATCATGGTTTTCCAGTTTTGTGTCTTGCTACTTAAGGCCTTAAACATTTTATAATTTCCACATAATATTTGCATACTTATTTGATGGTGAAGTTTCGCATTTCAATCAGAACTATCGCATTTACAAGAGTGAAATTTTCTGAAATTACTCTGCCCTTTGGTTTAAGGAGAAAGGATATATTGCCAATACACAAAAAATCTGTATTTTTTACAATGGGGGTGCAAATGGCAAGAAAAGAAATTGCATGGGTTTCTTTAGTGCAAGTTCCCAAGCCTGAAAAGTGGTCTTTATTCAGGATTCCAAGCATAAAGATGATGTTCTATTGGTTTCTAACTTGAAAGAAGTTATAACTGCAACAAAATTTATTTAAAACATAATACAATTTGAAATATCTGTCATTATTTCTGTTGTGCATATAATAAGAAGTGTTGCAGGTTGGGGGATGAGAGGGTCCTATAGCATTCCCAGAGTTTCTCAAAAATTTATATGCGTGAGGTGACAGTGAAAATTGAAGGCTACAAAGAATTTACAAAAAATCTTTGTGGGCTCATGATACCTAAATCTTTCCTTTCTTGGATTAATAGTCCAGTCTTCTCAAATACAAATTTTGTTGAAGACTCTTTGTCATTAACATATCTGAAATATCATCAGAGTTAACTTCTTAATTCAAGTGTTCTAAACTTCTTTAAAATAAATTCAGCTTGATGTGCATTGAGAGTTGCCTATTAATATATTTTAACAGACAACTCCCATCCACCTTGCTAATTTTCATTTTAATATTACGCACAAAATGAGTTGATAGATTCCACATTTTTATTAATTACCATGGAGGAGACAACTAATAAAAAACTAAAAAGAAATATGAACTTATGTAACAGTGTAAACAGTTTGAGCTTAAAAGATTATGCGTTAATACTAAGGTGTGAGCTTCTCAACCAACATCAAATTTAATATGAAAATTTCCTGTAACATATATTTCATCGATTAATAGCCCAAGCTATTAATCCAAGAAAGGAAACATATCAAATCATGTATCCTAGGAATATCAAAAGGCATGGAAATCCCTCAGTTTAATGCCTCCTCCCTCTCTCCAGCCATTTTGGAAGAGTTATCTAAGGAGTGCAGTGTATTCTAAATAAAAATGCTGATGAGTTTTTAAAAGTAATATATCTTCATATATTATAGTTGATCAAAATGCTTAGTTGGGTCTAATGTCTAGGTATTGTCTTGTGCATTAATATGCTAACTTTAAATTATTTAAAATTTTAATGAATGTTTTTCACCTCACTAATTATTTCATCTGTTCAAGTTGTGCTTAGACAGTAAAAGGGACCTCACAACCAAATATACATATAAAGCTGTGTTTATGATAGCCACAACTTGATAACGTTTAGATGGTGCTACTTATATCTAGTACAACTACTTTGGCTATATTTTGTCATATTTATTGTTTTTCTTCTAACCCCCATTTTCTACGGGTCCTTAGTCTTGCCAACTGCAGTTCTGCCAAATATGGTACTTTTCAAGAATGTATCACGAATTCCTATATGTGCATCAGCACTTAATAGCAAAAAATTGTTTCTGAGCACAAATAAAGTTCTAATGCAATCAACACAAATTTTAAATTTCATTAATGGGCAATCATTACTGGCTTTAGGCATCTTTGCAGGGTTCATGTGAGCCTGGCCTGAAAGACCTCATTTAAGAAAATTTGCAGAAAATGAAATTTTTATACGAGCAAAAAATGAATTGATGAATTGATGATACATTTATTGAGACCCCTACATGGAGAAACTGTCATATAAGAAAACTGGCCTTCCCATTTGCATTCTCTAGGGTCAATAAAGTACTATATAATTGATGAGCATCTCAAAAGTTTTAATAAAAAATTTTGCAATAAAAAAAAAAAAAAAAGAGTACTGTTTAAAAATATATTTTGTATAATGGAAATGTGAAGCAACCATGTAAGTAAAGCACCAAGAATTATTTTGTATTGATTATATCCTTAATTCTCATATAAAAGGTATCTATAAAATAGTTACAGTTAATTAATTTTATTAATTAATTTCTTTTATGAATTTATATTTAAAATTTATTGTAGGATAATACAAATTATTACTTATATTCACAAATGAAATCTGTCATGATATTGTTATTTAGACTTGTACTGCTAGGTTTTCTTCTTGGAAAGATGGGGGCTGAAATTAGCTGCTCAAACCAGGCCTTTCTGCAGATTTAGACGTGCTTGTGAATTAAATCTATGACCATTCACAATTTTATCTGAAGAAACTGAGTCTGAACATAAACACTTATTCATGCTACAGCACAATGATGGTTGACAGTGAAAGTTTAGAAAATATTATTCAAATTAAGACATAAAACTGAACTATTTTTGAAGCAAAAAAATTCAAAATTTTTCGCCATCAATTTGTCTATTTATATCTACTTTTGTAATAAATAATGGATTCCAAAATTTTAGCATTTATCAGATATATATTTCACTTATAAAAATGAGTTGACGTTGAGCAATAATTAAACATTTAAATTAGTCATTTTTCTACTATGTACACATGGGGTGTAACTGTAGTTGTGGGTATTGTGCAAACTTTGTGGAAGGCTGATATGTTCACCCCTGTGGAGAAGTGTGCTTTTGCTGTTTAATTTTAATTATCCAATTAAAATTTAATAATTTTTTTTTTTTTTTTTTTTTTGCTGATGCTGTGAAATCTTGCTTCTTTTCTTATATATTCAAATAAATGCAAAGAAAACTGTGACGTGGGGTGATGATGTGTTGCCTTATCGAGTATAAAGACTGCAGTGATATAAAGCCAGAATGGGGGAAACACATGATCTGTCACACTGAAAAAGATCTTATTGTGGGTGTAAAAGCAGGAACCATGATTCAAGAAATAAAAAATATAACTGGTTTCTCAAAGCCATAAATGTGGCAGAAAAACAATACTTCAAGGGTGAAACCATCATACTTTAAAAAGGACTGTACAGAAAAATAGGAAATCCAGCACACAGAAAATAACATCTGGATTCAAGCAAGTGTAGAACTGCCTTATTTCACCACATACCATGCACTGCCAATACCCAATTGAATAATTTGGTATTGGCTTAAAGAAGCCACTTGTGTCAGAGAAAAACAGAAAAATCTGCTTGCAGTAGTGCGAAGAATGTCATGATTCGACAGTGGAACAGTGGAAGAAAGTCGTGGGGTTAGATGAATCATGATACACTTTGTTTTGCACTGATGATAGGCAGAGAGTATTACAAGAACTTCACAAAGCACAAAACCCTGCTTGCCTTGTTAAGACAACCCAGGAATCTGAAGGCGGTATTGTGAATATTTTGTTGACATGGACTCGGCCTGTTGATACCAGTGGAAGGTCATGTGTCATCCAGGAAATACCTGAAATTTAGCATTAGCATTAGTAGAGGCATACGATGCAAGAAACTGGCTTACAGCATCAGCCAAAAAAACTCCTTCCCATTTCACCTATCCATTCATTCCAAATGTTTGTCTAGTTCTGCCTTAAATTTATTTACACTATCAACTTCCATAATGACAGATGAAAGTTTGTTCCAGCAATCAACTACCCACTGGCTAAAGGCAAATTTCTGCACATCTATTCGACAACTGTCTCTCCTCAATTTCAGTTTGTGCCCCCTCAGGTTTGTAATCTGAGCAAGAGGAAGGATCCTGTCAGCATTGAGCCTGCTCAATCCATTCATTTTTAAAAATATTTAAAGTATTTTAAAAGCATTGCCATTGAGCAACGATTCAATTCGAAGACGAATTGATGAGATTTAAGTTAACATTGAAGAGCAACTAATTGACAAACTAAAAACGAGAAAATTTTATATTCAGATTGATGAATCCACATTACTGACAATAAGACCCTTCAAATGGCATAGGAGCCTCTGTAGGCAGGAGCAGAAATGCGTAGCACACGCTTCTTGATTAGACCGGGGTTCGAGCCCATGAACACTAAATACGGAGGGTGCGGAAAGGTCAGGAATGACCACTGCATATCCCCGGAGCAATATGGCCTTAGTTGCTAATGCTCCTTAAAAAAAAAAAAAAAAAAAAAAAAAAAAAAACAACAATCTAATGGCATACATTCATTATTTTGATGCCGATTGTAAATTGGAAGAAGAGATGATGTTTGTAAAACCCGTAGGAACAGACTGTACTGGAGCATCCATTTTTCCTTCTGTTAAAACATGGTTTGATGAAAAACAAGTACCATTGGAAAATTTGATATCCTGTGCTTTAACAACCATGGTTGTTAAGACAAAGGTTTTATAGCCGACCTAAAGGAAGTATGTCCCGAAGTTCTTGCAGTAACACTTCACTGTGCACCAACATCATCTGGTTGCAAAAAATATTAGTCCAGTTCTTTATCAATCTCTCAGTATAGTTATAGAAACCATCAAAAAATTCTTACATAGCAAATATTATCGCCTTTTCAGAAAATTTTGTGTTGATAATGAAGAACAGCATGTGAGGCTTCTTTTACATACATAAGTTAGATGGCTTTCTAAAGGAAACTGTCTAACAAGATTTGTAAAACTTTAATACAATAATTAGTTTTTTAGACAGTATAGAAGAAGCAGATCAGGAGACAAAGGAGATTAGCAAACACAAAAACAACATATACTATATGGCCTGGATTTTTCGAAAACTTAATGAAGTATCACTTCAACTTCAAGGGAAATTAATTACGATGATAGACTGCAAATGCTTATTAAAAACCTTCACTGAAAAACTGTAAATATTTGAAAGAAATTTAATGGTAAAACAATTTCATGGTATGCAAGAGTTAGCTGAAATCAATGAATCTCTCACCAAGAATGATCTTAAGATTTATTCAGATCATTTGTGTTCTTTAAAAGGCAAAATAAAAAATAGATTTTCAAATTTATTTTCTTTTGAAGTGAAGCCATGGGTGTTAGATCCAATTGGATGCAATGCCGGGTCTGCTAGTAAAGAAAATCAAGAACTCATTCAATGAAAATGTAACGAAGAATGCAAATATAAATTCGAAAAAGGTGGAATGGCCAAGTTGTGGGGACCTAAAACAACTGAACTTCTTTATCCAACAGTGTGGTCTGAAATGGCCAAAGTACTTTGTTTTCCAACGTCTTATATGGTTGAAAGTGGTTTTAGTTCAGTAAATAAAATATTAGCAAAGGAAAGAAAGAGAATTGATGTATGTTCAAAATAGGATGCATTGGAATTAAACTTACTAACATCATACCGAACATTGAACTTTTAGCTAAGAAGCATCAGACTTAGGAATCCCATTGAATAAAATGAGTAAGTATAAAGTAGTTTCTTGTTTAAAATTTCATGGGGGGCGATTAGGAAAAAAAATTGTGTAAAATAGCCCTTTAGGGGACAATAATTAAAAAAAAAGTTGAGAAACACTAATATAGAGTAACTCGCTAATATATGAGACCCCAACTGTAATTCGAAAACAAGAGCTAATCGACAAATTTTAATGGGATTCTGGTGATTAGTAGCATTAAATTAGTCAAGATTGGATATTTCCTTTTCAGTAACATTTTTACATGTTGACTGGTGTAGTATGTCTAATTCTTTCTAAAATTAATTCAAAATATCCACTTCCACAACACCAGATGGTAGTTTGTTCCAAAATTAGTTCTCTGGTTGAAATGAAATTTTTACACATCTATCTTGGAGCCATCCTTTTGTTCAAGAAAGAGTTAGAATGCCATTGTCACATTAAGTTTACCCAATACATTTAAAGCTTTAAACATTTCAATCAGGTCTTCTTGTAAGTTCCTAGAGTCCAAGTGATACAATTTGCATGATCGAAAACATTTGTGGTTGCTATAATCTGCACCCTTTCCAAAAGATCCACATCTTTCTTAAAACAAGGCTTCCAGAAATGTATGCAATACTCAAGATATGGCCATTGTCTAATGCAGGGCTTCTTAAACTTTTTTCATTCACGACCCCATTTATGATTGCGAGTTTCTTGGCGACCCCATATAAATATAAAAGAAAGATAAATTAATATTTTTTGATGATTTATTTATTAGGTAACAATATACATATACATATGAAAATATATAGTTTTAGAATTCGTTTTGAAACATACAAAAATCTAAAATTAAAAATTGCACAAAAAATTGTAAAATTGTATTTATTATAGTTACAAAAATTATATGCCCTATTTTTCATCAAAATTGCATTTTTTGCAATAACATAAATAAAAGGGGATTCTGACCGTCTTAGTTCGCTCGAATATATTCGAATGCAGTCGTTGAGTGGTAAGTGTTAAATTAAAATTAAAAAATTTAATGAGATGGATGTGCCTGTTTTTTATTGCATAACAAATTAAATCTTGGTGGAATGTTTGACACTGCTGGACGTAAGACCTCTTCAACATTTTTTAGCGCTGAACGATACTGGGATTTAATATGTGTTAAAGCTGAGAAAGTAACTTCACATAAATATATGGTGTTGAATGGCAGAAGTACATTTAACACCATATCAGCGATTGTGGGAAATTCAGTTCTAGTTCCGATCAAGAATTCAGTCAAGGACTTTTTTTTGAAATTGTAGTTTTACGTTTGAGTCACTCGAAAGCTCAGCAAATTCCTCTTGAGCTTTAAGTGGCAGGTGATCAATCTCACTTAAGCCAATCCAAAACGGCTTTTGAATCCAAACTATTTTTTGGAAATCAATATTTAATATAAAATATGTACGGAACTGTGTTTCTAGCGCTTTTAAGTGATCTACAATAATTTTTGCAATAAAAGTTTTACAATGAATTTTCTCGATTATAAAATTGTCGACACTGGAAAACATTTCGAACGAATTTTTTTCTACCCTACTTTTCCAAATGTTGATCTTTTTTGATAAAACTTTCAATTTTATCATTCGAAGTAAATATATCGCAATTTTTTCCTTGGAGAGACAAGTTGAGATCGTTTAATTTCGCAAAAATATCTGACAAATAACACAGCTTGGATAGCCATAAGTCATTTTGAAAAAAAGCAGCAAGTTCACATTTTCGTTCGGTTAAAAATATTTCGATCTCATCCTTTAATAGCAATAATCTTCTTAAACTTTGACCTCTTGACAACCATCTTACTTCTGCATGTAATAATAAAGTTGTGTAGTTGGAATCCGTATCCTTACAGAGATTTGAAAATAAGCGGCTGTTAAGGGCATGGCTCTTAATAAAATTTATAATCTTAACAGCATCCTGAAGCACATCGTTCAATTCTGGTGCTAATTTTTTTGCTGCATGGGCCTCTCGGTGAATAAGGCAGTGAGTAAAAGTTATATGATCATAATGAGCAGCTTGAAAAAGTGATTTAAAACCAAAATTTTTGCCGGTCATCGCTCTTGCACCATCTGTGCATATTCCACAGCAATTTTTCCATTCTAAACCTTCAGTTTTTAAAAATTCGTCAACTTTACAATATATGTCTTTCCCTGTAGTATGGTCTTCCATAGGACGACAAAATAACAATTCTTCCTCCACGCTTTCTTTATAAACGTACCTGACATATACTAACAACTGAACCAATTTAGTAATATCAGTTGTTTCGTCCAACTGAATTGAAAATTTTGGGCTTTCTTTAATTCTTGTAATAAGTTGCACTAATTGGTCCTTGTTAATATCAGAAATTCTATTCGAGACAGTGTCGTTCGACAAAGGAATTTTTCGAATATCATCGCCATATTTACTTCCATGTAGTATTTCTACCATTTTAATAGCAGCAGGTAATACAAGATCTTCTCCAATGGTGAACGGCTTTTTATTTTTAGCAATACAGTATGAAACTTCATATGACGCTAGTAAACATTTTTCACTAACGGTTATAAATTTTTCAAAGGATTTTTTTTCTTTATTTAAAGATTTATACAGTCTTTCCAAATATTCTTTTGGTTTATTGACATACGAAACATGCTTTGATTCAAGATGTCTTTTTAATTTTGATGGTTTCATACTCTCCGGAGCCAATAATTCATTGCAGATCAGACAAAGAGGTTGTTCATTACCCTTACAATTTTGAAATGTAAAGCCAAATTGAAGAAAAGACTCATCATATTTTCTTTTTCGCACATAAGATGCCTGTTTTTCAATATTTTGTCCTGCCTGAGAAGAGTTTGTAGCATTATTATCTGCGTCATTGCTATGCTTATTTAAGTTCAGCCATTTATCCATGGCCAAAAATTATTTTGAGCCTAAAATACAATAAATATATAAAAATAACATATTGCATATAATAATTGATTTATTAATTACCGAATAAATAAAAAAAACTAAAATCTCGTTACGGTGGAACACTGACAATTGACTACACTAGAAGAGCGTCAATACTACACTAGTTCACATTACAGTCAGTGTTATTGAATCATAGTCTCGCTGCACTTGTGCGCGCGCATTCCTACCTTTGTTTGTGTGCAGGTGTGTGAGTGTGACTCTGCACAAATACACATCTAGATGTTATAAAATCGTGTATTTAAATATTTGACATTAAAATCTCTCGCGACCCCAGAATTTTGCTACGCGACCCCAAATGGGGTCGCGACCCATAGTTTAAGAAGGCCTGGTCTAATGCAATGGAAAAATTACCTCTTGTATCTGTATATCATTGGCCGTATCCCATGAACTGTTTTAGCATCCTGTCTGCACATCTCAAACAACTGCGCAAATACCCCTAAGTCTCTTTCATTTTCCACCAACTAATTTGTATGTTATTGTGGGATTGCTACTGTCCATATGTAGTGATTAGTGCTGCTCTTGCATTTACCAACAATAAACCTCAATTTTTTTTTTATGAAAATCCAAAACACAAGATGTTTTAGAACCTATAATACTTAGTACCATGCTTGGATTGGAGGTTGAGAAGACAAAAAAAGATATTTGTTGACCTTAACTTCTGTAGACTGTAATTTCTGTAAATTGCAATGAATAAACGAGAAAGATGAGTTGGTTCTGTGAGTTTGAAGTTGGACAGTAAATGGATGTTGGCTGGTGGCGGCACGTATTCGGACTGTTTTGAAAGAGAGAGTGGGAATTATAGAAGCCAATTCAGAAGAAGAAGAGTGCCCATGGAAGTATATGTAGAAAAGGCATGCAGCAGAAACAGTACGTCTATGAGACAGTGAGTGGAGAGACTCTGTTAGAGAGGAGTCATTAATTAACCTAACTGCCCTCTTCTGAATGGAATCAAGAAGCCTGAGAGAGGTTTTGGGGGAACCACCCCAGATGTGGGAACAATATTCCATGGTAGGGCAGATTTGCAATTTATACAGAGTGAACAACTGTTTGGAAGAAAATTAATGCCGAGAACAAAAGAGAAAACCAAGTTTTTTAGATGCATAGGAAGCAATATTTGTAATGTGCTTGTGCCAAGAGAGATTAGAAGTCAGGGTAATCCCCAAAAGAGATATATCAACTTGCCTAGAAATCGGAGTGTCACCAAAGATAAGCATAGGAGCAAAAGAATCTTTTTTGCGAGATATAAGACAAGACTGAGTTTTAGAAGGATTGAAATCAACTAAGTTGTCTTTGCCCCACTGGAGAATTACCTGGAGATCAGCATTTAAGGAATTGGTAGCAAATATTCGAGAAGTTGAAGCTCATTGAGCAGGGCAAGGTTTCTCAAAATGGAAAGTGGAATGCAATGTGCTGTCATCAGCAAAACTATGGATAGGATTTCCAGTCAGTGCAAGAAAGCCATTAATATACAAGAGGAAAATATGGGGGGGGGAGAACTGAACCTTGAGGGACACCAGCATTAGTGGAGAAGTTAGAAGACAGAGCAGTCTACCATCACCCTCAGTGAGCGATCAGAGAGAAAACAGGATAACCAATTACAAAAAAGTTGGCAAACCATAAGATAGAAGTTTGTTTAGAAGACCTTTATGCCAAACACGATTGAAAGCCTTTGAGATGTCAAGAGCAACACTTGTGTTTCACTGAACTTTTCCATTGAATTTGTCTGTAAATGGGTAACATAAGCCAGAATATCACCAGTGTATCGAGGCCACGTTATGTCAAGGGTATGGATATATTCTTACCACGTGTATGCCCTATCCAAAAATTTCATTACTTCATACCACATGTCCCACCCACTTTTTCTTACTATTGAATACACCATGAATTGTCAAACTAATAGAGTAAGCTTATCTACGAAAAGATCTAAACCTCCCAAACACTTCCTAGTACATTTCACAAATATACATGGTCTCAATTCTAATCTCAACGACGTCCATTTCCACTTGCAGTCTGCCAAACCCCATGTACTTTTTCCTGACAGAATCTCAGTTATCGGTTGATTCAACTACTGCTCATCTCAGTTGCCCAAATTATTCACTGTATGATTCCTTTTGCCTCAAAGGTGATACTTGTGCATATGTCCATTCCGATATTCCCTGTCAGAGACATGGTAATTTGGAATCTCCTCTTTTCGATCTTCTCTGGCTTAAAATCTTTCTACCTCATTGTGTCAAATTCATCTGTTGTCTCTACCATTCTCCCAACTCCACTAATCACTTGGAGCTCTTTGACTTTCTCTCTTTTGCAACTTGACTTTCTCCGGTCCACTTCCTTAACAGTGAGGTAATTTTTCTTGGTGATTTTAATGTGCACAACTCCAGCTGGCTTCCATTTTCTAGTCACACTGACCCAGCGGTGAGATGCTGAGGCTTTTGCAAATACTAATGACCTTGCGCAGATTGTTCATTTACCTACAAGAATACTGGGCAATCCTAACCATACAGCAAACACGCTAGATCCTTTTCTCACAAACAGCCCTTCTACTTCTAAGTACACGGTCGAAGTGAGTGGTCCTTTAGGCACCTCGGTTCACAACTTGGTGATTGTGTCTTCTCAAGTGGAACCTTTATCTCATGGCTATTCCCAACCTCGTGTTGTTTGGCATTACAAGAATGCAAAATGGAATGACCTGCGAGACTTCTTTTCTTCTTTTCCTTGGTCGGATTACCATTTGAAAACTTCTGATGTCAACATTTGCTCAGATCGTGTCAGTGAAATTATTCTTGCAGGAATGGAATCCTTTATCCCACACTCCATTTTAAAATCTCGTCCTTTATCTAAACCTTGGTTTTCCAATAAATGTGCTAAGTCTGTTCAAGAGAAGAATGTTGCATATCGTAATTGGCTTGTTTCTGATTCTTTAGTTTCATTTTCTGCCTACACCAAAGCTCGCAACAATTGTAAAGCAGTTATTAATCAGTCCAAACTAGAGTTTGAACAGGCTAAGAGTAGAAAACTTGCTTCTTGCCATAATGGTAGCTGAGCATTCTGGTCTCTTGCCAAAGCTATTGGCTGCAACTTTTGCCCATCTCTGCTCCCACCTCTGTGCAAACCATATGGTTCTGTTGTAATTTCAGCCAAGGATAAAGCTGACCTGCTGGCATCCTATTTTTCTTCCAACTCATGTATTAATGATATTGGTAAACACCTCCCACCATTCCCAACACGCTCCATTCAATGCCTCCTGTGGTCTTCCGTCAAAACGTTATCAGAAGGATTTTGATGAATCTTGATGCTAAGAAAGCTCCAGGTCCTGTTGGTATTTCTCCACTTGTTCTCAAAACCTGTGCTCCTGAACTTATTCCTATTCTATGCTGCCTTTTTTCACTTTCTTATTCCAAAGGTGTTTTTCCTTTTGCTTGGAAATTTGCTCATATCCAGCCAGTTCCTAAAAAGGGTGACAAATCCCTCCCATCCAATCATCGTCCCATTGCAATTACTTCTACTCTTTCTAAAGTAGTGGAGAAATCAGTTAACCGCCAACTCTTAAACTACCTAGAAACCTTCCGTCTGACCAATACTGGATTCCGTCAGTGTCGATCCACTGGTGATATTCTGGCTTATGTTACCCATTTATGGACTTCAATGGAAAGGTTCAGTGAAACACAAGTAGTTGCTCTTGACATCTCAAAGACTTTTGATTGTGTTTGGCATAAATGTCTTCTAAACAAGCTTCCATCTTATGGTTTGCCAACTTTTTTGTATTTGGTTATCCCGTTTTCTCTCTGATCGCTCACTGAGGGTAATGGTAGATGGCTCTCTGTCTTCTAACTTCTCCACTAATGCTGGTGTCCCCCAAGGTTCAGTTCTTTCCCCCACTCTTTTCCTCTTATATATTAATGACCTTCTTCCATTTAATGGAAGTGCTATCCACAGTTTTGCCGATGATAGCACATTGCATTCCACTTTCCATTTTGAGAAACCTTGTCCTGCTCAATCAGCTTTAACTTCTCGAAAATCTGCTACCAATTCCTTAAACGCCGATCTTCAGGTAATTCTCCAGTGGGGCAAAGACAACTTAGTTGATTTCAACCCTTCTAAAACTCAGTCTTGTCTGATATCTCACAAAAAGGATTCTTCTGCTCCTTTACTTATCTTTAGTGGCACTCCGATTTCTAGGCAAAATGATATATCTCTTTTGGGGATTACCCTGACTTCTAATCTCTCTTGGCACAAGCACATTACAAATATTGCTTCCTCTTCATCTAAAAAACATGGTTTTCTCTTTCGCTCTCGGCGTTACTTTTCTTCCAAACAGCTGCCCACTCTGTATAAATCGCAAATCCGCCCTGCCATGAAATATTGTTCCCACATCTGGGGTGGTGCCCCTAAAACCTCTCACAGGCTTCTTGATTCCATTCAGAAGAGGGCAGTTAGGTTAATTAATGATTGATCTCTAACAGAGTCTCTCCACTTGCTTTCTCATAGACATACTGTTTCTGCTGCATGCCTCTTCTACAGATACTTCCATGGGCACTGTTCTTCTGAATTGGCTTCTATAATTCACGCTCTCTCTCTTTCAAAACAGTCCGAAACTGTTCTGCCACCAGCCAACATCGATTTACTGTCCAACTTCAAACCCACAGAACCAACTTTTCATCTTCCTCATTTATTCATTCAACTGCCGTTTTCTGGAACAACCTTCCTTCATAAGTAATTCCTGAAAATTACAATCTACAGAAGTTCAAGTCCAATGTGATCTTCTTTCGTCTTCTCAACCTCCAACCCAAGCACGGTACTAAGTACTACAGGTTCTAATACCTCTCGTGTTTGGGGTTCACATAAAAAAATAAATATATATATATATATATATTTATATATATATATACACACAGGCATACCTCGGTTAACGTTACCTCTGATAACGAAGCTTCGATATAACGAAGTCCGCAATTTCAAGCCCCATTTAACATAAAAAAAATATTCCAGTTTAATCACTTGAAATCTAAACAAACTGAAGAAATTACGGAAACCTTTGGGGCTTCTCGTGGTTGGTTCGAGAAATTTAAAAAACGGGCCAGGATTCATAGTGTAAAATTAACCGAAGCTGCAAATAAGTTTCCAGAAAAACTAAAGGAAATAATTGAACATGAAAAATTTCCACCAAATTTGGTGTTCAGTGTTGACGAAAGCGGTTTGTTCTGGAAACGGCTACCAACAAAAAAGCTTCATTTCTATTGAAGAAAAATCAGCTGCTGGGTTCAAAGCAGCCAAAGACCGTTTAACGTTACTCTTTGGATCAAATGCCTCTGGCGATTATAAATTAAAATTGTTATTAGTTTACCATTCAGAAAATCCGAGGGCGTTAAAAGGTAACATAAAAATGAATTTACCTGGAATATGGAAAGCAAATAGAAAAGCGTGGGTTGCCAAGGAGTTATTTACTGATTGATTTGTTAACCACTTTTGTCCTAAAGTAAAACGGTATTGTCAAAAAAACAACTTTGAAGAAAAAGCTCTTTTGTTGTTAGACAATTCTCCGGGACATCCTACTGATCTTAACACGTTGGACACATGCATTCCTGTCAAAGTTGTGTTTCTTCCAGCAAACACAACTTCCCTGATTCAACCATTGGATCAGGGAATAATAGCATCATTTAAAGCTTATTACCTGCGTCGAACATTAAGCAATTTAACTGAACTAGAGGATAAAGAGGAAATGACAGTTAAAACGTTTTGGAAAAACTACACCATTAAAAACGCAACTGAAAACATTGATAGTTCTTGGAAAGAAGTCACCAAGAAATGCTTAAATGGAGTTTGGCGCAAAATATGGCCAGAAGTTGTACTAGAAGAAGAAAATAACATCCAAGAAATTAGAAATGAAGTTATCCAGATGGCTCAATCAATAGGTTTCGAAAATGTCGATGAAGAGGATGTTAGAAATTTATTGAATGCAGAAGATGATGGTTTTCAGTGGAAGATTTAGAAAATCTTGTTTGCAACGAAGACAAAGATAATGAAGACGAAGTTAAAGAAGTTCCTGCCGAAAAAGTGTTAACCAAAGATTTAAAAAGGTGCTTAAATGACATTGAAAACGTTTTAAATTTTTTTAGTGAAAATGATCCTGATTTAGGAAGAAGTTTTATTGTTAAGCGATCAGTGTTAAATGCAATAACTCCATATAGGCAATTGTTAAATGAAAGAGAAAAAAAGCATGAGCAATCAACTTTAGACTCATATTTTAAAATGTGATTTTACTTTGTATGTAAGTTGACTGTTTATTTAATAAAACTTTTCTTTGTTCGAAAAAAAAGCTTTTCATTTTCTTTACGTAGGAACGTATCCCTATTCCGGCCATAGTATTTTTACCTCTGAAAACGAATTTTCGCTTAACGAAGTAATTTCGTGGAACGCATCCTATTCGTTATTCGAGGTATGCCTGTATATATATATATAGAGAGAGAGAGAGAGAGAGAGAGAGAGAGAGGTCCACAGCAGGGGACTAGGGCGTAGGATCATGCAAAAACTGGCCATACATCCTCTCTCCTTTGAAAAATAAGTTTCTCCTCTGTTATTATATTAAAACATAGGTTCCGAATGAATATAGTTTTATAATTTTATCCCATAGATTTCCGAGATATGCTAATACAATAAAATAGTTGATTTTGGGTAGACCGAAGAGTTTTTAAAGAAGCATCGGTTTAATACATTTAAAATATCCCAAGTCGACGTATTAGCTATTTATCAGTTAATAGAGTCAGCCTGATTATTGAAAGATCCCAAAACTCTTGGTCTAGCAGTTCTTTACTTGATTGCTACATTGGGCCTACTAATGTGTGTTTTAATTTACACAACTAACAGATGTTACATTTTATACTGCAAATTTTCCTTCCAAACACCACTTGGCTACTCATTTAGTTTCAATACATTTATTCACTCTTTGACACAGACCACTAATCGAGGCTACCTGTTGTCTGATGATGGAATCAAATAGTTTCAAAATCAATCACAACAGTACCTTGGAGTTTTTAATAAATAACAGATTCACTTTCTGGTAATATTATTCAATTAAAAGTGATATTCCTTTAGGTTGTTTGGATAGATGTAGTTGTTTCTAAAAGCTTAAGCCCAAGCTCTATCACAGGAGGGACAATATGGTCCCAAGTCAGTAATGGCAGAAAATCCTGATGCAGAGAATGTAATTTTCTAGAAGGTTCTCCCCCCCCCCTTTTTTTTTAGCTACATACTTATATCAAATAACTTTTTCAGTCATGACAATAATAAAGTCAAAACAAAGGATTTAACTAGTTACTAGGCTTCTTTCACATCTTGCAGTACTTATTGAAAGACAGTGATCTAAAACAACTGGTGTTTTTTGATCAATTGAGTTAAATAAGTAACTGAAAAACACAAAAAACAGGTTGCACTGTTCTTGGTGTTGAGGCCAACAATTTTCTTCTTTTCAACCCTCAGTTTATCCATACTACTAGTAAACCACTAGCTTTAACAGCTTTTCATTAAAAAAAAACACCCATTATACCAATTTCAAATGAATGTGTGAACAAGTTCTTAAATTTGTTCAAATTTGTTGAGGGAACAATGTTCAAACAAGTTGTTTGAACATTGTTCCCTCTTTGATTATTCTCTCTATTTCTGATTCTTGAAATAATCATTGTTCAAGTGTGTTTCCTAAAAAATTACGGCCTACAGAAATTTAAGTTAACTTTTTAAAGTTTAAGGCTGAGAAACAAGTTCTTGTTTCTCAACTTTCAACTCACTTATAGTTTTACATTACCATAGAATAAAATATAGAATGCAGATTGTAAAAGGGATGAAAACAGTGACTCAACAAAAGTTATTAAGAACTGTACTATTTAAAGTTACTGTTTACAGTAGAGCTATAACGAACGATATACAGATGGCAGGAGCTACATGGCCTGTCAGCGTTTTTAGGGCAGCCTGTCATCTGTTATATTTTTATTTTCTGATTTTGTGGAACTAATTTTATACTTTTAAAATTAAAAGATTAGTACATAAAATTTAAAATGATAAAAAACCTAAAATGAGAAATCAGTTAGGTTATTTGAAATTATAAAATAATGCTTACTATGTCTAGCCCTCCTCCAAGTTAAGTATTTGGCTTGTGATGATATTTAATGGACGGGCAGTGACTGAGATTTGTACATCCCTGATTTATAGCACAGCTTGTTTACAGCATAATACCATGAAATTTTTATGATTGACAGTAATCAATTTTGATCAGAGAAATCTTTCTGCTCCCACTGAAGATGCAAGCTGGTTGCTTGCCTTAAGAAATAGACTTAATTTAAATTGAAGATAGTGTTGTACCATGGTACCTTTATCCATAATTCTGCCTAAATTGGAAATATCGTTTTAATTGTATATCATAACCTGAAAAACAATCTTCTATACACTTAAAAATCTTAGACCCTGCCACAAGAAAAGCTTACTAGCTTCTCTTCAGCTGGCATATGGCTTGCTATTAGGTGACATTTATTAAAAATGTCTTGACAGTGTCTCAGATTTCTATATGTATAGCATATTCATCTTTTTTGAGTGATTCTATACAATTTAAGAAGATTAGCTACTTAGGCAAAATCATGGATAATGGTGTTTGTCTCTAAGTTGAACATAACCCCAGGGGGCTCACATCTGGTGAGTATGGGCTTTGGCACACCCAGGGTTCTAAGCTGGATATCATCATTCTTCTCTTTCTTGGTGATTCCCTTCTACTTCTCTCTCTCTCTCTCTCTCTCTCTCTCTCTCTCAGGGTAACTCGAGAATTTTTTTTTTTTTTTGGCTGGTGCAGCATAAGCCTCTGGCTTCCTTGCACCATATAGCTAATAATAATATGCCCAAGCCTTGGTGGTCATAAACTCTGTCTTTGTTCTTCAAAGAAACAAAGTGATCCACATGTTTGAAACTGAATGGAATAAAGCATACAAATTTTTATTTGATTTCAACTACTAAATTGAAATATCCTCTTGTAATCTTATAGTATTTTACCTCTGGTATCTATAGTTTTTCAAGGTACACTTAATCGTTATATGCACTTTTAACTGGAAACTGAAAACTTCCATTTAAATGTGTACATTTAAACATGCTTCTTGGCTGTTCACTTAGACAAAATACAATTCACAGTTCAACTTATGTTTTCTAATGAGACCACCTGCCAGCTGATGAGAAGCTAGTAAACTTCACAACAGCTGTTCTTGCTCTGTCTCAGATTTTTAAATGTATAGTGGATTCACCTTTTCAGGTGATGCTATAAAATTTTAAAAGATATTGGCACCTTAGGCACAACCATGTGTAATGGTATTTGTCTCCAAATTAAACATAAGCTGAACACCTTAAGTCACATAAGTTGCCTTGATCTTCATTGGTAGCAGAAATATCACCATAATAGAAATCAAATGCATTTAAGCATACAAATTTTATTTATATGCTTAATTTTATTCTGGTTTACTACGTCCCACCTTCTACGTTAGTGTAATAGTTTTGTTGCTTGTCTGGGGAAGGCCTTCATTCACATCCTATCAGAGACTAGAGGAATTAATGGCCTCTTCAACTGGGGCTAAGGTTAGCCAATCTCAGGCAGGGATTAGGATTTTCTACTCTTTATCTGTCCAAAAGGAGTACATGCATGAATTTTCCCCATAACTTATTCTGTAATTTTCAGCCTGCACAACACACACACACACACACACACACACACTCCCTCTCTCTCTCTCTCTCCTACAGAAATAACAAACATGGCACGGTATCACCTTAAATACTAATTCACTGTATAAATCTTAATAGCAGTAAATGTCATACACCCAAATTCTCAGAGTACACTGGATTATTTACATCAAATTTATGTGATATCATACTTGTAGCAAGGACGCATGAAATTCATACAAAATATAATGTTGAGAATAAGGAGGAAACAGCATCTAAAAATTGTTAAAGTTGCTAACGACCTTTATTGGGGGTTTCTCTGAAGTCGGATGTTGTCCTTATGGCCAACCTTCCCACTACTTCAGACATATATTATTATTTTTTGGAATATCCTAAGGTGATTATTATATGTTAAAATAGTTCAGAAAGATCTAATAGTTTTATGTCAGTTTACTTTATTATTAAATTCAAATTTTTGTGTCATTTGAACTTAAGCTCAGCAGTTGGTTCCAGGATGTTTTCTCATATCTTAGTCAAATTCCTTCTTACCTTATTCCATGCTATTTTGACACAATCATCACCGGGGCATACTGTAGCCTCCTCACTGCTGTTTGGAGAAATATGTCTGAGTAAGTATTTAATACTGATAATGTGTAATTGGATTTAGTTTTTAAAAATTGTGAGAAAAAAAAAAAATATATATATATATATATATATACAGTAAACCCCCGCTATTCGCGGGGGTTACGTTCCTGAGAAATGTTGCGAATACCGAGTTATGGCTCCCATAGAAATAAAGGGGTTCCGTTCCAAAGTATGAAATATATAAGAAAAACTAGTCTAAAATTTTGTCTATGTATGTATTATATGTACCTTCATAATATGACTATGCATAGACAGTACATAGTGAAATGCAAGCATATGGCATCGAAATGAAAATAAGAAACAATTTAGTATTAAATGCAATATTTATTAGAAATTTCAAACAAATCTTTCAAATCAGTGCCTTTGCTAGCAAAAAAACTTATCCCGCCAGTGCTATCACCAGTTTCGCTGAAGTGTTGATAAAGGAGTTTTTCCTTTTCACGAATTATGAGTGAACTTAACGGAATTTTATTTTGAGGTCGGTCCGAAGATTTAAATCTGTGGATCGGTTCGATCCACAGATTTAAAGCTTTTTCCATTTTTTTATAATTTAACATCACGAGTTACAGAGCAAATTTTTGAAGCAATTAGCGCGTTTTCACGGACCCTACGGCGGATTTTTGTTTCCGGCCTCCGTAGCCGAGTGGGCAGGAGCGGGAGTGCAGTAGCACACGCTCTTTGAGTAGACCGGGGTTCAAGTCCCTGACTGCTGAATACGGTCGATCTGCCAACCCGCACTGGACCAGCGTGGCAGATTATGGTCCATTTCCCTCAGCATGAATTGTTGAGGAGGCTTCCATCCTGCAGTGGGTTGATAAAATGGCTGCACTTTACTTTTTTTTTTTACCGTTAACTCATTGATTTTATAATATTTTGCCACTGAGGAGACACTTTCACCATTAGAAATTTTATCTAATAACTCAATTTTATTCGCTAATGTCATCACCTTCTTTGATATTTTCTCATTTCTCTTGTTATTCGTAGGCATATTTTGTAGGGGTTAGAAAGAATTTTCCACAATAAAGTCACTTTCTTCCCTTAACACACTCGAAAAAGTCTGTTTTACGCTGCAAAACGGTAGATTTATCATTTTTTTAAGCATATCAATTTATAAATTGATAAATTTATTCGATTTATAAGCATAGAAATTAAAAGCAAACGGCGAAACCTTCCATGACAAGCGCATAACACATACTGAACAAGGATTAACAAGAAATATCCACGCCGCGATTTTGTCACCCCCCCCCCCCCAACCCACTGAGCGCTGTTTTAACCGGGAAAGATAATTTTAGCCACGCTCATGTTTTTTTATGGCAGAAAATATTCACGGCGCTTTAAAATTCACGTTTTTTTAGGTTTCATTTTATATTAAATACGTGAAACCGCGAATAGCGGAGGTTTGCTGTATATATACACACACACACACACGCACACAGTAGAACCCGGATAAGAAATTCCAGCATAAGAAGTTTTCCCCTGTACTAGGTTTGGTTTCTTAAGTCCCAATTTCACCTCTATATATTGTAATGTATTACTTTCCCATGTAAGAAGCTTCCCAGGTAAAACGTTTTCCCGCATAAAAAGTTTGTGATAAAGAATTCCTTTATCACAGTGTATTATTATAATGACGTTTTCCCACTTATTACATTTTTTAAATATAGAAATTCTTCATTTTTAATATTAAACAATATAAACATTTGGTAATCAAACACGTTATTGCCATCCATCATTTTAGTTCGTAGTAAACCACCGAAGTAGGTGAAATGCCATTGTTTTTTACATCTCATATTGTGAATGCCTTCACATTGAGTTGCCCTGATATTGCAATACCTCCAAAAGAAGGCATTCACAATATGAGATATCACAAAAACGATGCTACCTACTTCATACTACTCACCAACTTGTTCGATTAGTCAATTTTCCGTAGTCTGATGCTTTCAGCTTTAAAACCTTTCTAGTATAAAAATTTTGATATAATGGAAGTGACATTGCAATTGTTTTCATTGACCATGAAACTTCGACGGATAACTTCGATCCATGTGAAGCACAGTGACGCATTTGCCGCTAATTTCTAAATCACTCAGTGGATTGTTCTCTGTCTTACTGTAATTGTGACCTTTTAAGGTATGTTGAAACTCCAAAGGAACTCATCCTTCCAACTTGGTAATGAGTTTAATGAACAGAATGTTAAGCAATTAGAAATCCTCAGTTTAAAAATGTTTCCCATAGATAGAGTAAAATATTTATAAATTCTGAAATAGTATTTAAAAATCATCTTAAACTTATGTAGGTGTATCTTTCATTTTCATTTGTGTAGTCAGTATTTCATACCTCTTGGTTCAACCAACCAACCATACCTTCCACTGCCTATTCCAAAAACTGGCATCGTTGTTGGTCAAAGCAGCAGAAATTTCAATCGCCTCAGAGGTGATTGAAATTTCAGGAGCGGGAGTGCAGTAGCACACGCTCTTTGAGTAGACTGGGATTCAAGCCCCTGACTGCTGAATACGGTCGATCTGCCAACCTGCAATGGACCAGCATGGCAGATTATGGTCCATTTCTATCAGCATGAATTGTTGAGATGGCTTCCATCCTGCAGTGGGTTGATAATTGCTGCACTTTACCTTTACCCCCTAGGTCATTTTCCCTTCTAAGAAGTTTTCCCGCATAAGAAGTTCTAAACCTCGAGTCCCTTGAAAAACTTCTTATCCAGGTTCTACTGTATATTATAAAAAATATTTATTAAAATCTTTTGTGTCTTTTAAATAGCTACAAATTCGTTAGCAAAACTTAATTCTTTTAATACATTAACACTTAAGGAATTTTTATATATGGTGTTTTATAACATGTGCCATGCCTTAATGTTATTTCAGGATTCGATTCAGGACCTGAAAACAAAGAAAACAGTTCCTATAAGTGTGTATCTGATTTGGAACGGTTATAGAACTATATTTGAATTTTAAAAAATGGCTGTGAAGTTTTCAGTGGTAAAAAAATAATATTAAAAAAATAAGTAAATGCAGATAAGCACCTAGTATGAATAAGAATTTTACCAGGTATTCTCTGCTTATTTCTTATTTTATGTATTTATTTTATTATTTCATAAAATAAATTTAATAAAAATAAAACTTTAAAAAAAATTATGAAAATTTTTTTTTCTTATTTTATAAAATTCAAAGAGCCATTGCTTCATAACTGTACAGATCCATGTTTATAATATATATAAAAAATATATATATATATAAATATATATTTTTTTTTATTTATTTATATTTTTTTTTCATAATTTTTAGTTCCTGAACTGATCCTGGAAGTATGGCCAACATGATATGAAACACCTTGTATCTGTTGACCTGTTTAGTTAAGATAAAAATTCATGAATAGTATCAAATTCAATTCTGAAAATGATATTGTTAAGCTTCAGTAGTAAATGGTATAACTTTATTATAAAGCAAAACAGTATAAAAAATTAAAAGACTTATTTCGGCCAAATATTCACCTTTATACTTACGAAAAGTAGGCAAAATTGCATTAATGAACACTTTTTTTTCTGTTTTACATAAAATAAATGAATCTTACCTTTTTAGCATATTAACAGATCTATGAATGAGAATTTCTCCTAAACAACATCCTTAACAGTTCACATTGTTCAATGCAATTAAAATCTTAACTTAATTTTAAAAAAATCTTAATTTCTTTTTAAAATTTTTTTATTATTTTAATTAACTGTGAAATTATACATTTATTTTTAAAACTTACTAACTGCTTTTTCTTAACTAGTGTTACTAATATTTCATTACTGGTTTGCAACTTTCACTAATATTAGCTAATTAAAACTGAATAGCAACAATGCTTTCTTAGCTAATACGTATAAGTCTCGGAAAGATAACGAAATAAATACTACATATAAAAAAGTTTATTTTATGTATGGCGTTCATCACTGTATATAAATTTTTAATTACCGATTAAAATTGATAATTACCTAGAATTTTTTTCTGAAATTTTAACATCCTAAGAACAGTGTTTAGAGTTCATTATGAAAGAAAGTTACATGTTTAGTCCCATTTCAGACATTTAACTAGTCCTGACCCACAATACAAAAATAACTAAGGAAATTAAAAATAGCTTAATGTTATTGAAACAAGTTCCCTGGTTTCAATTCATGTTTACCACTTCACCCTTGACTTACACAACATTGCTAGTTAGCTGCACTTGACATTAAACTGCCAGCAGTGGGTTAAGATGTCAAAAGCAGACAATTAAGAGCAAGAAAACTAGACGGACGTGAAAGCTGTTTACAAATATGGGTAGAAAGTCAGAATCAGCTGCCTGTCTAACCTACTAGAGAAATATTAATCAGTTTTCCTTGTTTTAAACAAAAGTTAGCTGTTTGTGTCAGCTAACACTTTGTTTAAAACAAGGAAAATGGAAAATAAAATATCAATTTTTACATTAACTGAAAATACATTAGATAGTATGAATCAGAACTGTACTACTCAATATGTTCTACGTTGATAATGATATTAGTAAAATAATAAGAGGAGTTTACCTCATTATAGTGCGTAGAACACTTCCGTATGATACCCTCCAGAAATTAAAACGGAAAAAACAAAAAAATCGACAACTTACCGGTACAATAGAGTAAAATATAAATAATTAAATAATCAATTTAACACAATTCAAATCAATTTAAAACAATTAAAAATCAAATTAACGCAATTAAAAGAATCTAACGAAAATATTCAAAACGATTTTCCTTCCTGAAGCTGACAACGCTTTTCGACCATATGTCGTGATCACAGGATGAAAATTACCGAATCGGGTTAAACCTGATACTTAAATAGAGATTATTTGTCTTCGCGCATGCGCGTAAAGGTCCACGCATCGGAGATCAAATATGGCCGCCGAGCATTAACAGAATTCTTGTGTAATTTAATTTCAACGGTTTCTGCTATAAATAGTCGCGTATAATTACGTTGAACGTTAAGTATTTTCGCTTCGCTAAATAAAAAAGTATGTTTTTCGTTAATGGCATGAAAGGCTAATTCTGACGCTGCTGAACGAGAAGCACGAACTGAGGCTTCATGTTGATTTACACGAATATTAAGAGAAAAATTTGGATTACCATTATCGGATAGGTCAAGACACGTTCATGCGAATTCTAACACATTGTCGCGGGCTTGCGACCAAGTTCATACGAGTTGGGTGACATCCCCCCCACAGACGCACAACGTGTTACCACAGAATATGTCAGCTGGTTCACGAACACACCCTCACCAATTATCCAACGAACCGACATATCAACAGGTTACAAATCTTTCCTCATGTACACTATCACAGGACCAGATTCCGCTTTTATCCAAAGGACTAAATTATAATTTACCACCTCGAAAACTGCCTAAAAAACAATGCGTAATTGATATTGAATTTGGACTTCGTAATGTTCCACACAAAGATGTATTTATTCAACAATTGGGCCTGCTGACGAGGCTAGTAGAGGCCAGACGTGTTCAAAGCCGCTAAGTGGATTTTTTTTATTTACTGATTTGAAATTATTGTTTTTCTAAAACTTTTGATTTAAATTTAGTAGTATAGCATTATTTTGTGATTTTCTGATTAATTTGGTGTATTTATTCTTTACTCGACCTTGCAATTGCATAAAAGTATCGGTAAGGGTATCCACGTGTTACAAGTCGCACCTCCACTGAACGAGAAGTTTTTTAGCCATATTTAGCCGCTTATTGAATATTTTTTACATAAAATTATTTTTTGTAAGTAGCTTATAGACCTAGTAAGGATCGTTAGTTTATTCTGAATTGAGACAGCGAGATTTCAAAGTTAATTAATACTTAAGTCTCCATAGATTTACCGTTCGTAACTTCCCGCCTTTGTCTTTGTCATACGATAGTTATATACTGAACCTAGATAGCGTTAGTATAGTATAGGTTATAATATTTTCAGTGATCGATAAAATCTATTAAACTTGTTGAACTTTGTTGGCATTTAAATTGTACTTTTAACTAAATACATATACCGACTTAGAATACAAACGTAACATAATTAATTAATACATAACTGATACGAAGTTATATAAAGGGAACTCGGAGATAATTAATACTTGACACTAAAAAATATATATCCCGTTATAACTTTGTTGGGAGATAAGTTAGGGTTATAAACTGAAATTGAAATTTTATTTAAATTAAAAGAAATCATGACTCAGACCAGAGCAGCAAAACAAAAGGCTCAAGCTAATGGAAGTGCTGTGGCTCAGAGGAGAATTGAGGGGGGCAGTTGCCTTCTGAATCACAGCCTTCTAAAATGCACAGCTTGCATGATGTTTGTGGAGCATTCAGGTACGGGACACGATATTGCCATGGGGGGATGTCTTTGTGTCTGCGCGATGCAAAGAGTGTATCGAAATCAGGCAACAACTCAGCGTTCTTATGGGCCTATATGAGAGCTTGAAGGACAGGGTGGATGCCCTCGAAGGAACTAAATTGAGGGGCCCATCAAGCTCTCAGCTGCCCACATCAACGCCAGAGCTTGCACTTGGTCATCACGCAACACAGCGGCAACCCCCAAGGCAGAATGCGCTGGTCCCAAAGAAACTAGTAGTTGTTGGTGACTATTGTCAGGGAAATGTGGAACATGCTTTGTAAAAAGGATAGGTGGAACAGGACCAGGGTATGTCTGCCAAGGGCAAAGGTTGATGATGTTGTAGAGCAGATATCATCTTTTAAGAGCACAAACGGTGATAGTGTTGTACACGTTGGCACTAATGATATCAAGAGTAGGAGACCGGCGGAATTCCTTAACAAGTACAGGTCACTGTTGAAAAAAAGCCGTGAAATAGGGTTGAATTTGAAAGTGTCTGCAATTCTGCCCAGACACGATAGGAGAGAGTATATGATGAGAGCCTTGTCGATCGATTCAGCCCTGTAAAGATTGTGCAAGGCTCAAGGGGTAGAATATTTTTCAGCCTGGACTGTACTTGTTAACAGGAGAGATTGCTTCTACAGGAATGGGATACACTTAAATAGAAAGGGTGCAAGAATATTTGCTGATGCTATCGAGGCAGTGTTAGGTGTGTCGGAAAACTGCTAGCTTGGGGGGAGACAAAGACAAATAGATTAACAGTAGCCACTGGCAGAGGTGAAAGAGATTCTTGCACTGCTTCTATTGGAATGAGCAGAAAAACAAGATGCAGGATATTTCAGAGACTTCGGGGAGTCATTGCGGTACAAGTAAACACTTGGGTTGTATTAGGGTAGCTAAGAATAGAAATAGGTGCATGTATACTTGCATGTACACCAATGCTAGGAGTTTAGTAAATAAATTTGATGAATTTGAGGTATTGCTCAAAACATCAAAAGAAGATATTGTTGGGATATCAGAGACGTGGTGTCACACAGAAATAAGGAATGCAGAACTGGAATTTGGGGAGTACAACATCTACAGAAAGGATAGACTGGATAGGAAGGGAGGAGGGGTTATGCTATTAGTTAAGAAATACATAAAATCCAAGGAAGTGAAGCCAGTGGGCATCGCTGGACAGTGCAGTGTCAAGTCAGTTTGGTGTGCCATAAGCATTGGGAGATCAAAATTGAGAGTAGGAGTGTGCTATAGGCCTAATGACTCTGATGAGTATGATAAGAAACTGTACAGGGAAATGAGTGGACCAGTAAATCAGAGAGTCTTATAATGGGAGATTTTAATTTCCCAGACATTGACTGGAATTTGGGGGCTAGTCACTCACCCACTAGCAAGGCTTTTGTGGATTTACTGGATGATTGTTTTCTACATCAGCATGTTCTGGGGGCAACTAGAGGGAGGAATACTCTTGATTTGATTATCAGCAGTGATTCTTCATGCATTAAGAATCTGCAGATAAATGAACCACTAGGTGGCAGTGATCACTGTGTGCTGAAGTGGGATTTACTCAAAGAGGTAACTACCATTAGGGGAAAAGGGAAGGGTTATTGCTTTCGTAAAGGCGACTATGATGGACTGAGACAGTATTTAAATTCTATACAGTGGGACCAACTAATGATGTTACCAACAGCAGATGCAAAATGGGAAGCATTCAAAGAACTTATCTTGGAAGCTACTAGGCTTTACATACCAACTAAGAAATATTGTTCAAGGTTTAGGCCTAAATGGATGTCAGGTGAACTGATGAGGCATATGACAGAGAAGAAACATGCATGGGATACATACAAATTAACACATGACACAGAAGCTGATGATAAATACAAGTTGATCTGTAACCAAGTTACAAAGGAGGTTAGGCAGGCGAAGGCAGATTACGAGAAATCATTGGCAAGGGATGCAAAGAAAAACAGCAAAGAGTTCTTTACTTATGTAAACTCTAGAAGGAAGGGGATGAATCAGATTGGTCCACTTGATATCGATGGGTCAACTGTTGATGATCCTGCTCAGGTAGCTAACAAACTAAATGAATATTTTGCATCGACATTCACACATGAAGAGTTATTTAGCGAGGGGAATGCAGAGGTGTATTCAACTCTGGCAGTAAGCTAGAGAATCTTGTAATAACTGAGAGTAAAGTGGAGGAGAAATTGTTGAAGATAAACACAAGAAAGGCACCCGGGGTGGATGGGATCTATCCAGTTATATTAAAGGAGGCAGCAGAGGAAGTAAGCAAACCCTTAGCCATAATTATGAGAGTTTCTTTGGACTCGGGGGAGGTACCCACAGACTGGAGATGTGCAATTGTGACCCGAATTCACAAAGGAGGATCAAAGGCTGACACAAGTAATTATAGACCTGTGAGTTTAACTGCTGTTCCAGGAAAATTAATGGCGGCACTAGTTAAAGAAGCACTGCAGGATCCTCTAGACAAGACTTCAGTTATAGCTCGGACACAGCATGGTTTTGTTAAGGGGAAGTCTTGCCTGACCAATTTGATTGGATATTATGATGCAGTCACAAAAGAACTGGATGCAGGGAATAACTTTGATATTATATACTTGGATCTTAGAAAGGCTTTTGATACTGTTGCACATGGAAGACTGCTGCACAAATTGGAGCAGGGTGACATTGGAGGCAAATTGCTGCTGTGGATAAAGGGGTGGCTGAGGGGGAGAAGACAGAGAGTGGTAATCAATGGACACTGCTCGTCGTGGACTAATGTTTTTAGTGGAGTCCCTCAGGGCTCAGTGTTGGGTCCATTATTGTTTTCTATATTTATAAATGATATTGATGATGGTATTCAAGCTTAATGTGGAAGTTTGCAGACGATACAAAGGTATGCAGGGTTGTCAAGGACACTACTGACACTATGCTGCTGCAACAGGATCTGGAAAGGTTGAGCAGATGGACTGAAAGGTGGCAAATGAAGTTTAACATTGACAAATGTAAAGTACTACACATGGGTAACAGCAACCCCAGAGCAACGTATCAACTCTGTGGTACTACACTGACAGTGGTAGAGAATGAAAGGGACTTGGGGGTGGTTGTGCAGGCAGATATGAAGTTCTCTGAGCAGTGCAGACGGGCTGCAAGAGTAGCTCATGGTGTATTGTCAATGATATATAGGAATTTTTCTAGCAAGGATAAGGAGATGATTATTTCCTTGTATAAGGCAATGGTCAGGCCACACCTAGAGTACTGTATACAGGTCTGGAGGCCTCATTTGAAGAAGGATGTAGAGCTGCTGGAATAAGTACAGAGAAGGGCAACAAGATTAGTGAATGGAACAAAGGGATGTTCTTACGAAGAAAGGCTTAAGTTTTGCATATTACAGTGTCTGGAGACTAGGCACCTGCGAGGTGATCTGATTGAGGTGTATAAAGCCTTGAATGGTTTGAGCATGCTCAATGCTGATGGGATTCTTCCTCTTGCTCAGAAAAATCACCTGAGAGGGCATAAATTCAAATTGAGGAAAGACAGATGTAGGATAGACGTGCGGAAATTTGCCTTTAGCCAGCGGGTGGTTGGTTGGTGGAACAGACTTCCATCCCTTGTCGTGGAAGTTGATAGCCTAAATAAGTTTAAGGCTCAGCTGGACAGGTATTCCGAACAAACAGAGGGGTGAAGTTGAAGTGGGTTTGTTTTTTTTTTTTTTTGGCTGATGCTGCATAAGCTTGCTTTCTTGCATCAAATGCCTCTACTAATGCTAATGCTAACAAGTTAACCAAGTAGTGAATAACATAAAAGAAACACGACTTCCTAAATTAAATACACATGACAGTTCAGCTTTACGAGAACTTCGGGGAAATAAGGACATTATTATACAGAGGGCAGATAAAGGAGATACCGTGGTAATACTAGATAAACATGATTATATTAATAAATTAGATTCAGTTGTGTCAGATACCTCCACTTATCGTGAAGTAGACCCGGCACTGTTTACCAATTTGGTCAATCAATACAATAAAACGTTAACCACGTATCGAAAAAACGACTACATTACTATGGTTCAGTTAAAAGAATTGAAGTCCAGAACATACAATATTCCTGCACTCTTCGGTCAGGTAAAATTACATAAAACTGGGTTTCCTATTCGACCTATTGTTTCCTACAGGAACTCGGCATTTTCATCCTTAGCCACACGTGGAAGACACATGGAAAACAGCATAATATCTGGAATGGGACATAATGGAGCCAAGGGGATGGGTATTCGATGCAAACAAGTATGAAGAAATTAGGCACAAATTCAGCATTCTGATGTGCATTTATGAGAGAAGAACATGGTAGAAGTCCTCAAAGCAATTAAAATGGGACTATTCAAGCTCTCAGCTGCCAACAACTCAACTGAACTCAATGCAGAGTCCTCACCTGTGCATCAGGCAACACACCACCAATCCCAAATGCTGAAGGTAGTAATCATCAGTGACCCTATTGTCAGGGAAACAGTAAATATGCTGTGCAAAAAGGATAGTGGAATAAGACCAGGGTAAGTCTTCCAGGAGGCAAAAGTAGATGATGTTGTGGAACAGATAAGTTTGAAGGGCATGCAAGGTGAATCTTCTACATGTGGGCACTAACGATATTAAAAGTAGGAGAATTGAGGATTTAAGTATCTGTTTAGTAAAATTGATTAATCTTATTAAATTTCATTGTCAATTAAATTGTAGTTAAATGGAATCATGACCCAGACTAGAGCAGCAAAGAAATGCTCACAGATAATCAGCTACTGTTATTTATTTTCAGCGGTACCACCACCCAGACGATCGTTTCAAAGCTGTTTGGCTTCGTCATCAGTGGGCGGGCAGGTCCCAGGTAATCCAACAAGCCATCTCGGATATAACTTCGCAACTGAGATGGCTTGTTGGATTACCTGGGTACCTGCCCGCCCACTGATGACGAAGCCAAACAGCTTCGAAACGATCGTCTGGGTGGTGGTACCGCTGAAAATAAATAACAGTAGCCTTCTCTACTAGAGAAGCGTTATTTATTTGAAGTAATTCAATAGTAGCTATCTTGTTGTGACGGCAACCACATTATGAGATACAATTAAAACGATGCCTTCTACGCTACAATCGTAGCTCAAATATATGGGTTAACTATGGTGTATTTACACCAATATTATATATTTAATTATCAAAACCCATAAGGATTATGCCTAGTGCATTTAATTTTCCAAATACATTACCACCACACCCTTTTGGCATCTCTCATAATGTGGATATAACTTTGCAACTGAGATGGCTTGTTGGATTACCTGGGTACCTGACCGCCCACTGATGACGAAGCCAAACAGCTTTGAAACGATCGTCTGGGTGGTGGTACCGCTGAAAATAAATAACAGTAGCCTTCTCTACTAGAGAAGCGTTATTTATTGAAGTAATTCAATAGTAGCTATCTTGTTGTGAAGGCAACCGCATTATGAGATACAATTAAAACGATGCCTTCTACGCTACAATCGTAGCTCAAATATATGGGTTAAATATGGTGTATTTACACCGATATTATATATTTAGAAAGGATGTAGAGTTGCTAGAACAAGTACAGAGAAGGGCTACAAGATTAGTGAGGGGAACAAAGAGGTGCTTTTACCAAGAAAGGCTTAAGTTCTGCAAATTGCAGCACCTGGAGAGTAGGCACCTATGAGGTGATCTGATTGAGGTGTATAAAACCTTGAATTGGTTGAGCAAGCTGAATGCTGATGGGATTCTTCCTCTTGCTCAGACTAAGAACCTGAGGGGGCACAGTTGCAAATTGAGAATGATAGTTGTAGAATAGATGTGTGGAAATTTGCCTTTAGCCAGCAGGTAGTTGATTGGTGGAACAAGCTTACATCTTTTGTTGTGGCAGCTAATAGCCTAAATAAATTTAAGGCTGAGCTGGACAGGCATTTGGAACAAATAGAGGGGTGAAATGGGAGGGTTTTTTTTTTTTTTTTTTGGCTGATGCTTTATAAACTTGCTTTCTTGCATCATACACCTCAACTAATGCTATGTACCGGGCAACACTGGGAAAAAGATGTGAATTAGGACTAAATTTAAAAGTGCCTGCAATCCTGCCAAGACACAATAGGAGGAAGTATATGTAGATAGCGTTGTCACTCTGTTTGGCTCTGGAGAAACTGTGCAAGGTTCATGAGCCAGAATTTTTCTCAGTATGGTCTGTGCTTGTTAGCAAGAGAGACTGTTTACAAGGATAGAATACACTTAAATAGAAGGGGGTGTAAGAATATTTGCAAATGCCAATGAGGCAGTGCCAGGTGAGTTGGAAATCTGATAGCATGTGGGGGTGGGAGATACACAGACTAATACATTGAGCTGCAGGCAGAAGTGAAAGTGATTCTTGCATTGCTTCTATTAGAACACAAAGCAGCCTTTCGAGTCCTGCTGTGGGTCATCATGAAACTAGTAAATACATGGGCTGTATTAGAGTAACTAAGAGCAAGAACCGGTGTATGTATATTTGCATATAAAGTATTGTAAATAAATTTCATGAATTTGAAATACTGGTTAAATCATGAAATGCAGACACTGTGAAGATATCAGAGACTTGGTATCACTCAGATGTAAGGAATGCAAAATTTCAATGTGGAGTATACAATGTGTACAGAAAGGACAAAAATGTCAAAATGTGTTTGTTTCATTGCGGTTTCCCCTATTAGCCCTGTAGCATCTGTATGATTAGCCCCTGTAGCATCTGTATCTGTATAAGTCACATGCCAATGCCAGCAGTGTGGTAAGTGTGGGTGCATAGGGTGGTGTGTTTGTTCTGTTGAGTGTTGTTTGCTGGTGTCTTCGCAGGCATGGGGCATAGAATGAGTTTATTCACTGCCTCCCATCCCTCGCCATGTGGAGGGATGGCTCCAGGGTCCACATTGCACTGACGGTACACCCAGGAAGAGGTTTCTCCAGAGAGGAGCCTCCTTCTGGGCCCCCTTCCCAAAAGTGAAAGTGAAAAAAAGATTGTATGTCAGTGGGAGAAGTCAGGTTTCTTGGAGGGGAGAGGTAAAATTTTAGGCAGTAGAGGATGGAAGAGAGAGGCATTCCATGAGAAATGTAGTTACAACAGTGGAACCCGTTGGTTCCAATCAGGATTTTCGACTTGGCATCGTGCTTTGGTCTGTCATTGTTGGCGAGTGTCCAAATCAGTGTCCATCTGCATTAGAGTTCTGTTTACAGTAGTAAGGATTCTTTGTCTGCATTTGAAGAGGCTGCCTGCAAAGTAAATGAACAAGGTGAATCTCTGACTAGTCGGGATGAGATTTTTAACGTTTCTTGATCATATACTTCAATGATTATTTGTAGTTGAGCTCTTAGGTCCTGATAAATGTGGAATTGGAAGATTAGGTAATTAACTGGCATTGGTGTTCCACTAGGGCAGAGAGGTGAGTCTGTTAGTCCAAGAGAGTATAACTTTGAGTTTATGCTGCCATGTCTGATCAGCAAAAACGATAGGTGAAGTCCAGGCCTGAACCATATAGTATATCATTTGTTGAATACTTTAAGCTTCTGGTAGGAATTCATGTGTGGTTCTACCTAGCGCCGAGCCTGTCCACTCCCTTTTCCACTTATTCTTTATTTCTTAGATTATTCTTTTGTTGTCCTTTTAGTTGACATGTTCGAAGTTTATTGTGTAGTCTCTATTTCTTGCAGGGAGTATGTTTACTTAATGTGAGATTGGTAGGAAGGCTACTTCGTGTTAGATTGGTAACTTGCAGAAGACGGCCTAGAGTGCAACTCTGGACACTGTTTGGCAGGCTCTCAAGATTGTAAGCAGGAAGGGAGAGGATCATGCTTTTAGTTAAGAAGCATATTAAATTTAAGGCAGTGGGGGCCAGTGCAACATTAGTCAGTTTGATGTGATATGAGCACTGGGACAACGAAAATGAGTCTATGTTACAGCTGATGAGTAGATCAAACAACTATTCAGAGAAATAGAGTGGATGGACCAAGAAATCAGAATGTCTTATAATAGGGGATTTTAACGCTCCAGATATTGACTGAAATTTGTGAGTTGGTCACTCGCACACTGGCAAGACTTTTGTGGATTTCTTAGATGACTGTTTTCTACAGTAGCATGGTAAAGAAGCAACAAGAGGAAGTAATAATCTTTATCTGATTATTAACAACTCTTCATGCATTAAGAGCCTGCAGGTAAAAGATCCTCTCACGGCAGTGATCACAGTGTTGTGATATGGAATTTGCTTAAAGACATAACTACTGTCGAGGGTAAAGGAAAGGATTTTTATTTCATAAGGATGAGTACAGTGGGTGATTCAGTTACTTTTCATCAATATTTACAGAAGAAAAACTCTTTGTGTCAATGAGTAACACACAAATGATATTGAAATTTCACGTTTATATAATGAAAAAACTTTCAAGCCCACAAGCCAGTAAGGTTCCTATGGTTGATGGCACATACCCTATAATCTTAAGGGAGGCAGCAAGTCGTGCCTTGAGGCTAATTTTGAGAGCATCACTGGACTCGAGTGATTCTGTTGGATTGAAAAAGTGCCAATGTATCTCCAATACATAAGAGTGGATCTAGAGTGAGGTGAGAAATTACCAGCCAGTCAGTCTAACTTCAGTAGTAGGAAAAATCATGGAGACAATGATCAAGGGTGGATCATTTAGATAGAAATAGAATTCTGAAAGATGCGTAGCATGGTTTTGTAATGGGCAAATCATGTTTAACTAATCTGGTTAGGTATTTTGACAGGGTCACTCAAGAGCTGGACTTAGGGAATAATTTCAACATTGTTTATTTGGATTTCAGCAAAGCATTTGACTCAGTCCCACCTGAGCAGTTACTTTATAAGATGAAACAGGTTGGAATTGCAGGGAAATCCTTAGTTGGATAGCAGGATGGCTTCAGGGCAGGAGGCAGAGGGTTGTAATAAATGGTTATTCCTCAAATTGGGTTGACGTAAAAAGTGGGGTTCCCCAAGGATCATTATTGGGACCACTGTTGTTTTTGATTTTTATAAATGACATCGATGAAGGGTGGCAGGATGTCTAAATTTGCAGATGGTGTAAAGATTGGTAGAATAGTTAATAATCACTGCCAAGCAGAGCTTCTTCAGCGTGACCTAGATAGCCTTCAGGGATGGTCAGAAAAATGGCACCTGTGCTTGAATCCAACAAAGTGTAAGGTATTACACCAGAGGAACAGTAACCCCAAAATAACTTGGTGGAGTTGAACTAAAGCAAGTAGTGGAGGAAAGGGATTTGGGTATTACGATACAGTCAGACATGAAGTTCTCCGTGCATTGCAGACAGGTTGCAAGGAAGGCCCATGTTGTCCTGTCGATGATTTATAGAACAATTGCTAGTACAGATAAAGATGTCATAATCCCATTATATAAGGCTATTGTGAGACCACACTTGGACCACTGTGTTGAAGTATGGAGACTTGCATCTAAAGAAAATATTGTGCTTCTTGAAAGGTTCCAAAGACTGGTAACTCGCCTGGTGAGATCGGCAAAAGGGCGTCCATATGAGGAAAGACTTCGAATATGTGGGTTGCAGAGCTTGGAAACTAGACACCTTACAGGAGACTTGATTGAGGTGTTTAAGTTTCTGAGAGGCATAAGTAAAATGAATGAGGGTGAAATTTTCACGGTTATAAATGATTCTAGAACTAGGGACCATAATTTCAAGTTATGGGGGGAGGAGATGTTTAGACGATTACAGTCAGTTTTATTTTAGCCAGCGAGTTATGAATTACTGGAATAAGTTAACTATATGGATAGTAGAAGCTGACAGTTTAGGGAAATTCAAAGGTCAGCTGTATAATAACCTGCAAGAGGAGGGAAATGCATAGGTTGTCTATTTCCTTTTCTGTTATTAATTATTTATTACTATTTTTTTCTTATTATTTTTTTTATTTTTATTATTATTTTTTGATGGGTGCAGCATAAGCCATAGGCTTCCTTGCACCATGTGGCCATTGCTAATACTAATACATCCATTTAGGCCTTGCCCTTGAACATTTTTTCTTACTTAGTATAAAAAGGATAGTAGCGTCTATGATTAATTCCTTCAATGCTTCCCATTTAGAATTTGTTGATGGTATCATCATGACTTGGTCCCATTGTATAGAATTTAAAAATTCTCTAAAACCACTGTAGTCACCGTTATGAAAGCAAACACATTCCCTTTACCCATAATGTAGTTTCATCTTTAAGAAAGTTCCAGAACAATACACTGCGATCACTGCAACCTAGTCTTTCTTTTATCTGCAGATTCTTAATGCATGAATAATCACTGCTGATAATCAGATCAAGAGTATTACTCTCTTATTGCCACTCTAACATGCTGTTGTAGAAAACAGTCATCCAATAAATTCATAAAAGTTTTGCTAGTCCATGAGTGACCAACAAACAATTTCCAATAGTCAATATCTGAAAAGTTAAAATTCCTTATTATAAAACATTCTGATTTATTGGCCCACTCTATTTTTCTCTACAGTTGTTCATTGTACTCATCAGAGTCATTAGCCCTGTAACACACTTCTACCCTCATTTTTGCTTTCCCAGTGCTCATGTCACATTAAATTAACTCAACATTGCACTGGCCACTCATGTCAACTGGATGCACCGCCTTAGATTTTATATGCTTCTTAACTAAGAACATAACCCCCCCCCCTCCCATCCTTTCTGTATATATTGTACTTCCCATATTCGAATTCTGCATTACTGATATATGAGTGACACCACATCTCTTATATCCCAATAATGTCTGCATTTAATGTCTTGACGAGCACTTCAAATTCATCAAATTTTTTACTATGCTTCTAGCATCAGTGTACATACACCTCTTCTTATTCTTAGTTACCCTAACTCAGCCTATGTATTTACAAACACTCCTTGGCTTGACTTTTGGAAATTCGACTTTACGTAAGTTTTTGCCGGCCGGTGCAAATTTAAAAAAATTTTGAAAATATCATAATGTGAACCCAATAACACATTATTTTTTGTGATAATTTGTTCCAAGACCATGGAAGTTGAAATTTTTGCTATATAACTAAACTATTTATCTCTCCAAAAGGTCATTTTTATAATGGCAATTGCACTACACTTACATCATTATCATATGTTCCATTATAAGAATCAATTTTGAATGCCTTTGCAATATTTTTCTAAAACACATTTCTGGAGGTCACTACCATAAAACAATAAAAACAATTTGCACTTTCCAGTTTGTTGGGCTTTTCTGTTAGCACAATCTATTATAAACGAGTGGTAAACTCTATCTTATTGCATTTGCAATAATACCAATAACTGGAATTCTGTGGGTTTTTACATTACAGTATTATGGTGAAATGAGTTCCCCTTCACTGAAACCTTCAATCATATAAAAAACATAAATAAAATTTCCAAATCTTCTCTTCATTCCTATTTACTTATTACAATGGTGAAGGGAAAGGAACCAATGGAAAGTGCAAGTGCTGGCAGTGCTAGGAAACGAAACAAAATTGATTTAGAAATGAAGATGAATAATTAAGAATTATGAAGCAGGACAAAGTTTGTCATCTATTGCATGGAATTAGATCTTGCTGCTTCAACAGTGAATACTATTTTAAAGGACAGTGTGCATATAAAAGAACATGTCAAAGGATCAATGCACTTACGATCAACAGTGATCACAAAACAGCGTTCAGGTGCTATATCGAAGATGAAACAGCTGTTAATAATATGGATGGAAAATCAGATTCAAAAGTGAGTGCCCCTGAGTCCAATGGCCCTTCAAGCAAAAGCAAGAAGTATTTATGAAGATATTAAAGATCAGTATGGTGAACCCCATGCCAAGTTCGTGGCAAGCAATGGGTGGTTTAATAGGTTCAAACATCACGCTGGTTTCCAAAACATTAAAGTATAGGGTGAAGTCACCAGTGCTGATTCTGCAGGTGCAGAGGAGTTTTGTGATGTGTTAGAAGAAAACCTTCTAAATCTCCACAGCCCTCAACTTCTGCAGCAGTATGATCAGCTGGAGAGTTAATTCTAGCAACAATGCTCGAAAGGTAAAACTTGGTGACGTTATGCCTGCCTCCTCTCTCTTTTTGTAATTTTATAATTTTGAAATTTTTGCAATTTTGTTCACTTTTGTAATTTTTCCTGTGCATGAGATAAAACATTGAATAGATAATTTTATTTACATATTTGTTGAACATTTCATTTTAACTTCAATCAAATGCAGCATGCATAGTTGGGAATGCTGGGAAATTCCGACTTACGTAAAACTTAACTTACATAGAGTTCTAAGGAACGTTATCCTTGCATAAGTCGAGGAGTGGCTGTACTTATATGATAACTCCCCACATTCCTTATAACCCCCAGCATCTTGCTTTCAAGGCTGCTGCTTGTTCCACTAGAAGCAATTCAAGAATCACTTTCAGTTCTGCCTGCGGGTATTGTTAATCTATTAATCAATGTATCCCACCACCCAAGCTAGTAGTTTTCTGACTCACCTAACAGTGCCTAAATAGCATCAGTAAATAGGCACTGTGCCCTTTCTATTAAAGTGTATTCCATCCCTGTAGAAGTAGTCTCTCCTGTTAACAAGCACAGACCATGCTGTGAAAAATTCTATCCCATGAGTTTTGCACAATCTCTCCGGGTTCGAATTGATTGACAATGCTCTAACCATATACTTCCTGCTATCATATCATATCTGGACAAAACTGCAGCCACTTTTAAATTTAACCCTAGCTTGCGACTTTTTTTCATCATTGCCCTGTACTTCTAAAGTAAGTCTGCAGATCTCCTACTCCAACATGCACAAAAATATAACCTTTTGTGCCCATAAAAGATATCTGCAGTACAACAGTATCAGCTTTTGTCCCTGGTAGACATACCCTGGTTCTATTATATCTATACTTTTGCACAATATATTTCCAATTTCCCTGACAATTGTGTGACCATCAATAACTAGCACCTGTGGGACTGGCACATTCTGCCTTATAGGTTGGTTTCCGCTGTAGTAGTAGCAGTAGTGGCATGTGATGCAATGCAAGAAAGCAAGTTTTGTGAGCTTATGCAGCATCAGACAAAAAAAAAAATTTTACAAAACAATTCTCTCTAAATGTTTGTCCAGTTCCTCCTTAAATTTAATTAACCTATCAACTTCCACAATGACAGATGGAAGTTTCTTCCAGCAATTAATCATCCACTGGCTAAAGGCAAATTTCCGCACATCTATTCTACATCTGTCTTTTCTTAATTTGAATTTATGCCCCCTTAGGTTCGTAATCTGAACAAGTGGAAGAATCCCATCAGAATTCAGGGTGTTCAACCCCTTCAAGGCCTTATACACCTCAATCAAATCATCTCACAGGTGCCTAGTCTCCAGCCACTGTAATTTACAGAACTTAAGCCTCTCTCTTGGTAAAAGGATCGCTTCATTACCCTCACCAATCTGAGGCCTCCGGACCTGTACGCATTACTCAAGGCGTGACCTGACCATTGCCTTATACAGAGGGACAATCACCTCCTTTTCCCTGCTAGCAAAATTCCTGTATATCATTAACAAAACACATGACCTGCCCTGCAGCCTGTCTGCATTGCTCAGAAAACTTCATATCTGACTGCACAATTACTCTCCCAGGTCTTTTTCATTTTCTACCACCTTAAATGTAGTACCACACAGTTGGTACGTTTCTCTGGGGTTACTTCTACCCATGTGCAGTACTTTGCATTTCTCAAGGTTAAACTTCAGTTGCCACTTCTCAGCCCATATGCCCAAATTTTCTAGATCCTGTTGCAGTAGCACACTGTCATTAACAACCCTACCAACCTTTGTATCATCTGAAAACTTCAACACTAAGCCTGGTATACCTTCATCAATATCATTGATAAATATACAAAACAACAGTGGACTCAACACCAAACCCTGTGGGACTCCATTAGCATTAGTAGAGGCATTTGATGCAAGAAAGCAAGCTTATGCAGCATCAGCCAAAAAAAAAAAAAAAACCCCACTTCCACTTCACCCCTCTGTTCGTTCAAAATACCTGTCCGGCTGAGCCTTAAACTTATTTAGGCTATCAACCTCCACCACAAGGGATGGAAGTCTGTTCCACCAACCAACCACCCGCTGGCTAAAGGCAAATTTCCGCACGTCTATCCTACATCTGTCTTTCCTCAATTTGAATTTATGCCCTCTCAGGTGATTATTCTGAGCTAGAGGAAGAATCCCATTAATAACATTAGTCCACGAAGAGCAGCACCCATTGATTACCACCTTCTGTCTTCTCCCACTCAACCATCCTTTTATCCATTGTGGCAATTTAAGCAACCCTTAATACCATTCTGCTCCAATTTGAAACCATATACTTCCATGTGCAACAATGTCAAAAGCTTTCCTGAAATCCAAGTATATGATATCAAAAATATTTTTTGTGTCCATTTCCTTTGTAACCACATCATAATAACCAAGGCGCCTCCGTAGCCAGGTGGGAAGGAGCAGCAGTGCGTTGCACACGCTTCTTGATTAGACCGGGGTTCGAGCCCGTCACCACCAAATACGGAAGATGCGGAAAGGTCAGGGAATGACCACCGCATATCCCGGAGCAATATGGCCTTAGTTGCTAATGCTCCTAAAAACCAAAATAACTAACAAACAACAATAATAACCAATCAAATTTGTCAGACAAAACTTTCCCTTAACAAACCCATGCTGTGTCTGAATTATTGCTGCAGTCTTGTCTAGATGATCCTGCAATGCATCTTTAACCAGTGACTCCATTATTTTACCTGGAATAGAAGTTAAACTAACTGGTCTGTAATTACTCGGAACAGAAGTTAAACTAACTGGTCTATAATTACCCCTTTGTGAATTGGGGATATATTTGCACATCTCCATCCCGTGAGTCCAAGGATGCTCTCATAATTATGGCTGAGAGTTTGCTTAGTTGCTTTGCCGCCTCCTCTAATATAACTGGATAGATCCCATCCACCCCAGGTGCCTTTCTTATGTTTAACTTCAACAATTTCTCTTCCACTTTGCTCTCAGTTATTGCAAAATCATTAAGCACCCTGCTACAATTTGATAACCTTCTGCCGTTTTCAAACCTTAATAACTTCTCATGTGTGAATGTAGATGCAAAATACTCATTCAGTTTGTATGCTATCTGAGCAGGATCATCAACAGCCAAACCATCGATATCCAGTGGACCAATCAGATTCATCCCCTTCCTTTTAGAGTTTATATAAGTAAAGAAATCCTTGCTGTTTTTCTTAGCATCCTTTGCCAAAGATTTCTTGTAATCTACCTTCGCCTGCCTAACCTCCTTTTTAACTTGATCACAAACTAGCTTATATCTGCCATAGGCTTCTGTGTCACCTGATAATTTATATGCATCCCATGCATTTTTCTTCTCTGTCACGCATCTCTTTAGTTCATTTGATAACCATTTAGGCCTAAACCTTGAACAATATTTCTTAATGGTATGAAACCTTTAGTAGCTTCCACGATTAATTCCTCGAATGCTTCCCACTTAGAATTTGCTGTTAGTAACATCATCAGTTGATCCCACTGTACAGAATTTAAAAACTGTCTGAGACTACTGTACTCACCTTTACGGAAGCAAAAACCCTTTCCTTTATCCCTGATCTTTAAGTAAATCCCACATCAGTGCACTGTGATCATTGCCGACTAGTGATTCCTTTATCTACAAATTCCTAATACACGAATGATCACTTCTGATAACCAGATCAAGAGTATTATCCGCTCTGGTTGCCTCTTGGACATGCTGCTGCAGAAAACAATCATCCAATAAATCCACAAAAGTCTTACTAGAGTGTGAGTGACCAACCCACAAGTTCCAGTCAATATCTGGGAAGTTAAAATCCCCCTTTATAAGACATTCTGATTTACTAGCCCACTCTATTTCTCAGTACAATTGTTCATTGTACTCATTCGAGTCATTAGGCCTATAATACACACCTACTCTTATTTTTGCTTTCACAGTGCTTATGTCACACCAAACACAACTGGATGCACTTCTTTTGATTTTATGTTTTTCGTAATTAACAGCATAACACCTTCTCCCTTCCTATCCCTCTATCCTTTCTGTACACATTGTACTCCCCAAATTCCAATTCTGCATTCCTAAATATCTGTGTGACACCACGTCTCTGATATCCCAACAATATCCGCCTTTGATGTCTTTACCAACACTTCAAATTCATCAAATTTATTTACTATACTTCTAACATTGGTATACATGCAAGTATACATGTTACCTGATGATCAAGTGCAAGCTCTGGCATCGATGTGTTCAGCTGGGAGCTTGATGGGCCCCCAGTTTAAATCCTGAGGCCTTCACCGTGTTCTTCAAGCTGTCATAAAGGACCATAACTCTGAGTTGGCACATGATATTCTTACACCCTTTTGATTTTATGTTTTTCTTAATTAACTTAATTACATCTAGGACACAAAGCCATCTCATCTCATCGCCCTTTGCAATATTATGTCCTGTTCCCAATAGCTCTGCAAGTATTATCAAACAAGCTGTCTGTTTTATAAGCCTATGATTTAGGGGGACAACTCCCCCCCCCCCCCAGTTTTCCTCAGAGCCAAGGCACTCACACTAGTATTAGCCCTTTGCTTTGCTGCTCTAGTCTAAGGCATGATTTCCATTCAAATTCAATATAATTAAAAATACTATACTAAACAAATATACCTAACAGTAATAACACTATGCACTGTTTGTGCTGTGAAGTTTACGTTATTAATTATATATAATTAAAATTTGAATGATCTTATTGATACAAAAAAAAATGGCAATAGAAGTTGGATGTGGATCCTTAAGCAATTATAAATGATAAGTAATAAATTCACTAACGTAATCAGAGAATCACAAATGATAACTATACTTATAGTTGTTATTGCAGTTTTAAATGCAATAACAATCCTGTTCCAATTCACCAGTTATGCAGCAATAATACTACCATGCTACCAAGTTTGCATTATGTGTATTAGGCTATACCATTACACTTGAAAGTTATAAGTTAATTAATTATAATATATAATAAAATTATACTAACACCAACCTATATCATTCGAACTTTTGAGCTACCTATTTACCACAATTTAAAAAAGTAGAATTTCCCTGCCACTCACTCTATAATACTAAAACAATGGCAGCAAGGTTTGAACAATACAAGGGTTGTACCTATATTAAGTAGTAACCTACAAAATCTTTGGCTAATTTAAAAATAAACTAAAGAGTGTGGTTAGGACTATAAAGTTCCTTATAGAATACAATTTTGGCCAACCGGTCTAGCCAGGTTGGTAAAGTGCCTGCCTGGCAACCCAAAGGTCACAGGTTCAAATCCCACCTCAGACTTGGATTAGAGTAAAATGCAAAAAAAACTTTGGGAGGTGAATTATGGCCACAGAAGCCAATGCGCCAACAACTAACAAAAAAAAAAAAAAACAATTTATATGACAATTAGGTCAATAAAATGGCAAAATTTTTGAAAAACATACATTTCCTTCAGCTGAAAATTCTTTGACTAGCATGTGGACGAAGAATGGTTTGGCATATATGAGTAGGGATTTTTTTTTATGTGAACCCCAAACACGAGAGGTATTAGAACCTATAGTACTTAGTACCGTGCTTGGGTTGGAGGTTGAGAAGACGAAAGAAGATATCTGTTGACCTTAATTTCTGTAGACTGTAATTTTCAGGAAATACATATGAAGGAAGGTTGTTCCCGAAAATGGCAGATGAATGAATAAATGAGGAAAATGAAAAGTTGGTTCTGTGGGTTTGAAGTTGGACAGTAAATGGATGTTGGCTGGTGGTGGCACGTGTTCGTACTGTTTTGAAAGAGAGAGCATGAATTATAGAAGCCAATTCAGAAGAACAGTGCCACTGGAAGTATCTCTAGAAGAGGCATGCAGCAGAAACAGTACGTCTATGACAAAGCGAGTGGAGAGACTCTGTTAGAGATGAATCATTAATTAACCTAACTGCCCTCTTCTGAATGGAATCAACAAGTCTGAGAGAGGTTTTGGAGGCACCACCCCAGATGTGGGAACAATATTCCATGGCAGGACGTATTTGTGATTTATACAGAGTGAGCAGCTGTTTGAAAGAAAAATAACGCCGAGAGTGAAAGAGAAAACCAAGTTTTTTAGATGCAGAGGAAGCAATATTTGTAATGTGCTTGTGCCAAGAAAGATTAGAAGTCAGGGTAATCCCCAAAAGAGATATATCATTTTGCCTAGAAATCGGAGTGTCACACTGAGTGAACTGAGTTTTAGAAGGATTGAAATCAACTAAGTTGTCTTTGCTCCACTGGAGAATTACCTGAAGATCGGCATTTAAGGAATTGGTAGCAGATGTTCAAGAAGTTGAAGCTGATTGAGCAGGACAAGGTTTCTCAAAATGGAAAGTGGAATGCAATGTGCTATCATCAGCAAAACTATGGATAGGATTATCCAGTCACTGGAAGAAGGTTATTAATATACAAGAGGAAAATAGTGGGGGAAAGAACTGAACCTTGGGGGACACCGGCATTAGTGGAGAAGTTAGAAGACAGAGAGCCATCTACTATCACCCTCAGTGAGCGATCAGAGAGAAAACTGGATAACCAATTACTAAAAACAGTTGGAAAACCATAAGATGGAAGTTTGTTTAGAAGACCTTTATGCCAAACACGATCAAAAGCCTTTGAGATGTCAAGAGCAACTACTTGTGTTTCACCGAACCTTTCCATTGAATTAGTCCATAAATGGGTAACACAAGCCAGAATATTACCAGTGGATCGACACTGACAGAATCCATACTGGCGATCGTTGATCAGACGGAAGGTTTCTAGGTAGTTTAAGAGTTGGCGGTTAATTGATTTCTCCATTACTTTAGAAAGGGTAGAAGTAATTGCAATGGGACGATAATTGGATGGGAGGGATTTGTCACCCTTTTTAGGAACTGGCTGGATATGAGCAAATTTCCAAGCAGAAGGAAAAACAACTTTGGAATAAGAAAGTGAAAAAAGGCGACAAAGAATAGGAGTAAGTTCAGGAGCGCAGGTTTTGAGAACAAGTGGAGAAATACCATCAGGACCTGGAGCTTTCTTAGCATCAAGATTCATAAAAATCCTTCTGATATCCTTTTGACGGAAGACCACAGGAGGCATTGTATGGAGCGTGTTGGGAATGGTGGGAGGTGATTCACCAAGATCATTAATACATGAGCTGGAAGAAAAATGGGATGCTAGCAGGTCAGCTTTATCCTTGGCTGAAGTGACAACAGAACCATCTGGTTTGGACAGAGGTGGGAGCAGAGATGGGCAAAAGTTGCTGCCAATACCTTTGCGGCAAGAGACCAGAATGCTCGGCTACCATTAGGGCAAGAAGCAAGTTTTCTACTCTTAGCCTGTTCAAACTCTAGTTTGGACTGAATTATAACTGCTTTACAATTGTTGCGAGCTTTGGTGTAGGCAGTAAATGAAACTGAAGAATTAGAAAACAAGCCAATTACGATATGCAACATTCTTCTCTTGAACAGCCTTAGCACATTTATTGGAAAACCAAGGTTTAGATAAAGGACGAGATTTTAAAGTGGAGTGTGGGATAAAGGATTCCATTCCTGCAAGAATAATTTCACTGACACGATCTGAGCAAACATTGACATCAGAAGTTTTGAAACATTAATCCGACCATGGAAAAGAAGAAAAGAAATCTCGCAAGTCATCCCATTTTGCATTCTTGTAATGCCGAACAACACGAGGTTGGGAATAGCCATGAGATAAAGTTTCCATTGGAGAAGAGACAATCACCAAGCTGTGATCTGAAGTGCCTAAAGGACCACTCACTTCGACGGTGTACCCAAGTGATTAGTGGAGTTGGGAGAATGGTAGAGACAACAGATGAATTTGATACAATGAGGTAGAGAGATTTTTAAGCCAGAGAAGATCAAAGAGAGGAGATTCCAAATTGCCAAGTCTCGAATAATTTGGGTATCTGAGATGAGCAGTAGTTGAATCAACCGATAACTGAGATTCTGTCAGAAAAAGTACATGGGGTTTGGAAGACTGCAAGTGGAAATGACATCGTTGAGATTAGAATTGAGACCATGTATATTTGTGAAATGAATTAGGAAGTGCTTGGGAGGTTTAGATCTTTTCGCAGATAAACTTGCTCTATTAGTTTTGACAATTCATGGTGTATTCAATAGTAAGAAAAAGTGGGTAGGACATGCTGTATGAAGTAATGAAATTTTTGGATATGGTGTACACATGGTAAGAATATACCCAGATCCTTGACATAACGTGGCCTCAACAATGCTCCCCGCATACACACTACTCGGACTCCCTCCAGTCACTATCTGGCAGAGTAGAGCAAGATTATACACTAGCTGATCCCGACAGTATCCTACTATATTGTAAAAATATATTAATATAATTCTGTATATTTATTAATTTTGTATAGAAAGAATATAAAAAAATAAAAATTTTAACAACAAATACCTCTTTCAATTTGAAGGTCATGTTTTCTGTTACAGAAACAAACAGTTTTAAAAAATACAATCAGCAAATAAAAACGGCATAATTAATTTTACTTTATTATATTGCATTTAAATGGTAATTTTTCATGTCGAATTCTGCTATTTGTATAGAGCATTTGAGCAATAATTATAGGTATAGCATTGAAATGCTAAAGATAAAAAACTTGAAACAAGAATAGTTTCAGAATATAAAAATTTAGAGCAATGCATTTTAGAAGCTGCATAACATTGGTCATAAATATCATTAGTGCAACTAAAACTGTAATTATACAGGTATTTGTTTTAGCTGTACTTTCGCAATAATTTCATATAATCATAAATCCTTTGATTATATGAAAAACATCTTTTATTGCAAAAACAGTTTCTGAGATATGTTTTTTTTAAATACAATCAGTAAATTGGGATTTCAGCTATCGGGATTTTTGGCAACACCGTATGAGTAGAACTCCTCTCCTCCACGGCCCCGGGTGCAAGCGTTTTTCGAGGCCAAGCGACATTACTGCGACTTATAGTGCTCTAGATAAGTGAATAACGTTATTTTTAAGTTCCTGTCTTTCTCCCAACAGTTTCATTTTAAAAACAGTTCCATACTTGAAAACTACAAGTCAGAACGCAGAAAGGAAATTCACCTTTCTTTTCCTTTATCATATATTTTTAAGCAACACTAAACAACTAACACTAACCGCTTGGCCTCCTAGCGGCACTGCTCCTGCCTCCCCGTGGCGGGGCCGGAAATCTTGGCGGAAAAGTCCTCCAGCCAAGGGCCAAAAGGAGCAAACATGGCAAACACAGACCATGTTTCTGCTACACAAACTAGCAGAAAACTAGATCAAATAGATTCATGTACAGCTAAGAGACAAAGGACAGAGGATCTCCCTCTAGTCGCACCACTGTTTCTAGTTATTCATTCTAAGAATGAACAACCGATCGGAAGTTTGTCACCTTTCAGAATTCAAAAAACTCTTGAAAGCATAGCTAGTTCCCCTAAAACAGTCAGAAGACTAAAAGCAGGCGATCTATTAGTAGAGATGACAAATCAAAAACAAGCAGAACATCTAATAAAAGCGAGATATTTCGGAGAAATTCCAATAACAGTAACTCCTCATTCCACCTTGAATACATCGAAAGGAGTAATTACAGAGTGGGATCTTCTCAATGTTCCCGAAGATGAAATAAAAGAAGAGTTGAAAGACCAAGGAGTTATTCAAGTGAAAAGAATAACAATTAAAAGAGAAGGAGAAATTATCCCAACGAGGAATATAATTCTGACTTTCAACACTCCAAAACCACCAAAAACAGTTAAAGCTGGATATCTAAACTGCCCACTGAGACCATATATTCCAAACCCTGTCCGATGTTTTAAATGTCAGAAGTACGGACACTCTCAAGCAGTATGTAGAGGCTTTTCTGTCTGCGCCGAATGTGGATCACGAGAGCATACACAACACGACTGTACAGCACAGAATTCAAGATGCCCAAATTGCAGAGGAGGACATGATGCCCACTCAAAAGAATGTGAAGAATGGAAGAGAGAAAAAAGAATACAGAAATATAAGGTAGAAAACAATGTAACATACCAAGAAGCAAAAAAAACAATACAACCACAACGAACAAATAGACCAACGTATGCACAAGTAACGCAAACTTATAGAACAATAGAAACACAGACAGATGTAACGATTCCACCAAAAAAATCCATGTCAGAATGGGCACGTTCTCTTCTTATTGAACCAAAAGAAAAACCTGATCAGGCAATAAACACGCCCATCACGATACCACCAACTAGAGAAACTACCAAATCTACAAAACAAGTCAGAACCACTGAAGCAAACAGAAATAAAATGGAAGTAGAAGAAAAGGATCAGACAGATGAAACAATACTAGAAATTTTTGCAGAAGAAGAAGAGATGGATACCGGAAAGCCACACTTCCCTAAAAAAGGAAGACAAAAAACAGAGAACTCAAAGGCAACAACCTCAAGAAAACAAGCTGAAAGTACTAACAAAACCAAATAATGAATAAATTCTTACACTGGAACTGTAGAGGATTCCGCAGCAATTTTGAAGATATCCACGATCTCTTATCGGAGTACAATCCGATTATTCTATGTTTACAGGAAACATATCTTAAGCCCCAGAATAAAATAACACTAAAACATTACAATATATACAGAAAAGACAGAATTACAGGCGGTACAGCACATGGTGGAGTAGCAATCCTAGTAAATTCCGGTATACCAACTAAACAGATCCCTTTGCAGACTAATCTAGAGGTTATAGCAGTACGGATTGCAGTAAACTTTCATGTGACAGTTGCTTCCATCTACCTACCACCAAACGAAGAAATAACCTATACAGAACTAGAAGACCTAGTAGTTCAATTACCAACTCCTTTATGTATCATGGGAGATATGAATGGCCATCATCCTCTATGGGGAAATGAAAATATAGATAAAAGAGGTCAAATTCTAGAGAAACTACTTGATAAGCTAAACCTAATTCTCTTGAATGACGGGACACCCACATATATACGTCTAACCACAGGAACTAGCACAGCTATAGACCTTTCCATATGCTCTCCGTCAATATACCCTCTACTGGTGTGGGCAGTTCATAACGATCCCCTGAGTAGTGATCATTATCCAATAAGGATTACTTTAAAAGAACCTACCACTTGTCAACCACAAAGAGCTCCAAAGTGGAGATTAGATAAGGCAAACTGGGCAAAATACAAGCAGCTGGCAATATTAGAACAGCAACAAATCCAACAGGTATCAATTGACTCTGCAGTGAAATATGTGACTGACAAACTCCTCCAGGTTGCAAAAATAACAATACCAAAAACTTCATTAAAATTTCCCATACATCCAAAGCCGTGGTGGAACGATGCATGTTCCCTAGCAAAACGCGAGAAAACCAAAGCATGGAATATTTTTCGAAGACACCCTACCACAACCAACTTGATAATTTTCAAAAAGGCAAGGGCGAATGTCAGACGCATTACTAAGATTAGTAAGAAAAAATGTTGGATCTGTTTTGCATCTATGATTACTAGGAAAACAGACAGCCGGAAAGTTTGGGACAAAATAAATAAATTGAACAACAAATACCAAAGAATTTCTCCTCCTTTTATAAAATGGAATGGACAAGATATAGCTAAACCTAAAGACATAGCAAATGCTCTTGGTAGAACCTTTGAAAAAATATCAGATAGTAACTCCTATGAGGCAGCCTTCCAAAAACATAAAGCCCATGCAGAAACATATAAATTGAATTTCTCTAGTAAAAACAAAGAATGCTATAACCAACCTTTCACCCTCAGAGAACTTTATAAAGCCATTTCACAGACGAAGCAAAGTGCAGCAGGTCCAGATGAAATAGTATACATGATGGTACAAAAATTAGACGAGAAATCATTGAGATCGTTGCTCCTCTTATATAACAGAATATACCTGGAAAATTCCTTTCCGAATCAATGGCGCCACGCAATAGTCTTAGCCTTCCCAAAACCAGATAAAGATCCCACAAATCCAAATCACTATCGCCCAATAGCCTTAACTAGCTGCCTTGGAAAAATACTTGAAAAAATGGCAAATGCCCAACTAATGTGGTTTTTAGAAACCCATAACTTACTAAATACAGCTCAATGTGGTTTCAGAAAGAACAGGTGCACTCTAGACTTAATGATAAAAGCAGAAAACAACATAAGAAATGCCTTCTTAAGAAAACAGCACTTAGTAATGATATTTTTCGATATCGAAAAGGCGTATGACACAGCATGGCGATATGGAATACTTAGAGACATTTTTAACTTTGGAATGAGAGGACATCTACCAATGTATATCCAAAATTTTTTACAACGAACTTTCCAAGTTAAGATATTAACCACATTATCGGAAGTCTTTGTGCAGCAAGAGGGAGTACCACAGGGATCGGTACTCAGTGCTACCCTGTTCGCCATAAAAATCAACTCAATAGCTAAACAAGTACCAAATACTATAGACACAGCACTTTATGTTGATGATTTTAGCATTTCTTATCAATCACAAAACATGCGAACAATAGAACGTCAATTACAAAGAGCAATTAATAAAATAACTGCATGGACTCAAAACAATGGCTTTAAAATCTCTAAACAAAAGACAGTAGGAATACACTTTTGTCGGAAAAGAAACTTGCACCCAGACCCAGAATTAAAGCTAGAAGAAGAAGTAATCCCAATAACATCCAGCACAAATTTTCTCGGATTAACCCTAGATAAGAAACTGACCTTTTTAGATCACATAAAGCGCCTTAGGATAAACTGTCTAAAGAAATTAAATATTCTTAGAGTCATATCTGCAACAAATTGGGGAGCAGACAGGTACACCTTATTACATCTATATAGAAGCTTGATAAGATCCAAAATCGATTTTGGATCTTATCGGAGCAAACGGAGCACCTGTTTACAGCTCTGCAAAACCAAGTGCATTAAGATGGTTAGACCCTGTACACCACAGTGCACTCCGCATAGCCTTGGGAGCATTCCGTACTTCTCCAGTTCAAAGTCTCTATGCTGAGGCTTATGAACCACCACTTCACCTCAGAAGACAAGAACTCCTATCTTATGCAGCTAAAATAAAGTGTTTTCCAAACCATCCTGTGTTCAAAACATTATATACACCAATATGGGAAAATATGTACAGAATACACCCAACAGTTAACAAACCAGCAAACATACGCATCAAAGAGCTACTTCCAATTTGGTCTCTTGATATCAACAAACTAGCTATTATACGAAATGCACCAAAACCCCCCTGGGAAATAACATCACCAAACTGTGATACCTACTTTCAATCTTGGGGAAGACATTCCCTACCACGAAGCAGCTTTCAACAACTACATGCTACATATCTAGAGAAATATCCACAATATGCACAAATCTATACAGATGGATCGAAAACCGATACAAAAGTAAGCGCGGCAGCAGTTTTCTCTGATACTACAATAATCCAAGTCCTCCCAACAGAATGTAGCATCTTCACAGCTGAATTGCAAGCGGTGAAGTTAGCAATAGACTAAATATGGAAGAAAAAGCTACCCCATAGTCTGATCTTCACAGATTCCCTCAGTACGATGCAAGCAATACAATGTGACACAAAGAATTTTCATCCAACTCTAAGACAAATCCAAGTTACCCTAAACAAAATTCTTAAAAGAAAACCAGACGTCACTTTTTGTTGGATTCCTGGACATATGGGAATTAAAGGAAATGAACAAGCAGACCATGCAGCAAAAATGGCAACCGGCACCCTTTCTTCAACCACCAAAGTCCCATTTACAGACTACAGACATAGTATCAAAGTGAACAGCAAAAAACAGTAGCAAAGAATATGGAGCGAGCAAACACATAATAAACTTTTTCTAATTAAACCACTTTTAAATCAGTGGAAATCCAGTGAAAGAGATGTCCGAAAAGAAGTAACCCTTGCCAGGTTACGAATAGGGCACACATATCTAACCCATTCCTATCTACTTAAATCCGAAGAACCACCTCAGTGCAGACAGTGCCGTGTACAACAAACAGAACATTTACTACTAGATTGTCCAGCCTTTATGAATGAAAGAAAAATAGCCTTTAGTTCTGTAACTAAAAATCAAGATGATCTAGTTTTGGAAAACATTCTAAGTGAAGAAAATAACGTAAGAGAAGTTTTTCACTACCTAAAATCAATAGGATTATATAATCAGATTTAAAACACAAAAATCACCACAAGTCAATGAATTCATTCGAACTCCGTCTCTTCATAAAGTCAGGTATTACTTAAATCCAAAATTTGAAAGAAAACAGACTAGGGAATCAAAACCGAGATAGGTGCATTATGGCCACAGAAGCCGATGCGCCAACAACTAATAAACAACAACAACAACAACAACAACAACCTCTCCTCCACTCTAGGCTTTTTTCACCACCGATTTTTTATAGTCTACCTTTTCAGGTCATGCTGCATCTGTAGTATTATAGCATATCTGCTTATAGTTATCATTTTGAAATAGTGCCAGGCTATGAAAAGTATGGGATAATTCGAGGCTATATGTGGTGTTGTGCTATGCTGACACTGTTTCATATAAAAAGAATGGGAGAGTTGCAGGCTATCGTGTGACAGTGTCACACAATAACCTATATCTCTCTAAACCTTTTTTGTTTAGCCAAGTTATGTCTTTCAGCTCTCTTATTGTTCATTTTTGCATCTTTCTTTTGAGGCTGGTTTTTTTTTTTTTTTTTTAGGAGCATTAGCAACTAAGGCCATATTGCTCCGGGGATATGCAGTGGTCCTTCCCTGACCTTTCTGCATCCTCCGTGTTTGGTGGTCACAGACTCAAACCCCGGTCTAATCAAGAAGCGTGTACTACGCACTGCTGCTCCAGCCCACCTGGCTACGGAGGCACCTTCTCAACTGGAAGAAATGTGTTTCTAGTTTCTATCATAAATCCCTTAAACATTTCCTATAATGTATTTATATTAAACAACATAAAGTAATAATTCCAGCTCTTAGAGCTTAAAAATACCTGAGTCAACCAACTATAAGCTTGCTTTCTTCTATCATATGCCTCAACTAATGCTAATAACTTCCTGTAATTAAATCTACCAATAATGTTATTAGTCTGAAACAGTATACAGTAATAACTCCAGTTATTAGAACTCAAGAAGAAAAACCTGAGTCTATCACAACTTCCTCTAAATAATGAATTGACCTTTCCCTTTTACCAATGAAATTTCTTTGGATACTACTCATATTATAATATTATGATCACTCCCCACTATCGATTAATGAACTTCCATATTTTTGTTACTGCTTGGATCCTAGGTGAAACAAGATCAAGGTTATTTGATCCCCTCCCCCCTTTCTCTTACATGTTGAAATAAATAGCAGCCACCTAATTGGTTCAGTAAACTACTCCCATTGTGTGTAATTCATGACCATGATTTCAAGTTTGTAAGAGGGAAATTAAAGTCACCCCCCCCCCATAATGATGTACTTGCTCTTGTTTGCCCGCTTAATTTGCCTAAAGATATTTTTATCAAAGAGATTTGTTTTTAACACCCCCCCCAAACTATTTACCAGATCAGAACACAGATTTCTTTTATCACTAATCATCTCACACTGAACAGACTCGTCACAATGTATGTGGATTTGATCAGGCTTTTGGAACTGCTTTGTTGCTTTCAAGCAGCTTTCATAAACAGCATAACCCCTCCAACACCTCTTTACACTTCCCTATCTCATCTGAACATGTTGTGCTCATATCCCCTAACTCAGGATAGCACTACGTTTCAGTTATTCCTACAATGTCAGAATTAGTTGATCTGACAAGGAAATCAAATTTGCTCATTTTATTTACAGCACTCCTAGTGTTACTATACAGGCAGTTTAAGTTTCGTGTGTTTTTTACTTTTTACTGCCCTAATACATTAGCATTAGTGGAGGCATTTGATGCAAGAAAGCAAGCTTATGCAGCATCAGCCAAAAAAAAAAAAAAATAAATGAATAAAAAATAACCACTTCCACTTCACCCCTCTGTTCGTTCGAAATACCTGTCCAGCTGAGCCTTAAACTTATTTAGGCTATCAACTTCCACGACAAGGGATGGAAGTCTGTTCCACCAACCAACCACCCGCTGGCTAAAGGCAAATTTCCTACATCTGTCCTTCCTCAATTTGAATTTATGCCCTCTCAGGTGATTATTCTGAGCGAGAGGAAGAATCCCATCAGCATTGAGCATGCTCAAAACATTCAAGCTTTATACACCTCTATCAGATCACCTCGCTGGTGCCTAGTCTGCAGACACTGTAATTTGCAAAACTTAAGCCTTTCTTCGTAAGAGCTCCCCTTTGTTCCATTCACTAATCTTGTTGCCCTTCTCTGTACTCGTTCCAGCAGCTCTACATCCTTCTTGAAATGAGGCCTCCAGACCTGTATACAGTACTCTAGGTGTGGCCTGACCATTGCCTTATACAAGGGAATAATCACCTCCTTATCCCTGCTAGAAAAATTCCTATATATCATTGACAATACACCATAAGCTACTCTTGCAGCCCATCTGCACTGCTGAGAGAACTTGATATCTGCCTACACAACCACCCCCAGGTCCCTTTCATTCTCTACCACTGTCAGTGTAGTACCACAGAGTTGATATGAATGTGGATTTTCTCTGGGGTTGCTGTTTCCCATATGTAGTACTTTTCATTTGTCAATGTTAAACTTCATTTGCCACCTCTCAGCCCATCTGCTCAACCTTTCTAGATCCTGTTGCAGCAGCATAGTGTCAGTAGTGTCCTTGACAACCCTGCCAACCTTCGTATCGTCTGCAAACTTGGACATTAAGCTTGATATACCATCATCAATATCATTTATAAATACAGAAAACAATAATGGACCCAATACTGAACCCTGAGGGACTCCACTAATAACATTAGTCCCCGATGAACAGTGTCCATTGATTACCATTCTCTGTCTTCTCCCCCTCAACCACCCCTTTATCCATTGCAGCAATTTGCCTCCAATGCCACACTGCTCCAATTTGTGCAGCAGTCTTCCATGTGCAACAGTATCAAAAGCCTTTCTAAGATCCAAGTATATAATATCAAAGTTATTCCCTGCATCCAGTTCTTTTGTGACTGCATCATAGTATCCAATCAAATTGGTCAGGCAAGACTTCCCCTTAACAAGACCATGCTGTGTCCGAGCTATAACTGAAGTCTTGTCTAGAGGATCCTGCAGTGCTTCTTTAACCAGTGCCTCCATTAATTTTCCTGGAACAGAAGTTAAACTCACAGGTCTATAATTACTTGTGTCACCCTTTGATCCTCCTTTGTGAATTCGGGTAACATTTTCACATCTCCAGTCTGTGGGTACCTCCCCTGAGTCCACGGAAGCTCTCATAATTATGGCTAAGGGTTTGCTTACTTCCTTTGCTGCCTCCTTTAATATAACTGGATGGATCCCATCCACCCCAGGTGCCTTTCTTGTGTTTACCTTCAACAATTTCTCCTCCACTTTACTTTCAGTTATTACAAGATTCTCTAGCTTACTGCTAGAGTTGAATACACCTCTGGCATTCCCCTTGCTGAATAACTCCTCATGTGTGAATGTCGATGCAAAATATTCATTTAGTTTGTTAGCTACCTGAGCAGGGTCATCAACAGTTGACCCATCGATATCAAGTGGACCAATCTGATTCATCCCCTTCCTTCTAGAGTTTACATAAGTAAAGAACTCTTTGCTGTTTTTCTTCGCATCCCTTGCCAAGTATCTCTCGTAATCTGCCTTCGCCTGCCTAACCTCCTTTGTAACTTGGTTACAAAGGAGGTTAGGCAGGCGAAGATCAACTTGTATCTATCATAGGCTTCTGTGTCACGTGATAATTTGTATATATCCCATGCATTTTTCCTCTCTGCCATATGCCTCATTAGTTCATCTGACATCCATTTAGGCCTAAACCTTGAACAATATTTCTTAGTTGTTATGTAAAGCCTAGTAGCTTCCAAGATAAGTTCTTTGAATGCTTCCCATTTTGAATTTGCTGTTGGTAATATCATCAGTTGATCCCACTGTATAGAATTTAAATACTGTCTCAGTCCATCGTAGCCGCCTTTACGAAAGCAATACCCCTTCCCTTTACCCCTAATGGTAGTTACCTCTTTGAGTAACTCCCACTTCAGAACACTGTGATCACTGCTACCTAGTGGTTCATTTATCTGCAGATTCTTAATGCATGAAGAATCACTACTGATAATCAAATCAAGAGTATTACTCCCTCTAGTTGCCTCCCGAACATGCTGATGTAGAAAACAATCATTCAATAAATCCACAAAAGCTTTGCTAGTGTGTGAGTGACCAGCCCCCAAATTCCAGTCAATATCTGGGAAATTAAAATCCCCCATTATAAGACTCTCTGATTTACTGGCCCACTCTATTTCTCTGTACAGTTTCTGATTATACTCATCAGAGTCATTAGGCCTATAGCACACTCCTACTCTCAATTTTGATCTCCCAGTGCTTATGTCACACCAAACTGACTCGACACTGCACTGTCCAGCGATGTCGACTGGCTTCACTTCCTTGGATTTTATGTGTTTCTTAACTAATAGCATGACCCCTCCTCACTTCCTATCTTGTCTATCCTTTCTGTAGACATTGTACTCCCCAAATACCAGTTCTGCATTCCTTATATCTGTGTGACACCATGTCTGTGAAATCCCAACAATATCTGCTTTTGATGTTTTGAGCAATACCTCAAATTCATCAAATTTATTTACTAAACTCCTAGCATTGGTGTACACGCAAGTATACATGCACCTGCTCTTCCTCTTAGCCACCCTAACACAACCCATGTGTTCACTTGTATCCCCATGATTCCCAGCAGTCTCTGAAATATCCTTCATCTTATTTTCCAGGCTGCTGCTCATTCCAATTAAAGCAGTGCAAGAATCACTTTCTCCTCTTCCAGTGGCTACTGTTAATCTATTAGTCCTTGAATCCCCCCAATCTAGCAGTTTTCCTACCCACCTAACACTGCCTCGATAGCATTAGCAAACATTCTTGCACCCTTTCTATTTAAGTGTATCCAATCCCTGTAGAAGCAGTCTCTCCTGTTAACAAGTACAGACCAGGCTGAAAAAAATTCTACCCCTTGAGTCCTGCACAATCTTTCCAGGGCCGAATTGGTCGACAGGGCTCTCATCATGTACTCCCTCCTATCGTGTCTGGGCAGAATTGCAGACACTTTCAGATGGTCAGTAATGGTCTGGGGCATGTTCAACTGGCATATATTGGGACCTCTGTTGCATCTAGATGCATCTCTGAACAGTCTAGGTCTTGTGTCCATCCTTGCAGACCATCTGCATCCCTTCTTAGTCATTGTGCACCCACAGGGCAATGGAATCTTGACAATGCGCCTCCCCATTGACCCATGGTGACTGGAACATGGTTCGAAGTGCATTCCGCAGATTTTACCACCATAAAATGGCCTCCCCATTTACCCGACATGAAACCTGTGGAGCATATTTGGGAAGCTGTGGAAAGGTCCGTTTGAGCTTTGGATCCTCCTCCCAGGAATGCGACGGAATTATTGATAGTGGTGTAGCAAGAATGGATGGAAATACCTGTGGAACGTTTTCGTGAACTAGTGGACTCAATGCCTCGCCGTGCGATGGCCCTTGTCTGGGCGAAAGGTCTGTCTGCCCGTTATTAGGTAGCTATCCCATGATTTCTGTCCACTCAGTGTATATCCAACAGTTGGGGCAAATAAACATACCATAACTCGCAGGTGAATCAATCGCCGATGGCAATTCCAAGAGAAATGTTATCCTGAGACATTTTATACTTGCTGTTTCTAGTTAAAACAATATCTAGATATCAATATCTAAAGTTTGATTAAAATTAACTATCAAAAATATTATCAATAAAAAACTGTTTGTAACAATCACACTTATATACTTTTAAGAAAGTGGCTTACAATATGATATCCTACTTTATAATTTCATATTGAATAATCCAAAAGTTGGTTTCAAATTTTCTAATTTTTTGAGCAGAATCACCTGCTGTGTTTTTATCATAAGGTAACACTAACTGTCCTGATTTAATGGTACAGTTACCACTGTGCTGCTAAGCTACCAATTTAAAAATAGTTCATTATTGTTTACAGTATTGTTTATATTTAGCTAAATATACTATTTATAATTACAACAACAATCATCACTACCAATGTCTGTTAATTCAGACAAGTATATATATTCTGAAATACTGTCTTGATTTCAATAACCCCAGCTACATGATCATCAAGATGAAAATTACAAAATTAATTAAAATTTAGATCACAAATTAATGAGAAACTGTAAAAATTCTACAAAATTTCACTAGCTTCACCTGAGCTGAAAAGACACATGACCAGTTCCATTATGGAACTGATCATATGTGACAACCTCTCCATGCTAATTAAAATGTAGTAGTGAATTATCAATTCTGTACATATAGAGGACTGGCTGTGCTTGGATAATAAATGAGCCCACAAGCTCAACGTTGTAACATGCACACCTTGTAACACCAAGCTTGTATGCTATTATATTGTAGTTCAGTGAAACCATGTTTTAAACTTTTCTGTCCATAATGGCCATAGAGAATATAAAACCAAAATGTATATTATTTAAAACATTTTTAATTCAGAAAAACTCTTCCATAAAAAATTAACTACCATTTTCTTTTCAGCTTTATAAATGAAGGATCAGCATTCATCAGATCTCTTGCCTTGGGTTCTGTGGCACTTGGAGGTGTGGTTAACAGTTCCCCTCTTCCTCGACTATCTCCAAAATTAGGACCTCCACTTCCGCCATTAGGAATTAATCCACAAACTCAAAAGAAAGAACAGTGTTGTACCACCCTTGCAGCAGGTAAGGAAATATTACTATGACAAATATGCCATAAATTCGTATGAAAGAAAACAAATCAAATTATGTTAAAAAAGTTACAATACTTGTTCTGCATTTTGAAAAATAATTTTAATTGATTTCAGTTATGCTCCAAGGCATGTACATGCATTTCGTTTATACTCCAGTTCCAATGTGTACGTATTTATAGCAAAATCAAAATGCCATAGCTAATTGTTTTTTCCAAATTTTATTCACTCACTGTTCTCAGTTGATTATTGCTGGAAAATGTGTTTGATGGAAACAGAGATTCTATAAAGATTCTACTTAAAAGTTATGAAACTATATAAAAAGAGAAATTCATTTAACTTAACTTAACTTAATTTTGCATCTTATCTCCTTCTAACTACTCCGCTTGGGACTTAATACATTGGGCCTAGAAATTCTGCTGTCATTGGAAACATGTTTGAAATTCTCTTTCTGCAATACTATCAGAAGTATCTACTCTGATTTTTGCTGAATCCTTAATATTTTTTTTATCTTGCTTTTACTGTATGTTAACTGAACACTTTATCAGTTTTATGTGTAAATGTATATTTTATATTTTTATTTGTATTAAATCTCTTGCCTTTGTGCTTTGGTTTGATGCTCAGAAATCAGAAGTGGCACCTTGTCTGTGCTGCTCAGAGAACTTCATATTTGACTGCACCATTAACCTTGGGTCTTTTTTATTCTCTACTAACCTGAGTATGGTGCTACACAGTTAGTACATTAATCTGAGGTAGATTAATGTACAGTATAGATCCTGCTACCTATATGAATTATACCTTATTAATGTAAACTTTAATTTCCTCTTCTCAGCCCATCTGCCTAATAGGTTCTAATACCTCTCGTGTTTGGGGTTTTCATAGAAAAAAGTATATCCTGATTTCTGTCATTAACTGCTCTATCAACCTTCACATCACCTGCAGACTTGCACATCAAACCTGATATTCCTTCATCAATATCATTAATCAATAGAAACCAACAGTGGATCTAGCACCAAACCCTGTGAGGCGCCACTAACAACATTAGCCTACAAAGCACAGTGCCCATTGATGACTACCATCTTCTCTCACTCAAACATTCCTTTATCCACAGTAGCAACCTGTCCTCAATGCTACATTGCCCTAGTTTATATAGCATTCATTTATGTGCAATAGTATGAAAAATGTTTCTGAAATCCAAGTATACAGTGTAAAAATTATTTTCTGCATACAGTTCCTTTGTTACTGCATCATAACATAATAATAGTGTTATAACTGTTCAACCTTCTAAACAGTTATAATGATAGATATGATTGAGAGTGTACAGAGTCATTATTTTTGTACATTTCATCATGTATTAACAAAGTGGGCTGTTTAAAGATCTCACTTTCATTAAAATGAATGAATATGAGAAATGGCACTTGATTCAGAACTAAGTACAAATACAACAACAAAAATTTCCACTGTTTCACTCTTCTATAATTCAGTTATCACTGCTGTATTATTTGATTCACACTGCAGTGAAGCCAGTTTGCTATGTAGCAAGATGCAAATTCAGTTATCCTCTTTATGAAGTCTAATGACACATATGGCAGACATTAATCCTTTCAGAGATACCATATGGTAGCACTGTTCTTTAATTACAGAAATGCACTGTGATAAAGTGTCACTTTGAGAATGGTAACATGACCCTGAATGTGTATTTGCATATATATATATATGTGTGCTAAGCACCTGTTGTCTTCACCTATTCATCTGTTCTTCTATCCACATGTAACCGAGGGACTCTCAGTGGACGGATTTTCATGAAATTTTGTATTTGAGCTTGTTAAAAATATTTGTCAAGCCAAACAAAATTTCATTAAAATTAGACAAATACTTGGCAGCTTGAAATAGCATTTAGCATTAGTAGAGGCATTTGATGCAAGAAAGCAAGCTTATGCAGCATCAGCCAAAAAAAAAAAAAAAAAAAAAAACACTTCCACTTCACCCCTCTGTTCGTTTGAAATACCTGTCCAGCTGACCCTTAAACTTGTTTAGGCTATCAACTTCCACAACAAGGGATGGAAGTCTGTTCCACCAACTAACCACCCGCTGACTAAAGACAAATTTCTGCACGTTCTATCCTACCTCTGTCTTTCCTCAATTTGAATTTATGCCCTCTCAGGTGATTATTCTAAGCAAGAGGAAGAATCCCATCAGCATTGAGCATGCTTAAACCATTCAAGGCTTTATATACCTCTATCAGATCACCTCGCTCTTGCCTAGTCTCCAGACACTGTAATTTGCAAAACTTAAGCCTTTCTTTGTAAGAGCACAGCTTTGTTCCATTCACTAATCTTGTTGCCCTTCTCTGTACTCGTTCCAGCAGCTCTACATCCTTCTTGAAATGAGGCCTCCAGACCTGTATACAGTACTCTAGGTGTGGCCTGACCATTGCCTTATACAAGGGAAAAATCACCTCCTTATCCCTGCTAGAAAAATTCCTATATATCATTGACAATACACCATGAGCTACTCTTGCAGCCAGTCTTCACTGCTCAGAGAACTTCATATCTGCCTGCACAGCCACCCCCAGGTCCCTTTCATTCTCTACCACTGTCAGTGTAGTACCACAGAGCTGATACGTTGCTGTGGGGTTGCTGTTTCCCATATGCAGTACTTTGCATTTGTCAATGTTAAACTTCATTTGCCACTTCTCAGCCCATCTGCTCAACCTTTCCAGATCCCGTTGCAGCAGCATAGTGTCAGTAGTGTTCTTGACAACCCTGCCAACCTTCATGTCGTCTGCAAACTTGGACATTAAGCTTGATATACCATCATCAGTATCGTTTATAAATACAGGTTATTATGTAACACTTGTGATTGTGATGTCATGTGTGAAGAGATACATATATACAGAAAGAAAAGTGACAAAAAAGTGAATAATAAGGAAGGAGACTAATAAATATTATAAATTGTAGTTAAACTAAATGGCCATTTAGTTTAACTGCAATATGTTTATGTTCTCATAACTGCGTTTATGAGAACATAAACCTATAGAGCCCCCATAGCCAAGTGGTCAAGAGCAGGAGTGCAGTATATCATTGACAATACACAATCTTAGGTGGCCTCCGCAAATAAAAATTTGGCAGGAAACAATCAAATTCTCCAACCAACTGAAATATCTAGGCGTGATATTGGACCAAAACCTGTCATTTCAGGACCATCTGAAATATCTCCGTAAAAAAATAAGACTCTACGCAGCCATGGTTGCCAGGGTCACGCGTAAAGAATGGGGCTTGAAAAAGCGAGTCCTCAAACTGTTCTATAAAGCTATCTTCACTCCTGTCATCACCTATGCATCCGGCGCATGGTTTCAAAAAACTACAACAGCAGTAAACAGACGTATCACGGACCAAATTCACAGATCCATCCTCCTAACCATCACTCGCGCTTGCCGCACGGTGAGCACCCACGCCCTGCAAGTGCTCGCAGGCACTCTCCCACTGGACTTAGAAATCATACGTGGCCTACTGTACTATCTAGACAAAGGCACCCCACAGACTTTTCTGGGGTTCACTATTGACCTAACCAGCAACAGAAATGTAGAAAAGAAGAGGATACAAATTCACCTGCAGCAGGCATGGCAGGCATGGCAGGAAAGGTGGTGCAACTCCCAAAAGGGAGAGATCACAAAGAAATTTCTACCCAAATATTGAACAAAACTACCCAACCTCACCCAACTGGTTCTCCCCAGGTCTACAAGCAACGTACCTCTTAACTGGACTTGGAGCGATTAATGCCAAACTGTCTCTACTTGGGATTCAGGTTGATCCAACTTGCACTTGCGGGGGGCTGGAGAGCTGGCAGCACCTAATGTATGACTGCAGGCTCTATGAAGACCTACATGGTGTTTTACTCACCAGAATCCACTACTTACCACAGGGACAAGAACATCACCTCCTAGACACGAAGGAGGAGTATCAAGCCTTCTCGGATTATGCACAAGCACTGTTCGCGAGGAGGAGGAGGAGAAACCAAATGGCTGCAGCCCACAGCCCACTACCATTATAACCAAAAAACATCTGTTCTTCAGCTCGCTAGGACTGGGACACGAGAAATGACCCACTCCCAAGAATTAGAAAACTCAGGAAACAAACTATACCAAATAGACTAACATGGACGGGACCCATGTCCCATGAAAGACAAATGGAGATGACTACCAAACATAGACACCCCACCAGCTGGGTCTATGTAAACAAGACACACTCCTGAGAACTGGAATGCTTAGGAAATAAACCACACTAAGGTAAAGGACTAACATGGACTGGACCCCGGTCCCAAGGATGACAACTCGGACATAACACCAGATTGGACACCACCAACAACAAGGTCATTGTATAGTTTTCCTGCAGACGCTTGTTGGCAATCGCACCGGGCTCCCTTGCCTGGTGCCTTTCCACCCCCTCCCCTGCGCCGGTGGTGGGACGGTCCCCCCCCCAGCACTCCCTACTTTCTCCTGGTGAGGTATGGGCCTGCCTCACTTACTTCTGGGGTTGCCTACCCTACCATCCCCATATTTCTGCCTTAACCCCCCACCCAGCCTTCAGTCTCCCACCCACTCTATCTTTATGCTAGCGAATGTCCCACGCACAAAAACTTAATTATGTCAAAATTCCCGTTCGCCCTTTCTTTCGGCCTTTATTATGCAAGCATTATCCCCCTCACCTAACGATCATCAAACCGACGATGATGGATATATGTATCTGTCTGTATGTATATGCACATATACACATGTATACGTGTATATAAAAGAGCGCGCACTTTTTTTTTTTTTTTTTTTAGGTCCTAGCCAGAGTGAAACTAAAACTACTGGGTTCCTGGTTTGCCTCCACGGGGCGAAGGTGGGGCAACGTTGGGCCTCAGCAGGGGTCCAGCGGCTAAATGACCAGATGAACAACGGTACACGTCATCACATGACGTGTACCGTTGGATATTAGACCGTTGGATATAACGTGGATATTAGAGCTGGAAAAGGAATTAGAAAATGTGAATTGGAATATCATCGGTTTGGCTGAAACAAGAAGAAGAAATGAATCACTTATAAGTTTATCAAGTGGAAATCTGCTGTACACCAATGGAAACAGTGAAAGGAGTGAAGGTGGAGTTGGGTTTCTGGTCCATAAAGATTTTAAAAACAACATTTTGGAATTCAAAAGTACATCACCAAGGGTGTCAAGACTAATATTCAAGATTTCTAAGAGGTACAAGCTAAAGATTATAATGATTTATGCACCAACATCGAGCCATGATGATGAAGAGGTTGAAGAAATGTACACTGAAATTGAGAGTCTTATAGATGAGCAGAAAACCCATTACACTATTATTATGGGGGACTTCAATGCTAAGGTTGGAAAAAGGCAAAACAGCGCAGAAAGAGCAACTATAGGAAATTATGGAATTGGTGAAAGACTTGTGGAATTTGCAGAATCTCAAGGACTGTCAGTAATGAACCCTTTTTTCAAGAAAAGGGTGAACAGAAAGTGGACATGGAAGAGTCCAAATGGATTAACAACTAATGAAATCGACTTCATCCTCACTAACAGAAGATATATTGTGAATGGTGTTACCGTCCTGAATAAGGTAAATGTTGGAAGTGATCACAGAATGGTAAGATGTACACTTGATATAGATGTAGGAAAGGAAAAAACTGACTCGAGTAAATAATACAAAGTCTTTGAAATAACAGAGGAGGAGAAAAAGCAGTATGTACTGGAACTTAAGAACAAGTTTGAGCTTCTGCAGACTGCTCAGGACCAAGATATCGACGAGGAATATTACAACTTTCTGAAAGTGATAAAGGGGAAACAGAAATCCAAAGAAGAAAAAATTAGTCAAGAAACACTTGTCATGATGAACCAAAGACGACAAATGAAAAGCAAGAAAAACACTGACAGGGAGAAAATTGAGTATACTGAGTTATGCAAAGCCATTATAAAGAGACTCAGAGAGAACATAAGAAGATTTAACACAAGAAAAGTAGAACAGGCATTAAGGGAAAACAAAGGATTTAAATCAGCAGCCATGAGCAGTAATACAGAAAGACAAATGATACTGAAACTGAAGAATAGCGATGGTGTACTTATAAACAGCAGAGAAGGCATAATTCAAATAGCAGAAGACTACTATAGAGAATTATACAAGGAGCGAGGGAATGATACCAGCAGTGGGGAACATGGATTGCAAAGTAGCAACACATACGACATACCCGATATTCTTCCTGATGAGGTAGAACATGCATTGAAGAAAATGAAGAATCGGAAAGCCCCGGGGGAAGATGAAGTTACTGTAGAGTTGTTAAAATTGGGAGGTAGAGACATAACACAAAAACTGGCAAGGCTCTTCACAAAGTGCATTAGAAAAGGTGTGATGCCTAAGCAGTGGAATAATGCAATCATAGTTTTGCTGCATAAGAAAGGAGATAAATCAGAAATTGGAAATTATAGACCAATTAGCTTGTTATCCCATATCTACAAGTTGTTCACAAGGGTCATTACTAACAGATTAGAAAGAATACTTGATGAGAATCAACCGAAAGAGCAAGCTGGCTTTAGGACAGGATTCTCAACTATGGATCACCTTCACGTAATATCACAGCTAATGGAGAAAGCAAATGAATATAAAACACCATTATGCCTGGCATTTGTGGATTATGAAAAGGCATTTGACTCCATACAGCATAAGGCAATGTTTCGGGCACTGGAAAGACAAGGCATAGATACTCCATATATTATGATTTTGAAGAAAATATATGAGAGTGCTACATCCTTTATTAGACTAGACAAAGACAGTAGCAAATTTAAAATCGAGAAAGGAGTTCGACAAGGAGACACAATATCTCCGAAGCTGTTTACTGCTGCCCTTGAGGAAGCTTTCAGAAGATTAGACTGGTCGCAGAAAGGAGTCAATGTGAACGGAGAGTACCTAAACCATTTACGATTTGCAGATGACATTGTGGTCATAAGCCACGATCCCAAAGAATTAGAGGAAAATCTTAATCAGTTATGCACAGTTAGTAAGGATTTTGGACTAAAGATGAATATGGCGAAAACAAAAGTAATGATGAACAAGTATGCCACGGAAAGGGAAATAATGATTGAAGGAGCAGTAATTGAAAAGGTGGAGTCATATACTTATCTGGGACAAGTTATTAGCTGTAATAATGATAAATGGCTGGAAGTCAAGAGAAGAATAAATTTTGGATGGATAGCATTCAGGAAATATAGTCACATACTGAAGAGCAATATCCCAGTTTGTCTGAAACGTAAAATAATGAATCAGTGTATACTCCCCACCATGACTTATGGAAGTGAAACTTGGGCACTCACCAAAAGAATGGAAGAGAAGCCGAGAACTACACAGCGAAGAATGGAACGAATTATATTGGGAATCAGACTGTTAGATAAGAAGAGAAACACATGGATTAGGCAGCAAACTCAAGTAAAGGACATTCTTATCAAAACTAAAGAACTAAAATGGTCTTGGGCAGGACACATAGCTCGAAGACATGATGACAGATGGACTAAGAAAATAACAGAATGGTACCCAAGAGGAGCTAGAAGAAAACCTGGAAGACAAAGGCGGAGATGGATAGATGAAATTCATGAATTTTTGAGTAGTAAATGGATGGCCAGTGCTCAAAACAGAAGGAACTGGAAAGTTGCTGGAGAGGCCTTCATCCTGCAGTGGATTGAAAATGGCTGATGATGATGATGTTTCAGATACCTCCACTTATCGTGAAGTAGACTCGGCACTGTTTACCAATTTGGTCAATCAATACAATAAAACGTTGACCACGTATCAAAAAAACGACTACATTACTATGGCCCAGTTAAAGGAATTGAAGCCCAGAACATACAATATTCCTGCACTTTTCGGTCAGGTAAAATTACACAAGACTGGATTTCCTATTCGACCTAGTGTTTCCTACAGAAACTCTAGGAATGCAGGTTTCCTACAGAAACTCTAGGAAGATACAGAACCTATGCAGGTTCTGTATCTTCATCCTTAGCCACATATGTATATAGCATTATAAAACCCTTTAGACAGGTAATACAATTTGGGATTAAGAACTACGATACATTATTTAATAATCTTAAAGACTGTAGACTTGACGACAATGACAATTTATTCTCACTAGATGTTACCTCGAATGGAAATGTTGAATGCACATTAGATATTATTTAGGATATGTTAAATAAAAACTCGATACCGATTAATTATACGAAGCTACCTATTAAGGAAATTTTTTCACTTGATTGAACTGTTAGTTGAGGCCAACTATATCACCTTTCGAGACAAGGTGTACAAACAAATTTTTGGATTGCCAATGGGTTTGAGCCTGAGCGGCTTAATGTCAGAGATCTATCTCTCAGCGATTGAGCATATACATTTGACACCTTTTCTACCCCGTATCACATACTATGGAAGGGATTTAGACGCGTTCTAGTTATTACTGATAGTAGTACTATCCAAGACATTTTACATTCGTTTAATAATATTCATTCTAGACTCAAATTTACATTGGAAAGGGAGGATATGGATACAAAGTCATTAAACTTTCTAAATTTCACGCTTACTCAGGACTCTAATAAAATCCAATTTAGCAGCTGTCGAAAACCTACAAACACCGGTATGCTTCTACGTGATAATAGCTATCAACCGTTCACCTACAAAAGATCGATTATCTTTAAACAATTTCTAAATGCCTATAAATATTCAACAATGCAATCTGCTTTGGGCTCAGAAATACAAATATTAACTAGCAGGTTCTTAAACAGGGATTATCACCTTGCCACAATAAACTGAATTAGGGTACAGGCTAAGGATAGGATAGGATACAAAATACTACACCAACCAACAATACTAATATCAAAAAATATTTCTGCCCCATATGTTGAACAGTGGCACAAACAGCTTAATAGATTCTTTAACGATACCTAATTTAAAATTGTGGCCAGGTCAATACAGAAATTGCACACTATACTGAACAATCGCTTGGTTCTTACCACATTCACAACACAAATTAATGATCTTGTATACCTTTCTTGCAGTGATTGTGACTCGCCTTACCAAGGTTTGACGTGATTTTCTCTGAATATTCGTTTAATCAACATGAAGCCTCAGTTCGTGCTTCTTGTTCAGCAGCGTCAGAATTAGCCTTTCGTGCCATTAACGAAAAACATACCTTTTTATTTAACGAGGCCAAAATACTTAATGTTCAACGTAATTATACACGACTATTAATTGCAGAAATTAAATTAAATAGAAATTAAATTACACGAGAATTCTGTTAATGTTCGGTGGCCATATTTGATCTCCAATGCTTGGACCTTTACGCGCATGTGCAAACACAAATAATCGCTATTTAAGTTTCAGGTTGAACCCTATTCGGTAATTTTCATTCCTGTGATCACGACATACGGTCAAAAAGCATTGTCAGCTCAGGAAGGAAAATCATTTTGAATATTTTCGTTAGAATCTTTTTAATTTTTAATTGCATTAAATTGATTTTTAATTGTGTTAAATTGAACAATTGTGTTGAATTGTTAAATTTTTTACTCTAATGTAATTTTTTGATTTTTTTTCGTTTTAATTTCTGGAAAGTATCATACAGAAGTGTTCTACGTACTGTATTGCTCTTATTATTTTAAATATTAATATCAATGTAGAATGTATTGAGTATTACAGCTCTGATTCATACTATCTAATATATATTTTAAAAAAAAAGTACATATATATTTATTTCATATTTGTTTGTAATGTTGTACAGAACTGAAAACTAATAAAAATTTTCATATGTATTAAAATGTGCAAACTCTATTCTTTTAAAAATAAAATAAACCCAACAAGTCACTGAATGTGAATTTGAAGTCACCACTGAAGGGGTTAAGATTTACAGTTGTATCTGTTTTCTGACGTTTCAAATCTGGATCATGTGCAACTTTCTAACGTTTGTTACTTTTTTGTGCTTTTAATTCTTCTGCTATTTTTCCTTAAGTGTATTCTAATGATCTTATTCAGAGATTATGTCTTTGAATGAGTTCTAAATATGATGAGACATAGTCAAGTAATCAAATGTGAGTCTACACATCTGAGTAGACTGCAGTTCAAGCGAACTGCAGTATGAACTGCCATATGATTGCCCTTGTGGTCATTCTGAAGTAACAATAGAACATTTTTTGCCCCTATGTATTATACACTAGCCTTTTCTTTCAAGTGCCCGAAACATTGCCTTATGCTGTATGGAGTCAAATGCATTTTCATAATCCACAAATGCCAGGCATAATGGTGTTTTATATTCATTTGCTTTCTCCATTAGCTGTGATATTACGTGAAGGTGATCCATAGTTGAGAATCCTGTCCTAAAGCCAGCTTGCTCTTTCAGTTGATTCTCATCAAGTATTCCTTCTAATCTGTTAGTAATGACCCTTGTGAACAACTTCGTAGATGTTTGATAACAAGCTAATTGGTCTATAATTTCCAATTTCTGATTTATCTCCTTTCTTATGCAGCAAAACTATGATTGCATTATTCCACTCCTTAGGCGTCACACCTTTTCTAATGCATTTTGTGAAGCATTTTGCCAGTTTTTGTGTCATGTCTCTTCCTCCCAATTTTAACAACTCTACAGTAACTTCATCTTCCCCCGGGGATTTCTGATTCTTCATTTTCTTCAACGCATGTTCTACCTCATTGGCTATGTTACATGTGTTACTGTGATCCATATTATACATATTATGGGAGGCCAAATAGTTGGATGTATGTCCCCCCACCACCCTTCCTTTATTATCCAAAAATTACTGGATATTGCTTCAGAGACACTGATAACGATAATGTTTAATTGGATTCTAGTAAATAAAAAAAATGAGTCTCTCTCTCTCTCTTTCTCTCTCTCTCTCTCTCTCTCTCTCTCTCTCTCTCTCTCTCTCTCTCTCTCTCTTTCTCTCTCGTTTATACTCTGGCACAACCCCTTTGGATCAGAGGAGTTTATAATTAATTATTCTGTCGATGAGTAAAATCATGAACTATATTTACCAGTCATGCAGGCTTGAACTGTGATTCAGTCAAACACATGCATTGATGAACGTGTTTGACTGGGTACAGCTGTAAAACACAGTTTTACAGCTGTACCCAGTTTGCAAGCTGGCGGCTAGTTAGTACACTGGACCGAACCATTGGTATCTCTCTAAGAGGCTTCTGGATAAACTAGTGTATAATACATAGGGGCAAAAAATGTTCTATTGTTACTTCAGAATGACCACAAGGGCAATCATATGGGCTTGAACTGCAGTCTACTCAGATGTGTAGACTCACATTTGATTACTTGACTATGTCTCATCATATTTAGAACTCATTCAAAGACATAATCTCTGAATAAGATCACTAGAATACACTTAAGGAAAAATAGCAGAAGAATTAAAAGCACAAAAAAGTAACAAACATTAGAAAGTTGCACATGATCCAGATTTGAAACGTCAGAAAACAGATACAACTGTAAATCTTAACCCCTTCAGCGGTGACTTCAAATTCACATTCAGTGCCCTGTTGGGTTTATTTTATTTTTAAAAGAATAGAGTTTGCACATTTTAATACATATGAAAATTTTTATTAGTTTTCAGTTCTGTACAACATTACAAACAAATATGAAATAAATATATATGTACTTTTTTTTTTTTTAAATATATATTAGATAGTATGAATTAGAGCTGTAATACTCAATACATTCTACATTGATATTAATATTTGTAAAATAATAAGAGGAGTTTACATCAATATAGTACGTAGAACACTTCCGTATGATACTCTCCAGAAAATATTTGTCTTTGCGCAAGCGCAAAGACAAATATTGTTAGAATTGCGTATGTATCAGGAACTGTGTTTCTATACTTGTTCATAGTAGTAGAAGAAAAGTGAAAGGCCAAAAAGGAATGAAAAGAAATTAGCATTTTTTAATACAGTATGGACAAGGTAGTCCCAACACAGTGTAATTTATTTAAGTAAAAATAAATATTGAGTTGGTATAAAAATGTTTAATATAAATATGTGGAATTTAGTGTAGGATTTAATTTTGTAAAGATAAGAAATCAATGTATTTTACAAAATAGATTTGGAATAAGCAAACTCCATTCTCAATTTAATACCTCACCCTTATACAGGGTGAGGTATTAAATTGAGAATGGGGTAGGGAAAAAGGATTATTTAAATAAATAAAGACAAAAAATAGCAATAGAAGTAGGATAATAGGAGCGTTTGTTTCACCCTCGTATTACACTAATAAGTAATACCGATAGCTGGAATTCTGTGGAATTTTACATTATTGTGATGAAATGTGCTTCCCCTTCACTGAAATCTTCAGTCATACTAAATAAATTTTCAGAATCTTCTCTTCATTCCTATTTTTTGAGCTTCGTAAAGTTGTTACTCCTAAATTTGTGCTTTTGGTGTTCTTTGTTATTGATTGCTTATTTTCTTACTGTGTTTTACTGTTAGTTACTGTTTTTTGCTCAATGAACAGAAATATCAATTAGTTACACCAATAATTAAGCTATGTACGTGAGTGTAAATTTAGTTTTATTTACTTAAGGGTAAGTTGCTACAATGGATAAAAGGATGGTTAAGTGGGAGAAGACAGAGGGTGGTAATCAATGGGTGCTGCTCTTCGTGGACTAATGTTATTAGTGGAGTCCCACAGGGTTCGGTGTTGGGTCCACTGTTGTTTTGTGTATTTATCAATGATATTGATGAAGGTATATCAGGCTTAATGTCGAAGTTTGCAGATGACACAAAGGTTGGCAGGGTTGTTAATGACAGTAATGGCAGTGTGCTACTGCAACAGGATCTAGATAATTTGGGCAGATGGGCTAAGGAGTGGCAACTGAAGTTCAACCTTGACAAATGCAAAGTACTGCATATGGGTAGAAATAACCCCAGAGAAACGTACCAACTGTGTGGTACTACACTTAAGGTGGTAGAAAATGAAAAAGACCTGGGAGTAATTGTGCAGTCAGATATGAAGTTTTCTGAGCAGTGCAGACAGGCTGCTAGGGCGGGTCATGGGGTTTTGTCAATGATATATAGGAATTTTGCTAGCAGGGAAAAGGAGGTGATTGTCCCTCTGTATAAGGCAATGGTCAGGCCACGCCTTGAGTACTGCGTACAGGTCTGGAGGCCTCATTTTAGGAAGGATGTAGATTTGCTTGAGCGTGTACAGAGAAGAGCAACACGATTGGTGAGGGGAATGAAGGGATTCTCTTACCAAGAGAGGCTTAAGTTCTGCAAATTGCAGTGGCTGGAGACTAGGCACCTGCGCGGTGATCTGATTGAGGTCTATAAGGCCTTGAATGGGTTGAGCACGCTGAATTCTGATGGGATCCTTCCACTTGTTCAGATTACCAACCTACGGGGACATAAGTTCAAATTAAGAAAGGACAGATGTAGAATAGATGTGCGGAAATTTGCCTTTAGCCAGCGGGTGGTTAATTGCTGGAACAAACTTCCATCTGTCGTTGTAGAAGTTGATAGGTTAAATAAATTTAAGGAGGAACTGGACAGGCATTTGGAGGGAATGGTGTGATTTTTTTTTTTTTTTTTGGCTGATGCTGCATAAGCTCCTACACTTGCTTTCTTGCATCATATGCCACTACTACTACTACTACTTTGTGGGAAATATTCTTCCAATTTTCACGCATCATTCAATTTTGTTAATTGGAGGAAGTAAAGTGTAAATTTGTGCTTTTTATCTCTACTTTTATAGCCTGTGGATAATATTTCTCCTTTTTTGCTTATCAGAATAGCCATTTAATACAATTGAAATTCAATTTGCAAACATGATCACAATGACCTGCTCTTACTACATATTGTATAGTGAACGTTTTTATTTTGGAGAGTCCATCATAAAATTAAATTAAATTACATATCGTATTTAGATTAAATTAGTATTTGAATAAATACTGTACTCTACATTATTATTCTTTGTATGTTTTTTCAGCTTCATTTAACTCTGTTACAAATCGTAAAATGTTTTACTTGATGAAATTTGTTGGGAGTTATAATCTCAGTGCATTGTACTGTATATGTATTTTGCCAAGACCACAGTTGGACTTGCGTACAAAGCGGACTTATATACATGAAAAGAATCAATTAAGTACGTATGTCGAGGAGTAACTGTGTGTGTGTGTGTGTGTGTGTGTGTGTGTGTGTGTGTGTGTGTGTGTGTGTGTGTGTGTGTGTGTGTGTGTGTGTGTGTGTGTGTTTATAAAAATGTACAATGTTACAAACAAATATATATGAAATATTAAACCAAAATGAGGGTTGGTGTGATCCACAACCTTTTAGATGCAGAGGAATGCCCCCCCCCCACACACACACACTTTTATATTCCCATCTTTTTAGCATTAGCATTAGTAGAGGCATTTCATGCAAGAAAGCAAGCTTATGCAGCATCAGCCAAAAAAAAAACAAAAAAAAACCACTTCCACTTCAACCCTCTGTTCGTTCAAAATACCTGTCCAGCTGAGCCTTAAACTTATTTAGGCTATCAACCTCCACCACAAGGGATGGCAGTCTGTTCCACCAACCAACCACCCGCTGGCTAAAGGCAAATTTCCACACGTCTATCCTACATCTGTCTTTCCTCAATTTGAATTTATGCCCTCTCAGGTGATTTTTCTGAGCTAGAGGAAGAATCCCATCAGCATTGAGCATGCTTAAACCATTCAAGGCTTTATACACCTCTATCAGATCACCTCGCTGGTGCCTAGTCTCCAGACACTGTAATTTGCAAAACTTAAGCCTTTCTTCGTAAGAGCACCCCTTTGTTCCATTCACTAATCTTGTTGCCCTTCTCTGTACTCGTTCCAGCAGCTCTACATCCTTCTTGAAATGAGGCCTCCAGACCTGTATACAGTACTCTAGGTGTGGCCTGACCATTGCCTTATACAATGGAATAATCACCTCCTTATCCCTGCTGGAAAAATTCCTGTATATCATTGACAATACTCCATGAGCTACTCTTGCAGCCCGTCTGCACTGCTCAGAGAACTTCATATCTGCCTGCACAACCACCCCCAAGTCCCTTTCATTCTCTACCACTGTCAGTGTAGTACCACAGAGTTGATACGTTGCTCTGGGGTTGCTGTTTCCCATGTGTAGTACTTTACATTTGTCAATGTTAAACTTCATTTGCCACCTCTCAGCCCATCTGCTCAACCTTTCCAGATCCTGTTGCAGCAGCATAGTGTCAGTAGTGTCCTTGACAACCCTGCCAACCTTTGTATCATCTGCAAACTTGGACATTAAGCTTGATATACCATCATCAATATCATTTATAAATACAGAAAACAACAATGGACCCAACACTGAGCCCTGAGGGACTCCACTAATAACATCAGTCCACGATGAGCAGTGTCCATTGATTACCACTCTCTGTCCTCTCCCCCTCAACCACCCCTTTATCCATAGCAGCAATTTGCCTCCAATGTCACACTGCTCCAATTTGTGTAGCAGTCTTCCATGTGCAACAGTATCAAAAGCCTTTCTAAGATCCAAGTATATAATATCAAAGTTATTCCCTGCATCCAGCTCTTTTGTGACTGCATCATAGTATCCAATCAAGTTGGTCAGGCAAGACTTCCCCTTAACAAAACCATGCTGTGTCTGAGCTATAACTGAAGTCTTGTCTAAATGATCCTGCAGTGCTTCTTTAACCAGTGCCTCCATTAATTTTCCTGGAACAGAAGTTAAGCTCACAGGTCTATAATTACTTGTTTCAGCCTTTGATCCTCCTTTGTGAATTGGGGTCACATTTGCACATTTCCAGTCCATGGGTACCTCTCCTGAGTCCAAGGAAGCTCTCATAACTATGGCTAAGGGTTTGCTTACTTCCTTTGCTGCCTCCTTTAATATAACTGGATAGATCCCATCCACCCCGGGTGCCTTTCTTGTGTTTATCTTCAACAGTTTCTCCTCCACTTTACTCCCAGTTATTTCAAGATTCTGTAGGTTACTGCTAGAGTTGAATACACCTCTGGCATTCCCCTTGCTGAATAACTCCTCATGTGTGAATGTCGATGCAAAATATTCATTTAGTTTGTTAGCTACCTGAGCAGGATCATCAACAGTTGACCCATCGATATCAAGTGGACCAATCTGATTCATCCCCTTCCTTCTAGAGTTTACATAAGTAAAGAACTCTTTGCTGTTTTTCTTTGCATCCTTGCTTTCCAGACATGCACATCACATCTTGTTTCCTTCCTTTCCAGACATGCACATCACATTCTACTTGGAAACTTTGTCGTAGTTGGTGGAATATGTTTTTTTTTTTTTTTTTTTTTTTTTGATTTGGTAGTTATTGGCGCATCGGCTTCTGTGGCCATATTGCACCTCCCAAGGTTTTTGCAGTACTTTGATCCAAGCCCGAGGCGGGAATCGAATCCGCGACCTTTGGGTTGCCGGGCAGGTACTTTACCCACTCGGCTAGCTCGGTCGGCTGGTGGAATATGTGTAGTGAAGGATTTTTCTATGGGATAAGCATGTGGATCCATCTCTGATCACCCCACCCTAAAAAGGCATCTTCTCCATTGTGTATTTCCCTAACAATCCATGGATCACTTTGTGCTGATCTCCTAAAAGGGGATTCCTCTTGCCACTACTTTTCTTATATATAATGTATGCATTTAGTATTGAGGTTATCACAGACATTCTCTCAGATATGCTAAGCTATACTTACTACCTGGGAATCTAAAACACTGATGGAACTGATATTCAGGTGAAACTCAAGTCAAGTGAGCCTAATTTCTGTGAAGTTCAGTCAGCTGTGACAGCCAAATCCTCTGCTTGCACCATCACTATAGTGGGATTGTTAGTAGTAACCCTGGGTATAACCCCCCATGTGCAAGTCCTGAAATACAGCACCCAGCACTGTGTGAACCAACGTAAGCAGGGGTTGAGGTGTGGTAAAGTTCCTGTAAATCCCCCATCTCTTCCATCATGCAGTATGATTAATGACTTTTGAGGTTGTGACGAACATCATGGCAAGTTCCAGTCTTCCTTACATTTTGAGGGTACACCTCTAAAACACAGTTTTGCAAGCTGGCCGCTTTTAGTACACTGGACCAAACCATTGGTAACTCTCTAGGAGGCTTCTGGATAAACTAGTGTATAATCTCTCTGCTTCTACACTGCTAGATAGTGACTGAAGAGAATCCAAGTAGTGTGTGTGCAAGGGGGGAGGCATTGTCAAAGCCACGTTATGTCAAGGAGCTGGGTATATCCTTTCCATGTGAACGCCATATCCAAAAAATTCATTACTGCAAACCGCATGTCCTCCCCCACCTTTTCTTACTAATAAATACACCATGAATTGGCAAAATAATACAGCAAACTTATCTGTGAAAACATCTAAACCTCCCAAACATTTCCTTGTTCATGTTACAAATATACGTGGTCTGAGTTCTAATCTCAATAATGGTATATGTCCATTCTGATATTCCCTGTCAGAGACTGCATAATTTGGAATCTCCTGTTTTCAATCTTCTCTGGCTTAAAATCGCTCTACCACATTCTGTCACATTTATCTGTTGCCTCTGTCATTCTCCCAACTCCACTAATCATTTGGAACTCTTTGACTTCCTCACTTTGAAACTTGACTTTCTCCAGTCCAACTTTCCTAACAGTGAGGTAATTTTCCCTGGTGATTTTATTATTCACAACACCAGCTACCTTCCGTTTTCTAGTCACACGGACCCAGCTGGTCAAGATGCTGAGGTTTTTTCAATTACTAATGACCTCGCACAGATTGTTCATTTACCTACCAAAATACCAAACAATCTTAACCACACAGCCAACACACTTGATCTTTTTCTCCCAATTAACTCTTCTAAGTTAATTGGGAGAAATGGAGATGAGTAGTCCTGTAGGCACCGCAGATCACAATTTGGTGATGGTCTCTTTGCCAATAGAGCCTTTCTCTCATGGCAATTCCCAACTTCATGTTCTTTGGCATTACAGGAATGCAAAATGGGATGTTTTGTTTATTTCTTTTCGTTGGTCAGATTACTGTTTCAAAACTTTCGATGTCAACGTTTGCTTAGATCGTGTCAGTGAAATGATTCTTGTAGCGATAAAATCCTTTATTCCAACACCACCTGAAAATCTCATCCCTTATCTAAACCTATCTTTGGCCCATTTGGAAGTATCTATTTCTTTTCAGTTTATTGCTCTCCTCAAGATAAATGGGATCAATTCTTTCTTTTCTTGACCATGCTTGCAGAATCCTGTGCCCTGCAAATTTTATTGTAGCTGGTGATTTTAATGCCAAGTCTACAGTTGTGTCAGAAGTGTTGTCAATAAAATGGCTGAATTTGAATTACTGGTTAGGACAACTAATGCTGATATTATAGGGCTAATGGAAAGTGATGCCACCAGGAAATTACTGATTTCGTGATTTCTACTATGGCATGTAAATGTATATAGGAAAGATTGGTGATGATAGTAGATGTGGAGGGGTAATGCTTCTTATCAAAAGCAGTCTGAGCATGAAAAGAGCTTTTTCTGTGTCTGAAGTTACAGCTGCCGGCATAGAATCAGTTCTGTGTTAGTTAGTTGGAAGCAAAGTAACACTGTGCGGTGTTAGTTAGTTGGAAGCAAAGTAACACTGAGGGTGTGAGTAATCTACAGACAAGAAGATTGTGAAGAGTCTCTGTGTATAGATAGAATGGGCAAGCAAGCATGAATGCCTTATTATCATATCTTCAATCTACCCTAGATTGATTGGAATAAGTGGGAGGGATCCTTATAATGGAAAAAAAATTTTTAAATAAATCAGATGATTATTATTATGTGTACCAACATGTTAGAGAAAATACTACAGGTGAGAATATTCTTGACCTCAGCATTAATAACGAATCAGATGACATCACAGGGCTTAAAGTATTGGAACCATTGTCAGGTGATCATGTAATCATCAGTTGGAGGATGAAGGAAGATGTTGCAGTAGTTAGAGATCAAGGCACAGGTTTTAACTTCAGTAGATGGGACTTTGACAGTTTAAGATGCTATATGGCAGATATGGGCAACCCGCGGGCCGGATCCGGCCCTAATCTATTTCAGCGAAGTTTATCTGATTCATGGTGGGAGAAAACATGGTGTGTTCTACTAACTCACATTAAACTGACGTCATATGACTTGTGCAAAACACACCATGTTTTCTCCCACCAAGGAATCTTTCTCACTTTGACTAGCGGCGTGTGTGAAAGTGTTACAACGTGTCAGTTTGGTGCCTGCATTGATGTTGTGTTCTGTTTGGTGCCTGCGGTGTAGAAGACAGTAGTAGTAGCAGCAGTGGCGTATGAGCTTATGCACCATCAGTGTTTAACAGTTCTGAATATCACTTACAAATTTGGGACAATGTTAGGGGTTATGTCAAAAAAAAGAAAAGTAGATGCAGAGAATCGTCAGTTTCAAGACAACTGGACAGAGGATTATTATTTTATTCTGAATAAAGGATTTCCTGTTTGTTTGCTGTGCAAGGAATCCGTATCTGTCAACAAAGAATATAACTTGAAGAGACACTTTACTTCGAGACATGCGGATCACCAAAAAATTGGACAACTATGAAAAGTTGAAATACAGAAGTTGAAGAAGAACTTGGATACCCAGCAGCAAATGTTCAACAAGCAAAGAATGCAGCACCACAGCATTGTCAAAGCCAGCTTTGTGGTAAGCGAAAAAATCGCTAAGCATTCTAAGTCATTTGGTGAAGGAGAATTTATCAAAGAATGTCTGCTGGATGTTGCAAGTATAGTATGTCCTGAAAAGAAAAAAGACTTCAAGAATTTTCGTTTGTCGAGACGTACTGTTGTCCGATGGATATAAATTATGGCTGATGATATCAAAAAAAGTTTAAAAGAGAAGATTGCTAGATTGAAAGCATTTTCAATTGCTTTGGATGACACCACCGATGCCTCCGATACAGCATAACTAGCAATATTTCTTCGAGGAGTTGATGCGGATTTCAACATCACAGAAGAATTATTGGCGCTTCGGCCGTTAAAAGGAACAACTACCGGTGAAGATATATTTGAAACAGTCAACATAGTCTTCTAGAGATTTGGGCTTAAATGGAGTTCACTATCTGGCATATGCACTGATGGAGCCCCTGCAATTGGTGCACAGATGGGATTTATTGGAATAGTTCATGAAAGAACAATAGAACTACAGATCCATCAGGAAAATTTAACAAATTTTCACTGCATTATCCACTAACAAAATCTGTGTGCAAAAACAATTAAATTCACAAATGTTATGGAAGTTGTAGTAGCCAGTATTAACTTCATTAAGCCACGTCCACTTAATCACTGCCAATTTAAGGAGTATTTGGCAGACCTAGTTTTGGATTATGAAGATTGAGATTTGGATTGTGTGCTTATTATTGTGAAGTGAGGTGGTTGAGTAAAGGTAAAATGTTAAAACAAATTTATGATCTGAGACAAGACATTGCAGATTTTATGGACATAAAAGGAAACACAATTAACCAAGTAAAAGATGATGTGTGGGTGTGTGATTTAGCATTTCTTGTAGATGTCACTGGATACCTAAACGAACTGAATCTCAAATTGCAAAAACAAGGACAATTGGTTCATGAACTGCATGGACATGTCAAAGCTTTTAGTAGTAAACTAAGATTGTTAGAAAGTCAGATAAGAGCTAAAAATTGTTATCATTTTCCTACTCTAGAAACTCATAAAAATATCCCTTATAATTGTTATGGAGAAGAAGTGAAGGCACTAATAGAGCAATTTGATACAAGGTTTGCCGACTTCCAAAACAAAGACTCCACATATGCTATATTTGCTCGTCCGATGGATGCTGATGTAAATAATGTGCCAGAAAACTTACAGATGGAACTTATTGAGCTTCAGGCGGATTTAGTGCTAAAATCACAATTTAACATCATTGCTTTGACGGATTTTTATAAATTTTATTTGGTGGAAGAAAAATATACAAATTTATGCGCGTTGTCAAGAAAAATCATTTATCTTTTCCGCAGCACATATATGTGTAAACAGTTTTTTTTTTTTTTTTTCCAAGGATGAAATACAATAAATCAAAAATTCGGACAAGAAAAACGGGCGAAAACCTCAAAAATTCTATGCAATTATCCTTAAGTAATATTAACGTCAATATTGATAGTCTCGTAGTTCAAGTACAAGGCCAATCTTCACATTAAATTGTTATGTTGTTCATTATATTATAAAATTTATGTAGAGCTTTATACCAAAGCATTATATTATAAATAAATGAAATATGAAGTAGCAACTTGTTTTAATTCGTTTAATATTAATTTATTTTATTTAATAATTTGGTCCGCCCCTTGACTTGGAGACAGAATGATAATTTGGCCTCCGAACTAGGAAAGGTTGCCCATGCCTGCTATATGGCATCTATGAATTGGACGGATTGCCCAGGGAGCATGAATACATTTGAATTATGGAATACTTTTAAAGCAGAAATCCTAGAAGACATGAACATACATACCATTAAAAAATATTATGGGAGATGGATGCTGAAATGGATGACTACAGTGCTGGCTATTCAAATGGAGCAGAAAAAGATAGCATATGACATTTAGAGCGATGAAAAATACTGAAGCAACAGGTATGTAATGGCTAAGAGAGAAAAGAATGGGAACAGAATGGGGACAAGGAATTTTTCATGTATGTGAATACAACGAAGAAGAGAGCTAATCAGATCAGACCTTTCTGCACTGGGCGTAGTTAAGTTTTAGATAACCCAGCTGATGTTGTGGATGAAATGATTATATACTTTGCATCAGTGTTTACTGAAGTAAGACCTTCATGCTGAGAAGAGGCTGTGCAAGTGAGTCTGACCCGACCCATATGAAATTATGATTGTTTGTTTGAAAAACTTGTGAACATAAAGGCAAGTAAGGTTCCCGGAGTTGATGGCATATACCCAGTAGTGTTGAGGGAGACTGCCAGAGAATTTGAAGTTAATTATGAGGGCATCTTTGGATTCAGGGAAGATTCCTTTGGTTTGGATTGGAAAAGTGCCAATGTATCACCAATACACAAAAGCAGTTCTGAGGGTGAAGACTACAGACCAGTTAGTCTGACTTCAGTGGTAGGAAAAATCTTAGAGGAAATGATTTAGAGGGCAATCCAGAAACGTTAGATAGATATAGCATTCTGAAGGACACACAACATGGTTTTCTTAAGGGAAAATCGTGTTTAACTTATTAGGCTATTTTGACACAGTTACTCATGAGCTGGATGTAGGAAACAATTTCAAGATAGTTTATTTGGATTTTAGCAAAGCATGTCTCTCTCATGCTTTGTTGAATGATTCTGTCTCTCAGAGGTTACTGTATAAGCTTGAACAGGTTGGGATTACTGGTAATATTCTAAGGTGGATTGCTTGGGTGGTTTCAGGACAGAAGGGTTCTGATTAATGGATATTCTTCATATTGATGGATGTTCTTCAGAACTCACTCCTGATGTAATGTCAGGAGTGAGTTCTCTCAAGGATCGGTTCTTGGATCACTGTTGTTTCTCATTTTCATAAATGACATTGACGAAGGGATAGAACGTGTGATTTCAAAATGGGCAGACAATGTAAAGATTGGTAGAGTCATTAATGATCAGTGCCAGGCAGCACTCCTTCAGGATGACTTGAACAGACTTCAGAGATGGTCAGAGAAGTGGTAGCTATGTTTTAATGCTGCTAAATGTAAGGTCTTACACTTGGGGAATAGCCACCCCCCCATAATAAATTGTATACTTGGTGGGGATGAATTAAAAACAGTGGAGGAGGAAAGAGATATGAGATTTATGATATAGACAGATATGTAGTTTTCTGAACAGTATAAACAGGCAGCCAGGAAAACACACGGTGTCAAATCAATGATTTATTGACCGTTATTGGAGGTCATAATCCCATTTTATAAGGCAAATTGTATGACCAAATTTGGAATGCTGTGTTCAGGTATGGAGACCTCATCTGAAAAAAAGACATATAACTTCTTGAAAAAGTCCAAAGACGGAAAACTTGAATGGTGAAATTGGCAAAGGGACGACCGTACAAGGAAAGACTCCAATTGTGTGGGCTACAGAGCTTGGCAACAAGGCATCTCAGAGGCAACCTGATTGAGGTTTATAAGGCTCTGAGAGGGCTTAGTAAAATGAATGAAGGTAGAATTTTCACTGTTATAAAGAATTCCAGTACTAAGTGCAATGAATTCAAATTACAGGAGTTGATGTTAGATTAGATTGTACATAGTTTTCTTTTGGCGTTGTTAATTGCTAGAAAAACTTGACAACGTAGTTGATGATGGCAGTTTGAATAAATGCAAAGGTCAGCTGGATAGTTACCTGTGTGAAAATGAAGCATATAATTTGTATTTTCTTATCTACTTGATGGGGTTTTTTTTGCCTTTGCAGCAAAAGCCTGTGGTTTCCTTACACTATATGGCAAATACTATTACTACCTTGGTTTTCCAATAAATGTGCTAAGGTTTTTCAAGAGAATAATGTTGTATATCGTAATTGGCTTGTTTCCAATTCTTCAGTTACAATTATTAATCAGTCCAAACTATATTGTAACTGAAGAATTGGAAACAAGCCAATTACAATATACAACATTATTCTCTTGAAAAACCTTAGCACATTTATTGGAAAACCAAGGTAGTAATAGTATTTGCCATATAGTGTAAGGAAACCACAGGCTTTTGCTGCAAAGGCAAAAAAAAACCCATCAAGTAGATAAGAAAATACAAATTATATGCTTCATTTTCACACAGGTAACTATCCAGCTGACCTTTGCATTTATTCAAACTGCCATCATCAACTACGTTGTCAAGTTTTTCTAGCAATTAACAACGCCAAAAGAAAACTATGTACAATCTAATCTAACATCAACTCCTGTAATTTGAATTCATTGCACTTAGTACTGGAATTCTTTATAACAGTGAACCATCTGACTGGCAAAAGTTGCAGCCATTAGCAAGAGACCAGAATGCTCAGCTACTATTTGGACAAGAAGCAAGTTTTCTGCTCTTAGTGATGGCTGCACTTAGCCATCACTAAGAGCAGAAAACTTTTAGTGATGGCTAAGTGCAGCCATCACTAAGAGTGATGGCTGCACCTTTTGCCAGTCTCTGTTCCTACCTCTGTCAAAATCAGATGGTTCTATTTCCACTTCAGCGAAGAATAAAGCTGACCTGCTAGTATCCTTTGTTTCATCCCATTCATGTATGGATTTTGGTAAGCTACCTCCCACCATTCCCTGTACACTCCATTCAATGCCTCCTGTGGTCTTCCATCAAAAGGATGTCAGAATGATTTTGATGAACATTATGCTAAGAAACCTCCAAGTCCTGATGGTATTTCTTCACTTGTTCTCAAAACCTGTGCACCTGACTTACTTTTGTTCTGTGTCGCCCTTTTAAACTTTCTTATTCCAAAGGTGTTTTTCCTTCTGCATGGAAATTTGTTCATATCTAGCCAGTTCCTAAAATGGTGACAAATCCCCTCCCATCCAATTATCGTCCCATTACAATTACTTCTACTCTTTCCAAAGTAATGGAGAAATCATTCAACTGCCAACTCTTAAACTATCTGGAGACCTTCCATCTGATCAACGATTGCCAGAATGGATTCCATCAGTGTCCATCCACTGGTGATATTCTGACTTATTTTACCCATCTAGGGACAAATTCAATGGAAAAATCTGGTGAAACTCAAGCAGTTGCTTTTGAAATTTCAAAGCCTTTTGATCATGTTTGACATAAAGGTCTTTTAAATAAGCTTTCATCTTATTCTTTGCCAACTGTTGTTTTGTAATTGAGTATCCAGTTTTCTCTCTAACTGCTTACTGTGGTGTTGGTAAGTGCTTTCTATCTTCTAACTTCTTCACCAATGTTGATGTTTCTCAAACTTCAGTTCTTTCTCCCACTCTTTTTTTTCTCTTATATATTAATGACCTTCTTCCATTGACTGTAAATTCTATTCATCTGGAAATTCTATCTGATGTTTTGCTGATGATAGCACATTGCAATCCACCTTCCAGTTTGAGGAACCTTGCACTGCTGAAACAGCTTTAACTTCTCGAATAGCCACTATCAATTCCTTAAATGCTGATCTCCAGTGGGTCAAAGATAACTTAGTTGGTTTAAATCCTTCTAAAACTCAGTCCTGTCTTATATCTCGCAGAATGGATCCTTATGCTCTTATGCTTATCTTCACTAATTTCTATGCAATGGGGGTTACCCTGACTTTTAATCTCTCTAGTAGAGATTAGAAGTCAGGGTAACCAAAAAAATCTGGTTTTTCTCTTTCGCTATCCTGGTTACTTTTCTTTCAAACATTTGCTCACTCTGTACAAATCACAAATCCACTCTACCATTGAATATTGTTCCCCAAAAGAGGGCAGTTATGTTACTTAAAGATTTGTCTCTAACAGAGTCTCTCCACTCCCTGTAGGTGCCTCCGTATCCAGGTGGGCAGGAGCAGTAGTGCGTAGCACACTCTTCTTTATTAGACCGGGGTTCGAGCCCGTGACCACCAAATACAGAGGATGCGGAAAGGTCAGGGAATGACCACCGCATATCCCCGGAGCAATATGGCCTTAGTTGCTAATGCTCCTAAAAACCAAATAACAATAACAAACCACTCCCTGTCTCATAGCATTCTGTTTCTGCTGCATGCATTTTGTATAGATACTTCCATGGGCACTGTTCTTTTGAATTGGCTTCTATAATTCCCTCTCTCTCTTTCAAAGCAGTCAAATCACATGCCACAACTAGTTAATATCCTTTTGCTGTTCAACTACAAACTCACAGAACCAAATTTTCTTCTTTCTCATTTGTTCATTTAATTTCCATATTCTGGAACGACCTTCCTTCATTTGCTTTTCCTGAGCTTTACAATCTACAGAAGTTCAAGTCTAATCAACAGTATGTTCTTTCATCTTCTCAACCTCCGACCCATGCACAGTACTAAGTACCATTAGTTTCTAATATCTCTCATGTTTGGAGTTTACATTGAAAAAATAAAAAAAAAATTATCATTGAGAATTCACATGGTTTGATTTTTTTGGTCCAACCTGTCCACTCCTAACACATTGTGTTGAATTGTAGCATCTGGCTTCTTCATCAGTTCTTTAGTCGTTCTTTCAGTTTTTTCAGAATCAATCATTGTTTCTCAGTAGACAGCATTATGACATCCTTTCTATCACTTTTTTCCCCCCTTTTGCTAGTAAGCTGTGTGAGGTGTAGCATCTCACAGCTTACATCATCATCTTTTGCATTTCCTTTATTCACAGATTCACAATTACACAAGTGTCAAATCCATATTGTTACAGTTTCTGAAACAGTATTAGGACTTGTAAACTGCCTGTTCATTAGTGCAATGTTGCTATCAATTCTGAATAAATCACAAATTTTGTAAATGACGGATAACTGACAGTCTTTAGTGGCATATCTCATTTTGCTTTATTTAACTTCCACACATTACCAGTATTGTCTGTGCAAACAAAAATAACTTTATGCCAAATCTGTCCTTCTGTGTGGATATATATCTTCATTATAAGTCTTCCTTTGAAGAGCAATAAGTTCATAAACAGTAATTTTTAGCTCTGATATGTAGGTGTTTCTGAATGAAGTTCGCAGCAATTCCAAGAGTAGTCTGGATTTTCTCATCTGGTCATTGCCCTCTACATTATTATTATTGGTATAATGCAGAGACATGGTTTCATGAAATATTTGGTCTTCAAAGACATAGTTTAGTGAAATATTGGGGTCTGAAATACACTGAGTGATCACTGAATTATGACCACCCCTATGAAAACAATGTGACCTGTTGTTCATTGAGCAGTCAGTGGACCTACGTAGCATAGATAAGGTGTCAGTGGTTTGGTAGTCTACTGGTACTTACTAGAATATGCTAGATAGCATAGATAAGGTGTCAGTGGTTTGGTATATAGTTAAATTCCAATCGTAATGGGTAAAAGGATGGATTTATCAGACTTTAATAAAGGACAGATTGAGGGAGCTCGATAAGCTGGTGCCTCGAGAGCCACCATTGTTAAAGCGTACCAGAACTGGCATCAAAATGGTCAAACAATGACCCGACGGCAAAACTGGAAAGGTCAGTGAAAGGTTGGTGTTAGAGGTGAGCACTGGGTCCAACGACTCGTACAGGCAAACTGGTGCAGCACTGTTGAAGAGTTGACTACCCGATACAACACAGGCCAACCCGGAAAAATGTCTGGCATGACCATGCGTCGCACATATGGGCTATACCAGTAGATGACCCCTACGGCATCCTCTCCTAACCAAGGTTCATCGGCATAAAAGACTCGCCTGGTGCAAAGAGCATGCAAGTTATTCTTACATTTGAACTTGCACCAGAAGCTAGAGCATCATCAAGACATTTCAGTGCTTCAGTGACAGTTTGGTTTACAGTGTCATTAGAAATATACAACTTGAAGCAATGCAGTGGAGCATGCATCACCAAAAAAAGATGTCTTGTTCACATGTGATATATGAACTATAAAACATAGCTCAGGCAGTACTGTACTATGCTTTATAGTTCAGTACTGCCTCCATTTTTTCCGTTGAAAATGCCAAGTGGTCAAGTTACTACTTTCATTTGTAGTTATTGATGGTGCCGTGATATTGGTTTCTGATATATCATAAATTTCAATGTTTTCTGGTTCCATCTACACTGCTGCTGCTAAAATCATTTTTGCTATTCCCTCAGCCTTGTTAGTGATACAACACTACTGAACTTACTACATCATAGTATAATATACAGTAATGAGAGAAAAATTAATTTGTTTTATTCTGTGCTAGCATATTCTAGTAATAATAAGAATTATTTCCATATGCTTTAAAATGCCTGAAAATATCTCGGAATATAGTTAAAGTGTAAAGTGTTTTTGGGGCAAACATCACCAGGGGTTTCCCCCATTTCCGCATAGTATAATTTGTCATGTGATATAGTACACTGTAAAGGCCAGAGATTTAAAACTGTGTGGATCTTGTATATGCGTAATGTTTTGTACCGTTGTTCCTTTGGCCTTTTAGCCATTGGGCCCCTAATGGGACCCACCATTGCCCACACTTAACCTCGTGGAGGCAAACCAGGTACACCCAGTATAGTTATATTTACTCTGGCAAGCCCTGCCACCTAATTTTCTGAGATTTCAATGGCTAGGACCTAAAGAAAAAAAAGTTGCTATATTTTATACTGATAGTGGATAGGCCGAATGGTAATAGGGTTGTTGCATAGTTGACTTAAGTTTTTGAGTGTGTGTTTGGAAAATTTTTGTTTCATTAGACGCAGTCACAAAGTTAGAGGGTGGGGAGACTGAAGACTGGGGGAGGTAAGACAGTGGTGGGGTCAATAGAGAAGGCGACCCCAGATGGAAGGAAATGGGGGGAGGAGACACTTGACTTGACTCCCCCCCCCAATACAGGAAGTAGGAAGAAAGTACTGTGCAAGAGTGCACTGGTATGGGAAGGCCAATGGCCTTAGCAGCAAGCTGCAGCAATAGTCATGTCTGGTGAGTTTGTTTCAGAGGTCACAGCTGCTGGTGTCAGGTTCAGGAGATGTGTAGAGTCAAGTCTGACTTGGTGATCACTGGTGTCTTCTGCCGCAGAGGGATCTCGAGACAGGTGAGCAGTGGACTGCATCAGTTCCGTGTCCGGTCCTGGTCCTGTTGCAAAACGTCCTTAGTGTGATTAGCTCAATCTTTCCATTTGAACGTTTCTGTTCAATTAGATTGAGTTGTTTCATTCAGTTACTGACTTTAGTTGTGATGAATAGCAAGAAGTGTCCTCCGCTTAGAAAACACCTCTTGCGCAAACTTTGTGAAGGCCAGGAACTCCTCCCTTAAGTTAGTAGGAATTGCACTGGGCATGGAACTGGTCTGGGATATACCAAGTTGAAACCCAGCGAATCATGGAACTTTTCTGGTCATACCACCAAAAAGTTCAAATTCTTTACTGCTATATAAAGAACTTGTTTTTAGAGTCAGTCCCCAAATATTTTAACAATGGAGCATACATTCCCCTCCCTTTATAATTCAGAAATCTCTAGAAAGATCTGCAAATGCATTACAACAGTTGGAAACTGCAAACACAACACAATCAGAGAAACTGCCAACAATAACCCCAGGGGCTCACATCTGGTGAGTGTGGGCTTGGCACACCCAGGGTCCTGAGCTGGATATCATCATTCTTCTCTTTCTTGGTGATTCCTTTCTACTTGCTCAGAATAATCACCTGAGAGGGCATAAATTCAAATTGAGGAAAGATGGTTCTATGATAGATGTGCAAAAGTTTGCCTTTAGCCAGCGGGTGGTTGATACTCAAATTTTTTTTTGGCTGGTGCAGCATAAGCCTCAGGCTTCCTTGCACCCTATAGCTAATAATAATAATAACATCTAATGTAATTCTAGTCAGAATTACACCTCATCATACTTAAAACCCATCCAAAGATGCAGTCTCTAAAAGGAATCACAATCTCCTGAATGTACCAAAGGGGAAAACTAACAGAACTGAAAACGCAAGGAGTAACAAACGTTGAAAGAATTAGCATTAGACAAAATGGAACTGTACTGCAAACAAAAATTTAGATGCTGACAGTTTACACACCCGAATTTATTAAAACAGTGAAGGAAGATACAAGCATACTATTGCGTGCCTGGCAGTTTAGACATTTTATAATTTGTTAGCCCAAGATTTTTTTCTGATTTCCTCATTTGTAATGCAGTCTTGCCTTTGCTTTCATCAGTTAGTTGCATTTATTTTTTATTAAAAACTCTCATTTCTGAAGATGCTTTGTGATAACTTCCTCTATTTCTTACTTAGTCTCAGCTTTGCAGATTAAAATAAACATAAAACTGTGTTATAATAGTTATTGCATTTTTGGTTAATTTCTCTTTTACTCCAGATGAAATTGTATTCCTAGCTTCCGCTACACTTTCTGCTTTGCTTATTCTGTTTACTTCCATTTTTAATCTTCCATCTTCAGTAAAGAATTGTTGTTTTGTTGTTTTCTGTATTTATAAATGATATCAGGCTTAATGTCCAAGTTTGCAGACGATACAAAGGTTGGCAGGGTTGTTAAGGACGCTGCTGCAACAGGATCTAGAAAGGTTGAGCAGATGGGCTGAGAAGTGGCAACTGAAGTTTAACATTGACAAATGTAAAGTACTACATATGGGAAACAGTAATCCCAGAGCAATGTATCAAATCTGTGGTACTACACTGACAGTGGTAAAGAATGAAAAGGACCTGGGGGTAATTGTGCAAGCAGATATGAAGTTTTCTGAGCAGTGCAGACAGGCTGCAAGAGTAGCTCATGGTGTCTTGTCAATGATATACAGGAATTTTTCTAGCAGGGATAAGGAGGTGATTATTCCCTTGTATAAGGCAATGGTCAGGCCACACCTTGAGTACTGTATACAGGTCTGGAGGCCTCATTTCAAGAAGGATGTAGAGCTGCTGGAAGAGTACAGAGAAGGGCAACAAGATTAGTGAATGGAACAAAGGGTTTCTCTTATGAAGAAAGGCTTAAGTTTTGCAAATTACAGTGTCTGATTCTTCCTCTTGCTTAGAATAATCACCTGAGAGGGTATAAATTCAAATTGAGGAAAGACAGATGTAGGATAGATGTGCGGAAATTTTCCTTTAGCCAGCGGGTAGTTGGTTGGTGGAACAGACTTCCATCCCGTGTTGTGGAAGTTGATAGCCTAAATAAATTTAAGGCTCAGCTGGACAGGTATTTTGAACGAACGGGGGGGGGGGGGGATGAAATGGGAGTTTTTTTTTTTTTTTTGTTTTTTTTTTTTTTAGCTGATGCTGCATAAGCTTGCTTTCTTGCATCATATGCCTCTACTAATGATAATGCTAATGAATGTTACTAGATATAGAATTGCTTTTTCCAGTTTTTTGCTATTTTCCTTGTCTCTCTGAATTTTCATAAATTTTCTTTAAGAGTTTAAATTTTCTGTAAGAGTTTTCATGCCAAATTCTCTATCAAATCAACCCTTATCTAATTTATCCAGAAACTCTTGAAAATCTTTCTGGCTACTATGTAATTCATTGCATATCATCTGCATATAATGATGATTAAATTTTTACCTCTCCCATACTGAACTTTGTTAGAAACTTAGATTCTTTTATTAAATGATCCATGAAAATTATAAAAAGAAGAGGTGAAAAGTTGCAGCTCTACCTCTAGCCAAATTTGATCGTAAACCATTTTTCAATGCTTTCTTTAATCCTCACTGTTGAATTGCCATTTTTATCAATTTTTTTTTTTTTTTTTTTATTTTCCTTAAAAGATTATTCTTGAGACTTATTTTTCTAAAATTTGAAGACAAATATTTTTGATTGGTTTAGTGTTACGATATCCCCTCCCTCCCTCCCAGCAGTGATGAGATTTTTGAATAGAATGCAGAAAGAATTTTTCCGCCTGCCTGATATTTGTTTTTCATTTTTTTTGTTTTTTTTTCAAAATTTTCTCACAATTTCTCTTAACCTCTTTCGCACATACTTTAGCCATCTTTTGCCTTTGTATTCCAGAAAGGATTTATTATATTTATTATGAAAAATTTTTTATTTTTTTTTATTTTCTCTAACTGATATTTTTAACTAAATACCTAGACTGTTTTTTGTCATCCTGATACATATCCTTCCCAAAGTTTTCCAAGGTTTTTAATTCAGCTTCTTTGACATCTTGATAAACTTGATAGTTACTTATGTGAGGAGGCAAGAAAATAATTTGTTTTTTTATCTTTTTTTTTTTTTTTTTTTTTGGGCCAGAGCAACAGAAGCCTCTCGCTTCCTTGCATTGTATGGCTATTGCTATCTTCGCCCTGTTGCACTTTTCTTTATGTTAATTTAAAGATTTGTTATCTTTTACTTGAGCAGCATGTTAAACTGAGATTAAAGCACTACTACCTCCATGTGAACTTATAATAAGTTATCTGTGTATTTTGGCCTTTCTGCCCTCTCTATGGTGAAGTAGCAAATTATAGCAATCAATAAAGAAATGGTCTTAGTACCATCTGTATGTAATTTCTAATTTGAACTAAATAGATATTTAGTTCAAATTTCTGCCTCTATTTGAACTAAATAGATATTTAGTTCAAATAGAGGCAGAAATGCTTTAATCCATTTTATTTTCCAAAAATTTCTTGTAATTTTTTATTTTCTCTAGCTGCTTGTTTAACTTATTGAGTTCAAAATTGCATCACATATTGTTTGTCTTTATAGTCCTTTCCCCATATAAATTCTTTTGTCGCTTCCATTAAAGTTCTCTTAAATTTCCAGTCTTCAAATAAAGTAATGTTAGCATCAGGAAGGTGACATTACTGTGAAAAGGAAGGTATCTGTCCAAATGTTTCTCTAGTTCTGCCTTGAATTTATTTAAGTTGTTGACCTCCACTACAACAGATGAAAGTTTATTCCAGCTATTAACTACACACTGGCTAAAGGCAAATTTCCACACATCTATTCTACAATTGTCTTCCCTCAATTTGAATTTATGTCCACTCAGGCAAGTAATTTGAGCAAGAGGAAGAATCCCATTAGCATTGAGCTTGCTCAAACCATTCAAGGCCTTATACACCTCAATTAGATCACCTTACAGGTGCCTAGTCTCCAGAAGCTGCAATTTGCAGAACTTAAACCTCTCTCTCTCTCTCTCTTAGTAACAGCAACCCTTTTTTCCATGCACCAATCTCATTGCCATTCTCTGTACTGGTTCCAGCAGCTCTACAACTTTCCTAAAATGAGGCCTCCATACCTGTTTATAGTACTTAAGGTGGGGCCTGACCATTGCCTTATACAAGGAGGACAATCACTCCCTTATCCCTGCTAGCAAAATTCCTACTAGCTGACTGCATACTTACCCCCAGGTCCTTTTCATTCTCCACTACCCTGAGTGTAATACCACACAATTGATATGTTACTCTTGGGTTATTGCATATACAGTACTTTACATTTGTCAATGTTAAACTTCAGTTGCCACTTCTCAGCCCATCTGCTCAACTTTTCCAGCTTCTGTTGCAGTAGTGTATTATCATTACTGTCATTAACAACCCTGCCAACCTTCGTATCATCTGCAAACCCCAGGGGCTCACATCTGGTGAGTATGGGCTTGGCACACCCAGGTTCCTGAGCTGGATATCATCTTTCTTGGTGATTCCCTTTTGACTCTCTCTCTCTCTCTCTCTCTCTCTCTCTCTCTCTCTCTCAGGGTAACTCGGGGAATTTTTTTTTTTTTTGGCTGGTGCAGCATAAGCCTCAGGCTTCCTTGCACCATATAGCTGATAATAATAATAATAATAATAATAACTTACGCATTAACACTAATATACCTTCATCAATATCATTGATAAATACCGAAAAGCCGACCGGGCTAGCCGAGTGGGTAAAGTACCTGCCCGGCAACCCAAAGGTCGCGGGTTCGATTCCCGCCTCGGGCTTGGATCAAAGTACTGCAAAAACCTTAGGAGGTGCAATATGGCCACAGAAGCCGATGCGCCAACAACTACCAAATCAAAAAAAAAAAAAAAATACTGAAAACAACAATAGGCCCAACACCGAGCCCTGGAGGGACTTCACTAATAACATTAGTCCACGAAGAGCAGTAAAATATGAGAACTTTTCAATTTATATCTGTTTTAATGCCTTTTTATAACTCTATTTATGGCATTAAATGTCATTATTAAATGTAAAATTAAAATTTGCTCAGTGCAAAATGATTGTCACTTCCAATCTCAATCCTCTACAGCCTTATATTTTTAATCAGTTGTTTAATAAAGCCTTTTCTGTAATGCTAAGGTAGATTTTTCAGTCTTTTGCTAAGAGTGCAAGGAAAAGTGGAAAAGAATTCTTTGCTTGTGTTAACACTAGAAGGAAAAGGGTTGCTGACAAAACTGAATATTTTGTCTGCATTCACACATGAAGTTCTTAGACAATGGGGATACCTGAAATATTCCTAATTTTGGCTTGGAAGTAAATCGTTTTATGACAAATGGAAGCTAAAAGAGAAATTATACAAGTTGGAAGTAAACGAGGGACCTGTAGTTGGTGGAATCTATTCAATTATATTAAAAGAAGCAAAATAAAGAGGAAATAAATTCTTTAGCCATAATTATGAGCGCTTTGTTGGAGTCGTAGGAGATCCCTAGATTGGAGATGTGAAAATGTCTTTCCTGTTCACAAAGTGGGTTTAATGGGCAAAGTGAATAATTAAAGACACGTGAACTCAACTTCTATGTCAGAGAACATAATTCCGTGGTTAAAGAAATTATGAAGAATGATCTTGACAGAAATACAATTATATGCCCTGGATTATATAAAAAGAATTTTTTTTATTTTTTTATTTAAAAGTATCTTGAGCAACTGTTTGAAGATACAAGGATATGAGGATAAATGGGCCTGTTGTACTGGAATCCATAGTGATATGAAATAATGATAATGTATATATCCAGTAAAAAATTATAAATTATACTCTGGAACTTTCAAGGCTGAATGTGCCTCTTTATCAACAAATAGAATGGAAACTTTAGAGATAAAAATTATTTTAATGGCCACAGGGTTGTGTGTACAGTGAGCCGTGTGAGGGCGTGAGGTGGGCCATTAGCATTAGTAGAGGCATATGGTGTAAGAAAGCAAGCTTATGCAGCATCAGCCAAAAAAAAAAAACACGCTCCCATTTCACCCCTCCGTTCGTTCCAAGTACCTGTCCAGCTCAGCCTTAAATTTATTTAGGCTATCAACTTCCACAACAAAAGATGCAAGTCTGTACCACCAACCAACCACTTGCAGGCCAAAGGCAAACTTCCGCACATCTATCTTTCCTCAATTTGAATTTATGCCCTCTCAAATGCTTATTCTGACCAAGAGGAAGAATTCCATCAGTATTGCGCATGCTCAAACCATTCAAGGTTTTATACACCTCAGTCAGATCACCTCACAGGTGCATAGTCTCCAGACACTGTAATTTGCAAAATTTAAGCCTTTCTTAGTAAGAGCAACCCTTTGTTCCATTCACTAATCTTGTTGCCCTTCTCTGTACGCATTCCAACAGCTCTACATCTTTCTTAAAATGAGGCCTCCAGACCTGTATACAGTACTCAAGGTGTGGCCTGACCACTGCCTTATATAAGGGGATAATCACCTCCTTATCCCTGCTAGAAAAATTCCTGTATATCAGTGACAAGACACTATGAGCTACTCTTGCAGACAGTCTGCACAATTACCCCAGGTCCTATTCGTTCTCTACCACTGTCATTGTAGTACCACAGAGTTGATATGTCACTCTGGGGTTGCTGCTTCCCATATGTAGTACTTTACATTTGTCAATGTTAAGCTTCATTTCTCGTCTCTCAACCCATCTGCTCAACTTTTCTAGATTCTGTTGCAGCAGCGTACTGTCATTAGTGTCCTTAACAACCCTGCCAACCTTCGTATCATCTGCAAACTTGGACATTAAGCTTATACCATCATCAATATCATTTATAAATACTGAAAACAATAATAGACCCAATACTGAATCCTGAGGGACTCCACTAATAACATTAGTCCACGATGAGCAGTGTCCATTGATTACCACTCTCCGTCTTCTCCCACTCAACCATCCCTTTATCCATAGCAGCAATTTTCCTCCAATGCCACACTGCTCCAATTTGTGCAGCAGTCTTCCATGTGCAACAGTATCAAAAGCCTTTCTAAGATCCAAATATATGATATCAAAGTTATTACCTGCATCCAGTTCCTTTGTGACCACATCATAGTATCCTATCAAATTGGTCATGCAAGACTTTCCCTTAACAAAACCATGCTGTGTCTGAGCTATAACTGAAGTCTTGTCTAGATGATCCTACAGTACTTCTTTAACCAGTGCCTCCATTAAGTTTCCTGGAACAAAAGTTAAATTAACAGGTCTACACTTACTTCTGTTGCCCTTTGATCCTCCTTTGTGAATTGGGGTCACATTTGCACATCTCCAGTCCATGGGTACCTCCACTGAATCGAAAGAAGCTCTCATAATTATGGCTAAGGGTTTGCTTCCTTCCTTTCCTGCCTCCTTTAATATAACTGGATAGATCCCGTCCACAAAGACATCCCACTTGGCAATATCATGTCCCATACCTGATTGTCCACAAACATCAAGCAAGCAGTGCATTTTAAAAGGCTGTGATTCAGAGGGCAACTGCCTCCCTCACTTCTCTCCTGAGCCACAGCACTCCATTTAGCTTGAGCCTTTTGCTTTGCTGCTCTGGTCTCAGTCATGATTCCAATTCAATTTCAATAAAATTTCAATTTCTGTACAAAATTATGACCCTAAACTTGTATCCCAACGCAGTTGTAACACTGTATATCTATATATATATTTTTAAGTGTCAAGTATTATCTTCGAGTTTCTTTATATAAGTTCCATATCAAGTTATGTATTAATTAATTATGTTACGTTCGTAAAATCTAAATCGTTATATGTATTTAATTAAAAGTACAATTTAATTGACATTAAAGTTCAACAAGATTAATAAATTTACTGATTAATTGATAATATTATATACTATACTAAGCTAATGCTATCTAGTTCGGGATATAACGTTGTATTGTATAACAATGGCGGCAAGTTACGAACGGTAAATCTATGGACACTTAAATATTAATTAACTTCCAAAATCTCGCTGTCTCAATTCGGAATAAATCAAGGATCTTGCCTAGGTCTATAAGCTACTTACAGAAAATAATTTAATATAACAATTGGTCAATAAAGCAGCTAACTATAGCTAAAAAACTTCCGGTTTGCTGGCTCTGCAAAATTAAACTGGTGGTCATTGTTGCTGCATGGATGTGCGTAGTTTTGCCCCCAGTGCTTATCTAGACTTAGAAAGCAGGACTACAAAGTAATTGACCAGTCCCGACACTTTCACTACTGCCTCTGGTTAGAGTCACTTAATATATTGTGTAATTCGAGAGCTATGAACTGCTGCAAAGGCATGACACTACACCCCATCTTAGAGGTAACTGTTTTAAGTCTATATAAGTGCTGGAGGCAAAACTACGCACGTCCATGCAGCAACAATCAACACCAGTTTAATGGTTGGATGGCCTACCTTGTGCACTCGCATGGCTCACTGCATGCACATCTCTGTGTCCGCTAAAATAATTTTTATCTCTAAAGTTTCCATTCTATTTGTTGATAAAAGACAGCAGAAGGTCAAAGTACCCTATTTGGTCTTCTACTATAGATAGAATATTAGATGTAATTATACATCAAGATTCTGATACTAATATGTCACCCGAACAAATTGACATTGTACATTTAAATTCTAATTACACAGGATTGACTGAAGAACCTCCATTCTCTCTGGAAGAGGTCGAATGCGCAATAAAATCCATGCGCTCAGGTAAATCCCCTGGGTATGATAAAATTGAAGTAGATGTTGTTAAAAGAGTCTGGAAAATTGTACCAGCTTCAATATTAATTTTGTTTAATTCGTGCCTACGAAGTCGTGAATTCCCTAGAGTGTGGAAAAGAGCTTTGCTCAAAATCTTGCTTAAGAATCCCAAAAAACCGGCTGAGGATCCGTCATCATATAGGCCTATAGCCCTTCTCCCAGTTCTAGGAAAGGCGCTAGAGAAGGTTGTTGCCAGTAGATTAATTGCAGCATATGCCGACAAAAGACTTGCTTCTGAAGACCAGTATGGGTTTACCAAAGGACGAGGGACAGAAGATGCATTAGTTAGACTTCTAGATATTCAGGCTGATACAGATTCCAAGTATTTGCTTGGCCTCTTTGTGGACTTCAAAGGGGCCTTTGACACCCTTTGGTGGCAAAGTGCCCTGGAAAAGTTCCGGGAGGCTGAAGTGTCCATAAATATATATAAGCTTTTAAAGAGCTATTTTTCTGATCGTACCATTTCTGTCAAATCTGGACTGGAGGAGGTCTCTCGCAGAGTTACAAGAGGATGTCCACAGGGGTCAATACTTGGTCCCTTGTGCTGGAATCTTGTTTTTGATTCCTGGTTGGTTAAGAGTTTTCCAGCTATTCATATGATCGCATACGCTGACGATCTTACAATATTAATCCAGGGTAATTCTAGGAAAAGCCTTGAAGAATCAGCAAATGCTGTGCTGTTAGAACTCTCCAACTGGTCTTCAACACATAAATTGCAGGTTTCTATTGCAAAAACATCTCAGATGTTGCTTAAGGGAAAGCTTGACCATGGAAGACCTCCAGTTATTAAATATAGGGAACAATCCATTAAGTACTTATCGAAGACCAAATACCTAGGCATTTGTATTGATGATGCTCTCAGTTTCCTACCACATGTTCAGTATGTGAAAGAAAAGGCTAAATTGTTCCTGAGCCGAATTAAACAGATAACAAGACAAGACTGGGGTCTTAGAGGCCAAACCTTACGACTTCACTATAATTGTGTGTTTTTGTCGATAATTTCTTATGGAGCTGGTGCATGGGGCTTTTAGAGCTAATAAAGTTGCTGTAGTAAAGCAACTGTTACAAGCACAGAGGGCTGCCCTCCTGACCATGTCAAGAGCTTGTCAAACTACCTCCACCATGGCTCTTCAGGTTTTGCTTGGGAAACTACCTGTCCATTTTGAAGTTCGGTACCGCTACCTTAAGTATCACCTTTTGAAGAAAATACCATTGACCTATGATAACATCCAATTAGATCTAAGTGCTCCAATTAAGACTGAGAAGACAAGATTAAGGGAAATTTTTATTGCAAAATGGCAGTAAGAGTGGTCTTCATCTGATATTGGTGCAGTCACAAGGGACTTTCTGCCTGTAGCAAGTGAGATTAAAAAGGAGGAGTTAAAGTGGTTTTCGCCGGGCTTATATGGTATGTTTATATTAACTGGCCACGGAAGTATAAATACTAAACTTCACAAACTGGGACTTTCACCAACAACATCTTGTTTGTGTGGCCAGGAAGAAACTGTTAACCATATTCTTCATCAATGTCATTATTATAACGATCTTCGACATGACCTACTTAGTGTAGTTCCTAACTTGGACTCCAGCAACAATAAAATTCTGGTTGAGTCTCAGACAGCTTTTAATGCTATGAATGTGTTTGCTTCTCGTGCATTTAAAAGAAGAACCGAAATCAGGTCCTAATTTTACTGTTCCTGCAATTTCTTGGATCCTTTATTGGATTAGGAAAGAAATATCTCTCATTTTTGATTGGATTCTATATTTGCAACTGATTAGTATCATTAAGTGCTACACTATACTTTCCTGGATTTTATAATAGACTTGTTCTTGATGTGAAACTGTTTTCTGCAGAATAGGTATTTACTGTATAAGGAATTTTGCTCTACTCATCGAGATACTATTTGGCCTTTAGCGTTTCATAGTTTTTGGAATTAATATTTCTTTGTGAGTGAATACCACACACAAATTGTATTTAGGCAAGAACTTTTTAAAACATAATTTTGAACCCTGCCTAATGTGATCTCATCTAAGATTTGGACATGTATATTACTTTTGCGTTAACCCTGAAACATTTTATTTATTGGGCCAGGTTATGGCATTACCCTGGCATTACAATTGGACGAATCTGTACATAGTGTATATTCTGCTGTGTTCCTGAAGAAGAGGATATTGTACATATTGCACATAGTGTCTTTCTGTGGAGCTTTTCAGAATTCGTGGAATTTGCTTTCACTTTTTTTTTTTTTTTTTTTTTTTTGTTAGAAGATCAATCATTTCTTCAACAACTGAAGACGTTCTGCCTACAAGGGGTTAGGCAAACTGTAAATTAAGATGTTTTGCTGATCCTAGTTCCTAGGATGGGATTTTCCATGAGATAGGTCTCCATGGTTAGAGAAGTTAGTCCACTTCTCCACTTCTTCCTACTTTATTCTTGCTTAACTTCTTCTCACTTCTAACTATTGGAGAGTCCCTCTGTTGATTCTCCTCTATTCTATCCATTTACCTCCCCAGATCCCAAACTTCTCCCTCTGTATTCCTCTTTTTCCACTTCACTCTCTTTTTCGGGCACTCTCAGGTGTTATGCCCTGGGCTTGCCCAGCAGGAGATAATTGATCTTGGCCGCCTCCACGTGGCAGGGATGGGGGTGAGACGTAGTGACCAGGTGTTACTGCTTCTTATCTGCTAAGAGCCAGGCACCAGCTGATAACATAACAACAGAACACATCATAACACTTACTTAAGCTTCAACACAAGAAGTACAATAGCGGCTTATGGGGGAAACCCTGGGATCCGCCACAACAACACATGAATATCCCTGAATATCCCTGTTGATAAAAGAGGCACGTTCAGCCTTGAAAGCTCCAAAGTATAATTAAAGATATTTTTACTGGATATGTACGTTATCATTATTTCATATATAAGGATATACCGAAGATTTGAGATATGAAGTGACAGTTGCCTTGCATTGAGCAATTAAAAATGAGAAATTGTGTGAAAAATAAGATAAAGAGAAGAGTTCAAATAAATAAAAACTAAAATGCTCTCAGATTTGCTGGTAGTCAGAAAAATAGCCTTCTCACTCAAAAGTTTATGTTATTTCTGATGAAATAACATATCTAAAATAATTTCATTATTTTAGATGAAAAATAGCAAAATTTAAGAGAACTTTAGTGTAAGCTGCAAAAGAATTATGTGAGTAAAAGATCTGTAAAAACAAAGAATTAGTATACTACAGCAGATCCAAGAAGTTAAGAGAGGCAGGAACAGAAAAATTATAAAAAACTTTTGGAAAACAAAACTAATAAATACTGATTGGAACATAAAGTGAAGTGCCGGTGAACTAAGATATGTCTCAAAGGGAATAAAAAAATAACCACAGAAAAATTTTGGGTAATGCTGTGAAGTATGCTTATACTGCATCAACCATTAAAAAAAAAAATTTTTTTTTTACTCATTCCTTCTAATAATTTGTGCAATTTTTCTTTAAATTTTATTCAAAATACCCAGTTCCACAACCAGGTGGAAATTTATTCCAATATTAATTATTGAACATCTATCCTGCAACCACCTTTTTCCAATTTAAATTTATCTCCCCCATGTGTGTGTAGTTTGAATAGTAAGGATACAGTCAGTAAAATTAGAAGGGGGAAGAGAATGGCAAGGATGCATAAAGTAAAATTAGAGGGGAGAAGGAAAATGTGCTGCATGAATTAATGAAATTTTAGTATGGTGTGTCATTATGAAGATAAAAATCTACCCTCTAGCTTATACAATAGGATGATCACCTATTTGTCCCTGCTGGTAAAATTTCTGGCTGTGATTGAGAGAACCCCATGAGTTGTCCTCGTCACCTATGTGCATTGCTCAGAGGGCATATTTCGGATTATACAGTTAACTCCTAAATCTGTTTCCTAATCGTCTACTTTGAGTTTGGTGCTGCCAAAATTGTATATTATTCTGAGTGTACTGCTACCCAAACAATGCCAGTTTTCAGTTCATCTGCTTATTTGTTCTCATTGCATATCATGACTGCAGGTATTAACCACCCTGCTCACTTTTGTATCACTATCAAACCAAAACATTAAACTTAATACTGCATAAATATTGAAAAACTGTGAATAAAGAAACTGATGGCCTAACACCAAACCCTGTGGGACACCACTCATAACATTAGTCTATGAAAAGTAGTGACCATTAAAAACCACTCTTCATCTCAGATCGCTCAACCATTCCTTTATGTATAGCAGTAATTTGTCCCAAGTGCCCAATTGCTCCAGTTTGAACAGCATTCATGTGGAACAGTATCAAAAGCTTTATTGAAATCTAAATATACAATGTCAATATGACTTTTTTGCATCCAGTTCCTTTATGGTTACTTCATAATAGCTAATCAGCTTGGTCAGATAAGTTGTTCCCTCAATAAATGTATGCTGCGATTGCCCTCATACCTGGCCACTTGGCTACGTGACCTTTTATAAAGATATATTCAGTTGTGATTTTTTTGTTTTTATCATGTGCTCTTTCCACAACAACTTGTGGCTGTCTTTTACGTAATTAATTATTTGTAATTAAAAGTGCATGACTTATAAGAAATTCTGGTTGCCCTTTCCCATTATTGCTAAGTTTGCCTTTTGAAGATTTTCCTGAAGTAATTATGCCTACTCTATATCCTATAGATGTAATTGTCACTGCCAATGATCAAATCAATCAGAAGCATTACTGTCAATAATAAGATCAGGAGTATTGCTTTTTCTTTTTGCCTCTCTAACATGCTGTTATAGAAAGCAATCACCAATTAATCCAGATATGTTCTACTATGAGGCAAACAACCAACCAACAAGTTCCAGTCAATATCCAGTAAGTTAAAATCCCCCATGATAAGATATTCTGTTATTACTGACTCACTCTATTTGCCTGCATTACACTCAGTACAGTAACTTAGTGTTTAACATGCTCCCATTCTCATTTTTGTTTCCCCCCAGTATTTATCAACACCAGACTGACTCAACGATACACTGGCAACCCATGCCAGTTGCGTGTACAGTAGAATCTGTGTGCTTCTCTTAACCAAGAACATAACGAGAAAAGACAGTTGTAGAATAGATGTGCAGAAGTTTGCCTTTAGCCAGTGGGTAGTTGATTGCTGGAATAGACTTCCATCTGTTGTTGTGGAAGTTGATAGCTTAAATAAATTTAAGGCCGAACTAGACAAACATTTGGAGTGACCGGATGGGTGAAATGGGAAGTGGTATTTTTTGGCTGATGCTGTTATAAGCTTGCTCTCTTGCATCATATGCCTCCTCAACTAATGTTAATGCTAACTCCACCCTCCTTTGCTATCTGTCCTTTCCATGCATACTCACTGCAGAGCTATCAAATCTCCAGATTTACAACACTGAATCAATTTTTTTTTTTTTTACTTGATGTGACCCCTTCTCCGTCTCACTATTCTAATATACTTGGATACAAAGGGTTTCACTGTTATTTTGCAAAATCATAATTACTACAGAACTAGCACACCCAGGGTCCTGAGCTGGATATCATCATTCTCTTTTCTGGTGATTCCCTTCTATCTTCTCTCTCTCTCTCTCTCTCTCTCTCTCTCTCTCTCTCTCTCTCTCTCTCTCTCTCTCTCTCTCTCTCAGGATAATTCCAAAAGGTTTTTTTTTTTCGGCTGGTGCAGCATAAGCCTCAGGCTTCCTTGCACCATATGACTAATAATATTTCACAATACTTCATTCATACTAGTGAACTACAACAGCAATGTGAATGGCACGATTTAATTGTAGCTCATATTGTGACCACCTTCACAACGAGTTACCATGATATTGCACTACCTCGAATAAGTAACATTTTACCAATGGAGAAGACTAATGTTACTTATTCTCAGTGGATAGCACTACCCAGATGGCACCATTTCAAGGCTTATTGGCCTGTCATTGGTTGGCGGATGTTGCAATCATGCCAACCCAGTTATGAAGTATAACTCCACAATATGAGAGATGTCAAATGATGTACATAGTAATAATACTAAGAAAAATAAATGCACAAGGCATAAACTAAGAATTGAAAATTCACTTCAGAACTATCAGTGATATTTTATGATACTTTGCTCATAGTAGTGAACTACAACTGTAATATTGAGTGGCATTGATTTAATTGTATCTCATATTGTGACTACCTTCACAACGAGTTACCACGATATTGCACTACCTCGAATAAGTAACGCTTCACCAGTGTAGAAGACTCTTGGTACTTATTCTCAGTGGATGCCACCACCTAGATGGCACCATTTCAAGGCTTATTGGATTATCATCGGTGTGCAATAGGTACAATAAGCCTTAAACCGGTACCATCTGGGTGGTGGTATCTGCCAAGAATAAGTAACAAGTCGTCTCCATTGGTGAAGCGGAACTTATTTGAGGTATTGCAATATCATGGTAACACGTGAAGGTAGATATGAGATAAAATTAAATCGATGCCACTCGTACTACTGTTGTAGTTCACTACTACGAACAAATGAAGTATTGTGAAATATCACTGATAGTACTGTAGTGAATTTCCAATTCGTAGTTTATTACACCTTGTATATTTATTTTTCTAGTACCCAGCTACTGTCAACAATTTTCAGTACTCTTTATGTCTGACAATTTCATCATTTTCTGCAAGTCTTGAACATGCATGTCATAAAAAGCCAGCTGCAGAACACAGTCAATTATTTTTGTAAATGGGCATTAGACAGTATGTTTAGGTTTTCATCACAGCAACCAGTCTATTTATTTCTATTTTAAGCAGAACTTATATTGTACTGCTGAATTAACATTAACTTGAAATGCTTTTCGAGTAAAATCAGAAGCAAAGTTTCTAGGGATTATATTTGACCAAAAGTCAACCTTTGTTCAGTATATCCCCAGGGGCTCACATCTGGTGAGTATGGCTTTGGCAAACCCAGGGTCCTGAGCTGGATATCATCATTCTTCGCTTTCTTGGTTCCCTTCTACTCTCTCTCTCTCTCTCTCTCTCTCTCTCTCTCTCTCTCTCTCTCTCTCTCTCTCTCTCTCAGGGTAACACAGGAATTTTTTTTTTTTGGCTGGTGCAGCATAAGCCTCAGATTTCGTTGCACCATATGGCTAATTGTAATAATATCCATCTACTACAGATAAAATGTACAAAAGACAAACATTCTTCATGCACACTCTTCCACATCTTCACTTGAAGATGTGGAAGATTCACACCACAGTGAAAGTTGAACAGGTATAAACATAAACAGGCATTTCTTCTTTGCTTATACCGGGTTCAGTCTAAATTGAATTATGGTGCTGATGTATGCTTTTGCTAGAGAAAAAGAGAATGCCTTTTTATGGGCAATCTGTTTCTGTACCTTTCCAATTTATAATTTACATGTAGAAACCAGTGAACTATCCTTATTACATAGACATGAGCTGTTTTTGCTGCAATATGTACTTAAATTTAAATCACTGCCAGGTCATCCTTAATTGTCATATGTGTTTATGTCACACTGCAAAAGCCTTGTGATGCTCACCCCACCAGGATCAGTGTTTGGTACTGGATCCAAGATCTCAGTAAATTTCATTTGACACTCAACCATGTTTTTTTTTTTTTAATCCTGAACATGACAGGTATTAGAACCTTTGTATTGTATGTGGGTTGAAGGCCAAGATGACAGAAGATACTTAATAACATTAGACTTGAATTTTTGAGTGATGGAGTACTGAATCGTTGAGGCATGTCCAAACTGTTCTGAAAGAGAGTGGAGAAATTACAGATCTGTCTGAGTTTACTTAAGCAGATTTTAACTGACATCAAGAATGTGTCTGATGTTTTTGCTTTTTTATGAATGAACTGATACTGGTTTATCTAACATCTTTCAGCTTTAAAGACTGTTTTTATCTCGAATTTTATCTACAATTTTATAAGAGCTATTCAGTAAAGAATGAAACATAATTTTTTTTTTCACACCATATCTTTAATAATCATCCATATTTTGATGGTCCTTTTCAAAATAGTCCCTATTTATGAAATACACTTATTCCAACATTTCTACCATTCTTCAAAAACATGGTGGAAGCAGTGCTGTAATCAAAAATTAGCAGAAGGCATACTCTATGAATGTTACAAAAAACAGAGTATATGTGCATATCAAGCTTGTTAATCAAATTCCAGAGGGTATTGTGTGTGTGTGTGTGTGTGTGTGTGTGTGTGTGTGTGTGTGTGTGTGTGTGTGTGTGTGTGTGTGTGTGTGGAGAACATAAAGTTAGGTAGAGGAAAGACAAAGCACTAGTGGAACTGCACTCGTAATTACGGAGAACAAGGGGCTAACGGAACTGAAATTATAATTACAGAAAACAAAGAAAGAAGGGAGCGCTGAAGTCGTAGGATAAACAGCATTACGTAATTCTTATTACTTCTTTTTATCTTCAGTCCCTTCTTTGTTCTCCGTAATTACGATTTCAGTTCCATTAGTCCCTTGTTTTCCATAATTACTAGTGCTGCCGCTTTGCTTTTCTCTACCTACAAACTTATGAATCCATTATGGTCGTTGGGTACTTTCTGCATAATTATAGCAGTATCCCTGGTCCATATACAATTAATTAATAATATTTTATACTGTTGCATCCTTATAAAAAATTTATTATATATATATATATTAAAAATACTAAAACTATAAGTATTGCCTAAGAATCAAATTCTAATAAATTTATTTTTTAATGTTCAGTAAATATTTTAATATTTGTTTTTTCAAGTCTTTCAAAGGCCAGAAGATTTTTCTGATAACTGGAAGTCTTTTCCTTGCAGCTCCTTCTTCAACTTTGGAAATAAAAAAAACTGCAGGGTAAAAGGTGAGGACTGTAGGGCAGATGAAGGACACATTTGACATTAATGCTGGCTAAGTACTCGATGACAGTATGAACAATATGAGGTTTTGCATTGTTGTGATGAATGTGATCCTACAAAGTGTGCAGTACAGTTCCTTGAATATCAAAAAAAGAGATTACCATAACCTTTCTTGCAGAAGCCACATCTTTTGTTTTTGCTTTCTTTTTTTTTTTGTGTTGGCAATGACAGACTCTCAAACAGAGCTTTGTTGCTTACTCTCTGGGTTGAAATGATGAAGGCATGTCTCATCTGCTGTATCATCTTGGGCAGAACTTAAGCATCTTCAATAACCATCTGTTGCATCTCCTGATAAACCTCCATGCAAACTTTCTGTTGCTTAGGTGCCAATAGACTTGGAACACAGCGTGCACAAATATGTATCATATGCAAATGGTCGTGGAGAATACCGTGAATGCATGCTCCCTACTGCTATTCTCAACATTTCTGCCAATTACTCTACTGTTATACGATGATCTTCTCTCACAATTACAGCAGTTGTTATGGTTTCTGTGGTGATAGCAGTGGTTGGAGCTCCAGGACTGCTGATATTTGTGATTCAATCACATCCATCTTTAAACAGTGCAAGCTGTGCTATATGGAAGCATAGATTCACCATAAGCCTCTTTTAACATTTCATATGCTTCAGCTGATGTTTACTTGAGAAACACAAAACAATGAACATGTCAGGTTCATTGTTACTTAGGCAAAACTGAACAGGCATAAACTTGATTGACTGCCAGGGTCACACTGTGTGCATGAACCAACTGTGCAATTGCTATGTAATGAAGCTTTGTTTGGTCTTAAATTCATTAGAAATTCTTTGTGCATTAAGAATCTGCAGATAGAGGAACCACTAGGTAGCAGTGATCACACTGTGCTGAAGTGGAATTTACTCAAAGAGGTAACTACCATCGGGAGTAAAGGGATGGGTTTTTGCTTTCTTAAAGGTGACTACGGTGGTCTGAGACAGTACTTAAATTCTATATGGTGGGACCAATTGATGATGTTGCCAAGAGAAAATTCAAAATAGGAAGCATTCAAAGAATTCATCTTGGAAGATACTAGGCTTTTCATACCAACTAAGAAATATTGTTCAAGTTTTAAGCCTAAATGGATGTCAGATGAACTAATTAGACATGTGCAGAGAAGAAAAATGCATGGGATACATAAATTAACAGTTGACACAAAGTCTATGATCGATATAAGCCAGTCTGTAACAAAGTCACAAAGGAAGTTAGGCAGGCAAAGGCAAATTACGAGAAATATTTGCCAAAGGATGCAAAGAAAAACAGCAAAGAATTCTTTACTTATGTAAACTCTAGAAGGAAGGGGATGAATCAGATTGGTCCACTTGATATTGATGGTTCAACTGATGATGATCCTACTCAGGTAGCTAACAAACTAAATGAATATTTTGCATCTACATTCACACATGAGGAGTTATTCAAGGAAGGGAATGTCAGAGGTGTTTTAAACTCTGACAGTCAGCTAGATAATCTTGTAATAACCAAGAGTAAAGTGGAGGAGAAATTGTTGAAGATAGACTAAAGAAAGGCACCTGGGGGTGGATGGAATCTGTCCAGTTATATTAAAGGAGGCAGCAAAGGAAGTAAGCAATCCCTTAGCCATAATTATGAGAGCTTCCTTGGACTCAGGGGAGGTACCCATGGACTGAAGATGCGCAAATGTTACCCCAATTCACAAAGGAGGATCAAAGAGCAACACAAGTAGTTATAGACCTTTTAGTTTAACTTCTGTTCCAGGAAAATTAATGGAGGTGCTGGTTAAAGAAGCATTGCAGGATCATCTAGACAAGACTTCAGTTATAGTTGGACACAGCATTGGTTTGTTAAGGGGGAGTCTTGTCTGACCAATTTTTGGATACTATGATGTAGCCACAAAGGAACTGGATGCAAAGAATAATTTTGATATCATATATTTGGATCTTAGAAAGGCTTTTGATACTGTTGCACATGGAAGACTACTGCACAAATTGCAACAGTGTGGCATTGGAGGCAAATTGCTTCTATGGATAAATGGATGGTTGAGTGGGACAAGACAGAGTGGTAATCAATGGATGCTGCTCTTCGTGGACTAATGTTATTAGTGGAGTTCCTCAAGATTCAGTGTTGGGTCCATTGTTGTTTTCTGTATTTATTAATGATATTGATGATGGTATATCAGGTTTGATGTCCAAGTTTGCACACGATAGGAAGGTCATCAGGGTTGGTAATGACTCTAATGACAGTACACTGCCGCAACAGGATCTAGAAAAGTTGAGCAAATGGGCTTGAGAGGTCGCAACTGAAGTTTAACATTGACAAATACAAAGTACTTCGTGTAGGTAGCAATAACCCCAGAGTAATGTATCAACTGGGTGGTACTACACTACCCTGAGTGTAGTATCAACTGGGTGGTACTACACTACCCTGAGTGTAGTATCAACTGGGTGGTACTACACTCAGGGTAGTGGAGAATGAAAAATACCTGAGGGTAATTGTGCAATCAGATATGAAGTTTTCTGAGCAGTGCAGACAAGTTGCAAAGGTAGCTCATGGTGTCTTGTCAGTGATATACAGGAATTTTTCTAGCAGGGATAAGGAGATGAATATCCCCTTGTGTAAGGCAATGGTCAGGCCACACCTTGAGTACTGTATACAGGTCTGGAGCATTCATTTTAAGAAAGATGTAGAGTTGTTGGAATGAGTATAGAGAAGGGCAACAAGATTAGTGAAATGGAACAAAGGGTTGCTCTTACGAAGAAAGGCTTAACTTTTGCAAATTAACATGTCTGGAGACTAACCTGCGAGGAGATCTGATTGAAGTGTATAAATCCTTGAATGTTTTGAGCATGCTCAATGCTGATGGGATGCTTCCTCTTGCTCAGAATAATTGCCCGAGAGGGCATAAATTCAAATTGAGGAAAGACAGTTGTAGAATAGATGTGCGGAAGTTTGCCTTTAGTCAGCGGGTGGTTGATTGCTGGAAGAAACTTCCATCTGTCTTTGTAGAAGTTGATAGCTTAAACAGATTCAAGACAGAACTAGACAAACATTTGTAGTGTGTGTGTGTGTGTGTGTTGTTATTTGGTTTTTTTTTTTTTTAGGAGCATTAGCAACTAAGGCCATATTGCTCCGGGAATATGCGGTGGTCATTCCCTGACCTTTCGTCATCCTCCGTATTTGGGGGTGACGGTCTCAAACCCTGGTTTAATCAAGAAGCGTGTGCTATGCACTGCTGCTCCTTCCCACCTGGCTACGGAGGTGTGTGTGTGAGAGAGAGAGAGAGAGAGTGAGAGAGAGAGAGATGCTATATAAGCTTGCTTTCTTGCATCATGTGCCCTTGCTAATGCTAAAATAGCCAGCAGTACTGTTGTTGATAAAAAATTATGATCATTCTTTATTGAAAAAGTCTCATAATCTATATTGTGTATTTTGTTATTTGTTTTGTCATCCAATATATATATATGTTTTTGATGTTGTAAAACTGAACTAGATGCATTATGACCTTTATTGCCATTGTACTATCAAACCCCAAACCAAACAAAACCTTTATTACACAACACTTTTTAATTGAAGCAGGGGTAATACGAGTTTCAGATAAAGTTCTATGCTATTACGTACTCATTTTAAGGAAAATTATACATGGTATGCACCACTGAAATAGTTTTAAATACCTTTATCAGCTACAAAAGCTAACAGAGCCTCTGACCTTATCTGGTCATCCTAGATCATAAACGGAAAATTTATTTTATTTTAAATTTGCATACATGGTATTCTGGTTCGGTAGCTAAATGTATTTAAAAAAGCAAAACCTCACAAAAACTTTATTAGTTTAATGAATTTTGCATATGACACTACTTTTTTTTATAAACTTATTTTTAGGACTTCCTCACTTTGCAACTGGTTATACAAGAAACTGGGGACGTGATACATTTATAGCACTTCGTGGACTTTTCCTAATTACAGGAAGGTATGAAGAAGCCAGGTATGTATTAATTTTTGTGGCAATTATTTTAATACTGTTAGTATGAGCTATAGAGTTCAAGGAAGCCAGATTTTTGAAACATCAGCCAAAATAAACTTCTCTCTTTGTGTTTCTGACCAAATATATGTACATTGCGTGTTCAAAACTTTAGTAACTGACATAATAATATTTGGGAAATAATATAAGCTATATTTCCAATATAATGTAAGCTGTAAACTAATACCAAATAGCTTATTCGCTGTTTAATATTAATAGTAGAAAATGGCACAAGGAAGCAAGATTATACGTTATCAACAAAAAACAACACCTCTCACATTATTCATCTAACTCTTCTAATAATTTTTCTAGTTCTTGTTGTTTTGGTTTTTATGAGCATTAGCAACTAAAGCCATATTGCTCCGGGATTTGCGGTGGTCCCTAACCTTTCCGCATCTTCCGTATTTGGTGGTGACGGGCTCAAACCCCGGTCTAATCAAGAAGCATGTGATACGTACTACTGCTCCTTCCCACCTGGCTATGGAGGCACCTTCTAGTTCTTCCTTAAATTTATCCAAATTACCCACTTCAACAACAGCAGATAGAAGTTTGTTCCTACAATCAACAACTGCTGGCTAAAACCAGTTTTCACACATCTGTCCTGCAACCAACTCTTATCAATTTAAATACATGTATAGGTCCCCTGATGCATTGACTAACCAAGAGGATGCCATCATCATTTCGTTTACTCAAACTATTCTAAGCTCTAAAACAATAAAACAAATTGTAACATCTGGAAATTATGTGCCTGAGTGCAGGTACCTAATTTCCAGATGCTACAATTTGAAAAACTGAATCCTTTCTTGATCACATTACCCTTCTCTGCACCAATCACATTACCCTTCTCTGCACCAATCCCAACACATTCACATCCTTCCTAAAATGAGGCTTTCAGATCTGTATGCAGTACTCAAGATGTTGCATGACCATTGCCTTCTTACAATGGGATAATCATCTCCTTAACTCTAATGGCAAAATTCCTGTATATTATTGACAAAATCCCCTGAGCTGTCTTAACAGCCTGTCTACACAGCTCACAGAACTTCGTGTCTTACTGCACAATTATCCCCCTGACCTTTTTTGTTCTCATATATCCTCATAATAGTATTACATGGGCGGTGTGTTATTTTCAGTTTCAGTATATCAATCTGTGGATTTTACACATGTCATCCTTGCATTAGTAGAGGCATATGATGCAAGAAAGCAAGCTTATATAGCACCAGCCAAAACAAAAACCTCCCATTCACTCCAAATGTTTGTCTATTTCTGCCTTGAACTTATTTAAGTTGTTGACCTCCACTAAAACAGATGGAAGTTCATTCCAACTATCAACCACCTGCTGGCTAAAGGTCAGTTTCCACACATCTATTCTACAAATGTCTTTCTTCAGTTTGAATTTATGTCCTCTCGGGTGAGTAATCTGAGCAAGTGGTAGAATCCCATTAGCAATGAGCTTGCTCAAATCATTCAAGGCCTTATACACCTCAATTAAATCTCCTTGCAGGTGCCTAGTTTCTAGAAGCTGCAATTTGCAGAACTTAAGCCTTTCTTGGTAACACGAACTCTATTGCACTCACCAGTCTTGTTGCCGCTCTCTGTACTTGTTCCAGCAGCTCTACAATTTTCCTAAAATGAGGCCTCCAGACCTGTATACAGTACTCAATGTGTGGCATGACCATTGCCTTATACAAGGAGACAATCACCCCCTTATCCCTGCATAAAATCTAGCAAAATTCCTGTATAACATTGACAAGAAACCATGAGCTACCTTTGCAGCCTGTCTGCACTGCTCAGAAAACTTCATATCTGACTGCACAGTTACCCCCAAGTCCTTTTCATTCTCCACTACCCTGAGTGTAATACCACCCAGTTGATACATTACTCTTGGGTTACCGCTGCCTATATGCAGTACTTTGCATTTGTCAATGTTAAACTTTAGTTGCCACCTCTCACTCCAGCTGCTCAACTTTTCCAGCTCCTGTTGCAGTAGCATACTAGCATTACTGTAATTAGCAACCCTGCCAACCTTCGTATCATCTGCAAACTTAGACATTAACCTTGATATGCCTTCATCAATATCATTGATAAATACCGAAAACGACAATGAGCCCAATACAAAACCCTGGTGGATTCCACTAATAACATTAGTCCATCAAGAGCAGTGTCCATTGGTAACCACTCTCCCATCCTTTTATCCATTGTAGGAACTTGCCCTTAATGCCATACTGCTTCAATTTGTACAGTAGTCTTCCGTATGCCACGGTATCAAAAGCTTTCCTAAAATCCAAGTAATACCTCACTTAAAGAAGTGGATGCATTCCAGTACTCTACTTCATTTTAAGGAACTTCAGTATCGGAGGTAGAAATACCATAGCAAGAATATGGATATGTTCCTACATTTAAAAAAGAGGTACAAATTGTTCAAAATAAATTTTTTTGAAATGAGAAAATACATATTATATTATTAAATATTAAAGAAAACTCCACAAGAGTCAAGTAAAACAGTAGACTTAAAATCTGTTATGAAAAATAATGCAAAACAACACTAGTGCTCACTTGATGTCTTTTTGAAAAATGCATCTAGGGTTGACTGTCTTGCTTTTTTCTTATGATGGCTTAGCATCTCACTATAACAAGTTAAAGCATTTAAAATGGATCTGTTCACAGTGCGGTTTCGTTGAAAATCGGGATCATTTTCTGATAAGACATGTGAGGCATGAATCACTTCATTTAAATAATTAGACAAGGTCTCTGTTGTTAATATCCTCTCTGAGGGAATCTCTTCATTTTTCTGAACTATTCTTGGGGGCACTGGTTAAAGAAGCACTGCAGGATCATTTAGACAAGACTTCAGTTTTAGCTCGGACACAGCATGGTTTTGTTAAGGGGAAGTCTTGCCTGACCAATTTGATTGGATACTATGATGCAGTTACAAAAGAACTGGATGAAGGGAATAGCTTTGATATTATATACTTGGATCTTAGAAAGGCTTTTGATACTGTTGCACATGGAAGACTGCTACACAAATTGGAGCAGTGTGACATTGGAGGCAAATTGCTGCTATGGATAAAGGGGTGGTTGAGGGGGAGAAGACAGAGAGTGGTAATCAATGGACTAATGTTATTAGTGGAGTCCCTCAGGGCTCAGTGTTGGGTCCATTATTGTTTTCTGTATTTATAAATGATATTGATGAAGGTATATCAAGTTTAATGTCCAAGTTTGCAGATGATACAAAGGTTGGCAGGATTGTCAAGGACACTACTGACACTATGCTGCTGCAACAGGATCTGGAAAGGTTGAGCAGATGGGCTGAGAGGTGGCAAATGAAGTTTAACATTGACAAATGTAAAGTACTACACATGGGAAACAGCAACCCCAGAGCAACGTATCAACTCTGTGGTACTACACTGACAGTGGTAGAGAATGAAAGGGACTTGGGGCTGGTTGTGCAGGCAGATATGAAGTTCTCTGAGCAGTGCAGATGGGCTGCAAGAGTAGCTCATGGAGTATTGTCAATGATATACAGGAATTTTTCCAGCAGGGATAAGGAGGTGATTATTCCCTTGTATAAGGCAATGGTCAGGCCACACCTAGAGTACTGTATACAGGTCTGGAGGCCTCATTTCAAGAAGGATGTAGAGCTGCTGGAACGAATACAGAGAAGGGCAACAAGATTAGTGAATGGAACAAAGGGGTGCTCTTACGAAGAAAGGCTTAAGTTTTGCAAATTACAGTGTCTGGAGACTAGGCACCAGCGAGGTGATCTGATAGAGGTGTATAAAGCCTTGAATGGTTTGAGCATGCTCAATGCTGATGGGATTCTTCCTCTAGCTCAGAATAATCACCTGAGAGGGTATAAATTCAAATTGAGGAAAGACAGATGTAGGATAGACGTGCGGAAATTTGCCTTTAGCCAGCGGGTGGTTGGTTGGTGGAACAGACTTCCATCCCTTGTCGTGGAGGTTGATAGCCTAAATAAGTTTAAGGCTCAGCTGGACAGGTATTTTGAACGAACAGAGGAGTGAAGTGGAAGTGGGTTTTTTTTTTTTTTTTTTTGGCTGATGCTGCATAAGCTTGCTTTCTTGCATCAATTGCCTCTACTAATGCTAATGCTATTTACTTGTTGCTCCTTTAACTCTTGGAGTTCCTCATTTGTTAGTGTCTCATCATGGCTACTTAATAAATCCTGAACATCAGCTACATTGACTTCTGCAAAGCCTATTGCATGTTCCATTTGAATAAATTCTGTGCTAATTGGAGGAATTTCACATTCTACTCCATTACGTTCTGTAACATTGGGCCATATTTGTTGTCAAACACCATTAAGACACTGATCTGTCATTTCATCCTAGGCTTCTTTGGTATTGCTGATTGCTTTCATAATGTAATTTTTCCAGAAATTATTGATCAACTGTTGTGTTTCATCATTAGCCTCAATCAGTTCACTAAAAGTGCATCTCAGATTGTAGGCCTTAATGGCTGCTATAACACAAAGTTGGGTTTGGTGGGAGAAACAGCACTTCAACAGGAATGCATGTTTGAAGTGAGCCAAGATTTGAAAGATGACCTGGTGCCTTGGGTTCGAAATTATTTTGTTCACAATAACATCGGACGGCAGGACAAAAACAGTTCGTAAACAAGTCCATTGTCACCCAGGCAAATTAGGTTTGGAGAATCCTTTCATAGCTCGAACCGTTTAGGAATGATAAACAAGAATTGGCTTCAGCTTTATATCCCCAGATGCATTTTGTGTCCAACAACAGTGTTAATTGTTTCTTGGCTGCTTTAAACCCGGAAGCTCTTTTCTCATCTCGGGAGATGCAAGTTTTGGAAGGCAAGCATTTCCAGAATAGCCCGCTTTCATCCACATTGAATATCAAATTCTGCAGGTAGTTTCCTTGTTCTACTACGGCCGGCTTGCAGTTCTGCAGGAAATTCTGCTGCTGCCTGGATGTCTGCACTTGCGGCCATGCCCGTCAGTTTAACGCTATGAATTCTTACACGTTTTTTTTTTTTTTTTTTAATTTCTCAAACCAATCGCAAGAAGCCACAAAAGTCTCAGTGGTTTCACAGTTTCCTGGGCCTTTAAATGGTTAAATAAATTTAATGCTTTGTGTTAAACCTGGGTGACTGTCATATGATGCTGTGTCATATCATTTACCCAAGCATTTAACATTTTTTCCATGTTTTCTATAATGCTACTACGTGTGTGTGTTAATTTGGATGCGGTAATGTCACTACAATTTAGCACAGACTGCTTAACTTTATCAGCTTGATTTAAAATTGTTTTTAAAGTTGAACGTGCTAACCCCAGTAATTGTACCATGGCATTTCTTTTCTCCAGCTTTTAACTTCCTTATAATTTGCATTTTGGTTTCTAAAGATATTGTTTTACATTTTAATGACATACCAGGAAATTATTATTTAATTACGTATTTAATAAAATATATTAAAACAATTACAGTAGTACGCATGATATCAGTGACAATTAACCACTGCTTGCTCTATCATGAAGTAAGTTGTGTGAAAATTCCTACTACAAACTTTCGGATATGCCATAGGGCATTTTTTGCCGGCTTCATTATAAACAAGCTTTGTTACCAAAGGATTCTTTAACTGAGGTATTACTTTATATGATATCAAAATTATATTTTGCATCTAGTTCCTTTGTGACTACATAGTATCCAATCAAATTTGTCAGACAAGCGTTTCCAGAATAGCCCACTTTCATCCACATTACTGCAGCCTTGTCTAGATTGCTTCCTTAACCAGTGACTCCATTATTTTCCGTGGAACAGAAGTTAGACTAACTGGTTTGTAATTACTCATGTCACCCTTAGAAACCACTTTGTGAATTGAGAACACATTTGCACATCTCCAGTCCATGGAGCCCTCCCCTGAGTCCAAGGCAACTTTCATAATTATGGCTAAGGGTTTGCTTCCTTTAATATAACTGGATAGCTCCCATTCATCCCAAGTGTCTTTAAAATGTTCAATTTCAGAAATTTCTCCTCCATTTTACTCTCAGTTATTACAAAATCATTTAGCTCCCTTCAAGAGTTTTATAAGTTTCTGGCCTCCACTTCCCTACAGACCTGCTCATGTGTAAATATAGATGCAAAATACTAATTTAGTTTGTCAGCTACCTCAGCAGGTTCATCAAAAGTCGAACAAACAACTCACCCCCTTCCTTCTAGAGTTTACATCTTTACTGTTTTTTTTTTTTGCATTGTTTGCCAAATATTTCTCGTAGTAGTAGTAGCAGTGGCATGTGATGCAAGAAAGTAAGTGTATCAGCTTACGTAGCATCAGCCAAAAAAAAAAAATATTTCACACAACCTTTCGTAATCTGCCTTTGCTTCCCTAATGTCCTTTGTGACTTGATTACAGACTGTCTTATATCTACCAGAAGCATCTGTGTCTCCTGACAATTTATATCTGTCTCATGCATTTTTCTTCTCTACCACATGTCTCATTAGTTCATCTGACCTCCATTTAAGCCTAAACCTTGAACAATATTTCTTAGTTGGTATGAAAAGCCTAGTAGCTTCCAAGATTAATTCCTTGAGTGCTTCCCATTTAGAATTTGCTGTTCATAACATCATCAGTTGGTCCCACTATATAAAATTTAAAAAATCTCTGAGACCACTGAAGTCACCTTTACAAAAGCAAAAACACTTCCCTTTACTGCTGATGGTACTTACATATTTAAGTAAATTCCACATCAGTACACTGTGATCACTGCCACCTAGTTGTTCCTTTATCTGCAGCTTCTTAATCATTAAGAATCACTGCTGATAATCAGATCAAGAGTATTACTCCCTCTGGTTGCCTCTCGAACATGGTGCTGTAGAAAACAACCATCCAATAAACACAAAAGTCTTGCTAGTGTGTGAGGAACAATCCACAAGTTCCAAAGTATATTTGGGAAGTTAAAATTCCCCATTATAAGACAATCTGATTTACTGGCTCTATTTCCAAGTACAGTTGTCCATTGTACTCATCAGAATCATTAGGCCTATAACAAACTCCTACTCTCAACTTGGTTTTCCCAATGCTTTTATCACACCAAACTGACTCAACATTGCACTTTCCACCCATGTCAACTGAATGCACTTCCCTAGATTTTGTGTGTCTTAACTAACAGCATCACCCCTCCTCTCTTCCTATCCTTTCTGTACACATTGTACTTCCTAAATTCCAATTCTGCCTTCCTTATATCTGTGTAACACCACATCTCTGATATCCCAACAATATCTGCCTTTGATGTCTTGACCAGCACCTCAAATTCATCAGATTTATTTATTAAAACCCTAGCATTGGTGTACATGCAAGTATACCTATTCTTGCATAAACCTATTCTTACTCTTAATTACCCTAACACAACCCATGTATTTACTTGTTCCATGATGACTCCCAGCAGCCCTTGAAATCCCTAGTACCTCACATTCCAGGCTGCTGCTCATTCCAATAGAAGTATGCAAGAATCACTTTCACCTCTGCCTGCGACTACTGTTAATCTATTAGCCTGTAAATACTCCCAAGCTGGCAGTTTTCCGACCCACCTAGCACTGTCTTAGATTAATAGCATCAGCAAATATTCTTGCACCCTTTCTATTTAAGTGTATCCCATCCCTGTAGAAACAATCTGTCTTGTTAATAAGCACAAACCAAGCTGAGAAAAATTCTACCCCATGAGCCTTGCACGGTTTTTCCAGGGCAGAGTTGATTGATAAGGCTCTCATCATATACTCCCTCCTATCGTGTCTGGGCAGAATTGCAAATTTACCCCTAACTCATGATTTTTTTTCAGCATTGACCTATTTGTTAAGTAAATCTGCAGATCTCCTATTATTAATGTCATTGTTCTAACGTGTTCAACAATATCACCCTTTCTGCCCTTAAAAGATGATATATGCTATACAATGTCATAAATTTTTGCCCCTGGCAGACATACTGTTGTCCTCTTCTGCCTATCCTTTTTACATAATATATTCCCCATCACCCTGACAATTGAGTCACCGACAATAACTAGTTCCTGTGGGACCAGCGCATTCTGCCCTGCAGGTTGCTGCTATATTTCCTGATAATCAAGTGCAATCTCTGGCATTGTTTTCCTGAGAGCTTGATGAGGCCTGCGAGCTTGATGAGTCCCCTAGTTTAAGTCTTTCGAGGGCATTTCTCCTGTCCTTCAAACTCTCATAAAGGCCCATAATAACGCGGAGTCGGCACCCAACTTCTTCACACTGCTTACATTGGGCACACACAAAGACATCCCCCTTGGTAATATCATGTCCTGGCCCAGAAAGTCTGCAAGCATTTCACAGGTTACACATTTTTTTAGGCTGTGATGCATTTGAGGATTGACCCCCTTCCCCTTCAGTTCTTCCCTGAGCCACCGTACTCCGGCTATTTTGTGAACGTTGCTTTGCTGCTCTAGTCTCGGGCATGATTTCCATTTAAATACAATTTAATTAACAATGAAAATGAATAAGGTTAATAAATTTAATTGATTAATTTACTATACTATACTTGACTATATAATACTATACTAAGCTAATGCAGTAATATGTATTCCGCTATATAGTTTTATGTTATCATAAAACTATACCTTAGCTATCAAGTTCTAGATATACGTTATCAAGTTACACTATACAGTAAAGATCACTATGTTAAATTAGTTGTATCCTTAGCTAAATGCAAAAGATATATCCCTAAAAAGTTATTAAAACTATGAAAATACTTATTTATTACAATTAAAACCCTACTATTCTTCAGCGCTACTGGTTAGCTACGACATTCCAGCCAAAGCACCAATACGATAGCAGTATGAGAAGCGAGTTGTAACTTACAATGTCACTAGCTAAATTTAAAAAAATACAATAATGGATGCTACTAAGCCTATTTAATCTAACTGTAAATCACAAATTAATGCATTATCTAACCAAAAATATGATAAATTACAAAAGATATGTACCCCCAAAGGAGATTCAAACCTTCAAAATATCTTAAGTGTACAACAATCCTATTACAATTTAATCCCTCCTATTACAATTTAAACCATACTATTCTTCTGAGCTATTGGGTATGCTACGATTTTCCCCCCAAAACACTGGCACGATAGCAATATGAATAGGAGTTGTAACTTACAAAATCACTCACTAAATTTTAAAAATAAGCTAACAAACTCTAATAAGCCTATTTAATCTATTGGTAAAACACAAATTAATATGTTAACTAATCAAAAATACGATAAAATTTGAAGGAAAAGTTATCCATTTTGAGTAGCCACAGAAGTCTACGTTTTTCACCAAGCAACACCTGGCAGCCCAGATAAACTTAAAATGCCACTTCTCAGCTGAACTCCAAGATTTTGCTAGATCCTTTTGCAGTAACATATCCTGATTACCATCATTAAGTACCCTGCCAACTTTTGTAACATCTGCACACTTAGATATTAAGTTATGCCTTCATCAATATCATTAATAAATATTGAAAACAATGATGGGCCTAGTACTGAGTGCTGAACCCTGGGGAACTTCACTAAAAACATTAGTCCAAAAACAGCAGTATCCATTGATAACCACTCTATTTTTTTCCCACTCATCCATCCTTTGATCCATTATAACTTGCCCCTAATGCCACACTCCCCCTAATATGTAGAGCAATCTTTTATATGAAATATCAAGTCTTTCTGAAATCTAAATATATAATCTAAATATTTTCTGCATCATAATAACCCAATCAGGTTGGTAAGACAAGATTGCCCCTTATCAAATCTATGCAATAACTGTTGTGCAACTGTTTTCCTGTCTAGATGATTCTGCATTACTTCTTTTACTATTGACACCATGATGTTCCTTTAAACAGAAGGCAAGCTTCCATATCTGTAGTTACTCACTTTTCCATATGTATTATGCATTTATATATCTCCAGCCCATAGGAATCTCGTATTAATCCAAGGATGCTCTCGTGTTAATCAGTAAAAAATTGCTTATCTCTTTTGATGCCTCTCTTAAGATAGCTTGATAGATCCCATACATGTCTGATGCCTTATTTACATTTATCTTCAAGAATTTTCTTTCACTTTCCTCTCAGTTCTCACAAAATCATTTAGGTCCCTGTAATTTGATATACAGCCACTCCCCAGCTAATGTAATACTCGACGTTTGGAAATTCAACTTTATGTAAGCTTGTTTTTTCCAGCCGGTGCAAACTTAAAAAAATCGTGGAAACGTATTTTGCATCCCGTAGAAATAGATGGAGGTATCGTGAAAATGTGAATCCAGTAACACTTTTTTTTTTTTTTTTTTTGTAATTCATTCCAAAGCCTCAGAAGTTGAAATTTTTGCTATATAACTATTTATCTGTCTAAAAGGTCATTTTTATAAGGGAGCACTACCCTTTCATCATTATCATATGTTCCATTATCAGAATCAATTTTTGAACACCTTTGTGATATTTTTCTAAAACACATTTCTAGAGGTCACTACCATAAAACAGTAAAAACAATTTGCACTTTCCAGTTTATTGCGCTTTTCTGTTCAGAGTGCTCTCTCTCTCTCTCAGAGTAACTGAAAAATTTTTTTTTTGGCTGGTGCAATAAAAGCCCCAGGCTTCCTCGCACCATGCAGCTAATAATAATAAGACTGTAGTTATAGTTCAGACACAGCAGAGTGGGTTTGTTTAGGGGAAGTCCTGTCTGACAAATTTGATTGGATACTGTGATTGGTCACGGAGAAACTGGATTCAAAAAATGAATTTGATATCATAAACTTGGATGATATCATGTACTGTTGCACATGGAAAAATACTGTACAAATTGGAGCAGTATGGCATTAAGGGCAAGTTGTTACAATGGATAAAAAGGATGATTGAGTGAGAGAAGGCAGAGAGTGGTAATTAATGGACACTTCTCTTTGTAGACTAATGTTATTAGTGAAGTTCCCCAGAGTTCAGTATTGGGCCCATTTTTGATTTCTGTATTTTTCAATGATATTGATGAAGGTATATCAGGGTTAATGTCTAAGTTTGCAGTTGATAGAAAGGTTGGCAGGGTTGTTAATGACAATAATGGCCATGTGCTATTGCAACAGGATCTATAAAAGTTAAGTAGATGGGCTGAGAGGTGGCAACTGAAGTTTTAACATTGACAAATGTAAAGTACTGCATATGGGTAGCAGTAACCCCAGAGTTACATACGACTGGGTGGTACTACACTCAAGGTAGTGGAGAATGAAAAGGACTTAGGGATAATTGTGCAGTCAGATATGAAGTTTTCTGAGCAGTGCAGATAGGCTGCAAGAGTAGATCATGTGGCATCTTGTCAATTTTATTCAGGAATTTTGCTAGGGGGATAAGGAGGTGATTGTCCCCTTGTATAAGGCAGTGGTTAGGCTTTACCTTGAGAACTGCATTACAGGTCTGGAGCCTCATTTTAGGAAGAATGTAGTGCTGCTGGAATGAGTACAGAGAAGGGCAACGAAATTGATGAGTGGAACAAAGGGTTGCTGTTACCAAGAAAGGCCTAAATTCTGAAAATTTCAGCATCTGGTCTTAATCATCTTAATTAGATCACCTTGCAGGTGATCTAATTGAGGTGATTAAGACCTTGAATGGTTTGAGCAATATCAATGCTGATGGGATTATTCCTCTTGCCCAGATTACTCATCTGATGGGACATAAAATCAAATTGAGAAAAGACAATTGTCAGATAGATGTGCGGAAATTTGCCTTTAGTCAGCGGGTGGTTGATTGTTGGAACAAACTTCCATCTGTTGTAATGGTGGTCAACAACTTATAGGTTCAATGCAGAACTAAGCAAACATTTGGAGTGAATGGATATATGGAATGGGAAGTTTTTTTTTTTTTTTTTTGGCAAATGCTATATAAGCTTGTTTTCTTGCATCATATGCCTCTATTAATGCTAATAATATATACTACAGTATTAAATTAATAGTGGAAGAAGCATGCAAAACTTCACATGTTGGATCACTCAAGGTGGTAAATCCCACATGTTGGTAGCAGTTGTCGATCAGTTTTTCATCAGCTTCATTCCATGCACTTAAACACATAAATACATTGCCTGCAGGATATCGACTTCACACTGAATTTTTCATTCAAGATATAGCAAAATTTTATTTAATAGCATTCTTCTGTAGTTTTTCTTAAAAAAACTGGATTACACCATTATCAAGTAGCTGAAGAACTGACGTCACATTTGGTGGTAAGTACTTGACAGTGATTGGATTTAGGACGTTTACTTGACAATGAGAAGTGCAGTTATCCACAAACAACATAATTTTTCTATTCTTCTCACTCATCCTGCAATCTCAGTCTCTGATCCATTCTTCGTAGATTTTTGATGTCATCCATGCCTTTTTGGTTTGCTGGATACATAGTCGGTAATGTCTTCAAACCATTAAAGCATTGAGGCTTCTGGGCTTTTAAAGAGTCCACGTTCATCAGCATTGAAGATGTTATTATGGTCATATGTCACCAAAACATTTTTTAAATGATTTTCCTTCATTCCTTTGCAGTGTCACTGTCACCGTCCACGGCTGCACTTTCACCTAACATGTTTTTTTGAAAGACAGGCCATGACGAGTCTATTAAATTTCATCTGAACTTTTAAATTCTTCAATATCCATTCGATGCACAAACGATTCAACCCTAGCCTAATCAATGGGACTTTTTTTTGCATACATCATCATTAGCCATTTCAAAATTACCTTTTCAAGATCCAGATACTTTGCCTTTCATGCTTGAATTCTACCCGATGCAGCAGCAGATTTCTCTCAACTTTCAATCTTTTTCCAATCATTCAGAATAGTGAAGAGTTCTGCATTCATAAGTACCCTTATGAATGCAGAACTGTATGGTGATTGCCAGTCTTACAATGCACACCATTATCAACAGCTTTCAAAATCCTTTTCTGTAATTGGCAAAGCTATCCACTTTCAACTGACTTCTAGCTGATGTTCATTTGATTACAGCACTGCGAGAAAAGCGCATGATTTTTTTAACATTTCCCATGCTCTTTTCTTCAGTACAGTGAGTCCCCGAGTTACATAACTTTGGAGTTACGTACATTTTTTTTCACTCTTTTTTTTTTTTTTTTTTTTTCTTAGGATTGTAAAATTTAAAACAGTAAAAAAAAACATGCCATCAATAACAACAAATGCGACACGCACAAATTGCACAACTGAGATACTGTGTAAAAGTTTACGAAGCTTAAATAAGTGACACTGGTACTAGTAAATCTACTAAGAAAAGGAAAGCGATCAATTTGGATCAGAAAATTAAAATAATAAGCATGTATGAAAATGGTAAAACATTAACAAGTATTGCACTGTTGACATTCAGTGTCAACAGTGAACACAATAATAAATGACAAAGACAAATACGAGAACTGGTGAAGGGATCGGCACCAACGAAGTCAACCATAATAACCAAAGCTACGAAATATGTATCAGTTTTTACAGTACAATGACATGCATTTTTTCTTCCTTTTATGTTTTCTTTTCTTGTGTGCACTCTGGCAACTTCACCTCTGTCCCGAGTAAAGTTTTTAATTGAACTAATTAAAAATATATAACTGTTTTTCTTTATTCTTCTGAGGATATTATGTGGTTTTTGTAATTTTGGCACATCAGGGATATAGTAGCAATATTTTATTAGTCATTCCCGAGTTATGTAAAACTCAAGGACTTACTGTAGTTGATTAATTGTAACCATCGTCAGGCTGCAATTACTCAATATATATTTGAAGCATTCCGTCATTTTTAAACACGAATATCATAATAAGAAAGTGAAAATTCAGATTAAGAGGTAGAAATTAATGGTTATTATAGAGAAATCCTTTTATTTTCAAGGTCGTTATACTGAATGTAAAATAGCATTAGGTTAATGAGAAATTGGCCAGAATCAATCACATTGGACATTATAACGTGTCAGGACATTAAAAAGAGAGTCGCTATAAAGAACTTTGACTATATATTACTAATTTACTCAATAATAAATTGAATAAACTAATAACTTTAAGGCTGTATCTTTGCCCAGAGAAAGCTTCTTCAAAATTAACACAAGAAAGTTTAATAATGAATCTGAGTAGTGAGTAACTGTAAGAGTAATGTAATTGCTCTTACAGATAGCATCAGCAAGAATATTTCCTGATGCTATCAAGGCAGTGTTAGGTGGGTCGGAAAACTCCAAGCTTGGGAGGATTCACAGACTAAAAGGTTAAAAGTAGCCGCAGGCAGAGGTGAAGGTAATTCTTGCACAACTTCTAATAGAATAAGTAGCAACCTCGAGAGAGGGGTGCTGGGGTTTCAGGGACTGATGGCAGTCATTGTGAAACAGGTGGGTATATGGTATGTTTCAGGGTAACTAGGAACAGGAATAGGTACATGTATACCAATGTTAGAAGTATAGTAAATAAATTTGATGAATTTGAAGTGTTGGTCAAGACATCAAAGGCAGATATTTTTGGGATAGCAGAAACGTGGTGTCACACAGATATAAGGAATGCAAAACTGGAATTTGTGGAGTACAATGTACAGGATAGGAAGGGAGGAGGTGTTATGCTGTTAATTAAGAAAAACATCAAAAGAAGTGCACCCGGTTGATATAGATGAACAGTGCACTGTTGAGTCAGTTTGGTGTGACATAAGCACTGCGAAAGCAAAAATAAAAGTAGGAGTGTGTTATAGGCCTAATGACTCGAATGAGTACAATGAACAGTTGTACAGAGAAATAGAGTGGGCTAGTAATTCAGAATGTCTTATAATGGGGGGTTTTAACTTCCCAGATATTGACTGGAACTTGTGGGTTGGTCACTCACACACAAGTAAAACTTTTGTGGATTTATTGGATGATTGTTTTCTGCAGCAGCAGCAGCAGCATGTTCGAGAGGCAACCAGAGAGGGTAATACTCTTGATCGGTTATCAGCAGTGATCAATCGTATATTAAGAATTTGCAGATAAAGGAACCACTAGGTGGCAGTGATCACAGTGTATTGATGTGGGATTTACTTAAAGGTGAGTACAGTGGTTTTTTTTTTTTTTTTTTTTTATGTGAACCCCAAACACGAGAGGTATTAGAACCAATAGTACTTAGTACCGTGCTTGGGTTGGAGGTTGAGAAGACAAAAGAAGATATTTGTTAACATTGGACTTGAATGTAATTTTCAGGAAATACGTATCAAGGAAGGTTGTTCCAGAAAACTGAATAAATGAGGAAGATGAAAAGTTGGTTCTGTGGGTTTGAAGTTGGACAGTAAATGGATGTTGGCTGGTGGCGGCACGTGTTCGGACTGTTTTGAAAGAGAGAGTGGGAATTATAGAAGCCAATTCAGAAGAACAGTGCACATGGAAGTATCAGTAGAAGAGGCATGCAGCAGAAACAGTACGTCTATGAGAAAGCAAGTGGAGAGACTCTCCACTTGCTAGAGATGTTAGAGATGAATCATTAATTAACCTAACTGCCCTCTTCTGAATGGAATCAAGAAGCCTGAGAGAGGTTTTGGGGGCACCACCTCAATGTGGGAACAATATTCCATGGCAGGGCGGATTTGCGATTTATACAGAGTGAGCAGCTGTTTGGAAGAAAAGTAATGCCGAGAGCGAAAGAGAAAAACCAAGTTTTTTAGATGCAGAGGAAGCAATATTTGTAATGTGCTTGCGCCAAGAAAGATTAGAAGTCAGGGTAATCCCCAAAAGAGATATATCATTTTGCCTAGAAATCGGAGTGTCCCTAAAGATAAGCATAGGAGCAGAAGAATCCTTTTTGCGAGATATAAGGCAAGACTGAGTTTTAGAAGGGTTGAAATCAACTAAGTTGTCTTTGCCCCACTGGAGAATTACCTGAAGATCGGCATTTAAGGAATTGGTAGCAGATTTTCGAGAACTTGAAGCTGATTGAGCAGGACAAGGTTTCTCAAAATGGAAAGTGGAATGCAACGTGCTATCATCGGCAAAACTATGGATAGGATTGCCAGTCAGTGGAAGAAGGTCATTAATATACAAGAGGAAAAGAGGGGGGGAAAGAACTGAGCCTTGGGGGACACCGGCATTAGTGGAGGTTAGAAGACAGAGAGCCATCTACCATCACCCTCAGTGAGCGATCAGAGAGAAAACTGGATAACCAATTACTAAAAACAGTTGGCAAACCATAAGATGGAAGCTTGTTTAGAAGACCTTTATGCCAAACACGATCAAAAGCCTTTGAGATGTCAAAAGCAACTACTTGTGTTTTACCGAACTTTTCCATTGAATTAGTCCATAAATGGGTAACATAAGCCAGAATACCACCAGTGGATCGACACTGACGGAATCCATACTGGCGATCGTTGATCAGACAGAAGGTTTCTAGGTAGTTTAAGAGTTGGCGGTTAATTGATTTTTCCATTACTTTAGAAAGAGTAGAAGTAATTGCAATGGGACGATAATTGAATTAGGAGCCAGTTCCTAATCCTTTTTAGGAACTGGCTGGATATGAGCAAATTTCCAAGCAGGAGGAAAAACACCTTTGGAATAAGAAAGTGAAAGAAGTTCAGATTACGAACCTAAGGGGGCATAAATTCAAATTAAGAAAAGACAGATGTAGAATAGATGTGTGGAAATTTGCCTTTAGCCAGCGGGTGATTAATTGCTGGAACAAACTTGCATCTGTTGTGGAAGTTGATAGGTTAAATAAAATTAAGGAGGAACTGGACAGGCATTTGGAGGGAATGGTATGATTTTTTTTTTTTTTTTGGCTGATGCTGCATAAGCTCATACACTTGCTTTCTTGCATCACATGCCACTACCACTACTTTCCTAGTAATTGCTGTTACTAGCAAATTAATATTAAAGAAATATTTAAATGAGTTATTGTACAAATTTCTAGTTATATAGTATTCAGTTGATTAAAATTAAAACTTATATGAAACCTTACTGCTGTAATTTACATAGATTTATGCAAAAGTTGACTTTAAAACACTATAAAATTTCCTATGCAAAAACTTTTAGTATTTCAATGCAGAAACGTTTTCAATGTGTGGTGAATAGAAATAAAATTCTGAGGGGACTTACTCTGATTCAGTTCCCTTAAATACTCAACGTCTCTTAAATACACTTGAGAATATGGATGTATATATATATAAAAAAGAGGTTTTCTCCGGTTTTAAATAATTCAATACTATGTGACTAAATTGTATACTATAATTGATTTATCAAATAACTTTTTATTTGATCCATTCTTAATCTAAATGCATATCACTGCATTTCATTTATATTTTATAATTCATTACTTGTCTATCTTGTCACATGTAGTTTTCCATTCAGTTTTCTTATGTGTATGGCCAAGCCTCGCATAACACAATTTTGATTAATGCGTTTTTCAGTTACTGCGATTTGAAAAAATTTAACCACTTTTTACTTTACGCAATGCAAATTTCCAGTTCTTATGTGTATGGCCAAGCCTCGCATAACACAATTTTGATTAATGCGTTTTTCAGTTACTGCGATTTGAAAAAATTTAACCACTTTTTACTTTACGCAATGCAAATTTCCAGTTAACACGATCTTTTTTATGTGATAGTTGAAAAAGATTTGAATTGCATGCTAAGCATCAGTGATGGCCAATACACAAGCATTTGTTCTCCTCGGTGTGTTCCCTCAACCATCAGAAATAGACATGTTACTTGTTTGTCTCCTGCTAATAAAGTCACGTGCAGACATATTTAAAAATTCTAATTTTCTTCCCCTGTTAATTATGGATAAAATAAAGAGTGAAAAACAAAATGATTGCAATACAAAAAATGAAACGTTATTACTTTAGCTGAAAAATTTGAAATTATTAAAAAACATAAAAGTGGTGCAAACCATGCATGCAAAAATCGTAAGAGATCTAGGATACAGTTAGTCTACCATATGAACTGTCTTGAGCCGTAAGGACAAATATAAAGAGAGAGAGAGAGGGGTAAAGTTCGACTTCTTTTGTTGTACAAAATACCAGAAACGGAACTCCAGTAAGTAATGATTGAAACGGAAAATATTTTATAATTTGTATAGAAGATTGCAATCAAAAAAGAATTCCATTATCTAAGGAGAATATTCAGAGCAAAGCTATTAACATTTTTACTAACCTCAAAGAAACTAAATATCAAGGGGAAACTGAAACGTTTGTTGCTAGTTCTGGGTGGTTTGAACATTTCAAAAATTGAGCAGGACTGCATAATGTTAAACAGGGGAAGCTGCTAGTGCTGATGAATGAAGATGCTGCAGCCAAATTTCCTGCAGAATTGCAAAAAATCATTCAGGATGGTGAATAGGACGATCAGCAAATATTTAATGTAGACGAAACAGGCCTATTTTGGAGGTGTCTCCGTAGCCAGGTGGGCAGGAGCAGCAGTGCATAGCACATGCTTCTTGATTAGACCATGGGTCAAGCCCGTGAGCCACCAAATATGGAGGATGCAGAAAGGTCAGGGAATGACTACCAATATCCCCGGAGCAATATGGCCTTAGTTGCTAATGCTCCTAAAAACCAAATAACAACATAACAACAGCCTATTTTGGAAACGGATGCCAACTAAAACGTATTTGGCTGCAAATGAAACATCACAACCTTGGTATAAAGTCCCAAAAGATCAACTAATGTTTTTATTAGGAGGTAATGCTGAATGTGGTTTTAAATTGAAGCCTATGCTTGTGTACCTTACCCAAAATCCTAGGGCTTAAAAAGGATACAGCCATCGTTTTTCCAGTCATTTTGTATTCAAATAAAAAAGCATGGATGACCAAATCCCTATTTGAAGACTGGTTTACATCTTATTTCTGCCCAACAGTTGAAGCCTATTGCAAGAAAAATAATCTTACTTTTAAAGCTCTGTTGCTTTTAGATAATGCACCTGGACATCCTTTTGCACTTGGTGGCTTAAATAAAAATATGCAAGTTGGTTTTTTTACCGGCGAATACAACTTTGTTATTGCTACCCATGAACCAAGGGACGATTGCAATTTTCAAGGCTTACTATCTCCGTAGAGCATTTGCACAGGCACTTGAAGCTACAACAGGAGACAATGCAATTTCTGTACCAGAATTTTGAAAAAAAATGTAACATACGAGTGGCCATTGAAAACGTTCATGCAGCATGGGAAGAAGTGACAGCCAGCAATATGAGAGCAGTTTGGATGAGTATTTTACCCCATTGCGCAAACGATTTTATTGTCTTCAAAGATGCAGTTCAAAAAGTTATTGAAGACAACTAATATTGGTAATGACCTTGGTTTCAGTGTCTTTTACCCCATTGCGCAAACAGTTTTATTGGCTTCAAATATGCAGTTCAAAAAGTTATTGAAGACAACTAATATTGGTAATGACCTTGGTTTCAAAGGCTTGAATATGTCTAATGCTCAAGAATTACTGAATTCTCATTCAGTACAGCTAAGTGACAACAATCTCCTTCAAATAGAGGAACAGCGTGCATACGAAGAAGCTGAAGAAAAAAAGAGTATGAGCCAGATTAAAATGTTACCTCAAAAGAGATAACGGTAAAAGAACTAGGCAAAATCTTTCGTATCGCAGAGAACCTTAAACAAAAGGTAATGGATGCTGATCCTAACATCAAAAGAAGCATGTTACTTCACCAGGGCCTAGAGAAGCATGTTGTTGGCTATAGGAAATTGTATGATGAAAAAAAAGAAAGCCAAAATTGTTCAAATGACTGTGTTCAAATATTTCTGTAGCAAATAGTTAGTTTCTTCATTATGTATTTTATGCAATAAACATTTAATTCTATAATTATTTTATTATCTTTTACATTGTATGTTAAAAAGTTATTTAAAAGGTATTTTTTTTTAAACTTCTTTATGTACATTCCTGAATGTCACGGGCCAATAATTTTCCCTATTGATTATTATTTTCGATTAACACGTTTCCGTTTTTGCGCAGTGCGCTCGCGGGACATATTAATCGCTTTAATCAAGGCCAACTTGTATAACTGAACCTTTACAATAATGATATGCTTTGTTTTTTATACATATTTTAAAGACAGATTAAATTGAGAGTGGCTGGCTGACTTCTATCTAGAATTAAATTAATAGAATTTGCTATTTGGGACAGCTTGACAAGGCTTGGACTTATAGTTGTACAGGTAATTTGATTTCAAGCTAAAAGTTCTTTATACTAATAAAAGACTATTAATAAAAATATGTATGTATTTAATATTTTAAATAGGTTTATAATTCTGGCTTATGGAGGCTGTCTTCGCCATGGTCTTATTCCTAATCTTTTAGACAAAGGTATTCATGCACGATTTAATTGTCGGGATGCTGTATGGTGGTGGTTACAGTGCATTCAGGATTATACAAATTTAGTACCAGAGGGATATAAAATTCTGAAAGACTTGGTATCCAGGTTGTATCCATCTGACGAGTCCCCACCACAAGAACCAGGATACTATGTAAGTTAAACAAGACTATAATAAAAAAAAGCCTAATAAGCTTTATTCTGTTGTTTTTTTTTTTTTTTTCTTACCTACTTTTTTTTGTTTTGTTTAAATATTCATTTATCTACTTTGTTACATAGGACCAGCCACTCCATGATGTTATTCAGGAAGCACTTCAAAAGCATTTTCAGGGATTACAGTTTTTAGAGAGAAATGCAGGACCAAATTTGGATAGCCAAATGCAGGATAAAGGTATAAAATAAATGTTGAAATTTCATAACATTTCCCTGTTGTATTGACTGTATTACACTTATTGTCCATTGAGAAGGATAAACTTGGTTTTGCTTTGCAGGTATATATAGGGTAGGCCAAAAGTAGGTAGACAGTACGGATCGGGTCATGTTTAGTCTCTTAGGTTCTCAAAATGTCCTCCATCAATGTTGCAACATTCCTGGAACCTGTCCCCAACACTGTGACACACAGTAACACCTGGCTAACCAGAATTTGTGTATTACTGTGTGTCACAGTAACACACACCCAATCAGTACTATATACCTACTTTTGGCCCACACTGTATATATCATCTGTACCGTCAGAGCCATCTGTTATTTGTACACTTACTAAGCAAAAGTAAATTAGCTAATATAGCATATTGAGTGAACACCAAGGCAATTTGGAGTGAAGGTGCCTCCACAGAATGCGATCAGTGCACTAAGTAGCAAACTTAGTTTACTCAACACTTAAAAAAAAAAAAAGCAGCAGCTTTCACCACCACTTTACAGTAATGTGTTTATACAGCAAAAAAAAAAAAAAAAAAAAATTGAAATAATCAGTTGCAAGCCATCAAAAAATCTGATGATCAGTTATGAGTGACACATTTAAGTGAATAGATTATATGGTACAGTCAAGGGCCCCAGGTTCCGGCATTATAGTTATCAAGCGACCTTTTGTGCATGAAAATCATACTTCCTCAAAGCAACAGTTCTTGTTTAATTTTCCCTTCCATTCTCATTAAGAAGTAGATTTTTGCTGTACAGACTTTAAGGAATTTCTAGAAAGGAAAGGCAGCTTTCTTTTTTAACTTCTTTTACTAACACAAGAACGTTATTAACGCTGATATGTCAGTAAAAGAAGTGATCAAAATGTATGCCACTAGAGTGACCAAGAGGTATCGAAGCGACTTTAAACTTGGCATAGTAATAGTAATAGTTATCAAGCGACCTTTTGTGCATGAAAATCATACTTCCTCAAAGCAACAGTTCTTGTTTAATTTTCCCTTCCATTCTCATTAAGAAGTAGATTTTTGCTGTACAGACTTTAAGGAATTTCTAGAAAGGAAAGGCAGCTTTCTTTTTTAACTTCTTTTACTAACACAAGAACGTTATTAACGCTGATATGTCAGTAAAAGAAGTGATCAAAATGTATGCCACTAGAGTGACCAAGAGGTATCGAAGTGACTTTAAACTTGGCATAGTAATTGGCACCAGATTATGTATGAGTATCTCATACTGGTGTGTATGAGATACTCAAACATGCCAGTATGAGTGTCTCAGGAACAACAACCCTGCTGGCTCTTTCATCTATGACCATGTATCCCAACAACCAAATAACATCCAGCCAACCAGTGATCTTGTGGTCAGAAACAGCTGACTGAGGTAAGAGGGGAAACAGAAGCTGACAAGTCTTTTTCAGGGTATCTGAAAGGATAGTGCAATCAAATGACATCCCTGGACAACAGTGTTATTCAAAAAGACATATCAGAATGCACAATGATCATACTTTGAAACAGAGAGTATCACAGCTGATGACCATACCAGGTTCCACTGCTGTCAGCAAAAACCAAAAAGATATGATTACAATGGGTTTGGGAACACCAACACCAGACAGTGGAGGATTGGAAAAAAAGGTTGAAAAACATTGTACCAATCCTGGTTTTTCCTGTTTCAAACTGATGGAAGGATCAGAATATTGTGAAAATAGCATGAATCCATGGACCTATCCTGCCAGCTGTTAACAGGGCTAGTAACAATACTATAATCATATGAGAGGTGTTTTTGTGGAGTACATTGAAACCCCTTGCTATCAGTGGAGCAACATTTGGATAACACAAGTTATCTGAAATTGTTTTCAACCATGTGTATCCTTTCGTGGTCTCAATCCATCTGTGATTGAGTTCTTCCAACAGGATAATGCACCAAGTCACAAAGACTCAAATTGTACAAAACTAGTTCCAGGAACATGAAAGTGAATTCAGTCTACTGCACTGGCCTCCCCAGTCACGATCTCAATCCAATTGAGCATCTATGGATTGACATGGAATGAGTTCTTTGGAAATCTACAACCATCCAATTTACGATAGATGTGCGTGAAGGCAAATGTGTCAACATGGACCAGCATTCCTGACACAGATTCACCACCTCATTGAGCCCATACTATGAAGAATCTGGGTTGTTCTGATGACTAAAGGGAACCTACTGGCTATTAAGTAGGTGGATCTAATAAAGTGGCCATTAAATATACTTTTCATGTGTGTGTGTGTGTGTGTGTGTGTGGCTTGTAAAGTACATGAAAAAAATTTGGAAGCTTTACTTTCTGAGCTTCCTAAACCTTAAACATTAGATCAGGAGTGGGGAACCTGTGGCCTTTTCTGATACTCAGTACGGTCTTTTTTCATTCTCACCTAGAATATCAATTGAAGCTGAATAATGATACTAGAATAAAACATGAAGTTCTTAGTTCACAAAAGACTCATTTAATTCTGTTTGCCTCTTCAGTACTTTTTAAATTTGGTATATGTAAATAACTGTGTTTTTATTTAAAAATAAATAAATTGTTCTTATTTCCTCATTTTTTTTTTTTTTTTAATATTAGTAAATATAAAGGTAGATATAAAAAATTAATAAATATATATGTAATTTTCAGCCTGATGGGGCCTTCTTGGATCCAGCCTTCCAATGAAAAAAGCCCACTGCAGCACTAGATCATGTCAAAAATATATCTGTGTTGTACCATAGCACTTCACCATGAAGTATTCAGTATATTCAATAATATCAGAGCTTGAGAGAGAGATGTGGGGGTGGTAAGAATTGAGGTGAAGGACTGAGGATCATTTCCTATTATAGCAATTCTCATATAATGCATATAACATATAGTATGAAAACGTTTAGTTTCCTGTTGATTTCAGTGCCTTCTCTGATAGTATTATAATAAAATTGTTCTAAAAGAATTCTTCCTGATGAATAGGAGCAGGGAACAGTTGATAACTGTGGAACAGCAGTCATCTTTTAAGTGCACAAAAAGGTAATATTGTGATACATATTGGCAATAATGATAATAAGAGTAGGAGATCTGAGGGTTTGTTTAACAAAAACAGGACAATGTTCAGAAAAAGTTGTGAGTTAGGATTCAGTTTGAAATTGTTTGGAATTAAACCCAGATACAATAGGAGGGAGTACATGATGAGAGCCTTGTCAATCAGTTCAGCCCTGAAGTGAGGCTGGGCAATGCTCATGGGGTAAAAATTTTTCTTGACATGGATTGTGTTTGTTAACAAGACAGACTGTTTTTATAAAGATGGGATACACTTAAATAGAAGGGGTACAAGAATATTTGCTAGGCGGTTTAGTAAACTGCTAGCTTGGAAGGTGGTGGATACACAAACTAATAGAATAATAGCAGTTACATGCAAAGGTGTAAGCAATTCTTGCACTGCTTCTATTGGAACATGCAGCAGACTGGAAAGCAAGCCATTAGAGATTAAAGGCCTGGTGGGAGTCTTCATATAATAAGCAAATACATGGGCTGTGTTGGGATCACTAAGAGTAAAAACAGGTGCATATACACTTGCATATGTACTAATGCCAGGTGTATAGTAAACAGATTTGATGAATTTGAAGTACTGGTTAAATCATCAAACATGGGTATTATAGTTATAATATGGAGATGTATAAGAGATGCAGAATTTGAATTTGGTGAGTATAATGTGTACAGAAAGGAGAAACAGGACAGGCAGGGAGGAGTTATGCTCTTATGTGGCAGTGCAATGGTGAGTTAGTTTGGTGTGACATAAGTACAGGCACTCCTCAACTTATGTACTTAATTGGGTTTTTTCATGTACATAAGTCCAACTTCAGTCTTATAAATACATGTACAGTCCAGTACAGTACAACTCACCAAAATTATAACCCCTAACAAACTTCACCAGGCCATATGTATGGTATTGTTTACAGCATTTTACGATTTTTAACCAAGTTAAATGAGGCTGAAAAAACACACAATGAATAATAATGTAGAGTACAGTATTTATTCAAAAGTAATATTATCTAATACCTGTAAACAGTACTGTATAACATATAAACAATATACAAGACAAAATTAAACAAAAGGTTAATTTACTCACATTATTGTCAGTGTTGTGGACATGGAAGATCATAAACTTTCTATGACATCAATTCTGGTGATCTGGGAGCAGATTGACTAACCAATTGATATTTCTATTCAGTGACTTTTTCTTGTGTTGTAAAATTTAAAACAGTAAAAAAGATAAGCCATCAATAACAAAGAACATGGCATGCACAAATTGCAACTAACATGATACGGAAGATACATGATATGTATCTCACTTCATGTATCATGAAGTGAGATACGGAATAATAAATTTACGAAGCTTAAAAAATAGGAATGAAGAGAAGATTCTGAAAATGTATTTATGTTTTGTATATGATTGAAGATTTCAGTGAAGGAGAAACACTTTTCGCCATAATAAAGCAAAAACCCACAGAACTCCAGCTATAGGTATTATCGCAAATAAAATAACTTCGAGTTTACTACCCGTTTATAATAGATTGCATTAACAGAAAGCCCAATAAACCGGAAGCTGCTAATTGTTTTTATTGTTTTATGGTAGTGACCTCCAGAAATGTGATTTAGAAAAATATCACAAAGTTGTTCAAAATTGATTGTTATAACCAAACACAGCAATAAATGGTGTTATAGTAGGGTTTTTTTAGGAGTCAGCAAATAAGGCCATATTGCTCCATTTATACTGTCTGTAAATTGTGTGTGTGTGTGTGTGTGTGTGTGTGTGTGTGTGTGTGTGTGTGTGTGTGTGTGTGTGTGTGTGTGTGTGTGTGTGTTCTCTGATTGATTCTGTTTGCTGGACAAAAAATCCGAGTTTCCAGGACAATAAATGGTGAAAATGTAGTGCATTTTGATGGTGTGGAGTGGTGTTTTGAGCAGCGTTTGAAAACATGTTGGCTAAATGTTTTGTTTTGTTTTTGCATCCTTTAGTTATAAGTTATTTTTGTGTTGTGCTTATTTGATAAAAATTTATATAAAACATAAAATTTCCATTATAAAAATGACCTTTTAGAGAAATAAATAGCTTAGTTTTATTGCAAAAATTTCAACTTCCAAGGTCTTGTAATGAATTACCAAAAAACAGCATGTTATTGGGTTCACATTACGATATTTTCACGATGCGATGGTGTCTCTGGAACAAATTAAAATCATAAAGTGCGGGTCCGTTGTACACAGCAGCTGATTTTGGTGCTTCGCGCGCATGGTTCAAAACTGTCAGTATATTTTCAATATACAGTTTTTATTAATTTTGAGACACTTTGTGGTTTGTACATATCTACGGGTTGTACATAAGTAGAAGAGTGCCTGTACTGGGAAAACAAAATGAGTAGGAGTATGTTATAGGTCTAATGACTGTAATGATTATAGTGAACAACTATACAAACAAAGAGTGGATGAGCAAATCAGAATGTCTTGTAATGAGAGATTTTAACTTTCCAGATATTGATTGGAACTTGTGAATTGGCCACTTACACAGTATCAGGTCTGTTGTGGAGTTATTGATAATGTTTTCTATATCAGCAGTGACTTTAATGGATTAAGAATCTAGAGATAAAAGAACTATTGGGTGGCAATGATCGCAATATATTGATATAGGATTTACAGATATAATGGCAAAAGGCAAAGCTTTTGCTTTCTTAAAGGTGACTACAATGGTCTTAGACAATTTTTAAATTCTATTCAGTAAGACCAACTGATGATGTTACCAACAAGAAATTCTAAATAGGCAATATTTCAGGAAGTAATCATAGAAGAAACCTGGTTTATTATACCAACAAAGAGATATTTTTCAAGGCTTAGATCCGAATGGATGTCAGAAGGACTGAGACTCATGACAGAGAAGAAAAATGTGGGTTGTTAATAAATTATCAGGCGATACAGAAACCAGTAGATATAAACTAGTCTTCAGTCAAGGCCAGCTAAGTCATATTATGAGAAGTCTGAGAACACTAGAAGCAAGGAGATGAATCACATTGGTCCACAAAATATGAACTGTTTAACTGTTGATGATTCTGTTCAGGTTGCTGTTGAACAAAAAGATATTTTGCATAAACATTCACACAAGAGGACATTTTAGGGATAAGATGCCCAAAATGGGTCAAATTCTAATGAGAGGAAAGTGGAAGGGACACTGTAAAAGCTAAAAGTAAACAAGGCACCCACTGCATCCAATTACATGAAAAGAAGCAGTAAATGAGGTAAGCAAGTCTTTGTCCATAGTGTGAGTGCATTCTTGGATTCGGGGTGGGGAGGGTTCCTATAGATTTGAGATGTGAAAATGTCTTTCTGGTTCACAACTGGTGAGAAATAGGTGAAGCGAGTAATTACAAATCTGTGAACTTGACTTCTGTTCCAGGAAAAATAATGGAGTCACTAGTTAAAGAAGTAATGCAGACCCATCTATACAGGAATGCAGTTATACTGCAGTCATAGCATGGATTTGTGAAAGGTTAGTATAGTCTGCCCAATCTAATTGGATACTGTTTCACAGTAACAAAGTAACTGGATGCAAAAAATAATTTTGACATATAACCTAGTTCATTACGCCACAGCTATAAACTGTATGTGTTCTGTGGTTGATTTGCATGTTTCCAAATGAAAAACCTGAGTTTCTGGAAGGATAAATCTCCATGCTACCCTTGCCTGAGACCAAACAATTCAACCACATTATGTAAAGGCCATAAAAATTCCTTGCATCGTTGATGAGATTCGAAGTCAAGTATTTATCCCCCCCCCCCCCACTGTGAGGAGAATAGTGCTTATATCAATTTTGCTACATGCGAGGAGCAGCAAAATGACATTAGAGGCAAGTTATTAGCATTAGCATTAGTAGAGGCATTTGATGCAAGAAAGCAAGCTTATGCAGCATCAGCCAAAAAAAAAAAAAAAAAAAAAGTAACATAAATAAATAAAAATAACCACTTCCACTTCACCCCTCTGTTCGTTCGAAATACCTGTCCAGCTGAGCCTTAAACTTATTTAGGCTATCAACTTCCACGACAAGGGATGGAAGTCTGTTCCACCCACCAACCACCCGCTGGCTAAAGGCAAATTTCCGCACATCTATCCTACATCTGTCTTTCCTCAATTTGAATTTATGCCCTCTCAGGTGATTTTTCTGAGCTAGAGGAAGAATCCCATCAGCATTGAGCATGCTCAAACCATTCAAGGCTTTGTACACCTCTATCAGATCACCCCGCTGGTGCCTAGTTTCCAGACACTGTAATTTGCAAAACTTAAGCCTTTCTTCGTAAGAGAACCCCTTTGTCCCATTCACCAATCTAGTTGCCCTTCTCTGTACTCGTTCCAGCAGCTCTACATCCTTCCTGAAATGAGGCCTCCAGGCCTGTATACAGTACTCTAGGTGTGGCCTGACCATTGCCTTATACAAGGGAATAATCACCTCCTTATCCCTGCTAGAAAAATTCCTATATATCATTGACAATACCCCATGAGCTACTCTTGCAGCTTGTCTGCACTGCTCAGAGAACTTCATATCTGCCTGCACCACCACCCCCAGGTCCCTTTCATTCTCTACCACTGTCAGTGTAGTACCACAGAGTTGATACGTTGCTCTGGGGTTGCTGTTTCCCATATGTAGTACTTTACATTTGTCAATGTTAAACTTCATTTGCCACCTCGAAGCCCATCTGCTCAACCTTTCCAAATCCTGTTGCAGCAGCATAGTGTCAGTAGTGTCCATGACAACCCTGCCAACCTTCGTATCGTCTGCAAACTTGGACATTAAGCCTGATATACCATCATCAATATCATTTATAAATACAGAAAACAATAAAGGCCCCAATACTGAACCCTGAGGGACTCCACTAATAACATTAGTCCACGATGAGCAGTGTCCATTGATTACCACTCTCTGTCTTCTCCCCCTCAACCACCCCTTTATCCATAGCAGCAACTTGCCTCCAATGCCACACTGCTCCAATTTGTGCAGCAGTCTTCCATGTGCAACAGTATCAAAAGCCTTTCTAAGATCCAAGTATATAATATCAAAGTTATTCCCTGCATCCAGTTCTTTTGTGACTGCATCATAGTATCCAATCAAATTGGTCAGGCAAGACTTCCCCTTAACAAAACCATGCTGTGTCCTAGCTATAACTGAAGTCTTGTCTAGATGATCCTGCAGTGCTTCTTTCACCAGTGCCTCCATTAATTTTCTGGAAACAGAAGTTAAACTCACAGGTCTATAATTACTTGTGTCAGCCTTTGATCCCCCTTTGTGAATTGGGGTCACATTTGCACATCTCCAGTCAATGGGTACCTCCCCTGAGTCCAAGGAAGCTCTCATAATTATGGCTAAGGGTTTGCTTACCTCCTTTGCTGCCTCCTTTAATATAACTGGATAGATCCCATCCACCCCAGGTGCCTTTCTTGTGTTTATCTTCAACAATTTCTCCTCCACTTTGCTCTCAGTTATTACAAGATTCTCTAGCTTACTGCTAGAGTTGAATACACTTCTGGCATTCCCCTCGCTGAATAACTCCTCATGTGTGAATGTCGATGCAAAATATTCATTTAGTTTGTTAGCTACCCGAGCAGGGTCATCAACAGTTGACCCATCGATCTCAAGTGGACCAATCTGATTCATCCCCTTCCTTCTAGAGTTTACATAAGTAAAGAACTCTTTGCTGTTTTTCTTCGCATCCCTTGCCAAGGATCTCTCGTAATCTGCCTTCGCCTGCCTAACCTCCTTTGTAACTTGGTTACAGATCAACTTGTATCTATCATAGGCGTCCGTGTCACGTGTTAATTTGTATGTATCCCATGCATTTTTCTTCTCTGCCATATGCCTCATTAGTTCATCTGACAACCATTTAGGCCTAAACCTTGAACAATATTTCTTAGTTGGTATGTAAAGCCTAGTAGCTTCCACGATATGTTCTTTGAATGCTTCCCATTTTGAATTTGCTGTTGGCAATATCATCAGTTGATCCCACTGTATAGAATTTAAATACTGTCTCAGTCCATTGTAGTCGCCTTTACGAAAGCAATACCCCTTCCCTTTACCCCTAATGGTAGTTACCTCTTTGAGTAACTCCCACTTCAGCACACTGTGATCACTGCCACCTAGTGGTTCATTTATCTGCAGATTCTTAATGCATGAAGAATCACTACTCATAATCAAATCAAGAGTATTACTCCCTCTAGTTGCCTCCCGAACATGCTGATGTAGAAAACAATCATCCAATAAATCCACAAAAGCCTTGCTACTGTGTGAGTGACCAGCCCCCAAATTCCAGTCAATATCTGGGAAATTAAAATCCCCCATTATAAGACTCTCTGATTTACTGGCCCACTCTATTTCTCCGAACAGTTTCTTATTATACTCATCAGAGTCATTAGGCCTATAGCACACTCCTACTCTCAATTTTGATCTCCCAATGCTTATGTCACACCAAACTGACTCGACACTGCACTGTCCAGCGATGTCGACTGGCTTCACTTCCTTGGATTTTATGTGTTTTTTAACTAATAGCATAACCCCTCCTCCCTTCCTATCCTGTCTATCCTTTCTGTAGACATTGTACTCCCCAAATTCCAGTTCTGCATTTCTTATATCTGTGTGACACCACGTCTCTGAAATCCCCACAATATCTGCCTTTGATGTTTTGAGCAATACCTCAAATTCATCAAATTTATTTACTAAACTCCTAGCATTGGTGTACACACAAGTATACATGCACCTGTTCTTTTTCTTAGCTACCCTAACACAACCCATGTGTTTACTTGTACCCCAATGATTCCCAGCAGTCTCTGAAATATCCTGCATCTTATTTTCCAGGCTGCGGCTCATTCCAATAGAAGCAGTGCAAGAATCACTTTCACCTCTGCCAGTGGCTACTGTTAATCTATTAGTCCTTGTATCCCCCCAATCTAGCAGTTTTCCGACCCACCTAACATTGCCTCGATAGCATCAGCAAACATTCTTGCACCCTTTCTATTTAAGTGTATCCCATCCCTGTAGAAGCAGTCTCTCCTGCTAACAAGTACAGACCAGGCTGAAAAAAATTCTACCCCTTGAGCCCGGCACAATCTTTCCAGGGCCGAATTGATTGACAGGGCTCTCATCATATACTCCCTCCTATCGTGTCTGGGCAGAATTGCAGACACTTTCAATTTCAACCCTAATTCACGGCTTTTTTTCATCAGTGACCTGTACTTGTCAAGTAATTCCGCCGGTCTCCTACTCTTAATGTCATTAGTGCCAACGTGTACAACTATATCACCTTTTGTGCCCTTAAAAGATGATATCCGCTCTACAACGTCATCAACTTTTGCCCCTGGCAGACATACCCTGGTCCTATTCCACCTATCCTTTTTACAAAGCATGTTTCCCGTTTCCCTGACAATAGAGTCACCAACAACTACTAGTTCCTTTGGGACCAGCGCATTCTGCCTTGGGGGTTGCCGCTGTATTCCACGATGACCAAGTGCAAGCTCTGGCATTGGTGTGGGCAGCTGAGAGCTTGATGGGCCCCTCACTTGTAATCCTTCGAGGGCATCCACCCTATCCTTCAAGCTCTCATATAGGCCCATAACAACGCTGAGTTGTCGCCTTATCTCCTTACACTCCTTGCATCGCACACACACACAAAGACATCCCCCATGGCAGTATCATGTCCCATACTTGACTGCTCCGCAAACATCAAGCAAATAGTGCATCTTACAAGGCTGTGATTCAGAGGACAACTGCCCCCCTCAGTTCACCCCTGGGCCACAGCATTCCCATTAGCTTGAGCCCTTTGCTTTGCTGCTCTGGTTTGAGTCATGATTTAGATTTACTTTCAATAAAATTTCAATTTCTGTACAAAATTAAATCCTAAACTTGTATCCAAACACAGTTATAACGCTATATTTATGTTTCAGTAACGAGTGTTATCTACGGAATATTTACGTTTCAGTAACGAGTGTTATCTACGAAATATTTACGTTTCAGTAACGAGTGTTATCTGCGAAATCCCTTTATATAACTTTCGTATCAAGTTATGTATTAATTATTTGTTTTTACTAATTATTTATGTTACGTAACCTAAGTGGTTATATGTATAATTAATTATGTTAAAGAAAATTAATTATATTACGTTTGTAATCTAAGTCGTTATATGTATTTATTTAAACGTACAATTTAACTGCTAACGAAGTTCAACTAACGCTGTCTAGTACGGTATATCGTATCACAAAGGCGGGAAAATTACGAACGGTTAGCGGAGTTGAAACACGTGGAAACCTTTACCGATACTTTTATGCAATTGCAAGGCCGAGTAAAGAATAAATACACCAAATTAATCAGAAAATCACAAAATAATGTTATACTACTAAATTTAAATCAAAAGTTTTAGAAAAACAATAATTTCAAATCAATAAATAAGAAAAATCCACTTAGCGGCTTTGAAAACGACCGTCTCTAGTGGATTGCTATTGCTATGGATAAATGGATGGTGGAATGGGAGAAGACACAAGGGGTTTATCAGTGGCACTACTCTTTTTGGATTAATGTTATTAGTAGATTCCCCGTAGTTTAGTGATGGGCTCATTGTTATTTTCGATATTTAGTAATGATATTGATGAAGGCAGGCTTAATGCCTAAGTTTGCATAATACAAAAGTTGTCAGTCTGAACAAAAATTAGGCAGATGGACTGAGAAGTGGCAATTGAAGTTTAACATTGAGAAATACAAGGTACTGCATATGGGTAGCAGTAATCCCAGAATAACATACTCCCCTAAGTGTCATTTTGTTCTCCACTTCCCTAAGTGTGACGCCACACAGTTTTGTGTGGCATCACACTTAGGGGAGTGGAGAACAAAAAAGACCTGGGGTAATTGTGAAGTCAAAAATGAAGATCTCTGAACAGTGCAGAGATGCTGCTTGAACAGCTCATAGGATTTTGTCTTCAATGATATAGGAATTTTTTCCAACAAGGATAATTAGGTAATTATCCTGTTGTTAGGCCACATCTTGAGTACTGCATGTGTTTATCCCCAGGGGCTCACATCTGGTGAGTATGTGCTTGGCAAACCCAGGGTCATCATTCTTCTCTTTCTTGCTTTCTTGGTGATTCCCTTCTACTTCTCTCTCTCTCTCTGGGTAATGCAGGAATTTTTTTTATTTTGGCTGGTGCAGCATAAGCCTCAGGCTTCCTGAAGCTTATACGGCACAGCTTACTATCATAGCAAATCCTTAAATGTCAGCAGGATCACGGCACATGTTACTATAAGAGCACAGAAACTATCCTCCACACACACACACACACACACACACACACACGCATGGAGACTAGAAATATAGATGGTATCCTCCCTTTCATTAATGTGTTGGTTTGTAGGGATAGTCCCAGAGTAAAAATGAGATTGTATGGGAAACCTATGTGCCAGGGACACTATACACATTGCAGTAGAGAATTCCCTGCAAAATCAGACTCTGGATCCATACGTTATGAAGGGAAGGAAGATGGACTTAAACAGAAGTTTGTCACGATTGGTCCCCAATTGTAACATTGCAATGAGAGCATTGTAGTTTCTCACTTTCATGTGGAGGCATGCAAGATGTGGAGAGAAAGTGAGCTTGGAGTCAAGTACTATTCCCAGTAGTTTTAATGAGGAAACTAGCTTGATGGTTTGGCCTTGAATTTTGATCTTGGGGGATAGGCTGTAGTAAGCCATTCAGAAGAATGGACTGTGTCTTCTGGGAAGAAATTTTTAGCTTGTGTAGGTCTGCCCAATCCTGTAGGATTTGAAGTGCTTGGTTTCCTCTGGCCTCCAGAGAAGTTCTGTTGTCAACCTCAGTGGAGATGGCAACATCGTCAGCAAAGACTTTTAAAGCTACCAGACCCAGGTCCAGTCCAAGGAGCTCATCCTGGACAATGTTTCACAGAAAAGGACCAAGGAAGGAACTCTGTGGGCAGCCTCTATGGTAGTTCTTAAGTACATTGAGGAGATGGTAATTTTCTTATTTTATAAGTAGTTTTGGATGCATTTGTGTAAATTTATTGGGATATTTACATGCCTGAGTCTGCAAAGAATGCTTGCCAACCAGAGCCTGTTAAAGGTTCCAGTGAAATCAATTGCTATTAGGTAATATTTATAGGTTGAAGTGAGGCTGCAAAGATGATCCTTTGTCGTGCATCCTCTGTTCAGTGCCCAGTCGAAATCCAAACTGAAAGTCAGAATGGAGCTTCAGTGTAGTGAGCTTGGAGCCATACTAGGTGTAGACATTCAAACAGTTTACTGAGCATGGACAGTTGCGCTATGGAAAATTTGTTATATCTAGAACTTAATGTAGAGATGGACTACTTTGAATAGGTGATTTTTAAGAACAATGAGGATGGAAATGCAAGAAAGGCCATTTTCACTATTAAAATATTGAAGATAACAGAGAATGAAGGAACAGTCTGTCTGTTCAAGAGGAGGGGTAATAAAGGCAGCAGATGTGGGCATGGCAGCAGACCACTACTTTCTTTGATGTACTGCATATGGCTGCATGTTTACCTGACCCAAAGAGGTATAAATAACGCTACAGTTCAGGCTGGATAACTCTAGAAACTAAAATCTTTCCTTACGAGAGAGATCCACAGAAAGAAACAAAGTTGTGGGCACCAAATATCCCAGGCAAACTACAATATATCCATACCCAAAAAAAACATAAAACACAGAGCTAAAAAATTATGTCCAGTTAGTTTACTGGCCAAAATCCGGTAGTGGAACACAACGGAGGACTACAAAATGGAAGGATCATCTTACATGTCAACAGGTTGCTATCCACCTACAGCCATGCTGATTACCATCCAACAAGCTGTGATAGCAGCTAGCTATCACCCATTGAACCATTCCATTGCCTACCCCCTGACTGCTGCCAACACCATTTGGAATAGTGTCTCACATGGGACACGGAGGATACAGAATCGCATCATTTTTCAACAGGACATTGTCCAAAAACATATCGCAGGGGTCTCCTTTCAGTATCTTCATGTTGGGGATTTACTGTCTTGGCTAGCCAGGTCCTTGGATTTCTCCCCATTGAGTATGTTTGAGCATTGATTAGATGCTATCTACAGAGCCATTCACATTCAGCAGATACCACAATGTTCTGCAAGACCAGGTGCAGGCTTGGTGGAAAATAACACAGAAGGATATTTGACAGCTGTATGAGTCAATGCTGAGATTCTTAGCTCAGTGTATCCACTACTCAAAATTACATATCACTGTTTATTACAAAAACAGTCATAGGTAAAATTACCCAGTAATTTTGAGGGAGGCTGCCAGGGAGTGAATTGAACCACTGAAATTAATTATGAAGGCATCTTTGGACTCTGGAGAGAGTTCTTTGCATTGGAGAAGTTCCATCAGATATCACCAATATATAAGGGAGTTCTAAGAGCAAAGTAGGTAACTACTTCACTCTTTGCATCTACATTCACACATGAGGAGTTATTAAGGATGCCAGAAGGTTATCAAATTGTAGCAGGGTGCTTAAAGATTTTGTAATAACTGAGATCTAAGTGGAGGAGAAATTGTTGAAGTTAAACATAAGAAAGGCACCTGGGGTGGATGGGATCTATCCAGTTATATTAAAGGAGGTGGCAAAGGAAGCAAGCAAACCCCTAGCCATAATAATGAGAGCATCCTTGGACTCAAGGGAGATCCCCACGGACTGGAGATGTGCAAATGTATCCCCAATTCACAAAGGGGGGATCGAAGGGTGACATGAGTAATTACAGACCAGTTTGTTTAACTTGCGTTCCAGGTAAAATAATGGAGTCTATGGTTAAAGATGCATTGCAAGATCATCTAGACAAGACTGCAGCATTAATTTAGACACAGTATGCGTTTGTTAAGGGAAAGTCTTGTCTGACAAATTTGATTGGATATTATGATGTGGCTACAAAGGAACTCTATGCAAAAAATAATTTTGATATCATATACTTGGATTTCAGGAAAGCTTTTGACACTGTTGCGCATGGAAGACCACTGGACAAATTAGAGCAGAATGGTATTAAGGGTAAGTTGCTACAATGGATAAAAGAATGGTTGAGTGGAAGAAGACGGGTGGTAATCAGTGGGCACTGCTCTTTGTGAACTAATGTTATTAGTGGAGTCATACAGTGTTGGATGTTGGGTCCACTGTTGTTTTGTATATTTATTAATGATATTGATCTTCTATTAGTTCTACTTGTGTTTCCTGGAACAGTCTTCCTTTATGTATTTCATGAAAATTACCATCAATAAAATTCAAGTCTAATATAAACAATAACCTGTCTTCTTAGCCTTCAACTCATTCATGTACTAAGCAGAGTATGTTCTGATACCTTTTGTGTTTCGAATTGTCATAAAAAATAGTTAACATTAGACAACAGTGCAAGGGATGCAAAGAAAAACAGCAAAGAGTTCTTTACTTATGTAAACTCTAGAAGGAAGGGGATGAATCAGATTAGTCCACTTGATATCGATGGGTCAACTGTTGATGATCCTGCTCAGGTAGCTAACAAACTAAATGAATATTTTGCATCAACATTCACACATGAAGAGTTATTCAGCGAGGGGAATGCCAGAGGTGTATTCAGCTCTGGCAGTAAGCTAGAGAATGTTGTAATAACTGAGAGTAAAGTGGAAGAGAAATTGTTGAAGATAAATACAAGAAAGGCACCTGGGGTGGATGGGATCTATCCAGTTATATTAAAGGAGGCAGCAAAGGAAGTAAGCAAACCCTTAGCTAAAATTATGAGAGCTTCCTTGGACTCAGGGGAAGTACCCATGGACTGGAGATGTGCAAATGTCCCCAATTCACAAAGGAGGATCAAAGGGCGACACAAGTAATTATAGACCTGTTAGTTTAACTTCTGTTCCCGGAAAATTAATGGAGGCACTGGTTAAAGAAGCACTGCAGGATCATCTAGACAAGACTTCAGTTATAGCTCAGACACAGCATGGTTTTGTTAAGGGGAAGTCTTGCCTGACCAATTTGATTGGATACTATGATGCAGTCACAAAAGAACTGGATGCAGGGAATAACTTTGATATTATATACTTGGATCTTAGAAAGGCTTTTGATACTGTTGCACATGGAAGACTGCTGCACAAATTGGAGCAGCGTGGCATTGGAGGCAAATTGCTGCTATGAATAAAGGAGTGGTTGAGGGGGAGAAGACAGAGAGTAGTAATCAATGGACACTGCTCATCGTGGACTAATGTTGTTAGTGGAGTCCCTCAGGGTTCGGTATTGGGTCCATTATTGTTTTCTGTATTTATAAATGATATTGATGATGATATATCAAGCTTAATGTCCAAGTTTGCAAATGATACGAAGGTTGGCAGTGTTATCAAGGGCACTACTGACACTATGCTACTGCAACAGGATCTGGAAAGACTGAGCAGATGGGCTGAGAGGTGGCAAATGAAGTTTAACATTGACAAATGTAAAGTACTACATATGGGAAACAGCCACCCCAGAGCAACGTATCAACTCTGTGGTACTACACTGACAGTGGTAGAGAATGAAAGGGACCTGGGGGGTGGGTGTGCAGGCAGATATGAAGTTTTCTGAGCAGTGCAGACAGGCTGCAAGAGTAGCTCATGGTGTATTGTCGATGATATATAGGAATTTTTCTAGCAGGGATAAGGAGGTGATTATTCCCTTGTATAAGGCAATGGTCAGGCCACACCTAGAGTACTGTATACAGGTCTGGAGGCCTCATTTCAAGAAGGATGTAGAGATGCTGGAACGAGTACAGAGAAGGGCAACCAAATTGGTGAATGGAACAAAGGGGTGCTCTTACGAAGAAAGGCTTAAGTTTTGCAAATTACAGTGTCTGGAGACTAGGCACCAGCGAGGTGATCTGATAGAGGTGTATAAATCCTTAAATGGTTTGAGCATGCTCGATGCTGATGGGATTCTTCTTCTTGCTCAGAATAATCACCTGAGAGGGCATAAATTCAAATTGAGGAAAGACAGATGTAGGATAGATGTGAGGAAATTTGCCTTTAGCCAGCGGTTTGTTGGTTGGTGGAACAGACTTCCATCCCTTGTCATGGAGGTTGATAGCCTGAATAAGTTTAAGGCTCAGCTGGACAGGTATTTCGAACGAACAGAGGGGTGAAGTGGAAGTGGTTATTTTCTATTTATTTATTTTTTATTTTTTATTTTTTTTGGCTGATGCTGCATAAGCTTGCTTTCTTCCATCAAATGCCTCTACTAATGCTAATGCTAACCACTCCCAAGATCTTTCATCCACCTTGGAGGTCAATCCCACCACAGATAATCTTAAAACTACAGAAGTGAAGCAGAAATATGTCTCCTAAAGAGAATGTCTTGCAACTACATGCCTCCATCAATGACCAGTTCTCCCCCACATTCCAGTTCTACATGCCGATATGTATACAAATGGGTCAAACAGCTAAACCTAAGTAGGAATAACCATGGTCTTCTGTGATATAACTCTAACAGAACAACTACCAACTGAATGTAACTTATTCTTCTGAATTAACAGCAATAAATTTTAGTTAGCTTACATATAAGATCAACAAATATCTAAGAAATATAATATACACAGTCTCCCCAAGTTCACTGCATGCAATTAAAAACACTCTTTTGAAGATTCTCACCCTGTCCTCTGGCACATATTGGATCTCCCACCCCATATCTATACTCACTGCTGAAAGGAAAGAGAGATGTTTCTTTTGGGCACCGAGATATCAAAATCCCAGATATCAAAATTGCATTATGATATCAAAATCCGAGATATCAAAATGCAAAGTAGCTGACAGTCTTCCTAGTTGGCCTCAATTCTACATAATGATGAAAAGAAAATACTGTATGAAGACAAATAAACAAGAAACTGTAGCTTATAAAACTAGTTCTTTAACCTTGCCTCTGAAGTCTTATAGCAGACAAAGAAGAAGTCACACTAGCTTGGCTAAAAATAGGAAAAGTGGCAAAGCTAAAGAACTCTCTGGGTCTCCCCCACGCATTTCTATACTTACAATCGACAACATTTTTGTGGACTGCCCAGCTTATGAACTTACATACCAAGCAGAATTTCCAACACCTGCATTACAGATATCTCTCATAATTTCATCACTCCTATGTAATAACATTCAAATGTAAAAGTTTGTTCATTCCTGAAAATAATTGATAAAATAACCATCTGTAAATAGTTTCCAGATAACAGCACTTACTCTAACAACAGATCTGACCAGTTGCATCGTGTACCTTAAGCATGATGTACTATAGCCACAGTTGCAGATGGACTTGTAAACCCGCAAATAAACAAGCAGGATTATTTGAATAGGAATGCAGTTATAAGGTAATCATAGAATAGATTTGTTAAGAGGAGATCTGTCTTTCCAATCTGAGTAGATACTATGATGTAGTACCAAAAAATAATTTTGGATGCAAAAAATAATTTTGATATCATACACTTAGATTTTAATAAAATTTGTGATATTGTTCCATGTGAAAGACTGCTGCACAAATTGGAGCAGTGTGGTATTAGGGGAAAGTTACTGCTAACGATAAAGCAATAGTTGAGTGGCAAAGGACAGAGTGCTAATTAATGGGAACTACTCTTATTGGGCTAATGGTACAGTTGTTGTTGTTTGGTTTTTTTAGGAGCATTAGCAACTAAGGCCATATTGCTCCAGGGTTATGCGGTGGTCATTCACTGACCTTTCCACATCCTCCATATTTGATGGTCGTGGGCTCGAACCCTGGTCTAATCAAGAAGCGTGTGCTACGCACTGCTGCTCCTGCCCACCTGGCTACGGAGGCGCCTGCTAATGGTACAGCAGAATCATTCAGAGTGTTTGTCCCTTTACTGTTTTCAGTATATATTAGGATATTTATGAAAATTTTTCAAGCTTAATGTATAAGGCATATGATACAAATGTTGGCAGAATGATTAATGACAGGAATCAAGGTATGCTACTACAAGCTATGTAAAAATTAGGTAGTTGAGGTTTAACATTGATAAATACAAGTGCTGCATATGGATAGCAGTAATCCAAGAAAAACATACCAATTTGGTGCTGCCATATTCAAATTAGTGGAGAATGAAAAAGACATGGGGTAATTGTATAGTCCAACAAGTAGTGTAGACAGGTTGCAAGGAAAGCTCATGGGTCCAATAATATACAGGAATTTTGCTTTCAGGAATAAGAAAATGATTATTCCATTTGAAGCAAATAAGAAGAGAGAGAGAGAGAGAGAGAGAGTGGGGGGGGGGGGGTTGGCTGATGCTGTATAAGCTTGCTTTCTTGCATCATATGCCACTGCTAATGCTAAATATAAGTCAACAGTTAGGCCTTATCTTGAGTACTGAAAACATGGGGATCCATTCTTATGGTTGCAAAATAGATTAGTCAGAAAGGAAAAGGATACCCTTTCCAAGAAAGGCTTCTGTTCTGCAAATCACAGCACCTAGAAACTAGGCATCTGTGAGGAGACCTAATTGAAGTGTTTAAGGCTTTAAATGTTTTGCATAAATTAATTCTGATGGCATCCTTTCTCTTTCTTGGTGATTTCCCCTTCTACTTCTGACTCTTTCTCTCTCTCTCTTGGGGTAATTCAGTTTTTTTTTTTTTTTTTTTTTTTTTTTGGCTGGTGCAGCATAAGCCTCGGGCTTCCTTGCACCATATGCATAATAATAATAATAATAACATAAATTACACATATAGGAGAGCATAAATGTAAATTGAAAAACAACGGTTGCAGAATAGATGTGTGAAAATTTGCTTTTAGTTAGAGAGTACTTGAATGTTGAAATAAACTTCCATCTGGTTGTGGAAATGGGTGGTTTTAATAAATTGAAGGTAAGATTAAAAAAATTATTAAAGCTAAAGTACAGATAGGTAGGTAGGAATTTTTTTTTTTTTTTTTTTTTTTTTTACTGATGCTGTGTAAAGTTGCTTCCTTGCATCATTTTATCCTACTATTACTGATACTAACATTGCCTCCCACCGAACATCTTTCGGTTAGTCTTTACAATCTGGTACTCCTTTTGCGAGTAGCAGGGATTGACATGCCTAGCCCTCCATGGTTAGTTTTAGGGTATTTATTCTCTTCCCATTGCCGTTGTTTTAAAATTGGAAAATGAGTTCCTGATTTTAAAACAGTGGCAAGGTGGGTAGGGATAAACACTCTAACTAAGGCTAATCATGGTGGACTAGGCATGTCAATCACTGCTATTCACAGTGATCAATGGGAAGGGGTACCAGATTGTAAAGACTTAACCCAGCTTTCTAATATCAGCTGTTGTGGCAGCAAACAAGTATATCTATTACCCCTGTCTCCCCTAACTAGGAGTTTCTGTGAACTCTTAAGATATCCTCACCAATATTCATAAAAACCACTACACCACCTTTGTTCAAATTTGGATAGAATGAATCTACAAAATAAATTCATTGTACCTACGAGTGTGGGCTATTCTGATAAAAATTTCTCCCAACAGCTCTGCAGTCTCTCATGGTTTGAGTTAAGCCACAAAGTTTTCAGCTTATAGTCCCTCCTATTGTACCCCAGAATACAAGACACCTACACATTCTGATCTAACTCATGGCATTTTTTTCAGCATGAAACTAAATTTAATCAGGAGATCATCAGTTAGCATTAGCATTAGTAGAAGCATATGATACAAGAAAGCAAGCTTATGCAGCATAAGCCAAAAAAAAAAAAAAAACAAAAACTCCATTTTTACCCCTCCATTAGTTTGAAATACCTGTCCAGCTGAGCCTTAAATTTATTTAGGCTATCAACTTCCACAACAAGGGATAGAAGTCTGTTCCACCAACCAACTAACAGCTGGCTAAAGGAAAATTTCCACACATCTATCCTACATCTGTCTTTCCTCAATTTGAATTTATGCCCTCTCAGGTGATTATTCTGAGCAAGAGGAAAAATCCCATTGGCATTGAGCATGCTCAAACCGTTCAAGGCTTTATACACCTCTATCAGATCACCTTGTCGGTGCCTAGTCTCCAGACACTGTAATTTGCAAAACTTAAGCCTTTCTTCGTAAGAGCAACCCTTTGTTCCATTTACTAATCTTGTTGCCCTTCTCTGTACTTGTTCCAGCACCTCTACATTCTTCTTGAAATGAGGCCTCCAGACCTGTATACAGTACTCAAGGTGTGGCCTGACCATTGCCTTATACAAGGAAATAATCGCCTCCTTATCCCTGCTATAAAAATTCCTGTATATCATCGACAAGACACCATGAGCTACTCTTGCATCCCATCTGCTCAGAAAACTTCATATCTGCCTGCACAATTACCCCCAGGTCCTTTTCATTCTCCACTTCCCTGAGTGTAGTATCACCCAGTTGATATGTTACTCTGGGGTTACTGCTACCCACATGCAGTACTTTACATTTGTCAATGTTAAACTTCTTTTGCCACCTCTCAGCCCATCTGCCCAACCTTTCCAGATCCTGTTGCAGCAGCATAGTGTCAGTAGTGACCTTCACAACCCTGCCAACCTTTGTATCATCTGAAAACTTGGACATTAAGCTTGATATACCATCATCAATATCATTTATAAAAGCATAAAACAATAATGGACCCAACACTGAACCCTGAGGGACTCCACTAATAACATTAGTCCATGATGAGCAGTGTCCATTGATTACCACTATCTGTCTTCTCCCCCTCAACCATCCCTTTATCCATAGCAGCAATTTGCCTCCAATGCCACACTGCTACAATTTGTGCAGCAGTCTTCCATGTGCAACAGTATCAAAAGCCTTTCTAAGATCCAAGTATATAATATCAAAGTTATTCCCTGCATCCAGTTCTTTTGTGATTGCATCATAGTATCCAATCAAATTGGTCAGGCAAGACTTCCCCTTAACAAAACCATGCTATGTCTGAGCTATAACTGAAGTCTTGTCTAGATGATCCTGCAGTGCTTCTTTAACCAGTGCCTCCATTAATTTTGCTGGAACACAAGTTAAACTCAGAGGTCTATAATTACTTGTGTCAGCTTTTGATCCTCTTTTGTGAATTGGGTTCACATTTGGACATATCCAGTCTATGGGTACCTCCCCTGAGTCCAAAGAAGCTCTCATAATTATGGCTAAGGGTTTGCTTACTTTCTTTGCTGCCTCCTTTAATATAACTGGATAGATCCCATCCACCCCGTGTGCCTTTTTTATGTTTATCCTCAACAATTTCTCCTCCACTTTCCTCTCAGTTATTACAAAATCATCTAGCTCACTGCCAGAGTTTACTTCACATCTGGCATTCCCCTTCCTGAATAACTCCTCATGTTTGAATGTACATGCAAAATACTCGTTTAGGTTGTTAGCCACCTGAGCATGATCCTCAACTGGCTTTACATACCAACTAAGAAATATTGTTCAAGGTTTAGGCCAGAATGGATGTCAGATGAACTAATGAGGCATATGGCAGAGAAGAAAAATGCATGGGATACTTACAAATTAACACATGACACAGAAGCCTATGATAGATACAAGTTGATATGCAACCAAGTTACAAAGGAGGTTAGGCAGGCGAAGGCAGATTACGAGAAATCCTTGGCAAGGGATGCAAAGAAAAACAGCAAAGAGTTCTTTACTTATGTAAACTCTAGAAGGAAGGGGATGAATCAGATTGGTCCACTTGATATTGATGGGTCAACTGTTGATGATCCTGCTCAGGTAGCTAACAAACTAAATGAATATTTTGCATCGACATTCACACATGACCAGTTATTCAGCGAGGGGAATGCCAGAGGTGTATTCAACTCTAGCAGTCAGCTACAGAATCTTGAAATAACTGGGAGTAAAGTGGAGGAGAAACTGTTGAAGATAAACACAAGAAAGGCACCCGGGGTGGATGGGATCTATCCAGTTATATTAAAGGAGGCAGCAAAGGAAGTAAGCAAACCCTTAGCCATAATGATGAGAGCTTCCTTGGACTCAGGGGAGGTACCCATAGACTGGAAATGTGCAAATGTGACCCCAATTCACAAAGGAGGATCAAAGGCTGACACAAGTAATTATAGACCTGTGAGCTTAACTTCTGTTCCAGGAAAATTAATGGAGGCACTGGTTAAAGAAGCACTGCAGGATCATTTAGACAAGACTTCAGTTATAGCTCAGACACAGCATGGTTTTGTTAAGGGGAAGTCTTGCCTGACCAACTTGATTGGATACTATGATGCAGTCACAAAAGAACTGGATGCAGGGAATAACTTTGATATTATATACTTGGATCTTAGAAAGGCTTTTGATACTGTTGCACATGGAAGACTGCTACACAAATTGGAGCAGTGTGACATTGGAGGCAAATTGCTGCTATGGATAAAGGGGTGGTTGAGGGGGAGAAGACAGAGAGTGGTAATCAATGGACACTGCTCATCATGGACTAATGTTATTAGTGGAGTCCCTCAGGGCTCAGTGTTGGGTCCATTATTGTTTTCTGTATTTATAAATGATATTGATGATGGTATATCAAGCTTAATGTCCAAGTTTGCAGATGATACAAAGGTTGGCAGGGTTGTCAAGGACACTACTGACACTATGCTGCTGCAACAGGATCTGGAAAGGTTGAGCAGATGGGCTGAGAGGTGGCAAATGAAGTTTAACATTGACAAATGTAAAGTACTACACATGGGAAACAGCAACCCCAGAGCAACGTATCAACTCTGTGGTGCTGCACTGACAGTGGTGGAGAATGAAAGGGACTTGGGGGGTGATTGTGCAGGCAGATATGAAGTTCTCTGAGCAGTGCAGACGGGCTGCAAGAGTAGCTCATGGAGTATTGTCAATGGTATACAGGAATTTTTCCAGCAGGGATAAGGAGGTGATTATTCCATTGTATAAGGCAATGGTCAGGCCACACCTAGAGTACTGTATACAGGTCTGGAGGCCTCATTTCAAGAAGGATGTAGAGCTGCTGGAACGAGTACAGGAAGGGCAACAAGATTAGTGAATGGAACAAAGGGGTGCTCTTATGAAGAAAGGCTTAAGTTTTGCAAATTACAGTGTCTGGAGACTAGGCACCAGCGAGGTGATCTGATAGAGGTGTATAAAGCCTTGAATGGTTTAAGCATGCTCAATGCTGATGGGATTCTTCCTCTAGCTCAGAAAAATCACCTGAAAGGGCATAAATTCAAATTGAGGAAAGACAGATGTAGGATAGACGTGCGGAAATTTGCCTTTAGCCAGCGGGTGGTTGGTTGGTGGAACAGACTGCCATCCCTTGTGGTGGAGGTTGATAGCCTAAATAAGTTTAAGGCTCAGCTGGACAGGTATTTTGAACGAACAGAGGGGTGAAGTGGAAGTGGGTTTTTTTTTTTTTTTTTTATTTTGCTGATGCTGCATAAGCTTGCTTTCTTGCATCAAATGCCTCTACTAATGCTAATGCTAACTGTAGAACCATCAATATCCAGTGGACCAATCTCATTCATCCATTTCCTGCTAGAGTTTACATGATGTGGTTACAAAGGAACTGGATGCAAAAAATAATTTTGATATCATATATTTGGATTTCAGGAAAGCTTTTGACACTGTTGCGCATGGAAGACTATTGTACAAATTGGAACAGAATGGTATTGAGGGTAAGTTGCTACAATGGATAAAAGGATGGTTGAGTGGGAGAAGACAGAGGGTGGTAATTAATGGGTGCTGCTCTTCATGGACTAATGTTATTAGTGGGGTCCCTCAGGGTTCGGTTTTGGGTGCACTATTGTTTTGTATGTTTATGAGCGATACTGATGAAAGTATATAAGGCTTAGTGTCGAAGTTTGCAGATGATACAAAGGTTGGCAGGGTTGTTAATGGCAGTAATGGCAGTGTACTACTGCAACAGGATCTAGATAATTTGAGCAGATGGGCTAAGAAGTGGCAACTGTAGTTTAACCTTGACAAATGCAAAGTTGTGCATAGGGGTAGAAGTAACCCCAGAGACAACATACCAACTGTGTGGTACTACACTTAAGGTGGTAGAAAATGAAAAAGACCTGGGAGTAATTCTGCAGTCAGATATGAAGTTTTCTGAGCAATGCAGATAGGCTGCCAGGGCAGGTCATGGGGTTTTGTCAATAATATATAGGAATTTTGCTAGCAAGGAGAAGGAGGTGATTGTCCCTCTGTATAAGGCAATGGTCAGGCCGCCCCTTGAGTACTGCGTACAGGTCTGGAGGCCTCATTTTAGGAAGGATGTAGATTTTCTTGAGTGTGTACAGAGAAGGGCAACAAGATTGGTGAGGGGAATGTAGGGATCCTCTTTCCAAGAGAGGCTTAAGTTCTGCAAAATTCAGTGGCTGGAGACTAGGCACCTGTGCAGTGATCTGATTGAGGTGTATAAGGCCTTGAATGGGTTGAGCACGCTGAATTCTGATGGGATCCTTCCACTTGTTCAGATTACGAACCTAAGCGGACATAAATTCAAATTAAGAAAAGACATGTAGAATAGATGTGCGGTAATTTGCATTTAGCCAGTGGGTGGTTAATTGCTGGAACAAACTTCCATCTGTCATTGTGGAAGTTGATAGGTTAAATAAATTTAAGGAGGAACTGTACAGGCATTTGGAGGGAATGGTGTGATTTTTTTTTTTTTTTTTTTTTTTTTTTTGGCTGATGCTGCATAAGCTCATACACTTGCTTTCTTGCATCACATTCTACTACTACTACTACTAATTCAAAAATTATCAAAATTAAATTTATGTTGTTAGAAAAATTAACTTTACACTATATTAAAGAAATTAAGCAAAAGCAAAAATTAGTCTAGTGAATTCTTCAATCCAAATCACTGATCCTTTGATCTTTAATCTACCCATATATAGAGCCAAGAAAGAAATGTGTGCTCTACAGTTTATAGTTTAGGATGGAGATAAACAAACACGATGCCTTTCTACAGAAAAAAAAATCTCACTATGGTTCTCTTTGACATAGAAAAGCCATTAACATGGCTTGGAGATATAGATATACTGCAAAAGTTATATGAATTGCCACAGTTTATCAGAAACTTCTTGCAACTCAACTTATCTTCTAACTTTATCCTGGAAAAAGTGGTCTCAAAAGGTTTAGTGCTAAGTTCTATTCTGTTTAATATAATATTGAATTCACTAACTCATGACCTACCACAAACAGTATTCACTATCCTGTATGCAGATGACTTTGACATCTCCTACCATTCTTCTAATATGCAAATAATGGAAAGGTAAAAGGTGCAGTAACAAAAATAGTTAAATGTACCCAAAACAATTATTTTTGTCTTTCATCCCAAAAGGCTATTTAGATACACTTTTGTATGGTGCATAATAATAACCTATAACCTACACTCAAACCTGGAACTTCTGATAATTCCTGGTGTCCACTTGCTAGGTGTAGTATTTGGACCTAGATGGAGTGTTGTTAATAAAATGGCAGAATATGAACTCCTGATTAGGACAACTAATGCTGACATAATAGGACAAATATAAATGTGGTGCCACTTGGAAATTGGGATGACGAGTTCCACTATGGTATGTATAATGTATTTAAGAAAGATAGGGAAGATAGAAGGGGTTGTGCTGTCATGCTTCTTATAAAAGCAGCCTGTGTGAAAAAAGAGCTTTAAAGTTATGTCTGCCAGTACATAATCTGTGTGGTGTGAGTTATTTAAAAGCAAAGGTATAATGAGAGTGAGAGTAATAAGGTTGTGAAGAGTATGATGAGAGTCTTTACATGCAGTTAGAATGGACAAGCAAGTGTGAATATATTATTACGGTTGACTTCAATCTGCCCCAGATTGATTGGAATAAGTTGAAGGGAAACTCACCTTGGGGAAAAATTTTTCTAAATAAACTCTATGATTATTATTTATACCAGCATGTCAGACATAATACTAGGGGTGAGAATATTCTTGATCTCATCATTACTTACGAATTAGATGACCTCACAAAGTTTAAAATACAAGAACCATTGGCAGGTAGTGATCATGCAGTCATCAGTTGGAAAATGAAGAAAGATGTTGCTGGTAGTTAAAGGTAAAGTCGGGCATTTTTATTTCAGAAGAGTAGACTTTGATAGTTTAAGGCACTATGACATCTATTAATTGGATGGATTGCAGAGTGAGGGCAAATACACTTGAATTATGAAATACTTTAAAAGCAAAAATCACAGAAGCCATGAACGCATACATGCCATTAAGAAAATATTGCAGCAGGAGGATACCAAAATGGATGAAATCAGAGCTGGCCAGGAAAATAGAGCAGAAAAAGATAGCATGGGATAATTACAGAATTATGAAATGTACTGAAGCCTAAGCAGCTACAAGTTTATTTGTAATAGTACCACAGTTAAAGTTAGAGAGACAAGGCTGCATATGAAAAAGCACTGGCTAAGAGAGCAAGGAATGGGGACAACAAATTTTTCATGTATTTTTCAAGGAAGAAAAAAGCAAATCAGATCTGATCCTTGTGCATTGGGTGTGGGAAAGTCTTAGACAAGTCAGCTGATGTTGGAAATGAATTGTACAAGTACTTTGCATCTGCCTTTACTGACTAAAGACCCTTCATGCTGAGAAGAGGCTCTGTCATATGAAATCAGTGATGTCGTAATTACAGATGATTGCTCATTAGAAAAACTTTTTGAGTATAAAGGCAAGCAGGGCTCCCCGAGTTAGCATTAGCATTAGTAGAGGCATATGATGCAAGAAAAGCAAGCTTATACAGCATCAGCCAAAAAAAAAAAAAAAAAACCGCTCCAATTTCACCCCTCCATTCATTCGAAATACCCGTCCAGCTCAGCCTTAAATTTATTTAGGCTATCAACTTCCACACACATATATCCTACATCTGTCTTTCCTCAATTTGAATTTATGCCCTCTCAGATGATTATTCTGAGCAAGAGGAAGAATCCCATCAGCATTGAGCATGCTCAAACCATTCAAGGCTTTATATACCTCAATCAGATCACCTCGCAGGTGCCTAGTCTCCAGACACTGTAATTTGCAAAATTTAAGCCTTTCTTCGTAAGAGCAACCCTTTGTTCCATTCACTAATCTTGTTGCCCTTCTCTGTGCTCGTTCCAACAGCTCTACATCCTTCTTAAAATGAGGCCTGCAGACCTCTATACAGTATTCAAGGTCTGGCCTGACCATTGCCTTATACAAGGGGATAATCATCTTCTTATCCCCGCTAGAAAAATTCCTGTATATCATTGACAAGACACTATGAGCTACTCTTGCAGACCGTCTGCACTGCTCAGAAAACTTCATATCTGCCTGCACTGCTTCCCAGAGTTGATGGCATATACCGTGTAGTTTTGAGGGAAAGCATGAGGGAGTGTATTGAACCATTGAAGTTAATTATGAGAGCATCTTTGGACTCAGGAGAGATTCCTTTGGATTGGAGAAGTGCCAGCATATCACAATTGTGACACCAGCCAAGGAGTAGAAGAGCAATGTCTGTGCACATTGAAGAAAACACTAAGATTTTGGATGATATGATTGAAAAAAGATAGGACAATAACCAAATATGCAATGATGCAATCGCTAAGGTATTCAAAGAGAAGCATATTAACCATTTTAGATACATTAGATCATAGAAAAATATGCTGTAAATGCCCAAGCTGTTGAGAAGAGAAATAAAATTCTCCAAGCAGGGATCTTGCCAAGACCTGTTACAGGAGTACATTAACTTTCAAAGAAAATTTTTTGAAGGTCTGATAATAGGTGATGAGATTCCATTATGATCTTTATGACCCTCATTCTAAATGCCAGTCTGTGGAATGGATATATCCATCTGTTCCAGGAAAAAGAAACCTTGAATTACCAGAAAAATTGTGGCCATATCATTTTGGTACAGAGAAGACCCAGTTTTGTTTGATTTTTTTAAAGAAAGGTCAGACTATAAATAAAGAAAGATATTGCCAAACAATTCATAAACTTTAACAGGGCTATAAAATAAAAAAGAAAGCTCTAAAAATGAAAATTTCAGATATAGGGTGGAGAGTTTTGCCTCATCCTGCATATAGTTTGGACTTAGCTCCACCCGGTGTTGTTTTTTTTTTTTTCCTTTTCTCCTTCTCCCTGTTTAGACATATGAAGAAATATCTTCATGGGAAAACATTTTTTGAATGATGAGGAAAAGACAATGACAGGCTGGCTTCAACAGCATGATCCAACCTTTTGCCACTGTGCATATGTAAGTTGAAAAGAACGATGGCAAAAATGTATTGATAAACAAGATGTAATATGTTTCCCAGTGTGGTTTTTAATAAATTGTATAAATTTCAACTTTCTATCGATTGTATTTATAATTTTATGGCCAAAGAGGCATTACAGTGGTGAACTGTAATCTTGAAAATACCTTTTATCTATGAAATTCTTTGTTACTCAGCCAAAGTATGAGTGATGTGCACATCTGTTGAAATTTTTTATTTATCTAAAACTGATAAAATTTTATAGCCTTGGGAAGGCTCATGTGGTTCCCCAAGGAAGGGTCTTCCCTAGGATCTCTCTAATATCTTCTTCAGTGATCTTCCTCAATTAGTCTTAGGGTCCTCAGTTCAAATTGCCATGTTTGTTGATGACACCAAACACTACTCATCCATTTCTAAGCCATCTGACCAGATTCAACTCCAGCAAAGCTGTAAGCAAACTGATGCCCTGAGCCTCAAACAATGTGTTCTCTTTAAATCCATGTCAGTGCCAATCTTTCTGTTTTCCAACATCCAGATCATGTAATAATCTCAGCTATTCCCACTTTGTTGGATTAGCTTACACTATATTCAAAGGAGCCATCACCTCAAACAACTGCCAGTTTGTCAACCACATTTTTCATATCATCAGTAAATCTTTTAAAATTATTAGATCATCAAGAGAATATGTTACAGTTTACAGATATGCTGTCCTGTATTAAGCAATCATTCTAACAGTTATTGACTGTCTCTTTTGTTTAGAAATTACACAGGAAGATCATTCAAATGCACTCAGTTCTCTCTGTCATAACTTCATAAGGTACTCCTTCAGAAATCCTTTGTGTTACAGCATATTGCTATTAATTGCACTGTGTACACTTTCATCTCAAAACTCTTGATGTCGGAAGAATCCTAACTGATCTTAAGTTTCTCTATAAAATTCTTTCTGAGAATTGTGATTCTCCAAACTATTGCAACTACAGCCAGAGAATAACTGATTGTTGATGTAAACACGTAAACTTCCACCTAATATAGTGAAAGTAGATAGTTTGAAAAAAAGGATTAGATGAATTATTTACAGAGATAGGCAAACAAAGTGTGGGTACTACTTTCTTTCTTTTTTTTATCGCTACTGCTTTATAAATGTGCATCTTTGCATCATTTAACCAACACTAATAAGCAACATGCTGATCAGAGAAGGTGGTCAACAAGAGATATCGATAATTTAAAAAGATAATCTTTAGTCATTTTACCTACTTTTTTTAAACTTTCATGCAAATTTCATTTCAGGTTTCCATAACACAATAGGAGTTGATTTAAAAACAGGATTTGTATTTGGTGGTAATGAACACAATTGTGGTACCTGGATGGACAAAATGGGTAGCTCAGAAAAGGCAAGAAATAAAGGGAAACCAGCAACTCCAAGGTATACTTGTTCTGTTACTATCCTTAACATTATACAGGGTCATTGAAAAAGCTGTCTGGGATTTCATGATAAAATAACAATGCAAATACTTACATCAATCAATCAATCAATCAATTGATTTATTTGTTAATATCTACAGGAATATCTCAAGTTTTACTTCATACCTTAGTATGTTTCAGTATGAGCACGTTCATTGCTCGGCAAACATCCAAGTGATAATCGATCTCTGTCCATATGCGCTCGATCATTTCAGGCTTAACAGTTGCTATTACAGCTGTGATCCTCTCTCTTAAATGGTGCAGATCACAAATCTTTTCTATGTAGACAATGTTCTTTAGGTAATCCCACAAGTAAAAGTCTAATGGAGTCAAGTCAGGACTTCTTGGTGGCCAAGGCTGACACTGACTGAGTGACTTGGTGGCCAAGGCTGACACTGACTGAGTGACATTCTTGGTGGCCAGGGCTGACACTGACTGAGTGACATTCTTGGTGGCCAGGGCTGACACTGACTGAGTGACTTGTTGGTGGCCAAGGCTGACACTGACTGAGTGACATTTTTGGTGACCATCTTACTGACACTGACTGAGGCGGTGTGCATAGGAGTCATTCTGCACACTCATGGCACAGCCAAAGTCATTGTTGAGGTGTCAAATACAACTTAGTGAGTTATCACGCTGTTTGCTGCTACAATCACAGCAATTTATTAAATATTTCTGAAGATAAAAGGGAAATCATGGACACCTTTTTTCGATGACCCTATAATCTAAATTGATAATCATTCAGATTCTGGAAGAAAGTATTTTAGAAACAATAAGTTTCTGTCATGTACTTTCAACTCTCACTGTCTCTCTCTCTCTCTCTCTCTCTCTCTCTCTCTCTCTCTCTCTCTCTCTCTCTCTCCTGAGCAATTCTTTATTGCAGAAGGCCTGTTATTATTAAATTTCTAACCTAAAAAACTACTAGGCTACTGGATTTCACTTTGGAAAAAAATAAAATAAAAATAATATTTTTACAGTCCATTCCGGTTATTTGGGACACATCGGGACTAGTGCATTTTGGCCCGATTAAGCGGCTGCCCCAATTATCCGAAGTTTCACGTAAATAGTTAAAAAATGCAATGTACCCCCTCTTTACAATTGGTTCAATGTACAATCAAATCACGTTTGTGAATTGAATTTTAATTCTATTAAACAGCGATTCTAATTAGGAAAAATAGGAAGAATATTATCCACAGGCTATAAAAGCAAAGATATATTAAGCACAAATTTACCCTTTATTACCTTACCAATTAAAAAGTTAAATGATACGTGAAAATCGGAATAATTAATACTTACTGCAATATGTACATACGAACTAGTTGACATTTGTGGGTGGGGAGGTTAAAATTTAAGATGAGCAATCAATAACAAAGAACACGGCACACACAAATTGCAAGTAACACGATACGCGCAAGTGAGAACGGAGTAACGAGTTACAAAGCTTTAAAAATAGGAATGAAGAGAAGATCTGAAAATTAATCTTTTATATGATTGAAGATTTCATGGAAGTGTAAACACATTTCACCATAATAACCCACAGAATTCCAGCTGTCGGTATTATCGCGAATTCAATAAGATCGAGTCCGTTTATGATAGATTTCTCTAACAGAAAAGCTCAATAAACAGGTGACTGCTAATTGTTTTTATTGTTTTATGGTTGTGACCTCTAGAATTTTGACCGAACCATGTGGTACTGTCGGAGACAATCGTACGGTATCTCCAGTGCTGCGGTCTCCTGTCCCAATTAAACGGCATTTTGTCCCAATTAAGCAAAGTAAACCCTGGCTATTTTCTCGATTGGTTTCTGTTTTTTAAGATTTGCCTCAAATAAACGGCTTCTCCGATTAACTGGTGACCCAAATAACCGGAATCCACTGTATATATAGTATGTATAAAATGTAAGAGAAAGAGAAACAGTAAGTGTACCTGAATGCACAAGGCAGCAAAAACAATATACAAAAATATAAAGATGACAATTACAAATAATTAATAGAAAATACTAAAAGATGGAGAAGTTATTAACACAAGGTGCCAGGCCTAATAGAAGAAAAAAAAAAAAAAAAAAGAGAAAAAGAATATTAAGAACCTAAAAAAAAAAAATATATATATATAGAATTAGCGGCTGAATTAATAGGCCAGTCATATGTACAAAAGCTGAAAGGGAAGTAGAAGTTAATAAATATAGAATAATAAATGTAGTGAGCATCAAAATGAGGGTAAAAAAAAAAAAAAAAAATTTATTTTTTATGCAAATTAGATAAAAATAAATAAGATAAAATTGGTACATGAATCAGGTATTTCATCAGGGGACTACACCTGATCATGTACTTTGCTCGCAGCTTGAGGCTTTAACCCTAAATGCCTCTTAGTCTAAATACATCATACACCATCAGGCATCTCTCATATTGTGGAGTTGTTATACTTCATAACTGTTTTGCCATCATTGCATCACTTGGGTACCTACCCACCCACTGAAGAAGGGCCAAATATACCTGAAATGGTGCCGTCTGGGTGGTAGTACCTATCTGAGAATAAGTAACATTGTTCTTCTCCTTAAGTGAAGCGTTACTTATTCGAAGTAGTGCAATATCATGGCAACTCGTTGTGGTATTCACAATATGCCACCTTATAAATATTCTGTTTATTCAGAAATGGCTGTGTATTAATGATGCTATTGCACTTAATATATACTTAGTCTAAATTTGCTCGCAGCTTGAGGCGTTAACCCTAAATGCATCTTAGTCAAATTAAAGTGTAAATGCATGTGGGAACGAAATGTTTTGAAAAATGTTTTTGAGAAAGGTGATTTTATGTAAATTTATGTAACAGGCAGTGGTATAGAAATAGGAAGTAATGCAGGGTAAGGGAGGGAAAAAGGTAATAAAAATTAGAGTCGAAAATAGCAAGAATAAGAAAAGTAAGAATGTCCGAATCACCCTCGTATTGCACTAATAGTTCAATGGACAGAAGAAAGAAGAATAGAAAGTACAAAGATGCAAAGAGATGGAAAAGAGTTTAAAGGATATTAGGCAAGCTAGGTGTGTAAATAGCCAACCTCTTAGAGAGGGCCTTGGCTGTGAGAGTGTTAATAGAAGTGGAAACTAATACCACTAGCCTGTAATATATTTTTTGAGTGCCGAAAGGTGAATAAAAATAGTGAAAAGAAGAAAAATTAAATACCTTTAAAGTTATGCAACATAAAACTGGGCCAAAATGTAATATATAATGAAGAAAATATTATAAAGAGAATATTTTGTGAACATGATTAATTAAAAATAGAATATAAACAGAGGTGAAACATGGAACTGTAGTTCATACCAGTGACGTGTTGTCACTAGAAGTCACCTGCTCTCTGATATATGGGACCAATTAATCCTGAAATAGGATGTCATAGTAGTCTCATCTTTTAAACAAATGGCTAATTTGTTTAAAAGATGAGACTTTTAAAAAAACAAATGGCTAATTTGTTTAAAAGATGAGACTTTTAAAAAAACAAATGGCTAATTTGTTTAAAAGACAAATGGGCCATCTGTTTGAGTAGTACAATACCAGGCCAGTTCATTGCAAAGGCAATTTTTTTCAACTGTAAGAATTAAGACCGTTGCATGCATTATCTGTGCAGTTTAAATTCTGCTGACCACAAAAAAGATTAAAAGACAAGACAGTCCTCCATCTTTTAAAGGAAGAAAGATATATATATATATATATATTTTTTTTTTTTTTTTTTTTGCCTACTTCCTACAATGCCCTGCCCCTACCCTTCCATCCATTCAATTTTCCAGCCTGATTGCAAAATATATTGTGCAAAAAAGAAAGGTGGAATAGAAGCAAGGTATATATCTATTGAAACAAAAGTTAATGTTATAGAACAGTTATTTTTAAAAAGCACAAAAAGTAATATTATTGTACAGGTTGGTATTAATGATATTAAGAATAGGGTATCTGAGAGCCCCTTGACATCTGTGGTGAGGGGACTTACTGATAATGGTGTTGGTCCTTCAATTTAGCATAGTTGGTGTTTGACACCTACAGCCGAGATTCCAGGCTAACACCTTAAGAATCCAGCATACTTTTGCTGTGCAAACGTGCTGGAATAGCCCCTCAAACATTCCAGATCCTCCTTACTGAGTTTCCACCTGTGGAAAGAAAGAAAGATCTGATGGTTGAAAGACCCAGCTGCAGCACACTACCTTGAGCTCCTGCTTTTAAAAGACCAGATATCATCAACAAGCTCAACAAGTCATCCTGGGATTGCTTATCAAGGATCAAACACCTAGTGGGTTCACCTGCAAGAGTAGTGAACTGTGACAATGCCCTGCTCCTACCCTTGTGGTTACAGATTCAGGATCGTGGCATTGAATGATATGATGCCTCAGTATCCCTGGCATTCCACTCTTGAGAACACATTTATCACTTTGCAGGTAGTGGGCACCCCAGGTAAGCACTGGAACAGCAAATATACAGAGAAATAGAGTGAGCCAGTAAATCATTAAGTTGTATAATGGCCAAATTATAACTTTCCAGATATGGTGGTGGGTTGTCACTTGCACAAAAACAACCCTTCTAAGTACACGGCCAAAGTGAGTGGTCCTTTAGGCACCTCAGATCACAACTTGATGATTGTCTCTTCTCCAATGGAGCCTTTATCTCATGGCTATTCCCAACCTCGTGTTGTTTGGCATTGCAAGAATGCAAAATGGGATGATCTGCGAGATTTCTTTTCCTTGGTGGATTACTTTGCCAAAGATTTCTCGTTTTCTGCCTTTGCCGGCCTAACCTTTGTGATTACAGACAAGCTTATATCTGCCATAGGCTTCTTTGTCACCTGATAATTTATATGCATCCCATACATTTTTCTTCTCTGCCATGAGCCTCATTAATTCATCTGACTTTTGTCAAACATGAACATCTAGTAATGGTTTCAATAGACATAGAGAAGGCATTTGATACCACCTGGAGGCATGGTATACTTAGTGATCTGTACTTTCTCGGACTACGTGGCAACCTTCCTATATTTATTAAGAACTTTCTACATACTAGATCATTTCAAGTTCGATACCAACATGCCCTCTCTTCAACTTTTATTCAGGAAGAAGGTGTTCCACAGGGATCAGTATTGAGTGCCACTCTTTTTGCTATTAGAATTGATTCCATCACCAAACAGCTTCCAAACACAATTGAGACTTATCTATATGCAGATGATGCAGATGACCTTTCCATCTCCTGCCATTCCCAAAACATGAGATCTATTGAAAGACAGCTTCAAATTTCACTAAATAAAATACAACAATGGGCCAGCCTCAACGGCTACCGACTCTCTCAGCAGAAAACAACTGCAATCCATTTTTGCAGACAACGAAAACTTCATCCGGATCCTGAACTTCAAATTTCCAATGTCTCCATCCCAATCGCTACTAACATCAGATTTCTAGGATTAATCCTTGACCACAAATTAAACTTCCTAGATCATATTAAAAATGTACGGACTTCCTGTCTGAAAAAGATAAACATACTCAGAGCTTTATCCGCCCGAACGTGGGGTGCAGATCGTACCTCCCTGCTTCGGTTGTACAAAGCATTAATCAGATCTCGTCTCGATTATGGTGCTCCAATCTATGATTCTGCCAGAAAGAGTGCATTACGCTGGCTTGATCCTATTCAACACAGTGCTTTGAGAATTGCAATTGGTGCGTTCAGAACGTCGCCAGCACATAGTCTCTACATAGAAGCTCATGAGCCCCCACTAACTTTACGCAGGAAAACACTGTTATTGAAATATGCTATCAAGATACAAAGTTGTGCCTCTCATCCCGTTCAGTCATACCTTTTAAACCCACCATTAGAAAACCTATACAGAAACAAACCCAGCATAGTTAAACCAGTTGGTCTTTGCCTTCTTGAACTGGCGCAGGTTTGGAATATTTCCATCCGGAAAGTACAGCAGATACCAACTTTTACTCAACCACCATGGGCTCCTCCTCCTCTTCCAACATGTGATGCTTACATCTGCCAATGGATAAAGAATACTTTGCAAGCAACAAACTTCAAACAAATTCATGATGTTCACATTCAAAGATATATTGATTTCTACAAAATTTATACAGATGGCTCTAAATCTAATTCAAATGTTGGAGCAGCTGCAGTGTTTCCAAATACAGTTGTATCAGTATCCCTTCCATCAGATTTTAGTATATTTTCTGCTGAATTGTATTTTAGTATAATTTCTCCTGAATTGTATGCAATAAAACTTGCTTTAGAAAATCTCTACTCTGACTGTTCTTTAAAATCTGTTATTTATACTGATTCCCTCAGCTCAATCATGTCGCTAAGTAATTGCGAAAATAAAGTTCACCCTGTTCTAGATGAAATCAGAAGCTTGTTACTACAAATCAAAAAACGTCACCAACTGGTTGCTTTTTGTTGGATTCCAGCCCATTCCGGTATTTTAGGCAATGAACTGGCTGATAAAGCTGCAAAAAATCCAACTACCTTTGATTTAACCAATATCCCTGTTCCAGCATCAGATTGTGTACTAACCATTCATGCTGCTTGTCTATCACAATGGACAGCACTCTGGCACTCTCAGACTAATAATAAACTCTTTCAGTTTAAACAAGATCCGAAAATTTGGCGTTCCAGTGTCCGTACATCGAGACGAGAAGAAGTAGTCCTTTCAAGGGCAAGAATAGGTCATACTCATCTGACACATCTTTATTTACTCACAGGAGGTGATCCACCACAGTGTACACATTGCTCTAACAACTTGACTGTTAGACATATTCTCATTGGCTGCCCCTACTATAAACAACACAGAGCTTCATCCTTGATCTCACTGATAAATAATCGTAAACCAATAACGCTTGAAAACCTCATTGGTGATAAGGCAAATATTTCTGAATTTTTTGACTTCCTCAAGCAAACTGGACTTTTTAATAATTTCTGATTTCAAATTTTCTTTTGATTTTATGGAAATTCCTCATCTCTTAAAATAATAAGTGAATAGGCACATTATAGCCATAGATGCTTATGTGCCATTAAGCCTCCATAACAACAACAACAACAATTCATCTGACATCCATTTAGGCATGAACCTTGAACAGTATTTCTCAGTTGGAATGAAAAGTCTAGTAGCCTCCCAGATTAAGTCTCTGAAAGCTTCCCATTTAGAATTCAATGTTGGTAACTTCATCAGTTGATCCCATTGTACAGAATTTAAAAGCTGTCTGAGACTCCTGTAGTCACCTTTACGAAAGCAAAAGACCTTCCCTTTATCCTTGATGGTAGTTACATCTTTAAGTAATTCCCATATCAATACATTGTGATCACTATCACCCAGTGGTTCCTTTATCTGCAAATTCTTAATGCATGAATAATCACTGCTGATAATAAGATCAAGAGTATTACTCCTTCTGGTTGCCTCTCGAACATGCTGCTGTAAAAAACAGTCATCCGGTAAATACAAAAAAGTCTTCTAGTGTGCAAGTGACCAACCCACAAGTTCCAGTCAATATCTGGAAAGTTAAAATCCCACATTATAAGACATTCTGATTTACTGGCCCACTCTATTTCTCTGCACAATTTCTCATTATGCTCATCAGATTCATTTGACCTATAAACACACCTACTCTCATTTTTCCTTTCCCAGTGCTGATGTCACACCAAACAGACTCGTCATTGCACTGTTCACCAACGTCAATTGAATGCACTTCCTTAGATTTTGTGTTTCTTAACTAACAGCATAACCCATCCTCCCTTTCTGTACACATTGTACATCCAAAATTCCTATTCTGCCCTGCTTATATCTGTGTGACACCACATCTCTGATATCCCAACAATATCTGCCTTTGATGTCTTGACAAGCATTTCAAGCTCATCAAATTTATTAACTATACTCCTAGCATTGGTGTACATGCAAGTATACTTGCACCTGTTTCTACTCTTAGTTAGTCTAACACAGCCTATGTATTTATTTGTTCCACTATGACTCCTGGAAATCTCCATTGCCTTACTTTCCATGCTGATGCTCATTCCAATAGAAGCAGTGCAAGAATCACGTTTGCCTCTGCCTGCGGCCAACTGTTAACCTTTTAGTCTATGTATTCCCCCCCCCAAGCTAACAGTTTTCTGACCCACCTGACACTGCCTTAAAAGCATCAGCAAATATTCTTGCATCCTTCCTATTTAAATGTATCCCATCCCTGTAGAAGCAGTCTCTCCTGTCAACAAGCACACACTAGGCTGAAAAAAATTCTATCCCTTGAGCCTTGCACAATCTCTCCAGTGCCGAATTGATTGATAAGACTCTCATCATATACTCCCTCCTATCGTGTCTGGGCAGAATTGCAGACACTTTTACATTCAACCCTAACTCGCAACTTTTTTTCAACATTGACTTGTACTTGTTGAGTAAATCTGCAGATCTCTTACTCTTAATGTCATTAGTTTTAACGTGTACAATATCACCTTTTGCCCTTAAAAGATGACATCAGCTCTACGTCATCAACTTTTGCCCCTGGCAGACATACCCTGGTCCTGTTCCACCTATCCTTCTTGCATAGTATATTCCCCGTCTCCCTGACAATAGTCACCCACAATAACTAGTTCCTTTGGGACCAGCGGATTCTGCCTTGGAGATTGCCTTGTGCAATGTAAGAAGTGTGAGGAAATGAGGCGACAACTCAGCATTGTTATGGGTCTATATGAGAGCTTGAAGGACAGGGTGGATGCCCTCAAAGGATCTAAATTGAGGGGGCCATCAAGCTATTAACTTATCATTGGCCACATCAATGCCAGAGCTTGCACTTGATCATCATGCAACACAGCGGCAACCCCCAAGGCAGAATGCACTGGTCCCATAGGAACTAGTAGTTGTTGGTGACTCTGTTGTCAGGGAAACGGGGAACATGCTGTGTAAAAAGGATAGGTGGAACAGGACCAGGGTATGTCTGCCAGGGGCAAAGGTTGATGACGTTGTAAAACAGATATCATCTTTTAAGGGCACAACAGTGACACGTTGTCACTAATGATATTAAGAGTAGGAGACCGGCAAAATTACTTAACAAGTACAGGTCACTGTTGAAAAAAAGCTGTGAATTAGGGTTGAATTTGAAAGTGTCTACAATTCTGCCCAGACACGATAGGAAGGAGTATAGGATGAGAGCCTTGTCGCTCAATTCGGCCCTGGAAAGATTGTGCAAGGTTCAAGGGGTAGACTTTTTTTTGGCTCTGTACTTATTAACAGTAGAAACTGCTTCTACAGAGATGGGATACACTTAAATAGAAAGAGTGCAAGAATATTTGCTGATGCTATCGAGGCAGTGTTAGGTGAGTCGGAAAACTGCTAGCTTGGGAGGATACAAGGACTAATAAATTAACAGTAGCCACTGGCAGTGGTGAAAGTGATTCTTGCACTGCTTCTATTGGAATGAGCAGCAGCCTGCAAAACAAGATGCAGGGTATTTTGGAGACTGCTGGGAGTCATTGCGGTACAAGTAAACACATGGGTTGTGTTAGGGTCGCTAAGAATAGGAACAGGTGCATGTATACTTGCATGTACACCAATGCTAGGAGTTTGGTAAATAAATTTGAGGTATTACTCAGAACATCAAAGGCAGATATTGTTGGGATATCAGAGACATGGTGTCACACAGATATAAGGAATGCAGAACTGGAATTTGAGGAGTACAATGTGTACAGGAAGGATAGACAGGATAGGAAGGGAGGAGGGGTTATGCTATTAGTTAAGAAACACATAAAATCCGAGGAAGTGAAGCCAGTCGACATCGCTGGAGAGTGCAGCATCGAGTCAGTTTGGTGTGACATAAGCATTGGGAGATCAAAATTGAGAGTAGGAGTGTGTTATAGGCCTAATGACTCTGATGAGTATAATAAGAAACTGTACAGGGAAATAGAATGAGCCAGTAAATCAGAGAGTTTTATAATGGGGGATTTTAATTTCCCAGATATTGACTGGAATTTGTGGGTAGGTCACTCACACACTAGCAATGCTTTTGTGGATTTATTGGATGATTGTTTTCTACATCAGCATGTTCGGGAGGCAACTAGAGGGAGTAATACTCTTGATCTGATTATCAGTAGTGATTCTTCATGCCTTAAGAATCTGAGGATAAAGGAACCACTAGGTGGCAGTGATCACAGTGTGTTGAAGTGGGATTTACTCAAAGATGTAACTTTCGTCGGGGGTAAAGGGAACGGTTTTTGCTTTTGTAAAGGTGACTACGATGGTCTGAGACACTTTTGGAAGTCTATACATTGGGACCGACTGATGATGTTACCAACAGCAAATTCTAAATGGGAAGCATTTTGAGAATCTTAGAAAATCTTGAAAAAACCTAGTAGAGAATCTACTAGGCTTTTCATGCCAACCAGGAAATATTGTTCAAGGTTTAGGCCTAAATGGATGTCAGATGAACTAATGAGTCATGTGGCAGAGAAGAAAAATGCATGGGATACATATAAATTAACAGGTGACACAGAAGCCTATGGAAGGTATAAGCTGGTCTGTAATCAAGTCAGAAAGGAGGTTAGGTAAACAAAGGCAGATTACAAGAAATCTTTGGCAAAGTATGCAAAAGAAAACAGCAAAGAGTTCTTTGCTGTTTTCTTTTGCCTCCCGAACATGCTGATGTAGAAAACAATCATCCAATAAATCCACAAAAGCATTGCTAGTGTGTGAGTGACTTATCCACAAATTCCAGTCAATATCTGGGAAATTAAAATCCCCCATTATAAAACTCTCTGATTTACTGGCCCATTCTATTTCCCTGTACAGTTTCTTATTATACTCATCAGAGTCATTAGGCCTATAACACACTCCTACTCTCAATTTCTTATTTAGGCCATCCATTTAGGCCTAAACCTTGAACAATATTTCTTAGTTGGTATGTAAAGCCAACATCTTATTATTATTAGTTAGTAGCTTACAAGATAAGTTATTATTATTATTATTATTATTATTATTATTAGCCATATGGTACAAGGAAGCCTGAGGCTTATGCTGTACCAGCCAAAAAAAAAAAAAAAATTCCCCGAGTTACCCTGAGAGAGAGAAAGAGAAGTAGAAAGGAATCACCAAGAAAGAGAAGAATGATGATATCCAGCTCAGGACCCTGGGTTTGCCAAGCCCATACTCACCAGATGTGAGCCCCCGGGGTCCTTTGAATGCTTCCCATTTTGCATTTGCTGTTGGTAACATCATCAGTTGGTCCCACTGTATAGAATTTAAATACTGTCTCAGTCCATCGTAGTCGCCTTTACGAAAGCAATAACCCTTCCCTTTACCCCTAATGGTAGTTACCTCTTTGAGTAAATCCCACTTCAGCACACTGTGATCACTGCCACCTAGTGGTTCATTTATCTGCAGATTCTTAATGCATGAAGAATCACTGCTGATAATCAAATCAAGAGTATTACTCCTTCTAGTTGCCTCCAGAACATGCTGATATAGAAAACAATCATCCAATAAATCCACAAAAGCCTTGCTAGTGTGTGAGTGACCAGCCCCCAAATTCCAGTCAATATCTGGGAAATTAAAATCTCCCATTATAAGACTCTCTGATTTACTGGCCCACTCTATTTCCCTGTACAGTTTCTTATTATACTCATCAGAGTCATTAGGCCTATAGCACACTCCTACTCTCAATTTTGATCTCCCAATGCTTATGTCATACCAAACTGACTCGACACTGCACTGTCCAGCAATGTCCACTGGCTTCACTTCCTTTGATTTTATGTATTTCTTAACTAATAGCATAACCCCTCCTCCCTTCCTATCCAGTCTATCCTTTCTGTAGACGTTGTACTCCCCAAATTCCAGTTCTGCATTCCTTATTTCTGTGTGACACCAAGTCTCTGATATCCCAACAATATCTGCCGTTGATGTTTTGAGCAATACCTCAAATTCATCAAATTTATTTACTAAACTCCTAGCATTGGTGTACACGCAAGTATACTTGCACCTATTTCTATTCTTAGCTACCCTAACACAACCCATGTGTTTACTTGTACCGCAATGACTCCCAGCAGTCTCTGAAATATCCTGAATCTTGTTTTTCACGCTTCTGCTCATTCCAATAGAAGCAGTGCAAGAATCTCTTTCACCTCTGCCAGTGGCTACTGTTAATCTATTCGTCTTTGTCTCCCCCCAAGCTAGCAGTTTTCCGACCCACCTAACACTGCCTCGATAGCATCAGCAAATATTCTTGCACCCTTTCTATTTAAGTGTATCCCATCCCTGTAGAAGCAATCTCTCCTGTTAACAAGTACAGTCCAGGCTGAAAAAAATTCTACCCCTTGAGCCTTGCACAATCTTTCCAGGGCCGAATTGATCGACAAGGCTCTCATCATATACTCCCTCCTATCGTGTCTGGGCAGAATTGCAGACACTTTCAAATTCAACCCTATTTCACGGCTTTTTTTCAACAGTGACCTGTACTTGTTAAGCAATTCTGCCGGTCTCCTACTCTTGATATCGTTAGTGCCAACGTGTACAACTATATCACCTTTGGTGCCCTTAAAAGATGATATCTGCTCTACAACGTCATCAACCTTTGCCCCTGGCAGACATACCCTGGTCCATGTTGGTGGACAATGCAATGTTGAGTCTGTTTGGTGTGACAGCAGCACTGGGAAAGGAAAAATGAGAATAGGTGTGTGTTATAGACCTAATGAATCTGATGAGTATAATGAGCAATTGCGCAGAGAAATAGTGGGCCAGTAAATCAGAATGTCTTATAATGGGGGATTTTAACTTTCCAGATATTGACTGGAACTTGTGGTTTGGTCACTCGCACACTAGCAAGACTTTTTTTGGATTTATTGAATGACTGTTTTCTACAGCAGCATGTTCGAGAGGCAAGCAGAAGGAGTAATACTCTTGATCTGATTATCAGCAGTGATTATTCATGCATTAAAAATTTGCAGATAAAGGAACCACTGGGTGACAGTGATCACAATGTACTGATATGGGAATTACTTAAAGATGTAACTACCATCAAGGCTAAAGGAAAGGGCCTTTGCTTTCATGAAGGTGACTACAGGGATCTCAGACAGTTTTTAAATTCTGTACAGTGGGATCAACTGATGATGTTACCAACATTGAATTCTAAATGGGAAGCCTTCAGGACTTAATCTTGGAGGCTACTGGGCTTTTCATTCCAACTAAGAAATATTATTTAAGGTTCAGGGCTAAATGGATGTCAAATGAATTAATGTGGCTCGTGGCAGAGAATAAAAATGTATGGGATGTATATAAATTATCAGGTGACACAGAAGCCTATGGCAGATATAAGCTTGTCTGTAATCAAGTCACAAAGGAGGTTAGACAAAGGTAGATTACAAGAAATGTTTGGCAAAGGATGCAAATAAAAACAGCAAAGAGTTCTTTAGTTATGTAAACTCTAGAAGGAAAGGGATGAATCAAATTGGACCACTTAGCATAGTTGAGCTTACTTTTGATGATCATGCTCAGTTAGCTGATAAACTGAATGAGTATTTTACATCTACAATCACACATGAGGAGTTATTCAATGAGGGGAACCCTTAGCCATAATTATGAGAACTTCCTTGGACTCAGGGAAGGTCCCCATGGTCTGGAGGTGTGCATATGTATCACCAATTCACAATGAGGGTTCAAAAGCTGACACAAGTAACTATAAACCTGTTAGTTTAACTTTTGTTCTGGGGAAAATAATGGAATCACTGGTTAAAGAAGCATTGCAGGATCATCTAGACAAGACTGCAATAATAGTTAAGACACAGCATGTGGGTTTCTTAAAGGGAGGTCTTGTGTGACCAATTTGATTGGATACTATGATGTGCTCACAAAAAGGAACTGAATGTCAAAAATAATTTTGATATCATATACTTGTATTTCAGGAAAGCTTTTGATACGTTGCACATGAAAGATTGCTGTACAAATTGGAAAGGTATGGCATTAAAGGTAAGTTGATACAATAGTTAAAGGGATGGTTGAGTGGGAGGTAACAGAGAGTGGTAATCAACGGACACTGCTCTTCATGGACAAATGTTATTAGTGGAGTTCCCCAAGATTCGGTGCTGGGCCCATTGTTGTTTTGTGTATTCATCAATGATATTGATGAAGGTATATCAGGATTAATGTCCAAGTTTGCAGATGATACAAAGATTGGCAGGGTTATTAATGACAGTATGCTACTCCAACTGGATCTAGATAAGTTGGGTAAATTGGCTGAGAAGTGGCAACTGAAGTTTAACATTGACAAATGCAAGTACTGCATATGGGTAGCAGTAGCCCAAGAGAAACATACCAGTTGTGTTGTATTACACTCAGGGAAGTGGAAAGTGAAAAAGACCTGGGGGATAATTGTGCAGCCAAATATGAAGTTCGCTGAGTAGTGCAGATGGGCTACCAGGGCAGATCATGGAGTCTTGTCAGTGATATATATAGGGATTTTGCTAGAAGGGACAGGGAAGTGATTATCCCGTTGTACAAGGCAATGGTCAGGCTACACCTAGAGTACTGTGTACAGGTCTGGATGCCTCATTCTAGGAAGGGTGTAGAGTTGCTAGAATGAGTACAAAGAAGGGCAACAAGATTGGTGAGGGGCACAAAGGGGTTCTCTTACCAAGAAAGGCTTAAATTCTGCAAATTGCAGTGCCTGGAGAATAGGCACCTGCAAGGTTGATCTGATTGAGGTGCATAAGGCCTTGAATGGGATGAGCAAGCTGAATGCTGATGGGATTCTTCCTCGCGCTCAGATTAAGAACCTGAGGGGGCATAGATTCAAATTGAGGAAAGACAGTTGCAGGGGCTTGCATCTGGTGAGTATGGGCTTGGCACACCCAGGGTCCTGAGCTGGATATCATCATTCTTCTCTTTTCTCTTTCTTGGTGATTCCCTTTTATCTCTCTCTCTCTCTCTCTCTCTCTCTCAGGTTAACTGGGAAAATTATTTTAGCTGGTGCAGCATAAGCCTCAGGCTTCCTTGCACTATATGGCTAGTAACAATAAGAATGGATTGTGCAGAAGTTTGCCTTTAGCCAGTGGGTGGTTGATTGGTGGAACAGGCTTCCATATTTTGTTGTGGAAGTTGATAGCCTAAATAAATTTAAGGCTGAGCTGGGCTGGCATTTGGAACAAATGGAGGGGTGAAATGGTTTTTTTTTTTTTTTTTTTTTGTCTGATGCCGAATAAGCTTGCTTTTTGCATCGTATGCCTATGCTAATGCTAAAAAGGTAAGTCCATATCTTAGAAAAGTAAGCCCTTAGCACTTTGGAAACTGACTGATGGCTCAACCAAACCCAAATAATGGCCAAATTCATATACTGCAATTACCCCAGATTTCAATGGAAAAAATCTATTAACTGCCAACTCTTAAACTATCTTGAAACCTTCCATCTGATCAGTGGTTGCCAGTGTGATTTCTATTAGTGATAAAACAGGCTTATGTTACCCATGTATGGACAAATTCAGTGGAAAAGTTTGGTGAAACTCACGCAAGCAAGTTGGTCTTAACATTTCTAAGACGATCATGTTTGGCATAAAGATCGTTGGATTGTTGACTGAATTTTGCAATTGGGTATCCAGCTTTTTTGTCTGACTGATCACTGTAGGTGATGGTGGATGGTTCTCTGTCATCTAATTTATCCACTAATGTTGATGTTTCCCAAGGTTCAGTTGTATCTCCCACTCATTTCCTCTTGTATATTAATGACCTTATCTAGAAACCCTATCCATAGTTTTGCTAATGATAACATCACATTACATTCCACCTTCCAGTTTGAAACCTTTTACTGCATAAACAGCTTCAACTTCTTGAATACCTACCACTGATTCCTTAAATGCTGATATCCAGGTAATTCTCCATTCAGACTAAGAAATTTAGTTAATTAAAATGCTTCTAAAACTCAGTCATGTGCTATATCTCAAAACAAGTTATTTAATGTACACAGTGTGTTACAGTTTCAGGTACATTCTATTTTTTTTTTCTTCAATTAAATGATTTTTTCATTTTCTTTGATTAATAGAAATGAAAAGTGAATACAGTTATCTCCTTATTAATTAATTACTAATACAATAAAAGTACTTAATAAAACCCTATAAGTTTACATTTTCTAAACTTAGCAATTTAGTTTAATTACAACTGGATCATATTTATTATTCTTTTCTGGTATTACTCTTTTTTTAATTCTCCTTTCTCTCTGTATATAAGTATCTGTACACAAATGACATCATGTTCATAAATCTTGCATAAACAAAACACAAAAACAATGCACAGAATATCTAAAGCTAACATACTGCATTATAACTACATTTAATCTATAATTGTTTTTTTTTTTTTTTTTGCTTTGATGTGACAAGTACTTTTAACAACTCCAAATTCAAAATTCATGAAAGTCCATCCACTGGGAGTCCTTTATTACCTTCAGGTGAATGGAAGAATGGATGGACGGACAGACATGGTGAAGACAATAGGCTTTTATCGCATATGTGAATGTTCCTAAAAGGTAATCTACTTCTCCTATGCTTGTCTTTAGTGACACAGAACCAAAAAAAAGGGTTTTCTCTTTTGTTTTTGGCATTACTTTGCTTCTGAACCACTACTCACTCTCTACAAATATCGATCATGAAGTTAATTAATGACCTATTTCTTACAAAGTGTCTCTACTCTCTGTCTAATAGATATACTGTTTCTGCTGCATGCCTTTTCTATGGATTCTTCCATGGGCACTGTTCTTCTGAACTGGCTTCTGTAATTCTCCCTCTCTCTTCCAAACATGTGCCAGTCAGCATCCATTACATTAATATCCATGAATCATATTCTATAAGTAGCTTTATAGTCCTAGTCATGCTTGTTAGTTTTTTTTTGATTTAGATTGAAATTTTGTACATTAGTACTCAATATACATAGAACCTTTGTATCATTTGAATCTTGCCACCATTGTTATAGTGCTATAGAACGAGCAGTAAAAAAATTCTAATTTTTTAATTGGGGTAAATAGTTAGCTCTCAATTTCAAATCATATAGGTCGGTGTTAGTTGGATAATTTTGTTATATATTGTAATTAACTTATAACTTTCAAGCGTAACAGCGTAGCCTGATATATAATGCAAACTTGGTAGCATGGTGGTATTATTGCTGCATAACTGGTGAATTGGAATAGGATTATTATTGCATTTAACTTTTCATTTAGAAGAGAATAGGCCTGTGGCACTGGTTTCCATAGTTTTGCAAAAGAAGAGTACGGTAGAACAGTGGATACGATAACTAAATAAATTTAATGTGGTGAAGAAGCTTTCGGGATAACAAACCCCTTCCTCAGCAAGTATACAGAAATGTAAACAAAGCGTAAAACGTTAAGAATGGAACAAACTAAATAAGCAGTGCATGCTCAGATTGCTCTGAGAGCACGCACATGAATGTGAGAGTGTTCAGTCACTACTATGTCAGATTAGGTGATTGTTGTTGGTGCCTGGCACGTATATGGGATGTCTGCCAGTCTTTGTCATGCCTCTCTCTTATGCAGTGGTATTGTATACCGTATCACTTCCTACTTTTGTGGCAGCTGCTATGTGGGGGGGGGAAGCTCCAGATGACACCAGGATCACCTCACAGAACATGATAGGTCTATTCTGCCTAGATAAATAATAAATAAATAAATATTCATTTATTGCAAATCAGCAAGCCCATCACAGCACGTGGCTAGGGGCAGATAGTAATACAAAGGAAATGACATAAAATAATCAAATATATGTACATAGCAGATTTCATATAGACATTAACAATGACTAGGAATTATAGTTATGAATTAAAAAAGCATTTGCAGAACAGGACATTTGACTTTCAGTTTCAGTTACTGGGTTGGATTATTTTTCTTCATTTTATCAGAGATCTGACTCCTGTAGGCTTCAGAGCTGATTAATCTGTTGCAATCAATCTTGTGATGATTTATGAGGTGGAGGGATGTTGTCGGGAACATTCTGTCCATTTGTTTGAGCCTGCAGAGGTTGGATTTGAATTGCTGGTTTCTTGAATTTTCCCAATTCACTAAACATTAGCCAATGTAATAACTGCCCCCAAAGCAGTTATTATTGGCTAAATTTGGTGAATCGCATGCAGAAGTGATTAACTTTGCAAGAAGCATGACTCCAGACTCGTTGACCATCTGTTGCAGAGGCTTTGTTTTTAGGTTTTCAAAGAGCTGTTACCTGGATATTGTATGGGGAAAACAAAGCTTACTATTGAACCATATAAGAACCCAGTATTCTAGGGCAAATAATTTATTGACGGCTACTTGAGGAGCACCAGACCAGATTTCGGAAGCATAGGACAGAATGGGAAAGATGCATGCTTAATGACTGTTTTTCTGTCTTGAATCGCTTCTGTTTCTTGTTTGATTAACCATTTTGCTTTTTGAATTTTTTGAGCAACATATAAATAGTGGGCATTAAAGGAGAGATTTTTATCAAAAACAACTCCAAGGTCTTTGTGAGCATAAACATTTGGGATTGGGACATCTGCAATCATTTTTATTTCAATGTGGTTGGGTTGCTTCTGAAGGGAATAAGTAATTTGAGCAGATTTGCTTGCATTTATAGTCTGAGGTCTTTCAGATAATTGGTGATTTCACAAATCTGTGAATTCGCATCATTGATAACTTTGTGAATATCATCAGTGTCTTTGGAGATTATAAATCGCTTTAAATCATCAGCGTATGCCAGTAGATTTGGGGAAGAGGAGAAGTCTGCAATTTAGGCTGTATTGAAGATAGGAAATAATCATTGTGTCAATGAGAAAATGATTTTTTAATATTTCAAAAGCTTTTTTGAGATCTATGTTGTCTAAAGCACCTTTTATGTCAAAATAAAATACATCGCATTGTGCCTTATCTTGAAACAGTTTGGATGTGTACAATGGTGTCAGCTAGGCTTGTTATGGAGTGCCCTCTAGGACCAAAATGCATATTAACAGGTGCATTAGCGAAGATTGCATGTTGAAAATATGGTAGCATGATTTTTTCAATAATTTTAGTAATTATTGACGAAACAGTAATTGGTCGATGGCTGGGATGGTTATTTCTGCAAGCTTTTTTTGGAATCAGCATAATCCTGAAAGCTTTCCCATTGCCTTGGAAGGAATGTCTGGGAATTGTACCTGGAAATGATATGTACTAACGAATCAATGATGTATATGCTGGATAATCTAATAATAAAACCAGGGATGCCATCAGGACCTTCACTACTATCGGCATAATTGGTTAACTGCATGCTGAACTGTATTTTTGTTCACAAGTTGGTTAATTAGCAGGGCTTGACCCGAAGACATATCACGTTTGCACGTTGTCTGCTTGTTTATAATAGACCGGGGTTCGAGCCCATTACTACCAAATACGGAGAATGCAGAAAGGTCAAGGGAATGACCACCGCATATTCCCAGAGCAATATGGCCTTAGTTGCTAATGCTCCTAAAAACCAAATAACAAACAGCTTGTTCATAAGAATTAAATGCTATAAATCTGTTTTGTATACCTTCAATGCAAATGTCAGAATTGTTTGTTTCCATATTCCATCTTATCCGTTCAAAAACTAGATCATGCTGTAAGGTAGCTGTTGATTTTGTAGAAATTGCTCTCTTATTGTGCTTTACCGTGCACATAACATAATTTTTGCATGACTCGATTTTTTTGAGTTGAAATAATGCTCTGCCATTTTATATTTTATGTGTGCTGATGAAGTGCCATATTTCTTCCATTGTCTGTTATTTTTGCTTACTTTTAAAGTATGGTTTCAGGTGGGATTTGAACCAAGGTTTGGAGTGAGAAGATATTCTAACAAGTTTGGATGCCGACTCTGTTTTCAGTTGATTCAGCCATTTTATAAGAAGAAAGGTGGCGTCCTGTATAGGAATATTTTTAAGAAAATCCCATGAGTAGTATTTTAAGACCTGCAAAAACTTTTCTTTCTGAAGGAATTTAATTGATGATATTCTTTTAGTGATTTCCAGAGGGGGGGGGGGCGAAGATTCCCCGCAGCAAATTGTTTCTTGCATTTCTATACTTTTGCGGTCAGATTTAAATGTAATGTTGCTGCTAAGTTTTTCTTGCAGTGGAAAATTGGAAGATCAAGTGCTTGATTACCTCTTGTAACAGGGATGTTGATTTTTTTTAGCTCCTAGAACTAAAAATGAGTCGGACAGCACTTCATTTATAAATTATATTTGGGCAGGGGAAGGTTAAAATGATGTTAGTTTGAGGCTTAAGAACAATAGTGATCCAAGTTATTACTTCATTAATGATGTCATCAGTAGGTCCAGGCGAAATATAAATATTATAAATTTGAAGCAGAGAATTCTTAACTTGGATTATTAGGGAAATTCCTTCAGAGTTGAAGGTATTAGAGTTGTGCGTGTTCAAAACTTTAATATTGGATTTTAAAATTATTGCTGTCCCACCACCTCTACGATTAATTCTTGATGTCATGTATGCTGTGTAACTGAGATTCTTCGGCAGTAGGAAAACATCCTGTAGAGATTCCTGCATCCACGTTTCAACTAAACATATGGTGTTATGAGATTCTTCAACCATTAATATAATAAGCATAGACAGTTTATTTTTTATGCTTCTTACATTTTGAAGAAAAATGCTGAGATGGACATATGTGTTGGAAGGATGTTTGCAAACAGATGTATTATGTGGCAGGTTAAATGATAGATTAGGATGAGAGTCAGGAATATTATTCTCTAGCTATGCAGAACATTCATTCAACTGATTGAGAATTAGTTGGTAACTTTTCACTAGAGCTGTTGACCGATCCTCCAATAGCTCCATAAAATGGCATGACGAGTAGACCATTTGGCCAGATATCAGGATTTAGATATTGTTGTAGGTCACAATTCTTTAGCTCAATTCTAAATGATGAATATGTGGGATGTTTGGTTTTTATTTTGAAAGCCCCACCTGGAATTTCTAGTTCTAATAGTAGCTGGTCCATCTGCTGGGAGGTAGTATTGGGGTCTAGCCTGCTAACAAAAATGTTACTACTTCTAAGCGTCGAACCATTTCTGTTTCTAATTTTAATACAAGACTGCATATTTCTTGTTCCTATTATGCTTGCTTATCTGTTGTTTCTGCGGGGGAGTTGGTAGGCAACCTATTGTGGAAAGGCACTTCAGGATAATGCTCTGAGCGATCATTTTGACAGTGCACATACAAATTGCTCAGTTTCTGTAGATTGCTAATAGTGGTGGATATCGGTTGTCAACACGTTGTGAGGAAGCACGATTGTGTTCTCGGAGAGAAAGAGAGCTAGAGCTAGATTTTTGGGATCACGCAGCTGTTTTTTCTGGAACAAATTCTTCAGCATCTGGACTGAGGACTGAATCTGCAGAAACCTGATGAACAGAAGGGCGAGGCATCGGAGGGCTTTCGACCATAGCCTTTAGTTCGAGAAGCAAGTGGTAAAATTTACATTGCTGATCTTCTATTCGCAAAAGATGCTGATCTTCTATTCGAAAAAAACAATTTCAGATGCCCTTCATGCAAAAGTTCTAACAAGGGAAATGCAAATTTACAGTTTCCTAGCCAGCATCAGCTGAATTGCCAGGATATCCCAACAGATGTTGATCTCCTTCCTTGTATGATCTGAGGACTTAGGAGACTGTAATATATTAGCATAAGCATTAGCATTAGTAGAGGCATTTGATGCAAGAAAGCAAGCTTATGCAGCAAAAAAAAAAAAAAAGTAAAATAAATAAATAAAAAATAACCACTTCCACTTCACCCCTCCGTTCGTTCGAAATACCTGTCCAGCCAAGCCTTAAACTTATTTAGGCTATCAACTTCCACGACAAGGGATGGAAGTCTGTTCCACCTACCAACCACCCGCTGGCTAAAGGCAAATTTCCACACATCTATCCTACATCTGTCTTTCCTCAATTTGAATTTATGCGCTCTCAGATGATTATTCTGAGCAAGAGGAAGAATCCCATCAGCATTGAGCATGCTCAAACCATTAAACTTTGTACACCTCTATCAGATCACCTCGCTGCTGCCTAGTCTCCAGACACTGTAATTTGCAAAACTTAAGCCTTTCTTCGTAAGAGCACCCCTTTGTTCCATTCACTGATCTTGTTGCCCTTCTCTGTACTCGTTCTAGCAGCTCTACATCCTTCTTGAAATGAGGCCTCCAGACCTGTATACAGTACTCTAGGTGTGGCCTGACCATTGCCTTATACAAGGGAATAATCACCTCCTTATCCCTGCTAGAAAAATTCCTATATATCATTGACAATACACCATGAGCTACTCTTGCAGCCCATCTGCACTGCTCAGAGAACTTCATATCTGCCTGCACAACCACCCCCAGGTCTCTTTCATTCTCTACCACTGTCAGTGTAGTACCACAGAGTTGATACGTTGCTCTGGGGTTGCTGTTTCCCATATGTAGTACTTTACATTTGTCAATGTTAAACTTAATTTGTCACCTCTCAGCCCATCTGCTCAACCTTTCCAGATCCTGTTGCAGCAGCATAGTGTCAGTAGTGTCCTTGACAACCCTGCCAACCTTCGTATCGTCTGCAAACTTGGACATTAAGCTTGATATACCATCATCAATATCATTTATAAATACAGAAAACAATAAAGGACCCAATACTGAACCCTGAGGGACTCCACTAATAACATTAGTCCATGATGAGCAGTCTCCATTGATTACCACTCTCTGTCTTCTCCCCCTCAACCACCCCTTTATCCATAGCTGCAATTTGCCTCCAATGCCACACTGCTCCAATTTGTGCAGCAGTCTTCCATGTGCAACAGTATCAAAAGCCTTTCTAAGATCCAAGTATATATCAAAGTTATTCCCTGCATCCAGTTCTTTTGTGACTGCATCATAGTATCCAATCAAATTGGTCAGGCAAGACTTCCCCTTAACAAAACCATGCTGTGTCTGAGCTATAACTGAAGTCTTGTCAAGATGATCCTGCAGTGCTTCTTTAACCAGTGCCTCCATTAATTTTCCGGGAACAGAAGTTAAACTCACAGGTCTATAATTACTTGTGTCAGTCTTTGATCCTCCTTTGTGAATTGGGGTCACATTTGCACATCTCCAGTCCATGGGTACCCTGAGTCCAAGGAAGCTCTCATAATTATGGCTAAGGGTTTGCTTACTTCCATTGCTGCCTCCTTTAATATAACTGGATAGATTCCATCCACCCCAGGTGCCTTTCTTGTGTTTATCTTCAACAATTTCTCCTCCACTTTACTCTCAGTTATTACAAGATTCTCTAGCTTACTGCTAGAGTTGAATACACCTCTGGCTTTCCCCTCGCTAAATAACTCCTCATGTGTGAATGTCGATGCAAAATATTCATTTAGTTTGTTAGCTACCTGAGCAGGATCATCAACAGTTGACCCATCGATATCAAGTGGACCAATCTGATTCATCCACTTCCTTCTAGAGTTTACATAAGTAAAGAACTCTTTGCTGTTTTTCTTTGCATCCCTTGCCAAAGATTTCTCGTAATCTGCCTTCGCCTGCCTAACCTCCTTTGTAACTTGGTTACAGATCAACTTGTATCTATCATAGGCTTCTGTGTCACGTGTTAATTTGTATGTATCCCATGCATTTTTCTTCTCTGCCATATGCCTCAATAGTTCATCTGACATCCATTTAGGCCTAAACCTTGAACAATATTTCTTAGTTGGTATGTAAAGCCTAGTAGCTTGCAAGATAAGTTCTTTGAATGCTTCCCATTTTGAAATTGCTGTTGGTAACATCATCAGTTGATCCCACTGTATAGAATTTAAATAGTCTCAGTCCACCGTAGTCGCCTTTACGAAAGCAATACCCCTTCCCTTTACCCCTAATGGTAGTTACCTCTTTTAGTAAATCCCATTTCAGAACACTGTGATCACTGCCACCTAGTGGTTCATTTATCTGCAGATTCTTAATGCATGAAGAATCACTACTGATAATCAAATCAAGAGTATTACTCCCTCTAGTTGTCTCCCGAACATGCTGATGTAGAAAACAATCATCCAACAAATCCACAAAAGCCTTGCTAGTGTGTGAGTGACCAGCCCCCAAATTCCAGTCAATATCTGAGAAATTAAAATCCCCCATAATAAGACTCTCTGAGTCTGTAATGTTCAAGCATGACAGATGCTGGCAGTCATCCCATATATTCCTGCTGGATACCAACAACAATCGCCTGATCTGCCATAGTAGTGTTTGAACACTTTCGTGTGCACGCTCTCACAGCAATCCGAGTACGCTCTGCTTATATAGTTTGTTCCATTCCTAACATTTTATGTTATGTTTACGTTTCTGTATGTATTTTCTGAGGGTTACCGACTGGGCTAGCCTGGTGGGTAAAGTGCCTGCCTGCCTGGCAACCCAAAGGTTGCGGGTTCGAATCCCGCCTCGGGCTTGGATCAGAGTTTAAAAAAATATATGCAAAAACTTTGGGAGGTGCATTATGACCACAGAAGCCGATGCACCAACAACTGACAAAAAAAAAAAAAAAATTTTTTTTTTGCTCAGGAAGCGATTCATTACCTCGAAGGCTTCTTTACAATATTAAATTTATTTAGTTACCATATCTGCTGGTTCTACTGTACTCTTCTTTTTCATTTAGAATTGGAAGCATAGTTATTATTTGTGATTGTCTGATTATGTTGATGAATTTATTACTTTATTACTTATTGTTTATAGTTGCTTAAGGAACCACATTCAACTTCAAGGAGGGGAGTGCCAGAAGTTTATCAAACTCTAACAGGCAGCTAAGTGATTTTGTAAGAACTGAGAGCAAAGTGCAGGAGAAATTATTGAAGTTAAACGTAAGGAAGGCAGCTGGGGTGGATGGGATCTATCCAGTTATATTAAAGGAGGTGGCAAAGGAAGCAAGCAAAACCCTTAGCTATAATTATGAAAGCTTCCTTGGACTAAGGGGATATCCCCATGGTCTGGAGGTGTGCAGATGTGTCTCCAATTCACAAAGGGGGATAAAAGTGTGACGCAGGTATAGACCTATTAATATAACTTCTGTTCCAGGGAAAATAATGGAGTCACTGGTTAAGGAAGTGATGCAGGATCATCTAGACAAGACTGCAGTTATAGTTCAGACACAGTGTGGGTTTCTTAAGGGGGAATCTTGTCTGACAAATTTGATTGGATACTATGATGTGGTCACAAAAGAACTGGATGCAAAGAATAATTTTTATATCATATACAGTCTGTCCTCGTATAGCACGATAGTTGTGTTCCTGGAAACCCTCGTGCAATGCAAAATCGTTCAATATAAACAACAGGCCCCATGGGAAAAGTAGGGTTAGGTGCCGGCCACCCAAGATTGAACACACATTTGTTACCAAAACATTACCAAACACAATAAATAATCGTAATAAAATACTTACGTATTTTATTATGATTAAAATACGTAATAAAAAATATTATAATTTTTTATAATATTTTTTATTATTATTTTATTATAATATAATATAAAATACGTAAGTATTTTTTACGAATAAAATACTTACGTATTTTATTACGACTATTACGTAATAAAATATTGCTAATGCTTTTGCTTCTATCGTAAGCAAACTTGATTTTTGTTTGATTTTCTATCCAAACAGATGACAGCCGTTCCATCTCTTCCAATTCTTTGTGTCTTAATCTAATGGATTTTAATTACACTGAGTTGTTCTGTTCCTGCTATGAAATTTTTTATTTTCTCTGCATTCTTTGTAATTCTCGGCATTGCCTCATTTAGGCATGTAGCACATGCAATATCACATGGTCTTTCATTTCGCTCAAAGCGTTTCACAATTTAATATTTTTTCTCTATTGACAGAGGCGGACTGGCCATAAGCCTGACCGGGGAAACCCCGGTGGGCCGGAGGCCGGTGTGATTTCGGCCATAAACGCTAGTATGAGGCCACTATAAATTTTCCCGGGTAAGAATTAGATCCAGTCCGCCTCTGTTTATCGATATTGCTTTTCTTTTTCTCTCTGAATCTGTAGTGTCTTCACCAGGACGCTTCCTTTTCACACCTTTTAAGTATTTTACTCATTTTTAGGGAATAAAGCACAATTACAAAATGAGGAGGCACGCTTGATACACATAAACAAAGCTGTGCGCGTGTAGCAACTGAATAAACAACACCGTAAAGGCAGAGATACACTATTAACACCTCACATTTTACTAAAACACATTTCTAGGGGTGACTACCATAAAACAATCAATCAACCCCGGGGGCTCACATCTGGTGAGTATGGGCTTGGCACACCCAGGGTCCTGAGCTGGATATCATCATTCTTCTCTTTCTTGGTGATTCCCTTCTACTTTTGACTCTCTCTCTCTCTCTCTCTCTCTCTCTCTCTCTCTCTCTCTCTCAGGGTTACTCGGGAACTTTTTATTTTTTTTCCTGGTTCAGCATAAGCCTCAGGCTTCCTTGCATCATATGGATATTAATAATAATAACAATAAAAACAATTTCCAGTTGCATTTCGGCTAGTGGAATCTGTTATAAACTGGTAGTAAACTCGATCTAATTGCATTTGCGATTATACCGATAGCTGGAATTGTGTTGGTTTTTACGTTATTATGGTGAAATGTGTTTCCCCTTCACTGATATAAAAAACAAATACATTTTCAGAATCTTCTCTTAATTCTATAGTGTTGCATTCGGTTGGGGTGACTGTGCATTCGACTGCCATTTCTTGTAAACACGAAGGCGAATCGTGCATAAGCAAATTCGGTTCGTGTTATATAAGATATTGTTCCCCTATTTATAAATCGTGTATGATCGAATTCGTGTAATATAAACACATGTTATACGAGGACCGACTGTACTTGGATTTTAGGAAAGCTTTTGCTACTGTGGCATATGGAAGACTAATGTACAAATTGGAGAGGTATGGCATTAAGGGGAAATTTTTACAATGGATAAAAGGATGGTTGAGTGGGAGAAGACAGAGTGGTTATCAATGGACACTGCTCTTCATGGGCTAATGTTATTAGTGGAGTCCCCTAGGGTTCGGTGTTGGGGCCCATTGTTGTTTTCGATATTTATCAATGATATTGATGAAGGTAAATCAGGGTTAATGTCTAAGTTTGCAGATGATACGAAGGTTGGCAGGGTTGTTGTCAATGACAGTAATGATAGTACGCTACTGCAACAGGATCTGGAAAAGTTGAGCAGATGGGCTGAGAGGTGGCAACTGAAGTTTAACATTGACAAATGTAAAGTACTGCATGTGGGTAGCAGTAACCCCAGAGTAACATAACAACTGGGTGATACTACACTCAGGGAAGTGGAGAATGAAAAGGACCCGGGAGTATGGTGCAGTCAGATATGAAGTTTTCTGAGCAGTGTGAAAAGGCTGCAAGAATAGCTTATGGTGTCTTGTCAATGATATACAGGAATTTTGCTAGCGGGGATAAGGGGGTGATTGTCTCCTTGTGTAAGGCAATGGTCAGGCCACACCTTGAATACTGTATGCAGGTCTGGAAGCGTCATTTTAGGAAAGATGTCGAGCTGCTGGAATGAGTACAGAGAAGGGCAATGAGATTAGTGGGTGGAACAATTGGTAGCTGTTACCATGTAAGGCTTAAGTTCTGCAGCCTAATTGCAGCATCTGGAGACTAGGCACCTGCAAGGTAATCTTAATTGAGGTGTATAAGGCCTTGAATGGATTGAGCAAGCTCAATGGTAATGGGATTCGTCTTTTTTGCTCAGATTATTCACCTGAGGGGGCATAAATTCAAATTGAAGAAAGACAATTGTAGAATAGATGTGTGGAAATTCGCCTTTAGCTAGCGGGTGGTTGATAGTCAGAACAAACTGGCTAGCTACCAGGACAGCTCATGGGTTTTGTCAATGGTACAGAATAAACTGGAGTTTTGCTAGCAGTGATAAAGAGGTGATTATCCCATTGTATAAGGCAATGGTCAGGCCACATCCTGACTATTGCATACAGGTCTGTAGGTCTCAATTTAGGAAGGATGTAGAGCTCCCATTTGTTCCCCTCGCCAATTTATTGCAAGAGAAGGGGCAACGAAATTGGCAAGGGGAACAAATGAGTGCTCTTACCAAGAAAGGCTTCAGTTGTACAAATTGCAGCATCTGGAAACTAGGCACCTGCAAAATGAACTGATTGAGTTGTTTAAGGTTTTGAATGGATTTAGCAAGCTCAATGCTGATAGGATTCTTCCTCTTGCTGAGACTACACGCGAGGGGGGTGCATAAATTCAAATTGGGGAAGGATAAAAAAGATAAAAAGAGCAAAAAATTATACAGAACTTTTGAAGAAACTGATAATGCCTTTAGCCAATTATTAGTTTGAATAAATTCAAAGAACTAGACAAACTTTTGGAGAAAATTGGACAGGTGATGTGGAAAGTTATTTTTTTTTTTATTTTTTTTTTTTGGCTGATACCATATAAGCTTGCCTTTTTACTTCATTTGCCAGTACTGATACTAAAAGATATATGTGAGAAGAGGTCTGTAAAGATAGGCAATTCAGAACACCATGGTGAGATCCAAGAAGCTAAAGATGCAATTAGAGAATATAAAAAATATTATATAAGAAATATTTGGCATATAAAACTAATAAATTCTTGGAAAACTGTAAGAAACCTAATGTAATATAAATAATTATTATGGAGGTGGAAAGACCACAACAAAATAATCAAAAATAATAAGGACAAAATTAAGTATGGAAAGACAGGAAGTAAAGTATCGAAAGACCTGAAATGCTGGAAAAGATGGAGAGAAAATAGCATCATAGTGGTTACATCAAATTATTCAACAATTATTTCTAAAGGACAAGCCCTAGAATATTTGGCTTTATTTGAAATTTTATATATTTCAAATAAAGCCAAATGTGGGAACTATAGTGTAATTAGTGTCACTCAGGGGAAGGGGAATGGCTGCCAGGTTTCAGAATAAGATAAATTACCTAGAAATCTTCTCCTTAAATTTTAGTAAAATATAGTATCAAGGACAAATATTCTATGAGGAGCAAAATATTTATGTAAAATTGGCAAATCTATTATGTGAATTGAGAGAAGAACTTGGAGGAAGAATGTGTTTTATTCTTCACCCAAATTTAGTTTTGTTCTCTAAACTAAAGTTTGGAGTGAGTCAGGGCCGCACCTCCCTGCCTCTCCTTTTTATAATTTTCAATGACCATTTAATAAAAGAATGTAAGTTTACATTTCCCACTGTGACAGTGGGAAATGTAGCAGTTGGATCATTATTATATACCAATGATAGTGCATTGTTATATATAGTATATTGCAAGAGAAAGATCTTCAAGTATCTCTATATATATATTAGATAAAGGTCATAAAATATTTGGCATGAAAATTAGCTACTCAAAAATAGAAGTTATGAAAGTTTGGAGAGATAAGGAATATTTAGAACTGAGATTAAATAATCAAAAATTTGAACAAGCTAGTAATTCTGCATATTTAGGAACAGTCTTGAAGAAAATAAAAATTAGCCAAAAGACAATATTAACTGTCAGCTGAATAAGAAATAATCAAATTAATGAAAATTTAGTATCTCCAGAAAAGGAGTTTTAAGAAGAATAAATGAAATTACTGATGGAAGCTGGCAAAATGATATTATAGATAAGGAAATAAGAAACATCTTGGAATCGCAAGCTGTATTTAAGCCAAGAGATTTAGATGGTTAAAAATTAAGATGGTATAGATAGGTAGAATAGATATTGGGGGGAGGAGAGAAAGAGAAAAAAAGAAAGAGAAGCTGAATAGATGTTTAAAGCAAAAAACAATGGTAATAAACCTAAAGAAAGACTAAGCAGTTGATGGATTGTTCGTGACATGCAAGCAATAGAGGAAAGAGAGTTTAAAAATGAATAGTAATGAGTCTAAAGAAAGACTAAGAGGAAGAAGGATTGATTATGACATACAAGCTAGAGGAAAGAGAGCTTATTCTGGCTAGAACTAAGGATCTGGCAGAAAACAGACAGCATGGAGGAAAATAGCAAAGACAATCCAGGACTGATTTTTGATATTATAGGAACCTTTACACCCACTGGGTATAAAGATTTAGATGACAAAATTTGAGACGGGGGAAGAGAGAGAGAGAGAGAGTATTATAGAAGGCACAGTATATCTGAACTAATTTAGAATAAAAATATGCACTTTATTCAAAGCTTAAATAAATGCCTTCAATAAATTATTATTCTAATTTAGAATAATAAAGCCATTGTGACTAAATGATGTTGAGACAGTGTAAGGTGGGTCAGAAAATGCTGGGGGAATACACAGACTGATAGATTAACAGCAGCCACAGGCAGAGGTGTAATTCTTGTATTGCATCTAAGAAGACCTTTCATTCTTTCAAATTCATTACATCTACTAGGTGTAAAAGCACCACTAGGTGGCAGCAACCACAGTATATTGATGTGAGATTTACTAAAAGATGTAACTACTATCAAGAGTAAGGGCAAGGCCTTTGTTTTTGTAAAGGTAAATACAGTAGTCTGACTCAGTTTTTAAATTCTATAGAGTGGGACCACCTGAAGGTGCTGCAATAGCCAATTCAAAATGGAAAACATTCGGGGAGGTAACTTTACAAGTTGCTAAGCTTTTTATGCCAACTAATAGATGAGGCTCAGAATGGATGAGACTCATGGGATAGAAGAAAAATACATGGAATGTATATAAATTATTAAATGGTACAGAAGCTTACAGTAGATATAATGTAGTCTGCAGTCAAGTCACAAAGGAAGTTAAGTAAGCTAAGGCAGATTAGCATTAGTAGAGGCATATGATGCAAGAAAGCAAGCTTATACAGCATCAGCCAAAAAAAAAAAAAAAAAAAACTGCATGTGTACGTTTTTTTTTTTTGGCTGATGTACCCCTGTACACATAAAAGATGTTTTATGTGAAAACATCTGTGATGAAAATCAGAATCATTTTAAAATCAAACAGCTAGAACCGAAGTCATGAACGATGTAACATTTTATGCTCACACCTGCAACTTACTCTACCGAATCGTTAGTGACGTTAGCGTCATACTTCAGTTTGAAATATTTAGTATGAACGATGTAATGTTTTATGCACACACCCACTACTTACTCTACAAAATCAACCTTTGGAAGAGGTTGCAAAATCCAAGCCAATAGCCTAATTATCCATTTATTGAATAGTATGATTGCAACAATACAAGTATTTGTATTGTTACAATCCACAATTTCGTTACTTTCCATTGTTAGGTGCCACTATACATGTCTTCACATCATTAATTTTCTGAGCAGTGAAAGGGACTGAATACCACACTGCTATAGCCTTTGTGTTCAACGATGCTGAAGTCAAATGGATAGCATTGTCAAGGGTATTGAACAAGCCAACTTAACAAAATAAAGATGAAGGTAGCAATGAGTGTGCGAGAATGACAGACTATCGAGATTGCGTAAAAGACAAACAGAAAATCAAGCATTGGAATTAGCAGTGCCTTCAACCAGCAATGCTGCTACATCTAACAATAATGTACCCAAAGTCAGTATTAATTGTGTACAATGGAATATTTCTCCAATTGCAGAGCAGATGAGTTTAAATGATCAACTTCCTTTTCTTTACACCGACTACTATTTACGTAAGAACGTGCATCAAGAGTTTGAAAGGATACAGAACAGAAATCATTTATGAAAAATGATTTCTGGTCTGTATGCTACATTTGCAATAGTCTATGGTTCGAAAAGAAACCAGCTGCTAAAGATGCACCATTGCTACACACTACAATTCCCGATAGTGACATTGACAAGGTCCTTGTGTGTAATAGCTGCAGAGGATCACTTAAGAACACCACCATTCTAGTGCAATCTAAGTCTAACAGCTTTGTCTACCTAGAAATTCCATTGCATTTATCAAGTTGGATTTAGTGACAGAGATGCTTATTTCTCCTCGCTTACCATTCATGCAAATAAGGCTTCTTGTTACCTGGAAATGACACACGGAAATGTGTCGCAAAATCGTAATTTCTGGTTTGGCTATCAAACCGGAAATGGTGTCAAATGACCTCATTGACACCTCTTTCGTCCCCTTGGAATTCACTATTCTGTTACAATTTTACCTACATAAATACACTTGCCAGCCTTGACTTTATGCCTTTTCAGATGCTAAGTGGCATATAGGGAGAACTCTGTAGACTGCAATTAAAACAAACACACCTTGTTACAATTTTGTGGCATGTCATATTCGTGTCGCAAAATTGTAATTTCAGGTTTGGCGGTGATCAAATTGAAAAATTGGAAATGACATCATTTCCATCAGTGACATCCGATTGACACCTCTTTCTTCCCCTTGGAATTCACTATTCTGTTACGATTTTGCGACACATTATATTCATGTTGCAAAATCATCATTTTCGGTTTGATTTATAAACCGGAAATGATGTCGAATGACATCATTTCTGTGTTGAAAAATCGTGACATGGTTTTACTTCAGTCTAAAATTTAGTAGGTGCCTGCCACCAAAGATGTTTTCACATAAAAAAAAAACTTCCCATTTCATCCACCCATTTACTCCAAAAGTTTGTCTAGTTCTGCCTTAAATTTATATAAGCTGTCAACTTTCACAACGACAGATGGAAGCTTGTTCCAGCAATCAACCTGTTTCTAGTAAAGAATGCAGAGAAAAGTAGCAAAGACTTCTTTACTTATGTAAATGCTAGAAAAAGAAAAAGTTAGTAAGGATGAATCACTTTGGCCCACTAGACGTGAGTGGTTTAACTGCTATGTTCCTGCTCAAATTGCTGATTAACCAAATAGGTATTTTTGCATCTACATTCACATATGAAGAAATTTGTTTTAGAGAATGGATGCCAGAAGTTTATCACAGGAAGCTAAATGATTTTGTGATAACTGAGAGGAAAGTGGAAGAGAAATTGTTGAAGAAAAGTGTAAAAATTGGCACCTGGGGTGTATGGGATTTATCCAGTTATGTTAAAGGAGGCAACAAAAGAAGTAAGCAAACCTTTAGTCATAAGCGTGAGAGAATCCTTTGATTCAAGGGAGTGGAAATTGGTAAATACAGAAAACAGCAATCTCCTTTGGAGTGAAGATTGTGGTTTTCTGTATTTATCAACCATATTGATGAATAGATATCAACCTTCATGTATACGTCTTCAGATGATATGAGGTTGCAGAGTGATTAATGACAGTAGTCAAGGTATGTAACTACAACAAGACCTATTCAGATTAGACAGATGGGCTGAAAAGTGGAAATTTAAATTTAATATTGATAAATACAAGGTACTTCATATGGGGAGCAGTAATCCCAGATTAACATACCAGCTGTGTGATACCACACTCAAGGCAGTGAAGAATCAAAAAGACTTGGGAGTTTACTATGCAATCAGATACAAAGTTCCCTGAGCAGTGCACATAGGCTCCTGGGGTTTTGTTAATACTATACAGGAATTTTGCCAGATAAGGTGGTGATTATCCCTTTTATAAGGCAGTGGTTGAGTCACATGTTATGTACTGCCTACAGACCTAGAAGCCTCATTTTAGGAACAATGTGGATCTCTGTTGGAATGCCTGCGTAACAAAATGGTGCTATTACCAAAAAAAGGCATCATTAGTTCTGCAAATTGTAGCATCTGCAGATTAGGCACCTACGTGGAGATCTGATTGAACTGTTTACAGCTTCGAATGGATTGAGTAAGTTCTGATGGACTTCTTCCTCTTCTTTAGACCACATACACACACACACACACACACATGAAGGGGCATAAATTCAAATTAAGGAAGGATGGTTTCCAGGATAGATGTACAGAAATGTTTTTTTCAGCTGGTGGGTAGTTGGAACAAACTTTCTTCTAGTGTTGTATACAAGGGGATAGTTTCAATTTTCATAACAGTTCCATTGCTTCCAAGGAAGAACTAGTCAAACGTTTAGAGAGGATGAACAGATGATTTGGGAAGTGTTTTCTTATTTTGTTTTGGCTGATGCTGTATAAGCTTGCTTCTTGCATCATCTGCCACTAACAGTACTGTTAATGCTAATTAAATGTTAATGAAACAAATTTAAAATGGTGCCCCCCCAGTCCACGTCCAATAGGGAGCAAACTAATAATAAATTAATCCAAGCTGTAAAGGAGAAGGAAGAACTTTTTATGGTTCAACTAGTGGAACATATTTTTTTATTACTTCTCTCTGGGAAAAATTCTTTTCCTATTACTGCAATGATGTGTTTTTTGCATGATTGTCCCACAAACATAGAAATAACAGTATTTTGTGAAACATCCCTGTACCTCAGTGAGCAATTGAGCAGTGCCTAAGCAAAGTCATGGATACTCTATTGCACTCATGATCTTCAACGTCCTTTCATATGTTTCTTTCAAGTCATTAGCATAAAGTACAGGAATCATCTTTACAGAAACCCATCCACATTGAACTATTTTGAAAAAACTTTGTGACATTTTTGGTATACAGTAATTTTAGTTCCTGCTTTTACTAACTTCCACTGTTGTAATCTAGAACCAAAAAGTTGTGCTTTTCTTCGGCTAACTTTAAATCATGAACTAAGGTATTCAACCCTTCTTGCTTAATTAAGTGTGGCACATTAAAATCTTTGATTTGTCGTTCAAATCTGCTGAAGTGAACAGTCCAACAAAGCGTGCAATACAAGGATCCTTGCTATATTCATCACTGCTTCCTTTATCCCGAGATTTTGGGGGGGGTCTGGCACAGGCAGGTCTTTATTATGTGGAACAGGCCTTATTGCAGATGATATTCATGCTTGCTTTTTCTAGTCATACGTGATATTTTTGCATGCAGAAACAATAATCGTCAATATGGTTGCATGGTTCTTGCCACACCATAGGAACAACAAAAGGCATACTTTTACTATTCCTATTTAGCCACATCCTCAGTTGTGTGGTGCAGGTAATACACCACATATGTGAAGTACATGTTTTGTCCTGATCCCCAGTCTTGCAACCAAAGTACAAAGATTGCACATTTAGTAATGCTGTAAATTTTCTTCCACTGAGTTTTTGTTGTAAACCATCCACACACGTAGCAGAAATTTTCAGGTTGATGATTCAGACACTTCCATTGCTTCTTCTTTTAACAATAACATTTTAGCAATATGATTGTAAGCAAAACACAGAAGAAACAAACAATATGCATTAGATATGCCTTAAAAATAAACTGTACTCATATTACAACTGCCTTTCCAGCAGTACTGCCATGTGCACATGCTAACATTTATTATTTGCAGGTAATATGACGGATCATTGTTATATCTACTTCTCTAAATTATAGTAATATATTAATGGTACACATAAAATTAATGATAAAAGATCTAGGTATAACTATACAGTCCAACATAAAATTCTCTGAGCAGTGATTTGTCATGTAATATGAAATTTTATGAAATATTTTTGAAAACTATGCATAATAATCGACTGCAAAAAGCTGATATATTAGTGGTGGTAAAAGTAAAAATCATATTTGCCAATATAATTGATTATTTTGATTATTAAAATAATCAGTGATTAATCATTCAATTATCCACATCACTAGATAAACTACCTGACGTTTAACAGCATTAAATTCAGAGTATTTCATTTAGGTAGTAGTAATTTCAAAATAACATGCCAATTGGGTAGTATCAAACTTGAGGCAGTGGAGTATGAAAAAAAGATCTGGGTGTACAGTCAAACAAGATACTAGAGCAGCTCTTGGAGTTCTGCAATGATATACAGGAAGTTTGCCAGCAGGAACAAAGGTGATCATCTTGTTGTAATAAGACAATGGTTAGTTTAAATCTGGAATACTGAATACAGGTTTGGAAACCTCATTTTAGAAGGGACGCAGATCATTTGGAAAGGGTGTATATAAGAGCTGCAATATTAGTTGGAGGTACAAAAGGATATTCTTATCAGGGAAGCTTAAGCTTCTATTACTTGCAGTCTCTCAAAACTAAGCATCAGCATGGTGATCTAATTGTAGTATATAAAGCTTTTAAAGGATTAAGTAAACTAAATGTGAATGTGTCCTTATTTTTTAACAGAAGAACCAAACAAGGAAGCAAATTGAAATTGAAAAAGGATGGTTGTAGAAAATATATCTGCAAAAATTTTACATTTGTTGGAATAAATTTACTCTAGGTGGTAGATGACTCTCATCAACCGGTGAAATACCACCACTTTGCTTATTGGAGGCTTGAAGTGGTGGAACCCATGTTTAGTCTCTAGAGCTAAGTTCCGGCCAACCCTTCCCTATCTCTTCCATCATGCAGTATGATTGATGATTTTTGAGGTTATGATGAATGTCGTGGCGAGATCCAATATTCCTTACATTTCGAGGGTACAGCTCTAAAACGGTGTTCGCAGGCCGGCCGCTAGTTAGTACACCAGACTGAACCTATTGGTAACTCTCTAGGAAGCTTCCGGATCAGCTAGTGTATAATCTTGCTACCTCTACTCTGCCAGATAGTGACTGGAGGGAGTCCGAGTAGTGTGTATGCGGGGAGCATTGTTGAGGCCACGTTGTGTCAAGGATCTGGGTATATTCTTACCACATGTACACCATATCCAAAAATTTCATTACTTCATACAGCATGTCCCACCCACTTTTTCTTACTATTGAATACACCATGAATTGTCAAAATAATAGAGCAAGCTTATCTGCGAAAAGATCTAAACCTCCCAAGGACTTCCTAATTCATTTCACAAATATACGTGGTCTCAATTCTAATCTCAACGATGTCCATTTCCACTTGCAGTCTTCCAAACCCCATGTACTTTTTCTGACTGAATCTCAGTTATCCGTTGATTCAACTACTGCTCATCTCAGATGTCCAAATTATTTGCAGTATGATTCCTTTCGCCTCAAAGGTGGTACTTGTGCATATGTCCGTTCTGATATTCCCTGTCAGAGACTTGGCAATTTGGAATCTCCTCTCTTTGATCTTCTCTGGCTTAAAATCTCTCTACCTCATTGTGTAAAATTCATCTGTTGTCTCTACCGTTCTCCCAACTCCACTAATCACTTGGAGCTCTTTGACTTCCTCTCTTTGCAACTTGACTTTCTCAAGTCCAACTTTCCTAACAGTGAGGTAATTTTCCTTGGTGATTTTAACGTTCACAACTCCAGCTGGCTTCCGTTTTCTAGTCACACCGACCCAGCAGGTCGAGATGCTGAGGCTTTTGCAATTACTAATGACCTAGCACAGATTGTTCATTTACCTACAAGAATACCGGACAATCCTAATCATACAGCCAATACGCTTGATCTTTTTCTTACAAATAACCCTTCTAAGTACAAGGTTGAAGTGAGAGGTCCTTTAGGCACTTCAGATCACAACTTGGTGATTGCCTCTTCTCCAATGGAACCTTTATCTCATGGCTATTCCCAACCTCGTATTGTTTGGCATTACAAGAATGCAAAATAGAATGACCTGCGAGACTTCTTTTCTTCTTTTCCTTGGTCTGATTACTGTTTCAAAACTTCTGATGTCAACGTTTGCTCAGATCGTGTCAGTGAAATTATTCTGCAGGAATGGAATCCTTTATCCCACACTCCACTTTAAAATCTCGTCCTTTATCTAAACCTTGGTTTTCCAATAAATGTGCTAAGGCTGTCCAAGAGAAGAACGTTGCATATCGTAATTGGCTTGTTTCTAATTCTTCAGTTTCATTTTCTGCCTACACCAAAGCTCGCAACAATTGTAAAGCAGTTATTAATCAGTCCAAACTAGAGTTTGAACAGGCTAAGAGTAGAAAACTTGCTTCTTGCCCTAATGGTAGTCGAGCATTCTGGTCTCTTGCCAAAGGCCGCAACTTTTGCCCATCTCTGCTCCCACCTCTGTCCAAACCAGATGGTTCTGTTGTCACTTCAGCCAAGGATAAAGCTGACCTACTAGCATCCCATTTTTCTTTGAGCACATGTATTAATGATCTTCCACCATTCCTAACACGCTCCATTCAATGCCTCCTGTGGTCTTCCGTCAAAAGGATATCAGAAGGATTTTGATGAATCTTGATGCTAAGAAAGCTCCAGGTTCTGATGGTATTTCTCCACTTGTTCTCAAAACCTGTGCTCCTGAACTTACTCCTATTCTTTGCCGCCTTTTTTCACTTTCTTATTCCAAAGGTGTTTTTCCTTCTGCTTGGAAATTTTCTCATATCCAGCCAGTTCCTAAAAAGGGTGACAAATCCCTCCCATCCAATTATCGTCCCATTGCAATTACTTCTACTCTTTCTAAAGTAATGGAGAAATCAATTAACCGCCAACTCTTAAACTATCTAGAAACCTTCCGTCTGATCAACGATCGCCAGTATGGATTCCGTCAGTGTCGATCCACTGGTGATATTCTGGCTTATGCTACCCATTTATGGACTAATTCAATGGAAAGGTTCGGTGAAACACAAGTAGTTGCTCTTGACATCTCAAAGGCTTTTGATCGTGTTTGGCATAAAGGTCTTCTAAACAAGCTTCCATCTTATGGTTTGCCAACTGTTTTTAGTAATTGGTTATCAGTTTTCTCTCTGATCGCTCACTGGGGGTGATGGTAGATGGCTCTCTGTCTTCTAACTTCTCCACTAATGCCGGTGTCCCCCAAGGTTCAGTTCTTTCCCCCACTCTTTTCCTCTTGTATATCAATGACCTTCTTCCATTGACCGGAAATCCTATCCATAGTTTTGCCGATGATAGCACATTGCATTCAACTTTCCGTTTTGAGAAACCTTGTCCAGCTCAATCAGCTTCAAGTTCTCGAAACTCTGCTGCCAATTCCTTAAATGCCGATCTTCAGGTAATTATCCAGTGGGGCAAAGACAACTTAGTTGATTTCAACCCTTCTAAAACTCAATCTTGTCTTATATCTCGCAAAAAGGATTCTTCTGCTCCTATGCTTATCTTTAGTGACACTCCGATTTCTAGGCAAAATGATATATCTCTTTTGGGAATTACCCTGACTTCTAATCTCTCTTGGCACAAGCACATTACAAATATTGCTTCCTCTGCATCTAAAAAACTTGGTTTTCTCTTTCGCTCTCGGCGTTACTTTTCTCCCAAACAGCTGCTCACTCTGTATAAATCACAAATCCGCCCTGCCATGGAATATTGTTCCCACATCTGGGGTGGTGCCCCCAAAACCTCTCTCAGGCTTCTTGATTCCATTCAGAAGAGGGCAGTTAGGTTAATTAATGATTCATCTCTAACAGAGTCTCTATCCACTCGCTTTCTCATAGACGCACTGTTTCTGCTGCATGCCTCTTCTACAGATACTTCCATGGGCACTGTTCTTCTGAATTGGCTTCTATAATTTCCGCTCTCTCTTTCAAAACAGTCCGAACACGTGCCGCCACCAGTCAACATCCATTTACTGTCCAACTTCAAACCCACAGAACCAACTTTTCATCTTCCTCATTTATTCATTCAACTGCCGTTTTCTGGAACAACCTCCCTTCATACGTATTTCCTGAAAATTACAATCTACAGAAGTTCAAGTCCAATATCAACAAATATCTTCTTTCGTCTTCTCAACCTCCAACCCAAGCACGGTACTAAGTACTATAGGTTATAATACCTCTCGTGTTTGGGGTTCTCATAAAAAAAAAAAAAAAAAAAAAACCTAATGTTGTAGAGGTGGGTAATATACACTCCTCTTGTCATAAATGGAAGCACCATTCTTATATCAGAGAAAGTACCAGAATCTTTGAAAGAAGAGTAGGTTGCCTAGTTGTTACATCAGAGCAGCTAAACTTGCTTAAATCAGACAGTAGGACATAAATGTATAAAATTCTATTTGTATGAGTTGAGAATTTAGAGTAACTGATAATAGTAGTAATAGTGGCATGTGATGCAAGAAAGCAAGTGTATGAGCTTATGCAGCATCAGCCAAAAAAAAAAAAAAAAAATCACACCATTCCCTTCAAATGACTGTCCAGTTCCTCCTTAAATTTATTCAACCTATCAACTTCCACAACGACAGATGGAAGTTTGTTCCAGCAATTAACTACCCGCTGGCAAAAGGCAAATTTCCACACATCTATTCTACATCTATCCTTTCTTAATTTGAATTTATGCCCGCTTAGGTTCGTAATCTGAACAAGTGGAACGATGCCATCAGAATTCAGCGTGCTCAGCCCATTCAAGGCCTTATACACCTCAATCAGATCACCGCGCAGGTGCCTAGTCTCCAGCCACTGCAATTTACAGAACTTAAGCCTCTCTTGGTAAGAGGATCCCTTCATTCCCCTCACCAATCTGGTTGCCCTTCTCTGTACACACTCAAGTAAATCTACATCCTTCCTAAAATGAGGCCTCCAGACCTGTACGCAGTACTCAAGGCGTGGCCTGACCATTGCCTTATACAGAGGGACAATCACCTCCTTCTCCCTGCTAGCAAAATTCTTATATATCATTGACAAAACCCCATGACCTGCCCTAGCAGACTGTCTGAATTACTCAGAAAACTTCATATCTGACTGCACAATTACTCCCAGGTCTTTTTCATTTTCTACCACCTTACGTGTAGTACCACACAGTTGGTACGTTTCTCTAGAGTTACTTCTACCCATATGCAGTATTTTGCATTTGTCAAGGTTAAACTTCAGTTGCCACTTCTTAGCCCATCTGCCCAAATTATCTAGATCCTGTTGCAGTAGCACACTGCCATTACTGTCATTAACAACCCTGCCAACCTTTGTATCATCTGCAAACTTCAACATTAAGCCTGATATACCTTCATCAATATCATTGATAAATATACAAAACAACAGTGCACCCAACACAGAACCCTGTGGGACTCCTCTAATAACATTAGTCCACGAAGAGCAGCACCCATTGATTACCACCCTCTGTATTCTCCCACTTAACCATCCTTTTATCCATTGTAGCAACTTACCCTTAATTATACCATTCTGCTCCAATTTGTACAATAGTCTTCCATGCGCAACAGTGTCAAAAGCTTTCCTGAAATCCAAATATATGATATCAAAATTATTTTCCAGTTCCTTTGTGACCACATCATAATAACCAATCAAATTTGTCAGACAAGACTTTCCCTTAACAAACCCATGCTGTGTCTGAATTATTGCTGCAGTCTTGTCTAGATGATCCTGCAGTGCATCTTTAACCAGTAACTCCATTATTTTACCCAGAACAGAAGTTAAACTAACTGGTCTGTAATTACTCATGTCACCCTTCGATCCCCCTTTGTGAATTGGGAATACATTTGCACATCTCCCGTCCGTGGGAACCTCCTCTGAGTCCAAGGATGCTCTCATAATTATGGCTAAGGGTTTTTTAGTTGCTTTGCCGCCTCCTTTAATATAACTGGATAGATCCCATCCACCCCAGGTGCCTTTCTTATGTTTAACTTCAACAATTTCTCCTCCACTTTGCTCTCAGTTATTACAAAATCATTAAGTATCCTGCTACAATTTGATAACCTTCTGCCATTTTCAAACCTTAATAATTCCTCACGTGTGAATGTAGATGCAAAATGCTCATTCAGTTTATTTGCTATCTGAGCAGGATCATCAACAGTGGAACCATCTATATCAAGTGGACCAATCAGATTCATCCACTTCCTTTTAGAGTTTATATAAGTAAAGAAATCCTTGCTGTTTTTCTTAGCATCTTTTGCCAAGGATTTCTCGTAATCTGCCTTCGCCTGCCTAACCTCTTTTGTGACCTGATTACAGACTAGCTTATATCTGCCATAGGCTTCTGAGTCGCTTGATAATTTATATGCATTCCATGCATTTTTCTTCTCTGTTACGAGTTTCATTAGTTCATTAGATAACCATTTAGGCCTAAACCTTGAACAATATTTCTTAATAGGTAAGAAACGTTTAGTAGTTTCCACAATTAATTCCTTGAATGCTTCCCACTTAGAATTTACTGTTGGTAACATTGTCGGTTGATCCCACTGTACAGAATTTAAAAACTGTCTGAGAACACTGTACTCACCTTTACAGAAGCAAAAACCCTTTCCTTTACCCCTGACGGTGATTAAATCTTTAAGTAAATCCCACATCAGTACACTGTGATCACTGCCACCTAGTGGTTCCTTTATCTGCAAATTCTTAATACATGAATGATCACTGCTGATAATGTTTTTATAATAGGTAATATAATAATAATATACATTTCTATTATGAGAAATACACATTTTCTTTTAATAAAATTTCTATTTTCAGAGATGGTTCAGCAATAGAACTTGTTGGTCTTTCTAAATCTGCTCTTCGATGGTTGATTCTTATGTTTAGAAAAGGTTTCTATCCTTATAACAGTGTAGAAAGGAAAGATGGTGGTAAGTTGTCAATTTGCTTGATACCAAAATTTTATACCTACACACAGTACCAGCTTGAGATTTCATTTTGATGTATGTGAGATGGAGTTTTGGTGCATTGAAAATAGTAAAAATATTAACCATTGTAGAATTGGGAAGCATCCAAGTAACCACAGGATGTGTTTGAACAGTTACCCAACCTAAGTATTCAATATGTATCCCATGCATTTTTTTTTCTCTGCCACATGTGTAATTAGTTCAACTGACATCAAGATTTAGGCTTAAATGGATGTCAGATAAACTAATTAGACATGTGACAGAGAAAAAAAATGCATGGGATACATATAAATTAACAGGTGACACGGAAGCCTATGATGGATATAAACTGGTCCTTATCCAAGTCACAAAGGAGGTTAGGCAGGCAAAGGCAGATTACGAGAAATCTTTTACAAAGGATGCAAAGAAAGCAGCAAAGATTTCTTTACTTATGTAAACTCTAGAAGGAAGGTGATGAATCAGATTGATCCACTTGATATCGATGGTTCAACTTTTGATGATCCTGCTCAGGTAGCTAACAAACTAAATGAATATTTTGCATCTACATTCACCACACATGAGGAGTTATTCAGGGAGGGGAATGCCAGAGGTGTATTAAACTCTGACAGTAAGCTTACTCTCAGTTATTACAAGATAATCTTGTAATAACTGAGAGTAAAGTGGAGGAGAAATTGTTGAAGATAAACATAAGAAAGGCACCTAGGGTGGATGGGATCTATCCAGTTACATTAAAGGAGGCAGCAAAGGTAGTAAGCAAACCCTTAGCCATTATGAGAGCTTCCTTGGACTCAGAGGAGGTACCCACGAAATGGATATGTGCAAATGTAAATCCAATTCACAAAGTATGATCAAAGGGTGACAAGTAATTACAGACCTGTTAGTGTAACTTCTGTTCCAGGGAAATTAATGGAATCACTGGTTAAAGAAGCATTGCAGGATAATCTAGACAAGACTTCAGTTATAGTTCGGACACAGCATGGTTTTGTTAAGGGGAAGTCTTATTTGACCAGTTTGATTGGATACTATGATGTAGTCACAAAGGAACTGGATGCAGGGAATAACTTTGATATCATATATTTCGATCTTAGAAAGGCTTTTGATACTGCTGCGCAAGTTGCAGCAGTGTGGAACTGGAGGCAAATTGCTGCTATGGATAAAGGGATGGTTGAGTGGGAGAAGACAGAGAATGGTAATCAATGGACACTGCTCTTCGTGGACTAATGTTATTACTGGAATCCCTCAGGATTCAGTGTTGGGTCCATTGTTGTCCATTGTTGTTATGTATTTATTAATGATATTGATGATGGTATATTAAGCTTAATGTCCAAGTTTGCAGACGATACGAAGGTTAGCAGGGTTGTTAATGTCACTAATGACAGTACACTGCTGCAACAGGATCAAGAAAAGTTGAGCAGATGGGCTGAGAGGTGGCAACTGAAGTTTAACATTGACAAATGTAAAGTACTGCCTGCATATGGGAAGCAGCAACCCCAGAGTAATGTAACAACTGTGTGGTACTACACTGACAGTTGTAGAGAATGAAAAGGACCTGGGGGTAATTGTGCAGGCTGATATGAAGTTTTCTGAGCAGTGCAGATGGTCTGCGAGAGTAGCTCATGGTGTCTTGTCAATGATATACAGGAAATTTTCTAGCACAGATGAGGTGATTTTCCCCTTGCATAAGGCAATGATCAGACCACACCTTGAGTACTGTATACAGATCTGGAAGCCTCATTTTAAAAAAGGATGTAGAGCTGTTGGAACAATACAGAGAAGCGCAACAAGATTAGTGAATGGAACAAAGGGTTCCTCTTACGAAGAAAGGCTTCAGTTTTGCAAATTACAGTGTCTGGAGACTAGGCACCTGCGAGGTGATCTGATTGAGGTGTATAAAGCTTTGAATGGTTTGAGCATGCTCAGTGCTGATGAGATTCTTCCTCTTTCTCAGAATAAACATCAGGTGGTAGATGACTTTCATCAACCGGTGAAATACCACCAATTTGCTTATTGGAGGCTTGAAGTGATGAAACCCATGTTTATTCTCTAGAGCAAAGTTTCCAGCATCCTGCTCTCCCCATACTCTCCTTCAACCCATGCACAGTACTAAGTACTATAGGTTTTGATACCTTTCGTGTTTGGGGTTTTCATAAAAAAAAATAAATAATAAATAACAATTCGCCAATAGGCAAAAGCTGCATTATTCCTGTGCTGTCCAATCCAGTGGAGGGTCATTTTCAGGACAGGGTCTCGTCCAAGATTTGTGGTCACAATGATGATTTCAGTAGTAAGTTCTCAATGTCCAATCCCGTTGAAAGTTATTCTTGGGACAGAGTCCCAATCAGGATTAATTGTCACATTGTTGGTGTACCTAGATTTGCCTGTCAGTAGTATAGAGGAGTTATGGGATATCCACGGTCCCCATGGTTTTCGGGTTATTTCACTCTTTGTTGAGGTCTCCCAGTGGGACAGCCAGGTCTGCTGTTGTGGGTGGTGGTGAGACGTCTCTTTTCAATCTTTGGATCCTTGGCCCAGTCTAGGGTAAAGTCCAAGCAGGTAGTTCCTCTGCCCTTTGAGAGAAGGTAGAGCAGCCCATGGCGAACAATCTCCAAGTCCAGAGGAAGAGCTCCCATCAGACCCTGGAATGCGCGAGTGCTGACTGCGTTACAAGCTCTAGAAATTGTCAACTGGGTGGCGCACTGTATGGTCTCCAGCTTTCTCCTACTTACAGCAGTGCTTGCCTTTGCAGAACCAGATGCCCGATATGTAAGAGATTATTATTATTAATAGCCATATGGTGCAAGGAAGCCCAAGGCTTATGCTGCACCAGTTAAAAAAAAAAAAAAAATTCCCCGAGTTATCCTGAGAGAGAGAGAGAGAGAGTCAAAAGTAGAAGAGAATCACCAAGAAAGATAAGAATAATGATATCCAGCTCAGGACCCTGGGTGTGCCAAGGCCATACTCACCAGATGTGAACCCCTGGGGTTAATGGCAGGAAGAAAAACCGCCTTGTAAATGAGGGAAGGGTCTTCTTCTTTAGGCCCCAGTCCCTACGAGAACTCACTTGAACATTGCAGAATAGCCTTTGATCTTGCTCTGAATGTACTTAAAATGCAGTGTAAAAGACATAGTATTATCCAATATGACCAAGGTAGTTTAGCTCTTGTAGTTAGCTTGTAGTTAGCCTGTATCTTAATTTAGGGAGGTCTCCTTATGTCATGGATCCCCTTTAGGAGAACAGAGCATGTTTTTGTTGAGATCATTAAGTTGTTTTGATCTGCCCAGTCCTATAGGATGGTGATTGCTCGATTTGCTGAAATCTTTAGTAGAGCCCTTGTATCTTCAGCCAGAATCAGGGTTAGATCATCTGCGTAGGCCAGAGACCTCACGTTTCCAAGGTCCAGGTTTAAAAGGCTGTCGAGAACCACATTTCAGAGGAGTGGGGCCCAGAACGGATCCTTGTGGGCATCCTCTGTATACCGGTCGCATGACAGCAGTATTGGGCACTAACTGTAACAGATCTGTTTGAGAGATATGCCTAGATGCATTCAAAGAGGTTTGCCAGTAGGTTGGCTTCCTGGAGCCAATCGAGGATACTTGGCCACCAAAAGGTGTCAAATGCCCTAGCAAAATCTATTGCTGTGATGAGGAAATATTTGCGACTGGTTTGTGTTTGCAGCATTGATGATGTTTTCTAGGGCGTCAAGAGAAGAGCATACTTTTCTGAATCTAAATTGGTTTTAGGAATGTAGGCCTACATTAGTGATTTTCGATCCTATTGCATGTGAGTAGTGGCTAGTAGTTGGCTTAATACACTAGGAGTGCGATGCGTCAATAAGATCCCGGGTGGTCCTGCTGTTTAGTTGGGTTCTTAAGGATAAGCCAAAGCTTTGCTGTTTGCCAAGCACGAGGAAAGTAGTGCTCCTTGAGACACTGGTTGATGAAGAGGCTTAGTATTGTTTTTGGGGTGGTTTCAACGGCCTTTTTTATGATCTCTGGTTCTAGGAGATCTGCAACAGGGAGTTTCTGTGCGGTTTGACAGTGGTGATGTCCAGCTCATCCTGTGAAGGAATTAGATCACTTGAGTCATACGATAAACATAATTTCCGTGGCAAAGCTGCAGTTGCTCTGGGGTCAGATGTTGCAGAAACATGGCATCCAAGATGTTATTGATAGATTCATGCTATGTCTTTGTGTATGCTCCCTGTGGTGTCCTGTTAGCAAGGATGACCACCTCTGGGGAATTTATTGGTGGTCACTCTATAGACCACTCTCCCAGGGGTTATCATTTCCAATTATGGAGACCAAGTTCTCACACAAGCGCTGCTTCCGTTGTCTAATCATTGCTGTATATTGGTTTCACACAGTGTGGTACCATTGACGGAGCACTTAAACTTCTGCGACGGGCCACAATTGTCTTGCATGCTGAAAGGATTTTCACCTGTTGTTGATGACATCCATTAGGTCACTGAAAGTTTCACTTTTTTATATGACCTGGTTTTGGTGCATTATAGCCTTAGTTGCTAATGCGCCAATAAAACCCAAACAAACAAACAAACAAGCCTGTTGTTGACATCACATCAGAGTTGTTGTAGCTCCAGGCACCAGCAGGGGACAGCACCCGGAGTTGGTTTTTTCCACTTCGAGTTGTCAGCAGCTTCTGTAATGCGTTTGACTAGCAATTTCGTGTGTCTGGTTTTGAGCAGCCATGTGCAGGGATTCCTGGAACAAAGGCCAGTCTGCCTTATTAGTGGCATATCTATGCAGGGTTTGCCTTGCTGTCATTTGTCTGGTTACGGAGTCATATAGTTAAAAAGTAATGACCCTGTGGTCTGACGTAGTCCAGCTTTTTCTGACGGTTCCAGATGAGATGTGTCCTGCAATGGATCTGGTAGCCAGGGTGATGTCTGTTGTGTCTTCCCACATCGTACTTGAAAATGTTGATAGGTTATTGGGCTGGTTTAGGATTGCGAAGCTGCTGTTTGTCAGATATTCTTCAAAGCATTGCCTGTTTGATGCACCATGTCACTGTGGGGTTTTACTGAACCACACCGGTAACCTGCAGTTAGCATTGGCCCTCATAATGATTTTGCCATTCGGGAATTCCAAGTGAATATTCTTCAGATATCTTGTGGCTGGGAGGATATTTTCCCCTGGCCAGCAATAAAGTGAGACGCATAAAACATGCTTTGGGAGTGATAACATGGGGCCCACGGTAGACAATAGTTGGGAATCTTGGTGACGGTGAAATAGGGATTCCTGACCAGGACAGCAGCCCACAGGGTTTCACCATCGACCTGTTCAATTTTATATGTTGGGGGAGTATCCTCTGACCTCCTTATTATGTGTATATGGCTCTCGAACAAGGAAGATGTCAAGGTTTTCTTCATTTCACTTTTCTGTCAGCTGTGCTGTAACAGCCCCGGCCTGCTGGGTATTTATTTGTGCAAATTCAACTTTTTTGGTATTGAATGGTTTAAGGTGTGTCCTAGTCTAGTCTAGTCGGTACATACTCTTTACTTTGGTATAAACGGGGCACTTGACGTCCCTGATGGAATGGTCAGCCAGCAGCTTCTGGGATCTGCAGTTGGTGCAAGTGGGTGGCTCCTCCTTTTTGGGAACCTCCTTTAGGTAGTGATATCTTTAACCCTGAACTGGATAACTTGCTAGTTACTATATGTTTGGCCATAAATATCAATGTGTCTAAAAAATTTTCAAGCAAACAAGAAACAAAGAAAAAATTATTATTTATTTAACCCTCTGTCAGTTTCACTCCTAAAAGTAATACATTCAGTCTCATAGTTTATCTGTCAGAAGCTTTTTTTTCAATTAGAATAAAAATTTAATTTTTAGCCTTTTTTGTTGAATTGAAAATGGTGTTTTATTAATTATGATTTACATAATTTATCCCAATTTTTGCACCTTGTACTTTTTTTTTCCCCAGTCTTCTATTATATTATACTGTTGCTACTTGTTTATTATTCTGTTGCTACTTATACCAAAACCCAGCATCACAGGTAAGCAGTTCTTTCTTATTATAAAAGCGTATTTAACTGAATAAAAACAATATTGTAAATAATATTGTAGCTATTTTATAGATCAGTAGTTTAAGAGTACTGAATTAGTAATTAAAACATTAAATCAGTTACAGTTACATTATGATAATTAGTAGCTGGAGTTCCAGTTGCTATCAGTAACTCTACAACTTAAGGATGTGATTATTCCTTTGTACAAGGCCATGGTTAGACTGCATCTTGAGTACTGAATATATGTCTGGAGGCTGATTTTAGAAAGGAAGTAGAACTGTAGAGAAAGGCAATGAGATTGGTGAAGCAAACAAAAGGATGCTCATACTAAGAAAGGTTTCAGTTCTGCAAATTGCAGCATCTGGAGACTAGGTTCCTGAGAGGTGATCTGATTGAGCTGTTTAAAGCCTTTGAATAGATTGAATAAGCTAATTGTTGATGGCATTCTTCCTCTTGCTGAGACTACACACACAAGGGGACTTAAATTTGAGGAAGGATTGCTGCAGGATAGATTTGTGGAAGTTTGCCTTAAGCCAGTGGGTGGTTGATTGTTGGAACATACTGACACTTGTTGTGGAAGTGGATAGTTTGAATAAAATTCAAACTATCCACTTCCACAACAGGAACGACTAGACAAACCTTTGAAGGGGTTGAGGTGGGGCGTTTCCTTGGCTGATGCTCTCAAAGCTTGCTTTTTTGAATCATTTGCTTCTACTAATAGTAACTAACAATAGTTACTAACTTTTGTAACGAAATTTTAGAACATTCAGTACACTACCATAACTAATATTATAGCTAATTTTATAGATTTGAAGTTTAGTGGTACTTTAGTAATAATTAAAACCATTCAATCAGTGCAGTTAGTATTATGAACCCCAGGGGCTCACATCTGGTGGGTATGGGCTTGGCACACCCAGGGTCCTGAGCTGGATATCATCATTCTTCTCTTCTTGGTGACTCCCTTCTCTCTCTCTCTCTCTCTCTCTCTCTCTCTCTCTCTCTCTCTCTCTCTCTCTCTCTCTCTCTCTCTCTCTCGGGGTAATTCATAAATTTTTTTTTTACTAGTGCAGCATAAGCCTCAGGCTTCCTTCCCATATGGCTAATAATAATAATAATGTTACAAAAAGGGAGTTTCTAACTGCTATCAAAATTCCAGAACTTTTGTGACAAACTATTGGATCATTCAATACATATCGTATTGTAAAACACTTCATTAACCTAGAAATGATGTTGTGAAACTAATTGCGCAGTGGAACCGCACTTAACAGGTGCTTAAATTCTGTAAAAAATATTTGGGCGTTTTTTTTTTTTTTTTTTTTGTTTGAACAGTACCAATATGTCACTGTTTCTTATTGAATTGCAATCTTGTTTTATGCAACATTTTATTTTTTAATTAAACAATTAACTATTTAAAAATTGCTTTTTTATTATTTTTATCACTTTTTATTTTCAAAAAAAATAATTGTTCTGAAAATTAAAAAATATATATATTTTAAAAATGTAGATGAATCTGTTGCATCCATTTTCCTCTTGAAAAGACTTAAGTGCGAAATTTTAAACATACACATATGATTGTGCTTATTATGTGTACAAATACTTCTAAAAATATATAAAAATATATGTATATATTACTTACCATCCTTCACTTCCATCTTAGAATTTTTTAAAAATTATTTCAAATTTGGCACACTTCACAGCATCCATTATTTGATTCTACATGTCTTGCTTCCTGCATAATAGGTGTCATCTTGTGCAAATATTGTGGTTAATTTCAACATCTTAATGTGAATACAGTAACAGACCTTTCAAAACAACTTTTATCATTAGTATTAGCATTATGAAATTTTCTCTTTATACTCTGCGACGACCAAACGGTCAGAGGAGTTTACAAGATAGAAAACAAGAAACAGCACCGTATTCAGCAGTCATGAGCTTGAACCGCAGTGACTCAAGGCACATATACTTATGTAACCGCGTGCCTCACCACTCGGCTACGGCAGCATCCACCATAGTTGAGGCTTATGATGCAAGGAAGCAAGCTTATACAGTATCAGCCAAAAAAAAAAAAAAAAAACCCTTTCCATTTCACCCATCCGGTCACTCCAAATGTATGTCTAGTTCAGCCTTAGATTTATTTAAGCTATCAACATCCAGAACAATAGATGGAAGTCTTTTCCAGCAATCAACTACCCGCTGGCTAACGGCAAACTTCCGCACATCTATTCTACAACTGTCTTTCCTCAATTTGAATCTGTGCAAACGGAAATATCCCTCAGCATTGAGCCTGCTCAAACCATTCAAAGCCTTATACACCTCGATCAGATCACCTCGCAGGTGCCTAGTCTCCAGATACTGCAACTTACAGAATTTAAGCCTCTCTAGGTAAGAGAACCCCTTTGTTCCTCTCACCAATCTTGTTGCCCTGTCTGTACTCGTTCTAGCAACTCTCTACATCCTTCCTAAAATTAAGCGTCCAAACTTATATGCAGTACTCAAGGTGTGGCCTGACCATTGCCTTATACAAAGGTATAATCACCTCCTTGTCTCTGCTAGCAAAATTCCTGTATATCATTGACAAAACTCCATGATCAGCTCTGGCAGCCCGTCTGCACCTCTCCGAGAACTTCATATCCAACTGCACAATTACCCCCAGGTCTTTTTCATTTTCCATCTCCACCTCCCTGAGTGTAGTACAACACAGTTGATACATTTCTTTTGAGTTACTGCTACCCATATGCAGTACTTTGCATTTGTCAATATTAAACTTCAGTTGCCACGTGTGTGGCAACTGAAGTTTTGATATGTATAAGACAGCAGTAATAAGACAGCAATGGGTTGAGCACGCTGAATTCTGATGGGATCCTTCCACTTGTTCAGATTACGAACCTAAGGGGGCATAAATTCAAATTAAGAAAAAACAGATGTAGAATAGATGTACGGAAATTTGCCTTTAGCCAGAGGGTGGTTAACAGCTGGAACAAACTTCCATCTGTCATTGTGGAAGTTGATAGGTTGAATAAATTTAAGGAGGAACTGGACAGGCATTTGGAGGGAATGGTGCGATTTTTTTTTTTTTTTTTTTTTTTTGGCTGATGCTGCATAAGCTCATACACTTGCTTTCTTGTAATCACATGCCACTACTACTAAATCTCAGCCCATCTACCTAACTTTTCTAGATCCTGTTGCAGTAGCATACTGTCTTTACTATCATTAACAACCCTGCCAACCCTTGTATCATCTGCAAACTTGGGCATTAAGCCCGATATACCTTCATCAATATCATTAATAAATATACAAAACAACAGTGGGCCCAGCACCGAACTCGGTGGGACTCCACATAGAGCAGTGTCCATTTATTACCATTCTCTGCCATCTCCCACTCAACCATCCCTTTATTCGTTGCAGCAACTTACCATTAATACCATACCACTCCAATTTGTACAGCAGTCTTCAGTGTGCAACAGTATCAAAAGCTTTCCTGAAATCAAAATATATGATATCAGAATTATTTTTTGCATCCAGTTCCTTTGTGACCACATCGTAGTATCCATTCAAATTGGTCAGACAAGACTTCCCCTTAACGAACCATGCTGTGTCTGAGCTATTACTGCTGTCTTGTCTAGGTTGTCCTGCAATGCTTCTTTAACCAGTGATTCCATTATTTTCCCTGTAACACAATTTAAACTAAGAGGTCTGTAATTATTTGTGTCACTCTTTGAACCCCCTTTGTGAATCGGGGATGCATTTGCACATCTCCAGTCCGTGGGGAGATCCCTGAATCTAAGGATGCTCTAAAAATTATGACTAAGTGTTTGCTTACTTCCCTTGCTGCCTCCATTATAACTGGATATATTCCATCTGCCCCAGGTGCCTTTTTTATGTTTATCTTCAACAATTTCTCCTCCACTTTGCTCTCAGTTATGACAAAAGCACTTAGCTCCCTGTTAGAGTTTGATAAACTTCTAGCATTCCCCTCCTTGAATAACTCCTCATGTGTGAATTTAGATGCAAAATACTCATTCAGTTTATCAGCTACTTGAGCAGGATTATCAATAGTCGAACCATCTATGTTAAGTGGACCAATCTGATTCATCCCCTTCCTTCTAGAGTTTACATAAGTAAAGTACTCTTTGCTGTTTTTCTTTGCATCCTTTTCCAAAGATTTCTTGTAATCTGGCTTCACCCGCGTCACCTGATAATATATATGCATCCCCATGCATTTTTCTTCTCTGCCACGAGCCTCATTAATTCATCCGACAGTATTTCTTAGTTGGTATAAAAAGCCTAGTAGCCTCCAAGATTAAGTTCCTGAAGGCTTCCCATTTAGAATTCACTGTTGGTAACATCAGTTGATGATGTTACCAACTCTCTATAGAATTTAAAACTCTGAGACCACTGTAGTTACCTTTACAAAAACCCTTCCCTTTACCCTTGATGGTAGTTACATCTTGAAGTAAATCCATCATCAGTACACTGATCACTGTCACCTAGTGGTTCCATTATCTGCAAATTCTTAATACATGAATAATAACTGCTGATAATCAGATCAAGGGTATTACTCCCTCTGGTTTCCTCTCGAACATGTTGCTGTTGAAAACAATTCTCCAATAAATCCACAAAAGTCTTGCTAGCATGCAAGCACCCACAAGTTCCAGTCAATATGTTGGAAAGTTAAAATGCCTTATTACAAGATATTCTGATTTACTGGCCCATTCTATTGCACAACTGTTCATCAGAGTCATTAGGCCTATAACATACTCCTACTCTCACTTTACCTTTCCCTGTGTTTATGTCACACCAGACAGAGTGATCATTGCACTGTCCACCTGTGTGAACTGGATGCACTTCATTAGATTTTATGTGTTTCTTAACTAACAGCATAACCCTCCCTACCTACCCTGTCTGTCCTTTCTGTACACATTGTGCTCCCCAAATTCGAATTCTGTACTACTTATATCTGTGTGACACCATGTGTCTGATATCCCAACAATATCTGCCTTTAATGCCTTGATCAGTACTTCAAATCATCAATTTATTTACTATACTTCTAGCATTAGCATACATGCAAGTATATATGCTCTTACTCTTAGTTAGCTTAACACAGCCCATGTATTTACTTGTTCAGTGATGACTCCCAGCAGCTCTTGAAGCCCCCAGCAACTTGCTCTCTAAGCTGCTGCTCATTACAATAGAAGCATTGCAAGAATCACTTTCACCTCTGCCTGCAGCTACCTTTAATCTTTTAGTCTGTGAATCCCTCCAATCTAGCAGTTTTCAGACCCACCTAACACTGCTTCAGTAGCATCAGCAAATATTCATGCACCCTTTCTATTTAAGTGTATCCAATCTCTGTAAAAGCATTCTTTCCTCTTAGCAAGTACAGACCATGCTGAAAAAAATTCTACACCCTGAGCTTTGCACAGTCTCTCCAGGGCCAAATTGATTGACAAGACTCTCATCATATACTCCCTCCTATCGTGTCTGGGCAGAATTGCAGACACTTTCAAATTTAACCCTGACTCACAACTTTTTTCCAGCATTGACTTGTACTTGTTAAGTAAATCTGTTAAGATCCCTCTTAAGATCATTAGTCCCAACATGTACAACAATATCACCTTTTGTGCTCTTAAAAGATATCTGCTCTACAACATCATAAATTTTTTCCTCTGGCAGACATATCGTGGTCCTGTTCCACCTATCCTTTTTCCATAATATATTCCACATCACAAAACAGAGTCACCGACAATAACTTGTTCCTGTGGGACCAGCGCATTCTGCCTTGGAGATTGTTGCCATGTTGTCTGATGCACAGAAGTGAGCTGTGGTATTGAATTGGGCAGCTTAGAGCTTGATGGACCCCCCTCATATTAATTTCTTTGAGGGCATATTCCCCACACCTCAAACTCTCATAGATGCCCATCAGAATACCGAATTGGCACCTAATTTCTTCACACACGCTCTCTGCACCTAGCACACACAAAGACATCCTCCTTGGCTAGATCATATCCTGTTCTAGACAGGTTTGCAAACATTTCACGCATTGTTTTAGACTGTGATGCGTTGGAGAATCGCCCCTTTCGGTTCTCCTGCGAACCACAGCACTCTGGCTATTCTGTGAACGCTGCTTTGCTGCTCTACTCTGGGTCATGATTCCGTTAATCATAATTTGATTAACAATGAACTTTAATAAGATTAATAAATTTTAATGATTAATTGATAATACTATACTAATCTAACATATTTCTAATATAGTGCTACATTTTTCGCTATCGGGTTTTACGTTAAACCTTACGCTATTCCATATCGAATAACAGTGGTGACAAGTTACAAATGTAAAATCCACAGACACTTAAGTATTAACTTTCAAAATCGCTATCTAAATTCAAAAGTAAACCACATAGCTTGGCTAGAACTATAAAGCTACTTACAGAAAGTAATTTAGTATAACAGTTAAGTCAATAAAATGAAAACTTGGCATTTACAAGAGCTGCAAAAATTTTAGTCAACTTGGTAATAACCAAAATTAGTATTAGTAGAGGCATATGATGCAAGAAAGCAAGCTTATATAGCATCAGCCAAAAAAAATCCTTCCCATTTTACCCATCCATTCACTACAAATGTTTTTCCAGCTCTGCCTTGAACTTATTTAAGTTGTCAACCTCCACTACAACAGATGTAAATTTGTTCCAACAATCAACTAACTGCTGGTTAAAGGCAAATTATTACACATCTATTCTACACCTGTCTTTCCTCAATTTGAATATGTGCCCCCCATAGGGGGCATAATCTGAGAAAGAGGAAGAATCCTCAAGTAATTATAGACCTGTTAGTTTAACTTCTGTTCCAGGGAAATTAATGGAGGCACTAGTTAAAGAAGCACTGCAGGAACATCTAGACAAGACTACAGTTATAGCTCGTACAAAGCATGGTTTTGTTAAAGGGAAATCTGATCAGACCAATTTGATTGGATACTATGATGTGGTCACAAAGGAACTCGATGCAGAGAATAACTTTGATAATATATTATCAAAGTTATTTGATAATATATTATCAAAGATAATATATTACCAACTGCACTATATATTTGGATCTTAGAAAGGCTTTTGATACTGTTGCACATGGAAGACTGCTGCACAAATTGGAGCAGTGTGCCATTGGAGGCAAATTGCTGCTATATATAAAGGGGTGGTTGAGGGGGAGAAGACAGAGAGTGGCAATCAATGGACACTGCTCATCGTGGACTAATGTTATCAGTGGAGTCTCTCAGGATTCAGTCTTGGGTCCATTATTGTTTTCTGTCAACTCTGTAGTACTACATTGACAATGTAGTACCACAGTGGTAGAGAATGAAAAGGACCTGGGGGTAATTGTACAGGCAGATATAAAGTTTTCTGAACAGTGCAGACGTTCTGCAAGAGTAGTCCCATGGTGTCTTGTCGATCTGCAAGTGCAGACGTTCTGCAAGAGTAGAACGTGTTGTGCAAGAGTCAGTGCAGACGTTCTGCAAGAGTAGTCCATGTTGTCTTGTCTTGTCGATGATATACAGGAATTTTTCTAGCAGGGATAAGGAGGTGATTATTTCCTTGTATAAGGCAATGGTCAGGCCACACCTTGAGTACTGTATATAGGTTTGGAGGCCTCATTTCAAGAAGGATGTAGGGCTGCAGGAACGAGTACAGAGAAGGGCAGCAAGATTAGTAAATGGAACAAAGGGTTGCTCTTACGAAGAAAGGCTTAAATTTTGCAGATTACAGTGGAGATTAGGCACCTGTAAGGTGATCTGATTGAGGTGTATAAAGCCTTGAATGGTTCGAGCATGCTCAATTCTGATGGGATTCTTCCTCTTGCTGAGAATAATCACCTGAGAGGGCATAAATTCAAATTGAGGAAAGACAGTTGTAGGATAGGTGTGCGGAAGTTTGCCTTTAGCCAGCGGGTAGTTGATTGGTGGAACAGACATCCATGTTTTGTTGTGGTAATTGATAGCCTAAATAAATTTAAGGCTGAGCTGGACAGGCATTTGGAACGAATGGAGGGCGGTGAAATGGGAGCAGGTTTTTTTTTTTTTTTTTGATAATACTATAATCTATAGCTGCAGCTGGTTCTGCATAAGTTTGCTTTCTTGTATCATATGTTTCTAGTAATGCTAATCCCATTAGCATTGAGCTTGCTCAAACCATTCAACCCCTTATACACCTCAATCAGATCAACTCCAGGATGCTTTGTCTCTAGATGCAGTAATCTGCAGAACTTAATCCTTTCTTGATAAGAGGACCCCTTTGTTCCCCTCACCAACCTTGTAGCCCTTCTCTGTACTCATTCCAGCAGCTCTACATCCTTTCTAAAATGAGACCTCCAGAACTGTATGCAGTACTCAAGGTGTGGCCTATTGCCTTATATGAGGCAATAGGCCACATTGCCTCGTATAAGGCAATAACCATTGCCTTATACGAGGGAATAATCATTTCCTTATCCTTGCTAGCAAAAATCCTGTATATCATTGACAAGACCCCACAAGCTACTTTTGCATCCTGTCTGCTCTGCTCAGAAAACTTCATATCTGACTGCACAATTGCCTCCAAGTCTTATTCATTCTCCACTGCCCTAAGTGTATTACCAAACAAGCGATATGTTACTCTGGCATTACTGCTATCCATATGCATTACTTTATATTTGCCAATGCTAAAACTTCAGTTGCCACCTCTCAGCCCATCTGCTCAACTTTTCTAGATCCTGTTGCAGTAGTCTACTGTCATTACTCATTAACAACCCTGCCAACCTCCGTATCATCTGCAAACCTGGACATTAGCCATGATATATCTTAGTCAATATCATTGATATTGACGAAGAACAATAGGCCCAATACTGAACCCTGGGAGTCTCCACTGTTAACAATAGTCTACAAAGACCGATGTCCACACTCTGTCTTCTCCTATTCAACCATCCCTTTATCCATAGCAGCAACTTGCCCTCAATCCTTCAATTTGAACAGTAGTCTTCCATGTGCAACAGTATCAAAAGCTTTTCTAAAATTCAAGCATATGATATCAATATTATTTTTTGCATCCAGTTCCTTATTGACCATATCATAGTATCCAATCAAATGGGTCAGACAAGAATTCTCTTAAACAAACTTATGCTCTGTCTGAACCATAACTGCAGTCTTGTCTAGATGATCCTGCAGTGCATCAGTGACCACTATTTTCCCCAGAACAGAATTTAAACCAACAGGTATATATTTACTCTCATCACTCTTTGTGAGTTGGGGACACATTTGCACATCTCCAGTCTTAGGGTTTGCTGCCTCCTTTAATATAACGGGATAGATCACATCCACCCCAGGTGCCTTTCTTGTGTTCAAGTTCAACAATTCCTCCTCCACTGTGCTCTCAGTTATTACAAATTCATTTAGCTCCCTGGTAGAGTTTGATAATAATCCTCATGAGTGAATGTATATACAAAATAGTCATTCAGTTTGTCAGCTGCCTCCGCAGGAGCATCAACAATCAAACCATCGATATCAAGTGGACCAATCTGATTCATTCCGTTCCTTCTGCAGTTTACATAACTAACCTCCTTTGTGACTTGATTAGAGACTAGCTTATATCTACCATAGGCTTGTGTCGCCTGATAATTTATATGTATCCCAGGCATTTTTCTTCTCTGCCAGAGTCTTATTAGTATTTCCTTATCTAATTGTTATTTGTCCCAACTAAGAAATACTGTTCAAAGTATTTCTTAGTTGGGACAAATAGCCTAGCAGTTTTCAAAATTACTTCCTTGAATGCTTCCAGTTTAGAATTTGCTCTTGGTAACATCAGCAGTTGGTCCCACTGTATAGATTTTCAAAACTATCTCATACCATCATAGTCACCTTTACAAAAGCAAAAATCCTTCCCGTTAACCCCTGACGGCAATTACATCTTTCAGTAAATCCCACATCAGCACACTGTGATCGGCTCTGAGTGGCAAGTGTTTTCCAAGTGATTTAAAGTGATTTTGTAGTGCTCTTCTCAATTATATTTAGTTTAATAATAAATGATTTTTATTTTTCATTACCTAATAAGTAGGTTTTGCTAAAAGGACCTAGTTAACTATCATTTTCTTATTCTCAAACTAACCACCAATTCTACTAATTTATAGCTGCAGCTTAGTCCTTTGGTGGCACTGCTCTTGCCTCTTTGTGTCGGGGCCAGAAACCTGGCTGTTGGAAGCTACACTCCAAGACTAAAGAGTATGAAACATGAGTAGAAAGTCATTACTTCCGCAGGGACTTCAGAGAAGATCCCACAAAATCAAACTGCTGAGGATCATGAAAATAAAGGCAAAGGACAGACAGTTCAAAACCAATACCCTTATTCTAATCATTCACTCCACTGGAGAAGAGACATTAGGAAGGAAATTCCCACTTTTTATCCAAAAATTCTTGAAAGGACTAGCCAGAACACAAAAATCGATCGAGCAACTCCGATCTGGGGATTTGTTGACTGAAGCGTCCAGTACCAGACATTCAGAAAAGTTACTGAATGTATCGAACTTTGAAGATATACCAGTAGTGGTCAACCCCCCCCCCCCCAACTCCACACAACACTTTAAACTCTTCGCGGGGAGTAATCTCCTAGTGGGATCTCTTATGAAGAGGAAATCAGCAACGAACTCCAAAATCAAGGAGTGATGAATGTAAGACTAATTTCTATTCGGGGAGATGGAAATACAATACCTACCAAAACCTTAATCCTGACATTTAACATATCAAAAATCCCACTATTGTAAAAACAGGATATTTGAACTGCCAAGTAAAAGCATATATCCCGAATCCCTTGCACTGTTTCAAATGTCAAAAATATGGACACTCACAGACTGCATGTAGAAATACACCATGTGCTAAATGGGGATCCAAAGAACATAAAACTGATGACTGCCCAGCCCTAACTCCAAAGTGGCTAAATTGTAATGGAGAACATCCTGCCTACTTCAGAACATGTGAAAGATGGGAAAAAGAAATAAAAACAGACTACAATATTACATACAAAGAAGCAAGAAAAATGATCCAGCCAACTATAACCAGTAGACCAACATATGCACAAGTAGTGACTAAATTTAAATCAGTGGAATGTCAAACTGAAATCTCATTTCCTCCAAATGAATCTTTTTCTTCACAAGTCAAACACTTACTCCAAGCAAAGTAACAAAATAAACATGAGAAAACAGTAAACACACCGATCTCAATCCCCTCAGATTCTCCAAACGTGTAAGAGTAATGAAGGACCACGAAATCATGAACCACGAGTCAAAAACATTTATGGACTTTGAGAAAACAGAAAAGTTAGATGATGAAGGGTTGGAAATCCATGCTGAAGAAGAAGATATGGATATCAGAAAATTTTCCAAAAGAGATAGAGTAAGGACAGAAAAACAAAAGGCAACCACCCAACGAAAACAGCTAGAGGTGCTGAGCAAATATAAAAAATGGATAAAATTATTCAGTGGAACTGTCAAGGATTATGCATTAATTTTGATGACTTACAGTATCTGATCACCCAGTACACACCAACCTGTATCTGTCTCCAGGAAACATATGGAAACATACACAAGATACCCTGAATATCAGGAACTATTCAATGTACAGAAGAGACTGAATAACTCAAGGTATAACACAATGGGTGCATATAAAAAACCAATTAGAGGCAGTAGCAATTCATACAATAGCAAGGTCCCTCTTAACCATATGTCATTATACATTCCATCAGGAGCAGATGTCTTTTATGTTATCTTATGTCTTTTATGAATACCTAGATGCATTACAACAACTACTTCCCCAATCTGTCTGATGGGAGATATGAATGAACATAACCCTTTGTGGGGGTGCTCAGATTACAACAGAAGAGGATGCATCATTGAACAACTGCTCTGCTAGACTATGAAGCAGAGTCGAAGAGCAACATGGATCAAATTCACATCTACAATAAACAAAACAACAAATGTACATATAGTCTAGAATAAAAAAGAAAAATGACAGGTAAATATAGAAATAGGCCATCACCAATACTGTTCTGCGATGGAATTAGTTTGACTGAACTTACTGTTATTGCAAATACATTAGGTGAGACCTTTGCAAAAGTATCAGTGAAAGCTTCATACCATCTGGAATTTCTGATCCAAAAAGAAAAGGCAGAAAAGCATAAGATTAAATTTAAATCAAAAAGTAATGAGCCCTACACTCAACCATTCACAATAAATGACTGCACTAAGTTTTATCCACAGCCAGGCCAAGTGCAGTAGGCCCAGACAACATATATTACAGCATGATAAAGCACCTTATCAAGACTGAATTAGAAAATTTATTGAAACTGTATAACAGAATATTCCAAGAAAATGTATTTCCAAACACATGGCAGCATGCAATAGTACTAGCTTTCCCTAAACTTGACAAAGACCTAACAAATCCACACAACTATCAACCAATAGCCCTCACCAGCCGTTTAGAAACATTACTAGAAAAAAATGGTAAATAAGAAATTGATATGGTATTTAGAGGAAAATAACATCTACAAACACAGTGCAAACATGCAATGTGATTTTTAAACATTACAGGTCTACACTAGACCACCTAGTTAGGATAGAAGCCAACCATCAGAAATGCATTTATCAGATCACAACAAATGTTTAAAATATTTTTTGACATTGAAAAAACTTACAATACCACTTGGAGATATGGGATCCTAAGAGATATGTACCATGCTGGACTCAGATACACTCTCCCTGTGTTTATCCAGAACTTCCTTATGAACAGAACCTTCCAAGTCAAAATACAAACTTCTTTCTCCAAAACTATCAACAAGAAGAAGGCATCCCACAGGGCCATAAAGATTAATTCGATCACAAATCAACTCCCTCCTTCACTTTCACATGCACTTTATGTTGACAGACTTTAGTATCTGTAGTCAGTCATAGAATATGAGAACTATCCAGAGGCAGTTGCAATGCACAATCAACAGTATAAGTAAGTGTGCACTAGGTAACAGGTTCAGACTGTCAACACAAAAAACAATGTGTACATTTTTGTTGCAAAATAAATCTCCATCCTGATCCTGAATTGAAATTATAAGGCCAGAATATACCAACACAGCGAAAAGCAAAATTTCTTGGAATAATCTTAAATAAGAAACTCACATTCATGGAGCACATCCGGTAGTACATAAAAGCTGTACAAAACACCTAAACAAACTTAAAATCCTTTCATCAACAGCATGGGGGAGCAGACAGATATTCCTTACTAAACCTATACAAAGTACTAATTAGATCCATGTTGGACTATGGAGCCCCAGTATACGATTCAGCACGGAAAACAGTGCTGAAATGGCTGGACCCAGTTCATCACACACACTGCATATAGCTAGTGCCTATCGTACCTCTCCCACATATAGTCACTGTGCCAAAGCCAATGAATCACCTTTAACACTTAGGCAACAACAACTGACGTTGAATTATACATTTAAAATAAAATCTATGCATGGACACCCTACTTGGGAGGCCCTCTTTGATCCACGTTGCAGAAACATCTACCAGAGTCACTAACAAGCAAATTTACCCCTGGGAATTAGAATGCAAAACTTTTTAGCAGTACATAACCTTAATATAGACAGTGTAGCACACCTGCCAGTTCACACTTCTCCACCATGGGATTCGCATATCCCAATATACTTTTCCTTTCAGAAATGGAATAGAAAAGCAATACCTGCAACAATCTTCCAACAGTTACATGCAATGCACAGAATTCAATTTCCTGACTATATTCCAATATACACAGATGGTTCGAAAACAGACACTAGTAGTAGCAGAAGCTGTATGCCCAGATATTACTTTAACACAACAGCTACCAAAAGAGTGCAGTGTATACACAGCAGAATTATATGCAATAAAAATAGCCTTAACTCATGTACAAGATAAGCATTACATGAGAAGTGTAATATATGCAGATTCCTTGAGTCCCTTACAAGCCATGCAAAACATAGGTACAACACCCAATCCTTTGTCAACAACAAATACTAATTGACTGCCAGAAATTAAGCAGCAAACAAGTCAGCAAAAGAAGCTGTACTACAGATTGGAGAAGATATATCAGTGCCATATTCCGATTACAAGCCTGCGATACAGCATGCTTGCCAGTTGCAATGGTAAGAAACTTGGAATCAGCAAACTGCAAACAAATTATACCAAATAAAGTCAAATATTGAAAATGGGATTTCTAGCACACGAAGGTCGAGAAAAGAAGAAACAGCACTGGCCAGGCTAAGAATCGGGCATACCCATATTATGCACTCTTTCTTGTTGTGAACAGAAGAATCACCACGATACCAGATTTGTGACACTATCCAATCAGTTAAACACATACTAATAGACTGTCCTACATAACACAAATGGATACAAACAAGCCTTCAAAGATTTTTATAGGACACATCACACCATTACCTTAATGAACCTCTTGAATGATAGAGATGACTTCACAGATGTTTTAAACTTCCTTAAAGCTATTAATTTATACCACATCCTCTAAGGAAGTAACACTGAATATAGATCCATTATTAGAACAGCATGTTGGAATCAATGGACTGAACTGTTGCAAACTCAAGTCAATAACAAACTATTCCAGATTAAAAAAAAGAACCTCAGCTGTGGACTTCTAGTTTCATGAGATGCAGGCAAGAAGTCATTTTGGCAAGACTCCAAATCGGTCATTCATATATAACTCATCTGTTCTTGCTTATGGGAGAGAATCCTCCTCAATGTTCCTTCTGTCAATCCCAATTAACAATCAAACATATTCTCATAGAGTGTCCTCAATATTCAAGTATCCGGAAATCCAGTTTTCACTCTCTAGCCAACTTTCAGGAATCTTTAACTTTACAACACATACTTGGCAATAGTGCAAATTTTAAAGCTCTGTTTCAATACTTGATAAGCATAAATATATATAATCATCTCTGATAACTATAATATAAAACATTCAGTCATAAGTTAATCATGAACAGGCACAATATGACCCAGGAGGCCTTTGTGCTAAAAAAAATCCTCAGCACAACAACTAAGGAAGTAAACATAAGCAACAGACTAGTCCAATGAAGTAGGAATCAGGTTAAAAGGAACAATTTAAATCCAAAATAAACACCTGAAACATCACACCATATGAACTGGAACATTATGACCCATGTAGTCCATGCACCACTAAACTTCAATACAAACAAACAAAAAAAACACACTATGATCACTGCCACTTAGTGGTTCATTTATCTGCACATTCTTAATGCATGAAGAATCACTACTGATAATCAGATCAAAAGTATTAATCCCTCTGATTGCCTCTCAAATATGCTGCTGTAGAAAACAATCATCCAATAACCAAAAAAGCCTTGCTAGTGTGCAAGTGACCAACTCTGAAGTCATAATCAATATCTTAGAAATTAAAACTATATACACAGGTGGTATATAGTTTTAATTTCTAGCATTAATAGAGGCACTTTCTAGAGGCACTTTCTAGCAAGAAAGCAAGCTTATGCAGCATCAGCCAAAAAAAAATAAATAAATAAAAAATAACCACTTCCACTTCACCCCTCTGTTCGTTCGAAATACCTGTCCAGCTGAGCTTTAAACTTATTTAGGCTATCAACTTCCACGACAAGGGATGGAAGTCTGTTCGACCAACCAACCACCCGCTGGCTAAAGGCAAATTTCCTCACATCTATTCTACATCTGTCTTTCCTCAATTTGAATTTATGCCCTCTCAGGTGATTATTCTGAGCAAGAGGAAGAATCCCATCAGCATTGAGCATGCTCAAACCATTCAAGGCTTTATACACCTCTATCAGATCACCTCGCTAGTGCCTAGTCTCCAGACACTGTAATTTGTAAAACTTAAGCCTTTCTTCGTAAGAGCACCCCTTTGTTCCATTCACTAATCTTGTTGCCCTTCTCTGTACTCGTTCCAGCATCTCTACATCCTGCTTGAAATGAGGCCTCCAGACCTGTATACAGTACTCTAGGTGTGGCCTGACCATTGCCTTATACAAGGGAATAATCACCTCCTTATCCCTGCTAGAAGAATTCGTATATATCATTGACAATACACCATGAGCTACTCTTGCAGCCCTTCTGCACTGCTCAGAAAACTTTATATCTGCCTGCACAACCACCCCCAGGTCCCTTTCATTCTCTACCACTGTCAGTGTAGTACCACAGAGTTGATACGTTGCTCTGGAGTTGCTGTTTCCCATATGTAGTACTTTACATTTGTCAATGTTAAACTTCATTTGCCACCTCTCAGCCCATCTGCTCAACCTTTCCAGATCCTGTTGCAGCAGCATAGTGTCAGTAGTGTCCTTGACAACCCTGCCAACCTTCGTATTAAGCTTGATATACCATCATCAATATCATTTATAAATACAGAAAACAATAATGGACCCAGTACTGAACCCTGAGGGACTCCACTAATAACATTAGTCCACGATGAGCAGTGTCCATTGATTACCACTCTCTGTTTTCTCCCCCTCAACTGCCCCTTTATCCATAGCAGCAATTTGCCTCCAATGCCACACTGCTCCAATTTGTGCAGCAGTCTTCCATGTGCAACAGTATCAAAAGCCTTTCTAAGATCCAAGTATATAATATCAAAGTTATTCCCTGCATCCAGTTCTTTTGTGATTGCATCATAGTATCCAGTAAAATTGGTCAGGCAAGACTTCCCCTTAACAAAACCATGCTGTGTCTGAGCTATAACTGAAGCCTTGTCTAGATGATCCTGCAGTGCTTCTTTAACCAGTGCCTCCATTAATTTTCCAGGAACAGAAGTTAAACTAACAGGTTTATAATTATTTGTGTCACCCTTTGATCCTCCTTTGTGAATTGCGGTCACATTTGCACATCTCCAGTCCATTGGTACGTCTCCTGAGTCCAAGGAAGCGCTCATAAATCCCCATTGTAAGCCAATCTGATTTACTCGTCCACTCTATTTCCCTGTATAGTTGTTCATTATACTCATCAGAGTCATTAGGCTTATAACCCACTCCTACTCTCAACTTTGCTTTCCCAGTGCTTATGTCACATCAAACTGACTGAACATTGCACTGTCTACCCATGTCAACTGGATGCACTTCCCCAGATTTTGTGTTTCTTAACTAGCATAACCCTCTCCTCCCTTCCTATCCTTTCTGTACACATTGTACTCCCCATATTCCAATTCTACACTGCTTATGTCTGTGTGACATTTGTCTCTGATATTCCAACAATATCTGCCTTTGATGTCTTAACAAGCATTTCAAATTCATCAAATTTATTTACTATACTCCTATCATTGGTGTACATGCACCTGTTCTTATTCTAACCAGCCCATGTATTTAATTGTTCAATGATGACTCGCACCAATCCTTGAAATCCCAGCACCTTGCTTTCCAGGCTGCTGCTCATTCTAATAGAAGCAGTGAAAGAATCATTTTCACCTCAGCCTTTGGCTACTGTTAATCTTTTAGACCGTGAATCGCTCCCAAGCTATCAGTTTCCGACCCACCTAACACTGCCTCAATAGCATCAGCAAATATTCTTACACCCTTTCTATTTAAGTATATCCCAGCCCTGTAGAGGCAGTCTCTCCTGTTAACAAGCACAGACCACGCTGAAAAAATTCTACCCCCATGATCCTTGCACAGTTGAACATTGACCTGTACTTGTTAAGTAAATCTGCAGATCTCCTACTCTAAATGTCATTAGTGCCAACATGTACAACAATATCACCCTTTGTACCCTTAAAAGATGATATCTGCTCTACAACGTCATCAGCTTTTGCCCCTGGCAGACATACACTGTTCCTGTTCCACCTATCCTTTTTGCACAATATATTCCCCATTTCCCTGACAACAGAGTCAGGGAAATGTCAGCTAGTCCCACAGGAACTAGCTGACAACAGCTAGTTCCTGTGGGACCAGTACATTCTGCCTCAGGGATTGCCACTGTGCTGCCTGATGATCAAGTGCAAGCTGAGAGTCCTATTTTAAGTCCTTCAATGGCATCTACTCTGTTCATCAAGCTCTCATAAAAGCCCATAATAATGCTGAGTTGGCACCTAACATTCACACTCCTTAAATGGAGCACATACAAAGACACACCCTGGCACCTCCATAGCCAGGTGGGCAGGAGCAGCAGTGCATAGCACACGCTTCTTGATTAGACCGGGGTTCGAGCCCGTGACTACTAAATACGGAGGATGCGGAAATGTCAGAGAATGACCACCGCATATTCCCGAGAAATATGGCCTTAGTTGCTAATGCTCCTAAAAACCAAATAGCAAACAAACAAACAATTAAAGAAAATTAAATTTTACTGTTACTGCAGGGAGGTGAAAACACATCACTGACACCATGTAGCTGAATATGTACATGATGATAGCAATGTTTTCACCTCCCTGCAGTAATAGTAAAATTTAATTTTCTGAATTTAATCTAATTAATTAGATAAATCATTATTGCATAGAGGGTGAGTGAGGGGGGGGGAAGTGTTTGTATCTGTGTATGTGTTTGTTCATTGATTGATTTGGGTAGGTGAGGGGTGACATTCCCCCCATGGGATTCATCCCCAAGATCGGCTAACTTGGTACTGAAAGAAAAAACCTCTGGAAACTCTTCCAGTGGGATTTGAACCCAGGTACTTTTCAATCAGCAAGCATACTACCGAGACCCATACATAAAATCTGTAACTTAGCTTACTTGAAGTCTTTGCAATGCAGGTACATCACAGATGATAATGGAGTTTGCATTGTTCAGCTAGAAATGTAGTCAGCAGCTCTATGTGCAAATTATTTCTGCATATGTAAAGGGAAAAAAATCAACATTTATTTATGATTGTTTTTCTTTCACGATTATTACTAAATTACATAATAATCAAAGAAAATTTTCTATGGAATTTGTATATCTTTTATGAAAAAAATGGTTATTTTTACTACAAAAAAGTTACAATTTATTAATCATTCCTCGATACATTTATAATTGGCAATAAGTAATAAAGATAACAGCCCTTCACCGTGTTATGACAGAAATTAATGAAAATATTTCAGTGCATACATGTTGTAGACAGCAAATATTTGATGGTGGACAGTAATTAGATTTCAAGACAGTATTTTATGCCTAGATTTTAGTTACATATTGATATAACTTTTGATACGGTTTTCGGAATGTTGTATATTTCTATAAAGTAGTTGTCATTTGTGGTAAGAGATTTGAAATCACCCCTCTCTGATGGTTTGGCAAGAGATTCCAAACCACCCCTGTGAATTAGAGATGTAAAGTTGCCTGATTGTTGTGTATAGTATTATTATAGCCATATACATCAAGGAAGCTACAAGTATTTTCTGCCTGAACAAAAAAAAAAAGGGGCCTAAGAAAATACAAATTATACAATTCCCTCCTTATGTAGATAACTATCCAGTGAACCTTTGAATTTTTTGAACTGTCAGTCTCAACTACTTTTTTTTTTTTTTTTTTTTTCCCCATTATGAAAACCTCAAGAGAGGTATTGGTCCCTACAGTATTTAGTACCATGCATGGGTTGGAGGTTGCAACGATGAAAGAAGATATTTAAGTTGATATTAGACTTGAACTTCTGTAGAATGTAATTTTCAGGAAATACATATAAAGACAGGTTGTTCCAGAAAACAAAATTTAAATGAATAAATGAGGAATAAGATAAATTGGTTCTGTGAGTTTGAAGTTGGGCAATGAAAGAATGTTGACTTTTGAAGAGAGAGCGGGAATTATAGAAGCCAATTCAAAAGAACAGTGCCCATGGAAGTATCTATAGAAAAGACATGCAACAGAAACAGAAAATCTATGAGACAAAGAGTGGAGAGAGAGAGAGAGAGAGAGAGAGAGAGACTGTTAGCGATGAGTCATTAATTAACCTAACTACCCTCTTTTGAATGGAATCTAGAGGCCTGAGAGAGGTTTTTGGGGCACCGCCCGAGATATAGAAATAGTATTCCATGGTTGGGCGGATTTGTGATTTGTACAGAATAAACAGCTATTTAGAAGAAAAGTAATGCCGTGAGAGAAAGGAAAATCCAGTTCTTTTGGATTTAGAGGAAGCAATATTTGTAATGTGCTTATGCCAAAAGAGATTAGAAGTCAGGGTAATCCCCAGTAGAGATATACAATCTTGCCTAGAAATCAGAGTGTCGCTGAAGATAAGCATAGATGCAGAAGAATCATTTTTTTGTGAGATATAAGATAGGAGTGAGTTTTAGAAGGATTGATATAAATTAAGTTATCTTTGCGCCACTGGAGATCAGCATTTAAGAAATTGGTGGTGGATATTCGAGAAGTTGTAGCCATTTGAGCAGGGCAAGTTTTCTCAAACTGGAAGGTGGTATGCAATGTGCAATCATCAGCAAAACTGTGGATAGGGTTTCCAGTCAATGGAAGAAGGTCATTAGTATACAACAGGAAAAGAGTGGGAGAAAACTGAACCTTGGACAACAGCAGAATTGGTAGTTTGGCAAAAAAACACTTGCCAAACCATAAGATGGAAGCTTATTTAGAACTCCTTTGTGCCAAACACGATCAAAAGCTTTCAAAATGTCAAGAGAAACTGCCTGAGTTTCACCAAACATTTCAGTTGAATTTGTCCATAGGTAGGTAACATAAGCCAGAATATCACGTGGATCGACACTGATGGAATCCATACTGGTGATCATTGATGAGATTGAAGGTTTCTAAATAGTTTAAGAGTTGGCAGTTAATTGATTTCTCCATTACTTTAGAAAGAGTAGAAGGAATTGCAATGGGAGGATGATAATTGGACAGGAGAGATTTGTCACCCTTTTTAGGAACTGGCTGAAAGGCCAGTTCCTAAAAAGGGTGGATTAAAGCAAAGCTGCCACTTTTCTGGCCATCCCTGAAGTCTATCTATGTCACTCTGTAGAAGCTCTGCTTGGTGGTGATCATTAACTACTCTACCAATGGCACCTCTGTAGCCAGGTGGGAAGGAGCAGCAGTGCATAGCACACACTTCTTGATTAGACTGGGGTTCGAGCTCATCACCACCAAATAAGGAGGATGCGGAAAGGTCAACGGAATGACCACCGCATATTCCCGGAGCAATATGGCCTTAGTTGCTAATGCTCCTAAAAACCAAATAACATAACATACTCTACCAATCTTTACATTATCTGCAAATTTAGACATCACGCCCTCTTTCCCTTCATTGATGTCATTTAAGAAAATCAAACACAACAACAGTGGTTTCAATACTGATCCCTGGAGAACTGCACTTCTTACATTAGCCCAATCTGAGGAATAACCATTTATCACAACCCTCTGCCTGCTGCCCTGAAGCCATCATGCTATCCATCTAAGGATTTTCCCTTTTCTTTGTGTGATTCCAACCTGTTCCAGCTTATAAAGTTAACCCCCATATGGGACTGAGTCAAATGCTTTGCTCAAATGTAAATAAATAATGTTTAGATTATTCCCTAAAACCAGCTCACAAGTGACCCTGTCAAAATAGCTAACCAGATTTGTTAAACGTGATTTTTCCTTTACAAAACCATGTAACATATCTTTCAGAATTCCATTTCTATCTAAATGAATCTGAATTCCACCCTTGGTCATTGCCTCCATGATTTTCCTTACTACTGAAGTTAGACTGACCAGTTGGTAATTTCCCACGACACTCTTAAAACCACCCTTATGTATTGAAGATACATTGACACTTTTCCAATCCAATGGAATCTCTCCTAAGTCCAGTGATGCTCTCATAATTAGCCCCAGTGTTTCATTGCACTCACTTTTAACCTCAATGGTTCAGTGCATCAACCCCAGGAGCCTTACTCACTTGTAGGCATGAAGGTTTTTCCACTAAATAATCACTGAAATTTCAGTATCATTAATTGCATATTTTTCAACTTCACTCCCATAATTTCTCATTGGGATAAAGGATTTTTCTTCTGTAAATATCGATGCAAAATAACTGTTGAGTTCCTCCGCAACATCAGTTGGGTATCTACTACTATCCCACATCCGATACGTAACGGTTCGACCTGGTTTGACCTTCTCTTCTTTGCATTTATATATGTGAAGAATTCCTTATCCCCTCTCTTTGCCAGTGATTTCTTATAATTAGCCTTTGTGACCAGCATAACATTTTCTGAGGCACTAGCACAGATCAATTTTTAGGTGTTATAGGCTTCAGTACTTTTTATTACTCTAACTTTTCCATGCTGTCTGTTTTTTTGATCAAGTAATCTGGCCACTTCATTTTTCATCCAAATTGGAATCCTCTTCGTTTGATATATTTTTAAGGGTATATTTGCATCCAAGGCTTCTGTGATCAATTGGATTCGAGAATTCTCTGATTTATTGGATGATTGTTTTCTGCAGCAGCATGTTCAAGAGGCAACCAGAAAGGGTAATACTCTTGATCTGGTTATAAGCAGTGATCATTCGTGTATTAAGAATTTGCAGATAAAGGAACCACTAGGTGGCGAATTTAACTAAATTGTAACATATCTTTCATACACAATCTCACATCTCACATCACAATGATGTGAGATTTAGTTGTTTGTTTGTTTGTTTGTTTATTTGTTTTTTAGGAGCATTACCAACTAAGGCCATATTGCTCTGAGATATGCGGTGGTCATTCCCTGACCTTTCCACATCCTCCGTATTTGGTGGTGACGGGCTCGAACCCCGGTCTAATCAAGAAGCGTGTGCTACGTTCTGCTGCTCCTTCCCACCTGGCTACGGAGGTGCCTGTGAGATTTAGTTAAAGATATAATTACCATCAGAGGTAAAGGAAAGGGTTTTTGCTTCCATAAAGGTGACTACAGTGGTCTCAGTTTTTAAATTCTGTACAGTGGGATCAGCTGATGTTGTTACCAACAGCATTTTAAGTGGGAAGCATTCAAGGAATTAATCGTGGAAGCTACTACTAAAAGTTTCATACCTATTAAGAAATATTGTTCAAGGTTTAGGCCTAAATGGTTGTCAAATGAACTAATGAGACTCGTGTCAGAGAGGAAAAATGCATGGGATGCATATAAATTATCAGGCGACACAAAATCCTATGGCAGATATAAGCTAGTCTGTAATCAAGTCACAAAGGAGGTTAGGCAGGCGAAGGCAGATTACGAGAAATCTTTGGCAAAGGATGTTAAGAAAAACAGCAAAGATTTCTTTACTTCTATAAACTCTAAAAGGAAGGGGATGAATCTGATTGGTCCACTTGATATCGATGGTTCGGCTGTTAATGATCCTGCTCAGATAGCAAACAAACTGAATGAGTATTTTGCATCTACATTCACACATGAGGAGTTATTAAGGATTGAAAATGCCAGAAGGTTATCAAATTGTAACCAGATGCTTAATAATTTTGTAATAAATGAGAGCAAAGTGAAGGAGAAATTGTTGAAGTTAAACATAAGAAAGGCACCTGGTGTGGATGGGATCTATCGAGTTATATTAAAGGAGGCAGCAAGGGAAGTAATCAGACCCTTAGCCATAACTATGAGAACATCCTTGGACTCGGGGGAGGTCCCCACAGACTGAAAATGTGCAAATGTATCTGCAATTCACAAAGGGGTATCGAAGGGTGACACGGGTAATTACACCAGTTAGTTTAACTTCTGTTCAAGGTAAAATAATGGAGTGACTAGTTAAAAATGAATTGCAGGATCATCTAGACAAGACTGCACTAATAATTCAGAATGGGTATGTTAAGGAAAAGTCTTGTCTGACAATTTTAATTTTTTTTTTTTTTTTTTTTTTTGAAAACTCCAAACACAAGAGGTATTAGAACCTATTGTACTTAGTACCATGCTTGGGTGGGAGGTTGAGAAGACGAAAGAAGATATTTGTTGACATTAGACTTGAACTTCTGTAGACTCTCATTTTCAGGAAATACATATGAAGGAAGGTTGTTCCAGAAAATGGCAGTTGAATGAATAAACGAGGAAGATGAAAAGTTGGTTCGGTGAGTTTGAAGTTGTACAGTAAATGGATGTTGCCTGGTGGCGGCACATGTTCGGACTGTTTTGAAAGAGAGAGAGAGCGCGAGAATTATAGAAGCCAATTCAGAAGAACAGTGCCCGTGGAAGTATGCGTAGAAAAGGCATGCAGCAGAAACAGTGTCTATGAGACAGAGAGTGGAGACACTCTGTTAAAGAGGAGTCATTAATTAACATAACTGCCCTCTTCTGAATGGAATCTAGAAGCCTGAGAGAGGTTTTGGGGGCACCGCCCCAGATGTGAGAACAATATTGCATAGTGGGGCAGATTTGCGAATTGTACAGAGTAAACAGCTGTTTGGAAGAAAAGTAATGCCGAGAGCGAAAGAGAAAACCAAGTTTTTTAGATGCAGAGGAAGCAATATTTGTAATGTGCTTGTGCCAAAGAGATTAGAAGTCAGGGTAATCCCCAAAAGAGATATATCGTTTTGCCTAGAAATCGGAGTGTCACCAAAGATAAGGATAGGAGCGGAAGAATCCTTTTTGCAAGATATAAGACAAGACTGAGTTTTAGAAGAATTGAAATCAACTAAGTTGTCTTTGCCCCACTGGAGAATTACCTGGAGATCAGCATTTAAGGAATTGGTAGTGGATATTCAAGAAGTTGAAGCTGATTGAGCACGGCAAGGTGTTTCAAAATGGAAAGTGGAATGCAATGTGTTACCATCAGTAAAACTATGGATAGGATTTCCAGTCAATGAAAAAAAGGTCATTAATATACAAGAGGAAAAGAGTGGGGGAAAGAACTGAACCTTGGGGGATACCAGCATTACTGGAGAAGTTAGAAGACAGAGAACCATCTACCATTACCCTCAGCGAGCAATCAGAAAGAAAACTGGATAACCAATTACAAAAAAACATTTGGTAAACCATAATAAGATGGAAGCTTATTTAGAAGACCTTTATGCCAAACATGATCGAATGCCTTTGAGAAGTCAAGAGCAACTGCTTGTGTTTCACCAAACTTTTCCATTGAATTTGTCCATAGATGGGTAACATAAGCCAAAATACCAGTGGATCGACACTGATGGAATCCATACTGGCGATCATTGATCAGACTGAAGGTTTCTAGGTAGTTTAAGAGTTGAATTTAAGAGATGGTTAATTGATTTCTCCATTACTTTAGAAAGAGTAGAAATAATTGCAATGGGACGATAATTGGATGGGAGTGACTTGTCACCCTTTTTAGGAACTGGCTGGATATGAGCAAATTTCCAAGCAGAACAAAAAACACCTTTTGAATAAGAAAGTGAAAAAAGATGGAAAAGAACAGGAGTGAGTTGAGGAGTACAGGTTTTGAGAACGAGTGGAGAAATACCATCAGGACCTGGAGCTTTCTTACTATCGAGATTCGTCATACTCCTTCTGACATCCTTTTGACGGAAGACCACAGGAAACATTGAATGGAGCGTGTTGGGAATGGTGGGAAGTGTTTTACCAAGGTCATTAATACATGAGTTGGAAGAAAAATGGGATGCTAAGCAGGTCAGCTTTATCCTTCGCTGAAGTGACAAGAGAAGCATCTGGTTTTGACAGAGGTGGGAGCAGAGATGGGCAAAAGTTGCGGCCAGTAGCTTTGGCAAGAGACCAGAATGCTTGGCTACTATTAGGGCAAGAAGCAAGTTTTCTACTCTTAGCCTGTTCAAAATCAAGTTTGAACAGGCTAAGAGTAGATTAATAACTGCTTTACAATTGTTGCGAGCTTTGGTGCAGGCAGAAAATGAAACTGAAGAATTGGAAACAAGCCAATTACCATATGCAATGTTCCTCTCTTGAACAGCCTTAGCACATTTATTGGAAAACCAAGGTTTAGATGAAGGATGAGATTTTAAAGTGGTATGTGAAATAAAGGATTCCATTTCTTCAAGAATAATTTCACTGGCACGATCTGAGCAAACGTTAACATCAGAAGTTTTGAAACAGTAGTCCAACCAAGGAAAAGAATAAAAGAAATCTCGCTGGTCATCCCATTTTGCATTCTTGTAATGCCAAACAATACGAAGTTGGGAAGAATAGCCACGAGATAAAAACTCCATTGAAGAAGAGACAATCACCAAGTTGTGATCTGAGGTACCTAAAAGCCCACACACTTCCACTGTGTACTTAGAAGGGTTGTTTGTGAGAAAAAGATCAAGCGTGTTGTCTGTATGGTTAGGATTGTCCGGTATTCTTGTAGGTAAATGAACAATCTGTGAAAGGTCATTAGAAATTGAAAAAACTCAGCATCTCGACCAGCTGGGTCGGTTGTGACTAGAAAACGGAAGCCAGTTGGAGTTGTGAACATTAAAATCACCAATGAAAATTACCTCACAGTTAGGAAAGTTGGACCGGAGAAAGCCGAGTTGCAAAGAGAGGAAGTCAAAGAGCTTAAGTGATTAGTGGATTTGGGAAAACTGTAGAGACAACAGATGAATTTGACACAGTGAGGTAGAGAGATTTTAAGCCAGAGAAGATCAAAGAAAGGAGATTCCAAATTACCAAGTTTTTGACAGCGAATTTCGGAACGGACATATGCACAAGGACCATCTTTGAGGAGAAAGGAATCATACAGTGAATAATTTGGGCAACTGAGATGAGCAGTAGTTGAATCAACCGATAACTGAGATTCTGTCAGAAAAAATACATGGGGATTGGCAGACTGCAAGTGCCTCCGTAGCCAGGTGGGAAGGAGCAGCAGTGCGTTGCACATGCTTCTTGATTAGACTGGGGTTCGAGCCCGTCACCACCAAATACGGAGGATATGGAAATTTCAGGAAATGACCACATCATATTCCCGGAGTAATATATCCTTGTTTCTAATGTTCCTAAAAATCAAATAACAAACAACAGCAGCAGACTGCAAGTGGAAATGGACATTGTTGAGATTAGAATTGAGACCACGTATATTTGTGAAATGAACTAGGAAGTGTTTGGGAGGTTTAGATATTTGGGGGGGGGGACATGCTGTATGAAGTAATGAAATTTTTGGATATGGCACACACATGGTAAGAATATACCCACATCCTTGACATAACTTGGCCTCGACAATGTCCCCTCCATTCACTACCTGGCAGAGTAGAGGTAGCTAGATTATACACTAGCTGATCCGGAAGCCTCCTAATAGGTTCAGTCCAGTCTACTCACTAGCGGCATGGCGCCTCTGTAGCCAGGTGGGAAGGACCGGCAGAGCGTAGCACACGCTTCTTGATTAGACCGGGGTTCGAGCCCATCCCCACCAAATACGGAGGATGCGGAAAGGTCAGGGAATGACCACCTCGTATTCCCAGAGCAATATGGCCTTAGTTGCTAATGCTTAAAAAAAAAAAAAAAAAACAAATAACAAATAAATAACTAGCAGCCGGCCTGCGAGCACCGTTTTAGAGCTGTACCCTCGAAATGTAAGGAAGCTTGGATCTCTACATGATGTTCATCATAACCTCAAAAGTCATCAGTCATACTGTATGATGGAAGAGATGGGGGAGGGTTGACCAGAACTTAGCTCTGGAGACTAAACATGGGTTCCACCACTTCAAGCCTCCAATAAGCAAAGTGGTGGTATTGCACCGGTTGATGAATTAGATATTATGATGTGGTTACAAAGGAACTGGATGCAAAAAATAATTTTGATATCATATACTTGAATTTCAAGAAAGCTGTTGACACTGTTGCATATGGACGACTACTGTTCAAGTTGGAGCAGAATGGTATTAAGGGTAAGTTGCTACAATGGATAAAAGGATGGTTCTGCGGGAGAAGACAGAGGGTGGTAATCAATGGGCACTGCTCTTCTTGGACTAATGTTATTAGTGGAGTCCCATAGGGTTCGATGTTGTGTCCACTGTTGTTTTGTATATTTATCAATGATATTGATGAAGGTATATCAGGCAATGAAGGGATCCTCTTACCAAGAGAGGCTTAAGTTCTGCAAATTGCAGCAGCTGGAGACTAGGCACCTGTGAAATTATCTAATTGAGGTGTATAAGGCCTTGAATGGGTTGAGCACGCTGAATTCTGATGGAATTCTTCCACTTGTTCAGATTACGAACCTAAGGGGGCATAAATTCAAATTGAGGAAAGAAGATGTGGAGTAGATATGCAGAAATTTGCCTTTAACCAGCGGGTGGTTAATTGCTGGAACAAACTTCCATCTGTCATTTTGGAAGTTGATAGGTTAAATAAATTTAAGGAGGAACTGGACAAACATTTAGAGGGAATGGTTGTGTAAATATTTTTTCTATTTTTGGCTGATGCTACTTAAGCTCATACTTTGGCTTTCTTCCATCACATGCCACTATTACTACTACTACTACTTAAGCCATCATAATTTCCTTTCCTGAAATTATAACCCATTCCTTTGCCTTTAACTACTGCTACCTGTCTCTTCGTCGTCCACCATAGAACTCCGTGATCACTGCCTGCTAATGGTTCCTGTACTGTCAGCCCTATTATGTCATCTGGTTCGTGGGTGTTGATGATGTCTAGAGTATTCTTTTCCCTACTGCTTTCCATGACATGTTGATATAAATAACAATCATCTAGTTAATTTAAAAATTGTCCCCCTTGTTGAATTTCTTTCCCATTTGCTCCAATCAGAGGCAAATTAAAATCACCCATAATAAGACATTCACACTTACTTGCCCATTTCATTTGCATGTAGATGCTCTCATCATAATCTTCACAATCACCTGGCTAGTAGATTACTCCCACTCTCATTATACCTTTGCTTCCAACTACCTCACACCATACATATTCTATACTAGCATGCAGAAATCTGAATCCGGGAAAGCTTTTGTCATGTTAATGCTGCTTTTGATAAGAAGCATGACCCCACCACTCCTTCTATCTGCCCTATCCTTCCTAAATACATTGTACATACCATACTGAAACTCATCCTACTCTATTTCCAGGTGGCACCACATTTCCGTAAGCCCTATTATGTCAGCGTTACTTGTCCTAACAAGCAGTTCGAATTCACTCATTTTATTGACAACACTTCTGACATTACTGTGTAAACAAGTAAGACTTAGTGTTCTTGTATAGTTAACTACCCATTGAAGTTATTTAAGCTTGTTTCCTTGCATTAGCTGCCTGCTCATTTGAAACATTTCTGCCCTCAGAACATCTTGCTAATATTATCTGTTGTGGTAACAAACAAGAACACTTGAGCTAAATGAGAGTGTTACTTTGACCAATATTATTAGATAAACACATGTCTATGTTACCCTTGTCACCCCCACCCAAACTAGCAGTTTCCCAGAACCTTTAGGGTATCCTCATTGATACGGGCAAAACCTCTTTGCACCACCTTTGTTTAAATGTATTCCTTCTCTACAAACAGATTCCTTCTACTTACAAGTGCGGGCCAAGCTGATAAAAATTTCCCACCAAAAACCTTGCAGATTCCTTCAAGTCTTGGATTAATCCACAAGGCTTTCAGCATATAATCCCTCCTATCGTGCCTGGGCAAAATTGCAGACACTCTGATCTAACTCACAGAATTTGGCATTAGCATTACCATTAGTTGAGGCATATGATGCAAGAAAGCAAGCTTACAGAATATCAGCCAAAAAAAAAAAAAAAAAATCCCTCCCATTTCACCCATTCGATCACTACATATGTTTGTCTAGTTAAACCTTAAATTTTTTTAAGCTATCAACTTCCACAACAACAGATGGAAGTCTGTTCCAACCATCAACTACTCACTGGCTAAAGGCAAATGTCTATTCTACAGCTGTCTTTCCTCAGTTTGAATCTGTGCTCCCCCCCTCTCAGGTTCTTAATTTGAGCAAGCAGAAGTATCCCATCAGCATTGACCCTGCTCAAACCATTCAAGGCCTTCTACACCTCAATCAGATCACCTCGCAGGTGCCTCGTCTCCAAATGCTGCAACTTACAGAATTTAAACCTCTCCGGGTAAGAGAACCCCTTTGTTCCTATCACCAATCATGTTGACCTTCTCTGTACTCGTTCTAGCAACTTTACATCCTTCCTAAAATGAGGCCTCCACACCTATATGCAGTACTCAAGGTGTGGTCTGACCATTGCCTTATACAAAGGGATAATCACCTCTTATTCACGATTATACATTAATACACCAACCGTTCAGTTAAAATAATTTAATACTGATATATAAATACAGAGGATACTGTAACATAATCTATTTACAATAACTGATTGTGAATAAAACCTGAAAATAAAATAAAATATATAAGGTTAAAACTGTACAAAGCGTTAAAACTTCGCTTTTAACCTTAAAACATTAAAAAGCGGAAATATTGTTCAAGGTTTAGGCCTAAATGGATGTCAGATGAACTAATGAGACATATGGCAGAGAAGAAAAATGCATGGGATACATACAAATTAACACATGACACAGAAGCCTATGATAGATACAAGTTGATCTGTAACCAAGTTACAAAGGAGGTTAGACAGGCGAAGGCAGATTACGAAAGATCCTTGGCAAGGGATGCGAAGAAAAACAGCAAAGAGTTCTTTACTAATGTAAACTCTAGAAGGAAGGGGATGAATCAGATTGATCCACTTGATATCGATGGGTCAACTGTTGATGACCCTGCTCAGGTAGCTAACAAACTAAATGAATATTTTGCATCGACATTCACACATGAGGAGTTATTCAGCGAGGGGAATGCCACAGGTGTATTCAACTCTAGCAGTAAGCTAGAGAATCTTGTAATAACTGAGAGTCAAGTGGAGGAGAAATTGTTGAAGATAAACACAAGAAAGCCACCTGGGGGGGAATCTATCCAGTTATATTAAAGGAGGCAGCAAAGGAAGTAAGCAAACCCTTAGCCATAATTATGAGAGCTTCGTTGGACTCAGGGGAGGTACCCATGGACTGGAGATGTGCAAATGTAACCCCAATTCACAAGAGAGGATCAAAGGCTGACACAAGTAATTATAGACATGTGAGTTTAACTTCTGTTCCTGGAAAATTAATGGAGGCACTGGTTAAAGAAGCACTGCAGGATCATCTAGACAAGACTTCAGTTATAGCTCGGACACAGCATGGTTTTGTTAAGGGGAAGTCTAGCCTGACCGATTTGATTGGATACTATGATGCAGTCACAAAAGAACTGGATGCAGGGAATAACTTTGATATTATATACTTGGATCTTAGAAAGGCTTTTGATACTGTTGCACATGGAAGACTGCTGCACAAATTGGAGCAGTGTGGCATTATAGGCAAATTGCTGCTATGGATAAAGGGGTGGTTGAGGGGGAGAAGACAAAGTGGTAATCAATGGACACTGTTCATCGTGGACTAATGTTATTAGTGGAGTCCCTCAGGGTTCAGTATTGGGTCCTTTATTGTTTTCTGTATTTATAAATGATATTGATGATGGTATATCAAGCTTAATGTCCAAGTTTGCAGACGATACAAAGGTTGGCAGGGTTGTCAAGGACACTACTGACACTATGCTGCTGCAACAGGATCTGGAAAGGTTGAGCAGATGGGCTGAGAGGTGGCAAATGAAGTTTAACATTGACAAATGTAAAGTACTACATATGGGAGACAGCAACCCCAGAGCAACGTATCAACTCTGTGGTACTACACTGACAGTGGTAAAAGAAAGAAAGGGACCTGGAGGCGGTTGTGCAGGCAGATATGAAGTTCTCTGAGCAGTGCAGACAGGCTGCAAGAGGAGCTCATGGTGTATTGTCAATGATATATAGGCATTTTTCTAGCAGGGATAAGGAGGTGATTATTCCCTTGTATAAGGCAATGATCAGGCCACACCTAGAGCACTGTATACAGGTCTGGAGGCCTCATTTCAAGAAGGATGTAGAGCTGCTGGAACGAGTACAGAGAAGGGCAACAAGATTAGTGAATGGAACAAAGGGGTGCTCTTACGAAGAAAGGCTTAAGTTTTGCGAATTACAGTGTCTGGAGACTACAGTGAGGTGATCTGATAGAGGTGTACAAAGCCTTGAATGGTTTGAGCATGCTCAATGCTGATGGGATTCTTCCTCTAGCTCAGAAAAATCACCTGAGAGGGCATAAATTCAAATTGAGGAAAGACAGATGTAGGATAGATGTGCGGAAATTTGCCTTTAGCCAGCGGGTGGTTGGTAGGTGGAACAGACTTCCATCCCTTGTCGTGGAAGTTGATAGCCTAAATAAGTTTAAGGCTCAGCTGGACAGGTATTTCGAACGAACAGAGGGGTGAAGTGGAAGTGGTGTTTTTTTTTTTTTTTTTTTTTGGCTGATGCTGCATAAGCTTGCTTTCTTGCATCAAATGCCTCTACTAATGCTAAAAATGCTAATGCTAAAACTATTAAAACTGTACAATTGTAGCTTTCTGGGGTGTCCTCCTCCTTTCTCAACAAGAAATAATGCTTACACCTTAAGATATGGATAATCACCTCCTTGTTTCTGCTAGCAAAATTCCTATATATCATTGACAAAACTCCATGGCCTGCTCTGGCAGCCTGTTTGCTCTCCTCAGAGAACTTCATATCCAACTGCACAATTACACCCAGGTTTTTTTCATTCTCTACCTCCCTGAGTTTAGTACCACACAGTTGATATGTTTCTCTTGAATTACTGCTACCCATATGCTGTACTTTGCATTTGCCAATGTTAAACGTCATTTGCCCCTTCTGAGCCCATCAACCTAACTTTTCTAGATCCTGTTGCAGTAGCGTACTATCATTAACAACCCTGCCAACCTTTGTATCATCTGCAATCTTGGATATTAAGCCTGATAAGCCTTTATCATTAATAAATACACAAAACAACAGTGGTCCCAGCACCAAACCCAGGGGGACTCCACTAATAACATTAGTCCATGTAGAGCAGTGTCCATTTATTACCACTCTCTGCCGTCTCCACTCAACCATCCATTTATCCATTGCAGCAACTTACCGTTAATGAGATTAAATTTTTACAGCATTCTTCATTGTGCAATAGTATCAAAAGCTTTCCTGAAATCCAAATATATGATATCAAAATTATTTTTTGCATCCAGTTCCTTTATGACCACATCGTAGTATCCAATCAAATTGGTTAGAGAAGACTTCCCTCTAACAAATCTATACTCTGTCTGAACTATTACTGCAGTCTTGTCTAGGTGATCCTACATCTTATAATTTGTCTTATAATGGGAGATTTTAACTTTCCAGATATTGACTGAAACTTGTGGATTGGTCACTCTCACACTAGCAAGACTTTTGTGGATTTATTGGATGACTGTTTTCTACAGCAACATATTTGAGAGGCAACCAAAGGGAGTAATTCTCTTGATCTGATTATCAGCAGTGATTATTCATGCATTAAGAATCTGCAGATAAAATAACCACTGGGTGACAGTGATCACAATGTACTGATGTGGGAATTACTTAAAGATGTAACTACCATCAAGGATAAAGGGAAGGGTTTTTGTTTTCGTAAAGATGACTACAGTGGTCTCAAACAGTTTTTAAATTCTGTACAGTGGGATCAACTGATGATGTTACCAAAGTTGAATTCTAAATGGAAGCCTTCAGGGACTTAATTTTGAAGGCTACTAGGCTTTTCATTCCAACTAAGAAATACAAAATTTGTACTGTTCAAGGTTCATGCCTAAATGGATGTCAGATGAATTAATGAGGCTCGTGGCAGAGAATAAAAATGTATGGGATGTGTATAAAGTATCAGTATGTGTACTAGTTTATAGATGCCAAAGGATTCTGTGTCACCTGATAGGTGACACAGAATCCTATGGCATGTATAAACTAGTCTGTAATCAAGTCACAAAGGAGGTTAAGCAGGCGAAGGCAGATTACGAGAAATGTTTGGCAAAGGACACAAAGAAAAACAGCAAACAGTTCTTTACTTATGTAAACTCTAGAAAGAAAGGGATGAATCAGATTGAGCCACTTAACATTCTCCACTCAATTTCTCAAATATTCACCACCACTTTCTTAAAACTCAATCTCCATTAATTCTCCACTACTGTCTCTTACCCTTCCCTTCATCATACTGTACACTCACATACACACACTGTTACATCCCTTAAAAGTGAACAAACCTCACTAGAGAAATGTTTTAGAGATTCACAGAGAATGTAGGCTATTTTTGTCTGTTACACTTGTTGCTCTTGTACACCTGTGTTAACATGCAAATTTATATAACACAGTTTTCTGTTGTGTTATATTAACTTGCATGTTTCTTTCCTCATCCTCATTACCTTCCAAATCTCTTGCACCACCTTTGTTTGGTACAAGAGTTTTGGAAGGTACAGAGTTTTTAGTGGGACAAAAAAAAATGTGAGCAAAGAAAACTTAGTAAACCTCAATCCTGCTAAAACTTAGTCCAGTCTTATTTCTTGCAAAAGAGAGTCTGTTATTCTTATCATTAGTAACATTCAGATTCCTTGACAAGATCACATATCTCTATTACCCATTTCTAATCTCTCTCTCTCTCTTGGCATAAACACATTATAAATATTACTTCCTTAGCAATGAAATAAATTGGGTTTTCTTTTTCACTCTCAATGGTAATTTTTAGCATTAGCATTAGTAGAGGCATTTGATGCAAGAAAGCAAGCTTATGCAGCATTAGCCAAAAAAAAAAATAATAATAATTAAATAAAAAATAACCACTTCCACTTCACCCCTCTGTTCGTTCGGAATACCTGTCCAGCTGAGCCTTAAACTTATTTAGGCTATCAACTTCCACGACAAGGGATGGAAGTCTGTTCCACCAACCAACCACCCGCTGGCTAAAGGCAAATTTCCTCATGTCTATCCTACATCTGTCTTTCCTCTATTTGAATTTAAGCCCTCTCAGGCGATTATTCTGAGCAAGAGGAAGAATCCCATCAGCATTGAGCATGCTCAAACCATTCAAGGCTTTATACACTTCTATCAGATCACCTCGCTGGTGCCTAGTTTCCAGACACTATAATTTGCAAAACTTAAGCCTTTCTTCGTAAGAGCACCCCTTTGTTCCATTCACCAATCTTGTTGCCCTTCTTTGTACTCGTTCCAGCATCTCTACATCCTTCTTGAAATGAGGCCTCCAGACCTGTATACAGTACTCTAGGTGTGGCCTGACCATTGCCTTATACAAGGGAATAATCACCTCCTTATCCCTGCTAGAAAAATTACTGTATATCATCAACAATACACCATGAGCTACTCTTGCAGCCCGTCTGCACTGCTCAGAAAACTTTATATCTAAGTTTTCTGTTTATACTCCGGCACAACAACCAAGTCAGCAGAGTTTACAATAAATCGTCAATACAAATATTTATCGTATTTAGTAGTCACGGGCTTGAACCCCGGTCCACTCAAGGAACGCGTGCTATGCACTCTCGCTCCTGACCACTCGGCTACGTCAGGCCATCTGCCTGCACAAGCACCCCAGATCCCTTTCATTCTCTACCACTGTCAGTGTAGTATCACAGAGTTGATATGTGTACTCTGGGTTGCTGTTTCCCATAAGTAGTACTTTACATTTGTCAATGTTAAACTTCATTTGCCACCTCTCAGCCCATCTGCTCAACCTTTCCAGATCCTGTTGCAGTAGCATAGTGTCAGTAGTGTCCTTCACAACCCTGCCAACCTTCGTATCGTCTGCAAACTTGGACATTAAACTTGATATACCATCATCAATATCATTTATAAATACAGAAAACAATAATGGACCCAATACTGAACCCTGAGGGACTCCACTAATAACATTAGTCCACGATGAGCAGTGTCCATTGATTATCACTCTCTGTCTTCTCCCCTTCAACCACCCCTTTATCCATAGCAGCAATTTGCCGCCAATGCCACACTGCTCCAATTTGTGCAGCAGTCTTCCATGTGCAACAGTACAAAAAGCCTTTCTAAGATGCAAGTATATAATATCAAAGTTATTCCCTGCATCCAGTTCTTTTGTGACTGCATCATAGTATCCAATCAAATTGGTCAGGCAAGAACTCCCCTTAACAAAACTATGCTGTGTCTGAGCTATAACTGAAGTCTTGTCTAGATGATCCTGCAGTGCTGCTTTAACCAGTGCCTCCATTAATTTTTCAGGAACAGAAGTTAAACTAACAGGTCTATAATTACTTGTCGCCCTTTGATCCTCCTTTGTGAATTGGAGTCACATTTGCACATCTCCAGTCTGTGAGTACCTCCCCTGAGTCCAAGGAAGCTCTCATAATTATGGCTAAGGGTTTGCTTACTTCCTCTGCTGCCTCCTTTAATATAACTGGATAGATCCCATCCACCCCAGGTGCCTTTCTTGTATTTATTTTCAAGAATTTCTCCTCCACTTTACTCTCAGTTATTACAAGATTCTCTAGCTTACTGCGAGAGTTGAATACACCTCTGGCATTCCCCTCGCTGAATAACTCCTCATGTGTGAATGTCGATGGAAAATGTTCATTTAGTTTGTTAGCTACCTGAGCAGGATCATCAACAGTTGACCCATCGATATCAAGTGGACCAATCTGATTCATCCCCTTCCTTCTAGAGTTTACATAAGTAAAGAACTCTTTGCTGTTTTTCTTTGCATCCCTTGCCAAAGATTTCTCGTAATCTGCCTTCGCCTGCCTAACCTCCTTTGTAACTTGGTTACAGATCAACTTATATCTATCATAGGCTTCTGTGTCACGTGTTAATTTATATGTATCCCATGCATTTTTCTTCTCTGCCATATGTCTCATTAGTTCATCTGACACCCACTTAGGCCTAAACCTTGAACAATATTTCTTAATTGGTATGTAAAGCCTAGTAGCATCCAAGATAAGTTCTTTGAATGCTTCCCATTCTGAATTTGCTGTTGGTAACATCATCAGTTGGTCCCACTGTATAGAATTTAAATACTGTCTCAGTCCATTGTAGTCGCCTTTACGAAAGCAATCACCCTTCCCTTAACCCCTAATGGTAGTTACCTCTTTTAGTAAATCCCACCTTCAGCACACTGTGATCACTGCCACCTAGTGGTTCATTTATCTGCAGATTCTTAATGCATGAAGGATCACTACTGATAATCAAATCAAAAGTATTACTCCCTCTAATTGCCTCCCGAACATGCTGATGTAGAAAAGAATTATCCAATAAATCCACAAAAAAGCCTTGCTAGTGTGTGAGTGACCAGCCCCCAAATTCCAGTCAAAATCTGGGAAATTAAAATCCCCCATTATAAGACTCTCTGATTTACTGGCCAACTCTATTTCCCTGTACAATTTCTTATTATACTCATCAGAGTCATTAGGCCTATAGCACACTCCTACCCTCAATTTTGATCTCCCCATGCTTATGTCACACCAAACTGACTCGACACTGCACTGTCCAGCAATGTCGACTGGCTTCACTTCCTTGGATTTTATGTATTTCTTAACTAATAGCATAACCCCTCCTCCCTTCCTATCCTGTCTATCCCTTCTGTAGACATTGTACTCCCCAAATTCCAGTTCTGCATTCCTTATATCTGTGTGACACCACGTCTCTGATATTCCCACAATATCTGCCTTTGATGTTTTGAGCAATACCTCAAATTCATCAAATTTATTTACTAAACTCCTAGCATTGGTGTACACGCAAGTATACATGCACCTGTTCTTTTTCTTAGCTACCCTAACACAACCTATGTGTTTACTTGTACCCCAGTGATTTCCAGAAGTCTCTGAAATATCCTGCATCTTATTTTCCAGGCTGCGGCTCATTCCAATAGAAGCTGTGCAAGAATCACTTTCACCTCTGCCAGTGGCTACTGTTAATCTATTAGTCCTTGTATTCCCCCAAGCTAGCAGTTTTCCGACCCACCTAACACTGCCTCAATACCATCAGAAAATATTCTTGCACCCTTTCTATTTAAGTGTATCCCATCCCTGTAGAAGCAGTCTCTCCTGTTAATAAGTACAGACCAGGCTGAAAAAAATTCTACCCCTTGAGCCTTGCACAATCTTTCCAGGGCTGAATTGATCAATAGGACTCTCATCATATACTCCCTCCTATCGTGTCTTGGCAGAATTGCAGACACTTTCAAATTCAACCCTAATTCACTGCTTTTTTTCAACAGTGTCCTGTACTTGTTAAGTAATTCCGCCGGTCTCCTACTCTTAATATCATTAGTGCCAATGTGTAAAACTATATCACCTTTTGTGCCCTTAAAAGATGATATCCGCTCTACAACGTCATCGACCTTTGCCCCTGGCAGACATACCCTGGTCCTGTTCCACCTATCCTTTTTACAAAGCATGTTTCCTGTTTCCATGATAATAGAGTCACCAACAACTGCTAGTTCCTTTGGTACTAGCGCATTCTGCCTTGGGGGCTGCCGCTGTGTTGCGTGATGACCAAGTGCAAGCTCTGGCATTGGTGTGGGCAGCTGAGAGCTTGATAGGCCCCTCGCTTTTAATCCTTCGAGGGCATCCACCCTGTCCTTCAAGCTCTCATATAGGCCCATAACAACGCTGAGTTGCGCCTGATTTCCTGATTTTCTTCTAAAACAACTGTTCATTCAATCTGTTTAAATGCCAAATTCCACCCTACCTTGAAACATTATTCTCACATGTGAGATATTGCCTCCACAACCTTTCTTAAGCTTCTGGACTACATTCAAAATAGGGCAGTCAAATTATTTAATGACTCACCTCTTACAAAGTCTTAAGATGTTCTTAATTGGCATCTCTAATTTTCCAACTCTCTTCAAAACCAATCCAAACATGTAACACAATCAGCATAAGTAAACTCTAATCACATAGAACCAACTTTTTCTTAGCATTTCTGCTTCTGTTTTCTGGAGCAGCCTTCCTTCACTTGTATTTTCTGAAAATTGCAATCCACAGAAACACAAGTCTAATGTCAACAAGGTATCTTCTGTCTTCCCAGCCTGCAGACCCATGAATAGTTCTAATACCTTTTGTGTTTGGAGATTTCACAAAAATCAAAAAAATTGATTGCCTTTCCCGGTGGTAATGTGAAGTCAGGCTCTTGGCAAAATTAGAAGCTTGTTCATATATCAATAGCACTCTGATAAAATACCTAATTGCACATCACCACAAATCCATTTTTTTTACCAAAAAAAAAAAAAAAAAAAGGAAACCCTAACCATCATAATGGAGAATTTATGTAACCCAACTTTGTGAGCTTAAAAATTCTGCAAAAAAATTAAAATGATTACACTTTTTCCTAGTAATAGTGAATTTTTAGGATTTTAATGAAGTTTTATTCATCATAGTATCGTTGGTATTACTGAAGAAGTGACCAGATTAAATTTTCAATTCTTTGTATCTTTCATAATGCTTTATATAATTGCAATTGTGATTTTATTGTTTCTGTGATAGATTTGTTTATTATAGTTCTGGTAAAAAAAAATAAATAATAAGCAATAGTCTGATAACTGTTATTCATATAACTAGAATTCTATTGTATATAGAATTCCTTTAATCTCTGTTGTGAAACCAAATCAGGAATTTAATTAGTTGTATTTAGTATTAATAGTGGCAAATGATACAAGATAGCAAGCTTTTACAGAATCAGCCAAAAAAAAAAAAAAAAACTCATCTTTCCACTCCTTAATTTGTCTAATTCATCTTTAAATTTATTAAAGCTACTGCAAATTTTATGTCCCCTTATCTGTTTTTTGTCTGAAAGAGTAAGAATGCCATCAGCATTTTATTTATTCAATTCATTTAAAGCCTTAAACACCTTATACAACAGTTGCAAATTTTAGAACTGAAGTCTTTGATGGTGAGAGTACCATTTTGTTCCCTTGGGTAATCTTGTTGCTCTTCTCTGCACCCATTCCAACAGATACACTTCCTTCTTAAAATGAGGCTTATAGACCTGTAAACGGTACTCAAGATGTGGCCTGACCATTAACTTACACAAAAGAATAATAAGCCAACTGGGCTAGCCCGGTGGGTAAAGTGCCTGCCTGGCAACCCAAAGGTCGCGGGCTTGGATCAGAGTAAAAAATGCAAAACCTTGGAAGGTGCAGTATGGCCACAGAAGCCGATGCGCTAACATAAAACAAAACACAATAATCACCTTCTTGTCCTTGCTGTATATGTAAAATTCCTGTATATCATTGACAGAACTGTATGAGGGCTCTCTGCACTGCTTACAGAACATTATATTACTGTACAATTACCTCTAGGTCTCATTCTCAACTATCTTGAGTGTAGTACTATCCAAATAGTGTGTTATGTTAGGATTAGTACTGCATTTATTAATGTTAAACCTCAGTTGCCACTTCTCAGCCTATCTGTACAGTATTTCTAGGTCTTGTTATTCCATTATTCCTGGCAATAACCACCCTGGCAAACTTTTCTATCACTGCATACTTGGACAATAATGATATGTACCTTAATTGATATCATTAATATAAATTGAAAACAGTAAACGGTCCACTAATAATATTAGTCCAAGAAGAACAGTGCCTGTTTATAACTACCTTCTGTCTTCTGCCATTCAGCCATCCCTTTATCCATAGCAGTAATTTTCCCTAAGTGCCATACTGTTCTAATTTGTATTAGTATTAGTAGTGGCAAATGATGCAAGAAAGCAAGCTTATAAAGCATCAGCCAAAAAAAAAAAGCACTACACACTTCAACACATCCTTACTCTCCAAGAATTTGTATAATTCTTCCTTGAATTTATTCAAACCACTTTCTTCCACAACAACAGATGGAAGTTTGTTCTAAAAATCAACTACCTGCTGACTGAAGGCAAACTTCTGAACATCTAATCATGCAAACAACCTTCCTTAACTTGAATTTATGTCCCATCATGTGTGTGGTCTCAGAAAGACAAAGAATGCCATCAACATTTAGCTTATTCAATCAATTCAAGACCTTAAACACCTCAATCAAATCTCCCCACAGCTGCCTAGTCTCCATATACTGAAATTTGCAGAACTGAAGCTTTTCTTGTTAAGAGCACCGTTTTGTTCCCTTCACCAAACTGGTTGCCCTTCTCTGCACCCATTCCAGCAGATCTACACCTTCTTAAAATGAGGCCTCTAGATCTTTATACAGTACTCAAGATGCAGCCTAACCATGGCCTTGTACAAGGGATTAATCACCTCCTTATCCCTGCTCCCAAAATTTAAGTATATCATTGACAAAACCCACATGAGCTGGCCTTGCAGCCAGTCTGCACTGCTCAGAGAATTTCATATCTGACTACACAATTACCCTCAGCTCTTTTTTCATTTTCCACTTTCCTGAGTGTAGTACCACACAGTATGTATGTTAATCTGGTTTACTGCTACTTATATGCAGTAATTTGCATTTGTCAATGTTAAACTTCAACTGTCATTTCTCAACACATCAACTTAATTTTCCAAGGTTTTTTTCAGTAGCACATGCTGATTGCTGTCAGGAAAATGCCTGCCAGCCATTGTATCATCTGAAAATTTAGACATTAAGCATGATATATCTTTATCAATTTCATTAAGAAATATTGAAAACAACAATGAGCCCAACGCTGAACCCTGAGGGACTCGACTAATAACATTAGTCCACACAGAACAGTGTCCATTGATAACCACTCTCTTCTTTTCCCTATCAACCATCTCTTTATCCCTAGCAGCAACTTGCCCTTAATGTCACATTGCTCCATTTTTTACAGCAGTCTTTTTTGTGCAACAGTATCAAAAGCCTTCCTGAAATCCAAATATATGATGCCAAAATTATTTTTGTCCAGTTCCTTGGTCACTGCATCGTAGTATCCAATCAGATTGGTCAAACAAGACCGCATCTTAACAAATCCATGCTGTGACTGAAGTATAATTGAATTCCTGTCCAGATAGTTATGCATCACTTCTTTAACCAGTGACTCCATTATTTTCCATGTAACAAAAGTTAAGCCAACAGGTCTGTAATTACTCATGTCATCTCTTGATCTCCCTTTTGTGAATTGAAATACATTTGCACATATTCATTCTATAAGGACCTCTTATGAATCCAAGGATGCCCTCATAATTATGGCTAAGGGTTTTCTTACCTCCTTTGCTCTCCCTTAATATAATTGAATAGATTCCAAACACCATGTTTTTGTGTTTAGCATCAACAATTTCTTTTCTACTTTTCTTTCAGTTATCACAAAATTATTTAGCTCCCTGTTAGAATTTTATTAACTTCGGACACTTTCCCTAAAAAATTTCTCATGTGAATGTAGATGCAAAATGCCTATTAAGTTTATCAGCAACCTGAGCAGGATCATCAACAGTTAACTCATTGGAGTGGCCCAATGTGATTCAACCTCTTCCTGCTGCTGTATTATAAGCACAGATCTTTGCTGCTGCTGTTCTTTGCATTCTTTGTCAGAGATTTTCATAATCTGCCTTAGCAGATTATGAAAAGTCTCTGGGAAGAAGTCAATCAATTCTATTATTTTCTTATTTGGAATAGTAAGGGAGAGAGAGAGAGAGATTTTATAAACCTCATCATGAGGAATGATGAGGTTTATCATTAACTCAATGCCCTTCTTTCCCCTGATCACAAACATGCTGTTTGTGATCAGGGAAAAGAGGGGCATTGAGTTAATGCAGGGTCCCCCCACTTGTGTTTGTGTGTGCATCTGTGCCTTTTTAACCCTCACATGTATATGTATATACATGTGAGGATAGAAAAGATAAAATTATGAAGAAAACGTTTTTTCATTTTAACCCAGTAATAATTGCATTCCAATTTATTAAACAAACACAGTTGCATGGAACCCAACAGTTTTTTTTTTTTTTTTTTAACTTTTGTTTGTGGTGTAACAACATTTCTTCTCTTAATGGACTGCAGTATTTATTGTACGTAATTTTTTAATTTTTAATAAAAAATAAAAATTTAAAAATATGCTGTTTTTTACATGTTACTTTAAAAAAAAAAGGAAAAAATTAAGAGAAAATGAAAAAACAAAGCTACAGTCATAAAATGTAAACCTTCCATTCAGAGAATTCTTAAGAGCATGAACTTTAAAATTTACATGTCTTTTGCCACACAAATAAAGGGATAAATAATAATAACTGAGACAAAAAAAAAAAAAAAATTAAACAAAACCAAAAGGAATTACTTTCCATAGCAGATGCCACCACATTAAGCTAATAAGCCAATTTCACAGCACATGTGAGTAATGTATTGTTTACAAGATGCTGAAAGTAAAACTGTCATGTTAAAGCAAAAGGCGTAAATAGTTTTGTGGGTCCTGACAGTTTTTTACTTATATAATTCCAAGTAAACAATTTTTCACTTCCAATACATCTCATATTAAAATTTGATTGTATTTAGGAAGGTAGGAAAAAATACAGATTTTTAAGCATGAATTAACAGTTAATGCACAACAATTATTTTTTAGAGGGATCTCTCAGATCCTGTGCACTGGTTTCCAGATTGAGTTTGTGGATTTTTTTTTTTTGCCAATTATTAAAAATGAATTTAATTACTCAAAATTATAATATAAGGGTCTCAGCCAGGTCACATGAACAATTGTGGGGCCAGGTATTGAACCCCACCCCTAATCCCCCACCAGACCTGGTCATCATATGCATAATTCTTGTCCTGATTTTGGACATTATATATTTGTTGTAAAATCAAGATTTATTGAATAGACAAGAGTTTAAGTGGAATGTTGAATCAAGAATTTAATACCTATAAGAATGATTTCAGTGATGGAAATAGAGCAAGTATTAGAATTGGTAGTTTAAAACAGTAGCCAAGCCAAGAAAAAGAGAAACTGAATCATGCAGATTATTCCACTTGATGGGATGATCTTCATGATAGAACTACACCTTCAGTAAAGGTATAATGCAAAAGAATTGCACTCATCATCATCATCATCAGCCATTTTCAATCCACTGCGGGATGAAGGCCTCTCCAGCAACTTTCCAGTTCCTTCTGTTTTGAGCACTGGCCATCCATTTACTACTCAAAAACTCATGAATTTCATCTATCCATCTCCGCCTTTGTCTTCCAGGTTTTCTTCTAGCTCCTCTTGGGTACCATTCTGTTATTTTCTTAGTCCATCTGTCATCATGTCTTTGAGCTATGTGTCCTGCCCAAGACCATTTTAGTTCTTTAGTTTTGATAAGAATGTCCTTTACTTGAGTTTGCTGCCTAATCCATGTGTTTCTCTTCTTATCTAACAGTCTGATTCCCAATATAATTCATTCCATTCTTCGCTGTGTAGTTCTTAGCTTCTCTTCCATTCTTTTGGTGAGTGCCCAAGTTTCACTTCCATAAGTCATGGTGGGGAGTATACATTGATTCATTATTTTACGTTTTAGACAAACTGGGATATTGCTCTTCAGTATGTGACTATATTTCCTGAATGCTATCCATCCAAAATTTATTCTTCTCTTGACTTCCAGCCATTTATCATTATTACAGCTAATAATTTGTCCCAGATAAGTATATGACTTCACCTTTTCAATTACTGCTCCTTCAATCATTATTTCCCTTTCCGTGGCATACTTGTTCATCATTACTTTTGTTTTAGCCATATTCACCTTTAGTCCAAAATCCTTACTAACTGTGCACAACTCATTAAGATTTTCCTCTAATTCTTTGGGATCGTGGCTTATGACCACAATGTCATCTGCAAATCGTAAATGGTTTAGGTACTCTCCGTTTACATTGACTCCTTTCTGCGACCAGTCTAATCTTCTGAAAGCTTCCTCAAGGGCAGCAGTAAACAGCTTCGGAGATATTGTGTCTCCTTGTCAAACTCCTTTCTCGATTTTAAATTTGCTACTGTCTTTGTCTAGTCTAATAAAGGATGTAGCACTCTCATATATTTTCTTCAAAATCATAATATATGGAGTATCTGTGCCTTGTCTTTCCAGTGCCTGAAACATTGCCTTATGCTGTATGGAGTCAAATGCCTTTTCATAATCCACAAATGCCAGGCATAATGGTGTTTTATATTCATTTACTTTCTCCATTAGCTGTGATATTACGTGAAGGTGATCCATAGAGATTGATCCATGATCCATTGAGATCCATGATCCATTGAGAATCCTGTCCTAAAGCCAGCTTGCTCTTTTGGTTGATTCTCATCAAATATTCTTTATAATGAAAGAATACTTGATGAGAATACTTTCTAATGAAGAATTTCACTACATCTGCATAAAAAGCTGATATAAATTCTCCTTCCTGCAGGTCAGACAACAATTGTAACATTTGAGGAATGGGAACAGCAAATCCAGCAGAACTTTGAGCAGTGCTTTTGGATACACACCCAGCCGTCTCAGCAACCTGAAGTTCTTTCTGATCTTATCCATAGGAGAGGAATGTATAAAGATTCATATAAGGCTTCTCATGTCTGGGCTGATTACCAGTTTCGACCCAATTTTACAGTTGCTATGGTAGTGGTAAGTAAAAACCATTAGCTGAATTTAATCATAATAAACAGATGGTACCTCTTTCTTTAAGGCCATAAACACTTCAGTCAGATCTGATCGAGGGTGTTTGATACACATTTTCTTTTTCTATAATGATGCAAATGAGGGGACATAGATTTAAATAAAGGAAGAATTATTGTAGGATGATTGATGTTTTGGCCAAAAAAGTTATTAGACATTAGAACCACAAGCTATAATATAGCCCAGTAGAGTCTAAAAGCTTATATAGACATGTCTTTCAGATAAAAAATTAGAAAAAATATAGAACTAAGAAATTACTTTCTTATGGTGAATGCTGCATAAGTTTTGCTTTATTCTCTCATTTTAATCATAATGATGGTGATGAGGATTCTGATGATAGCAATCTTTTATATCCCAAATTGAGATTTTAAAGGGAATAGATTGATCAGATGATCACAAAACAGAGACTTTTACACATTAGAAAGTAAATCATACAAACTAAACATGATTAATAACAGAGAGTTTATAAGTGTTACTTTAGTACATTTTCCTTTAATTACTCTAACTGTATTCTTGGTGAACATTGTCCTACATTGAGGTTAATGTTATCAATCATGTTCATTCCAGAGTTGGTTGAAAAATAATAAATTTCTTTGGTCTATCCCAGTGGAACTCCAATGAAATCCCAGAGGATAACATGGTCCCATTCTCCTGTGAATTGCTTCACAATGAAGTTAATATTAGTTAATACAAAACAGTGAACATTAAATAACATCTTTTTCAATCTGTCTGTATTCATGGTTATGTGAACATTGTTCTACATCAATGTTAAAGTTGCTGATCACCCTTGTTCAAGAGTTTTGTCAATAATAAATTTCAACAGCCTATCCCAGTTGGGGGCACTAATGCCAAGAAATCCTAAACAGTCGAGTTCTCCTGTGAGCTGCTTTAAAGGTAATCTTATTTATTGTAAAGTAGCGAATGGGCAGATTAAATTCCTCAAGAAACTGTGATCTGGGATAGGGTAGTGAGAAATTGGACATATTTCTGAGCCTATTTAGGAATCCAGGATTCTATAGCAGATATAGAATCTTGCGATAAAAATCTCTAAACAGCACTAGACATCCAGAGAGTAGCATTATAATATCCCAGAAAATATATAAATATTTAACATGTTTAAAAAAAATTATCATCATGTTTTACTAGTAGTGTTTTTACTAGATTCATGAACCAGAAGCTCTTTTGCAATCTTTTGTTAAGATACTCTTTTGAGTGTTGAAGGTGAAGTTTGAGTCAAAAAAGATTCCAAGAAACATATATATTGGAATTGCAATTATAAATTGGCCCTTTGAAAAGAACTGGTAGAGGAAAAAGTATCGTGGGAAGTTGACTTATTATGCCTTATCCCAGCATTTCCCACACTGTGTTCCATGCAAAAATTGTAATTAATCTTTTTTGAAGTGTACGACACTTTTTGTATGAGTATAATTTAACATTATTTTTTCCAGTTATTGACAGATCATGTATTGGATATGACATATTCACTCAACACATAGGCATAGAAATTTTTTTACATAGAACACAGTTTTTAATTTTGCAATACAATTCTTTATATGTTTTTCTTTGCTTTAATTCATAATAACTTCAATGTAATAAGCCAACTGTATAACTGAAACTTTATTAAAATAGAAATAATATTATAATATAAGATCAGATCAAATTAAAAATGATAAAATAAAATACACTGATTGTACAATAAAAGCAGTAAAATAATAAATAAAATATAAAGAATAGCAATTACACTGTATGGAATAAAAGCGATAAAAACGACTGGAGCTTTCAGAGGTGACTGCCTCCTTTATCAACAGTAAGACTGAACTTGTCATGGTACATCCTTAAATAACTGCAGGATCATGGCTTGCAGCACGTGTTACCATAGGAGCATGGGCAGTATCCTCCACACGTGCACTGAAACCGGAAATGGCTCGGGAGCATGCCAGACCGTTCATCCCATCCCAGAATTACAATTACAAAGAGGAGATGAATACGGATTCCCCTGTCTCTATTGAGGGTATTATGCTCAGAAGAGGAAATCCGCAAACTCTCGATCCATTTTCAGTTCCAAAATCCATGTGAATGGTTGACTATAACGGCATTGCCAGGTGAAATTTGGTGGTTCTCCTCCAAAAATGTTTGGCCACAGCAGATTTCCCATAATCTGCAGCCTTTAATGCATTAATATGCTCCCCCATACAATCTTTGAAAAGGTGTTTTGTCTCACCAACATAGCACACCCCACAATCCGGGCATTTAATCTCATATATGACCCCACTTGTACCTTCAATGGGTACAGGATCTTTAACCTTTTACCTTCAGTGGTTACAGGATCTTTAAACTTTGACATGACTGTGTGCAATCTTCTCTCTGGCAGTTGCACACAGTGTGTCTGGCAAGTATGCAATACTTGTGAGATTGCTCACTTATAAGCCTGGATAGTAGGGAATGTATGCGGTGGCAATGGTGTGAACGGCTCTTTTCATCCGTGTTCCACTTCCCGAACATATTTATCCAAGACCTGGGGGTACCTGCATTTCCTGTGGCGTATTTAATCTCCTCCTTTCTATCCTTGGAGGCATTACAGTGGGACCCAGCACTATCCAGTAAGGTCCTAATAACACTATTCTTGTGATCATTGGCTTGTGCCATGTTATAATGTGTATATTGCCCCCGGCACATGGGTTTTCTATATACACTCGTTTTTACTCTGGGGCCATCTCTATAAACCAACATATCAAGAAAAAGCGGGGGGGGGAGCACCGTTTATTTCCACCTCCAAAGTAAACTGAATAAAAGGGGAGAAGCTATTAAGAAAACTGATAACCTGATCCTCTCTTCCCTTCTGTACAATGGTGAATGTATTGTCAACATATCATTTCCATGCATGTATGGGGGAAGCAGATCCATCAAAAATCTTAGACTCGAGTTCCTCCATGGCTATGTTTGTTACAACAGCCCTAATTGGAGAGCCCATTGCTGCGCCATGAACCTGCTTATACATAGTGTTTTTAAATAACATAGTAGTACTGGAGAGACATAGTTCTACCCCACTACAAATATCTTCTATGCTCAAGGGAGTCCTGTCCTTTAAGGTATCATCCCTCTCCACTGCCATACACACACATTTCATCCCATTGCTCAATGAGGATGCATATAAATAAAGACACCACATCGAATGACACCATGGCCCACCCCTCTTCAATGACCTGAGCATGTATAAACTGCACAAAGTCTTCAGGCTTTTTTAGTAAAGTTTGAACATTCTACGATAGAGATATTAGTTTGGCTAGAAATCTGGATAATGCACATGTAGCGCTGCCTACAAACGATATACAGTTGGCCTAAGCGAAATCTCCGCCTTAGGAATTTTCAGTAGGCCATAAAACCTAGGCGGCTGGCATCCCGTGGCATGAAGCGTCCAATAGATGTCTTTGGAGATCTTCCCAGCATTCAGCCAACCCTGCAGGATTTTGTTGACATGCTGTTCCAATCCTACTACGAGATTCCTGTGGGTAACCTTCTAAGTTGTACTACTGTTCAACAGCTTCAAGACTTTGTTGCAATTTGTTTGGGAATTTATTAAGCATATCAGCATCTGTGGCCATAGTGTGGCATTTGTTGCAGTAATCCACTTTGTTTAGGATCACAGTTCACCTCTCTTTGTCTGTGGGGTAAAAGAATGATGTCAACCTGTCTTAGCTCCCTAAGTGCCTTCTCTGAATAATGGTGACATTAGAAGGAGCTGCACGAGCCTGGCTCAAAATCACCAAAGTTTTCGTATGGATTTCATTACCTATGGTAGCCGGTAATCTGCTCACTGCTCTTTCAATACCCATTACTATTTCTGCTATTGGAGGATTTTGAGCAACCAACTCAAACTTTACACCTAAGTTTAAAACATCCTCTTGTCCCTTAGTTGTCACAGGCCCTTGAGGTTGTCACAGACAATCTCTCAGATATGCCAGACAAGCTGTACTTGCTACCTGGGAGTCTAAGATGCTGATGGAACTGATATTTGGTTGACATTCAATTCAACAGGACCCAATTTTGGCAAAGTCCGGACGGTCTGTGGAACTGATAGTAATCCTGGGTATAACCTCCATGCACAAGCACACTGTGGGTGACTACCCAGGTGTGACCCAACGTAAGCAGGGGTCAAGGTGTGGCACCCACACCACATGGAGGGATGCCACCCCCTCTGTGTTACCAAGCAATGCTAGGTGGTAGATGACTGTCATCAACCGGTGCAATACCACCACTTTCCTTATTGGAGGCTTGAAGTGGTAGAACTCGTGTTTAGTCTCCAGAGCTAAGTTCCAGTCAACCCTTCCCCATCTCTTCCATCATGCAGTATGACTGATGACTTTATGATGAACATCATGGCAAGATCCAATCTTCCTTACATTTCGAGGGTTCAACTCTAAAACAGTGTTCCCAGGCTGTCTGCTAGTTAGTACACCAGACCGAACCTATTGGTAACTCTATAGGAGGCTTCCAGATCAGCTAGAGCTAGTGTATCATCTTACTACCTCTACTCTTCCATCTAGTGACTGGAGGGAGTCCGAGTAGTGTGTATGCAGGGGGCATTGTCGAGGCCTCGTTATGTCAAGGATCTGGGTATATTCTTACCATGTGTATGCCATATCCAAAAATTTCAGCATCCCCCCCCCCACTTTTTCTTACTATTGAATACACCATGAATTATCAAACTAATAGAGTAAACTTATCTGCGAAAAGATCTAAACCTCCCAAACACTTCCTCGTTCATTTCACAAATTTATTTGGTTTCAATTCTAATCTCAATGATGTTCATTCCCACTTGCAGTCTGGCAAACCCCATGTACTTTTTTTGACAGAATCTCAGTTATTGGTTGGTTCAACTACTGCTCATCTCAGTTGCCCAAATTATTAACTGTATGATTCCTTTTGCCTCAAAGGTGGTACTTGGACTTATGTCCGTTCCGACATTCCCTGTCAGAGCTTGGTAATTTAGAATCTCTTCGTTTCAATCTTCTCTGGCTTAAAATCTCTCTACCTCATCGTGTCAAATTCATATGTTGTCTCTACTGTTCTCCCAAATCCCCCTATCACTTGAAGCTCTTTGTCTTCCTCTCTTTGCAACTTGGCTTTCTCCAGTACAACTTTCCTAACAGTGAGGTAATTTTCATTGATGATTTTAATGTTCACAACTCCAATTGGCTTTCGTTTTCTAGTCACACCGATCCAGCTGGTCGAGATGCTGAGGCTTTTGCAATTACTAATGACCTTGCACAGATCGTTCATTTACCTACAAGAATACGGGACAATCCTAACATTACAGCCAACACACTTGATCTTTTTCTCACAAACAACCCTTCTTAGTACACCGTCAAAGTGAGTGGTCCATTAGGCCCCTCAGATCACAACTTGGTGATTGTCTCTTCTCCAATGGAGCCTTTATCTCGTGGCTATTCTCAATCTCATGTTGTTTGGCATTACAAGGATACAAAATGGGATGACCTGCGAGATTTCTTTTCCTTCGTCGGATTACTGTTTGAAAACTTCTGATATCAACATTTGCTCAGATTGTGTCGGTGAAATTATTCTTGTAGGAATGGAATCCTTTATTCCACACTCCACTTTAAAATCTCATCCTTTATCTAAACCTTGGTTTTCCAATAAATGTGCTAAGGCTGTTCAAGAGAAGAACATTGCATGTCGTAATTGGCTTGTTTCTAATTCTTCAGTTTCATTTTCTGCCTGCACCAAAGCTCGCAACAATTGTAAAGCAGTTATTAATCAGTCCAAACTAAAGTTTGAACAGGCTAAGAGTAGAAGACTTGGTTCTTGCCCTAATGGTAGCCGAGCATTCTGGTCTCTTGCCAAAGCTATTGGCCACAACTTTTGCCCATCTCTGCTCCCACCTCTGTCAAAACCAGATGCTTCTGTTGTCACTTCAGAAAAGGATAAAGCTGACCTGCTTAGCATCCCATTTTTCTTCCAACTCATGTATTAATGATCTTGGAAAAACACCTCCCACCATTCCTAACACACTCCATTTAATGCCTCCTGTGGTCTTCCTTCAAAAGGATGACAGAAGGATTTTGACGAATCTTGATGCTAAGAAAGCTCCAGGTCCTGATGATATTTCTCCACTTATTCTCGAAACTTATGCTCCTGAACTTACTCCTGTTTTTTTGTCATCTTTTTTCACTTTCTTATTCCAAAGGTATTTTTCCTTCTGCTTAGAAATTTGCTCATATCCAGCCAATTCCTAAAGAGGGTGACAAATCCCTCCCATCCAGTTATCGTCCCATTGCAATTACTTCTTCTGTTTCTAAAGTAATGGAGAAATCAATTAATTGCCAACTCTTAAACTACCTAGAAACCTTTCGTCTGATCAACAATCGCCAGTATGGATACCATCAGTGTCAATCCACTGGTGATATTCTGGCTTTTGTTACCCGTTTATGACAAATTCAATGGAAAAGTTCGGTGAAACACAAGGAGTTACTCTTGACATCTCAAAGGCTTTAGATCGTATTTGGCAGAAAGGTCTTCTACACAAGCTTCCATCGTATCGTTTGCCAACTGTTTTTTGTAATTGGTTATCCAGTTTTCTCTCTGATCACTCACTGAGGTGATGGTAGATGGCTGTCTGTCTTCTAACTTCTCCACTAATGCTGGTGTCCCTCAAGGTTCAGTTCTTTCTGCCATTTTTTTTCCCTCTTCTATATTAATGACCTTCTACCATTGACTGGAAATCCTATCCATAGTTTTTCCGATGATAGCACATTGCATTCCACTTTCCATTTTAAGAAACCTTGCCCTGCTCAATCAGCTTCAACTTCTCGAATATCCGCTACCAATTCCTTAAATGCCGATCTCCAGGTAATTATCCAGTGGGGCAAAGACAACTTAGTTGATTTCATTCCTTCTAAAACTCAGTCTTGTCATTTATATTGCAAAAAGGATTCTTCTGCTCCTATGCTTATCTTTGGTGACACTCCGATTTCTAGGCAAAATGATATATCTGTTTTTTGGGATTACCCTGACTTTTAATCTCTCTCTTGGCACAAGCACATTACATATATTGTTTCCTCTGCATCTGAAAAACTTGGTTTTCCCTTTCACTCTTGCCATTACTTTTCTTCCAAACAGCTGTTCACTCTGTACAAATTGCAAATCCACCCTCCCATGAAATATTGTTCCCACAATTGGGGTGGTGCCCTCAAAACCTCTCTCAGGCTTCTAGATTTCATTCAGAAGAGGGCAGTAGGTTAATTAATGACTCCTCTCTAACAGAGTCTCTCCACTCGCTGTCTCATAGACATACTGTTTCTGCTGCATGCCTGCCTTTTCTACAGATAATTCCACAGGCACTGTTCTTCTGAATTGTCTTCTATAATTCCCACTCTGTCTTTCAAAACCGTCCAATCACATGCCGCCACCATTTACTGTGCAACTTCAAACTCGCAGAACCAACTTTTCATCTTCGTCGTTTATTCATTCAACTGCCGTTTTCTGGAACAACCTTCCTTCATATGTATTTCCTGAAAATTACAGTCTACAAAAGTTCAAGTCTAATGTCAACAAATATCTTCTTTCCTCTTCTCAACCTCCAACCCAAGCATGGTACTAAGTACTATAGGTTCTAATACCTCTTGTGTTTGGCGTTTTCATAAAAAAAAAGTTAACTGTTTATTGCTCAAATTGCATATAAAATTGCAAACAGAATTCTCATTTCTAATATTACACTAATAGTTGATCATTCACACGGATTTTGGAATCACAAATGGGTTTGAGGGTTTAGGGATTTGCTCTTCTGAGCCTAACACCATTAATAGAGACAAGGGAATCCATATTCATCCTCTCTTTGAAACCGTAATTCTTGGATAGGGGGCTACATGTGAGCAGTATCAAAAGCCTTTCTGAAATTTGAGTATGTAACGAGCATCCAATCAGATTGGTCAGACAGGATCGTGCCTTAACAAATTCGTGCTATAGTTGCTATAACTGCATTCCTTTCTGTATTGTTATCCATTGCTTTTTTAACCAGTGACTCCATTGTTTTCCCTGGAACAGGAGTCGAGCACATTTCCAATCCATAGGGACCTCCCCTGAATACAAGGATGCTCTCATAATTATAGCTAAAGGTTTGTGTGTGTGCCTGGTTTGTCTTCTTTTAATATAACTCAATAGATCCAATCAGCCCCTGCTGCCTTATTTATTCTTAGCTTCATCAATTTCCCCTACCAAATTTCCCTCACTTATCACAAACTCATTTAGAAGCCAGTTATAACGATGTATTTCTGGTATTCCCATTCCTAAGAACATTTTTGCAGGTGAATTTTGATAAAAATATTTACTTAGCTTATCAGCAACCTAAACAGGATCTTCAATAGTTATGCCATTCATATCAAATCTAGTGGGCCAATATGGTTCGTCTCTTTATCCTACTAGTTAACATAAGCAAAGAATTCTCTAATATTTTTCTTAGGTGCATTTTAGCCAAGTAGTTAATGTGCCATTAAACCCCCAGAACACATACACACACACACATACTACTTTTCTTTGTATTCTTAGGCAAATATTCTCATAACCTGCTTTGGTTTGCCTTACCCCCCTTAGTAACTTAAATGCAGACTAGATGAACACTGTTCCCTGATAATTTATAATTATCCCATACATTTTTATTCTATGCTGCTTGTCTTGTTAGTTCATCTGACATCCATTTAGGTGTAAGCCTTGAATGGTATAAAAATCCAAATAACATCTATGATTACTTCCCATTTAGAATGTGCAATTGGTAATCATAATTTGGTCCCACTGAATAGAATTTAAAAACTGTCTGAGACCATTGCAGAATTCAGAAACTGTCGGAAACCTAGATCCTCAGTACACTGATCACTGCTGCATCCTTTATCTGGTGATTCCTAATATGTACTTTTTAGGCAAAATTCCTGTTTTTTTTTAGGCAAAATGATTACCTGTGGTGCTGATTAACATTTTGGCATAATGCTGGTGACAATCATTCTGCAGAGATTATAGGAATAGTATTAGTAGTGGCAAATGATGCAAAAATTAAGCTTATAAAGCATCAGCAGCAAAAAAAAAAAAAAAAAAAAAAAAAATTCCCACATAATAATTTATCTAGTTTTGCCTTGAATTTATTCAAACTATCCACTTCCATAACAACAGATAGAAGTTTTTTCCAACAATGAACAACTTGCTGGCTGAAGGCAAACTTTCACATACCTGTCCTACAACCTGTCCTCTTCCTCAATTTGAATTTATGCTCCCTCATGTGAACAAGCCATCAGCACTGAGCTTGCCCAATCCAGTCAAAGCCTTAAACACCTCATTCAGATCATCCCACAAGTGCCTGGTCTCCAGATGCTGCAATAAATTGCAGCATCTGGAGACCAGGCACTTGTCTCCAGATGCTGAACCGAAGCCTTTCTTGTTAGACCATACTTTTTTTCCTTCACCAATCTCATTGCTCTTCTCTGTGCCCATTCCAGCACATCTTTGGTGACACTAAAATGAGGCCTGCAGACCTGTATGCAGTACTCAAGATGCAGCCTAACCATTATCTTGTACAATGGGATAATCACCTGCTAACAAAGTTCCTGTGGTACATTATTGACAAAACACCATGAGCTATATGGCAGCCTGTTTGCACTTCTCAGAGAACTTTATATCTTACTGTACAATTACCCCCAGCTCTTTCATTTTCCACTACCCTGTGTGTAATACCACACAGTTAGTATATTAATCTGGAATTAATGTTACCCCTATGCAGTACCTTTTATTTGTCAATGTTAAACTTCAACTGCCATTTCTCAGTCCATCTGCCTAATTTTTCTACATCTTATCGAGCAGCTAATGTGATTACTGTCATTATCCACCATGCCAATGTCATATCATCTGTAAACTTAGACATTAATGCTCCTACCATTAGACTGTAATGCTAGGAGCATTGTAAATAAATTTGATGTATTTGATTAAATCATCAAATGCAGACATTGTAGGGATAGCTGAAACATGGTGTCACTCAGACATAAGTGATGCTAAATTTGAATATGGGGAGTACAATGTATACAAGAAGGGGAGACAAATGTTAGGAAGGATGGAGGGGGTTAAGCTCTTAGTTAAGAAGTATATTAAATCTAAAGCAGTGCATCCAGTCAACATGGGTGAGCAGTGCAACGTTCAGTGTCTTGTAATGTAAGCACTGGGAAAACAAAATTGAGAGTAGGACTGTGTTATAGGCATAATGACTGTAATAAATATACCAAACAGCTATATAGAGAAATAGAGTGAACCAGTAAATCAGAATGTCTTGTAATTGGGGGATTTTAATTTTCCAGATGTTGACCGGAATTTTTGGGTTGGTCAATCACCACTAGCAAGACTTTTGTAGATTTCTTGGATGACTGTTTTCTACAGCAGCATATTAGAGAGGCAATAAGAGGAAGCAATAATCTTGATTTGGTTATCAGCAGTGATTCTACATGCATTAAGAATCTGCAGGTAAAAGCCCCACTAGGTGGTAGTGATCACAGTGTACTAATGTAGAATTTAATTAAAGACATTAGTGTAAAAGATAAAAGAAAAGGCTTTTGCTTTCATAAGGGTGACTACAGTGGTCTCAGACAATTTTTAAATTCTATAATGGCACCAACAGCAAAATCTAAATGGTGAGTATTCAGGAAAATAATCAGAGAAGCTACTAGGCTTTACATATCAACAAAGAAATACTGTTTGAGGCTTGGACTTAAAATCTATGTCAGTAAACTATTGACACACGTTGCAGAGAAAAATGTGCATGGGGAATGCATATAAATTATCAGGTGATACAGAATCCTATGGTAGATATAAATTAGTTTGTAATCATGTCACAAAGTTTCTATGCTTATATTACCAGTATTAGGAAGGTGTTGAATCACATTGTGCCACTTGATGTCAGTGAGCTAGCTGTTGGTGATCCTTCTCAGGTTGCTGACAAATTGAATAGATATTTTACATCTACATTCACACATGAGGAATTCTTTAGGGGAGGGGATGTCAGAAGTTTATCAGATTCTAACGGGCAGCTAAATGACTTTGATGATGATAACTACCATCATTGTGATAACCTTATGCCATAATTATGGAAGCAACCTTGGATTCAGGAGAGTTCCCTATGGACTGGAGATGTGCAAATGTAACCCCAATTCATAAAGGGGAAATCAAAAAGTGTCATGAATAATTACAGACCTATTAGCTTAACATCTGTTACCGGAAAGATAATTGGGTCACTGGTTAAAGAAGTAAGGCAGGACCATGTGGACAGAAATTCAATTATACTGCATTCACAGCATGCATTTATTAAGGGACAATTTTGTCTGACCAATATGATAGGTTACTTATGATGCAGTGACCAAAAAACTGGATGCAAAAAATAATTTTAATGTCATATACTTGGATATCAGGAAGGATTTTGATACTGTTGCACATAAAAGACTGCTGTATAAACTGGAGCAATGTGACATTAAGGGCAAGTTACTGCTATGGATAAAGGGATGGTTAAGTGGAAGAAGACAGAAAGTGGTTATCAATGGATACTGCTCTTTGTGGACAAATGTTATCAGTGGAGTTCCCCAGGGTTCAATGCTGGGCCCAATTATTGTTTTCAATATTTATTAATGATATTGATGAAGACATATCAGGCATGATGTCAAAGTTAGCAGATGGTACAAAGTTGGCAGGGTGATTAATGACAGTAATGATGGTATGCTACTACAACAAGATATAGAAAAATTAGGTCAATGGACTGAGAAATGGCAGTTTAATTTTTAACACTGACAAATGCAAGGTACTGCATATGGGTAGCAGTAATCTCAGGGTAACTTATCAAATGTGTAGAACAATACATAAGGTAGTAGAAAATGAAAAGGACATGGGGTAATTGTGCAGTCAGATTTGAAATTCTCTGAGCAGTGCAGACATGGTGCCAGGACAGCTCATGAGGTTTTGTCAAGGATATACAGAAACTTTGCTAGTAGGGATAAGGAGGTGATTATTCCCCTGTACAGGGTCATGGTTGAGGGTCCTCATATAAAGTATTGTATACAGGTCTGGAAACCTCAGTCTAGGGTGGATATAGATCTGTTGGAATGGGCGCAAAGAAGAGCAACCAGATTGGTGAAGGGAACAAAAAGGGTGCATTTAAGTTGAGGAGGGATGATTGCAGGATAGATGTGCAGAAGTTTGCCTTCAGCCAGAGAGTGGTTGGTTAATTGTTGGAATAGGCTTCCATCTGTTGTTGGAAGTGAATGATTTGAATAAATTCAAGGAAGAACTAGACAAATTCTTGAAGGGTATGGATTGGTGAAGTGCGTGAGTGTGGTGTTTTTTTTTTTTTTTTTTTTTTTTTTCATCTGATACTATATAAGCTTGCTTTCTTGCATCATTTGCCTCTACTACTATTAAGCCTGCTATACCTTCATAAATATCATTAATAAATATAGAAAACAACAATGGGCCTAGTACTGAACTTTCTGGGGGCCTCCAGTAATAACATTATTCACAATTAACCCCTTCCCGGAACATTTTTTTCCTGAAAATGTGTCATAACGGATCGACTTATTTTATTTTACAGATTAAAAGTATGCATCATGCGAATACTCATTGTGTTTTTTATAAATTTTTTAGTAGAAAATACATGGGATATCATTTGGGCTATCCCGAGTTATCTTGTGTATGCCAAAAAGTGTGCAAATTATACAGATTTTTTTAATAAATTAGCACTTGAGCTAAAAGAAAGGAACAGAAAAATACTCTTCACTACCCATTATATAAATAAATTTAAAAAATCAAGTAGAATGCACAAGCAGTAACCTCCCGCCACAAACTACTCGTGAACTAACTACATTCTGACACACGACCACCGCAAGTGGATAGGCAAGGTAAGCGTCGCTTACGGGCTGCAGTTAAAGAGGGCGGCGAAATATTTTTCAATATTTCTTTCTAATTGGTTAGCGCCTTATCAGTATTCAGCATTTAGGATGACAAATTTTATTTTGCTTACTGGCAGCACATAGGAAGGCATGCTACTGTTCTGACATTTCTGTACAATAAGTAAATATAAGTAAAATGAAAGCCAGTTGTCTGCTGCCAGGCATAAGAAAATCCCGAGAAATCTCAGGATTTATCTGGATAATGCAAAATTAGCCAGATAAATGATCGAGAAAATACATTTCAATCGTAAATTTGGTGGTATATTGTTTGCTTTGGGTATTGTTGTATCCAGAGATATTTCGTGGAGTTCCAAAAACTTTTTAAACTAAAAATGAGATATCTCGGGACAGTCCATGAAGGGGTTAACCATCCCATTATCCATAGCAGTAACTTGTCCTTAATGGCACACTAATTTATACAACAGTCTTTTATGTGCAACTATATCAAAAACCTTTCTGATATCCAGGTATATGATATCAAAATTATTCTTTGCATCCAGTTCCTTTTTTACAGCATTTTTTCCTTTGCATCCCAGTTTTTTTTTTTTTTTTTTTTTTTTTTTTTGTATCAGTGTCTAATCAGATTGATAAGACAAGATCACCCCTTAACAAATCCATGCTGTGATTGTAGTATAATTTGATTCCAGTCTAGATGAGCCTGCAATGCTTCTTTACCCAGTAACTTCATTATTTTCCCTGGAACAGAAGTTCAGCTAACAGGTCTATAAAATTACTCATGTCACCATTTGAACCCCGTTTGTGAACTGGGGCTTCATCTGCACATTTGCAGATCATAGAAATCTCCCCTGAATCTAAGAGGCTCTCATAATTATGGCTAAGGGTTTGCTTACTTCCTTTGCTGCCTCTCTTAATATAATTGGATAGATTTCATCAACCCCAGGCACCGTTTTCATGTTCATCTTCAATAATTTCTCTTCCGATTTCCTCTCAGTTATTACAAAATCATTCATCTGCACATTTTCAGATCATAGAAATCTCCCCTGAATCTAAAGAGGCTCTCATAATTATGGCTAAGGGTTTGCTTACTTCCTTTGCTGCCTCTCTTAATATAATTGGATAGATCTCATCAACCCCAGGCACTGTTTTCATGTTCATCTTCAATAATTTCTCTTCTAATTTCCTCTCAGTTATTACAAAATCATTTAACTTCCTGTAAGAGTTTGTTAATCTTCTAGCATCCCTTTTTCTAAAGAATTGTGAATATAGATGTGCAAATCAGTTTGTTCGCAACCTTAATAGGTTCATCAACAGTTACACCATCAACATCAAGTGCACCAATGTGATTCAACCACTTCCTTCTACTGTTAACATATGCATAGAAGTCTTTGCTGCTTTTTTGGCCAAAGGCTTCTAATTTACCTTACCTTGCCAAACCTCATTTGTGACTTTATTACAGACTAGTTTATATCTTCCAAAGAGTTACCTCTGTTATCTAATATAAATAACCTTTGAATAATCTGTTATCTAATATAAATAACCTTTGAATACCTAAGTGTGTAATTTTGAAAAAAAAGCAGAATTTTCATAAATTCTGAACTTGCTACGTCCTTGAAGCTTCTAGATGTATTAGCATTAGTTGAGGTATATGATGCAAAAAAGCAAGCTTGCAGAGCATCAGCCAAAAAATAAAAATAAATAAAAAAACCTTCCCATTTCACCCATTCAGTCACTCCAAATGTTTGTCTAGTTCAGCCTTAAATTTATTTAAGCTATCAACTTTCACAACAACAGATGGAAGTCTGTTCCAGCAATCAACTACCCGCTGGCTAAAGGCAAACTTCCGCACATCTGTTCTACGACTATCTATCCTCAATTTGAAACTGTGCCCCCTCGGGTTCTTAATCTGAGCAAGTGGAAATATCTCATCAGCATTGAGCCTGCTCAAATCATTCAAGGCCTTATACACCTCAATCAGATCACCTTGCAGGTGCCTAGTCTCCAGATGCTGCAACTTGCAGAACTTAAGCCTCTCTTGGTAAGAGCACCCCCTTTGTTCCTCTCACCAATCTTGTTGCCCTTCTCTGTACTCCTTCTAGCAACTCTACATCCTTCCTAAAATGAGGCCTCCAGACCTGGATGCAATACTCAAGGTGTGGCCTGACCATTGCCTTATACAAAGGTATAATCACCTCCTTGTCTCTGCTAGCAAAATTCCTGTATATCATTGACAAAACTCCATGACCTGCTCTGGCAGCTTGTCTGCACTGCTCAGAGAATTTCATGTCAACTGCACAATTACCCCCAGGTCTTTTTCATTCTCTGCCTCCCTGAGTTTAGTACCACACAGCTGATACATTTCTCTTGAGTTACTGCTACCCATATGCAATACTTTGCATTTGTCAATAGTAAACTTCAGTTGCCACTTCTCAACCCATCTACCTAACTTTTCTAGATCCTGTTGCAGTAGCATACTACCATTAACAATCCTGCCAACCTTTGTATCATCTGCAAACGTGGACATTAAGCCTGATATACCTTCATCGGTATCATTGATAAATACACAAAATAACAATGGGCCCAACACCGAACCCCGGGGGACTCCAATAATAACATTAGTCCATGTAGAGCAGTGTCCATTTATTACCACTCTCTGCCACCTCCCACTCAACCATCTCTTTGTCCATTGCAGCAACTTTCCCTTAATGGCATACCACTCCAATTTGTAAAGCAGTTTTCCATGTGCAACAGTATCAAAAGCTTTCCTGAAATCCAAATTAGGATTCTACTTCAATACTAACGCTGTTGTCAGCGTTAGTATTTGATTTTCATATTATCACAATCCGTAATGCATGTGACATTGAAAGCCTTGTGAGACAAGTTTTTCTTGACACAAAATGCACTACTTCCTGTTTACTCCATGTACAATAAGTCTATGCAATGTAGTCCAAAAATATCATTACTGGGATACGTGCTGCATTTGTAATAATTGCTGGAGGCTAGAGAAGAAAATTAATGTTTTTGGATGAGTAGCTTTTAAGTAATGTAATGAAACTGACCTATTAAACACAGTATGATTAAATGATTGACTATTATTTAAGAATTTTACTTGAGTCATTGTTCTTTGGGTGGGACAACCATCTCAGGCCTTGCCCATAAACATTCCCATATATAAATAAAACACTGGTATTCTGTGGATAGCTCTGTTTACAAGAATATTAGTAATTGATTTTGATCTTTTAATGAATAAGATGGGGGAGACAAAATTAAACAAGCAAACACAAACATGAGAGAATCCATATGTGACTGAGCCATATTAGCCATATTTACTGATGGTAACATGGTTCTGTAATATTTCTAACAAAAAGTGACTCGTACCAAGCTTGATGTACTTTTTACTTAACTCATTATTCAAAATGTATATTAGAACAATATTAAGGATTATTCCAGCGATCTGAGAGGTCTGATTTAAGTATTTATAAATATAAACCTAGTAATAATAACAAATAGGCTATTGCCAAAAATAAATTGTAAAAAACTTTAGTGTTGCCCATAAAGTCACAAGAGTATTTCTATTTGGATTGGGAAATTTCATGATGCTTGACACTTTGTAGAAAACTAGCACAAAATATTGCTTATCATTTCCAGCATCTAGTAATGTGCAGCATATTGCACAAAAAGTGGCACTATCTAAATCCACCTTTAGCATTAGTATTGGAAATATGAAAGAATGCAATAAGCTTATACAACATCCATATTAAAAACATATATTACTACCTCATTTTCTCATTTGTTCTAATAATTTGTCCAATTCTTCTTTAAATTTATTCAAACTGTTCACTTTCACAACACCAGGTGTAATAAACTTCCACCTGGTATTGTGGAATAGCCTCTTGCTCATAGCAAATTTCTCACATTAACCTGCAACCTTCCTCTTCCAATTTAAATTTATGTTCCCATATGTACTGTTTGTGAAAGATTAAACATGCTATCACTTAGTTTACTAAATCCATTCTAAGTCTTTAAGACTTTAGTCAGTTTTCCTCTGCCGACCGGGCTAGCCGGTTGGGTAAAGTGCCAGCCTGGCAACCCAAAGGTCACAGGATCGAATCCTGCCTCGGGCTTGGATCAGAGTACAAAAAGGAAAAAACTTTGGGAGGTGCATTATGGCCACAGAAGCCAATGTGCCAACAACTAACAAAAAAAAAAAAAAAAAAAAGTTTTCCTCCTAAGATGCCTTGTTTGCATAATATGCTGCAATTTACTGAACTGAAGTCTTTCTTGATAAAAGTATCCGTTTATGTCCCCGTTTAATTTTATTGCTTCTCTCTACACTCATTCCAACACATATGAAGTTTTCTGAGCAATGCGGTGCCTCCGTAGCCAGGTGGGCAGGAGCGGCAGTGTGTAGCACACGCTTCTTGATTTGACCGGGGTTCAAGTCCGTGACCACCGGATATCCCCGGAGCAATATGGCCTTAGTTGCTAATGCTCCTAAAAAAAAAAAAAAAAACCAAAACCAAATTCTGAGCAATGCAGACAGGCTGCCAGGGCAGGTCATGGGGTTTTGTCAATGATATATAGAAATTTTGCTAGCAGGGAAAAGGAAGTGATTGTCCCTCTGTATAAGGCAATGGTCAGGCCACGCCTTGAGTACTGCATACAGGTCTGGAGGCCTCATTTTAGGAAGGATGTAGATTTGCTTGAGTGCATACAGAGAAGGGCAACAAGATTGGTGAGGGGAATGAAGGGATCCTCTTACCAAGAGAGGCTTAAGTTCTGCAAATTGCAGTGGCTGGAGACTAGGCACTTGCACGGTGATCTGATTGAGGTGTATAAGGCCTTGAATGGGATGAGCACTCTGAATTCTAATGGGATTCTTCCACTTGTTCAGATTACGAACCTAAGGGGCCATAAATTCAAATTAAGGAAAGACAGATGTAGAATAGATGTGTGGAAATTTGCCTTTAGCCAGCGGGTGGTTAATTGCTGGAACAAACTTCCATCTGTCGTGGAAGTTGATAGGTTAAATAAATTTAAGGAAGAACTGGACAAACATTTAGAGGGATTTGTTTTGTAATTTTTTTATTTATTTTATTTTTTTTTTGGCTGATGCTGCATAAGCTCATACACCTGCTTTTTTGCATCACATGCCACTACTACTACTACTACTACTACATCCTTAAATGTTGCTAGCAGACTGTATGCAGTACAGCAATGCAATATTACCTTTGCCTTATAATATAAAAGGAAAGGACGTTACATGATTTCTATCCATATGGTAAAAGTTATTTATGCTATATATATAATAATAAAATAACACTTATACCATGTGAAAATCCTTAACAAATCTGTTTTATTAAACTCGTATATAATACAAGCTCAATACTACACTAATTTGTTAGCAGGTGACATTTCAGGATTCTTGCCAAACCACATCTTCAGACCATAAATACTATGGGGGAATATAAGAACATCTTCACAATATGAAAATTACTATGAAATTAAGAAATTGCAACTAATGTTAAATTAAGGAATGTATACATTTGCATTAATATAATGTTGAGAATATAGATTTAGAACTCTATAGTCAAGTTAAACTACAAATTAAATATAAACACAACTACATACACTTCGGAGTAGCTAGACTTCTTACTTCCTGCACTGTAATACAAACTGAACCCTGAAATGTCATCTGCTAACAAATTAATGTAGAATTGAGCTTATATTATATATGAGTTTAACAAAACCTGTTTGTTAAGAATTTTCAAATGGTAATAGTGTTATTTTATTATTATATATTTGTATATATAGTATCAATTTTACCATTGCATTATACAACAAAATAATCGTGTCTTTATTCCTGCTAGCATAATTCCTGTATATATCATCGACAGAACCCCATGAGCTGTTTTAGCAGCCTGTTTACAATGCTTAGAGAACTTTGTGAGTTCGAAATTCTGTGGTTACCATTGTTGCTACCCAAATGTTGGTACCTTGCCTTTATTAACGTTAAACCTTAGTTACTATTTTTCAGCCCATCTGCCTATTTTATCCAGGTCTTCTTGCAGAAGCATACTCTGATCATTCTTATTTGTATCATCAACAAACTTAACCTTCAAATTTATTAGACATAGACCTACATCAGTATCATTGATAAATATTAATTAATATTAATATAAATATATTAATAACCACTCTGTCTCCTGCCACTCAACTATTAACTGTCCTTTTATCCAGCGTGTGTGTGTGTTGCCATTTTGTAGAAAATCCTTACATAATATAAAAAAGAAAATAGATGTTAATTTTGTAATCAACAGAGCAAACATGTGGACGGTAACATATTATAATGGAAACCCATTCTGTAATGTGGAAAATTTCTTGCAGCAGCCATCAAACACAAATCAAAATTTAATAAAATATTTTTAAAATAATGATATTATTTCCCTTTTTTTTAATATTCCCATTCTGTAAGTTTTAATTTACACCCTGAGTAAATTTCACTCTCCAGTTAATGTAAATCCTTATTTTACAATTTTCATTCACCACTGATAAAAATTCTGAGAATTTAAGAATTGTAATATACAGAACTAAAATTTCTTTATATTAATTTCATGGAGCAAGTATTTATGTTTTAATATTATTATTATTAATTGCTTATCAGTGGAATTTTGTTCCACTTATTTTATTTGAAATTTTTATTTGAAATTTATTTTCAATGAAATAAACCTTCTTTTATTTCATTGAAAGAACATTTCCAAAGCTTATATTGTGTTAACTTTTTTATAGGCTCCAGAACTCTTTGTTCCTGATCATGCTATGATTGCTTTACATAATGCTGAAAACATACTTATGGGACCATTAGGGATGAAGACTTTAGATCCATCGTAAGTCTCAGCAATAAGTGTACTTCTTAAATAAAAAAATAATAATAAAAATTAAATATGCTAAAGCAACCTCTGCATGCTGAAAAGATAATGTAAACGTTCCATGTACTAATCCTAGGTTCTAATTTGACTTTAAATTTGAAAACTAGAAGGAATGTTAAAATGTTTATTTCATTCTGATAGTCAAATTGGATGGATTAAGGTAGAACTCAGATTTAGACTATAAGTCTCAATCTGAGTTCTACCATAATCCATCCAATAGAACTCGGATTTAGACTATAAGTCTAAATCTGAGTTCTACCTTAATCCGTCCAATTTTTCAACTGTTCTTATAAAGAACAGTTGAAAAATTATATTAATATTATAATGTAATATGCAAACTGATGCATCCAGCTCTCCCCCCCCCCCCATCTTATTTCAAATTAGGGATGGTACCTCAAGTACTTGGTTATAATACTGTGCGGTAGATGACCAGTCATCTGATGCAACACCACCACCACTTTTATATATTGGTGAAACCCATGTTTTGTCTCCCCAGCAAAGCTTATGCATCCACCATCTCTTCTGTCATGCACAAGTTTTTTTTTTTTTGTTTTTTTTTTTTGTTAGTTGTTGGTGCATAGGCCATAATGCACCTCCCAAAGTTTTTGCATTTTACTCTGATCCAAGCCCAAGACAGGATTTGAACCCTTAACCTTTGGTTTGCCAAGCAGGCACTTTACCCACCTGGCCAGCCCGGTTGGCCATGCACAAGTGATATCTTTTGAGGTTATAATAAGCATCATAGCAAATCCTAGTATTCCTTACACTTATGTAGTACAGCTCTAAAATGATGTTCATAGGCTGGCCACTAGATAGTGCCCCCCCCCCCAGAGCGAACCTAATAGTACCCTCTAGGAGGCATCTGAATCAGCTAGTGTTTAATCTTGCTGATCAACTCTTTTTGTCTAGAAAAAGAGGGAACTGTGTTCAGTAGCAATAACTTGTAATAATCTCTCTCTACAATACTGTAAATAGATGGTGGGGTTGCCAGCTAGTGACTGGAGGGAGTCTGAGCACTGCATATGCTGTGGGAGGGGGGAATTGTTGAGGCCACATCATGTTCAGAAATCAGGTATATTCTTGCTGTGTGTGTACACCATATCCAAAAATTTCATTAATTCATATATGTTCCTCACCCTCATTTATACTTCATCTGCTGAATCCATCATGAATGGTCAAACTAAAAGAACAGACTTATCACAAGATGATCTGAACCTCCCAAAAACTTTGTCATTCATTTCAGAAAGGCTGTGATTCAGAGGACAACCACTCCCCGCAGTTCTCCCCTGAGCCACAGTACTTCCACTTGAGCCTTTGGCTTTGCTGCTCTGGTCTGAGGCATGATAAGTCATTATGTGTATTAATTTAAAAAATTACGTTTGTAAAATCTAAGTAGTTATAATAGATAATAAAATCTATTGCCACCCATGTGGTTTGAACTCTCATGCTAGCTGTCTGTGCCAAATCACTGATTCTAAAAGCGCTACAAATATTGCTGTCTTACGTTACGATCAACGTGACAAGTTAAATTATTAAAACACATAAGTAGCGCTATAATTTAGAATTCTCTGCTGATACTGATTGCACTCAAGTTACATAGAAACTTCCAGTATCTGCTATATCAATATGAAAAAAATGGCCTCAGATTCGAATGCTCCTGTCGATTCAATGCCGGAAAATAAACTGTGATTTTCTATGCAGTTACAATGCCAAGTAAAGAATAAATGCACCAAATTGATCAGAAAATCACAAAAAAATACTATACTACTAAATTTAAATCAAAAGTTATACAAAAACAATAATTTCAAATCAATAATTAAAAAAAGTCAACAGCAGCTTTGAACACTTCTAGCTCAAAGTAGCCTTGTCCAAACATCTTGTATGACGGCCAGGAAAGTAATGCCATACTGCTCCAATTTGTACAGTAGTCTTCTATGTGCAATAGGATCAAAATATTTCCTAAAATCCAACTATCTGATTTCAAAATTATTTTTTGCCTCCAGTTCCTTTGTGACCACATAAAGTATCCAATCAAATTTGTCAGACAAGACTTCTGCTTAACAGTCCTATGCTGTGTCTGAACTATAGCTGCAGTCTTGTCTGGATGATCCTGCATTGCTTCTTTAACCAGTTACTCCATTATTTTCCCTGGAAAAGAAATTAAACTAACAGATCTGTAATTACTTGTGTCGCCCTTTGATCGTACTTTGCGAATTGGGGACACATTTGCACATCTGCAGTCCATCGGGACTTTCCCTGAGACAAGGAAGTTTCAATAATTATGGTTAAGGGTTTGCTTACTTCCTTTGTTGCCTCCTTTAATATAACTGGATAGATTCCATCCACCCCAGGATTTTTTTAACTTTGCACCTGCCTGCAAAAACTTATGTAAAGTCGAATTTCCATACATAAGCCAGGGAGTGCCTGTATATATATGTCAACCTATCTGATTAAAACTTTCGAGCTACTTATTTATCTCAATTAAAACCCTACAATTCCACTACACTGTTAGTTACATGATACGATATTCATGGCAAATCACTGTTACAAAGGCTTTACAATACGTCAACATTTTCTCCTTTTGCATTAATGAAACAAAAAAGTAAAGTGAGAATATCTTGTATAATTAGACTTATAAATCAATACTATTAGACCTGTAAATCATTTAACTATTAGACTTATAGTTAATTGATTTATCATAGATCTAACCAATTACTTATCAAAATAATATCCATTAATTAGCCTGTCTTATTTTTTTATTTTGAATAGTGACTGGGAATATTGTGGGAATTATGACAACAATAATGACTCCTGGGATGCAAAAGTTGCAAAAGGTTTTAATTACCATCAAGGACCTGTAAGTAACCTCTATTTACTACTGGAAACATTAAATATAATAATGGTTTATATTTTGTTATTCGTCTGTTTAGGGGATTATAATACCAAACTTTTTTTTTTTTTTTTTTTTTTTTGCTTCATGTACTCCATTTGAATGAAGAGGGTATATGTTCCAGTGTTTGTGAAGGTAGTGGTTATAAAATAGTAAACTGACTTATAATTGCATTATAAAACTGGCAAATGTACTGAACTACAACCATCAGGGTTTGGACATTAAATACCACAATCATAAATCAAATATTTATATTCATTGATGCCCTGAAATATTAGTCTCAAATATCTATTGCCATTACAGAATTAGAAATGCTTAATATAAGCAATAAATAAATTAAATAATCTTTACTACGCTCAATGGTTAAAAATATTTTGGCACTTTGGTAAACTTTATTGATAGGCTGATGGGCTCACATTATTCTTTTTATTTGCATTGGGTTGTCTTAAGGGCATTAATTTAATATAAGTTATACTAATGAACAAAAAAAAAACTTTTTTTTTTCCATAAAGATGTAAATGCACTTTTCTAAACCAGTTTTGCGTGCTGATTTCAAATACATTCTCAGTTTTAGTAATAAGACTGAGAACGTAACTTACTGAGAAGCATTTTTCAAAACTTTTATCCTGCAGAAGTTCTCTGATTTGTGACCCCAAAAGAGTCCCTCTTTTGCTTTTGCAGCACTGGTCATTGCAAATTTCTCACTTCAGTAATGAAATCCTCTCAAATTCATCTCACCCATCACTTTCATAAAACTCTTACCTGGCAAAATTTAATGAGGAGAGGCAGAAAGAAAATCATTGTTGGATCCATTAATGGAACATACTACACTCTACCCTTTCCTAGCTAATATGTGCTTCTTGGAGGGCAGTCATGTCTGATGTAATTGTCTACAGTAGAATGGCTGACCCACAGGCATAGGAACATTTCATGAACTCTTCTTATGTGCCCAGTAACATACCAATGACTTTGAGGTCTCCGCAGATATTCCGTTGATGAGCACTGTATAGCGTTTTCATGTTATAGTATGTCTCTTAGGTGAACACAGTGGGCAACTGGGATGGATGGCTTTAAGTTCCATTGGCAAGAGAACAGTTTTTAACTCTCATTATTAGGATCCACTAAAGAAGCACCATCCGTGGTAATGTATTCTTTTCAATTGTAATACACTCTGGCATTCTTCTTAATGAAGTGTTTCTACTTTAGTTGCAAGAAGTTTAGCTTTATCTTTGGAAAGGGCTAGATCTCTAATGAGATCATTCAACTCATCTTCGGTAAAGAGCTCCAATGTCTCTTTGTCAGATACATACTCAGCACTGGATGAAGTTCTCAGGTCTCCAACAATCACACCTCACATTCCATTTCATCTAGCATTAGAAGAGGCATTTGATGCAAGAAAGCAAGCTTATGCAGCATCAGCCAAAAAAAAAAAACCACTTCCACTTCACCCCTCTGTTTGTTCGAAATACCTGTCCAGCTGAGCCTTAAACTTATTTAGTCTAACTTCCACGACAAGGGATGGAAGTCTGTTCCACCAACCAACCACCCGCTGGCTAAGGGCAATCGACACGTCTATCCTACATCTGTCTTTCCTTAGTGTGAATTTATGCCCTCTCAGGTGATTATTCTGAGCAAGAGGAAGAATCCCATCAGCATTGAGCATGCTCAAACCATTCAAGACTTTATACACCTCTATCAGATCACCTCACTGGTGCCTAGTCTCCAGACACCGTAATTTGCAAAACTTAAGCCTTTCTTCGTAAGAGCACCCCTTTGTTCCATTCACTAATCTTGTTGCCCTTCTCTGTACTCGTTCCAGCAGCTCTACATCCTTTTTGAAATAAGGCTTCCAGACCTGTATACAGTACTCTAGGTGTGGCCTGACCATTGCCTTATACAAGGGAATAATCACCTCCTTATCCCTGCTAGAAAAATTCCTATATATCATTGACAATACACCATGAGCTACTCTTGCAGCCCGTCTGCACTGCTCAGAGAACATCATATCTGCCTGCACAACCATCCCCAGGTCCCTTTCATTCTCTGCCACTGTCAGTGTAGTACCCAGAGTTGATATGTTGCTCTGGGGTTGCTGTTTCCCATATGTAGTACTTTACATTTTTCAATGTTAAACTTCATTTGCCATCTCTCAGCCCATCTGATCAACCTTTCCAGATCCTGTTGCAGAAGCATAGTGTCAGTAGTGTCCTTGACAACCCTGCCAACCTTCGTATCGTCTGCAGACTTGGATTAAGCTTGATATACCATCATCATTATCATTTATAAATACAGAAAACAATAATGGACCCAACACTGAATCCTGAGGGACTCCACTGATAACATTAGTCCACGATGAGCAGTGTCCATTGATTACCACTCTCTGTCTTCTCCCCCTCAACCACCCCTTTATCCATAGCAGCAATTTGCCTCCAGTGCCACACTGTGCTCCAATTTGTGCAGCAGTCTTCCATGTGCAACAGTATCAGCCTTTCTAAGATCCAAGTATATAATATCAAAGTTATTCCCTGCATCCAGTTCTTTTGTGACTGCATCATAGTGGTGCCTCCGTAGCCAAGTGGGAAGGAGCACACGCTTCTTGATTAGACCGGGGTTCGAGCCTGTCACCACCAAATACAGAGGATGCGGAAAGGTCAGGGAATGACAACAGCATATCCGGGAGCAATATGGCCTTAGTTGCTAATGCTCCTAAAAACCCAAACAACAACAACAACTGCATCATAGTATCCAATCAAATTGGTCAGGCAAGACTTCCCCTTAACAAAACCATGCTGTGTCCGAGCTATAACTGAAGTCTTGTCTAGATGATCCTGCAGTGCTTCTTTAACCAGTGCCTCCATTAATTTTCCTGGAACAGAAGTTAAACTCACAGTTCTATAATTACTTGTGTCAGCCTTTGATCCTCCTTTGTGAATTGGGGTCACATTGCACATCTCCAGTCTGTGGGTACCTCCCCTGAGTCCAAGGAAGCTCTCATAATTATGGCTAAGAGTTTTCTTACTTCCTTTGCTGCCTCCTTTAATATAACTGCATAGATCCTGTTCACCCCAGATGACTTCCTTATGTTTAACTTAACCAATTTCTTCTTCACTTTGCTCTCAGTTATTACAAAATCACTTAGTTCCCCGTTAGCGTTTGATAAACTTCTGGCACTCCCCTCATTGAATGACTCCTCGTGTCTGAATGTAAATGCAAAATACTCATTCAGTTTATCAGCTACCTGAGCATGATCATTAATAGTCAACCCATCTATGTTAAGTGGTCCAATCTGATTCATCCCTTTCCTTTCAGAGTTTACATAAGTAAAGAACTCTTTGCTGTTTTTCTTTGCATCCTTTGCTAAAGATTTCTCGTAATCTGTCTTACCTCCTTTGTGACTTGATTACAGACTAGTTTATAACTGCCATAGCTTCTGTGTCACCTGATACTTTATATGCATCCCATACATTCTTCTTCTCTGCCAAGAGCCTCATTAATTCATCTGACATCTATTCAGCCTAAACCTTGAACAGTATTTCTTAGTTGGAATGAAAAGACTAGTACCCTCCAAAATTAAGTTCCTTAATGCTTCCCATTTAGAATTCAATATTGCTAACATCATCAGTTGATCCCACTTTACAGAATTTAAAAACTGGTCGAGACCACTGTAGTCACCTTTATAAAAGCAAAAGCCCTTCCCTTTAGCCTTGATGGTAGTTACAGCTTTAAGTAATTCCCATATCAGTACATTGTGATCACTGTCACCCAGTGGTTCCTTTATCTTCAAATTCTTAATTCATGAATAATCACTGCTGATAATCAAATCGAGTTTTACTCCCTCTGGTTGCCTCTCAAACATACTGTTGTAAGAAACAGTCATTCAATAAATCCACTAAAGTGACCGACCCACAAGTTCCAGTCACTATCCTGAAAGTTAAAACTCCCCATTATAAGTCATTTTGATTTATTGGCCCATTCTATTTCTCTCCACAATTGCTCATTATACTCATCAAATTCATTAGGCCTATAACACACACCTATTCTCATTTTTCCTTTGCCAGTGGTTATTTCACACCAAACAGACTAGGTGCCTCTGTAGCCAGGTGGGCAGGAGCAGCAGTGTGTAGCACAGCTTCTTGATTAGACTGGGGTTCGAGTCTGTGCCCACCAAATACAGAGGATGCGGAAAGGTCAGGGAATGACCACCACATATCCCCAGAGCAATATGGCCTTAGTTGCTAATGCTCCTAAAAAAAAATCAAATAACAAATAACAAACCAAACAGACTCAGCACTGCATTGTCCACCAACATCAATTGGATGCACTTCCTTAGATTTTGTGTGTTTCTTAACTAACAGCATAACCCATCCTCCCTTCCTGTCCACATTGTACTCCCCAAATTCCAATTCTGCACTGCTTATATCTGTGTGACACCACGTCTCTGATATCCCAACAATATCTGCCTTTGATGCCTTGACTAGCATTTCAAGCTCATCAAATAATTAACTATACTCCTAGTATTTGGTGTACATGCAAGTATACATGCACCTGTTCCTACTCTTAGTTACCCTAACACAGCCCATGTATTTACTTGTTCCACTGTGACTCCCAGCAGTCCTGGAAATTTCCATTACCTTGCTTTCCAGGCTGCTTCTCATTCTAATAGAAGCAGTGCAAGAATCACTTTTGCCCCTTCCTGCGGCCACTGTTAACCTTTAATCTGTGTATCCACCCAAAGCTAGCAGTTTTCTGACCCATCTAACACTGCCTCGATAGCATCATCAGATATTCATGCACCCTTTCTATTTAAGTGTACCCCATCCCTGTAGAAGCAATCTCTCCTGTCAACAAGCACAGACCAGGCTGAAAAAAATTCTACCCCTTGATCCTTGCACAATCTCTCCAGGGCCAAATTGATCAACAAGGCTCTCATCATATACTCCCTCCTATCATGTCTGGGCAGAATTGCAGACACTTTCACATTCAACCCTATTTTTTATGACTTTTTTTGATCATTGACCTGTACTTGTTGAGTAAATCTGCAGATCTCTTCTCTTAATGTCATTGGTTCCAACGTGTACAACAACATCACCTTTTGTGCCCTTAAAAAATGATATCTGCTCTACCTTACGAAAGAACGCATTAATGGATGACTGGATTGTGGCTTTTTACTTTTCATCGTAGATTTATTTGTAGCAAGCAAGCATATCATTCACCCCTCTGTTAACTTTTAAGAATCATTCGCTGTCAGGATCCATCTTCTCAAATCTAGCCATTGCCGATGCAATTTCACAAAATGCCATTACCATCGGCTCCTCATTTGGTTCATCTTGAGCTTCGTCAGCATTTTCATCTTTCACTATCGCTGCCTGCAAGTCAATAAGTTCTTCATTAGATAAGTCCTTCTCTTCTTCCTCTAACTCATCCACGTCTTTGGCAACAACCTCCAACTGAAGTAGCTCTGCAACCTTTACAATATTATCTGTAATATGATTCATCCTTTTTTTTTTTTTTTTTCAAGCCTTTCAAAGCGTTTTACATGTCTCGGGCATATTTCCTTCCATTCACCATTTAAACAACTTTTAGTAATTTATGCACAGGCCATATTAACGTTTAAGATGGCGTGGTAAATATTGTAAGATTTTCAGAAGTCTCAACATAAAATTTTTCTCACCGTCTACTGCAGACAATGCGTGAGCAAATGTTGTGCGTAAATAGTATGCTTTTAAATTCGAAATAACACTCTGATCCATAGATTTGATGAGTGAAGTCGCGTTTGGTGGTAGAAATATGCCTCTCACGTTCAAATTGAAATCATCTAGATGTGTAGGATATCCAGGAGCATTATCTAATAGAAGCAAAATCTTGAAAGGAACATCGTTGTCTTTACAATATTTTTCAACCTCGGGAATGAAGCAGCATTTAGAGAGAGAGAGAGATATTATTATCCATGCTCTCTGGTTCAATCAGAAATGCACGGGTAGGGTCGCTTTATTGATACCTTTAAATACATGAGGATTTTCAGAATGGTACACAAGCAGTGGTTTTAATCTGTAATCTCCCACTGCATTAGTCCCAAGCAAGAGCATGGCCCTATCTTTTGAAGCCTTGAAACCTGGCATTGTCTTTTCCTCTTTGGCAATGTATATTTGATCCAGCATTTGCTTCCAATACAGAGCAGTCTCTTCAACATTAAAAATTTGCTGCCTTCATCAATATTTTTTTCCAACACATCACAAAATTTCTCTACAGCTGCAGAATCGGCACTGCCGACTTCACTGCGTACTTTAATGTTTTAAGAAACCAGCACAATGCCTGAACCTATTGAAGCACTGTTGTTTGCCACGAACTTGGCTTGGGTTTTGCCATAATTAACCTTAATATCTTCATAAATACTTCTTGCTTTTGCTTGAATGGCCATTGAACTCTGATTTTCCATCCATATTATTAATAGCTGTTCCATCTTTGATATAGCACCCAAACACTAATTTGTGATTATCGTTGATCTTAAGTGCATTGATCCTTTGTCATGTTCTTTTATACGTGCACTGTTCTTTAAAATAGTATTCACTGTTGAAGCACCGAGACCTAATTCCCTTGCAATAGATAACTGACAAACTTTGTCCTGCTTCGTACTTCTTAATCATTTTCATCTTCATTTCTATATCAAATTCGAAATAACACTCTCTAAATCAATTGTTTTGTTTCCTGGCACTGCCAGCACTTGTTCTTTCTGTTGGTCCTTTTCCCTTCATCGTTTGTAATACATAAATAGGAATGAAAAGAAGTTTCTGAAAATTTGGTTTTTTATATGATTTAAGATTTCAGTGAAGGGGAACACATTTCACCATGATACCATAACATAAAAACCCACAGAATTCCAGTTATCGGGATTATCGGAAATGCAATAAGATCGAGTTTACTACCCGTTTATAACAGATTGAGCTAACAGAAAAGCCCAATAAATCAAAAGTGCAAATTGTTTTTATTGTTTTTTGGTAGTGACCTCCAGAAATATATGTTTTAGAAAAATATCACCAAGGCGTTCAAAATCAATTTATATGATTTATAATTTACATTATAAATATGACCTTGTAGAGAAATAGCTTAGTAATATAGCAAAATTTTCAACTTACAAGGACTTGGAACGAATTACAAAAAGAAAAAAAAAAAAAAAAAAAAGTGTTATTGGGTTTACATTACGAAATTTCCACAATACAGTAGACTCTTGATTTTCCGGGATAGATGGTAAAAATAAATTCCCGGATAATCGATTTACCCGTTAATTCAAAAATACTGTCTCTCTCTGACATATGTAAGAGATACATTCCAGGGCTTCTTACATAAGTCGAGTTTTACATAACTCGGGAATGACTAATAAAATATTGCTAATGTATCCCTGATATGCCAAAATTACAAAATCTACATAATATCCTCAAAAGAATGAAGAAAAATAGTTATATATTTTTAAATAGTTCAATTAAAAATTATCTGGGGACAGTGGTGAAGTTGCCAGAGTGGCACAAGAAAATAAAACATAAAAGGAAGAAAAAATGAATGTTATTGTACTATTAAAACTGATATGTATTTTGTAGCCCTGGTTATTATAGTTGACTTCATTGGTGCCGATCGCTTCACCACTTCTCGTATTCTGTCTTTCTCCTTCATTGTGTTCATTGTTGCCACTGACAAATCTGAATTCCCCACGATACTTGTTAATGTTTGGCCATTTTCATACATCCTTATTATTTTAATTTTCTGATCCAACTTGATCGCTTTCCTTTTCTTGATAGATTTACTAGTACCGCTGTCACTTATTCTCTTAGTCGGCACCATAATAACAGTCAAAATAATTTTCTGAAAAGAACTTCAAAAGGGTTAAGGCAAAAACTCACTATTATCACCCCATGCGAGCTCACATTTTACTAAAGCTCATTTCTGGAGGTCGCTGCCATAAAACAATAAAAACAATTTGCACTTTTCAGGTTATTGGGCTTTTCTATTTGCGCAATCTATTATAAATGGGTAGTAAACTCGATCCTGTTGCATTCACAATAATACTGATAGCTGGAATTCTGTGGGTTTTTACGTTATTATGGTGAAATGTGTGTCCCTTCGCTGAAATCTTCAGTCATATAAAAAAAATATATAAATAACGTAACTTAAGTCCAAAGCTGCATAAGTTGAGGACTTACTGCATCGAAAAATGTTTAGCAACCTAAGCAAAAAGTATGCCGATAGATGAAAAACAAAAAAATTTACCACGCACTACTGCATATCCAATACGATGCTTCCCTTTATTTTTTGCAATGTTGCGTATGGTTTGGTCACCAACATTATAATGGTTAATTAGAGATTTAACAGATGCACCGTTTTCAAACTTTTGAATAATCTCAAGTTTTTGTTTAAACGAAAGCACAACTGTTGCATTTGCCCATTATTTTTTCGATTTCTAAACAGAAAAAAAAAAAATAAAATAGTTAATATTAAAAAAAAAAAAAATCCAACATCCCTGACATAAATAACAAAACAAAATTTCTCCTTTTGCAGTGCTACGGAACAACAACCGACATGACATTTGGTCTCCCCTTTTTTTTTTTTTTTTTTTTTTAAATGGTGGGTGTGAAGACAGGGGGTTGCGAGATAATAGGCACACTAATCTTCCAATGCCGACTTATAACGCTGCTTCTTATCACTTATTTACGACTTTCAAAACATCTGTTTATACCTATTCTAGTTATTACTTGAATTTTATGATTTCTGGTTTATTTTTTTAAATTTATTTATTTATTTTTTATTTGGAATCGTTAAGTGTCCCGGTAAATCGAGAGTCTGCTTTACCTGCATTTATCCCTACAGATGCAAAATACGTTTCCATATTTTTTTCAGTTTACACCGACCGGCAAAAACGTACGTAAAGTCGAATTTTCATAAGTCCAGCAGTAGTAGTAATAGTAGTAATAGTGGCATGTGATGCAAGAAAGCAAGCGTATGAGCTTATGCAGCATCAACCAAAAAAAAAATCCACACAACCATTCCCTCTAAATGTTTGTCCGGTTCCTCCTTAAATTTATTTGACCTCTCAACTTCCACAACAACAGATAGAAGTTTGTTCCAGCAATTAACCATCATTGGCTAAAGGCAAATCTCCGCACAGCTCTGCTATATCTGTATTTCCTCAGTTTGAATTTATGCCCCCTTAGGTTCGTAATCTGAACAAGTGGAAGAATCCCATCAGAATTCAGCATCATCAGCTCATTCAAGGCCTTATATACATCAATCAGATCACCTCGCAGGTGCCTAGTCTCCAGCCACTACAATTTGCAGAACTTAAGCCTCTCTTGGTAAGAGGATCCCTTCATTCCCCTCACCAATCTTGTTGCCCTTCTCTGTACACGCTCAAGCAAATCTACATCTTTTCTAAAATGAAGCCTCCAGACCTGTACGCAGTACTCAAGGTGTGACCTGACCATTGCCTTATACAGAGGGGACAATCACCTCCTTTTCCCTGCTAGCAAAATTACTGTATATCATTGACAAAACCCTATGACCTGCCTGGCAGCCTGTCTGCCTTGCTCAGAAAACTTCATATCTGACTGCACAATTACTCCCAGGTCTTTTTCATTTTCTACCACCTTAAGTGTGTAGTACCTTACAGTTGGTACATTCCTCTGGGGTTACTTCTACCCACCTGCAGTACTTTGCATTTGTCGATGTTAAACTTCAGTTGCCAGTTCTCAGCCCATCTTCCCAAATTTTCTAGATCCTATTGCAGTACCACACTGCCATTACTGTCATTAACAACCCTACCAACCTTTGTATCATCTGCAACTTCGACACTAAGTCTGATATACCTTCATCAATATCATTGATAAATATACAAACAGTGGACCCAACACTGAACCCTGTGGGACTCCACTGATAACATTAGTCCACGAAGAGCAGTGCCCATTGATTACCACCCTCTGTCTTCTCCCACTCAACCATCCTTTTATCCGTTGTAGCAACTTACCCTTAATACCATTCTACTCCAATTTGTACAGTAGTCATCCATATGCAACAGTGTCAAAAGCTTTCCTGAAATCCAAGTTTATGATATCAAAATTATTTTTTGCATCCAGTTCATTTGTAACCACATCATAATATCTAATCAGATTTGTGAGACAAGTCTTTCCTTTAACAAACCCATGCTGTGTCTGAATTATTGCTGCAGTCTTGTCTAGATGATCCTGCAATGCATCTTAAACCAGTGACCCCATTATTTTACTCAGAACAGAAGTTAAACAAACTGGTCTGTAATTACTCATGTCACCCTTCAATCCCCCTTTTTATGAATTGTGGATACATTTGCACATCTCCAGTCTGTGAGGAGCTCCCCTGAGTCCAAGGATACTCTCATAATTATGGCTAAGGGTTTGCCTACATCCTTTGCTGTATCCTTTAATATAACTCACAAGCCCATTGTTATTTTTTTTTTTAATTTGCGAGCCCATTCTTATTTTTTTTTGAAAATTTGCAAGCCAATTTTTGAGACGATCATTTATTTTACAAAACTAATCCTGAATGCAATTATTGAGTATCCAGATCCAAAACTATGGTGGGGCAAGGGGGCCCCATTCCCAGCATTTTAATGGGGCAGTCGATCGGTTATGTATTTTAAAATTGCTTCATTTTTGATTTAATTACAGTCGAACTTCTGTTTAGCGAACTTCTTTATAGCGAATTTTAAAATAGTTTCCATTGAACGAAGAAAATTTCCATGTTAAGAACAGATTAGGAGAGACAACTGTGTATGCATTGTTCTCACCTCTGACCTATAGGCAATTTAGGTAATTAAAAAGTGTGAATTAAGGGTGAAAGGAATTACCGTTTCACAATTTTAGTGGTGTATGTAAAACCTATTCAGTCACATACCGAGAAGTCGCGCTAGTCAATATGCTTTCTATAGCCAGTCAGAGGATTTAGAAGATTCTCGACACAGATTATAGCCTCTGGTCAACCTGTGTTGTGGTTCCCCTTTACTCCGACGAACAGGCATATGTTTTTTGGAGAAGTGAGTGATCCATACCTTCTAGTAAATTTCTCCTGTCTTATGGTCACAGTAGCTGAATATCCGTGTGGTTCCAACATTTTGCACGGTATTCAAACAACTAGTGAGAGTAGGAACGTAGAGAGGGGGGGATTGAGGTAACTATGATATTATATAAACTTTACGAAGATGAAATGTTGGCAGGCATTGACTTTGTCGAGCCTTTCACTGTGTAGAAAATGTTCTAAAATATAATGGCATACAGGCAATAATTAAAAAAAATTGTATCACCGATCTCCAAAAAAAAGGTAAACTGCAGCCATTATCAACCCACTGCAGGATGGAGGCCTCCTCAACAATTCATGCTGAGGGACATGGACCATAATCTACCACGCTGGTCCAGTGCGAATTGGCTGATCGACTGATTCAGGGGCTTGAACCCAGTCTACTCAAACAGCGTGCATTACTGCACACCCTGCTCCTGACCAATTGGAGTTTTCTCCCAATCTCCAAAAAACTAGCGCTAATTAAAGATGATTGCTAAACAACTTGATGTGGAAACTATAAAGATCGGTTGTGTGTTCGGGCCACGATGAGCACCTTGCAGACGGCAATTGTGGGTTGTAGGAATTATCCCGCTTTGTGCAAACATTTTGAATCAGAAGTTAAATATTCCAATTATTAATTTGACTTTTAAATTTGGAATTTCTTAACCATTTAGCACTAATGATCGACATCCTGCAGCAGCTCTCTTACCTCTCAGAAGCTTTACAGAATCACAATAGTAAAAAATATATAAATTAATTATTTCAACTATCAATGCTATTGCTAATTTGAAAAATTCTAAAGGAAATTATGAAGCTAAAATTGAGAGCATGTTGAAGTGGAAAGAATTTGAAGGGATCAAAATCTAAAGTAAAAAATTACCTCGTAAAAAGTTATTAAATATCCTTAAAGGATAAGTTATTAATGCAACAGGGTGATTTTAAATTAAATAAAGAAAATAGCAATACCATTGAAAGAAATTTTGAACATATGCTACCTGAAATCGTGGAATATGAAAGAACTTTTGTCTCGGCGGCAAGACGGTGAAAACCAAATAAAAAATTTAAGTTTTCTGATAAATATGAAATAACAATTAATGATTTTAAAGATTTTGTCGAAGACGGTTAATCGTTAAAATCCAGTGAAATTACCTTTTCAATTGAGAAAGCCAGAAAATATCTTTTAAACCATTGTGATTAGCAGTGCACAAGCTGAGTGAGCTTTCAGCATAATGAGTAATATTGTGACAATTAAACATGTTGCAGATTAGCATTAGCAAGCTTATATAGCATCAGTCAAAAAAAACCTTTATTTCACCCATCCCATCACTCCAAATGTTTGTCAAGTTCTACCTTGAATCTATTTAAGCTATCAGTCAACCACCCGCTGGCCAAAGGCAAACTTCCACACATCTATCTCACAACTGTCTTTCCTCAATTTGAATTTATGCCCTCTCAGGCGATTATTCTGAACAAGAAGAAGAATCCCATCAAGCATTAAGCATGCTCAAACCATTCAAGGCTTTATGCACCTCAATCAGATCACCTCGCAGGTGCCTAGTCTCCAGACACTGTAATTTGCAAAACTTAAGCCTTTCTTCATAAGAGCAACAATTTGTTCTGTTCACTAATCTTGTGCCCCTTCTCTGTACTCATTCCAACAGTTCTACATACATCTTAAAATGAGGCCTCCAAACCTGTATACAGTATCAAGGTGTGGTCTGATCATTGCCTTATACAAGGGGATAATCACCTCCTTATCCCTGCTAGAAAAATTCATGTATATCATTAACAAGACACCATGAGCTACTCTTGCAGACCATCTGCACTGCTCAGAAAACTTCATATCTGCCTGCACAATTACCCCCAGGTCCTTTTCATTCTCTACCACTGTCAGTATGGTACCACGGAGTTGATACGTTACTCTGGGATTACTGCTTCCCATTTGTAGTACTTTACATTTGTCAATATTAAACTTCATTTGCCACCTCTCAGCCCATCTGCTCAACTTTTCCAGATCCTGTTGCAGCAGGGAAATGTCATTACAGTTATTAACAACCCTGCCAACCTTCGTATTGTCTGCAAACTTGGACATTAAGTCTGATATACCATCATCAATATCATTTATAAATCCAGGAAACAACAATGGACCCAATACTGAACCCTGAGAGACTCCACTAATAAAATTAGTCCACGAAGAGCAGTGTCCATTGATTACCACTCTCCGTCTTCTTCCACTCAACCATCCCTTTATCCATAGCAGCAATTTGCCTCCAATGCCACACTGCTCCAATTTGTGCAGCAGTCTTCCATGTGCAACAGTATAAAAAGCCTTTCTAATATCCAAATATATGATATCAAAGTTATACTTTGCATCCAGTTCCTTTGTGACTACATCATAGTATCCAATCAAATTTGTCAGACAAGACTTCCACTTAACAAACCCATGCTGTGTCCGAGTTATAACTGAAGTCTTGTCTAGATGATCCTGCAATGCTTCTTGAACCAGTGCCTCCATTAATTTCCCTGGAACAGAAGTTAAACTAACAGGTCTGTAGTTACCTGTCTCCCTTTGATCCTCCTTTGTAGATTGGGGTCACATTTGCACATCTCCAGTGCGTGGGTACCTCCCCTGTGTCCAGGGAAGCTCTCATAATTATGGCTAAGGGTTTGCTTACTTCCTTTGCCGCCTCCTTTAATATAACTGGATAGATTCCATCCACCCTGGGTGCCTTTCTTATGTGTATCTTCAACAATTTCTCCTCTACTTTACTCTCAGTTATTACAGGATTATCTAGCTTACTGCCGGAGGTTGAATACACCTGGCATTCCCCTCCCTGAATAACTCCTCATGTGTGAATGTAGATGCAAAATATTCGTTTAGTTTGTTAGGAGAATTGTTGATGATTCGTCGATATAGCTCGCTCTCTCTCTCTCTCTCTCTCTCTCTCTCTCTCTCTCTCTCTCTCTCTCTCTCTTTCTCTCTCAGGGTAACTTGGAAAGTTTTTTTGGCTGGTGCAGCATAAGCCTCAGGCTTCCTTCCACTATATGGCTAGTAATAATAATGATAATAATATCAAGTGGACCAATCTGATTCATCCCCTTCCTTCTAGAGTTTACATAAGCAAAGAACTCTTTGCTGTTTTTCTTTGCATCCTTTGCCAAAGATATCTCGTAATCTGCCTTCGCCTGCCTAACCTCCTTTGTAACTTGGTTACAGACCAGCTTATATCTATCATAGGCTTCTGTGTCACATTTTAATTTATATGTATCCCGTGCATTTTTCTTCTCTGTCATATGTCTAATTATTTCATTTGACACATCCGTTTAGGCCTAAATCTTGAACAATATTTCTTTGTTGGTATGAAAAGTGTAGTAGCTTCCAAGATTAATTTTTTGAATGCTTCCCATTTTGAATTTGCTGTTGGTAACATCATCAGTTGGTCCCGCCATCTAGAACTTAAATACTGTCTCAGACCACCATAGTCACCTTTACAAAAGCAAAAACCCTTCATTTTACAATTGATGGTAGTTACTTCTTTGAGTAAATCCCACTTCAGCACACTGTGATCACTGCCACCTAGCGGTTCCTTTAACTGCAGATTCTTGATGCATGAAGAATCACTACTGATAATCAGATCAAGAGTATTACTTCCTCTATTTGCCTCCCAAACATGCTGCTGTAGAAAACAATCATCCAATAAATCTACAAAAGCCTTGCTAGTGTGTGAGTGACCAACCCACAAATTCCAGTCAATATCTGGGAAATTAAAATCCCCCATTATAAGACTCTCTGATTTACCAGCCCACTCTATTTCCCTGTACAGTTTCTTATTGTACTCATCAGAGTCGTTAGGCCTATAGCACACTCCTACTCTCAATTTTGATCTCCCAATGCTTATGTCATACCAAACTGACTCGACACTGCACTGTCCAGCGATGTCGACTGGCTTCACTTCCTTGGATTTTATGTGTTTCTTAACTAATAGCATAACCCGTACTCCTTTCCTATCCTGTCTATCCTTTCTGTACACGTTGTACTCCCCAAATTCCAGTTCTTCACTTCTTATGTCTGGGTGACACCATGTCTCTGATATCACAACAATATCTGCCTTTGATGTCTTGAATAACACTTCAAGCTCATCGAATTTATTAACTATACTCCTAGCATTGGTGTACCATGCACCTGTTTCTACTCTTAGTTACCCTAACACAGCCCATGTATTTACTTGTTCCACTATGACTCCCAGCAGTCCTGGAAAACCCTTGCTTTCCAGGCTGCTGCCCAATTGCATTTCAACAGAAGTAGTGCAAGAATCACTTTTACCTCTGCCTGCAGCTACTGTTAATCTATTAGTCCGTGTATCCCCCCATGCTAGCAGTTTTCCAACCCACCTAACACTGCCTCGATAGCATCAGCAAATATTCTTGCACCTTTTCTATTTAAGTGTATCCCATCCCTGTAGAAGCAGTCTCTCCTGTTAACAAGCACAGACCAGGCTGAGAAAAATTCTACCCCTTGAGCCTTGCACATTCTCTCCAGGGCCGAATTGATCGACAAGGCTCTCATCATATACTCCCTCCTATCGTGTCTGAGCAGAATTGCAGACACTTTCAAATTCAACCCTAACTCGTGGCTTTTTTTCAGCATTCACTTGTACTTGTTAAGTAATTCCACTGGTCTCCTACTCTTAATATCATTAGTGCCAATGTGTACAACTCTATCACCTTTTGTGCCCTTAAAAGATGATATCCGCTCTACAACATCATCAACCTTTGCCCCTGGTCCTGTTCCATCTATCCTTTTTGCACAATATGTTCCCTGTTTCCCTGACAATAGAGTCGCCTACAACAACTAGTTCCTTTGGGACCAGCGCATTCTGCCTTGGGGTTTGCCGCTGTGTTGCTTGATGTTCAAGTGCAAGCTCTGGCATTGATGTGGGTAGCTGAGAGCTTGATGGGCCCCTCAATTTAAATCCTTCGAGGGCATCCACCCTGTCCTTCAAGCTCTCATAAAAGCCCATAACCGATGCTCAATTGGTGCCTGATTTCCTCGCACTCCTTACGTTGCGCACACACAAAGACATTCCCCTTGGCAATATCATGTTCCTTTTCTGATTGCTCCACGAACATCAAACAAACAGTGCATCTCAATAGCCTGTGATTCAGGGGATAACTGTCCCCCCCCCCCCATCAGTTCTCCCCTGAGCCACAGCACTTCCATTAGTTTGAGCCTTTTGCTTTGCTGCTCTGGCCTGAGTCATGATTTCTATTCAAGTTCAATAAAATTCCAATACAAAATATAACCCTAAACTTATATCCCAATGCAGTTATAACACTATATATGTGTGTATATATATATATATATATGTATTTTGGTATCGAATGTTATCTCTGAGTTACATTATATGACTTTCTTATCCCCTGTCAACTTATATGTATTAATTTATGATGTTACGCTTGTAAAAACTAGGTCTCTATACTTATTTAGTTAAAGTACAATTCAATTGACTATGAAATCTAATAAGATTAAATTTTACTGATTAATTGATACTACTATACTCGCTATCTAGTTTTCCATTAAACTTTATGCTATTTTGTTTTCTGTTAGACCTTACACTATCTAGTTCGGTGCATGCGTTGTATCGTATAACAATGGTGGCAATTAAGAACAGTTAATCTACGGACACGAGGTATTATTTACTTTCCAAATCCCACTATCTAAATTCAAAATAAACCATGGAGCTTGACTAGGTCTATAAGCTACTTATAGAAAATAAGTTTATGTAACAATTAAGTCAATTGTTAGATTAAATCAAGTGGCTAAGTATAATTAAAAACTTTTCGTTCGCTGGAGCTGCAAAACCTTTTCAACATGTGGATTTGATACCCTTACTGATACTAAGTGAAAACCTACAAAATCTCTATCTAAATTCAAATTAAACTAAAGTACTTTTACTAGGAATATAAAGCAACTCTAAAAAAATAAATTAATATGCCAATTCAACTCTAGCAGTAAGCTACAGAATCTTGAAATAACTGGGAGTAAAGTGGAGGAGAAACTGTTGAAGATAAACACAAGAAAGGCACCCGGGGTGGATGGGATCTATCCAGTTATATTAAAGGAGGCAGCAAAGGAAGTAAGCAAACCCTTAGCCATAATTATGAGAGCTTCCTTGGACTCAGGGGAGGTACCCATAGACTGGAAATGTGCAAATGTGACCCCAATTCACAAAGGAGGATCAAAGGCTGACACAAGTAATTATAGACCTGTGAGCTTAACTTCTGTTCCAGGAAAATTAATGGAGGCACTAGTTAAAGAAGCACTGCAAGATCATTTAGACAAGACTTCAGTTATAGCTCAGACACAGCATGGTTTTGTTAAGGGGAAGTCTTGCCTGACCAACTTGATTGGATACTATGATGCAGTCACAGAAGAACTGGATGCAGGGAATATCTTTGATATTATATACTTGGATCTTAGAAAGGCTTTTGATACTGTTGCACATGGAAGACTGCTACACAAATTGGAGCAGTGTGACATTGGAGGCAAATTGCTGCTATGGATAAAGGGGTGGTTGCGGGGGAGAAGACAGAGAGTGGTAATCAATGGACACTGCTCATCGTGGACTAATGTTATTAGTGGAGTCCCTCAGGGCTCAGTGTTGGGTCCATTATTGTTTTCTGTATTTATAAATGATATTGATGATGGTATATCAAGCTTAATGTCCAAGTTTGCAGACGATACAAAGGTTGGCAGGGTTGTCAAGGACACTACTGACACTATGCTGCTGCAACAGGATCTGGAAAGGTTGAGCAGATGGGCTGAGAGGTGGCAAATGAAGTTTAACATTGACAAATGTAAGGTACTACACATGGGAAACAGCAACCCCAGAGCAACGTATCAACTCTGTGGTACTACACTGACAGTGGTAGAGAATGAAAGGGACTTGGGGGTGGTTGTGCAGGCAGATATGAAGTTCTCTGAGCAGTGCAGACGGGCTGCAAGAGTAGCTCATGGAGTATTGTCAATGATATACAGGAATTTTTCCAGCAGGGATAAGGAGGTGATTATTCCCTTGTAGAAGGCAATGGTCAGGCCACACCTAGAGTACTGTATACAGGTCTGGAGGCCTCATTTCAAGAAGGATGTAGAGCTGCTGGAACGAGTACAGAGAAGGGCAATAAGATTAGTGAATGGAACAAAGGGGTGCTCTTACGAAGAAAGGCTTAAGTTTTGCAAATTACAGTGTCTGGAGACTAGGCACCAGCGAGGTGATCTGATAGAGGTGTATAAAGCCTTGAATGGTTTAAGCATGCTCAATGCTGATGGGATTCTTCCTCTAGCCCAGAAAAATCACCTGAGAGGGCATAAATTCAAATTGAGGAAAGACAGATGTAGGATAGACGTGCGGAAATTTGCCTTTAGACAGCGGGTGGTTGGTTGGTGGAACAGACTTCCATCCCTTCTTGTGGAGGTTGATAGCCTAAATAAGTTTAAGGCTCAGCTGGACAGGTATTTCGAACGAACAGAGGGGTGAAGTGGAAGTGGAGTTTTTTTTTTTTTTTTTTGGCTGATGCTGCATAAGCTTGCTTTCTTGCATCAAATGCCTCTACTAATGCTAATGCTAACGGCTGGCTCACTACAGAACAGGAACACTTAGCCACAATTTAAGTCAATAAAAAAAAGCAAAACTTCTCTATTTGCTGGAGCCCTTAAAAACTTCGCCTGTTCTCGTGTACTCTCGCACCCCCTCTCATTATGATGACCATACATTTAAATGGAAAACGATTGCTTCAGTTTGATCCGGATCAGTACGTCAAATCATCGACAACAAATATTGATAAAGAAGTAAATTCTATATAGCAATTTTAGAATAAAATTTTCTTGAATATTTGTGAAATAATTTTTATTTCATGTAATCTGCAATTTATTGTGTACTTTTTCTAGAAAGTTTTTTTTTTTTTTTATGTAACATTTGTTTTTATATTGTGGAATGTTTTGTGATAGTTTTTGTTATTTGCGATATGGGAAATTTTATTTTTTATTCGCAATATTAAAATTTTATAATTAAAAAAAAATTTTTTTTTTTTTTTTTTATGAGAACCCCAAACACGAGAGGTATTAGAACCTATAGTACTTAGTACCGTGCTTGGGTTGGAGGTTGAGAAGACGAAAGAAGATATTTGTTGACATTGGACTTGAACTTCTGTAGATTATAATTTTCAGGACATACGTATGAAGGAAGGTTGTTCCAGAAAACGGCAGTTGAATGAATAAATGAGGAAGATGAAAAGTTGGTTCTGTGGGTTTGAAGTTGGACAGTAAATGGATGTTGGCTGGTGGCGGCACGTGTTCGGACTGTTTTGAAAGAGAGAGTGGGAATTATAGAAGCCAATTCAGAAGAACAGTGCCCATGGAAATATCTGTAGAAGAGGCATGCAGCAGAAACAGTACGTCTATGAGAAAGCGAGTGGAGAGACTCTGTTAGAGATGAATCATTAATTAACCTAACTGCTCTCTTCTGAATGGAATCAAGTAGCCGATATGGGAAATTTTATTTTTTATTCGCAATATTAAAATTTTATAATTAAAAAAAATTTTTTTTTTTTTTTTTTTTATGAGAACCCCAAACACGAGAGGTATTAGAACCTATAGTACTTAGTACCGTGCTTGGGTTGGAGGTTGAGAAGACGAAAGAAGATGGCGCCTCCGTAGCCAGGTGGGAAGGAGCAGCAGTGCGTAGCACAACGCTTCTTGATTAGACCGGGGTTCGAGCCCGTCACCACCAAATACGGAGGATGCGGAAAGGTCAGGGAATGACCACCGCATATCCCCGGAGCAATATGGCCTTAGTTGCTAATGCTCCTAAAAACCAAAATAACAACAACAACAACGAAAGAAGATATTTGTTGACATTGGACTTGAACTTCTGTAGATTATAATTTTCAGGACATACGTATGAAGGAAGGTTGTTCCAGAAAACGGCAGTTTTCTGGAACAACAGAAAACTGCCGTATTGTTCCCACATTTGGGGGCACCACCCCAAATGTGGGAACAATATTCCATGGCAGGGCAGATTTGCGATTTATACAGAGTGAGCAGCTGTTTGGAAGAAAAGTAACGCCGAGAGCGAAAGAGAAAACCAAGTTTTTTAGATGCAGAGGAAGCAATATATGTGCTTGTGCCAAGAGGGATTAGAAGTCAGGGAAATCCCCAAAAGAGATATATCCTTTTGCCTAGAAATTGGAGTGTCACTAAAGATAAGCATAGGAGCAGAAGAATCCTTTTTGCGAGATATAAGACAAGACTGAGTTTTAGAAGGGTTGAAATCAACTAAGTTGTCTTTGCCCCACTGCAGAATTACCTGAAGATCAGCATTTAAGGAATTGGTAGCAGATTTTCGAGAAGTTGAAGCTGATTGAGCAGGGCAAGGTTTCTCAAAATGGAAGGTTGAATGCAATGTACTATCATCGGCAAAACTATGGATAGGATTTCCAGTCAATGGAAGAAGGTCATTGATATACAAGAGGAAAAGAGTGGGGGAAAGAACTGAACCTTGGGGGACACCGGCATTAGTGGAGAAGTTAGAAGACAGAGAGCCATCTACCATCACCCTCAGTGAGAGATCAGAGAGAAAACTGGATAACCAATTACTAAAAACAGTTGGCAAACCATAAGATGGAAGCTTGTTTAGAAGACCTTTATGCCAAACACGATCGAAAGCCTTTGAGATGTCAAGAGCAACTACTTGTGTTTCACCGAACCTTTCCATTGAAGTAGTCCATAAATGGGTAACATAAGCCAGAATATCACCAGTGGATCGACACTGACGGAATCCATACTGGCGATCGTTCATCAGACGGAAGGTTTCTAGGTAGTTTAAGAGTTGGCAGTTAATTGATTTCTCCATTACTTTAGAAAGAGTAGAAGTAATTGCAATGGGACGATAATTGGATGGGAGGGATTTGTCACCCTTTTTAGGAACTGGCTGGATATGAGCAAATTTCCAAGCAGAAGGAAAAACACCTTTGGAATAAGAGTGAAAAAAGGCGGCAAAGAATAGGAGTAAGTTCAGGAGCACAGATTTTGAGAACAAGTGGAGAAATACCATCAGGACCTGGAGCTTTCTTAGCATCAAGATTCATCAAAATCCTTCTGATATCCTTTTGACGGAAGACCACAGAAGGCATTGAATGGACCGTGTTGGGAATGGTGGGAGGTGTTTTACCAAGTTCATTAATACATGAGCTGGAAGAAAAATGGGATGCTAGCAGGTCAGCTTTATCCTTGGCTGAAGTGACAACAGAACCATCTGGTTTGGACAGAGGTGGAAGCAGAGATGGGCAAAAGTTGCGGCCAATAGCTTTGGCAAGAGACCAGAATGCTCGGCTACCATTAGGGCAAGAAGCAAGTTTTCTACTCTTAGCCTGTTCAAACTCTAGTTTGGACTGATTAATAACTGCTTTACAATTGTTGCGAGCTTTGGTGTAGGCAGAAAATGAAACTGAAGAATTAGAAACAAGCCAATTACGATATGCAACATTCTTCTCTTGAACAGCCTTAGCACATTTATTGGAAAACCAAGGTTTAGATAAAGGACGAGATTTTAAAGTGGAGTGTGGGATAAAGGATCCCATTCCTGCAAGAATAATTTCACTGACGCGATCTGAGCAAATGTTGACATCAGGAGTTTTGAAACAGTAATCCGACCAAGGAAAAGAAGAAAAGAAGTCTCGCAGGTCATCCCATTTTGCATTCTTGTAATGCCAAACAACACGAGGTTGGGAATAGCCATGAGATAAAGGTTCCATTGGAGAAGAGACAATCACCAAGTTTTGATCTGAAGTGCCTAAAGGACCTCTCACTTCAACCGTGTACTTAGAAGGGTTGTTTGTGAGAAAAAGATCAAGCGTATTGGCTGTATGATTCGGATTGTCCGGTATTCTTGTAGGTAAATGAACAATCTGTGCTAGGTCATTAGTAATTGCAAAAGCCTCAGCATCTCGACCTGCTGGGTCGGTGTGACTAGAAAACGGAAGCCAGCTGGAGTTGTGAACATTAAAATCACCAAGGAAAATTACCTCACTGTTAGGAAAGTTGGACTGGAGAAAGTCAAGTTGCAACGAGAGGAAGTCAAAGAGCTCCAAGTGATTAGTGGAGTTGGGAGAACGGTAGAGACAACAGATGAATTTGACACAATGAGGTAGAGAGATTTTAAGCCAGATAAGATCAAAGAGAGGAGATTCCAAATTGCCAAGTCTCTGACAGGGAATATCAGAACGGACATATGCACAAGTACCACCTTTGAGGCAAAAGGAATCATACAGCGAATAATTTGGGCATCTGAGATGAGCAGTAGTTGAATCAACCGATAACTGAGATTCTGTCAGAAAAAGTACATGGGGTTTAGCAGACTGCAAGTGGAAATGGACATCGTTGAGATTAGAATTGAGACCACGTATATTTGTGAAATGAATTAGGAAATCCTTGGGAGGTTTAGATCTTTTCGCAGATAAGCTTGTTCTATTAGTTTGACAATTCATGGTGTATTCAATAGTAAGAAAAAGTGGGTGGGACATGCTGTATGAAGTAATGAAATTTTTGGATATGGCGTACATGTGGTAAGAATATACCCAGATCCTTGACATAACGTGGCCTCGACAATGCTCCCCGCATACACACTACTCGGACTCCCTCCAGTCACTATCTGGCAGAGTAGGGGTAGCAAGATTATACACTAGCTGATCCGGAAGCCTCCTAGAGAGTTACCAATAGGTTCGGTCCTGTGTACTAACTAGCGGCCAGCCTGCGAAAACTGTTTTAGAGCTGTACCCTCGAAATGTAAGGAATATTGGATCTCGCCACGACGTTCATCATAACCTCAAAAGTCATCAATCTAGAGGCTAAACATGGGTTCCACCACTTCAAGCCTATTATCCATTATATTTCCCTTGTTGTTAAAAAAAAAAGACGAATAAAAAGTTGCGCGCGTGCTCGGCACATGCGGTAGATGTTTTATGCGAAACAGCCTTCTCCTTTCTTTTAGGTATATTGATTTGAATTATCGATTACGAAATAAAAGAGCTTTTTTATTGTAAATATTTTATTGATCATTCGCAGATTTTCATAATTTCTGGAAGACAAGATACAATGGATTTATGATAACTAAAGTAAGAGATGTATACTTGCAAGTGCAACATATCTAAATAACTCTGTAAAATAGCACCGATTGATGTACTGATCTTGTAGTTGAAGCGACATACATAGCTGTTAGGGGAACCTAACAATGGAATGTAACGAAAATGCAAGACTAAAAAAGAAGAATCATTCTATTCAAAAATTCTAAAAGGTTAGAACTCCAGACACTGTCGTGTCCAGTAAAGCGAGGCATGACGACCAGAGTTTTAAGGGTTTTTTTTTTTTTTTTTTTTTTAGATAGACCTAGGAACATCTTACCCATTCACTTATATGCATGGTTAATGGAGTAATAAGCCGCATCTGTCCACACCCCCTAAATCCACCCCTGACTCAAGATATCATACCGGTCACGAAAAATGCATCACATTAGTAGTGGGTTTTTTTTTTTTTTTTTTTTGTTAGTTGTTGGCGCATCGACTTCTGTGGCCATAATGAACCTCCCGTGGTTTTTGCAGTACTTTGATCCAAGCCAGAGGTGGGATTCAAACCTACGACCTTTGGGTTGCCAGGCAGGCACTTTAACCACCCTGCTAGCCCGGTCGGCACTAGTAATAGTGTGAGCGTGGGAAGCGCCTCTAGCGGAAGCCACTGAAGATGTCACTTCTGTGACCGATCAAATTTACTCGGTAGAAAATCGCGAGCCCGTTGTTAAAATATTCACAGCTCACCACTGGATAGACCCCATCCATCCCAGGTGCCTTTCTTATGTTTAACTTCAACAATTTCTCCTCCACTTTACTCTCAGTTATTACAAGATTCTCTAGCTTACTGCCAGAGTTGAATATACCTCTGGCATTCCCCTCGCTGAATAACTCCTCATGTGTGAATGTCGATGCGAAATATTCATTTAGTTTGTTAGCTACCTGAGGAGGATCATCAACAGTTGACCCATCGATATCAAGTGGACCAATCTGATTCATTAAGCATTCTGCTACAATTTGATAACCTTCTGGCATTCTCAATTCTTACGTAAGTCGGGGAGTTCCTGTATATACAAAGGATAATATAATATACAAAACTTATCATTGTATGTATATATAACATACTTTACCTGTGCGTTTCATATGATCATAAAGCTATAATTTGGGTGACTTCATCTGGGGTCAGCCACCCAAATTGAAAGAAAAAAAAACAATGTTAAGGAGTTCTCTGTTGCTGTAATGAACAATATGCACTAAGGCAAAATTTATTTTGAGGTTGTGTAACAAATAATATAATTTTGAATAATCTAAACTATAATAGAATTAAGAATTTTTTTTTTTTTTAAATACTGTGTAGTGCACATTGATCATCATTAACCTGACAGAAGCTTTGTATGTTTTCCTTTTGTATATTATATTATATTATATTATCCTTTGTATAGATATAACATACTTCACTATGCATTTTCCATAGATCTATCTAGGTATATCTCTTAATATAATTCTCTTACTATCTTCCCCATAAAATAAAAATATGATATATATAACACATTATGGACATAGTGTACCTATTATCTATTGCCACTACAATGGCACTAGCCCATAAATTCGGTATATTAATGATTACCTACCATATTACTCATTTAAAACACACACACACAAACACAGTCTCTCTCTCTCTCTCTCTCTCTCTCTCTCTCTCTCTCCCTCTCTCCTCTCTCTCTCTCTCTCTCTCTCTCTCTCTCTCTCTTTCTCTTTTTTCTCATATGGGAAATAACCCCAAATCATCCTCAGTGATATTTTAGTGGATACACTAATTGCTACTTATTTGGAGAAGTCTATTTCCAATCCTGTAGGATACTAGAGCAATTTTTAAGGGCCTCTTCAATCAGGACTGTATTATCTGATCTCGAACAAGAAGATGTATGAGCTTTGCTTCCCCATGAGCGCTATTCCATGGGTTTTTCAGCCTGCACAACATGCAAATCAGCCCATCCACAGTTTCTCATACAGACATAATATGCAAGAAACTATATGAATTAGATACCAATGAAACTGCTACACACGGCCTGAATAGCTAATGCACAAAAAAATATCCAAGAACAATGAGAATAAGCTTTGTATTTTTATAGTAATTTATTTCCTTTTTGTGTATGACTGTAAGACTATATTTTATCAACTTAAAAAAAATGGTTTTCCACTCTACTTTTGTTTTATAATTAGAAAATTGTTTAGTTTTGCACATTTTCTATTTATTAAAGGTGAGATTTGAGTTAAGTATCTGGTATGTATCTAGCCTGGTATATATATATATCTATATATATATATATATATATATATACAGTCGATTCCGGTTATTTGGCCATATCAGGACTAGTGCATTTTGGCCCGATTAAGCAGCTCCAGTTATGTGGAGTTTCATGTAAATAGTTAAAAATACAGCATTACGATTGATTTTCTGTAAGATCAAATCACGTTACGATGGACTCATCATTGTAAAATACCGATCACTATACAATGTGTAGTAAGCGCCGGTCATTGTGATCATGTGTGTGAATTGAAGTTTAATTCCAATTAAACAGCATGTTGTCCCAATTAAGCGAAGTAAACCCTGGCTATTTTCTCGATTTAGTTCTGTTCTTTAAGATTTGTCCCAAATAAATGACTTTGTGAATTGAAGTTTAATTCTAATTAGTGAAAATAGGAGGAATATTATCCACAGGCTATATAAAAGTAAGGATATACTACTGTATTAAGTACAATTTTACACTTTATTACGTTACTAATTAAAAAATTAAATAATACGTGAAAATCAGAAGAATATTTTCCACAGGTTAGCAAAATAAAAATAAATTTACGCTTACGTGTATAGCTTAATTAATACGTACTGTAATATGTACATACTAACTAGTTGACATTTCTGTTCACTGACATTTGTGGGTGGGGGTTAAAATTTAAAACAGTAAAAAAGATAAGCAATCAATAACAAAGAACACGGCACACACAAATTGCAAGTAACACAATATGCACTAGTGAGAACGGAGTAACAAGTTACGAAGCTTAAAAATAGGAATGAAGAGCAGATTCTGAAAATTAATTTTTTTATATGATTGATGCACTGACAGAAAAGCCCAGTAAACAGGGGACTGCTAATTGTTTTTATTGTTTTATGGTTGTGACCTCCAGAAATCCGACTGAACCATATGGTATGGTCGGAGACAATCGTAGGGTAATATCGAGTGCTGCAGTCTCCTGCCCTGATTAAATGGCATGTTGTCCCAATTAAGCGAAGTAAACCCTGGCTATTTTCTCGATTCAGTTCTGTTCTTTAAGATTTGTCAAAAATAAACGGCTTCCCCGATTAACCAGTGGCCCAAATAACCGGAACCAACTGTATATACAAATTCAATAGATATAGCATAAAATGGTACCTATCACAACAAATTAAAATTCAAAAACAAAATTGGCAATGAATATCTGCAACATTCAAAGGATCCTATCAGCTTCTATATAAAGCAAAGCTAATAATAATTATAATAATTCCATATTTACAAAATACAAAATCTGAAATACCAAATTTTACCAGTTATTATTGAATAAGGCTTACATTGAAAGGCACTTCATCATGGGGCTAGTGCCTCTCAATATATGCCATCAATAACAACCAAAACTATCTGTTTTTGCTAGGTATATGCCAGCCTAACCATATTTATGCTATACTAAATAGAGTATAAATCATAGTATTAAGTTAAATTTAGATTAAGTTAAGTTGAAATTTGAGTTGATATAAGTTCATTTAATAATAAGCTGAAATTATGTTAAATGAAATTAATGGCAGACTGGCAAAAATAACTACTAGCCCTACAGATAGCAAAAACTAAAATAATTAATTTAAACATTATTAAAAATATAAAAGTGTATCTGTTACTTGTGAAAAACAAAGGTATAAACCAATATTGAGGCAAAAAGAATAGGCTGCAAGGATAGAAATAGTGCCGACCGGGCTAGCCGAGTGGGTAAAGTACCTGCCCGGCAACCCAAAGGTCGCGGGTTCGATTCCCGCCTCGGGCTTGGATCAAAGTACTGCAAAAACCTTGGGAGGTGCAACATGGCCACAGAAGCCAGTGCGCCAACAACTACCAAATCAAAAAAAAAAAAAAAAAAGATAGAAATAGTACCTGGGGGGGGGGATTGAGGGAGATTGGGGTACTATTTCTATCCTTGGAGCCTATTGGTTTATAGGTATTGGTATTGGTTTATACCTTTGCTTTGCTTTTCACAAGTAACAGAAACACTTGGTTATAATTTTTTCATAGGTTATGGAAGCACTTGTATATTTTTAATAATGTTTAAATTAATTATTTTAGTTTTTGCTATCTGTAGGGCTAGCAGTTATTTTTGCCAGTCTGCCATTAATTTCATTTAATGTAATTTCAGATAACTTATTATTAAATTAACTTATATAAACTCAATTTTCAACTTAACTTAATCTAATTTTAACTTAATACTATGATTTATACTCTATTTAGTATAGCATAAATTTGGTTAGACTGGCATAACCTAGCAGAAACAAATAGTTTTGGTTGTTATTGGTGGCATATATTGAGAGGCACTAGCCCCCATGATGAAGTGCCTTTCAATGTAAGCCTTATTCAATAATAACTAGTAAAATTTGGTATTTTTTTGGATTTTAGATTTTGTATTTTTTAAATATGGAATTATTATGATTATTATTAGCTTTTCTTTATATAGAGGCTGATAGGATCCTTTGAATGTTGCAGATATTGACTGCCAATTTTGTTTTTGAATTTTAATTTGTCATGATAGGTACCATTTTATGCTGTATCTATTGAATTTGTATATTCACAGGCAAATGTAATGTTAAATCATTTCTGATGGCATTAATCTGTTCTGACTAGTAATTTTATCTGTTTTAAATAAATAAATAAATATATTTTGAAATTAATATATATATATATATTTATATATTAGTGTGTGTGTGTGTGTGTCATATGTTCATTAGAACCTGATATCATTGCATTATTTTTGACAGGAATGGCTTTGGCCTCTTGGATATTTTCTCCGTGCCAAACTATATTTTGCCAAGTTATTAGGAAAAAAACATGAAATTGATCAAACCCTCACTTTAATTAAAAGTAAACTTGCTTCACACTTTGAAGCACTTCAAGCATCCAAGTGGCGAGGACTTCCCGAACTTACTAATGAAAATGGAGCATTTTGCCGTGATAGTTGTCCAATTCAGGCATGGAGTCATGCATCATTGTTAGAAGTTCTCTATGATTTAGATCGCATTTCTTCTGAATTACCATAATTATGAATAAATGATAGTACAACATAAAGTAGATCTCTAGAGGTGTGTAATAATAAACAGACCTGCGTATTTTCTAGCAATTTTTTGATATTTGCTTTATTTCTGTGATTTGCTGAATGTTGTATCACTGTTTGTATAATGAATTTAAATTACTGTCAGAAACTTATGATTTTTAATGAGATTTCATATAGCAGCAGTCTGCTTTGATTTTTCCCAAATGTAAAATGCTTTGGTGGTGGTTGTTGTTTCCTAATGCCATTCACACATTGTCTACTCTTTAGGAGTATCAAAATGAGAATTTTTTACCTATACATATGTCTAAAAACTGGGGATTTAGAAATTCCTTTTACTTTTAATGGTATTTAAATTAAAACCATAAAAAATTATGTGAATATTTGATTTTAATTTCTCATAATGCTTCCTTTTTAAGTCTCGATAATATTGAAAAACAAAGGTGTGTTATTTTATATATAGATATACAGAATGGTGATTTTTTTTTTTTTTTTTTAATTTTACATTTGGTCTCATTACTTCAATTAAATTCCTAAATTAGTTCTTAAATTTCATGCTATTGATATAATCAAATTAAGAATTAAAATTTAATTTATACCAGTTCATTTTCACATATTTCCTCTTTTAAAAAAAAAAATGAAAACCTCTAATTTTTGAATATCAGAAAATTACAGTATATTTACAAACCATCTGTAAAAATAGTTATCCACAGTTTTAATTTTTTTTAAAATAGCTATATATATAATTATTTTATTATTACTAGCCATATGATGCAAGGAAGCCCCCGGGGTTATATGCATGTGTGTTCCTAATGTAATTTTCTTATCCTGAATATGACAAAAATCATCATTCATATTGTATGGGCTCATTACAATTAGCTAATAAAATCATAATTAAGTGGTTTTTGACAAGATACTAATCTTGCTATCTGGTATACTGCAGAGGGCATCGTACAATTGTAATTTTCAATGCTTGTAAAGTTTCTAGTTAACTCTGTTGTGTGTGTGTGTGTGTGTGTGTGTGTGTGTGTGTGTGTGTGTGTGTGTGTGTGTGTGTGTGTGTGTGTGTGTGTGTGTGTGTGTGTGTGTGTGTGTGTGTGTTGTTTACTTGGAAAGCATCTTTAAGGTACTATAAATAAACCATAGAAATACTGCATTTTGTTGCTAATATACGAGTCCATTTTATTTATTTATTTTTTCCAACTAAATTAACAGTATTCTAGGTTGCAGATATCTGTTAAAATATGGAGATTTTAATATCCATTTCATTTACTTATGAAAAATTTTAAAATAAAATAGGAAACAACATTTTTATGGTTTATTGAAACATTCAGCACTGTATGTAATTCATTTTAGCTCCTTTCCACATTCACATTTTTTAATAAATGAGGAGTGTTGTATATATAATATATATGTGTGTATGAGTGTATTTATTAAAACAGCTTTATTCCCTAATAAACTTTAAGGCAAGATATGAAAAATATTTAAATTATCTGATTGTAAAAAAGACAGTGTACATATATTTTAAAATGAAAGCTTTTGAAGAGAATAGTATCTGGAATATTTAAAATGAAAGTACTTAGGGAAAGTAGATGATGCATTTAAAAGTCCATTATCTGCTGTCTTTTAAGAAACTATAAATTAAAGGTAAAAACCTATTATTTTTACATACTTTTAAATCCATAATGTACAGAAAGGCATTCGTGTTTAAAAGTAATTTAAAAGATTGAAAGAAATCGCTTTTAAATACCAACACCTTTCTTTACATTATATTTGAAAGTGAGTATTTTAAAAAATTATATGTTTCACCTTTAATTTTATATTGACTATTTTCAATACTATAGGTTATTGACCATCATCAGTTTTAATATAGCAGTAAGTTTTAACAAAACACTATAATTTTTTGTAAGTATAATTTGAGCTTATAACCTATTTTTTAATATTTTATTATTAAAAATTTAAATTAAAATGTATAAAAGTTATACTGTATTTGACAACCCTAATAGATTCTTAAAGTGACTGGTTACCAAATTACAGATTTTTTAAAATTTAATGATAAAAAAATCTTTGAGCAATTTAATGTTAAAAAAATCTTATTTGACAGAATCATAGACCATGCCACAGAAAATAATATATATATATATATATATATATATATATATATATATGTATGTATGTATGAACAGAATAGTATGAGGTAATAAATCAATAATTTTTGTGTAACACATTGATCACAATAAATAATCATTATAATCAAAATAAGTAACTTGAAGTTATATGTGGAAGCAATTCATCATAATGTAGATTACAAATTCATATACTGAACAGTACTGCCTTAAGTAATAGTATTTATGAAAGCAAAAGAATACTATTTCTTAGTTATTTTACTAAAATGTTACAAAATTAAAAACTACCAGTGCAGTGGCAACCATTGTGCTGTTCACAAGAAGTCTATAAAATATTGAATAAAAGAGATATACATAAGGTAGTGCTTAAATTTTGAAGTGTTCATTCTGTTAAACATACTGCAGCATGTAGTGGAATAATTGGCAGGGAAACTAGATTAGAGTAAGAATGGTGGCAAGCCAAACTCTTTACATTAATATCACTGTCTCTTGTAAAGGTTGTGTTATGAATATTTTATATTGAAAAGAAAGACATCTTTCCAAAATCAGGTTAATTTTTTAATTTTAAGGTTTAATATATAAAACTTATTTATGACACTGCATCTTGCTGCATCATAAATAATGGTAATGTATATATATATAGCATACATTCAAGTTAGTAAAATATGAGAAGCCATGTAAATAAAATCAAAAGAATACCACTTTTTTGTTATCAATGTACATAATAGAAAACCTGTTATTTTCATGTTTTTTAATATATATAAAGATAAACATAATTGCTGTGATATGATATGAAATATCTCAATTTTAATATCTATCTGTTGGTAAAAATGAATTCACAGTTAGTAATTGAAATTAAGACTATCTGTATTCACATCAGTTTTTTCAATTTAATACAAATACTTTAATATGTAAACAGATGCTTAAATTATAAAATATAAAGAAATTGTAAATTTTATGTATTTCTTTATGGGAAGTAAACGAATTCCAAAAAAATATATTTGTTCTGCTAAGTCTTCAATATTAAATTTTTCTTATTATGCATATAAATTCTGTACTCAGTTGTACCTTTGTGGAAAATATACAGAATTTTAATCAATAGAAAATTTAAGTAACATTAATGGCAAAGTTAAAAAGTACTGTATCTGCCATTTCATATTAGTTACTCTGTATGAAAGCACTATATTTTCAAAAATAAATTCTTAACAAAAAAAAAAAAAAGTGCTGTATTCATTTCTTTTAAGCAACTGTCTTTATGTGAATATTAAAAGATAACTGAAAGAAGAATGAAAAATAAATAAATAACATGTATTAATATTTCTCTCAATCCATGTAAAATGCTTTCAGAATAATACAGTAACAGAAACAACTTACTTTGCAAAATATTTTAAATAATAATCAAACAAATGTGATCCCTTCCCTCTCTCAAACTAATGCTTTAACCATGCACACACACACACACACACTTATTTTTCTTTTATTTTTAACTTTTATTTGGTTAAGGAGTAGCTTCTCTGAATGCGATAATTGATGTGACCATTTAACTGTTTTTAGCAAAAACTAATTTCATAAGTGGTTCAAATATATACTAAATACTATGCAGCAAATAATTTTCGGTCTTAAAATCCTTTGCCTTGAGTGAGTGCTAACCTAACAAAACAGAATGCAAATGCTTTGACTTAGAAACTAAAAAATAATCCCAGTTATTGCATAACTTTTGGAAGAATACAAATAAATAAAAAAAAATTAGTCTTTAATGATGTATAATTTTTCTATATATACCCTCGCCTAAACCTGATATATTTTGTCCAGCAGTAACAAGTTTTTATATGCCATTCAAGTAAAATTCTTTTGGCTTAGAGGTCAATCATCTCTTCATGGCTGCCTTAACATTTGCATCAGTCATATTTCTTAACTTGGAGACGTTCTTTAGGCTTTTTTTGGGTGGAGGAGGGTTGGAGAGTTGCTTGAGACCAAATTGGGTCTATATGGAGAATGTGGAATAATGTCAAATTCCAATGGTGAAATCCTTGCCAATATTGCCCATCTGTCGTGAGGTTACACATTCATTTTTACAGCATTACTGTATTACTAGAACTTACTCATTTAAGCATTTTTTTTTTTTTTTTTTTGAGCTGATCCAATATTTCAGTGTTCCAGATTAAATGCATTGTGATTCCCTTTTTAAAAATCCAGCATAGATAACACCCATAGTCCAAAAAAATAGTCAACATCACTTTGCCAGCTTGAACTTCAAATTTTTATTTTCGACATGGAGATGTTTTAAGGTGAAATTCTTTGGATCATCGTTTGCTTTCCAGATCATAGTGGTGAATTTAGAATTCTTTTCCATATGTTTACAAGTTAGCATATGCAGTGCATTACATTTCACACATTTGATTTTTTCTTAAAATAAATTGAATTTTTTTTTCTTTTTCTGTGATTAATCGAATTGAAAAATAAATATATGAAAAGTAAATTTCAATTAATTATTAAGATTATAATTTTATAGAACATGTAATAAAACTATAATTTTAGATTCTCTAAACTTTGCCATTTAGTTTAATTACAACTATATAATATTTATCACTCTTCCCTTATTTTTTTTTTTTTTTCCGCTCATTCACTCACTTTCTTTTTCTCTCTCTAATATATATATATATATACACACACACACACACACCAATGAGTCAAAACATTACGACCAGTGAGTCTTTATGCAAATCGAAGCAACTGCAGGTGAACTACAGCGAGCGCGTGGGTTGGGACATGCTATAAAAAATACCTGATATTGAGCTCCGTTAATCAGTGTTACTCTTGTTCTTCAGATGGGAAAGGCAGCGGACTTAAGCAAGTTTGACAAAAGCCAAATTGTAATGGCCAGATGACTAGGTCAGAGCATATCCGGAACAGCACAGCTGGTGGGATGCTCATGGTTAGCCGTGGTTAGTACCTACCAAAAGTGGTCTGATGAGGGAAAACCCACAAACTGCCAGTTAGGTGCTGGACGACCACGGCTCATCGATGCTCGGGATGAGCGAAAGCTCTTCCGGATGGTACGTGGCAACAGAAGGGCGACTGTGGCGCAACTCGCCAGTAATTGGCATGCTGGTAATGGAAGTAATGTACCACAACACACAGTACATAGAACCCTGCTGAAAATGGGCTGCATAGCTGCAGGCCGCTCTGAGTGCCCATGCTAACCACTGTTCACTGGCGACAGTGCCTACAATAGGCATGTGAGCATCGAAACTGGACCTTGAGTGATTGGAAGGCCGTCTGATGAATCACGATTCCTATTGCACCATGTGAATGACCAGGTATGCGTGTGTCGTTTTCCTGGGGAAGTGAAGGCACCTAGATGCACCGTGGGATGAAACCAAGCCAGTGGTGGCAGTCTCATGCCTTGGGCAATGTACTGCTGGGATACCCCTGGTTCCAAGTCATCCATGTGCCAGGCACTCTGACATCTACCACCTACCTAAACATCAAGAACTTTTAATTAGGAACATTTATTTATTATGATGTCGGTAGTAATTAATACTGATGTTCTATTGAGTTAATGTGGTTATTAATTTTGGAACATACTATATGCATAGCAGCTTTCGAAGGGGACTTTCTTTTACTGTGCATTGATACATCTGACTACTGACCCTCTGTGATGTCAGCAGTCCTCTGTCGCCCAAGAATACAATATGCAAATTTATTCCCATCCTTTTCAGCGCCCCCTACCAACAAGAGTTGGAAACTCTTCTTTTCTGTTAATTTAAATTCTTCACTAGCCACTTCTGGAGACTTGACTAAAATTTAGTAGAACCATTCACACCCTAAACTTAAAAATTTCATCCCGGCACAGTAACTTGGTTGAAAATAATGAAAATGCTGAAAGTTCACAGGATGAGGTTAGCACGTCTGAGAGAGACGAATCAGACTTCTAATTCACTGCTTCTTAAGAGTACCTGGCAAATCCTCAAAGAAAAAGAAGTCCAAGAGGAGGGCCAGAGTTTGTCCTCTGCGCTTCTCTTCCCACACAGACGAATAATAATTGTATATCATCTTTCATAGACCATAATTACTCAGCTTCCACCTTGGACCAAAGAATCCCTACACCAATAGCTGCGTCCATCCTTGAATCGATGGCAAACTCCACCTCAACTGCAGTCTTACCTGCAGCTCCAAACACTCCTGTGGCTGCTGCTCCTGAGACACGAGTCTTCTCGGGTGCTCACCAAACTCCATCAGCTCTGCCACTTCAACCTGCCCCAGCAGACTTTTTGGCTACACACTACCATCTGCTCTGGACCAAGTGGTCTCATCTGGGATCCCACTGTCCAGTATGCTTGCCATTCCTACACCACCACCTGTTCTGGCTGCCCCCTTTAATGAGGGAGACACCACCTCCCTCCATCAGACCATCTCAGTCTTGCACAGGAACTTGGTGGCACTCCTCAACCAAGACTCCATAAGATTTACCAAAACCACTGGAAACTATGTCCAGGAATTTTGGACCAGCTTAGAAACAATCACAAGAGCTCCTCTAATTGAGAATGAGAAGCGAAAAGCTGTCAACGAAGAAATCAAGACAATGTCTCAATACTGGAAAAGGCCTTAGACGTCTGCACTAAGCTTCCCCAGTCTTCACCCGTGCAGGAACTGGGCCTAACCACAGAACCTGAATCATCTACAGTGCCCCTCTTATACCGGCGCTGTACTTAAGAAACTTCCAACCTCTAAACTGGGTGCCTCCATCCAAGCGTATCCACCACAGACCAGTCGACAGAACCCCCAGCATATAAGAAAGAGAACCCTGCTAAAACAGCAGAATCTGGTAGTTATCAGACCCATTAACTCCAAAGAATCACATACAAGTGAACAAATCAAGACTAAAATAATGACAGAGTTGAAAGATGATCTCAAAACTACGAAAATAAAAGCAATAAGAAAAACTAGAAATACAGGCATAGTGATCAAAACGGAAACTAAAAAAGAAGCTAACAAAATTATGACCAATGCAAAAATAACGAAAATGGGTTTAAATGCTGAGGTGCCAAAAAAGTTGGGGCCCTCTATCATTATTTTTGACCTCAGTGACAACCTGACCCCACAGCAACTCACTGAGGAACTATACTGTAGGAACTTGCAGGAGTATTTCCCAGACTTAGAGGCAGATGCCTTAATCACACCTAAATACTTGAAAAAAGTGAAAGGAGGAGGAGGCAAAAACTGGATTGTTCAACTCAACCCAATCGCCTGGAAGGTTCTAAACAATCAAGCAAGGTTATACATAAACTTTCGGAAACACGTAGCTGTGCCTAAATGCTTCAAGTGTTGCAGGTTTGGCCACACTTGTATCCAGACAGTGCCAACGTGCAGCCATTGTGCTGAAAAAGACCACTAATTTAGCAGCTGTCCTAACAAAACCAAAGATCCTATTTGGATGAACTGTAAAAGTTTCAAAATGGACTCAGCACATTCCATCAGAGACAGAATATGTCCAACATATATAAAAGCCAAGGGTTAACACCATCAACGGATCGATTATGGGAGACACCTTAAAAAATTTAACTTCGAAGAGGTAAAAATAATGCAAATTAACGCACAACGGACCCGGGCTGTGGTCGGCCAAATCAGGATTCGGGCAGACGAGAACAACACGGACGTAATTATCCTGCAAGAGCCGGACGTCCATAAGAATCAGGTCTATCCCTTGACCTACAAAGTCATCCAGGTGGAAGGGGAAAACCCCCTGGGCAGCAATACTTTTAAGAAACCCTGACATAAGTAGCGACCTGGAACGTGGAATGTTGGGGGTTTCAGGGACGGGAGGCGGTCATCGTGGAACGGGGGGGATATGGGATGTGTTAGGGTAAAAAAGAATAGGAGTAGTAGCATTTATGCTTGCATGTATACCAATGCTAGAAGTATAGTAAATAAATTTGATGAATTTGAAGTGTTGGTCAAGACATCCAAGGGGGATATTGTTGGGATATCAGAGACATGGTGTTACACTGATATAAGGAATGCCGAACTGGAATTTGGTGAGTACAATGTGTACAGAAAGGATAGACAGGATAGGAATGGAGGAGGAGTTATGCTGTTAATTAAGAAAAACATAAAATCAAAAGAAGTGCATCCAGTTGATATAGATGAACAGTGAACTGTTGAGTCAGTTTGGTGTGACATAAGCACTGAGAAAGTAAAAATAAGAGTAGGAGTGTGTTATAGGCCTAATGACTCGAATGAGTACAATGAACAATTGTACAGAGAAATAGAGTGGGCTAGTAAATCGGAATGTCTTATAACGGGGGATTTCAACTTCCCAGATATTGACTGGAACTTGTGGGTTGGGCACTCACACACTAGTCAGACATTTGTGGATTTATTGGATGATTGTTTTCTGCAGCAGCATGTTCGAGAGGCAACCAGAGAAAGTAATACTCTTGATCTGGTTATCAGCAGTGATCATTCATGTATTAGGAATTTGCAGATAATAGAACCACTAGGTGGCAGTGATCACAGTGTACTGACGTGGGATTTACTTAAAGATGTAATTACCATCAGGGGTAAAGGAAAGGGTTTTTGCTTCCGTAAAGGTGAGTACAGTGGTCTCAGACAGTTTTTAAATTCTGTACAGTGGAATCAACTGATGATGTTACCAACAGTAAATTCTAAGTGGGAAGCATTCAATGAATTAATCGTGGATGCTACTAAAAGTTTCATACCTATTAAGAAATATTGTTCAAGGTTTAGGCCTAAATGAACTAATGAGACTCGTAACAGAGAAGAAAAATGCATGGGATGCATACAAATTAAAACGTGACACAGAAGCCTATGATAGCTACAATTTGATCTGTAACCAAGTTACAAAGGAGGTTAGGCAGGCGAAGGCAGATTACGAGAATTCCTTGGCAAAAGATGCTAAGAAAAACAGCAAGGATTTCTTTACTTATATAAACTCTAAAAGGAAGGGATTGAATCTGATTGGTCCACTTGACATCGATGGTTCGACTGTTGATCCTGCTCAGATAGCAAACAAATCGAATGAGTATTTTGCATCTACATTCACACGTGAGGAATTATTAAGGTTTGAAAATGGCAGAAGGTTATCAAATTGTAGCAGGATACTTAATGATTTTGTAATAACTCAGAGCAAAGTGGAAGAGAAACTGTTGAAGTTAAACGTAAGAAAAGCACCTGGGGTGGATGGGATCTATCCAGTTATATTAAAGGAGGCGGCAAAGCAACTAAGCAAACCCTTAGCCATAATTATGAGAGTATCCTTGGACTCAGAGGAGGTTCCCATGGACTGGAGATGTGCAAATGTATACCCAATTCACAAAGGGGATCGAAGGGTGACACGAGTAATTACAGACCAGTTAGTTTAACTTCTGTTCCGGGTAAAATAATGGAGTCGCTGGTTAAGATGCATTGCAGGATCATCTAGACAAGACTGCAGCAATAATTCAGACACAGCATGGGTTTGTTAAGGGAAAGTCTTGTCTGACAAATTTGATAGGATATTATGATGTGGTTACAAAGGAACGGGATGCAAAAAATAATTTCGATATCATATATTCGGATTTCAGGAAAGCTTTTGACACTGTTGCGCATGGAAGACTATTGTACAAATTGGAGCAGAATGGTATTAAGCGTAAATTGCTACAATGGATAAAAGAAGGGTTAAGTGGGAGAAGACAGAGGATGGTAATAAATGGTTGCTGCTCTTCTTGGACTAATGTTATTAGTGGAGTCCCACAGGGTACGGTGTTGGGTCCACTGTTGTTTTGTATATTTATCAATGATATTGATGAAGGTATATCAGGCTTAGTGTCGAAGTTTGCAGATGATACAAAGGTTTGCACGGTTGTTAATGACAGTAATGGCAGTGTGCTACTGCAACAGGATCTAGATAATTTGGGCAGATGGGCTAAGAAGTGGCAACTGAAGTTTAACCTTGACAAATGCAAAGTACTGCATATGGGTAGAAGTAACCCCAGAGAAACGTTTTCTGAGCAATCCAGACAGGCTGCCAGGGCAGGTCATGGGGTTTTGTCAATGATATATAGGAATTTTGCTAGCAGGGAAAAGGAGGTGATTATACCTCTGTATAAGGCAATGGTCAGGCCACGCATTGAGTACTGCGTACAGGTCTGGAGGCCTTATTTTAGGAAGGATGTAGATTTACTTGAGCGTGTACAGAGAAGGGCAACAAGATTGGTGAGGGGAATGAAGGGATCCTCTTATCAAGAGAGGCTTAAGTTCTGCAAATTGCAGTGGCCGGAGACTAGGCACCTGCGCGGTGATCTGATTGAGGTGTATAAGGCCTTGAATGGGTTCAGCACGCTGAATTCTGATGGGATACTTCCACTTGTTCAGATTACGAACCTAAGGGGGCATAAATTCAAATTAAGAAAAGACAGATGTAGATTAGATGTGCGGAAATTTTCCTTTAGCCAGCGGGTGGTTAATTGCTGGAACAAACTTCCATCTGTCGTTGTGGAAGTTGATAGATTGAATAAATTTAAGGAGGAACTGGACAGGCATTTGGAGGGAATGGTGTGATTTTTTTTTTTTTTTTTTGGCTGATGCTGCATAAGCTCATACATTTGCTTTCTTGCATCACATGCCACTACTACTACTACTACTACTACTACTGTCACAGCCACAAAAATAACCCAACTTTGCACAGCCTGGGCCGTATGTGCCCACATTATTACAGGGCTTGGAAACTTTTATGTCTGTCGGTCTATATTGCCGTCCAGGTGAAGATATTATCGGGGCTATAAGATACCTTCAAAGTGTACTAAACACTCTCCCACGAGGGAGAATTATCGTCGTGGCAGATGTAAACTGCGGGTCTCCCGCGTGGTACAGCACAACAGTAGACCATCGAGGAGCAACAAACGGCCAAAGACTGGAGGATTACCTGGGTAACTCCCCTTTCGGAATCCTCCATCAGTCAAACAACCTCCCTACTTTCAGCAGCACCGTTTGGGAAGCCACCATTGACATTTCTCTTGCTTCAAGAAACAACCAGCTATATCTCCGACTGGAAGGTCCAAGATGATTGGACGACCTCGGACCACCGAGCCATTACATTCAGGATCACAAAAAACTGCAATAGACCACCCATTTCCAGAGTAATGCAACATACATATGCAATAGAAAAAAACAAACTGGGACACGTTCAGGGGTGCCCTGCTGGAATTGGTTGGACAACAGCAGCAGTGCTGTTGGACAACAGCAGCAGAAATTCAGGCAAACTCAAAATCCAAACCTTCTTCAAAAAGAGATTACCACCCTATTAATACAAGTCTGCAATGCCACAATTAAAAGGGAAAAGCCTCCGGGAGCAGTGCCTTGGTAGAATGAGAAGCTACGAAGGATGAGAAAGGAGGTACAAGCCAAAAGGAAAGCGTTCCAAAGGGCGAGAAAATCTTGGCCTGATGTGGAGGTCGAAGAACTTAAACAAGTATATCGAACAGCAAGAAACGCATATACGGAAAGAATAGAGAAATCAAAGCAGCAATCCTGGGAACGACTTGTCTCGTACACGGGAAATTCTTACCCCCGGTGGGGGGGGGTACAAACTCCCCGGGAAGTAAACACCGCTACGGCAACCCCACTGGGATATCTCTAACCCCCACCTGGAGGGGCTCGTTTTCAAATATCTTAAACAACGTTTTTCAACCAAACATTAATCCAACAACAACTGAGCAGCATGAGATCTGCAGAGAAAATAAAACCTATTGAACTGGACAAGTTGAACCGCAGTTCACACAGGAAGAACTCCTAGCCGCGGCACCTTTTATCAAAGGGAAAAAATGTCCGGGGCCTAACTTGTTCGAGCCTGAGATTGTGAAGAAGGTTGTGGAGCTTGCCCCGGAGCTATTGCTGCACGTATTCAATCTCTGCCTACACAGTAGCACCTTCCCGGATGACTGGAAAGTTGCAAATATGAAAGTGATTCTTAAAAATCCGACAAAACCACCACATCTACCAAGTTCATACAGGCCCATAGCCCTACTGTCCGTATGCAGTAAGCTCCTAGAAGGTCTCCTCCATGTACGGATCCAAAGTCACTATGAGAAAGCGAACCTAGTATCACCAAACCAATATGGTTTCAGACTGGGGAATTCCACGGTTGATGCTCTACAGGCACTGATCACTGAGGCCCGCCATTGTAATCATCAGGAAATACTTCCTGATGATTACAATTTATTTCACGGGGCGTTTGACACCCTTTGGTGGCCGAGGGTCCTCCGCAGACACAGGCAAGCAAATGTACTGGACAATTTGTTCAATAACATGAAAAACTACCTCTCAAATAGGATGATCACAGTAAACACTCCTTATCAGAAACTCACAAGACGGATACACCGCGGCTGCCCCCAGGGCTCGGTCCTGGGGCCGACCTTATGGAACATGGTGATGGACGAATTTCTATGCCTTGACCTCGGAGAGGTTCGTTCACAAGCCTTTGCTGATGACCTCATCCTGACGGTGGCTGCAAACTCCAGGGCCCAGCTTGAGACCTTGGCAAACCATGCACTCCAAATCCTCCAGGACTGGGAAAAAACACACTGCTTGACCATATCACCATCAAAAACAAACTCTCTGCTTCTTAAAGGAACTCCCTATATTACAAGACCACCACAGATTAAAATTGGAAACAAGACCATAAAGTTCTCAGAACAACTGAAATATCTTGGCATAGTACTAGACAGAAAACTCTCCTTCCAAGCTAATCTAAATACATCAGAACCAAAATAAGAAACTATACTGCCATGGTTGCTAGGATATCCCGTCGGGACTAGGGTCTCAGCAAACGAACCCTCCCGTTGTATTACAAGACTATCTTCATCCCTGTGATGACGTATGCAACCGGAGTTTGGTTTAGCAAGGCTACGACTGCAGTAAACAGACGAATCCTGGATTCCACTCAACGCACGGTCCTGCTCTCCATCTCTCATGCCTGCTGCACTGTGAGTATTCACACCCTCCAGGTCCTGGTGGGGGCCGTCCCCCTCGACCTGGAGGTGGTGAGACCTGGAATGTTGTATCATCTTTCTAAGGGCATGTCTCAGACCAGCTTGGGATTCGAGTTGAACCTTACCAACAACCAAAAAATAGAGAAGAGGAGACTTCAAGCACACACACATTCAGCGGGTGTGGCAGGACCGCTGGACAAATTCAACCAAGGGGGAAATCACGAGGAGATTCATTCCAGATATTAGCAGACTCTATCAAAAATCCCCAATATGGTTTTCTCTAGGCCTGTATGCTACGTATTTGCTTACTGGCCATGGAGCAATAAAGGCAAAACTAACAACCTTTGGCCTAGAAGAGGACCCAACATGCTCCTGTGGAGGAAATGAGGATTAGTATCACGTCATGCACGAGTGCCCCCCTCTACGATGACCACCGCTGCCAGCTTATCACAAAGCTGACTTATATACCAAAAGGTAAAGAAAACCACCTACTGGATACTAAGGAAGAGTATCAAGCTCTCACCAACTATGCACAGCAGCTTTTCTTGAGGAGAAGACAACTAATCGCAGCAACGTGATAACCCTCTACTAAATAAACCAAGGAACCCTGGTGGTACTGGAACAAGGCAGCTAAACTTGACCAGCATTACCATCATTGGTGTGAACTACCATACATTCTCCAAAGATGTCACCCACCAAAGATAACTGCCAAGTGAAGAACCTTTGAAGAGAGACAACCCACAAATTAAGACAATCTAAGAAAGACAAAAGGTTCGTATACCACTGGACTTAACTTTCATGGATGCGACCAATAAGACAATCTCCTAGATAAAGACTGACAATGCCACTGGCGTGCCATTAGATATCAAATGCTTTTCTTGACCAACTAGCATTCCGAACCAGGTACCCTAACTTGGTTCACTTTAATCCTCCCTCCCTGCCACCTCTTTTTTCTCCTGGTGGGGCCAGTCCCCACTGACCTTTCTGGGGTTGCCTTCCCTATCATCCCCATATTTCTATGTGTCCCCCCTTCCTCAGTCTTCACCCCTACTCAAACTGAATATGCATTTTATTTATTTTATTATTATTATTATTATTATTATTATTATTATTATTATTATTATTTTGTAAACGAATTCTCTTGATAAATAAAATAAATAATTTTTTATTATTATTATTTGTTTTTATTATTATTTTATTTATTTATTCTTTTTTTTTTATTATTTTTATTATTTCATTTATTTATTATTTTTTTTTTAAATTTATTATTTTTTTAAGGTCCTTGCCACTGAAATCTTAGGAAATTAGGTGGCAGGGCCTGCCAGAGTACTTACTTCTAATGCGATCCCTCTATGCCTGACCTGCCTCCTCAGAGCTAAGTGTGGACAATGGGGGGGTTCCACTAGGGGCCAAACGGCTAAAAGGTCAGAGGGACAACACAACATGACACTACACAACATAAACATGTACCTTACACTTTTTAAAATCTCTGGCCTTCACAGTGTTCTGTGTTTCACAAACAGAGTACATAACAATGAGATTGGGGAAACCCCTGGGGCCGTTAGACAATGAACACTTTACACTTTACCTAAACATCAACAAACTAAACACACTCTTAACCGAAACGTACATTGAGAACGAAAGAGCAACACAAAGTTTCAGGTACATATTGAATGTTGGGCGAAACAAATGCGACAGCTTGCATCCACATATGCAGAAACGCTGAGGAATTCCTCCAACATACCCTACAATATACAAACCAAAAACCAACCTGCCAAAAGAAAAACACTTCTACCAACGCTCCAAGGAGAAAAAAATTATCATCGGATCTGATGCTATATTGTAGCTCCCCGGCCTGGTACAGCCACACACCTGACAGGCAGGACACCAGTAATGGATAGCGACTGGAGTTCATTGCGAGCTCTTCCATTGCTGACTAAACAGGTCAAACCAGATGCCAACATTTTATAATCTGAGGTGGAAAGCAACCATCGATATCTCCCTTGCCACTCGAAATATAGTGGGTAACATTTCTAATTGGACGGTGCAGGATGCCCGGACCACGTCAGACCATAGGGTCCTCACCTTCCAACTCAACAGGAACCTCTACAGATCCTGATCTATTGCTCCAACTAACATGGGGAATGCTAATCCCTGGGGCACCGTTTATAAAATGGTCATGAACAAACTCCCCAGAAGGTAACAACAATCACGATCACACCAGAGGGTGTTGCAACGTGTTCCTGGGATGCATCAACAAACAACATCCTGGATACTGCCTTCCATGCTCATGTGGACCCACCAACAGAGGAACAGATTAGGACATGTTGGGAAAATAACGCTTATCAAACTGACGATGTGGAGCGACAAATTTCTAAAGAGGAGCTCTTGCAGTCTGCATCACATATAACTGGTAGAAAATGGCCAGGAAAAACTTCCTGGAGCCAGAAATCATTAAGAAGTTCAATGAAATTGACCCTGATCTATTGCTCCAACTGTTCAACCGATGCATGCTAGGCGGATCCTTCCCACTCGACTGGAAGATAGCCAATATAAAACTTATAATCATAAATCCGAACAAACCACCTGAACAACCAACTTCATACAGACCAATTGCCCTTCTCAGCATCTGCAGTAAACTTTTTGAAAGATTACTACTAGCAAGAATCCAACACTGCTACCAACTAGCGAACCTACCTTCACCTTACCAATATGGATTTCTATAAGGTCACTCTACTGTTGACGCCATTCAAAGTCTAATCACACAAGCACAGGAGTTGGATAAAAAAAATACCTACTGGCTATCTCCATTGATTTTGCCGGGGCGTTCGACACCCTATGGTGGCCGAGCGTCATGGGCCGGCTCCGGGAGGTTAGGGTCCCCGGCAAACTGTATAACGTTATTCGGAAAGACTTCACTGATAGAACAATCATCTTCAACACCCACTACAAGGGAATACAGAGACAAATCCACAGAGGCTGCCCACAAGGCTCAGTGCTGAGAACAACTATGTGGAACTTGCTGATGGACGATTTCCTGAACAAGAACCTGGAGGAATAGTGACATAGTGTTTTTTTGACAGGCAGCACCGGTGCTTTCGCACAACTCCGGATTTGAATCTCTTGTGAAGTAAGACAGTACTGTCAAGGCCAGATAGCATATGTTAGTGTATGTTCATGTTTGCTTAGTGCAGGTTATGTTGTTCATCTGGCCGCTTAGCCTAGGGTCCGTGGAACACCACCGACTGCTAGTTACCATCACTGGCACTGGGAGCCGGATCAGGTAAGTGGGAAGAGAACGCTGGCTGGCCGACCTTGGGGTTAGCCTAAGCTTCCCAGGGAGGGCCAAAAAAAAAAAAAATTTAATTTAAAATTAAAAAATAAATAAATAAAAATATAAAAAAATAATAATAATAAATAAAATTAAATTAAATTAATAAAATAATAATAATAATAATAATAATAATAATAATAAAAATAAAATAATAAATAAATAATAATAATAATTAAATATATATATATATAATAATAAAAAATAATAAAAAAGATAATAAAATAAAATTAAAAAATAAATATATATATATATATATTTTTTTTTTGAAATAGGAGAAGGGGTGAGAGATTGAGGAGAAGAAAGAAAGTAAGCAGAAGAAAGAGCAAAGTAAGGTGGGAGCCCACCCTACCTCAGGAGGAAGAGAAAAGATTGTGAGGTCAGTGACCCACATGGTCAGGTTGCCTAATAGCATGACCCGGCATTTGAAAAGTCAAATGCCAGTCCCACTACCAGAGGAGTATTTATGTGAGTTCTTACACAGGTAGGAAAATCAGAATTGTCCTACACCTCGAAGAGAAGAGGTGCCAGCAAGTGAGTGGGTCCCACATTGGGCAAGAGCCCAGTGTCAGCAATTTAATCTTCTTCAGCCAAGGGCTACTTGTAGGCAATGAGCAGTGTCCCACACTGGGTAGAGGACTTGGGTAATCTTCTCTTAGGGGATGAGAGGAGGCACATGGATTCATGAAGCTCAAGGATTGCTTGGAGTTCTTGTGTCTATTGTAGAAAAGTCCTTTTTTTGAGTTGGTGGGTTTGTCAGATAGCTTCCTTTGTGAACGTCGGGAGATTCCTGTTAGGTCAGGATAAAGATCAATAGCCGACCGGGCTAGCCGAGTGGGTAAAGTACCTGCCCGGCAACCCAATGGTCGCGGGTTCGATTCCCGCCTCGGGCTTGGATCAAAGTACTGCAAAAACCTTGGGAGGTGCAATATGGCCACAGAAGCCGATGCGCCAACAACTACCAAATCGAAAAAAAAAAAAAAAAAAAAAAAAAGATCAATATCCTGTTGGTATTTTCTTTGATTCCATTCAGGATATGTTCTGTGAATTGAGTTTTGGGTTCATTATAAGATGGGGATGCGCTGAACAGTTTGCTGTAGGTGAATTTGACGCATTTCAAATACAGTCTGGCCAAAAGTAGTGAAGGCTTTGTAGTTGATTTCGTCAATTATGTGGAGATGTTCCTGCCCACTGGGCATATTTCCAGTTCTGGTAATTAGGAGACTTCTAGGTAAATCATAAAGAGGGCAATTATACATGAGGTGAATCCAGTCTTCATTGTCACCGCATGTGCAGAGAGGAGAATCGGTGAGACCCAGGGCATGCAGCTTGGCCCGAAACGATCCATGACCAGTGAGGAAGAACGAGACGTGAAGGCCTGGTGAGTACCATGGAGGAGGTTTTGGCGCAGTTATCATAACTGCTGGAAGAAATCTTTTAGTTGTTTCACCTTTGGCTGTTTGCTCCCAAGATTCCCTAAACCTTGAACAATATTTCTTAGTTGGTATGTAAAGCCTAGTAGCATCCAAGATAAGTTCTTTGAATGCTTCCCATTCTGAATTTGCTGTTGGTAACATCATCAGTTGGTCCCAATGTATAGAATTTAAATACTGTCCCAGTCCATCGTAGTCGCCTTTACGAAAGCAATAACCCTTCCCTTTATCCCTAATGGTAGTTACCTCTTTGAGTAAATCCCACTTCAGCACACTGTGATCACTGCCACCTAGTGGTTCATTTATCTGCAGATTCTTAATGCATGAAGAATCACTACTGATAATCAAATCAAGAGTATTACTCCCTCTAGTTGCCTCCCGAACATGCTGATGTAGAAAACAATCATCCAATAAATCCACAAAATCCTTGCTAGTGTGTGAGTGACCATACCCCAAATTCCAGTCAATATCTGGGAAATTAAAATCCCCCATTATAAGACTCTCTGATTTACCGGCCGACTCTGGTAATTAGGAGATTCTGATTTACTAGCCCACCATATTTCTCTGTACAATTGTTCATTGTACTCATTCGAGTCATTAGGCCTATAACACACTCCAACTCTTATTTTTGCTTTCGCAGTGCTTATATCACACCAAACTGACTCAACAGTGCACTGTTGAGTCAGTTTGGTGTGATATAAGCACTTGTTTTGATTTTATGTTTTTCTTAATTAACAGCATAACACCTCCTCCTCCTCCCTTACTATCCTATCTATCCTTTCTGCACACATTGTACTCCTAAAAAAATTCCAATTCTGCATTCCTAATATCTGTGTGACACCATGTCTCTGATATCCCAAGAATATCCGCCTTTGATGTCTTGACCGACACTTCAAATTCATCAAATATATTTACTATACTTCTAGCATTGGTATACATGCAAATATACATGCACGTATTCTTATTCTTTGTTACACACCTAACACATCTCATATACCCACATGTTTCACGATGACTGCCATCAGTTCCTGAAACCCCCAACACCCCTCGCTCCAGGCCGCTGCTTATTCTAATAGAAGTAGAGCAAGAATAACCTTCACCACTGCTCGCAGCTACTTTTAATCTTTTCGTCTGTGAATCCCCCCAATCTAGCAGTTTTCGGCCCACCTAACACTGCCTCGATAGCATCAGCAAGTATTCTTGCACCCTTGCTATTTAAATGTGTCCCATCCCTGTAGAAGCAGGCTCTCCTGTTAACAAGCACAGACCATGCTGAAAAAAAGTCTATCCCTTGAGCCTTGCACATTCCCTCCAGGGCCGAATTGATTGACAAGGCTCTCATCTTGTACTCCCTCCTGTCGTGTCTGTGCAGAATTGCAACACTTTCAAATTTAACCCTAACTCGGGACTTTTTTGCAACATTGACCTGTACTTGTTAAGTAAATCTGTATATCTCCTACTCTTAATGTCATTGGTGCCAACGTGTTCAACAATATCACCTTTTGTGCCCTTAAAAGATGATATAGGCTTTACAACGTCATCAACTTTTGCCCCTGGCAGACATATCCTGGTCCTATTCCATCTATCCTTTTTACACAATATACAGTATTACCCGTCTCCCTGAGAATAGAGTCACCAACAATAACAAACTCCTGTGGGACCAGCACATTCTGCCTTGTAGATCGGTGCTGTGTTGCCTGATGCCCAGCAGTGAGTTCTAGTGTTTAGTTGGGCAGCTGAGAACTTGATGGGCCCCTCATATTAATTTCTTCGAGGGCATCTACCCTACACCTCAAGCTCTCATAGACGCCCATTAGAATTGAACCACTGAGTTGACGCCTAATTTCTAAACACTGTTTGCACCTGGCACACACAAAGACATCCTTGGCTAGATCATGTGCTGTAACTGAGGGTTCGGCAAGCATTTCACAAGTTGCACGTTTTTTTTAGGCTGTGATGCGTTGGAGAATCGCCTCCCTCCTCAGTTTGTCCCTGAGCCACAGCACTCTTGCCACTTTGTTCCCGTTGTTTTGCTGCTCTAGTCTGTTGCATGATATTTTAAATTAATATGATCAATAAGCTTAATTAATTAATTGTCAATACTACACTATCTTATAGATTCCTGAATGTAGTGGTGCGTATTACGCTTTATAATGTTATGTTAGAACTACCTAGCTCTAACCTTAGAGCTACCTAGCTACCACAATTAAAAATTTGAATTCCCTATCACTCTATACAAAAACAATGGCTACAAGATTCGAACGAAACAACGGTTTTACGTATATTAAGTAGTAATCTACAAAAACCTTTATCTAAATTAAAAATAAAAAATAACCAGCGTAACTAGAACTATAAAACTTCCTATAAAGTATAATATAAAATAACAATTCGGTAAATTAAATGGCAAACACTTGTCGCTTTTTCGGAGCCTGTAATTCACAGCTGTAATTTTTAAAGAGAGTCAGAGGCCTCTGACCACTAACAAGCTCCTCAGAGGGGAAGTGATGGCAACTACCAGCACCCTGCTTGGAGAAGTCACAAACTCATGGGAGGAATCAATTAACAACACATTGGACGTGGAATTTCACCCAAAAACACCAGAACAAATACTATCTGCCAGGAAAACGACAAATACAGTAAACTTCAAAACTCCTGACTAGAATTCAAAACTACTATCTCCAAGGAAACCTGGCATCGCCAAAACAATTTGGCTTCCGACAGGGAATGTCAGTGGTTGGCGCTCTGTGAAATCTCTTGACACAGGCTGCAGCCAATGATCAAAAATACTTCTTGGTAACTTCCTTCGAATTTTCCGGGGCGTTCGACAAACTCTGATAGTCGAGCGTTCTGGCTCGACTTAGGATGATTGGCAAGGCAGGAAATCTTTACAACACAATCAAAATTTATCTATCAGACAGACGCATCAAGATAAACGTTCCGTCGAGAGTGCTCGCGAGACGACACCACAGAGGCTGCCCCAGGGCTGGGACAACGTTGTGGAACATAGTTATGGACGAGTTCTTTAATATGAACATTGGTGAAGCTTCCCCACACGCCTTTGCAAATGACCTTATCGTTACAGTCACTGCAAACAGTAGATCAAAGACACCTCCTCACGATTTCGGAAACGAAAACAAACACCATCCTCCTTCGGGGAACCCTTGATTACAGAAGACCGCCTCAAATAAAGATCAGCACAACCAAACTGCGGCTATCTAAAGAACTCAGGTACCTGGGAGTGATGCTCAACACTACACTCTCCTACAAGGCACACCGCCAGTACATCCCCAATTCACAAAGGGGGATCGAAGGGTGACACGAGTAATTACACACCAGTCAGTTTAACTTCTGTTCCTGGTAATATAACGAAGTCACTGGTTAAAGATGCATTGCAGGATCATCCAGACAAGACTACAGCAGTAATTCAGACACAGCATGGATTTGTTAAGCGAAAGTCTTGTCTGACAAATTTGATAGAATATTATGTGGTTACAAAGGAACTGGATGCAAAAAATAATTTTGATATCATATACTTGGATTTCAGGAAAGCTTTTGACACTGTTGCGCATGGAAGATTACTGTACAAATTCGAGCAGAATGGCACTAAGGGTAAGTTACTACAATGGATAAAAGGATGGATGAGTGGGAGAAGACAGAGGGTGATAATCAATGGATGCTACTCTTCGTGGACTAATGTTATCAGTGGAGTCTCACAGGGTTCTGTGTTGGGTCCACTGTTGTTTTCTATATTTATCGATGATAATGATGAAGGTTTGTCAGGCTTAGTGTCGAAGTTTGCAGATGATACAAAGGTTGGCAGGGTTGTTAATGACAGTAATGGCAGTGTGCTTCTGCAACCGGATCTATATAATTTGGGAAGATGGGCTAAGAAGTGACAACTGAAGTTTAACCTTGACAAATGCAAAGTACTGCATATGGGTAGAAGCAACTCCAGAGAAATGTACCAACTGTGTGGTACTACACTTAAGGTGGTAGAAAATGAAAAAGACCTGGGAGTAATTGTGCAGTCAGATATGAAATATTTTGAGCAAGGCAGACAGGCTGCCAGGGCAGATCATGGGGTTTTGTCAATGATATATAGGAATTTTGCTAGCAGGGAGAAGGAGGTGATTGTCCCTCTGTATAATGCAATGGTCAGGCCACGCCTTGAGTACTGCGTACAGGTCTGGAGGCCTCATTTTAGGAAGGATGTAGATTTACTTGAGCGTGTACAGAGAAGGGCAACAAGATTGGTGAGGGGAATGAAGGGATCCTCTTATCAAGAGAGGCTTAAGTTCTGAAAATTGCAGTGGCTGGAGACTAGGCACCTGCGCGGTGATCTGACTGAGGTGTATAACCCTTGAATGAGTTGAGCACGCTGAATTCTGATGGGATCCTTCCACTTGTTCAGATTACGAACCTAAGGAGGCATAAATTCAAATTAAGGAAAGACAGATGTAGAATAGATTTGCGGAAATTTGCCTTTAGCCAGTAGGTGGTTAATTGATGTAACAAACTTCCATCTGTCGTTGTGGAAGTTGATAGGTTAAATAAATTTAAGGATGAACTGGACAAACATTTAAAGGGAATGGTCGTGTGAATTTTTTTTTTTTTTTTTTTTTTTTTTTGGCTGCTGCTGCATAACCTCATACTCTTGCTTTCTTGCATCACATGCCACTACTAATGTAGTAGTCTACATCTGAAAAAAAAAATCAGATGCTACACGGCCCTAGTCACCAGGGTTCCTAGAAAGAACTGGAGACTGGACTGCAAACCACTCAAGCTCTTCTGTAAAACTCCCTTCATTCCATAGTTACATACGCTTCAGGAGCATAGTACTCCAAAGTCACCATTGCAGTCAACCATAGAATATTAGAATCCACCCACAGAGCCATGCTGCTAGCTATTACCCAGGCCTGCAGAACAGTAAGCACTCATAGTTAGCAGGCGCTGGCAGGAACCCTCCCACTCGATCTCGCAGTGACACGATGTGGAGTCCTCTATGAGCTATCCCAAGGAAAGGCATTCTCCTTCGTGGGCTTCAATGCGGACTCTTCTTCCAGTCGCTATATAGAAAAGAAAAGATTTACTGCCCATCTCACAAAATTTGGCAATCCAGATGGGACAACATCCCCCAAAGGAGAAATCACTAAAAAAGTCCTCCAAAATGTGTACAAATTATTCCCGAAGGACCGCCATGGTTCTCACCTGGAGTCTATTCAAACCTCCCTCTCACCAGACATGGAGACTTCAGAGCCAAACCCACAGCCCTCGGTATCATTAACGATCCGACCAGCTGCTGTACAGATTTGGAGAGCTGGCACCATCTTATGCATGAATGTCAGCTGTATGATGACTTCTGCTGCAGCTTATCACTAGGATCGCCTTCCTGCCTAGAGACAGGGAAAACCCGCTTCTTGACAGCAAACAGGAATATATAGCTTTCTCCAAATTTTCAGAAGACCTCTACAAGCGAAGACGTAACCTGATTGCACAACAACTCAACCAACCACCAACAGCCATAACAATGAGAAGGAAACTCCCAGAAGACTGGACTGCAAACCACTCTCCTCGCTCTCCTGCACCTATGAGAGAGAGCTACTGCAGATAAGCTTTTAATGAAGCATCTGCCTCCCGCCGTTTGGCTAATTGAACCGAGCCGCCTAGCCGGCTCTCTTCCTTTCCTCTCCCCTGTCGGAAGGAGGACGACTTCTTCTTCCCCGCCGAGCAACCATGGATATGTACAAAAGAACTGAATGAAGGCTAACAGTGGCCAACTTTGGAGGCCTGAACCAAGGACTCTTGCCGAGCCTCTCTTTAACTCCTCATTCTAGAAGCGCGATGAGACGATTCGTCTCCTCGCTCTCCTGCTAGTCCATTCTCCCTTTAGTGGTTCTTACCACTGCTGAACTTGGGGTGCCTTCCGTGTAACCTCCATACTTCTACTTGTGACCACCTTAAGCTTTCAATCTCTTCCCCCAATCTAACTTTTGTAACCATGTACTTCAGCCCTCTGACTATATTTAACTTGAATCCAAAATTCAATCAACCTTTAATCCTTTTGGAATAGCATTACTAAAGCGATAAGCCCAATGCGTAACTTTTTTTTAGGCCCTAGTCACTGAAATCTCCAAAAACTTGGTGGCAGGGCCTGCAACAAAGGGAAGAGGTGGTCCTCAGTAGGAGATATAGCCACATCTAATGTCGATGCACTATGGACAGGGGGGGGCTTTGTTCCCCTGTCCGTACTTAGAACAATGTTGTTGATAAGTTCTTGCGGTTAAATCGTCCATTCCTCTGTCAGCGCCGTCTTCAGATAGTGAACATTTTCTGCTGGGTGTGGACGTGCCGCTAGGAGTCTACCCAGACCGTCCCATATGTGTTCGATGGGATTTAGATTGCTGGAACGGGCAGGCCAATCCATATGAACAATGTCCTCACTTTCCAAGAGCAGTCTGCGCGAGTAATACAGTTAGGGTCTTTTCCACCCGGAAAACGCCTTAACTTTTCTGGGTGGAAAAGGCCCAGGCACACCTTTTCCACAGTTAAGGCGTTTTTCACCCGGTGTAGGGAGGCCGTCACCGTCCTCCCTACACCGGGTGAAAAGGCCCGGGTTCGAATCCCGTCGATGACGGGATTCGAACCCGGGTTTTAATGGGTTTTTTTCACTCCGTGACTGAGTTAGTCGGTCTCAGCCGTAGGTAGCAAAGGTTCCCCCCCCAAGAAACTGGAGTTTTTCCGTCAAGCAAAACAGGCAAATCGACCTGAGAACACACGCAATTAGAGACAAAATACATATATGGGTATATATTAGAAACAATGGGTGAGCCAAATATAATAGTTTGATTTGAATTTGATTTTCTAAAAGCATATGAACAGTTGCAATGCGATGCGATGTGGCGTTATCATCCATAAACACGAAATCAGGCCAATGTCACCTCAGAACAGATGCACATGGGGAAAGATTACCTCAGTACAGTACTGTGTACCGGTTACAGTACCACCATCCAGTATATGTAGTTGTGTACCTCCATCCAAGATACCGTCTCCCCTGACGAGAACATCTCATTTCAAGAAGGATGTAGAGCTGCTGGAACGAGTACAGAGAAGGGCAACAAGATTAGTGAATGGAACAAAGGGTTGCTCTTACGAAGAAAGGCTTAAGTTTTGCAAACTACAGAGCCTGGAGACTAGGCATCGGCGAGGTGATCTGATAGAGGTGTATAAGGCTTTGAATGGCTTGAGCATGCTCAATGCCGATGGGATTCTTCCTCTTGCTCAGAATAATCACCTGAGAGGGCATAAATTCAAATTGAGGAAGGACAGATGTCGGATAGATGTGCGGAAATTTGCCTTTAGCCAGCGGGCAGTTGGTTTGTGGAATAGACTTCCATCGCTTGTTGTTGAAGTTGATAGCCTAAACAAATTTAAGGCTCAGCTGGACAGGTATTTCGAACAAATGGAGGGGTGAAATGGGAGTAGTGGCTGTTTTTTTTTTTTATTGGCTGATGCTGAATAAGCTTGCTTTCTTGCATCATATGCCTCTACTAATGTTAATGCTAATCTCGACAGCCATATCTATCCCTTTCAGTGATGTTTGCAGGATGATACTGTGTGCCAACCTCTCGCCGGATTAGCTCACGTCCAGATGCGCTGCTGAGACTGAATCTGCTCTCATCAGTAAGGAGTACCTTAGCTAAAGATTTTGTGGTTGTAACCTTTAGAAATAGTGTTGGTCCTTAATTTTGGCACACACCCGTTTATAAATCTCTGGCCTTCACAGACCTCTGTGTTACACCTACAATGCATACAAAACGGAGATGGGGGAACCCCTGGTGCTGTTGGACATCAAATACTTTACACTTTACCAATCACAACTAACAGCTTAATCCTCAATGTTACCAATGATTGGAAGCAGGAGCAAAAAAGAATTGATGCATACCTAACTCACATTTGGCAGACAAGGTGGTATGACACCACCAAAGGAGCAATAACACACAAATTTCTTTCTCTAGTAACAAAAATGTACCCACAAGCACCAGCATGGATCTACCCAGGCCTCAACACTACCTACTTATTAACACGCCATTGCTCGTTCAAAGATAAACAAAACAGAATGGGCATAACAGAAACTTGGAGTCACGTCAAGACTCCAGAGACTTGGAGTCACGTCAAGACTCCAGAGACTTGGAGTCACGTCATGCATGGCTGCGACAACTATGAAGATATGAGCAAGTCTTATTGTAAGAATTCAGTGTAACCAATGGTGAGCTATAGTGGGCTCGCAGGGGCTCGCGAGAGCCCATTGTTATTTATTTTTTTTAAATTTGCGAGCCCATTGAGACGATCATTTATTTTACAAATGAAATCCTGAATTCAATTATTGAGTTTCCAGAGCCGAAACAACGGTGAGGCGAGGGGGGACATTCCCAGCAATTTACTGGCGCAATCGATCAGTTATGTATTTTAAAATTGCTTCATTTTTGATTTAATTACAGTCCGACCTCTGTTTAACGAACTTTTTTATAGCGAATTTTTTTGATTCCCCTTGGTAATTACATTTTAAATAGTTTCCGTTGAATGAAGAAAATTTCCATGTAAAGAACGGATTAGGAGAGACAACTGTATATGCATTGTTCTCACTTCTGGCCTTTTGGCAATTTTGGTAATTAGAAAGCACGAATTAAGGTTGAAAAGGATTATCGTTTCACAGTGTTAGTGGACTCCATAAAATCTAAGCTGTCACATACCGAGAAGTCGCGCTAGTCAATATGCTTTCCATAGCCAGTCAGAGGATTAAGAAGATTCCCGACACAGATAATAGCCTCTGGTCAACCTGAGTTGTGGTTCCCCTTTACTCCGACAAAATTGAACATACGCACATACCCATCTCTACTTGTTATTGGAAGAAACCCACCTCAGTGCTCATCCTGTAACAGTCTTTTTACGGTTCGCCATTTTCTGCTTCATTGTCCTATACTTTCAACCATCTGGTGAAACACTTTTCAATCAGTTTCCAGGCTTAAAGTATCACATGATTTATCTCGTATCCTAGGAAACGATGCAAATATTGAAGAACTTTTAATATACTTAAAATGTATTGGCCTATACAAAAGTATACAATTTAACAACTATCAGGATAGGGTCATGCAATAAACAATGAATAAACACAATTTGGCCTCAGTAGCCCTTGTGTCTTTAAACCCATTAACAACAGCTTCGACAAACGGGCATATGTTTTTCGGAGAAATGAGTGATCCGTTCCTTCCAGTAAATTTCTCCTGTCTACGTTTACTTGGTCACAGTAAGTGAATATCCGTGTGATTCCGACTTTTTGCATTATATTCAAAGAACTAGTAACAGTAGAAAATTGGATGGGGGGGGGGAGGAGATTGAGACAACTAAAATATTATATAAACTTTACAAAGGCGAAATGTTGGCTGATTTTGAAGCCTTGTCGAGCACTGTAGAAAATGTTCTAAAATATAATGGCATAAAAGCAATAATTTAAAAAAAAAAAAAAGAACTGTATAACCAATCTCCAAAAAACTAGCGCGAATTAAGGATGATTGCTAAAGAACTTGATGTGGAAACTATAAAGATCGGTCGTGTGTTCGGGCCACGATGAGCAGCTTGTAGCTTGCGGACGGCAATTGCAGGTTGGAGAAATTATCCCAATTTGTGCAAACATTTTGAATGAGAAGTTAAATACTCCGCATTATTAAACCGGCTTTTCAATTTGGAATTTTTTAACCATTTAGCACTGATGATCGACATCCTGAAGGAGCTCTCTTACTTTTCAGAAGCTTTACAGAATCACAAAGGTAAAAGCATATAAATTAGTTATTCGAACTATTAATGCTATTGCTAATTTGAAAATTTCTGAAGCAAATTATCAAGTTAAAACTGAGAGCATGCTGAAGTGGAAAGAATTTAAAGGAATCAAAATCGAAATTAAAAAAATTACCTCGTGACAAGTTATTAAATGCGTTGTTTTATCCTTAACGGAATAGTTTTTTTTTTTTTTTTTTTATGTAAACCCCAAATACGAGAGGTATTAGGACCTATAGTACTTAGACCGTGCTTAGGTTGGAGGTTGAGAAGCCGAAAGAAGATATTTGTTGACATTGGACTTGAACTTCTGCAGACTGTAACTTTCAGGAAATACATATGAAGGAAGGTTGTTCCAGAAAACAGCAGTTGAATGAATAAACTAGGAAGATGAAAAGTTGGTTCTGTGAGTTTGAAGTTGGACAGTAAATGGCTGGTGGCGGCACGTGTTCGGACTGTTTTGAAAGAAAGTGCGGGAATTATAGAAGCCAATTCAGAAGAACAGTGCCCATGGAAGTATCTGTAGAAGAGGCATGCAGCAGAAACAGTATGTCTATGAGACAGCGAGTGGAGGCACTCGGTTATAGATGAATCATTAATTAGCATTAGCATTAGTAGTGGCATAAGATGCAAAAACGCAGGCTTATGAGCATCAGCCCAAAAAAAAAAAAAAAAAAAAATTCCACTTCATCCCTCCGTTCGTTCGAAATACCTGTCCAGCTGAACCTTGAATTTATTTAACTATCAACTTCCACAGCAAGGGATGGAAGTCTGTTCCACCAACAAATTACCCTCAGGCTACAGGCAAATTTCCGCACATCTATCGTACATCTGTCTTTCCTCAATTTGAATTTAAGCCCTCTCAGGTGATTATTCTGAGCAAGAGGAAGAATCACATCGGCACTGAACATGCTTAAACCATTCAAGGTTTTATACACCTCTATAAGATCACCTTGCCGGTAGCTAGTCTCCAGACACTGTTTTTTGCAAAACTTTAAGCCTTTCTTCGTAAGAGCAACCCTTTGTTTGTTCCATTCACTAATCTTGTTGCCCTACTCTGTACCTCGTTCCAGCAGCTCTACATCCTTCTTGAAATGAGGCCTCCAGACCTGTATACAGTACTCTAGTTCCTCCTTGAGTAAATCCCCTTCCTCACACTGTGATCACTGCCACCTAGTGGTTCCTTTATCTGCAGATTCTTAATGCATGAAGAATCACTACTGATAATTAATCAAATCAAGAGTATTGCTCCCTCTAGTTGCCTCCCGAACATGCTGATGTAGAAAACAATCATCCAATAAATCCACCAAAGCCTTACTAGTGTGTGAGTGACCAACCCACAAATTCCAGTGCATATCTGGGAAATTAAAATCCCCCATTATTAGACTCACTGATTTACTCGCCCACTCTATTTCCCTGTACAGTTTCTAATTGTACTCATCAGAGTCATTATGCCTATAACACACTCCTATTCTAAATTTTGATCTCCCAATGCTTATGTCACACCAAACTGACTCGACACTGCACTCTCCAGCAATGTCGACTGGCTTCACTTCCTTGGATTTATGTGTTTCTTAACTAATAGCATAACCCCTCCTCCCTTCCTATCCTGTCTATGCTTTCTGTAGACGTTGTACTCCCCAAATTCCAGATCTGGATTCCTTATATCTGTGTGTCACCACGGCTCTGATATCCCAACAATATTCGCCTTTGATGCTTTGAGCAATACCTCAAATTCATCAAATTTATTTACCAAACTTCTAGCATTGGTGTACACGCACCTGTATACATGCACCTGTTCCTATTCTTAGCTACCCTAACACAACCGATGTGTTTATTTGTGTCTCAATGACTCCCAGCAGTCTCTGATATATCCTGCAACTTGTTTTCCAGGCTTCTGCTCATTCGAATAGAAGCAGTACATTTTGCCTAGAATCACTTTCACCTCTGCCAGTGACTACTGTTAATCTATTAGTCCTTGTATCCCCCCAAGCTATCAGTTTTCCGATCCGCCTGACACACTGCCTCGGTAACATCAGCAAATATTCTTGCACCCTTTCTATTTAAATGAATCCGATCCCTGTAGAAGAAGTCTCTCCTGTTAACAAGTACAGACCAGGCTGAAAAAAATTCTACCCCTTGAGCCTTGCACAATCTTTCCAGGGCCGAATTGATCGACAAGGCTCTCATCATATACTCCCTCCTGTCGTGTCTGGGCAGAATTGCAGACACTTTCAAATTCACTTTCAAATTAACCTAACTGCCCTCTTCTGAACGTAATCAAAAACCCTGAGGGAGGTTTTGGGGGCACCACTCCATATGTGGGAAAAATATTCCATGGTAAACCGGATTTTTTTGTCATTTGTATTAGAGTGAACAGCAGTTTGGAGGAAAAGTAACGTCGAGAGGGAAAGAGAAATCTAAGTTTTTTAGATGCAGAGGATACAATATTTTTAATGTGCTTGTGCTAAGAGAGATTAGAAGTCAAAAGAGATATTCCATTTTGCCTAGAAATCGGAATGTCACCAAAGATAAGCATAGGAGCAGAAGAATCCTTTTTGCGAGATATAACACAAGACTCAGTTTTAGAAGGATTGAAACCAACTAAGTTGTCATTGCCCCACTGGAGAATTACCTGGAGATCGGCATTTAAGGAATCGGTAGCAGATTTTGGAGAAGTTGAAACTGATTGAGCTGGGCAAGGTTTCTCACTATGGAAAGTGGAATGCAATGTGCTATCATCGGCAAAACTATGGATAGGATTTCCAGGATTTCCAGTCAATAGAAGAAGGTCATTAATATACATGAGGAAAAGAGTGGGGGAAAGAACTGAACCTTGGGGGAAACCAGCATTATGGAAAAGTTAGAAGACAGAGCTATCTACCTTCACCTTGTGTGAGCGTTCATAGAGAAAACTGGATAACCAATTACAAAAAACAGTTTGCACACCATAAGATGGAAGCTTGTTTAGGAAACCTTTATGCCAAACACGATCGAAAGCCTTTGAGATTTCAAGAGCAACTGCTTGTGTTTCACCGAACTTTTCCATTGAATTGGTCCATAAATGGGTAACATAAGCCAAAATATCACCAGTGGATCGACACTGACGGAATCCATACTGACGATCGTTGATCAGACGGAAGGATTCTATTTGGCGAGAATCCTCCTTCATTGATTTCTCTATTACTTTAGAAAGAGTAGAAGTAATTGCAATGGAACGATAACTGGAAGGGAGGGATGTGCCACCCTTTTCAGGAACTGGCTGGATATGAGCAAATTTCCAAACAGAAAGAAAAACAGCTTTATAATAAGAAAGTGAAAAAAGGCGACAAAGAACAGAAGTGAGTTCAGGAGCACAGGTTTTGAGAACAAGTGGAGAAATACCATCGGGACCTGGAGCTTTCTTAACATCAAGATTCGTCAAAATCCCTCTGACGTCCTTTTGTCGGAAGACCACAAGAGGCATTTAATGGAGCTTGTTGGGAATGGTGGGAGGTGTTATTAATGCAACAGGTTTATTTTAAATTAAATAATGAAAATAACGATGCCATTTGAAAGAAATTTTAAACATATGCTACCCGAAATCGTTGAATATCAAAGAACTTTCGTCTGGGCGGCAAGATGGTGAACACCGAATAAGAAATTTAAGTTTTCTGATAAAATTATTGTTATTATTATTATTATTATTATTATTATTATTAACATGGTGCAAGGAAGCCTAAGCTTACGCTGCACCAGGAAAAAAAAATAATAATAAATTCCCAAGTAACCCTGAGAGAGAAAGAGAGAGAGAGAGAGAGAGAGAGAGAGAGAGAGAGGCAAAAGTAGAAGGGAATCACCAAGAAAGAGAAAAATGATGATATACAGCTCAAGAACCCTGGGTGTGCCAAGCCCATACTGACGAGATGTGAGCCCCCGGGTTTATATGAAATAAAAAGTAATGATTTTAAAGATTTTGTCGAAGGCAGTTTATATATAAAATTGTGTGAAATTCCCTTTCAATTAAGAAATCCAGAAATATCTCTGAAACCATTCCGATTAATCGTGCTGAAGCTGAGAGATCTTTCAGCGTAAAGAATAATATTGTGTGAATGAATTAATGAATAACGTTGACATTTAAACACATTGCAGATTATGATGACCATATATCTAAATCGAAAACCATTGCTTCAATTTGATCCGGATCGTTACGTCAAATCATTCCTCTGTAATCATCGCTATTGAGCAAAGCAGGAGATCGACAACAAATATTAAAAAAGTAAATTGTATGTTGCAATTTTAGGAATAAATTTTTCTTGAATATTTTGTGAAATAATTTTTTTTCATGTAATCTGTGATTTTTTGTGTACTTTTTCTGGAAAATTTGTTTTTTTTTATGTAATATTTGTTTTTATATTGTAGAATGTTTTGTAATAGTTATTATATTATTTGTGATATGGGAAATATTTCGTATTATTTTTTATTCGCAATATTAAAATTTTATCATGAAAAAAATGTATTCATTATTCCCTAGTTGTTAAAAAAAAAAGACGAATAAAAAAGTTTCGCTGTGCCGAGCACGCGTGATAGATGGTTTTTGCGAAACATCCTTCGCGTTTCTTGTAGATATTTTGATTTGTATATATACGAAATAAGAGCTTTTTTATTGTAAATATTTTATTGATCATTCACAGATTTTCATAATTTCTGGAAGACAAGATACAATGGATTTATGATAACTAAAGTAAGTGATGTATACTTGCGAGTGCAACATATCTAAATATCTCTGTAAAATAGCAACGATTGATGCACCGACCTTGTTGTTGAAGCGACATTGTTAGGGAACCTAACAATGGAATGTAACGAAAATGCAAGACGAAAAAAGAAATTGTTGACAATTATTTGTATTGTTGCAATCATACTTATTGCAGTAGTAACTTCAGGAAGCATAATTGTGACGTCATACTATTCAAAAATTCTAAAAAGTCAGAATTCCGGACACTGTCGTATCCAGTGATCATCATGCAGCAAGGCATGACGACCGGTTTTTAAGTTGTTTTTTTTTTTTAGATATCCTTGGGAATGTTTTACACATTCACTTATACACATGGTTAAGGTGGTAATAAGCCGCATCTGTCCACCCCACTTAAATCCGCCCCGACTCGAGATATCATACCAGTCATGAAGAATGTGTGACGCGCTCTAATCACGCTACTAGTAGTGCGAGCGTGGGAAGCGTCTTTAGCGGAAGCCGTGGATGACGTCACTTCTTTGACCGACCAAATTTACTCGGTAGAAAGTCGTGAAAACTGCGAGCCCATTCTTAAAATATTCACATCTCACCACTGAGTGTAACCCAATCCACAAAAAGTCCCGACAATTGGACACTCAAGAAGAGTACACAGCACTAACTAACTTCGCAATACAATTATTCCCAAGAAGGAAAATAATTATCGCAATCCAACCTGATCCTCGGGAGGATAATAACACCCAACAGATATAACATAAACTAAATATCATGGACGAACTAAAAATAAAGGAGAGACACAGAAGAGTCAAAGCAAGAGCAAAAGAATAAAATATCATCATGAAGAAATAAACACGCCATTTGAGCCACAAAAAAAAAACTACCAAACTATTATATTTAAGCCACTCGAATAATTAAATTCATCTGCCGTGCGTTCTATGGTCGATTTGTCTGTTTGCTGGACGAAAAACCCCAGTTTCTGGGGAAAAACCTTACTAGCTATGCCTGAGACCGACTAACTCAGCCACGGAGTGAAAAAAAGCCTATTAAAGTTTCTCGCGTCATGGATGGGATTCGAACCCGGGCCTTTTCCACCCGGTGTGGGGAGGACGGTGACGATACCACTGTGCTATGCACTCACACTCCATTTGAGACACAAGAGACCTGCACAGGGCTACTCCTGGGAGAGACCAAAGCAAGAATCCTGCAGACCAACCACCTTGTACTTGATACAAACGCGCCACAACGATGAAGTTCCTGAATATGATAAAAAGTGGAATAACATCAGAACTAGAGTGCCATCTGACTATCAAATCTCGCACCTGCGAAATCTCTTTAAAACACTAATCCCTGGCAGGGGGAAGACACACTTCCCTTCCCCCTGGACAACCCTATTTCCTTCTGGTGAGGCATGCGCATACCACACTGAAAGACCGGGGTCACCTTCTCTATCGACCCCTCTTCTTCCTATTCCCCCCAGCCTTTTGCCTCCCCACCCAAATCTGTCATCTTACACAGCGATTAGCCCGACATCAAAATTTTAAGCCACACCAAAAGAATTGTTGCTCGACCCAATTAGGCTTTATCAAACCCTTCAGCATAAAACTCCAAACAGTGCTCCTAAAGCAAAACCCCCAAATTCGCAATAAAATATTCTCGCGACTATTTATTTTTCTAATTAGTATTTTATTTATTTTGGTCCTAGCCACTGAAATCCCAGGAAAGTAGGTGGCAGGACCTGCCAGAGTACTGATTCTTCAATCATTGGTAACACCCGGCTGGCCTCCTCATAGCTGGTATTGGTAACATCGGGCCCCACTAGGGGCCCGGCGGCTAACAGACCAGATGAACAATGATCACAACATACTACATAGAAGATGGGAGAAATCCCTGGAACCGCCAAACTCTCAATAAACCAAATGCCATATACCTAAACATCATTACCACATGCTTAAAAACCTAACTACAAACAAACCAAACTCACCAGATGTTAGCCCCTGGGGTAAGGGCGGAGATGAACTTTGTTCTAGGAGCCGCCTTTACCCCAGGGGCTCACATCTGGTGAGTATGGGCTTGGCACACCCAGGGTCTTCAGCTGGATATCATCATTCTTCTCTTTCTTGGTATTCCCTTCTCTCTCTCTCTCTCTCTCTCTCTCTCTCTCTCTCTCTCTCTCTCTCTCTCTCTCTCTCTCTTTCTCTCTCTCAGCGTAACTCAAAAATTTTTTTGGCTGGTGCAGCATAAGCATCAGGCTTCCTTGCACCATATGGCTAATAATAATAACAACAAATGCAAGACTCACACACTGCACCAGGGAAAATTAGTTGGCCGAAACTACCAGCTGCTGACTGGTAAAGAGATCGAAGCTATGACAGAAGAAGAGACATACAAATACCTAGGGATGATGCAGGCTCAGCAGTTAGAGCACAAGGAAATCAAGAAGTCCCTGACCGAAAAATATCATCAAGAGACTCAGAAGCCTGCTTAAAGCAAAACTGAATGGAGGGAACACAGTTAAAGCCATAAACACCTTTGCAGATCCAGTACTAACAAACACCTTCGGGGTCATAGATTGGACTAACACCGAGATAGAAGATATCATGCGAAAGACAAGGACAATGATGAACAAGAGCCGCCAAAACCACCCGAAGTCAGCAGTGGAGAGACTAACAATAGCTCCGAAAGAGGGGGAAGGGGCCTGATAGAGCAACAGAAAACAGCGATAGTAAACCTGAAATATTACTTTGAGAACAACACAGCACCACTCCACCAGGCCATAAGGAAGATAGATAAGTGGTATATCCCACTCAATCTAAGCGAGTAACCCCCAGCAACCCAGACGGCACAAGAAACGAAGTTAGAAATATGAGCAAAGAAGACACTCCATGGCAGACACTACAATGACCTCCATCAAGATCATATCGATAACATTGCTTCCAATGCATGGCTCACAAGCGGGATGCTCTTCCCCGGACTGAAGGATTCATGCTGGCCATCCAAGACCAGGTAATCAACACCAAAAACTATAGAAAATACATTGCAAAGGAGCCCAGAATGTCAGATGACGCATGTCGACGATGCCCTCCCTCAGAAACGATCCAACACATCACCGTGGGTTGCAAGGTGATCACCCAGACTGCGTACACTCATAGACACGGCCAGGTAGCCAGGATAATACATCAGAAGCTAGCGAGGAAATACCAGTTGACCAAAGAAAGTGTACCATACTACAAGTACGAACCCAAGGCAGTACTAGAGACCCGAATCCACAAGCTGTACTGGGACCGCGCCATAGTAACGGATAAGACCATCCCGCACAACAGACCGGACATAACTCTTGTGGACAAGATGGAAAAGGCTACCTACCTGATTGACACAGCGGTGGCCAACACTAGCAATGTCCAAAAAAGCTATGTGGAAAAAATTAGGAAGTACACGATCCTGAAACATGAAGTCAAGGAGATGTGACATATGCAAGAAGTATCGACCATCCCGATCATTGTGTCAACCACCGGTATGGTGTCAAAGACTCTACATAGCAGCCTAGCAGCAATAGGTCTCCCAGAGAAAACCTACAAGTAACTCCAGAAAGTCGCAATCCTGAACACCTGTAGGATAGTCAGAGATTTCCCCAACCAACAGTAACACCAGACATTACAACCGCCCTGTGTACTTGGTAGCACTACCCGTCACGGAGTGGAATCCCCCAATCAGGGAGAAATAATATAAGAGCAACAACAATAAATATAATTAACCATAAACACCCATGAAGTCCCAGTGCTAACATACTCCTTCAGGGTCATAAATTGGACTAACACTGAGCTGGAGGAAATCATGAGAAAGACAAGGACAATTATGACCAAAAACCGCCACCACCACCACCACCACACGAAATCTGCCGTGGAGAGACTGAAATTGCCCGGAAAGAATGGGGAAGGGGGCTGATAGACGTCATTGAGCAACAGAAAACAGCGGTATTTAACCTGACGGATTACAGAAGGAGTTAACCTGAAGGATTTCAGAAACACACAGCAGCACTCCAGCAGTCCATAAGGAAGATAGACAAGCGGTATATCCCACTTAACCTAAGCGAGGAGTCCCCCCCCCCGAATAGGAGGTACAAACGAAGCTAGAAAGATGGACAGAGAAGACACTCCATGGCAGACGCTACAATGATCTCCATCAAGATCACATAGATAAAATTGCTTCCAATGCATGGTTCACGAGCGGGACGTTCTTCCCCGAATGCTCGCCATCCAAGACCAGGTAATCAACACAAAAAACTATAGAAAATACATTGCAAAAGAGCCCGGGGTGTTCGATGACACATGTCGACGATGCCACCTTGCCTTAGAAACGATGAAACACATCACCTCGGTGTGCAAGGTGTACCCAGACTGATGACACTCATTGACACGACCAGGTAGCCAGGATAATACATCAGACGCTAGCAAGGAAATACTAGTTGATCGAAGAAAGTGTACCGTGCTACAGGTACAAACCCCGGCAGTACTTGAAACCCCAACCCACGAGCTGTACTGGGACCGCACCATAATAGCGGATAGGACAATCCCGCATAACAGACCATGTGGGCAAGAAGGAAAAGACTATCTATCTAATTGATATATCGGTACCCAATACTAGCAACCTGTAGAAAACCCATGGGGAAAAAAAGCAGGAAGTACACGAACCCAAGACAGGAGATCAAAGAGATGTAGCATATGCAACAAGTAACGACCATCCCAATCATCGTGTCAACCACGGGGATGGTGCCAAAGACTCTACATAGCAGCCAAGCACCAATAGGTCTCCCAGAGACCACCTACAAGTAACTCCAGAAAGTGGCAATCCTGAACACCTGTAGCATAGTCAGAGATTTCCTCAACCAACAGTAACACCAGACATTACAACCACCCTGTGTACTTGGTAGCACTACCCTTCATGAGGTGGAACCCCAATCAGGGAGAAATAATATAAGAGCAATAATAATAATAATAATACATAAAACGCATACTTACCTAAACATCATTGCTGACTGGGTACACCCTTTTATGGTAACGGTCTTCCCCTCTGGCGGTTCCGTCTTTCAGCAGGATAATGCGCCATACCATACCGCCTGGATTGTTCGAGACTGGTTCGCAGAACATGAGAAAGACTGCTAGGTATTGCCCTGGCCTCCAAATTCCTCAGACATTAATCCCATCGAGCATCTGTGGTTTATGTTGGAACAGCAACTCCGATCTGGGAGTCTCAACCAAGGACCTTACAGGAGTTAAAATATCTGCTGGTTACGTGTTGGTACCAGATACCACAAGACACATTTAGAAATCTTGTGTCGTCCATGCGTCTTCTAAAGTAGCACAGTGGTATCGTCACTGTCCTCCCCACACAGGGTGGAAAAGGCCCGGGTTCGAATCCCGTCGATGAGGCGAGGAACTTTAACGGACTTTTTTCATTCCGTGGCTGAGTTAGACGGTCTCAGGCGTAGATAGCAAGGTTTTCTCCCCTGAAACTGGGGTTTTTTGTCCCGCAAACAGACAATTCGCAATTAACAGACATAAGACACAGCATGGTAGATGAATTTAATTATTCGGTGGCCTAAATATAATAGTTTTTTTTTGTAGCTTCCGTGCCTCGCCGGGTACGAGCTGTTTTGGCTGCACGTGGAGGACCAACATCATATTAGGTGAGGGGTCATAATGTTTTGGCTCATTGATGTGTATATATATATATATATATATACAGTATATATATATATATATTTTTTAATTCTTTCTTATTGAAAATTATGGAGCTGGGGAAAGATTTTCTAAAAAGAGATCTAAGGAAGAGTTCTGGAGAACCATTAATTTTCATGTAGCAGTAAAAAAAAAAATCCATATTATTTTTATTATAAGACGGAAGGGGCATTATAACCCCTTTAGCATCTACCTGGGACCACCCCTGCTGAAAATACAACAGATCTCTTATATCGCGGGGAGCTGAGTGGGCCCTCTTAAAAGACTTCGTAAATTCCAAGCAGTGAAATAGTCAAATAGAGTGAGCGACATGCATGTTCAATCGAAATAACAGTTTGGAATCACTGGCTGGAACTTAGGCACTCTGACTCTGTCACATAGTGACGCTGAAGTATTAAACCTTGTGGATTTCTTCTTATTTGAAATATTGATTGTGACGTCAGCATTTTTCTTATTTTATATACACCACGTGCAGAGGTGTGTGTCGCATTTTTGTTCGGAGTTGTAAGTATGTTTTACGTTAATTTGTTTATCACATTCTGCACCGTATTATGATTGTTTAAGAAGAACTCTTTATTGCATACAAACGCACATGCCGTACATTGATATTATTTAAGAGTAGATCAAATGGGGAGGTGTGCGAGTCGGATATTAGTGTTGTTCCTTATTGGTTTTCTTTGGTATTTTCTGTTTTCAAGCAATCAGTATCCGAAAATTAATTGTGAGTACATTTACCTATTACAGTCAACGGTCAGTAAGCAAGCAGTGATGAGAGGAAAATTTCATCCAAGCAAAACTTTAAATATTTGTTAGTTTGACTAATTGTGTAATTTTATTAAACTTATATGTATCTCGATTGGGACATTAAACTTAAAATATAATTGGTAAGTCCCCTCGGGCGTGAAATATTTTCAGTGATAATGTTACTTTTTTTTTTTTTTTTTTTTTTTTAACTCGAATTGTATTCGTACTTGTTTTTGTGTAGTTCGTCGGGACGGTAAGGCAAGGCTGATTACAGGGTCGCTAACAGTGGTAGTATGTTGAAACAATTGGGAACGCTGAAAGGTAACATCACTTTGTTTCACGTTTGTGGTAAATTATCTCTTCGTGAATTGGCTTCCCGATTAAGCAAAGAACTTGTTTTCAGTTTTTGTGATTTGTTCTTATCACAGAAATCTCTAATTGTGTGTATCTTATTTATTTTTGTTATGAACGTACATTGATATAATTGCGTCCACTGCATTTTTCTGCTCCTCCAACCCTTTTTCTGTTTAATATTTCCTGCCTCGCCAATAGCTGTACGGCAACGTAAATGAACCCAAGGTCACTGCCAGACAGACCGACGATTTTATAAGTTGTTTTTTTACTGCTTATAGCCAGCCATGCAGTGTTGTGTGAGTGGCTGGCTCAAATGTATACAGTTAGTGCAGCGCAGCGCAGCGCAGATCTAACAAAATGCATTGAACAGGCCAGACGGGAGGGGGATGCAAATTGGCTGGATTCCAAGTTTGAAAGGGACTCAGTTTTAAGGTATAAGAATATAATTTTTTTATATTCTATATAAGAATATTATATTCCTTATAAGAATATAATTTTTTTATATTCTATATAAGAATATTATATTCCTTATAAGAATATAATTTTTTATATTCTTATATCCTAAAACTATTACTTATACCCTAAAACTATCAAAAATATAATTTTTTAAATATAAGTATATAATTTCTATTACATAAAATCGAAGGATATTTGGTATTTCTGTTATCATCCTGCCGGTGGGAGGAAAAAGCACGTAAACACACACACATATATAAATAAATAAAAGTTTGTATTAATATATTGAATAAAGTGTGCATAAGTGGATGTGAAAGTTAGACAAAGTGCCAGTAACTAGAAGGGTGAGGATAGTTGAAAAAGGAGTGTAGTGGATATGTGAAAGAATGTTAATATCCAAAAAGTTATGATGAATTAAGAAAATTATGGGCTAAATTACTAAGCCAATAGAAGGTTGGAGAACTGTAAATAAAAATTAGTACAGCAAAATACCAATAAAATAGAAAGTGGTACAGCTGTTATCAGATATGTTGGGAACATATATAGGTAATGGTCGAATATAGGTAAGGCATAAGTGTCTGATCTGTTGTCAGCTGCAACAAATATTGATACACGATCAGGTATTTCATCAGGGGGCTACACCTATCCATGCATCAGGAACTGCATATCTATACTTGTCCATAGTAGTAGAAGAAAAGTGAATAGCCAAAAAGCAACGAAAATGAAATGAGCACTTTCTAATACTGTATGGACAAGGTAGTCCCAACGCAGTGTAATTTATTAAAGTAAAAATAAGCATCAAGTTAGAATTTAGTGTAGGATTTAAAGGATGTAATTTTGTGTAGATTGGGATTCAATAGTTCAATAAATAAATTTGGAACAAGCACATGGTATAGGGCAGTGGCATGCAAACTTATTTTGCTCGCGACCCCCTGTATTAAACATAAAATTAACGTGCCCCCTAGATAGGATGACGAGATTTTTAGAGAAGAAAAATGGCATTTTATAAATTATGTAGTAGAAAATTTTATTAGAGTACTGTGAGAAAGGAATAAAAAAAAATTTCCTTTTTAATTTACACATTAAAATAATTGTTTAATATTTTAATTGAATACAGCAAAAACAACAAATCAAATTCTTATTCTCCAATTAAGATTACAAAACAATAAAAAAAATAACAAAATTAATGAGGATGAGTCTGGATAACCAATAATATTTGGTGCAATGTTTGAAATTACTTATCTTATGTCGTCTTCTGGGTCAAAGCTGGAATACTGTTTTGTTATTATAGCTGTTAATTTTGAGAAACCAACCTCACATAAATATGTATACCCAAAAGGTAGCAATGTTTGTTTTGCAAATTTCAATAATTCTGGATACACGAAGAGAAAGCCAAAAATTTTCCCAAGTAGTTTTGAAAAGAGCATGTAATGCTTCGTCAGACAAGAGGTTGATAAGATCTTCCTTTTGCTGAATGGTAATTCAGCAAACAAATAAATAATTTTGCTACAAGAAGAAATATCAAAAACATTAGATCATTTGGAAAAATTCTTAATTAGCATTGTTAGGTGAGTGGCAGTGATATTCCCTAAATTTTAAAATGTCAATATTATAACAAAATCAGAAAAGCGTGGGAACATTTCAGTATTATTACTCTCAAATTCAGATTTCCAAAAATTAAGCTTCCCTTTGAAAGTTTCTAATTTATTACTGAGTATTAATATATTTGTTCCCTGTCTTTGAAGACTTAAATTTATTAATTATTTTTTCCGAATATATTAGCAAGGCAACTAATTTTTCAAGCCATTTTTGATTTGTAAACAATTGAGCAAGGTTCTGATTTTTTTATCCAATAAAAACTTGATGTTTGAGGTAAAAAAAAAAACATCGCAGCACTTTACCACTGGATAACCACCTCACTTTCGTATATAAAAGAAGCGTTTTATCCCATTTCATTACAAAGCATTGTGAAAAGTCTGCTATTTAAGCTTCTACTTTTTAATAAAGTTGATCATGCTTATCGCATCTTTCAAAACTGAAAATCAGTTTGCATTTCCTTTTTGCTACTAATGCTTCCATATATACTATATAATGCAATGGTTCATAACTGTATTTGGAGCAATTTCCTTTACTTTGCCTTTTTAAACCTCTATTTTATACTGTTAATGCAGCTGCACTATCAGTACAAATCACAAAGCAGTTCTACTTTAGACAATATTTGTTTGAAAGAAAATATTTATAACATCAAAAATCTTGCCCATCGTTCTTCCTTCCAAAGCTTTGCAAAATAGAAAATCCTCCAAAATATCTCCCTCATAGCAGTATCTGACATATACAATAAGTTGAGCAAGGTTTTAAATATCTGTGAATTCATCTAACTGTATTTCAAAAATTGGACTTTCTCTCAATTGACTTAATAAATTGAATTTTATGTTGTTCGCAGATAAAGGAATGGTATTTGAATTTTATGGTATCTCTGGACTAAAGGAATGGTATTTAAATTGTTGCTGTTCTTTTCTCCATGCAAAATTGAAATCATTTTATTGCAGCAGGGAGAACAAGGGATTCAGCAATAGTATGAGATTTCAAATTTTTTCCTATTAAATATTAAACGTCCAACGATGCTGTTAAAACTTTACAAGAAACTGCAGTGTTTTTTTCATGAAAGATTTCGGACCTTGTGTGGCATGTGTTTTGAACATGGATCCAGTTTTTTCATTATCTCTGGATGTTTTGTACATAAGTGTCTTTTAGCATTAGCAAAGGCACATGATGCAAGAAAGCAAGCTTATATAGCATCAGCCAAAAAAAAAAAAAAAAAAAAAAAAACCACCCTTATTTCACCCATCTACTCGCTCCAAATGTTTGAAGTTCTGCCTTGAATCTATTTACGCTATCAACTTCTACAATGACAGATGGAAGTTTGTTCCACCAATCAACCACCCGCTGGCTAAAGGCAAACTTCCATACTTCCAATTTGAATTTATGCCCTCTCAGGTGATTATTCTGAACAAGAGGAAGAATCCCATCCGCACTGAGCATGCTCAAACCATTGAAGGCTTTATGCACCTCAATCAGATCACCTCGCAGGTGCCTGGTCTCCAGACACTGTAATTTGCAAAACTTAAGCCTTCCTTCGTAAGAGCAACCTTTTGTTCCATTCACTAATCTTGTTGCCCTTCTCTGTACCTGTTCCAACAGCTCTACACCTTAAAATGAGGCCTCCAGACCTGTATACAGTACTCAAGGTGTGGCCTGACCATTGCCTTATACAAGGGGATAATCACCCTCCTTATCCCTGCTAGAAAAATTCCTGTATATCATTGACAAGATACCAAGAGCTACTCTTGCGGACCGTCTGCACTGCTCAGATAACTTCATATCTGCCTGCACAATTACCCCCAGATCCTTTTCATTCTCTACCACTGTCAGTGTGGTACCACAGAGCTGATATGTTACTCTGGAATTACTGCTTCCCATATGTAGTATGGGTAGAGGTGGCAAATGAAGTTTAACATTTGTCAATGTTAAACTTCATTTGCCACCTCTCAGCCCATCTGCTCAACTTTTCTAGATCCTGTTGCCGCAGGGAAATGTCATTGGAGTCATTAACAGCCCTGCAAAGTTGGACATTAAGCCTGATATACCATCATCAGTATCATTTATAAATACAGAAAACAACAATGGACCCAACACTGAACCCTGAGGGATTCCACTAATAACATTTAGTCCACGAAGAGCAGTGTCCATTGATTACCACTCTCTCTTCTCCCACTCAACCATCCCTTTATCCATAGCAGCAATTTGCCTCCAATGTCACACTGCTCCAATTTGTTCAGCAGTCTTCCATGTGCAACAGTATAAAAAGCCTTTCTAATGTCCAAATATATGATATCAGAGTTATTCTTTGCATCCAGTTCCTTTGTGACTACATCATAGTATCCAATGAAATTTGTCAGACAAGACTTCCCCTTAACAAACCCATGCTGTGTCCGAGCTATAACTGAAGTCTTGTCTAGATTATCCTGCAATGCTTCTTTAACCAGTCCCTCCATTAATTTCCCTGGAACAGAAGTTAAACTAACAGGTCTATAATTACCTGTCTCCCTTTGATCCTCCTTTGTCGATTGGGGTCACATTTGCACATCTCCAGTCCGTGGGTACCTTCCTGAGTCCAGGGAAGCTCTAATAAATATGGTTAAGGGTTTGCTTACTTCCTTTGCTGCCTCCTTTAATATAACTGGATAGATTCCATCCACTCCAGGTGCCTTTCTTATGTGCATCTTCAACAATTTTTCCTCCATTTTACTCTTAGTTATTACAGGATTATCTAGCTTACTGCCAGAGTTGAATACACCTCTGGCATTCCCCTCCCTGAATAACTCGTGTGTGTGAATGTCGATGCAAAATGTTAATTTAGTTTGTTAACTACCTGAGCAGGATCATCAAAAGTTGAACCATCAACATCAAGTGGACCAATATGATTCATCCCCTTCCTTCTGGTGTTTACATAAATATGGAACTCTTTGCTGTTTTTCTTTGCATCCTTTGCCAGAGATTTCTAGTAATATGCCTTTGCCTGCCTAACCTCCTTTGTAACTTGGTTACAAAGCTTATATCTATCATAGGCTTCTGTGTCACATGTTAATTTATATGTATCCCATGCATTTTTCTTCTCTGTCACATGTCTAATTAGTTTATCTGACATCCATTTAGGCCTAAATCTTGAACAATATTTCTTTGTTGGTATGAAATTTAATAGGTTTCATGCTTTCGTTAGCCCGTTTTTCATAACGTGTTACGTGCGCGTGATGTTGCTAATCGTCAACAACACTAAGTAAAGCAGTACTTCATAAATTCTTCTGGATATTTTCTATTCTTTTTTTTTTCATTCTTTTTGATTTGGAATATGATTGCTCTCTACCAGAATTTAGTGGTTGCACTACACTTGAAATAACGTTAGTGTTAAAATTTTCACATCATACATTGTCTTACCCTTTCAGCTTCTGATGTATCTGTAGCAACATTATTGTCGTCCATCCTCAACCGTTTTGTTCTAATTACCCAGTTGTCCATGGTAAAATATATAAAAATGTATATATATATTTTTTCTTCTTAAAAACAACCATAATATAAACAGTAACAGAAGAATGAAAAACACATCCCAGTTGACTTGAAAGTACCAAATTACGAAGCAGAGTATAGCATGTGTGCAGTAGACTTGCTATTTACTGCCACAGTATATTCGCACCTCTGGCTTTAAGGCAATTTCAGAAATTTTTGTTGTAGGAAGCATGATTTAAGAGCTAGAGGGATTACTGTTCAGTGGTTGAGTAGTACTGAGAAGTATTAATACACACTGAGAAGTTGCACTATTCAGCTGCTTTTTGTGCCTAGCCAGTGAGCAAATTAAGCCGTATTATCCACGAGGACAATAAGTAAGAAAGCCACCTGCATCACATGTGAAACCACCCTTAAAAATAGTGGCAATAGGGTTCATTCATATCTGATTTCATTATGGTAGTAAAGTCTCTACACCTACAGTATTGAAAAAGTAATATTAACAACGGTTTTTTGGCTTTCGTGTACACAAAAACTAATTTTATTTAAAAATTGCCGCAACCCCCAGAGGGGTCGCACCCATAGTTTGCGCACCACTAGTATAGGGTGAGGTATTAAATTGAGGATAACAAAAAAGGAGTATTTTAGATAAATAAAAACTGAATACCTTTTTATCCTATAACTTTTTTAAGTTTACCTTTTTAAAGGGTTACATATAATATTCATGTGTGTGTGTATATATGTATATATATATATAAACTTTTTTATAAGAATTTAATGGTATAAAATATTATTAATGGTTTATGGACCAGGGACACTGCTAAATTTAAGCAGAAAGAACCCAACGACCTTAATGGATACATAGGTGGAGAGTATAACGGTACGTAAGTAATGTCAAGGTGCTAATGGAACTGAAATTGTAATTACGGAGAACAAAGAAGAGAGATGATAATAATAAGTGCTTCTAATTACTTATTATCATCTTTCTCTTTGTTCTTAATTACATTTAAGTTCTGTTCGCACCTTGACATTATCTACCAACTTTTTTATACTTCATTTTTTTTTTTTTTTTTTTTTTTATATATATATATGTACACACACACACAGGAACTCCCCGACTTACATAAGGGTTGTGTTCCGTGGAATGCTACATAAGGCGGAATTTCCCCAATGCTTGTTCAGTACTTGCAACTGTGCTTGCTAAATTGATTGAATAAAAAAATAAATTTCCAACGAACACGTAAATAGAATTATTGTATTTATTCAATTTTTTAACTTATGCACAGGAAAAATTACAAAAGCGTGCAATTTAAAAAAATTGAGGAATGGGGGAATTTGAAGGAGCATATGGATTGTGTTGGCAAATTTGAAGAGGTGTGTTTTTTTTTTTTTTTTTTTTTTTTTGTGAAGGTGTTTGATGAAGTTGCTACCACTGCAATGCCAACACCAGAAGAGCTGTGGAGCACCAAACAAAACAATGTTTTTGTTATTGGCGAAAGTGAAGAAGCACACACACTTCTGTTTAAAAAAGATGCCCAAAATGCATGGATCATAATAGAGAATATGTTGGGCTGCAGTAACATTGATTAAGCAACATCTATTACATTTTATAATGTCTGTGCTGTAGTTAAAAATGCATACATAACAAAAACTGCAAACAACATTGGATTCTTTCTTTAAATTAGATTAATTTATTAAAAAGTTAATCATTTGAATGTCTCCTTTTATTTATTTAGATTGTTATTCTTTTTATTGTGATACTAAAATATTGTATATATCAAGATATATACTGTACAATATTTTCATTTCTATTAATTGCTTTTCTCTTATTTTATCTTAAAAATAAAATAAAACATTTAAATGTATTATTCTTATTACTGTATTGTTAGACAGGACTTTTTTATTATTATTTTATTTTATTAACTTAAATTAATATAATTTTTCATTTATTTTTGATATTATTATTATTTATTGTTATTCTTAGATGTATAGTATGTACAAAAAAAAAAAAAGAAGTAACATTTTGACTCTTTTGGGAACCTCATTATTACGAAACGTGAAAATTTAGGTCCCTTGAACTTTATATTAACGAGATTCGATTGAATTTTCATGGATTTTTCCAGATTAACATCTGACTAATATAGTATCCAGAAGTGCATACCGCTCTAAGCCCAGCTCAGTGGGGTTTTAGACTAAATAGGTCCACTTTTAACTTGATGTTTTGATATTATTGTTAGCCATATGATTCAAGGATGCCTGAGGCTTATGCTGCACCAGCCAAAAAAATTCTGGGGGGGGGGGGCAGGCTCAGGATCCCTGGCTTTATTATAAGAAAAAGATTATGGACAGCATGGTATATGAAATACTTGGGGATAGGGCATTTCTCAATATAGGTCTCAAACTTTTTTGCAAAAACAAATTTAAATTAGAATACTAATCGCACTATTGCAAGTCTTCTTGCAGGAAGGAGTACTGTGGGGATCATCACTCACTGTATCCTGTTTGCTACAAAAATCAACTGAATAACAAAAATTCCAAACATTGTGGTCACAGCCCTTTATATTGAAAATTTGAGCATCTATCACTCCCAAAATATGTGAATAAACCAAATAGCCAGGATATGACTAAACTAGAAGACCTAGCAAATTCTCTGGTAGTAGAACCTTTTCAAAGATGTCAGCGGTAACTCCTATGCATCTACTTCTCAAAAATATAAAGCATGTGGAAACATGTAATTTGAACTTCTTCATTAAAAATAATGAGCCATAAATCAACCTTTCACTATAACAAAAATCACTACATGGACATTGGTTTTCAAATTTGTAACTAAAAGACTGTGGGTATAAATTTTTGTAGAAAATGAAACTTGCACCCAGAACCAAAGCTAGGAGAACAAAATTCCAATAATACAAAGCACACATGATTTTTTGGAATCACTCAATAAAAAATTTTACTTTTTTTTTAAATCATTAAATGACTAAGAACAAAGTGTTTGAATAAATTAAGTATTCCAAGAGTTCTATCTGCAACATATGGGGAATAGACAGGTTCACTCTGTTACTATTGTATTGAGCCTTAATACGATCCCGACTTGATTATGGAGCACTGGGTTAAAGTTCTGCAAAGACATGTGCCATAAAATGATTAGACCCTATACACCATAATGTGCTGCACATCGGCTGGCTTGGGATTTACTGTACTTCTCCAGTCCATAGGCTGAAGCCTATGAACCATCACTTCACTTCAGGAGACAAGTGTTACTTTTTTTTATCCTACAGTCAAAGTAAAAAAGCATTCCCAAATATCCTGTGTGGGGGTACTTTGTACACCAAAATGGGAAAATAAAGCATATTGAAATCTTAAGAGAAAATATGTGCCTCAAAGAACTACTTCCATAGTGGTCATTTGATTTCAGCAAAATAGCTACCATCCCAATCGCACCAAAACCTCCCTAGGTGATAATGGCGTGTACCTGTGGGCGCCTCTGTAGCCAGGTGCGAAGGAGCAGCAGTGTATAGCACACACTTCTTGATTAGACCGGGGTTCGAGCCCGTCATCACCAAATACGGAGGATGCGAAAAGGTCAGGGAATAACCACCGCATATCCCGGAGCAATATGGCCTTAGTTGCTAATGCTTCTAAAAAGAAAAACAAATAACAATAACTGTGTGTACCTGTGATTTTCTATCTGGGATCTTTGTCTCTATACATGGAGACAAAGATCTTTGCCATGAACCAGTTTCGGACAGCTGCATATCTCTGGAAGAATTTGCTACATGCTTGTGTGTGCACATGTGCATGATCCAAAATTGACATAAAAGTAGTTGTGGCAGTTTTAATGATGTCATTGTAGTACTACTTCGAACAGAGTAGCATTGATACAGAAGAATTAAAAACAGTGCAGTAAGTATTAGACAAAATATGACATTGAAATTTTCCCTACATACTTTTTTATGTAAACCCCAAACACGAGAGGTATTAGAACCTATAGTACTTAGTACCGTGCTTGGATTGGAGGTTGAGAAGAAGAAACGAGATATTTGTTGACGTTGAACTTGAACTTCTGTAGACTGTAATTTTCAGGAAATACATATGAAGGAAGGTTGTTCCAGAAAACGGCAGTTGAATGAATAAACTAGGAAGATGAAAAGTTGGTTTTGTGAGTTTGAAATTGGACAGTAAATGGATGTTGGCTGGTGGCGGCATGTGTTTTTAAAGAGAGAGCGGGAATTATAGAAGCCATTCAGAAGAACAGTGCCCATGGAAATATCTGTAGAAGAGGCATGCAGCAGAAACAGTATGTCTATGAGACAGTGAATGGAGAGACTGTTAGAGATGAGTCATTAATTAACCTAACCGCCCTCTTCTGAACGGAATCAAGAAGCCTGAGAGAGGTTTTGGGGGCACCACCCCAGATGTGGGAACAATATTCCATGGTAGGGTGGATTTGCGATTTATACAGAGTGAGCAGCTGTCACCAAAGATTGGCATAGCAGCAGAAGTATCCTTTTTGCGAGATATAAGACAAGACTGAGTTTTAGAAGGGTTGAAATCAACTAAGTTGTCTTTGCCCCCACTGGAGAATTACCTGGAGATTGGCATTTAAGGAATTGGTAGCAGATTTTTAAGAAGTTCAAGCTAATTGAGCTAGGCAAGGTTTCTCAAAATGGAAAGTGGAATGCAATGTGCTATCATTAGCAAAACTATAGATAGGATTTCCAGTCAATGGAAGAAGGTCATTAATATACAAGAGGAAAAGAGTGGGGGAAAGAACTGAACCTTGGGGACACCTGCATTAGTGGAGAAGTTAGAAGACAGAGAGCCATCACCCTCAGTGATTGATCAGAGAGAAAACTGAATAACCAATTACAAAACACAGTTGGCAAACCATAAGATGGAAGCTTGTTTAGAAGACCTTTATGCCAAACACGATCAAAAGCCGTTGAGATGTCAAGAGCAACTGCTTGTGTTTCACCGAACTTTCCCATTGAATTAATCCATAAATGGGTAACATACACTGACGGAATCAATACCGGTGATCGTTGATCAGACAGAAGGTTTCTAGGTAGTTTAAGAGTTGGCGGTTAATTGATTTCTCCATTACTTTGGAAAGAGTAGAAGTAATTGCAATGGGAACAATAATTGGATGGGAGGGATTTGTCACCCTTTTTAGGAACTGGCTGGATATGAGCAAATTTCCAAGCAGAAGGAAAAACGCCTTTGGAATAAGAAAGTGAAAAAAAAGGCAGTAAAGAACAGGAGCACAGGTTTTGAGAACAAGTGGAGAAATGCCATCGGGACCTGGAGCTTTCTTAGCATCAAGATTCGTCAAAATCCTTCTGACATCCTTTTGACAGAAGACCACAGGAGGCATTGAATGGAGCGTATTGGGAATGGTGGGAGGTATTTTACCAAGATCATTACTACATGAGTTGGAGGAAAAATGGGATGCTAGCAAGTCAGCTTTATTCTTGGCTTAAGTGACAACAGAACCATCTGGTTTGGACAGAGGTGGGAGCAGAGATGGGCAAATGTTGCGGCCAGTAGCTTTGCAAGAGACCAGAATGCTCAGCTACCATTAGGGCAAGAAGCAAGTTTTCTACTCTTAGCCTGTTCAAACTCTAGTTTGTACTGATTAATAACTGTTTTACAATTGTTGCGAGCTTTGGTGTAGGCAGAAAATGAAACTGAAGAACTAGAAACAAGCAAATTACAATATGCAACATTCTTCTCTTGAACAGCCTTAGCACATTTATTGGAAAACCAAGGTTTAGATAAAGGACAAGATTTTAATATGGAGTGCGGGATAAAGGATTCTATTCCTGCAAGAATAATTTCACTGACACGATCTGAGCAAACGTTGACATCAGAAGTTTTGAAAAAGTAATCCGACCAAGGAAAAGAAGAAAAAGAAATCTCTCAGGTCATCCTATTTACGACATACGATGTTGGGAATAGCAATGAGATAGAGGCGCCATTGGAGAAGAGACAATCACCAAGTTGTGATAGTCAAAGTTAGTGGAGTTGGGAGAACGGTAGAGACAACAGATGAAACTGACACAATGAGGGAGAGAAATTTTAAGCCAGAGAAGATCGAAAAGAGGAGATTCCAAATTACAAGTCTCTGACAGGGAATATCTGAATGGAGATATGCACAAGTACCACCTTTTGAGGCGAAAGGAATTGTACAGCGAATAATTTGGACAACTGAGATGAGCAGTAGTTGAATTAACTGAGATTCTGTATTAAAAAAAAAATATACATGGGGTTTGGCAGACTACAAGTGGAAATGGACATTGTTGAGATTGGAATTCAGACCACGTATATTTGTGAAATTAGGAAGTGTTTGGGAGGTTTAGATATTTTTGCAGATAAGTTTACTTGATTAGTTTGACAATTTGTGGTGTATTCAATAGTAAGAAAAAGTGGGTGGGTCATGCTGTATGAAGTAATGAAATTTTTGTATATGGTGCACATGTGGTAAGAATACTATATACCCAGATCCTTGACATAACGTGTCCTTGACAATCCCCCCCCCCCACATACACGCTACTTGGTCTCCCTCCAGTCACTATCTGGCAGAATAGAGCTAGCAAGATTATACACTAGCCTCCTAGAGAGTTACCAATAGGTTCGGTCTGGTGTACTAACTAGCGGCTGTCCTGCGAACACCGTTTTAGAGCTGTACCCTTGAAATGCTGTACCTGTGAAGACAGGATATTAGAGCTGGAAAAGGAATTAGAAAATGTGAATTGGAATATCATCGGTTTGGCTGAGACAAGAAGAAGAAATGAATCACTTATAAGTTTATCAAGTGGAAATCTGCTGTACACCAATGGAAACAGTGACAGGAGTGAAGGTGGAGTTGGGTTTCTGGTCCATAAAGATTTTAAAAACAACATTTTGGAATTCAAAAGTACATCACCAAGGGTGTCAAGACTAATACTCAAGATTTCTAAGAGGTACAAGCTAAAGATTATAATGATTTATGCACCAACATCGAGCCATGATGATGAAGAGGTTGAAGAAATGTACACTGAAATTGAGTCTTCTAGATGAGCAGAAAACCCACTACACTATTATTATGGAAGACTTTAATGCTAAGGTTGGAAAAAGGCAAAACAGCGTAGAAAGAGGAACTATAGGAAATTTTGGAATTGGTGAAAGAAATAAAAGAGGTGAAAGACTTGTGGAATTTGCAGAATCTCAAGGAATGTCAGTAATGAACACTTTTTTTCAAGAAAAGGGTGAACAGAAAGTGGACATGGAAGAGTCCAAATGGATTAACAACTAATGAAATCGACTTCATCCTCACTAACAGAAGATATATTGTGAATGATGTTACCGTCCTGAATAAGGTAAATGTTGGAAGTGATCACAGAATGGTAAGATGTACACTTGATATAGATGTAGGAAATATAGATGATGAAAGATATAGATGATGAATGTCGTGGCGAGATCCAATATTCCTTACATTTCGAGGGTACAGCTCTAAAACGGTGTTCGCAGGCCGGCCGCTAGTTAGTACACCGGACTGAACCTATTGGTAACTCTCTAGGAAGCTTCCGGATCAGCTAGTGTATAATCTTGCTACCTCTACTTTGCCAGATAGTTGACTGGAGGGAGTCAGAGTAGTGTGTATGCGGGGAGCATTGTCGAGGCCACGTTATGTCAAGGATCTGGGTATATTCTTACCACATGTACGCCATATCCAAAAATTTCATTACTTCATACAGCATGTCCCACCCACTTTTTCTTACTATTAAATACACCATGAATTGTCAAAATAATAGAGCAAGCTTATCTGCAAAAAGATCTAAACCTCCCAAGGACTTCCTAATTCATTTCACAAATATACGTGGTCTCAATTCTAATCTCAACGATGTCCATTTCCACTTGCAGTCTTCCAAACCCCATGTACTTTTTCTGACTGAATCTCAGTTATCAGTTGATTCAACTACTGCTCATCTCAGATGTCCAAATTATTTGCAGTATGATTCCTTTCGCCTCAAAGGCAGTACTTGTGCATATGTCCGTTCTGATATTCCCTGTCAGAGACTTGGCAATTTGGAATCTCCTCTTTGATCTTCTCTGGCTTAAAATCTCTCTACCTCATTATGTCAGTTTCATCTGTTGTCTCTACCGTTCTCCCAACTCCACTAATCACTTGGAGCTCTTTGACTTCCTCTCTTTGCAACTTGACTTTCTCCAGTCCAACTTTCCTAACAGTGAGGTAATTTTCCTTGGTGATTTTAACGTTCACAACTCCAGCTGGCTTCCGTTTTCTAGTCACACCGACCCAGCAGGTCGAGATGCTGAGGCTTTTGCAATTACTAATGACCTAGCACAGATTGTTCATTTACCTACAAGAATACCGGACAACCTAATCATACAGCCAATACGCTTGATCTTTTTCTCACAAACAACCCTTCTAAGTACAAGGTTGAAGTGAGAGGTCCTTTAAGCACTTCAGATCACAACTTGGTGATTGCTTCTTCTCCAATGGAACCTTTATCTCATGGCTATTCCCAACCTCGTATTGTTTGGCATTACAAGAATGCAAAATGGGATGACCTGCGAGACTTCTTTTCTTCTTTTCCTTGGTCTGATTACTGTTTCAAAACTTCTGATGTCAACGTTTGCTCAGATCGTGTCAGTGAAATTATTCTTGCAGGAATGGAATCCTTTATCCCACACTCCACTTTAAAATCTCGTCCTTTATCTAAACCTTGGTTTTCCAATAAATGTGCTAAGGCTGTCCAAGAGAAGAACGTTGCATATCGTAATTGGCTTGTTTCTAATTCTTCAGTTTCATTTTCTGCCTACACCAAAGCTCGCAACAATTGTAAAGCAGTTATTAATCAGTCCAAACTAGAGTTTGAACAGGCTAAGAGTAGAAAACTTGCTTCTTGCCCTAATGGTAGCCAAGCATTCTGGTCTCTTGCCAAAGCTATTGGCTGCAACTTTTGCCCATCTCTGCTCCCACCTCAGTCCAAACCAGATGGTTCTGTTGTCACTTCAGCCAAGGATAAAGCTGACCTGCTAGCATCCCATTTTTCTTTGAGCTCATGTATTAATGATCTTGGTAAAACACCTCCCACCATTCCTAACACGCTCCATTCAATGCCTCCTGTGGTCTTCCATCAAAAGGATATCAGAAGGATTTTGATGAATCTTGATGCTAAGAAAGCTCCAGGTCCTGATGGTATTTCTCCACTTGTTCTCAAAACCTGTGCTCCTGAACTTACTCCTATTCTTTGCCGCCTTTTTTCACTTTCTTATTCCAAAGGTGTTTTTCCTTCTGCTTGGAAATTTGCTCATATCCAGCCAGTTCCTAAAAAGGGTGACAAATCCCTCCCATCCAATTATCGTCCCATTGCAATTACTTCTACTCTTTCTAAAGTAATGGAGAAATCAATTAACCGCCAACTCTTAAACTACCTAGAAACCTTCCGTCTGATCAACGATCGCCAGTATGGATTCCGTCAGTGTCGATCCACTGGTGATATTCTGGCTTATGTTACCCATTTATGGACTAATTCAATGGAAAGGTTCGGTGAAACACAAGTAGTTGCTCTTGACATCTCAAAGGCTTTTGATTGTGTTTGGCATAAAGGTCTTCTAAACAAGCTTCCATCTTATGGTTTGCCCACTGTTTTTAGTAATTGGTTATCCAGTTTTCTCTGTGATCGCTCACTGAGGGTGATGGTAGATGGCTCTCTGTCTTCTAACTTCTCCACTAATGCCGGTGTCCCCCAAGGTTCAGTTCTTTCCCCCACTCTTTTCCTCTTGTATATCAATGACCTTCTTCCATTGACTGGAAATCCTATCCATAGTTTTGCCGATGATAGCACATTGCATTCAACTTTCCATTTTGAGAAACCTTGTCCAGCTCAATCAGCTTCAAGTTCTCGAAAATCTGCTGCCAATTCCTTAAATGCTGATCTTCAGGTAATTCTCCAGTGGGGCAAAGACAACTTAGTTGATTTCAACCCTTCTAAAACTCAATCTTGTCTTATATCTCGCAAAAAGAATTCTTCTGCTCCTATGCTTATCTTTAGTGACACTCCGATTTCTAGGCAAAATGATATATCTCTTTTGGGGATTACCCTGACTTCTAATCTCTCCTGGCACAAGCACATTACAAATATTGCTTCCTCTGCATCTAAAAAACTTGGTTTTCTCTTTCGCTCTCGGCGTTACTTTTCTCCCACATCTGGGGAGATGTGGGAGAAAAAAGATCTGGGGGTGGTGCCCCCAAAACCTCTCTCAGGCTTCCTGATTCCATTCAGAAGAGGGCAGTTAGGTTAATTAATGATTCATCTCTAACAGAGTCTCTCCACTCGCTGTCTCATAGACGCACTGTTTCTGCTGCATGCCTCTTCTACAGATACTTCCATGGGCACTGTTCTTCTGAATTGGCTTCTATAATTCCCGCTCTCTCTTTCAAAACAGTCCGAACACGTGCCGCCACCAGCCAACATCCATTTACTGTCCAACTTCAAACCCACAGAACCAACTTTTCATCTTCCTCATTTATTCATTCAACTGCCGTTTTCTGGAACAACCTTCCTTCATACGTATTTCCTGAAAATTATAATCTACAGAAGTTCAAGTCCAATGTCAACAAATATCTTCTTTCGTCTTCTCAATCTCCAACCCAAGCACGGTACTAAGTACGATAGGTTATAATTCCTCTCGTGTTTGGGGTTCTCATAAAAAAAAAAAAAAAAGGAAAAAACTGACTCGAGTAAATAATACAAAGGTCTTTGAAATAACAGAGGAGGAGAAAAAGCAGTATGTACTGGAACTTAAGAACAAGTTTGAGCTTCTGCAGACTGCTCAGGACCAAGATATCGACGAGGAATATTACAACTTTCTGAAAGGGATAAAGCCCAAGAAACCTATAGGGAAACAGAAATCCAAAGAAGAAAAAATTAGTCAAGAAACACTTGTCATGATGAACCAAAGACGACAAATGAAGAGCAAGAAAAACACTGACCGGGAGAAAATTGAGTATACTGAGTTATGCAAAGCCATTAGAAAGAGACTCAGAGAGGACATAAGAAGATTTAACACAAGAAAAGTAGAACAAGCATTAAGGGAAAACAAAGGATTTAAATCAGCAGCCATGGGCAGTAATACAGAAAGGCAAATGATACTGAAACTGAAGAATAGCGATGGTGTACTTATAAACAGCAGAGAAGGCATAATTCAAATAGCAGAAAACTACTATAGAGAATTATACATGGAGCGAGGGAATGATACCAGCAGTGGGGAAGATGGATTGCAAAGTAGCAACACATACGACATACCCGATATTCTTCCTGATGAGGTAGAACATGCATTGAAGAAAATGAAGAATCGGAAAGCCCCGGGGGAAGATGAAGTTACTGTAGAGTTGTTAAAATTGGGAGGAAGAGACATAACACAAAAACTGGCAAGGCTCTTCACAAAGTGCATTAGAAAAGGTGTGATGCATAAGCAGTGGAATAATGCAATCATAGTTTTGCTGCATAAGAAAGGAGATAAATCAGAAATTGGAAATTATAGACCAATTAGCTTGTTATCCCATATCTACAAGTTGTTCACAATGGTCATTACTAACAGATTAGAAAGAATACTTGATGAGAATCAACCGAAAGAGCAAGCTGGCTTTAGGACAGGATTCTCAACTATGGATCACCTTCACGTAATATCACAGCTAATGGAGAAAGCAAATGAATATAAAACACCATTATGCCTGGCATTTGTGGATTATGAAAAGGCATTTGACTCCATACAGCATAAGGCAATGTTTCGGGCACTGGAAAGACAAGGCATAGATACTCCATATATTATGATTTTGAAGAAAATATATGAGAGTGCTACATCCTTTATTAGACTAGACAAAGACAGTAGCAAATTTAAAATCGAGAAAGGAGTTCGACAAGGAGACACAATATCTCCGAAGCTGTTTACTGCTGCCCTTGAGGAAGCTTTCAGAAGATTAGACTGGTCGCAGAAAGGAGTCAATGTGAACGGAGAGTACCTAAACCATTTACGATTTGCAGATGACATTGTGGTCATAAGCCACGATCCCAAAGAATTAGAGGAAAATCTTAATCAGTTATGCACAGTTAGTAAGGATTTTGGACTAAAGATGAATATGGCTAAAACAAAAGTAATGATGAACAAGTATGCCACGGAAAGGGAAATAATGATTGAAGGAGCAGTAATTGAAAAGGTGGAGTCATATACTTATCTGGGACAAGTTATTAGCTGTAATAATGATAAATGGCTGGAAGTCAAGAGAAGAATAAATTTTGGATGGATAGCATTCAGGAAATAGTCATATACTGAAGAGCAATATCCCAGTTTGTCTGAAACGTAAAATAATGAATCAATGTATACTCCCCACCATGACTTATGGAAGTGAAACTTGGGCACTCACCAAAAGAATACAGAGCGAAGAATGGAACGAATTATATTGGGAATCAGACTGTTAGATAAGAAGAGAAACACATGGATTAGGCAGCAAACTCATTTAAAGGACATTCTTATCAAAACTAAAGAACTAAAATGGTCTTGGGCAGGACACATAGCTCGAAGACATGATGACAGATGGACTAAGAAAATAACAGAATGGTACCCAAGAGGAGCTAGAAGAAAACCTGGAAGACAAAGGCGGAGATGGATAGATGAAATTCATGAGTTTTTGAGTAGTAAATGGATGGCCAGTGCTCAAAACAGAAGGAACTGGAAAGTTGCTGGAGAGGCCTTCATCCTGCAGTGGATTGAAAATGGCTGATGATGATGATGATGATGACCCTTGAAATGTATGGAAGATTGGATCTCGCCATAATGTTCATCATAACTTCAAAAGCCATCAATCATACTGCATGATGGTAAAGATGGGGATAGGGTTGATCTTTACAGACTCCCTAAATGTAATATAAGCCATGCAGTGTACTGGAAAGGACTACACCTCTCAATCCTGAGACAAATCCAAATCATTAATCACAGTCCTCAGGAAGCAACAAAATGTAATGTTTTATTTTTTTATTTCTGGGCATATAAGAATTAAAGAAAGTGAAAAAATTGACCATGCAGCAACAAGCTTTATAAATTCAACCTTGAAAGTACCATATAAGGATTATAAATATAAGCTTAAGGTAAAGAAAGCCAACTTGAAAACCATGGGAAATTTACTGGGCAAAATAACCCCAGAGGCTCCCATCTGGTGAGTATGGGCTTGGCACACCCAGGATCCTGAGCTGTATATCATCATTCTTCTCTTTCTTGTTGATTCCCTTCTACTTTTGTGTGTCTCTCTCTCAGGGTAACTCGGAATTTTTTTTTTTTTCCCCTGGTGCAGTATAAGCCTCAGGCTTTGCGCCATATGTATAATAATAATAAAAATCGTTTCCCACTACTACAGTTTCTCCCTGCATTCTCAGTAAATGTAGCTGAGTGGTCATGAGCGAGAGTGCAATAGCACACGCTCTGAGTAGACCAGGATTCAAGCCCATGACTACTAAATATGATTCATATTTGTACTGATGATTTATTGTAAACTCCACTGGTCTGGTGGTCATGCTGGAGTATAAACAAGAACATAAACAGATGGTGTTATCAGTAGTGGGCAGTAGAAGTCGATAATGATGTATTGATTAGTTTTTGCCAGTGAAGAACTATGGTATAGGTAAGCCTAACATCAATATCGTTGCATGTTAGTTTTCTAATTTTCTCAACTTGGGGATATATGAAGTTTAAATAAATAAAATAAATTTTTCTGTTTAAACTCTGGTTGTTCATATAAGGTCAAAATAATTTACAAGATGTTAATATGAATTTGAATACGCAGTGTAATGGTAATTCTGTATTAACACTTGACCTGATTATTGACATGAAGTTTTAGTAACAGTACTATTATACTCTTGATTTTTAAGGAGTCCTTATACCCTTGATTTTTATGTGCTGTAATGTAATAACTAGATCGTATGTATAGCTTAGCTTAATTTTCAGCACTCGCCTCATAGTAATCCGCTTAGCTGGTGGAGAGTTTTACCACATACATAGTGGTTATAGGATTCTAATAACTTACAGGGATTATGGGTTTAAAAACTAAGTTATGGGCTATAAAACTTTTCCTAAGAAAGGAAAGTGCACCTTCCATTCTATGGTTGCCTAATTAAATTAAATTAAATGAAGAAATAGAAGCTAATAGCCACGCATGAGCGACTTTCGAAATCCGTCCTCCGATATCCTCAAGTCCTCAGATAGCTGAGGATGGATTTCGAAAGTTGCTCATGTGTGGCTATTAGCTTCTATTTCTTCTTTTAATTTAATTTAATTTAATTAGGCAACCATAGAATGGAAGGTGCACTTTCCTTTCTTAGGAAAATTTTTATAGCCCATAACTTAGTTTTTAAACCCATAATCCCTGTAAGTTATTAGAATCCTATAACCACTATGTATGTGGTAAAACTCTCCACCAGCTAAGCGGATTACTATGAGGTGAGTGCTGAAAATTAAACTAAGCTATACATACGATCCAGTACTATTATATAAAATTAAGTTAGAAAGAGCACCATACTTTTTTTTTAACTGTTTTTTGTAATTGCTTGAGGACATGACAGATTTTGAATTTGTTGTATAATAGTAACAATATTTTTAGTACAGTGTATATTAGAAATGTTTATATCATTTTTTGATGATGGATATATATTTATCTAACTGTATTCATTCATTAAAAACCTTAGCAGGATGCCCTGTTGCAAAATATTTAAATTTTATTCTGTTTTGTTTCCTTTCTCTGTAGTAAAAGAGATATTGATTGCTTCAAGTGGTTTTCTGTGGAGTTTAACTTCAAAGTTTTCATTAATGGCAAGTAATAGCTAAATTTTTATTTTAAAAAAAAAGTTCATTGGAATTGTATACTTATTTAAACTCAGGTGCTTTCAAAAGTCATTGTTGATAAACATGCTGTGAATTTTGTTTTTTAACTGCTGGAAATCTTTTGAACTGTACTTAAAATCAGTGCTGATTTTTTTTTTTTTAAATTAAAATATATAACGTTTCCCCCCTTATGTAATATGTTTAACATAAGATATTTACCACTGTAATACTTTAAATCAGCGATTCCCAAACTACTGAGATTTATGGATCCCTTCAAAAAAAGTTGTGCATGCGCACTGGGTTTTCTGAAAAGAAAATTCAAAGTTTTGTGTAAAACAACTCTACTTTTATTCTTATTTTTAAACTGATATATAATAACTTTATTTATCATCAATTTTCTATACATGGAATGAATAATTTGAAATATGTATACAATTATATATACTAATATCGAAAATAAGTAATGTTCTATAACAAAATTTGTTGTGATTCTATTAGTACGTTTTTTAAGAAAATAAACACATTACTTGATACCTTCTGATCATTTTGCAGACCCTCTGGAACTGGTCTACGGATCCCACTTTTGAAAAAGCTGCTTTCAATTACAATATTTCAAGATTGAATAATTAACCAGTGGTGGTGGAGGGTGTCACTGAGTGATCCTTGTAAATAACTTTTCCATGTTAACCAGTGATTAAAAATTCTGAGGGTTTTTTGTACTTTCTTAAATATAATCAACATTTTCTGAGGTTGGTTTTTTTTTTTTTTTTTTTTATTTCTCACCAGAAATAATAGCACATGATAACCTGTCAGGTGACCCACCACTGTCTTTGTGACTATTTCATTTTTTTCTCGAAGAGTAATATGGTACTAGCCAAGTGCCAATGATACGTTTGTTTAGTTTCAGGTTACTTGTTTTTCTTCTCCCACTTGTTGATTCAACATCTAAAGTCTTGCCCTAGTTTTTGAAAAATTGTTTTTGCATAATAAAGATAGTATTCTCTCTATATACTTCAGGAAGCAAGATACAGTTTCTCACACTGTTCAAATAAACCTAAAAACAGAATTAACTAAAAAAAGTGTGTGTGTGTGGAAAAAAAAAAAAAAAAAAAAAAAAACCCATAGAAATTACAAACTGGGTGGAAAAGCCCTGGGTTCGAATTCCCTCTATGACAAGAGGAACTTTTATAAAGGCCACCGTAGCTGAGTGGTCAAGCATGTGGGTGCATACGTACATGTGCCTTGAATGACCGGGGTTTGAGACCATGACTGCTGAATACGGTGCTGTTTCTTGTATCCTGTCTATCTTGTGAACTCCTAACCGTTTGGTCGTCCCAGAGTATAGACAGAAAATTTATTTATTTAATTAAAAATAATACCGGCAGCATGGCAAGACAAGAGTGAAAATAACCAAAATTAAACATGACAATAAACCAACAGGGAGGGAAGAGAGGGGTAACAAGCGTAATGGTTAGTCTATTTTTGTTTTATTTTATTGTAGTGGTTTAAATCTCTGTTAGTGATATTTCACATAAATTTGGACATGGTCCCCATCAGAGGGGGCGCCGTTAAATTTCTGTTTAATTGGCTTTCGAAATTTAATCAATTATTATTTTATTATTCTAACATTTTAGATGTTCTAAATTATCTTAGTTTCTGCTGCAATATTTTTACTCTTGTTACCCCTCTCTTCCCATTAATGGACACTGAACAAAACTGAAAACTCAAACTCAAAAGATGAAATGCCGACAAAATTTCCCCCCCCTGCACACACCGAATTCATCAGAAGTTTTACACGTGTCTTAAAATTCTTGAAAAATGGTTTAGAACTGCGACGTAAACCTTGATAAAATTCAGAGAATCGGAAATAGAAAATAAGCACACGACTGAGGCAATATGTGGAAGAAAAGTTCCTAGAAAAAGGGCCATGAGCTCACCCGCTGTCCGTTATGGGGAGATCAAATTAAGTGCTAATCTAAACGAAACAGTGCAGATTGCCTGTCCGCGTCCGTTACAGAGAATGTCCGCTAGACAGAAGCTGAAAACACGTTAAAACCAATAGAGGAGAGTTGGGGAATTTGAAAATGTCTGTTGTAGAGAGATGTCCGTTAAAGAGAGGTGTCCATTAGGAGAAGTTTCACTGTATATATATAAAGAATAAAATGAATAAAAGAAGGAAAAATAAGAAACTAAGTTAATGCTAAATCTTAACAATGTATGGATAATAAAAATAAGAGAAAGAAGGATAAGAGAGATGAAGTAAGCTAATTAATGCCAAACCTTAATGCATGGATAATAAAAATGAGAGAGAGAGAGAGAGATCAATCAGGAAAGGATGTTGCTGTGCAACTTGCAACCCCATACATCTTCATCAGATGTCAAATGCTGGAATTGCAGGAAATAACAGCAACATTTCTCTATTTCTGACGTAAAATTCATGCCAATAAGGGCAAGAACAAATTATAAGTATAAATTTTTGATAGAAAGAATAGAAACCAAAATAATAGCCAAGAGAAGGGGGAAAATTTTTTTTTTTTTTTTTTTATCATCATGAACTTGATCTGGCTTAGGTCTTTAAGACCTGTTCTGTTGTAGCTCTTGGGGGGGCGGTCTTGATCTCACCATCATTGTCCTGGTTGGCCTACATCTCTTGCCTATAGGTTTATAGTTAAATGCTGATTTTGGGTTCATTCTTTTTATGTGACTGATCCATTTTTTTTTTCTGATACTGTTTAATGTAATCTACTTAATTTCTGAAATTCTTTGATGGTCTAGCCTTATAATGCCTAATAATGGTCTTAGAAATTTTTTATAAGTATACATTTTATTTATATATATATATATAAAGAAAAGAAAATCATCAGTATAAAAGTGATAGATAAGTACGCAAAAGCTGAGGCTAAAATCATGTGAAATATCATGACTGGATAAAGAAAGCTAACAACCAGGAGTAAAATTAGGAAGAAACATGTATGTTAATGTTTTGAAAAAAAAAAAAATAATAATAATTAACTATATATTAAGAGCTTTACGAAAGTGATAACTCAGATAAGGTAAGAGAAAAGTTGCTACTCAGTTTAACAAAAAAATTTTCTGAAATTAGAAATAGCAGTGTTGTGTAGTCATTACAAATAGTAGCTATCTGAACACATTCTTAGAAATTATAACATTAGAGTGTACCTTTCTGGAAATATTAGAAAACCAATGAGAGAAATTAACAACCTCAAAATTGAAAGAATCTTGTTTATTGTAAAGATTGAGGTGTCTGTTATTAATGTTAATATTCAGATCTAAGTAATTATCAACATAGTTGCTGTCATTAGTCTTTTTCAAAAGGAAGTTACTGGAGATATAAATGGCTAAAATATTTAATCTTCCTTACCCTCTTTCTAACCTTTTATTTCTTATACACAATTACAGAAACCTTTTATATATATATATATATATATGGGTCAATGCAGTTGCAGAGCAATCATGCATTACAACCATAATGTGTATAAAATATTGAAGATAATAATAAAAAAAGGTAAATCAATCAAATAATACCATTCAGGAATTTAAGAAAACACAAAGGATTTAAAAAAAAAAAAAAAAAATTATTGCTTTTTGCCCACAATCCAGATGACTTCAACTGGGGCCAGCCACCCAGACTGAAGGCAAAAAATGACAAGAAGTTCTCTGTTTCTGTAATGATCAATATATGCAAAGTAATTTAAATCTAAACCAAATATAGTGATTAAAAATGGTTAAGAAATTTTAGAATCAAAAGTGAGAAAATATAAGTAAATTATAAATAAATGTAAGCATATATTATCATTGACCCGACAGAGAACGTAATTTAATGATTAAAATAAGATTAAATATATAATACATACTACATATTGACCGTATCTAGGACATAATGTAATAGTTGTCAAAATAATGAGGTGCCCCCTATGTGATGGATATGGTAATAATAAAAATAAATAATTAATTAATTAAATAACCAATCAAATTTAAGTTAACGCAAAGAGAAACATGCAGATAGTAAGAAGAAAAACTAAAGGAGTAGGAATAATAGAATCTGAACTCCATAAATGCAAAAAATAGTGGCATAGATAAGAAATAGTTTCTCCTACATTCTCGGATTGCCCTAATAATTTCAGAGAAATAAAAATAGTGTAGGACAGCATAACAACAATACAAGATATAAGTTGTGGCTCGGGTATGCCCGGGGTCGCAAACCTGTTCCTATAGGAGGACCCTGAGCTGAATTTGCATGTTACTTCAGCGTGAATTTAAGTAAACTTAAGTGAATTTAACTATGTTTAAAAAAAAATCTTAACTAAATATAGCAATTAAAAATGGTTAAGAAATTTTAGAATCAAAAGTAAGAAAATATAAGTAAATTATAGTATCAGAGGTAAAAAAAAAAAATTATACACTATAATTTGCAAGCTGGTGGGTACAAGTTTTCTATGCCGTAAGACACCAAGAAAGCAAAGTGTATCCCGTGTGTGTGTGTGTGTGTGTGTGTATATATATACACACACATACATACATGGCTCTATATCCATAATTATGACAATTATATTGAACCAGTGGGTTCAGAAAACAAATTTTTGAAATTAATTGTGCTTATCAATTTCCTGAAGTGGTATTTCAGGTAAGCGATGGGAACTTATTGTTAATCAACTTGTTGTACAATGCTATTATGTTTGCTGAACAGCAAATATAAGCAATCTTCAGAAATTGGGATAAAATGATATTAGCATGCACTGATTTTGATATATTAGATCTCCAGTTTGTAAGGCCGACTACATTGAAATTAAATGAGTCTCTTTTATTATATATCATTTACATCTATTTATTATGGAATATTTCTATATGAAGATCCAGGTAATTTGCTATAGTATCAGAACTATTAGTTTTTTCTAATAAAAGTTCTTCTGGATATAATTTACTGTAATCCTGAACGAAATGTGGACAATTAAACACACATAGATCATCTATGTATCTGAATATAAGTAGGTTATCTTGGAATGCTCTTTCTGTATAATATAGATAAAGGTTTGCAATTATGCTTGATGCTGGACTTCCCATAGGGGTGCCATTCACTTGGAAGTATAACGATGTTCCGTCATATACATAATTATTAAAGATGCATAAATTTATTAGAGTATCCCAATAGGTTAAATCAAACTTTATAGTATTTTTATTTTCCAAATATAGTTTCTGGAGAACGACTTTTAAATTATCAAGATTAATACTAGTGAATAAACTGTTAAAGTCAAATTTTGTATTTGCTGAATATTGTTATTTTTTATTGCATTTATAATTGGTAAGTTATTATTTATTGTAATAGTTTTATTTACATCATTTAATATAATTTTAAGTAACTTTTCTAATGTTTTCCCTGGAATTTTAGCATAACTATCTCTACATGATGTTATGAATCTAAATGCAGTAGGTGATTTATGAAAGTTGGGTATACCATATATAAACGGATATTTTAGGTTATTATACTTTAATTTTTTATGCAATGCAATTTAATTTTTTGATTATTACATTAGGGGAAGATGCTATGTATTTATGTATTACTAGACTGTAGTTCATTTTTAATAATTTCTGTATAATATGACTTGCATATAATTGCAAGCAGCTTTGTCAACGGGAGTTATTACAAAATGTTCATGTATATCTTTGAGCTGCCTGTTTATTAATTTTGTATTATATAGATTATCCGGTATGAATTTCAATTGATTATATTTGTTAGATATGATATTAAGCATTGTAAATAACTACATGTGGTATGCCTCAACCGGTATGTTATATTTGTATGCTGATCTTATGCAATATTTTAATAAATCTAGATATAACAACTTTTTAAAGGTAGATTTATTAATAGGTAGATTACGTTGAAATTTAAAACCCAGTGATAAAATATCTCTAAGTTCAGATATGGGATTATATTTAAATTGCCGGTTATAATGTGGTTATTGTTAGGATCCACATATCTATGAAATGAAGGTTTTATTGTTTTTGTCAGGTATTTAATATTTTTTCATTAATATTTTAAAACTCTTTCTTATAACATAATCTAGTTTTGTGGACCTCTTTTATTGTTCTTATTTAAGTATTAACTGCATGAAATAATAAACTACCTTTTGGTATATAGTTTTTTATACTTAGAACGGTCATTAGGGCAGTGAACCAGTTGTTAAATTATTTGAATCCCACCACTGCATTGAATCTATTGTTCAACCCATAAGGGTAGAGAGATTTGTATTGAAGAATGAAAAGATCTTCTAGTAGTTCCTTTTTTTGGTGTTTTCTATGATGGCTAGTATGGCTATGGTGATATTAGTAAAGTTGTGTTTTTGGAAGTGTCTTAGCTCTATTTCATTGGTGTATTTATTTGTATCTGTGTTATTTCTGTCTTTGTGTGGATATTCCCCGTATTTCTTTATTTGAGATTGGTGCAGATTTAGTCTTATATGTAGTTCACTGCCGGTTTGTTTTATATACTGGATGCCGCATTCTATACGTATTACTCAGTATATTACTCCTTTTTGTGTGGAAAAAAATTGAATTTTCTGTGTTATGGCTGTGTATGTAAGGCACAGTTTTATATAATTTACTGTTACTTTTATTAAATTTTAGTAGACTTTGCTGGTGTAGACTATTTGAACCCCAGGTTAATTGCTCATAGGTGTGGCTCGACACCTATCCACACGGTACCTGGATGTCCAAATTCATAATTCCCCACAAGCTAAGTACGGAAACAGAGTTAATATTCATAATGAAAGAGGCTGTATATATTTGTAAATAGTTATCCCAAAGGGCTCATACAGGGCTGTTATGCCTTAGAAAAGGGTTGCCAGTCCACACTCTATGGATAACACAATTTTAATTTAATAACTATCACCCCCATCCTTTCCCATTTTATTTTAATAAACACAATGTCAATTATTACCATTTATTTCTATCATTTTTAGCAGAGTTAGATATCATATTGTATCTGCTTTCCACAATAATACAACAAGCTCTAAATTACAATCAACACCAGCCCACACTCAGGAATGCAAAGAATGTGATGTTGCCTATGGCAAGGTTAACTATCACGCCATGGTCAAAACTTGACCATGGCGTGATAGTTAAAAACTAACTATAACTGTGCAAAAAACTGTACCACACACACACAAAATCTAAACTTTGGCGGGAAATTGAATGTTTTCAGACTGACCACCACAGGACATGGAAGTGATATAATATGATATTTAAATCTGAAACATACCCGTAGGGCTTGGAATCTCCTATCACAGTAAGCCAGTCGACATCGCTGGACAGTGCAGTGTCGAGTCAGTTTGGTGTGACATAAGCATTGGGAGATCAAGATTGAGAGTAGGAGTGTTCTATAGGCCTAATGACTCTGATGAGTATAATAAGAAACTGTACAGGGAAATAGTGGGCCAGTAAATCAGTCTTATAATGGGGGATTTTATTTTCCCAGATATTGAGTGGAATTTGTGGTTTGGTCGCTCACACACTAGCAAGGCTTTTGTGGATTTATTGGATGATTGTTTTCTACATCAGCATGTTCGGGAGGCAACTAGAGGGAGTAATACTCTTGATCTGATTATCAGTAGTGATTCTTCATGCATTAAGAATCTGCAGATAAAGGAACCACTGGGTGACAGTGATCACAGTATGCTGAAGTGGGAGTTACTCAAAGAGGTAACTACCATCAGGGGTAAAGGCAAGGGTTTTTGCTTTCGTAAAGGCAACTACGATGGTCTGAGACAGTATTTAAATTCTATACAGTGGGACCAACTGATGATGTTACCAACAGCAAATTCAAAATGGGAAGCATTCAAAGAACTTACCTTGGAAGCTACTAGGCTTTACATACCAACTAAGAAATATTGTTCAAGGTTTAGGCATAATTGGATGTTAGGTGAACTAATGAGACATATGGCAGAGAAGAAAAATGCATGGGATACATATAAATTAATGGGTGACATGGAAGCCTATGATTGATATAAGCTGGTCTGTAATCAAGTCACAAAGAATATTAGGCAGGCAAAGGCAGATTATGAGAAATCCTTGGCAAAAGATGCAAAGAAAAACAGAAAAGAGTCCTTTACCTATGCAAACTCTAGAAGGAAAAGGATGAATCAGATTGATCCACTGGATATTGATGGTTCAACATTTGAGGATCCTGCTCAGATGACTAACAAACTAAATGAGTATTTTGCATCTATATTCATGCATGAGGAGTTATTCAGGAAGGGTAATACCAGAAGTGAAGTAAACTCAGGCAGTGAGCTAGATGATTTTGTAATAAATGAGAGGAAAGTGGAGGAGAAATTGTTGAGGATAAACATAAAAAAGGCACCTGGGGTGGATGGGATCTATCCAGTTATAGGAGGCAGCAAAGGAAGTAAGCAAACCCTTAGCCATAATTATGAGAGCTTCTTTGGACTCAGGGGAAGCACCCATAGACTGGAGATGAGCAACTGTGACCCCAATTCACAAAGGAGGATCAAAGGCTGACACAAGTAATTATAGACCTGTGAGTTTAACTTCTGTTCCAGGAAAATTAATGGAGGCACTGGTTAAAGAAGCACTACAGAATCATCTAGGCAAGACTTCAGTTATAGCTCGGACACAGCATGGTTTTGTTAAGGGAAAGTTATGCCGGACCAATTTGATTGGATACTATGATGCAGTCACAAAAGAACTGGATGCAGGGAATAAATTTGATATTATATATTTGGATCTTAGAAAGGCTTTTGATACTGTTGCACATGGAAGACTGCTGCACAAATTGGAGCAGTGTGGCATTGGAGGCAAGTTGCTGCTATGGATAAAGGGATGGTTGAGGGGGAGAAGACAGAGTGGTAATTGATGGACACTGCTCATCGTGGACTAATGTTATTAGTGGAGTCCCTCAGGGTTCAGCGTTAGTCCATTATTGTTTTCTTTATTTATAAATGATATTGATGACGGTGTATGAAGCTTAATGTCCAAGTTTGCAGACGATACAAAGGTTGGCATGTTTGTTAATGACACTACTGACGTTATGCTGCTGCAACAGGATAAGGAAAGGTTGAACAGATGGGCTGAGAGGTGGAAAATGAAGTTTAACATTGACAAATGTAAAGTACTACATATGGGGAAACAGCAACCCCAGAGCAATGTATCAACTCTGTGGTACTACACTGACAGTGGTAGAGAATGAAAAGGACCTGGGGGTAATTGTGCAGGCAGATATGAAGTTCTCTGAGCAGTAGTTCATGAGCTACTCTTGCAGATGGGCTACAAGAGTAGCTCATGGTGTCTTGTCAATGATATACAGGAATTTTTCTAGCAGGGAAGTGATTATTCCCTTGTATCAGGCAATGGTCGGGCTACATCTAGAGTACTGTATGCAGGTCTGGAGGCCTCACTTCAAGAAGGATGTAGAGCTGCTGGAAAGAGTACAGAGAAGAGCAACAAGATTAGTGAATGGAATAAGCAAATGGTTGCTCTTACGAAGAAAGGCTTAAAGTTTTGCAAATTACAGTGTCTGGAGACTAGGTACCGGCAAGGTGATCTGATAGAGGTGTATAAAACCTTGAATTGTTTGAGCATGCTCAGTGCCGATGCGATTCTTCCTTTTGCTCAGAATAATGACCTGAGAGGGCATAAATTCAGATTGAGGAAAGATGATGTTGGATAGGTGTGTGGAAATTTGCTTTTAGCCAGTGGGTAGTTGGTTGGTGGAACAGACTTCCATCCCTTGTTGTGGAAGTTGATAGCCTAAACAAATTTAAGGCTCAGCTGGACAGGTATTTCGAACGAACGGAGGGGTGAAATGGAAGTTGTGTGTGTTTTTTTTTTTTTTTTTTTTTGGCTGATGCTGCATACGCTTGCTTTCTTGCATCATATGCCTCTACTAATGCTAAGGTTAATTATCACGCCACAGCCAAAACGTGATACGACTGTACCACACACACACAAAATCCAAACTTTAGTGGGAAATTGAATATTTTCAGACTGACTACCACAGAACATGGAGGTGATATTCTATGATATTTCAATCTGTTACATACCTGTAAGGCTTTGAATCTCCTATCACAGTTTGCTGTAATATATGCCCTGTTTATTTAAAATTAAGTTCTTATATAAAAATAAGTACATTTATTCTATAAGAATACTCTTATAATTCCAAATTATCCACCAAGTAATTAACCCAGCAAAACTGTTATGGAGATTACAGAAATGGGTGTGTGTGTGTGTGTGTGTGTGTGTGTGTGTGTGTGTGTGTGTGTGTGTGTGTGTAATGCATTCCTCTAGTATGGCTATATGTCTGCTCAAAGCCCCTGAGGAGTAGGAGAGATATGGCTATGAGGAAGAATGTTAATTTTCATTTATTTTCACTAACTTTTGCAATTTCTCCAGTTTTCTTTAAAATTTTAATTTTGTTCATTTTATATGTATTTTTATATGTATCTTATATTTTATATGTAAGGCTTTCCATACCAGGGCTAAGTTTAAATATAACTAGTGGGTCGGTTTGGGTCTTTAAAAACATAAATGTAAAAATAAGGTGTGTGTGTTTTAATAAAATGTAGAGCTAAGAGATAAATAAAGTATGTTTAGTCCTGTGTTAAGTTGCTTTTAATTAATTACATATTTTTATTAAATTTAAAAAAATTCTTGTATTTTATTATTCCATATAATGATTTTCAGTAATCTGAGGTGGCTCTGATACTGTTTGTTTCAGATTTTTTTTAATACTGTATTTTTTTTCATTGCACTTCTTAGTTTCTGTTAAAGCCTAGAAATTTATATTTGTTTAGAAAATACAGACCTGTTATTTTGAAAAGTTAAGCATTAACTCACCAAATAAATAATTTTGTTCTTATCCAAGAGTTGAACAGCTTTGGTAACTTAATTTTTTGGAAAATAATTCTTATACAATATCAAATTGTAGTTATACAGTTTAGTTATTATATTTAATTATTAAAATTGTTATTTATTTCTTTTATCTTTAATAGGCAACATCAAATCATGAAAATTGGAAGAATGCAACTTCCATTTATGAATTCGCAGCCACAGATATAGATGGGAATGAAATTTCTTTAGAGAAGTACAGGTATTTATATTAATAAAGATTTCACTTTTAAAAGGTACTTTGTTAAATGTATTTTAACTGTGACAACTTGATCCATTAAAATGCTTGTTTAATAATTTTTCTTTTATTTTATAATTATGTTCTTGGTATTTTCATCTACAAGACTAATTTTTCTTATTCAAAATTTTGTGCTTCTTACAATTTCTTAAGTGAAACAATAAATAACATTTAAACTTTGTTTTAAAAATTTGCAGTCTTGCACATTCCAGTTAGCCCAGTTGGATGTTGATTGTTGAGTTTTACAGTTTTAAATAAAGTTTGTATACTGCAAATGAATTTTTTGGAAGTTTATATAATCCTCTTAGATGGACTGAAATGTACTTATGTCAGCACTGATGAGGGGCAAGCATTGATTTGGTTCTCAATCACCCTTTCATAAAACATGACTTATGGCTTTTGAAAATATCCCCCGCCCCCAACAATTTGGCACAAATTTCTCAATATTCCACACAACCTACATCATCAAACTGTAGCTAGATGACCATAAATATAATACACAAGCTTTTAAAATTTATCAGAGGATCTTACTTTTGCTATATAGAAAATATAAGGAATCTTATACGTATAATCATTGGTTTGTGAATGGGATACTTATTCTACCAACAGATTTTAATGTTCATCGTTTACTTAATGAAACAGCTACTCTATTAACTTCTTGCATATTAATGTTAAAATGCATCAAATGTATGTTAATGTTTTTCATCATTGGAAAAGCATAAAAACCCTAATTGATTACAGCCGATTCAGAAAATTGGTGTGATATTGGACCTAGATTTTTAAATTCTTGCAGTAGAACTAAGAGGATTCTACTTTCACTTCTCAACAAAATTAACAGAACATTTAAAAAATGTGATGTAACTCGTGCAACTTGCAATGAAGCGAGACAAAATTTGGTATGGTAGTGTACCATAAAATAACAATGAAATGAGGAGACAGCAAGAAACTTCAGACAGGTATAAGGGATATTTATTATAAGGATTGTATAAGAATTATCAGAAAGGTCACATTACAGAAATCGATACAAGATGCTTGAAAATATGGTTACATGACATCAGTATGGCATATGATCCCTCCAACAGCTAAACAGGCCTGACAGTGATGAACCATGCTCAATACAAGGATGTCTATAAGATTCTCTGGCAAAAAATCCATTCTTCCACCAGTACAGACCTTAGCTCACCAAGTGATAGAGAAGTTGGCTGTTGGCATGCAATGCGATGCCCAAGGGCATCTCACATATGTTCGATCGGATTTAAGTCTGATCATGATGGCCCATGACAGTTGTTGGATATCATCAGTTTCAAGATATTCTTCCACTACTTGAGCTCTATGTGCAGTGGCATTGTTGTATGAAAAGAAAATTTGGGCCAACTGTACCCCTATCAAAAACATGGAGTGTGCCATTGATTATTATTCCACCCCACATGAGAATGCCGCCTCCACCGCAAGTGTCCCTTTCTCTGATGTTGGAGGGATAGCAAAGCATGCCTTGTTGTCTCTAGATGGAATAACATCCAGAGGCTGTTTGTAGGCTAAAAATGGGACTCATCAGAGAACAAATATTCCCCATTTGTCAGGACTCAAATTTCATTGTGGTGCCATGAACTTGTGCCATGTTAATGGCACCACTTTCAATGAGCTCTGCGGTGGTTTGGGGTTAATGAGATGCAAACCACTGGCTTCCTTGCATAGAGTCCACTTGAAATGAGCCTTCTTGAATTGAGCCACAGGTGAAAACATTTTCCAACCCAACACAGTCCAGTTGGAAATGTTTTCACCTGTCGCTGCAGCAATCTCAGCAGAAGACAGGACATCATAGGGTTTTGTTTAGCTGTTAGAGCTAGAAAGCAGTCTGTTCTGGTTGATGTGCTCCTCGGGCGACCTTGGTCAGCTCTTCTTGTAATGATTCTTGTCTCCTGAACTGCTTCCATAGTGCCAAGATGACACTACATGATATATTGAGCCAACGTGCCACCTCTGCTTGCAACTTCCGGCTTCATGCCTTTTACAATGGCCTTTCATCTCAAAAAATCATCTAGGACTTGCCATCCTGAATACTGGAGATGTAGCTGTTTTACTGAGCAAGCTAAAAAACAGGAAAGAAGTGATGTGGTCGCAACCAGTGTTTTTATAGGCATGAATAATTTGCATAATGCGTGGCTCTGTAATGATCAATTTCTATTGGATACTTAGAATTTGCCTGCCAGGATGCTTATTATATCAAATATTCACCTTTGGCAACACTATTCACAATAAAATGTTCATGAAAACATTTTGTTCTATTAATTTTGTTGAGCAGTGTATTTTAATTTCTACCAAAATTTATATAGAAATTTAGGCCTCACTGCAGCATTCTCAATCCATATGTGATGCCAGAATACAGAAGGGCTTTGCCATTCTTGTACATTATGTTCCCAAAAACATCTGCAAATGGCGAGGCTAAGAGCTTATGGAAAATTTTGGAGACTGGATTATCAGTCACTTATCCTGGAATAAAAATTTCTTCATTTTAACGTTATTTCATCTTCTCTGTGTTGTAGATTTCATTTATTTTTCATTTAAAATGCTCTTCACCGTATAATGACTTGAAATAATGCAGCACTGCATTTTTTTATTAATCAAAAATTTTACAGGTGATAACATTAATATTTGTATTTTTTTTAAATATACAATTCATATTTTTAAGTTGTGTGTTATTGGAAAAAAAAAATAAAAGCTGATTATGATATGCTGTGCAGTATAGGTTTTTGTTCATGGTTAAGTGTGTATGAATAAGACTGCAACACCTTTCATACTGTTGCAGTCCCCCTGGGTATGCAACTGTGATTGCACAGTTTCTAGTGTGACTATTGCTAGATGTACTGAAAACTCTTATTGCTTTTCTCACTTGCAGTGTACTGCCCGATTTCTCTCAACATACTGCAACCCTTTTGCTTTCAATGTGCTGCATATCCTTTGCTTGCTTGATCGCAAGTGGCACAGCTCTTGTCTCCACATGGCAAGAGTGAAATGAGCTCTCCCTCTGTTCTAAAAGAGCAAAATGAATACACATCCCTATCCAGTGCTGAAATTATCACCCACCTCTATCATGGATGGATACCTTAATGAACTAAAATGAAAATCCTAAAAAGATTCTAGACTATCATCTAGAGCAACCTTGCCTATCATTCCTAATTATCCCCTCTCTGACTAGCCAACCTATGAATAAATTGTCTCCATTCTTTATCAAAAACACCTGGAAAGTGTTGCAGGATCTCATAAAATGGTTAAGGGACTGCAATCAGGGTTAGCTACTAGTAGAAACTGAGCCAGAAGTGCTCAAAAAAAACTTTTACAACTTACAAACTTTGCTATAATCCCAGTAAAAGTATCTCCGCAGGTAACCTTAAATACATCTAAGAGTTCCAGTTAACATCTATTGAATGTCACGGAGGAAGAAATAACCCAAGAGCTACGGGAATAAATTGTAATTCAAGCTAAGCAAATTATAATTAAAAAAGAAACTTTCCCCAATGGGGAATATTATTCTCACATTCAGTACCTCCAACTAAAAGATTGGAAATATACATTTCCAATCTTTTGATATGTTATAAATGCCAAAAGTATGGCCACTCTCAAACAGTATGCAGAGGAGATCCAGTCTGCCCCCAACTGTGGGCCTTCACATCATATTAAAAGTGACTGTTTGATGAAAGCGATGACCTGCCTCCCCATGAACAAAGGTTACCGCCCAGCATATAAGACAGCGAAAGATGGAAAAATGAGAACAAAAAAATAGTGAAATATGAGGTTGAACATAGTTAGTTATCAGAAAGCAAGGAAACTAATTGTACCTAGTATACCCACATATACTAATTCTACCAGCTCAGAAACACCAAACAGCTGCCACTTAAACTGATGTCACGGTTACTACTAATATATCAATCTCAGAATGTGCTTTAACCATCCTCTTAGCAGCAACCTAAGCTCTCAGATCATACAAGTAATACTCAGGACATATCAACAATGTCCTCCATCAGTGATTGCTACCACAACCCACAATTCAAATGCAATGAAGAATATTCAAGGCACATCAATGGACACAGATGACACATCCAAATAGGAAGATCTGATACTGTACAAGAACATGTGGACACTGGCAGTCTATCTTCCCAAAAAAAAAAAGACAAGTTTTGAACACCAAGCCAGTCATGTAAAAAAAAAAAAAAAAAAAAAAACCCTAGTCAGATACGGCTTCATACAAATAATGTATTTAGTACAGTTTAATGTATTTAATACAATAATGTGCCTCCTATTATACAGTGGAATTGCAGAAGCTTTCACTACAACAGGGACTATATCCAAAATTTAATTAATTGCCATTCTCCATCTAGTCTTTGTTTGCAAGAAACTTTTTTTTTTTTTTTTTTAACTTCTCAAATTTTCCCTTCAATAAAGAACTATACTTTCCATCAATGAAATCGTAATACAACAGATGCTACCTATGGCAGTGTCACCACCTTGGTATTCATAGATCCCTCTTCAGACTCAGAATAGAAGCTGTTGCTGCACATATAATTAGTCATATTGTGAATCTGTCTCTCCAAACCAATGTTATTCATTAAAATATCTTAATCTCATCAAGCAGCTACCACCACCTCTATATTTTAGGGAATTTTAATGGACACCACCCATTATGGGGAGTCCTTTAAACTTGATAGCAATATCCTTAACATGTTGTCGACTCAGAGGTTTGCATTCTCTTTCTGGCTTTATTCCCAGACCTGTTTCATTGAATACTGCAATCATTTTTCTGACGCTACATGGTTTCATGGACCACTTTACTTGTGCTTCTAGTGCCTCTACTTCTGATTTGCTGCAGCAGTGTTTCATCCATTCTGGTAGTAGAGCTTCACAATCAAAGTATGCTCTTCTTAGGTGAAAGACCATTGTGTTCCTAGCACTACAGTTTCCTTATCAGTATCATCTTGCACCTTTCATTCTATATTTATGTGTTTATATTATTATTAGTGAATATAGAAATCATTCATAGCACAACTTTTCTCCTGGTGGTTATTTTTGGAATTTTGTTTTTTGTGTAATTTTCCATGTCCTTCAAGCGTCTTTAAAGGACATGGAGAATTGAAAGCCAAACGTGTTACACTTCCTCCATTAGACTGTGCCACAGACAGCTCCAAATAGGGAGGTCTCCTTTAATTGTAGCCATCAGGTATAAAGGAAGTTATTAATGTATAAGTAATTCTTATAACAATTATTTTAATAGTTAACTGTAGCCCATTTTATATTTCCAGAGGTCATGTTACTCTAATCGTCAATGTAGCATCTAAGTGAGGTGCAACCAACAAAAATTACCAGCAGTTACAAGCCCTTTATGAGAAATATTCTAAATCTCAGGGCCTGTGTATCTTAGGATTTCCTTGCAATCAGTTTGCTAGTCAGGTAGGATTTTTTTTTTTTTTTTTTAGTTTATGTATATTATTATCTGTATTTTTATATTTTAAGTTAATTTAATATATATTTTCAATCAAGCTACTATAACTTAAAATAAACACATACATGTGTTTTATTTTAAAGTATAATAGTTCGATTGAACATGTAACATTTAAGATTTAATGCCATTGACAAATTTAGGAAACTGAATGGTGTATTGCAGGAAGTGTCCTACCTTATTTATATATTGTATGTTGAATAGAATAATAAGAAATTAAAAGATTAGAAAAATGGGTTAAAGGCAGCAAATGCTAAACTTAAGCAGAGCATGGACAATAAAATGAAAAAAATAAATAAATAATAAAATAAGGAAAGAGTGAGGGAGATAGAAGATAACTAATAAAATATACATAATAAAAATGATTAATTACCAAAACTAACAAAATAAGGATGTTGCCAAACTTTTGTGAGATAGGAACACAAGTTACAAATAGGTGCATTATAGCCATAGTAGCTTATGCGCCTTTAAACTCCCATAACAACAAGTTACAAAACCGTTCTCTCATCATATGTCAGTGGCCAGGATTGCAAGCAAAATAGCAGTATATCTTCATTTCTGATGTAAACCACAAGCCAAAGGGTAAAAGCATAAACATGAATAAAATTTTGTTACCAAATAACATCAATTTTGAAAACAAAATAAAAATTACAAGGATTAAAATGGTTGGGGGGGGGTTAGAAAATGGCTTGTAAACTTTACAGTTGACACTATGAATTATTATTAGGAAATATTAGGATGAGTAACTTGTTTACAATCATATGTCTGACACTAACTTTTCAGCATTGTTTAAAGGAAATAAATCCCGTGAGTGGAAGACACCTTATGAGCAAATACAGTTGGATTTCTATATAATGAAATCGATTGTTTGCTTGAAAAAATTCATTAAACAGAAATTTCATTATAAAGAAATATGATCTTTTCAACAATGAAATACTGAAGATTCAGAAATACAGTAAACCCCCGCTATTCGCGGGGGTTACGTTCCTGAGAAATGCCGCGAATACTGAGTTATGGCTCCCATAGTAATAAAGGGGTTCCGTTCCAAAGTATGAAATATATAAGAAAAACTAGTCAAATTTTGTCTATTTATGTATTATATGTACCTTCATAATATGACTATGTATTGTGAAATGCAAGCATAAGGCATAGAAATGAAAATAAGAAACAATTTAATATTAAATGTAATATTTATTAGAAATTTCAAACAAATCTTTCAAACCAGCGTCTTTGCTAGCTAAAAAACCTATCCCGCCAGTGCTATCACCAGTTTCGCTAAAGCGTTGATAAGGAGTTTTGCGTTTTCACGAATGATGAGTGAATTTAACGGAATTTTATTTTGAGTTCGGTCTTCTATCCACAGATTTAAAGCTTTTTCCATTTTTTCTAATTTAACATCACGAGTTACAGAGCAAATTTTTGAAGCAATTAGCGCGTTTTCATGGACACTACGGCGGATTTTTTCTTCCGATTTCTTGATTGATTGTACCCTTGACTCATTGATTTTATGTTTTGCCACTGAGGAGACACTTTCATCATTAGAAATTTTATATAATAACTCAATTTTATTCGCTAATGTCATCACCTTCTTTGATATTTTCACATTTCTCTTGTTATTCGTAGTCATATTTTTGTAGGGGTTAGAAAGAACTTGTCCACAATAAAGTCACTTTCTTCCATTAACACACTCGAAAAAGTCTGTTTTACACTACAAAACGGTAGATTTATCACTTTTTTTAAGCATATCAATTTATAAATTGATAAATTTATTCAATTTATAAGCATATAAATTAAAAGCAAACGACGAAACCTTCCATAACAAGCGCATAACACATATTGAACAAGGATTAGCGAGAAACATTCACGCTCGCGATTTTGTCACCCCTCTCCCCCCACCCACTGAGCACTGTTTTGACCGGGAAAGATAATTTTAGCCACGTCAATGTTTTTTTATGGCGAAAAATATTCACGGCGCTTTAAAATTCCCATTTTTTTAGGTTTCATTTTATATTAAATCGGCGATCGCGAAACCGCGAATACAGATACCGCGAATAGCGGGGGTTTACTGTATAGTGAAAGATGGGGAAATAAGTGGGAATGAATGAATTTTCTAACATTTTAAAACAATTAATTTATTAATACAGTGAAACTTCTAACAGACACCTCGTTAACGGACATCTCTCTACAACGGACATTTTCAAATTCCCCAACTCACCTCCATTGGTTTTACGTGTTTGCAGCTTCTGTCTAGCGGACATTCTCTGTAACGGACGCGGACAGGCAATCTGCACCGTTTTGTTTAGATTAGCACTTAATTTGATCTCCCCACAACGGACTGTGGGAGAGCTCACGGTCCTTTTCTAGGAACTTTTCTTCCATGTATTGCCTCAATCGTGTGCTTATTTTCTATTTCCAATTCTCTGAATTTTATCAAGGTTTACGTCGCTGTTCTAAACCCTTTTTCAAGAATTTTAAGGCACGTGTAAAACTTCTGATGAATTCAGTGTGTGCAGATGGGGGGGGATTTTGTCGGCCTTTCATCTTTTCAGTTTTTTTTCAGTGTCGTGTGAAGTGCACAATGTCTTCTCGTAAACATTTAACTTTAAAATTTAAGTCCAACTCATTAATGCGTATGATCGGCACAAAAATAGTGTTAGCAATCTCGCTGCAAAATTCAAAATCGGGAAGACGCAGGTAAGCGACATCCTAAAGGAAAAAAATGAACTGCTCAAACAATTTTGGCAACACGGAAATGATCAGAAAATGCAGTGAGTCTTCTCTCAGACTGGGCTGTGGTGCCTTGAGATTTATATCCCCCCCCTCTTGTGTCTAGTCTCAGCATGAGGAAGGATCCCATCAGCATTGAGCATGCTCAATCCTTCAAAGTTATTCAAAACCTCAATCAGATCACCTTGCTGATGCCTAGTCTCCAAGTCTTCAGTTTATAGAACTTAATTTGCATGTCTTTTTGAATTTAAACTTCGCGTTTCCACTTTTCTTGTGAAAACATTTTTGTTTTCTCAAAATGTTTGTTTTTCTTCCAAGCATCTAAGACTACAAGGCAATTTAAAAATTGCTTATGTTCTGTTCTGTTCTGTTCTGTTTTGTTGCCTGTTTTGCTGGATGAGAAACTAGTTTGATTTTTATTTTTTTGTCAAAACTGGTTTTGTTCAATATGCATGCTTGTTTTTAATTATATCTTTAAATGAGATGTTTTCTTCATAGGTCATATTCACCAAAAAACGAGCATTATATTACAAACCCTTTACCAATTCCTTGTTTGCATGCACAGTTTGGACTTGGTGCATCATGGCCTTAGTTGCCTTTGCACCATAAAAACTGAAATCAAAGCATGCACAGTTGAACAACACCCCCCAGGGGCTCACATGTGGTAAGTATGGGTTTGGCACACCCGGGGCCCTGAGCTGGATATAATCATTCTTCTCTTCCTTGATGAATTCCCCCCCCCTCTCTCTCTCTCTCTCTCTCTCTCTCAGGTTAATTCAGATTTTTTTTTTTTCTGGAGCAGCATAAGCCTCAGGCTTCCTTGCACCATATGGCTAATAATAACAAGAAAGATTACAAATTGGCATCTGGAATGCAGGGTCTTTTGTGTTCTCACCGCCTATTGCTCTCTGGAATCATCATCAGCCATTTCAATCCACTGCAGGATGAAGGCCTCTCCAGCAACTTTCCAGTTCCTTCTATTTTGTGCAATAGCCATCCATTTACTATACTACCCACAACTCATGAATTTCATCTATCCATCTCTGCCTTTGTCTTCCAGGTTTTCTTCTAGCTCCTCTTGGGTACCATTCTGTTATTTTCTTAGTCCATCTGTCATGTCTTCGAGCTATGTGTCCTGCCCAAGACCATTTTAGTTCTTTTAGTTATGATAAGAATGTCCTTTACTTGAGTTTGCTGCCTAATCCATGTGTTTTTCTTCTTAGTCTGATTCCCAATATAATTCGTTCCATTCTTCGCTATGTAGTTCTCAGCTTCTCTTCCATTCTTTTGGTGAGTGCCCAAGTTTCACTTCCATAAGTCATGGTGGGAGTATACATTGGTTCCATTATTATACGTTTCAGACAAACTGGGATATTGCTCTTCAGTATGTGACTATATTTCCTGAATGCTACCATCCAACATTTATTCTTCTTTTGACTTCCAGCCATTTATCATTATTACAGCTAATAACTTGTCCCAGATAAGTATATGACTCCACCTTTTCAATTACTGCTCCTTCAATCATTATTTCCCTTTCTGTGGCATACTTGTTCATCATTACTTTTGTTTTAGCCATATTCATCTTTAGTCCAAAATCCCTACTAACTGTGCATGACTGATTAAGATTTTCCTCTAATTCTTTGGGATCGTGGCTTATGACCACAATGTCATCTGCGAATCGTAAGTGGTTTAGGTACTCTCCGTTCACATTGACTCCTTTCTGCAACCAGTCTAATCTTCTGAAAGCTTCTTCAAGGCCAGCAGTAAACAGCTTCGGAGATATTGTGTTTCCTTGTCGAACTCCTTTCTCAATTTTAAATTTCCTGCCGTCTTTGTCTAGTCTAATAAAGGAGGTAGCATTCTCATATATTGTCTTCAAAATCATGTGTGGGGTATCTGTGCCCTTGTCTTTCCAGTGCCCGAAACATTGCCTTATGCTGTATGGAGTCAAATGCCTTTTCATAATCCACAAATGCCAGGCATAATGGTGTTTTATATTCATTTGCTTTCTCCAGTAGCTGTGATATTACGTGGAGGTGATCCATAGTTGAGAATCCTGTCCTAAAACCAGCTTGCTCTTTTGGTTGATTCTCATCAAGTATTCTTTCTAATCTGTTAGTAATGACTCTTCTGAACAATTTGTAGATGTGGGATAACAAGCTAATTGGTCTATATTTTCCAATTTCTGATTTATCTCTTTTCTAATGCAGCAAAATTATGATTGCATTATTCCACTGCTTAGGCATCACACCTTTTCTAATGCATTTTGTGAAGAGCCTTGCCAGTTTTTGTGTTATGTCTCTTCCTCCCAATTTTAACAACTCTACAGTAACTTCATCTACCCCCCCCCCCCCGGGCTTTCTGATTCTTCATTTTCTTGACGCATATTCTGCCTCATCAGGAAGAATATCGGGTATGTCGTATGTATTGCTTATTTGCGATCCATCTTCCCCACTGCTGGCATCATTCCCTCGCTCCTTGTATAATTCTCTATAGTAGTCTTCTGCTATTTGAATTATGCCTTCTCTGCTATTTATAAGTACACCATTGCTATTCTTCAGTTTCAGTATCATTTGTCTTTCTGTATTATTGCTCATGGTTGTCCTTGTCAGTGTTTATCTTGCTCTTCATTTGTCGCCTTCGGTTCATCATAACAAGTGTTTCTTAACTAATTTTTTCTTCTTTGGATTTCTTTTTCTCTATAGGTTTCTTGGGCTTTATCACTTTCAGAAAGTTGTAATATTCCTCATCAGTATCTTGGTCCAGAGCAGTCTGCAGAAGCTGAAACTTGTTCTTAAGTTCCAGTACATACTGCTTTTTCTCCTCTTCTGTTATCCCAAAGACCTTTGTATTATTTATTCAAGTCAGTTTTTTCCTTTCCTACATCTATATCAAGTGTACATTCTACCATTCTGTGATCACTTCCAACATTTACCTTATTCAGGACGGTAACATCATTCATGATATATCTTCTGTTAGTGAGGATGAAGTCAATTTCATTAGTTGTTAATCCATTTGGACTCTTGCATGTTTACTTTCTGTTCACCCTTTTCTTGAAAAAATGTTCATTACTGACAATCCTTGAGATTTTGCAAATTCCACAAGTCTTTTCACCTCTTTCATTTCTTTCACCAATTCCAAAAATTTCCTATAGTTCCCCTTTCTGCACTGTTTTGTCTTTTTCCAACCTTAGCATTGAAGTCCCCCGTAATAATAGTGTAGTGGGTTTTCTGCTCATCTAGAAGACTCAGTTTTGGTGTACATTTCTTCAACCTCTTCATCATCATGGCTCGGTGTTTGTGCATGAATCATTATAACCTTTATTACCTCTTAAATCTTGAGTGTTAGTCTTGACACTCTTGGTGATGTACTTTTGAATTCCAAAATGTTTGTTTTTTTATATCTTAATGTACCAGAAACCCAACTTCCCCTTTGCTTCTTTCACTGTTTCCATTGGTGTACAGCAAATTTCCACTTGATAAACTTAAGTGATTCATTTCTTCTTGTTTCAGCCAAACGGATGATATTCAAATTCACGTTTTCTAATTCCTTTTCCATCTCTATTATCCTGTCTTCACCGATGAGCAATCTTACGTTGTAACAGGCCAAGTTCAGTTTCTGTGCATGGCAGCCTGGTCGTACCCAGAGATTCTTAGCACCCTCTGCTTCCACTCTGATCCTCACCGCCGTAAGAGGGGGAGTGAAAGCCGCTGGGGACTGAGGGCCATTTGTTTTGTCGTGCTGTCATATGCTGGAGGGTTTGGTCTTTTCCTCTTCACGCTGACCAGGCATCTTGAAGAGAACCACTCTACATGTTTGTTGCCACCTAAGTGACGTAACAGGGCTTACCATCGAGAATGTGTGCACGAGTTGATTTTAGGGAGGCAAGCCAATCTGACTTCTCCTAAATCTTCTGTAATAGAAAGATATTGGATCCATCAGTGTTTTAGACTGAGTGTCTGATAACACATAGAATACCTGTTCCCCTTTAAGTTGTCTGGCATACACCCCATAATCGATCAATTTCTACTTAAATTTTAAGTCTGTTCCAGTTACTATATTTCTCCCTTTATTTCTGTTTAAAGCAACCTGGCTAAATTTAATAATGTAAAAAGCTTCTTTTGAAGCTTTCTCTCTTTTTTTTTTTTTTTTCTTGATTATTTGCATCTTGAAAACCAGAGTTCCAAATAAGTAGAATTGCTTATTAGGAAGTTTTTTCCATCAGGACATTGATCTTATCTGCAACACTTCTGCCAAAAGTTGTCTCAGTAATATTTAAGTAAAAAAGCAGTAATATTTCTTGAAAACTTATTTTTCAGTTGGAAACTCAGTTTCTTTAGCCTATTATTTTTTTCTCTCACATATAAGAGGGGTGTTTGGGAAGCTCATGGTCTAAGTATGGAAGGGTAGTAATACAGTGTTAAAAATTTCTGTACTTAATAGTACCATTCCAAATTTTATGCAGTTTGACTAATCGGTTTTTTTTTTTTTTTTTTATTACAGGTCACGAAGTCAACAAAGTTGTGTGAATGAGGAAGGATGGACAAAATCAGTCACCATGCAATCATCCAATTTTTGGTAAAAAAAAAAAGGGACTAATGCCAAAGGCAATTCATGATAATATGATTGACATTCAGGGAGGATGCCCCTTGTTCCATGCTTAAGAAATGGGCAGCAGAATTTAAACTATGGAGAGAGAGCCTAGAAGGTGACCCAGTCTGTGGAAGACCTGCAATATCCATCACCTCAGACATTGACAGTATGCATGATCAGGTGATGAGTGACAGTCCAATACATCACAAGCATCTTGGCCATGTCATCTGAACTAGTGTACTGCATAGTAACAGAGGCCCTTGCTATTAAAAAGGTGTTAGCATTATGGGTCCCAAAGTTGTTGACAACAGATCAAAAACACACAAGAATTATCAAGTCAAGTGAACTCAATTTCAAACAGATCCAGCAAACTCCCTCGCAAGGTTTGTGGCCATGTGCTTTGACTCGAAAAGGAACTGTGTCGAAAAGTAACATGTTGCCAGACTTCAAATGAACCCTTCCAAATGTTTATAAAAATTTTCTTAGTATAAAACTTTGTATAATTTTTACATTAAATTTTTTGATTTAAATATATATGCATATACATGCACACTTTCTTTTCTTTTTTTAATAGGAACCTGGTTGTGAAGCAGAAATTAAAGAATTTGTAAAAAAATTTAATGTACAGTTTGATATGTTCAGTAAAATTAATGTGAATGGAGAAGATGCTCATCCTCTTTGGAAATATTTAAAGAGTAAGCAAGGTGGAACATTAGGAAGGTAATTTTTTTTTTTTTTTTTTTAATCTAGTTTTGCATAGGTGCTCTTTCTTGTTTAGGTTGTATACCTCTTTCACATTTAAGGATAAATAATCTTTCTTGCAAAAAAAAAAGCATAGAGAGAAAAAATAAATTAACTTAGTTTAAAAATTTTAGTTTTACTTCAGAATTAGAATAAAGTGTAAATTGCAGACTTTTCATAATAAGGATAAACAAAATGACACAGTTTATTCTCGTCCTTCCCTATAAACTGCTTAATTAAATTGCTCTTGAAGCAATGTATAAATCTCTTTAAATATTTGCATGTGCATTGTTCAGGTTTAAGAACATGAACTAACTTTTCAAGATGCTCACTGTAGTAACAGAAGCCACATGGCTAGTTATCTTGTTTGTATAGAAAGTCTATAGACTTTCCATACAAACAAGATCATCCGGTTCCAGAAATGCCATCATTTTCAGTATTTACACTATCAGGAAAGCTGTGATAAATGGTACTATATAGAACTTCAGTGACATCACAGTTCTATTTGAGAACTAATGCAGTTGCATCTAAAGATGTTTTGGATCACAAAATCATGCCTAAGAGTGGAGGCATATAGTGAATTGCATTCTGTGCACCTGTTTCCATTTCCAGGTGTGTACCTGTTTCTGGAAAATACTTATATCCATGTAATTGTTGCCCAGCTTAGAGACTACACACACACACACACACACACACACACACACAGTGCCATTTGCTACTGTTTAACTCGCTATATAGTTCATAAAGCAGTTTGTATATGCCTGTGCTTCTAGATGAGGTAATTTCAGTGGCAATCAGTGTAACCCCCCCTCTATTTTTGAGAATAAAATGAAAGAACTTTATTAAGTAATATCAATTGTACACTCTTAAGAATTTGTGATAACACAAAGATTTATATAAATGGCTATTGGTAGCTATAGTACTCTAATGTCAGTTGAGGTGATAAGACAGAAGATGCATCTTAATATTATACTTTAATTTCTGTAGATAATAATTTTCAAGAAATACAAGAATTTGTTTGAAAGAACAGAAGTAGAAGGGATTCTAAAGAAGTGCAAAAATATTAGTTCAGCAAGTTTGGAGTTATCTATAATTGATGTTCACCAGCTGGTGCATTTATTCAGGCTGGTTTTGAAAAAACAGAAGAATATACTGATTAATACATAACTCTGTAAAATGGCTGGAAATGAGTGTAGTGTAGAAAATGGACTTAGACATGCAAGGCATATTATAGTATCAATAAAAGTTTATGGAGGAGGGGGTGGAAATAGAAATTAAAAGGATTTAAGAAAGTAAACTGAAGAGTTGATGAGAATAGATAGATAGCACAAAAATGAAACATAGTAATCTTGCACTGGAGGATTACTCTGTTTCATTTCCTTCCTGTGCTCAGCAAGAAGTCAGAAGCAGTCGTGGAAACTTTGCAGAAGCTAAAGTTTACTCAAAGGAGGTTTCTTCTGAGTTTTAGTTCCTCAGTGAAGTTGACTAAAGTTGTCAAAAACAGTGGGTCTGGTAGTAAAGTTTGTTAATAAAACATTTCTCTAAGTAAAGACCACATGGCAAGCAGTTTTTCTCATTGAGGTTGAGAGTCCCCAATGAGTTTTGGAGATCAGTATAGCATCATAGGGTATTTGAAGAGAATGTGTGTAGACTTTTTCCCTTCAAAAACAAGCTACTGTATCAGATAATTTAAAATGAAATAGTTTGAAATTAAAGCTGTATGACCTGTAAACAAACACTGTGTAGAACAAGGTCTAAACCATTTTCAGTTTTTTTTTTTTTTTCTTTTAACCAGGGCATTAGGATACTAAACAAATTTTTTTTCTTGTAATAGAGCTCTTGTCAGTGGAAAGCCAGCAAAGTTGCCTTTAAAACAGAAAATAGTTCTAGCACCTAAGTTTTTCAGATTTGCTATCAGTGTTTATATTAATGGTGAAATCCTGAGCAGTAGCAGGAATCCCTAATGGATAAAGTAGGTTAGTCCTTTGTAAATCAATGGTAAAACCAATGGTGTTGTTACCAGCCAGAGTTTGAAGGACTGAAGTAGATCCTGTTCAGCAGGAATGAAGTATGAGTAAGAAGCATCTTTGAATAGACTGTAGTTGGGTCTGTATGGTCTTCAAGGCAGCTCTCCTGAATCAAACTGGCTGCTTAAGTGAAATTGGGGACATACATTGTCTTGTAAAATATGGAAAGGGACCTACTATTTAGGCCCTAATTCTGGTGGGTGATCCTGACAAGCATTACTGTAAATTTCTTGACTTTGGAGTTTTTGCTGTAAATGAGCAGAAAGGAGAGGGAAATAGAGTAAGTTTGTAAGAGAGGAATCATTAGTTTAACTGGCACTTTATTTTCTGAATAGTATAGGAGTTTGAGAGGTTTGTGGATACTTCATGAACAGTATTCTGTGGTGGGGAAGAATTCTTATAGCCCTAATTGAAGAATCCTTAATTCTTCAGTTAGGGCAATAATTATCTGATCTCAGGAGGATGGAGTTGGGTTTTCATTCAATTATTTTGGGTTTATCAGTCCTTACAACGTGCAGATTTGCCTGCAACAGACAATATTAAGAATACATTAGTAGTCCAATATGGTGTCTATTTATTAACTACAGTTGAGCTCATTTCTGACACCCCTAAACATAAGCTATTAACAAAATCCATGTATTATAGTAATTTCCACAAGCCACCAGAATTCTCATAAAAAAATGTTCTTGTCGATATCCAAATTTCATGTTAACCGAATTACAAAGGTTAATAAATACTATTCCCTTTCCATAAATAAATTGTGGCTCATTAACTTAAACTGGAAGAAATTACTACATTTAAAAATCTAGTACTTTATCGTTTGGGTTAATTTAGTGGTCTGTAGTGAAGCAGCTTGGGAACTATTAGCCATAGCCAATGCCTCAGCCCAGGGGTGGCAAAAGAGTTGATTGTAGCTTTAATTTCGGTCGATTACAACTAATTTTAAATATACAGTCATCCCTCGATTTGCGTGGTCAGGTATACTACCAAAATTTTATGTTGCGCAGCTGGTTTCTCTACCTGCATGTTATTTTTTTACGAAGCTTCAAAAATAGGAATGAAGAGCAGATTTTAAATTTATTTATTTTTTTTATTTATTTATTTATTTTGCATGATTGAAGATTTCATTGAAGGCGAAACACATTTCACCATAATAACGTAAAATCCCACAGAATTCCAGCTGTAGGTATTATTACAAATGCAATAAGATTGAGTTTACTACCCATTTATAATTAGATTGCACTAACAGAAAAGCCCAGTAAACCGGAAAGTACATATTGTTTTATGGTTGTGACCTCCAGAAATAGCTTTAGAGAAATATCAAAAGCATTCAAAACTGATTCTTATAAGGATATAACCAAACAGAGCAATAAATGGTGGTGTGTTTTTCCGGTTATTTTGGAAACAACTTCCTCATTTGGGAATCCTCTTCATCAATTATCCTACGTTAGCTGTTCAGACGGAATATTTTTCCGGTTCGCGCAACTTAAAGTGCTTTAATCGGTAAGCATTGCTTTTGCTGATTTAATAACTGGACAGTACTTATGTTAATTTAATACCTTTTTTGATTTAAAATGAATACTACGAAAAAGAGTAAAACGTATTATTTTTATCAAGAGTAGGAACTAGAATAGTTTTTTGTAATGATGAAAGAAAACTGTTGCTGTTTGATTTGCAATGCTTCCATGACTATACCCAAAAAAGGAAATTCAGAAAGGCACTTCAAAGCACTCCATGGTAAATACCAATCGGATTTTCTGCCGAATAGTGACCTTAGAAAAAATAAATTAGACCTTAAATCCAGATTATTCGTGCAACAAAATTTCTTCATGACACCTAATTTAAAATCTAAAGCAGTAACTGTAGCATCATTTAAAGTGAGTAATCTTGCAAAAAAATGCAAATCATTTTCTGATGGTCAATACATCAAAGACGCATTTTTAGAAATAAGATTCTCTTTTTGAAAATTTTAAGGACAAAAATGAAATTAAAAGTGCCCCTCAAGATCTGCAATTATCTCGAAATACTGTGATGTGACGCATCGAAAAAATGAGTATAAATGTCAGTGAACAATTGCTTGCTGATATTGCTAATTGTCTTTTTCTTTACAACTGGATGAATCTACAGATATCAGTGATACAGCTCAGTTGCACGTTTTTATTCGTATGGTTTTTGATGATTCTGCCACAAGCAAAGAACTTCTGGGTATGGTTTCGTTAAAAGAAAGAACTAGAGGTCTTGATATCTTTCTCATTCAAACATTTTATTGAAAAAAAATTAAATTACCACTATTTAAGCTCGTATCAGTAGTAGTAGTACTGGCATGTGATGCAAGAAAGCAAATGTTATGAGCTTATGCAGCATCAGCCAAAAAAAAAAAAAATCACACCATTCTCTCCAAATGCCTGTCCAGTTCCTCCTTAAATTTATTCAACCTATCAACTTCCACCCGCTGGCTAAAGGCAAATTTCCGCACATCTAATCTACATCTGTCTTTTCTTAATTTGAATTTATGCCCCTTTAGGTTCGTAATCTGAACAAGTGGAAGGATCCCATCAGAATTCAGCGTGCTGAACCCATTCAAGGCCTTATACACCTCAATCAGATCACCGCGCAGGTGCCTAGTCTCCGGCTACTGCAATTTGCAGAACTTAAGCCTCTCTTGATAAGAGGATCCCTTCATTCCCCTTGCCAATCTTGTTGCCCTTCTCTGTACACGCTCAAGTAAATCTACATCCTTCCTAAAATGAGGCCTCCAGACCTGTACGCAGTACTCAAGGCATGGCCTGACCATTGCCTTATACAGAGGGATAATCACCTCCTTTTCCCTGCTAGCAAAATTCCTATATATCATTGACAAAACCCCATGACCTGCCCTCGCAGCCTGTCTACATTGCTCAGAAAACTTCATATCTGCCTGCACAATTACTCCCAGGTCTTTTTCATTTTCTACCACCTTAAGTGTAGTACCACACAGTTGGTACGTTTCTCTGGGGTTATTTCTACCCATATGCAGTACTTTGCATTTGTCAAGGTTAAACTTCAGTTGCCACTTCTTAGCCCATCTGCCCAAATTATCTAGATCCTGTTGCAGTAGCACACTGCCATTACTGTCATTAACATCCCTGCCAACCTTTGTATCATCTGCAAACTTTGACACTAAGCCTGATATACCTTCATCAATATCATTGATAAATATACAAAACAACAGTGGACCCAACACCGAACCCTGTGGGACTCCACTAATAACATTAGTCCAAGAAGAGCAGCACCCATTGATTACCACCCTCTGTCTTCTCCCACTTAACCATCCTTTTATCCATTGTAGCAACTTACCCTTAATACCATTCTGCTCCAATTTGTACAATAGTCTTCCATGCGCAACAGTGTCAAAAGCTTTCCTGAAATCCAAATATACGATATCAAAATTATTTTTTGCATCCAGTTCCTTTGTAACCACATCATAATATCCTATCAAATTTGTCAGACAAGACTTTCCCTTAACAAACCCATGCTGTGTCTGAATTATTGCTGCAGTCTTGTCTAGATGTAACAACAGATGAAGCTAAAGCAATGACAGGGCATCTTAACAGATTCATCGCATTGTGCCAAATGGATGACGAATTCCCAGATTTTTGAGTTACCACTGTATCGTCCATCAAGTGTTAGCTAGCAAAAGATTAAATACTAAAAGTGTTATGGACATAGCTTTCAAAATCTTGAATTCCATCAGAGGACAATCTCTTCAAAGGAACCTTTTCAAAATGCAACTCTATGAAAATGAACCAGATCTAATATGACACACAGATGTGAGGTGGCTGAGTTGGAGTAAGTTTCTACAGAGATTAAAAGATTTGTTGATCAAGGAGGAGATGATTATCAGCAGCTACAAGATATGGAGTGGTTGTTTGATCTGGCTTTTTTAGCAGATTTTACGAGTAAATTAAGTGATCTGAATTTGGAATTACAAGGAAAAAATAAATGTGGGCGACATGATTAGTAGTATTTCTGCATATAAATATTAATTTTTGGCAATGGCTAAGGATCTCAAAGAAAAAAAAAAATTCGACCATTTTGCAAATATGCAAGATCATTCGCAAAAATATCCTGTCTTTGAATTTAATAGTGAGAAATATGTTCCTGAAATTGAGAATGTTGTGGATGATTTTGAAACCAGATTTGGTGATTTTAAAACAATTGAAGACATTGTTCAATATATTTCTTATCCATTTAATGTTGACTTAGATACAAAACAAATTGCAGAAAAAATCGCTGAGTTTTCACACGGAGGAAATATTACTTGAAAATGAAATTATTATATTGCGAAACAATATTTTCCTAAAAGCGAGATCATCAGAAAAAGTTTTGGAAATATGTTTGCCAAGAAAAGTCATCAGCCATTTTCAATCCACTGCAGGATGAAGGCCTCTCCAGCAACTTTCCAGTTTCTTCTGTTTTGAGCACTGGCCATCCATTTACTACCCACAAACTCATGAATTCCATCTATCCATCTCAGCCTTTGTCTTCCAGGTTTTCTTCTAGCTCCTCTTGGGTACCATTATTTTTTTCTTAGTCCATCATATCTTCGAGCTATGTGTCCTGCCCAAGACCATTTTAGTTTAGTTATGATAAGAATGTCCTTTACTTGAGTTTGCTGCCTAATCCATGTGTTTCTCTTCTTATCTAACAGTCTGAATACCAATATAATTCATTCCATTCTTTGCTGTGTAGTTCTCAGCTTCTTCCATTCTTTTGGTGAGTGCCTGTTTCACTTCCATAACTCATGGTGGGAGTATACATTGGTTCATTATTATACGTTTCAGACAAACTGGGATATTGCTCTTCAGTATGTGACTATATTTCCTGAATGCTATCCATCCAAAATTTATTCTTCTCTTGACTTCAGCCATTTATCATTATTACAGCTAATAACTTGTCCCAGATAAGTATGACTCCACCTTTTCAATTACTGCTCCTTCAATCATTATTTCCCTTTCTGTGACATACTTGTTCATCATTACTTTTGTTTTAGCCATATTCATCTTTAGTCCAAAATCCTTACTAACTGTGCATAACTGATTAAGATTTTCCTCTAATTCTTTGGGATTGTGGCTTATTACCACAGTGTCATCTGCGAATCATAAATGGTTTAGGTACTCTCCGTTCACGTTGACTTCTTTCTGTGACCAGTCTAATCTTCTGAAAGCTTCCTCAAGGGCAGCAGTAAACAGCTTCGGAGATATTGTATCTCCTTGTCTAACTTTTTCGATTTTAAATTTCCTACTGTCTTTGTCTAGTCTAATAAAGAAGGTAGCATTCTCATATTTTCTTAAAAATCATAATATGTCGGGTATCTATGCCTTGTCTTTCCAGTGCCCGAAACATTGCCTCATGCTGTATGGAGTCAAATGCCTTTTCATAATCCACAAATGCCAGGCATAATGGTGTTTTATATTCATTTGCTTTCTCCAGTAGCTGTGATATTACGTGAAGGTGATCCATAGTTGAGAATCCTGTCCTAAAGCCAGCTTGCTCTTTCGGTTGATTCTCATCAAGTATTCTTTCTAATCTGTTAGTAATGACCCTTGTGAACAATTTGTAGATGTGGGATAACAAGCTAATTGGTCTATAATTTCCAATTTCTGATTTATCTCCTTTCTTATGCAGCAAAACTGATTGCATTATTCCACTGCTTAGGCGTCACACCTTTTCTAATGCACTGTGAAGAGCCTTGCCAGTTTTTGTGTTGTCTCTTCCTCCCAATTTTAACAACTCTACAGTAACTTCATCTTCCCCCGGGGCTTTCTGATTCTTCATTTTCTTCAATGCATGTTCTACCTCATCAGGAAGAATATAGTGTTTGTGGTATTTAATTTGCAATCCATCTTTCCCACTGCTGGCATCATTCCCTTGCTCCTTGTATAATTTTCTATAGTAGTCTTCTTCTATTTGAATTATGCCTTCTCTGCTATTTATAAGTACACCATTGCTATTCTTCAGTTTCAGTATCATTTGTCTTTCTGTATTATTGCTCATGGCTGCTGATTTAAGTCCTTTGTTTTCCTTTAATGCTTGTTCTACATTTCTTGTGTTAAATCTCCTTATGTCCTCTCTGAGTCTCTTTCTAATGGCTTTGCATAACTCAGTATACTCAATTTTTTCCTTGTCAGTGTTTATCTTGTTCTTCATATGTTGCCTTTGGTTCATCATAACAAGTGTTTCTTGACTAATTTTTTCTTCTTTGGATTTCTTTTTTCCTATAGGTTTCTTGGGCTTTATCACTTTCAGAAAGTTGTAATATTCCCCGTCGAAATCTTGGTCCTGAGCTGTCTGCAGAAGCTCACACTTGTTCTTAAGTTCCAGTACATACTACTTTTTCTCCTCTTCTGTTATCTCAAAGACCTTTGTATTATTTACTCAAGTCAGTTTTTTCATTTCCTTTTTATATCTATGTCAAGTGTACGTCGTACCATTCTCTGATCACTTCCAACATTTACCTTATTCAGGATGGTAACGTCATTCACAATATATCTTCTGTTAGTGAGGATGAAGTAGATTTCTTTTGTTGTTAATCCATTTGGACTCTTCCATGTCCACTTTCTGTTCACCCTTTTCTTGAAAAAATGTTCATTACTGACAATCCTTGAGATTTTGCAAATTCCACAAGTCTTTTGCCTCTTTCGTTTCTTTCACCAATTCCCAAATTTCCTATAGTTCCCCTTTCTATGCTGTTTTGTCTTTTTCCAACCTTAGCATTGAAGTCCCCCATAATAATAGTGTAGTGGGTTTTCTGCTCATCTAGAAGACTCAGTTTTGGTGTACATTTCTTTGTCTTCATCATCATGGCTCGATGTCGGTGCATAAATCATTATAACCTTTAGTTTGTACCTCTTAGAAATCTTCAGTATTAGTCTTGACACCCTTGGTGATTACTTTTGAATTCCAAAATGTTGTTTTTTAACTCTTTATGGACCAGAAACCCAACTCCACCTTCACTCCTTTCACTGTTTCCATTGGTATACAGCAGATTTTCACAGCAGAAAAGTACCCAAATGTAAAGAGAAATCTTTGGCAAAGGATGCGAAGAAAAACAGTGAAGAGTTCTTTACTTATATAAGCTCTAGAAGTAAGGGGGTGAATCAGATTGGTCTACTTGATATCGATGGTTCAACTGTGATGATTCTGCTCAGATAGCTAACAAACTAAACGAATATTTTTTATCTACATTCACACATGAGGAGTTATTCAGGGAGGGGAATGCCAGAAGTGTATTCAACTCTGGCAGTAAGCTCGATAATCTTGTAATAACTGAGAGTAAAGTGGAGGATAAATTGTTGACGATAAACATAAGAAAGGCACCTGGGGTTGATGGAATCTATCCAGTTATATTAAAAGAGGTGGCAAAGGAAGTAAGCAAAACCTTAGCCATAATTATGAGAGCTTCCCTGGAATCAGGGGAGGTACCCATGGACTGGAGATGTGCAAATGTTGACCCTAATTCACAAAGGAGGATCAAAGGGAATTACAGACCTGTTAGTTTAACTTCTGTTCCAGGGAATTTAATGGAGGCACTGGTTATAGAAGCATTGCGGGATCATCTAGACAAGACTTCAGTTATAGCTCGGACACAGCATGGGTTTGTTAAGGGGAAGTCTTGTCTGACTAATTTGATTGGATACTATGATTTAGTCACAAAGGAACTGGATGCAAAGAATAACTTTGATATCATATATTTAGATCTTAGAAAGGCCTTTGGTACTGTTGCACATGGAAGACTGCTGCACAAATTGGAGCAGTGTAGCATTGGAGGCAAATCGCTGCTATGGATAAAGGGATGATTGAGTGGGAGAAGACAGAGTGGTAATCAATGGACACTGCTCTTTGTGGACTCAAGTTATTAGTGGAGTCCCTCAGGGTTCAGTGTTGGGTCCATTGTTGTTTTCTGTATTTATAAATGATATTGATGATGGTATATCAGGCTTTAATGTCCAAGTTTGCAGACGATACGAAGGTTGGCAGGGTTGTTAATGACATAATGACAGTACACTGCTGCAACAGGATCTAGAAAAGTTGAGCAGATGGGCTGAGAGGTGGCAAATGAAGTTTAACATTGACAAATGTAAAGTACTACATATGGGAAGCAGTAATCCGAGAGTAACGTGTCAACTCTGTGGTACCACACTGACAATGGTAGAGAATGACCTGGGGGTAATTGTGCAGGCAGATATAAAGTTTTCTGAGCAGTGCAGACGGTCTGCAAGAGTAGCTCATGGTGTCTTGTCAATGATATACAGGAATTTTTCCAGCAGGGATAAGGAGGTGATTATTCCCTTGTATAAGCTAGTGGTCAGGCCACACCTTGAGTACATGTCTGGAGGCCTCATTTTAAGAAGGGTGTAGAGCTGTTAAAGAGTACAGAGAAGGACAACAAGATTAGTGAACAGAACAAAGGGTTGCTCTTATGAAGAAAAGCTTAAGTTTTGTAAATTACGTTGTCTGGAGACTAGGCACCTGCGAGTTGATCTGATTGAGGTGTATAAAGCCTTGAATGGTTTGAGCATGCTCAGTGTTGATGGGATTCTTCCTCTTGCTCAGAATAATCACCTGAGAGGGCATAAATTCAAATTGAGGAAAGACGGTTGTAGGATATATGTGCGGAAGTTTGCCTTTAGCCAGCGGGTGGTTGATTGGTGGAACAAACTTCCATCTATCATAGAAGTGGATAGCTTAAATAGATTCAAGGCAGAACTTGACAAACATTTGGATTGAGGGGATGGGTGAAATAAGAGGGTTTTTTTTTTTTTTTTTTTCTCTCTCGACTGATGCTATATAAGCTTGCTTTCTTGTATCATGTGCCCTTGCTAATGCTAATTGCCCTTTTTGTATTTGAAACAATCAAAGATGAAAAATCACTGTGCTCTTACGGACTTGCATAAAGAAGATTCTTTACGGTTGGCCTTATCACAATATATCCCCGATTTTTGACAGCTTTGCAAATGACATTAAGACACAAACTTTGATAAATTAAAATTTTAAATACATATGAATTTAAAATAAGAATTCTGAATTTTAAAATTTATAAATATTTTTCAATATGCATTCATTAACTTTTTTAACCTTGTGCAATGAAATTTTTGAGATTGAAGATCGTGGCACATTTTGAAGCAAAAAAGTAGATTGCGTCACAAATTAAGTTGGCCACCCCTGCCATGGCCAAGTGGTATAATGTGTGGTCTATTCATTGCTTTCATTTGAAGTTATTTCTGATACCCACAAATGTATTACTGTCAACAGGATCCATTCTTGATTTTTGATCTGTTCAGGTCACCATTGAGCTTGGAAAAATATAACAAATTGCAGATATGTCATTTGTTATATTTGTTATATTTCCTACTTCAAAACAAGTTGTGCACTGGTCTTTAGAGAAAATTTATTTTGGTTTTTGGTTCTGATGCTACTGAATGAAAGAAAGTAAATATAGCTAATGGTCTTCTCCATTAACTATATATATATATATATATATATATATATATATATACATATATATATATATTTACATTAAAATAAACTAATTAAATGCACAACATATGTGACACTATCATCCTGTTTTCCCTTGATTGGTTTGGATAATTGTTTCAAATAATTCACATCTCTATCCCATATAGAGTAATATCATCAGCACATAACATCATTATATGCACACTGATTCTTAGGTTTTTGGAGACTACTTGCATTAAAAGATATACCTGATATTAAAATATCATTTCAGCTTTGTCTTGCTCGTAAAATTACTGGCCTGTCATTATGCAAATTTATGTAATCATAAGTCCTTGTGCACATACTTAAAGCTGGATTGATATGTATTATGGGAAAGGTGTAATTTCTTATTTTATTGCTTAAATATGTTTGAAATTGATTCTTAGCCTTGATTGTTTGTATTCCATCAGTTTTATCAAGTGGAACTTCACAAAATTTTTGGTTGATAAAAAAGGAAATCCTGTCAAGCGATATGGACCAAATGTAGATCCAAATGTATGTATTATTAATTTTTCACACATATATATATATTTCCCCCCCTTGTTAGTCATTCTTGTTTCTCCCTCCCTTCTGGGAATTTACTAATTTTGTGCCATTACAATTGTTAAATAATTGTCTTAAAGATGTCATTTCAGCCATTTCTTCTCTTACTATTGTCTTGTGAACAGGATATCCAAAGTTGCCCAATGCTTATAAGGACTGGATCTTCCAGCAGAGAAGCATTTCAGATGAACAGCCACTGAATTATGTAGTTCAGCTATAACATATAAGCTATTTATAAAATCCAATCAATAGATTTTATAATAGTGGCCTTAAAAGATTGCCATTAAATGGTAACTTGTCAGTACTAATTCACTAGTAAAGCTTCTGTGTTAGCAACTTACTTCATAGTATCATAACTTTGTTATTGAATTAATCTTGATAACTTAGTTACTAGAAACTTTGGGGGTGTAATCTAAATCGTGCTTGTCATCAAAGTCCAGGTTTCTGACAGTTGACTAGTTTTCCAGAAATTTGATAAAGTAGAAAATATCAAATCTGTACTTGATCAAACCAGCAAAACTTGTGGAGGTAGCTGTGGATAAAGCTAGAGCACTTTTATCTTGAACCAGCTGGGCTAGGCGAAATAATAGCCTTAGCTAGAAAAAAATTGTCTAGCTGCAATCTCCAGAGGGTTTCAGTGGTTCACATGTTAAAATATGCCAATTTATCACTTTCAGTAGTTCCTGTACAAATAGAAAGATGGTGACTGTTAATGCTTTGCACAAAAACTTAAATCAGCTGACCTGCATATTTTAGCAGGTTTTATTGGGATTATTTCCTGTCATTTTTCTTCAAAAGTAATCCCCCCCCTCCCAACCCCCTAATCTTATTTTGAAAGATAAGTTGATTGAGTGGATGGTTATAAATAAAATAAGTTATGAGTTGCAAAAATCTTTGGCCCATGATCATTGAAACTGACCTTCTGCATAAGGATAATTAATATTCACCCCTGAATTAGTACAAAATTTCAAACTTTCATAATTCCAGCATGCACTGTTATCTCTATAGGTCAATTTATAATAGATGATATTAAAAAACTGCAGTGAGAACAGAGGAGAAAATCACACAGATTAGTGTCAGTTGTCTGATTTGGGCATACAAAAGCCAAAATTGAATAAATTCAATTTTGGGTCCCTGATGCTTGTTGCAGACATTTTTCTAGGTATGACCCTTAGTGCTTTGCTACCTGGGAGTGAAATGTTGAAAATATTTGCAAGTCACATGGGCTGAGGTTTGGCAAAGTCTAATGTTCTCTGCCAACCAAATCTCCTTCAAGATAGTGGGATTGTTAATAGCCTTGGATATAACCCCCCTCCCCCCATGTATGGTCTGAAATGCTGAAGCTAGTATACCAGAGGTGACCACCCTGGCTGAGGAGGGGTTGGGGTGTTATATCCACAACACAGGGGGATGCTGCCTCCTCTGAGTCACCAGTCAGTACCAGTTGGTAGATGACTCGTGTTTAGTCTCTGGAACAAAGTTCTGGCAGCCCCTGCCTCTTCTATCATTCAGTATGACTGATGTCTTTGAGGTTATGAGCATTATAACAAGATTCAATATTCCTTACATTTTGAGAGTACAACTCTAAAACAAGTTTTGCTGGCTGACCACTAGGTAGTCCATCAGACAGAACATCTTAGTAACTTTATAAAATGCATTTGAATCAGCTAGTGTACAATCTCACTGCCTCTACTCTGCCAGCTAGTGACTGGAGGAAGACTGTATTGGTTGAGGCCACATCTTGTCATCAAGCTGAGTATATATTGCTGTGTATGTACATCATATCCAAAACTTTTATTAATTTGTGCAAAATCCCACCTCACTTTTTTAATTTATCCACTGACTGTATCAAGAATAATCAAACTAATAGAACTAACTTATTAGTGAAAAGATCTAAAGCACTCCAAAAAACCCCCTTCCTTATTCATTTCCACTTGTGTGTTAAGCCCTACTTGTGTTTTTTTATCTGACTGAATCTGTTGATCAGTTACCTCGATCACTGTTCATCTCACTTGCCCTAATTATTTGCTCATTCTTTTTGCTGCAAAGCTGGTACCTGCACATATGTCCATTCTGATATTTCTTGTTAGAGGCTTTCTAATTGACAACCTCCTCTGATTTAAAATCTCTGTATTAATCACTGGGAACTTTTTGACTTCCTTTCTTTGAAAGCCTGCTTTCTCCAGCCTCACTTTTCTGACAGGGAGGTAATCTTCCTTGGTGATTTTTAATGTTCACCACAACTCCAGCTGGCTTCAGTGTTCTAGTTATACAGACCCATCTGATCAAATTGCTGAGCCTTTTACAATCCTGATGCTCTCAAACAGCTTGTTCATATATCTACCATGATGCTAAACAGTCCTAATCACACTCAATACTCTTGGGTTTTTTTTTTTTTCATCACCAGCAGTCTTTCAAAGTAATGCTCAGTGTTAGTAGTCCTCTAGATACCTTGCATCACAGCTTTGTGACAATCTCTTCTCTGTCTCTCTCTCTTTCTGCCATATCCAACTTAATGTCATCCTTCTAATTGTGTCAGTGAAATTATTCTTGTAGAGATGAAATCCTTTATTCTGCCCTAACATCTCATTCTTTATTTAAGCCTTGGTTTTCCAAAAAATGTGATATGGCTGTTCAAGATAAAAAAAAAAAAAAAAAAAAAAAAATGTAGCCGATCATAGTTGGCTTGTATCCAGATGTCTTTGTCTTCATTTTCTGCCTACACTAAATGCTGCAAGAACTGTAAAACAGTTATTCATCAATCCAAAATCTGTTTTATGTATCAACAATGTTGATAAATCACTTCCTGCCATACCAAAGTACACTCCACTCATTGCCTCCTGTGGTCTTGTGACAGAAGGACATTAGAAGAATTCTGAAGAATTTGTCTTCATGCCAATAAAGTTCCAGGTACTAATGGTATATCTCCACTTGTTCTCAAAACTGTGCTCCTGTCTTTTTACACTTTCTTATCTTATTTCACTAGTGTTTTTTTCTTTCTGCTTTGAAATTTGGTCATATTCAGATAGTTCTAAGATGGGTAACATATCAATCCCTTTCAATTATCATCAGATAATACCAACTCTTGAACTCTTTCAACCTTTCATCTAACATGATTAGCAATACAAATTCCATTAGCGTCTATTCACTAGTGATATATTGGCTTCTATTACTTTTTTTTTTTTTTTTTTTAGAAATTCAGTGGCAAAAATTTGAAACAAGTAGTTAATCTTGATTTTTCTAAGTCTTTTGATCATATTTGACATAAGTCTAAACAGGCTCATCTTATGGACTGCTGATTTTTTGCAATTGGGTATTTATCTGGTCTTTCTCTTTGACTGCTTGCTGTAGGGTGATGTTAATCAACTGTCTTCTAGCATCTCCATTAATTTACAAGAGTAAAAGAAAGATCTGAACCTTGGTGTGTCCCAAGGTTCATTTCTTTCTTTTGCTATTTTCCCATCTTGTAAATTAATGCTTTTCTTCTACTCACTAGAAATTCTGTCCTTAGTTTTGCCAATGATAGCATACCTCATTCCACCACCTATTTTAAGAAACCTTGCCCTGCACATCACAGATTTCTTCCTCTGCATTAAAAAAAAGCTAGGTTTTCTTTTCACTTGATTTTTGACAATTTCACTGTAATGTTGAAAAATACAATTGAAATAAGAACAAATTAGTATTAAAAGCATTTATATATGAAGCTTTCATTTTTACTGAAGTTGAATTCCATAAAGAAACTTGTTCACTCTCGTGAGCCAACACATTTGGAAAACTTGCATTTTTAGCAGTTAGTCACGGCCTCCGTAGCCGAGTGGTCAGGAGTGGGAGTACAGTAGCATACGCTCTTTGAGTAGACCGGGGTTCAAGCCCCTGACTGCTGAATACGGTCGATCTGCCAACCCGCACTGGACCAGCGTGGCAGATTATGGTCCATTTCCCTCAGCATGAATTGTTGAGGAGGCTTCCATCCTGCAGTGGGTTGATAATGGCTACACTTTACCTTTTTTTTTTTTTACCTTGGAGGATTTTCATTATCCGGTGAATGGTGAAAAGAAATAGCCTAAACTCCTCATAGATTTAGGATGTGATAAGCTGTTCACTAGTAATACCAGTTAAGGCCCTTTTCATCTTGCAGTATACAGAACATTCATTTGGGCTCACAGTCCACCAGCTGTCATAGTAGAACTAAATGCATACCCTTTTATGTGAAAAGCCCACGTTATAATTTTGCTCTTCATTGCAGAACAAAATTCTCAAATAATGTATGAGTTTTTTTATTTGTGACGTTTTTCTTACATGAGGAAATTGCAAATTAAATGAGACAACAATAATTGTTTTAAAGTGAATTAATAACATAATCAGCTAATCTGAAACATAATTCGATACTGTTGCACATAAAACTACTGTACAAATTAGAGCAGTGTGACATTAATGATAAGTTACTGTTATGCATAAAGAGATAGTTGAGTGGAAGAAAACAGTGGTTATCACTAAGTGATATCTTGGACTAATGTTAGTAGTTGGAGGTCTCCAGGGTTCAGTGCTGGGCCCATTGTTGTTTTCAACATTCATTAACGATGATACTGAAGACATTCAGTTTAACACATTGACTGCCGTATATTGCCGAAACTCACTGTTTCAGTGGGAGCTGCATCGGTTGTATAATGCTGACGATTGTTGGGAATTTACATTATTTTTGAAAAGCATGGTCTCCAGTGATACATATGATGAAATTTGCATGGCATTATGAGAAAAAATAAGCAAGTAACTGGTCATTATTTAAAAATTCTTTATTGTTATCAATTTTTATAATTACAAAATTATGAAGATTTATAGCGTTGTCCAAACACATGAAAGACTGAAGAATACAGTCTGGCAATATGTTGAAACTCTCTTTTTCCCTTTCTGCTAGCAACTGATCTTCCTTCAGACTTTCAATTTTTCGTAACAAAAAACACATTCTTCTGACTTTCCTATTGTTTGAGTCAAATTTTGTCATTAGTATATAAGTGTTACCATATTTTGGCTTTTCACATTTCTCTTTCTGTTCTATATTTAGCAAATCCATAACTACCTCTTCCTGAAAGCTTATTTTTATTTCTTTTCGCATGGCACTCGGCGCCTGTGTAGCCGGGTGGAAAGGAGCAGCAGTGTTGTAGCACACGCTTCTTGATTAGACCGGGCTTCGAGCCTGTCACCACCAAATACGGAGGATGCAGAAAGGTCAGGGAATGACCACCGCATATCCCGGAGCAATATGGCCTTAGTTGCTAATGCTCTTAAAAACCAAATAATAACAGCATGGTACTCTTGTATACCACATATGGATTGACAGCTGATATCCCAAGTATATATTCTATCGCTAATTTCCAGTACCACTTTACCTCCTTTCTTAGCATTGTGACATACGAACCTATTTGATCGGACAGATCAATGCCTGCTTTTCCCTTATTATATGCTAAAATAGGAAGTGGCTTTTGTTTGTCATCGTTTTGTCTTCCTTTTTCTGGTGGAGGGTCCATCAACGGCATTGTTTCTGGGGCATTCTTTATTGTTAGTAGTCTCGCATCTCATCACTTTAGAACAATAATTCCATTTTTTTTTTTTTTTTCCCTTGGCAATCATCTCCCCTTTATTTAGCTTTGAGTTCATTACTTCTTTGGGCACAAATTTTTTACTGGCTTGTAATGTACAAATAATGTGAGGTTTTTTTTTTTTTTTTTTTTATTAATGAAGAAACGATAATGCCAAATGGTAGCTGGTATAAAAATTGTCTATGTACAAGGTGCGACCTTCATTTAGAAGTCCTTGCATTAACTCTTCAGACCTTTTGCAGCTAAACCTACGGATTTTATATAATTTTCAGATTTACCTGAATAGATCTTGCTCGACTAGGTATATCCTTCAGTGGAACGTAACTTGAACAGCTTGATTCCATATCAATGACATAATCTTGGCTGGGGAAAATTTTCTGGTATTTCAGCTGCAAAACAGCTATCAGGTGTTGTATCTTACTGAGCCTGTCCCCTGGAATAGCAGTTCCATCGTCTGAAAAGTGAATGAGGCGCAACAACAATTCAAATCTGTTGCGAGACATTTTTGTTACTAAGTTATTTTTATAGATGGGTTTGGTTGACCAGTAAGATGCGATACTCCCCAAAATTTACTAGTCCCATCCACATAAGAAGCCCGAAAAGCTTTCCCATCTCATCAGCAATTGTTAGAACCCACTTTTTTAGACGACTGTGCCGCAAAGCTCGGGTACTCTGAATTTTCTGTTCGACTTATCTGTTTGTTTATGTTACAATAAGATTTATTACTTCTTCATCAAAAAAATAATGAAAATGCCTCAAGATGAGTAATGTTTCCTGATAAGTCTTATTTCCAGTCCTGATTTGCCTGTAAAATCAAATCTTTTTGGCACCCTTCATATTCAGTCCATTCAATAACTTCATATGTTTCAGTCACTTCAATCTCAGGTTCTTCGGTCTTTTCAAATTGCTCATCGGTGTTTTCTTCTGCCATCTAATCTTGAAGCACTTCTTCAATATTTTCTGATATTTCAGTATCTCCTTCATTTGAAGAAATATCTTTTACCAAATCATCAGTCAATCTTTTTCATCTTCAGAACTACTGAGATTTTCAACAATTTCTCTCAGTTCCTCTTCTTTCAGTAATTTTTTTTAACCATTGCTTTTTAGGGTTTTTTTTTTTTTTTTTTAACAACATACTTGTACAAACTTACAGAGAAACAACCCAATAATAATGGGATAATACAGTGCACTAACGAACTTTTCACAAAATCTCTAACAATACTGACAAACTTATTGCGAAGTTTGAGTTTATTTTATCCTTATTAGTTTTATTACAGCGTGTGCAATAAACTAATCACAAACGACCTTCATGTGTATGCCATATAGTGTCACACGTATGTGGCCAACATGGTGTCTCAAAAAATAATCTACTGGGCTGTCTGCCACACACACACACACACACACACACAATACTTTTTTATATATATATATATATATATATATATTTTTTTTTTTTTTTTTTTTTTTTTAAGCGAAAAACCAGCATAACACTGACATTACAATATTTATTTTAGAATTACTAATTAAATTATTTACTAAATATTTTGTGGCCCTGAGGGATTTTTTTTTTTTCTTAAACTAGCTTGGCAGTCAGTGTGTCACTGTGTAAGTTTGCAGATGATACAAGATGATACCAAAGTTGGAAGGCTAGTGAATGACAATAATCAAGGTATGCTGATATGCAACGAGATTTGCAAAAGTTGCTACCTTTCTGGGCTTCTTTGCACTCGTATATCAGCATTTTCAGGACCCACCAACAATGTCACTTTCCCCACACTTAAAGTGTGTGGGCTTTGTGTAGTTCCTGAAGTGAAAATGTTTTTTAAATTTTTTAAACATGGATATACTTTGTTTCAACAATTGCCAAAGATACTGACAGGAAGAACTGAGCAAGGAGGACAATTTCAGAGATTTATGTTTGAAATTTTAGATATAGCATCTGTATACAGACTCTATGGTGGCCATTATATGGTTGCCATAGCGATTGTTTATGATAGCATTTAGGTGTTTCATTAAATTCAAGAGCTATTTTAATAGCTAAAAACAATGGATCTACAAATTTTGAACATCATCCCATTCTGTGTAGCAGTGATCTATATAATTTGTGATAGTTGTTTACCAATGAATTTTGTTTCCAAAATAGACAAGATTTCCGACCACATGTATTAAACAATAGTGTCGCCATATTGGTTGGAGATCGCTTCAGATTTTCACTCACTCACCACAGCCAACTTAAGTGGTTTAAGCTTTCAAGATATATCCATAGAATGTGTGCCAACCCTTTACTGCCTGTTAGAGAATGTTGTTACGGCTTTCTAGGGGTCTTTTTGTGACTGGCTGTTCCCCACCCCCTCACGTGACAGTGGGGGTTAGTGCAAATCTACACTAGTGCAAGGCGCCTCTGTAGCCAGGTGGGCAGGAGCAACAGTGCATAGCACACGCTTCTTGATTAGACCGGGGTTCGAGCCCATGACCACCAAATACAAAGGATGCGGAAAGGTCAGGGGATGACCACCGCATATCCCTGGCGCAATATGGCCTTAGTTGCTAATGCTCCTAAAAAACCAAATAACAACATCACTATTGCACTCAAATACACCAAATTGGGCTACAAACTTGTAGCGGGTATCTTTCTACACCAAAAACTAACCCTAGCTAACCATCCTGCCATCTTGGAAATCCGAACTCTTCTCGATTATCCGAAATAATCCTATTATGGAAGGAAAAGGTGGTAAAATCCAAACTGCATCGCAGCAGACCTCAAAGGACGACATTACAGTCATCAAAAATTGCGAAGAGACAGTGGACCCCTGCACGGGAGCTCCCTCCGCTAAAAGAAAGAGTTGCAAGCTAGCTGTCCCTAAGTCCGGAGCGAGAAATCCACTCACAAACACACAAGGGAAATGCAAGAGGCCCCTGCCTCCCAACAGGATACTACTGAGGAGAGACAGGAGGATCCACTACTGGACCCCCCGTATTGCCCGAAGGCACCATTCTTGAACAAAAACTGTTCCTGCGAACTGCCTTTCAACTTGTTTAAGAAGCAGAACAGTAGGATAACAGGTATAACAGCTGATATTTATAAATATCAGGTATAACAGCTGATATTTATTTATTATTTTATATATATATATATATATATATATATATATATATATATATATTAGTGATAAAAAGGAAAGAAAGTTAAAACGACTGTAACTAATATTTATGGATCAATGCAGTTGCAAGCAATCATGCAATACACCCATAATGTCTATAGAATATTAAGGATATTAGAAAAAGTAAATCAATCCAATAATAATACCATCAGGGACCTAAGAAAACGCAAAAAAAAAAAAATTTTATCGCTTTTTACCGACAATTTAGATGACTTCAACTGGGGCCAACCATCCAGAATGAAGGCAAAAAACGACAAGAGGTTCTCTGTTTCTGTGATGATCAATATATGCTAAGTAATTTAAATCTAAATCGAATGATGATAAAAAATTAAAAAAATTTAGAATTTTTAGAATCGAAGGTAAGAAATATAAGTAAAATATAAATGTAAGCATATATTAATCATCATTGACCCGACAGAGAATGTAATTTAATGATTAAAATAAGATTAAATATATAATACATACTACATATTGACCGTATCTAGGACAATGTAATAGTCGTCAAAATAATATGTGGTGCCCCTATGTGATGGATACGGTAAAAATAAATAAATAATTAAATTTAAGTTAACGCAAAGAGAAACATGCAGATGGTAAGAAGAAAAACTAAAGGAGTAGGAATAATAGAACCTGAACTTCACAAAGGCGAAAAATTGTGGTATAGATAAGAAATAGTTTCTCCTATGTTCTCAGATTGCCCTAATAATTTCGGAGAAATAAAAATAAAGAGTGTAGGACAGTTTAAAGACATTACAAGATATAAGTTGTGGCTCGGGTATGACCAGGATCGCAAATCCGTTCCTATAGTAGGACCCTGAGCTGAATTTGCATGTTATCTCACCGTGAACTTAAGTAAATTTAAATGAATTTAACTATATGTGTATATATATAATTTAAAAAAAAAAAAAAGATACACTGTAATTTGCAAGCCAGTGGGTACAAGTTTTCTATGCCGTAAGACACCAAAAATTCAAAGTGTATCCTATGTGTGTATGTATATATATGTGTGTGTGTCACTAAATATGACAATTATATTGAAACAATAGGTTCAGAAAACAAATTTTTGAAATTAATTATGCTTATCACTTTCCTGAAGTGATATTTCAGGTAAGCGATAGGGAAATTATTATTAATCAACTTGCCGTACAATGCTGTTAATCCCACTGAACAATTTTTATTACTATTGCAGATATAAGCAATCCTTAGACATTGCAATAAAATTATATTAGCATGCACTGATTTTGATATATTAGATCTCCAGTGTGTAAGGCTGACTACGTTGAAATTAAATGCGTCTCTTTTATTATATACGTTTATGTCTATATTATTATTATGGAATATTTCTATATGAAGATCCAAGTAATTTGCTATAATATCGGAACTATTAGTTTTTTTCTAATATAAGTTCTATTGGATATAATTTACTGTAATCCTGGACAAAATGTGGACAATTAAAAACACATATATCATCTATGTATCTGTATATAAGTAGGTTATCTTGGAATGCTCTTTCTGTATAATATAGATAAAGGTTTGCGATTATGCTTGATGCTGGACTTCCCATAGGGGTGCCAGTCGCTTGTAAGTATAACAATGTTCTGTCATATACATAATTATTAAAGATGCATAATTTTATTAGAGAATCCCAATAGGTTAAATCAACCTTTATAGCGTATTTATTTTCCAAATATAGTTTCTGGAGGACGACTTTTAAATTATCAAGATTAATGCCCGTAAATAGACTGTTAAAGTCAAATGTTTGTATTTGTTGAATATTGTTATTTTTTATAGCAATTATAATCTAGTAAGTTATTATTTATTATAATAGTTTTATTTAAGTTATTTAATATAATTTTAAGTAACTTTTCTAACATTTTTCAAGGGAAATTTAGCTTAACTATCTCTACATGATGTTATGAATCTAAAAGCAATAGGTGATTTATGAAATTTGGGTATGCCATATATAAACGGATATTTTAGGTTATTATACTTTAACTTTTAATTTTTTATGCAATGCAATTAATTTTTTGATTATTATATTAGAGGAAGATGTTATCTGTTTATATGTATGGCTAGACTGTAGTTCATTTTTTATAATTTCTATATAATATGATTGCATAAATTGCAAGTAGCTTTGTCAACGGGAGTAATTACAAAATGTTCATGTATATCTTTGAGCTGCCTGTTTATTAATTTTGTATTATATAGATTATCTGGTATGAATTTCAATTGATTATATTTGTAGATATGATATTAAGCATTGTAAATAACTACATGTGGTATGCCTCAACCGGTATGTTATATTTGTATGCTGATCGTATGCAATATTTTAATAAATCTAGATATAACAATTTTTTAAAGGTAGATTTATTAATAGGTAGATTAGGTTGAAATTTAAAACCCAGTGATAAAATATCTCTAAGTTGTCCTACACTCTTTATTTTTATTTCTCCGAAATTATTAGGGCAATCCGAGGACTTTATATTTATGAAGTTTGGCAATTTGAAACATATTATAAACACAAATCTTTTAAATTATTCGTCATATATTTTTGATTAAATTTATTATTTAGACCGTATAATCGCCTTTATATGCTTACATTTATATTTTACTTATTTCTTACCTTTGAGTCTAAAAATTCTAAATTTTCTTAACTTTTTATCATCATTCGATTTATTTATATTTGGCCTTTACTGGTTTATATTTGGTTTAGATTTAAATTACTTAGCATATATTGATCATCACAGAAACAGAGAACCTCATGTTGTTTTTTGCCTTCATTCTGGGTGGTTGGCCCCAGTTGAAGTCATCTAGATTGTCGGTAAAAAGAGAATTTTTTTTTTTTTTTTTTTTTGCATTTTCTTAGGTCCCTGATGGTATTATTATTGGATTGATTTACTTTTTCTAATAATTTTCTATTATCCTTAATATTATATATATATATATATATATATATAAAAGCAAAGCTATAATAATTAAGTGCAAGGTGCCAAACTAGTAGGGAAAGAATAGAAAGAAAGAGGAGTATTAAGGGTGGATGACAAAAGAAGGGGAGAAAATCTAAGTGATACAGTTGATTAAGAAATTAAATCTAAATTAGATGAAATGAAACTACAAAGGAAAAGTAAAAATAAATGATTATAATAAAATAGCATGCATCAAATAAAGGGGTGGAAAAATTTTTTTTTTGATATAAGAGAAATCTAAAGAGGTGAGAAAATTTACTTATAATAAAATTTTTGATGCATAGTATAAATAATTGATGCATACAGCAGTTAATTCTTCAGGAGACTACACATGATTGTGTATTGATAAACTGCATTTCTATGCCTATATATAGCTATGGAAGGAAAAAGATTAAAAAAAGATACTCTGATAGTATGTAATTAATAAAAAAATAATAAAGGAAGAATGTACTAGAAGACAGTATGACAAACAGCTGTCTGCATTGTATTTTTCCAACCACATCTTGCTAAAATACAGTATAATGAAGTTGAAATATGTAAATTAAGAATAAATACAAATAGGCCTGTTGTACTGGGTTCTATTGTTTAAGAAGATTAATATTGTATATATCCAGTAATATATTTAATAACAATGTAGCTTTTAGGGAAGGGGTGTGTATGGACCCCTTCATCAGCAATATACAGATTCCAATGGAATAATGACATTAGAGACAAATTTTAATAGATACAGTTGTGCGCACTCTGATGCATACATGGATGCAAGATTGATCATTTAACTACTAGATTGATGCTCATGGTGCTCCAATATACAACCACTGTGTATATTGGAGCACCATGAGCATTAAGGGCAAGTTCTGCTCAGGATAATGGAATGATAATGGAGAGACAAAGCATGTCTTCATGGACCAAATGTTATAAATGGGGTCCCACAGGGTTCTCTTCCTGGCTCCTTACTGCTTTTAATATTCATTAAAGGTATTGATATAAATATTATATGTTAAAATGAATGTTTAGATAAAAGCTTATCAGATGTGTCATGTCTCATTTATTGGATATCTAAATTACATTTATATTTACATTCTGGAGGTTCGATATGTAAATGTAATTTGCATATCCAATACCTATATGAAGTATTCAAGATGCAGCCTAACCATTGCTTTATACAGCGGGATAATCACTTCCTTGTCCCTGCTAACAAAGTTCCTGTATATCATTGACAAAACTCCATGACTGTCTGGTAGTTTTCTGCATTTCTCAGAGAACTTCATATCTGACTGCACAATTACCCCACTCCTGTTTTTATTTTCCACTGTCCTGAGTGTAGTACCACACAGTTGGTATGTTAATCTGGGATTATCACTACCCATATGCCAGTACCTTGCATTTATCAGTGTTAAACTTCAAATGCCATTTCTCAGTGCAGCGGCCTAATTTCTTTGGATCTTTCTGCAGCAAGTTACTCTGATTACTGTCATTAATCACCCTGTCAATCCATCCCCCTTATAATTTGGCTTGGCTTTGATTTTGTAATATTTATAATAGTAATGTCTGTTCATTTTCTGTGCATGTACAGATTTCTTTGTTTGGTGTTATGTTTGCTGTTTCCATTTCATTATTATGAATCCAGATATGTGATGGCAAAATTATTTTTTGCATCATAGTAAGCTATCAGATTGGCTAGACAGTTTTGCCCCTTAAAAAAAAATCCATGCTGTGACTGCAGTATAATTGCATTCCTACCTAGATGATCCTGCATTACTTCTTTAACCAGAGACTCCATAATTTTCTCTGGAATAGAAATTAAGCTAATGGATCTGTAATTACCTGTGTCACCCTTTGATCCCGTTTTGTGAATTGGGGATACACTTGCACATCTCCAGTCCTATGGACCTATACTATTCAGGGACTTCACCTGAATCCACAGCACAACATTTTACCACAGTATCACTATGAAGATGACTCATAGCTGTAACATTACTATTCCCATCCATCACTAGACAGAGCCTTCACTTCAATACGGCGCCTCCATAGCAAGGTGGGAAGGAGCAGCAGTGCATAGCACACGCTTCTTGATTAGACCGGGGTTTGAGCCTGTCACCACCAAATACGGAGGATGCGGAAAGGTCAGGGAATGACCACCGCATATCCCGGAGCAATATGGCTTTAGTTGCCAATGCTCCTAAAAACCAAACAAACAACTTCAACACATCTTCATATCATCTAGGTTATGAAAAAAAAAAAAGTAGTGAAATTCACAAGCACCATAAGCAGAATGCTGAAAAGCTTTTTCAGTATAATAATAATAATAAAGATTATGGGATTGTATTTCAATAGAGCAGTTTAAATTGAATAAAATTTGTATGCTAAATACATTAATTCATAGTTTGGCATGTTCACTAATGGAGATTGTGCTAGCTGATAAGCCAGTAAGTTTTGAAATAGTTGTTCTGGTAGTACTCAGATTTTTAAATTTATAATGAATTTGCCCTTTCTTGTAATGCTATATAATTTAATATTAACCTGGCAGTACTGCATATAATGGTATTTATGTCTAAGGTGAACAGCCTAAGCCAGTGGGTTTTAACCTTTTTTTAATAAAGGCACCCCTAAGTAATTTATTTTATTTTGTGGCACCCCCTACTCAATTTTCTGCCTGTTAGACCCAATTTTTTTTATATATATATATATATATATATATATATACAGTGAAACTTCCCTTTAACGGACAGCCATGGGGAACGAGAATGTGTCCGTTAGAGAGAAGTGTCCGCTAACAAGAAGCCTGAGGGAGAAAAAAAATAAAGAAAGAAAAATCGATAAACGTTTAATGTAAAATTAAATTATATACAGATTTTGCACAATATTTTTTGTAAATAATATACATACAATTGTGCTATGCATATTATGACTTTATCTTAAGAAAAATACATACAGTAATCACTTATTTTCTTCTGCACCTTCTTCTGGCTGATAATTTTGTTTTCAACATTTGTTTGGCATGAAGAAACCGTCGAAAGTCCTTCGGTATCTTCTTCAGTGGCGAAAAACATTTTTAAACGATTGATTTGTATGAGCGCTTCTTCTATTTTCATCGGTGGTTCGTCGTTAATATGTTCTTCGACAGAATGACCTCCTTCCATTTCTTCCTCCTCATGAGGAACTTCTTGAAAAATATCGATGATAATGTTGTTGATATATAGAGCACCATCTTCTGTAGTTAAGTTCGAGTCTATATCTTTGTAACCAGGGTCACTTGTAACGGAAGTATCGTACATTATCAATAGATGTTGAAGTTCTTGTTCTTCATGGTGCTCCACATTGCTGTTCACAACTTAAATTTTTGTGTTTGAGAAGCCAGACTTTACAAAACAGTTTGTTTTTTAATTGCGCTTACTGAAGAGGAAATCCATTGAATCGCATCTAGGATGCTGAGTTTCTTTGCAAGGTCACTCGCACATGTTACATCATTCATGTTTGCAATGAGATGTCTTAAAACGCGTTTTTTGTAGTGAAGTTTAAATTTTTTTATTATCCCTTTATCCAAGGGCTGACACTCTGCAGATGTGTTTGGTGGCAGAAAACGATTTGAATGTTGAACAATTCAATGTGCGGGTGAGATGCAGCATTATCCATGAAAAGAAATAATCTTTCTGTTTTGCCGAATCATGTTTTGGTTAAAGTGACTTATCCATTCGCTCATGATATCTCGTGTCATCCACGCTTTTTTATTAGACTTCCAGTCAACATTCAAAAGATTCAACTTTATGCCCTTGAAACAACAAGGATTTTTGTGGGTTTCCTATAACAAGAGGTTGTTCAAAGTCTCCCAGCATATTTGTACACAATGGTACAGTCAAGCGTTCCTTAGAAATGTTTCCGCCCTGGCACTTTTCGTTTTTTAGACTCATTGTTTCTTCAGGAAGAGCTTTAAAAAAACAACCGTTTCGTCACAGTTGTAAATATCCTTAGCTTCAAAATCACGACATAAATCTTCCAATTTGACGGTCCACTCTGTTACAACCCCAGTATCAACAGATCCACCTTCACCACTTACGGTTTTCCAAGAAATTTTATGCCGAGTTTTGAACTTGTCTAGCTATCCCACAGAAGCTTTGAACTCATTTACTCCTATAGATTTCGCAACCTCCAAAGCCTTTTCCCTAATAATAGGCCCATTAATGGGAATTTTTTTTTTTTTAGCACGTGCACGACAAAACCACTCATACGTAACATTGTCAATTTGAAGTCCAACAGTTTTCGGGAATGATTTTTGAACCTGATCATTTCTGTGTTGCCAAAATTGTTTGAGCAGTTCATTTTTTTTTTTTTATTTAGGATGTCGCTTACCTGCGTCTTCCCGATTTTGAATTTTGCAGCGAGATTGCGAACACTATTTTTTTTTTTTTTTTTTTTTTTTTTGCCTATCAAGAACCGCGACGTAAACCTTGATAAAATTCAGAGAATCGGAAATAGAAAATAAACACACGATTGAGGCAATACGTGGAAGAAACGTTCCTAGAAAAAGGGCCGTGAGCTCGCCCGCTGTCCGTTATGGGGAGATCAAGTTAAGTGTTAATCTAAACGAAACAGTGCAGATTGCCTGTCTGTGTCCGTTACAGAGAATGTCTGCTACACAGAAGCTGAAAACACGTTAAAACCAATAGAGGAGAGTTGGGGAATTTGAAAATGTCCGTTGTAGAGAGATGTCCGTTAAAGAGAGGTGTCCGTTAGGAGAAGTTTCACTGTATATATGTGTATATACACACACACACACAGTAGACTCGATTTTCCGGGACAGATGGTAAAAAACAAATCCCAGATAATCGATTTCCCGGTTAATCCAAAAATACAAAAGTCCCGACATACGTAAGAGATATGTTCCACGACTTCTTATATATTGTGTGTGTGTGTGTGTATACACAGTATATAATAATTTTATTCTTTTTGTAGAGGTACTAAGTAAACATCAATTATAGATCACCATAAAATTAAAAAGATACTATACACTGTTTTATAATGAAATAAACATAAATTTTTTAAAAAATAAGTTTAAGTAACTTAAACCAAAATTATGTGGTAGCCCTGGAATGTTGTTGTGGCACCCCGGTTGAAAACCACTGGCCTAAGCCACGTTAGTCAAACTCTACTTTTAGTGAAAGTGAGAACAAAGATCTTCCTGTGATTGAAATAGAATGCAATGTAATAAAACAAATGATTTTTGATTCTCTTCCTCCACGTTGGAAATGAGAGATAAACTGGGTAGAGTGATTGTTATCAGAAATGAATTAGATTTATTTTTTTCAATGCATTACAAGGAAATACTTCCAACATAAACTTGAAGCAGAGGCAAACTCGCCCTCCTACTGGTTAGCCCTCTTCCTATCCTCCAATAAACTAGAGAACCAATTTTTCCCCAACCAACTCTTATCCAAGCATGCCTCCCTCTTTTCCACCCCAGACCATATGACACTAAATTTCAACTCTTCTCATAGCCAGTATCTTAGAGAAATTACACTGCATTTCAAACTGTTTTCCATGGACCACCTTGCAACCTATGGGCTAATTTATTTCACAAGAGACGATCAGTACATGGAACCAATAGGATGACTATCAGGCAAAATGCTTCCCCTCACCGATACCACATTACTGTTCCTTCACTTGGACTTTTCCAGTCATAGGTATTCTGGGTACTTTTTTTTTGAAATGCAATATATGAATAGATAACTACTTTTACCATCTCCCTCTAAATTTCACTGAGGATGGTTCATAGGAAGAGTGTGTGGCTTCTACTTTCTAAATATATTGGAGTTTCTCATTTATCATTCATACATAGGGTTTTTTTTTTACAAGTCTAAAATTTTCAGTGAATTTTATTCTGAAATATTTTCTGCATGTTTTTTACTGCTAAATTGAAAGATTTCCATTTTATTTCATTCATTTATTCTTTGTAGAAAGAAAGATGCCTCCATAAAGGCATCTTTCTTTCCTTGAAAAGTATTACTAATTAACTACATTGCTATGTAAAAATTTTTATTTCATTATTTTTATTATTTTCAATAGGCTATTGAACCAGATATGTTGAAATATTTTGCTGAAGATTAGCACAATCCTCATGTAGAAAACTTCTTCACAACAGCGTTTGATATCTGTAGTGGAATGCAACAATGACGATCTACCTATAAACCTCTAACAATGGCTTGGTAGAATCTGATGAAAAGTTTTTCCTCTACAGATTCATTATTATGTTGAGATGAAATTTGCATATGAACCAATTTAATTTGTGATTTAAGAAGCATAATTGTTTTTAAGTAAATTCACTTATACCATTGATATAGGTATTAATTTCACAATGTAGAAAAATAGATTTACCTCTTAGACAATTAAAATAGAACTGCTTAAGCATTGTTGCTTCATGCTTCATATGTTCAGGGTTTGAAATTGCATTACATTAAACTAATTAAGAATCAAATAACCATAATTTATATGGTTAAAAAAAAATGTTGTTTATACTTGTGCATGACTACCAGGTCAAAGGAGTTTACAATAAATCATGAATACAATTAATGGTATTTAGTAATTGTGGGTTTGAACCATGGTCCATTCAGAGCATCTGCTACTGCACTCTCACTACTGACTACTCTACTACGTCAACCTCACCCTTTTAAAAATTGGAAATTCTAGGTACTTAAGGTCTGAACCATAAAATTAATCACTTAATTTTGTTGCATCAAACAATTTTATACTCTATAATGTGATGACTAATACCAGAATTACTTTTTAGCCCATCCAGTTTTGAAAGTGCAATTCCATTCTTGGTCGGTTATCATATTCAGTTGCCTAAAATAAATCTAAATTCTTAGACATAATATATGCACTGGTAACGTTGATGAAAGGTGGGGACTTAGCTGTACAAGACTGCATTTATTCTTACCTCACTGTTAATTATGCACCATCTAGGGTTCATGTTGTGGCCCTATGTATTTGTGTAGGGCGGCACCTGGAACGTTAGTTCATCTCCACCTCATTTCACTTTTAAGAAACAGGACTGTGTAGAAATGGCCAGAAATGAACTGACTCTTTGGTTACCTGGAATCAGCAGGTCAGAAACACACCACCACCACGGGAAGGTAGACCAGGGACTACTAGCCAGCAGCAGGAATAGAAGAGAGGGATGCCAAGAGCCCAACAAAGTTAGAGCCAAAGACTTGCCAAAATTTTTTTTTAAAATAAAAATCTTAACAACTATACAAAAATTAAACCTCAACATATCGAGGTAAACAAATAATATTTTGATGTTTCAAAGTAAACAGAGCAAGTAATTTCGTTAAATTTTAAAAATTAACAAATATCAGAAATTAAAGGTTATATACAAGATTAAGGATAATAATCCCCAACCAAAAAAAAAAACCCTACGCTACTACCTTTCAACCGACAAAACTTTCCAGAAGCAGGCACAAACCTTATAAACAGCTTAGGTTAAATGTGACAATCAGTAAATCCTGCAGTCAGTCGGTCAATCACCAATAACAAGGTTACAGTCAGTTAACAGCCAGACGAGTAATTTCAGGAACACAGGAATTTTCATTAAATTTAGTTGTAGTTGTTAAGGACACTTGTAGAGTTGCAAAAAAAAAAAAAAAAAAAAAAAAAGCACAATTCCAAAAATAGATCTTACTGAGAAAGTAGACATCATTGTGGTGAAGAGACTAAATTGGAAACATTTGCAGGTACAGTCGTTGTAGAAAGAATTGCTTTTTATTGAAGGCTGCCTTAGCAAAATCCTGAAGGGCAAGGTAATTGGTGGCATTTGATACAAAATTAGGATCCAATTCTGATGAAAAGTTGGGAATTGCATTCTGCAAAGTTACTCAAAATTCATTTGTATGAGGGACAAGAGTACATGTGCCGCCAGTCTTCCACATCGACACAAACAATGACAGAGTTCCGTAAGAGACAAGCGAAATTTAAACAGTTCCTTAATGATCCATGGCCTGATAACTAGGAGGTAAACAAGTCAAGACTAAACCAGATTGTAGATTTTTTAACCATAAGAGTGTCAACTTCAAGTAAAAACTTGTGTTACACTGCACAGTGTTGTGCTATCCCACCTGGTCTGCCACAAATTGATCAATTCTTTCCAAATTATGTCTTTCAGCTTTAACATCAACTTGAGTGTTAATAGAAATTCCAAGGATCTGAGTGGGAATCTGACATTTCAAGCGATGACATAAGCCTCTGAAAATTACATAGAGATTGAGTGGTAACGTCCCAGGCCCTAGAGTGGGCCAGTAAATCAGAATGTCTTATAACGGAGGCTTTTAATTTCAGATATTGACTGGAACTTGTGGGTTGGTGACTCGCGCACTAGCAACACTTTTGCAGATTTATCGGATGACTGTTTTCTACAGCAACATGTTTGAGAGGCAACCAGAGGTAGTAATACTCCTGATCTGGTTATCAGCAGTGATTATTCATGCATTAAGAATTTGCAGATAAAGGAACCACTGTGTGACAGTGATCACAATGTATTGATGTCGGAATTACTTAAAGATTTAACTACTGTCACAACTAAAGAAAGAGTTCTTGCTTTCATAAAGGTGACTACTGGGGTCTCAGACAGATTTTAAATTCTGTACAGTGGGATCAACTGATGATGCTACCAATGTTCAATTCTAAATGGGAAGCCTTCAGGGACTTGATTTTGGAAGCTACTAGGCTTTTCATTCCAACTAAAAAAATACTGTTCAAGGTTTAGGCCTAAATGGATGTCAGATGAACTAATGAGGCTTGTGGCAGAGAAGAAAATTGTATGGGATGCATACAAAGTATAAGATGACACAGAAGCCTGTGGCAGATATAAACTAGTCTGTAATCAAGTCACAAAGAAGGTTAGGCAGGCAAAGGCAGATTAAGAGAAATCCTTGGCAAAGAATGCAAAGGAAAACAGCAAAGAGTTCTTTACTTATGTAAACTCTAGAAGGAAAAGAAATCGGATTGGACCATTTAACATAGATGGGTTGACTATTGATGATCATGCTCAGGTAGCTGATAAACTGAAGGAGTATTTTGCATCAACATTCACACGAGTTATTCAGTGAGGGGAGTGCCAGAAGTTTATCAAACTAACAGGGAGCTAAGTGATTTGTAATCACCGATAGCAAAATGAAGGAGAAATTGTTGAAGTTAAACAAAAAAGGCACCTGGGGTGGACGGGTCTATCCAGTTATATTAAAGGAGGCAGCAAAGGAAGTAAGCCAACCCTTATCATAATTATGAGAGCTTCCTTGGACTTGGGGGAGGTCCCCGTGGACTGGAGGTGTGCAAATGTATCACCAATTCACAAAGTGGGTTCAAAAGGTGACACAGGTAACTGTAGACCTGTTGGTTTAATTTGTGTTCTGGGAAAAATAATGGAATCACTGGTTAAAAAACATTGCAGGATCATCTAGACAGCATGGGTTTGTTAAAGGGAGGTCTTGTCTGACAAATTTGATTGGATACTACGATGTGGTTACAAAGGAACTGAATGCCAAAAATAATTTTGATATATACTTGGATTTCAGGAAAACTTTTGATACTGCTGCACATAGAAGACTGCTGTACAAATTGGAGAGGTATGGCGTTAAGTGTAAGTTTCTACAATGGATAAGGGGATGGTTGAGTGGGAAACAGAGTGGTAATCAATGGACACTGCTCTTCATGGACAAATGTTATTAGTGGAGTTCACCAGGTTTCAGTGTTGGGCCCATTGTTTTGTATAATTATCAGTGATATTGTTGAAGGTATATCAGGTTTAAATGTCGAAGTTTGTAGATGATACAAAGGTTGGAAGGGTTGTTAACAACAGTAAAGACAGTATACTACTCCAACTAGATCTAGATAAATTGGGCAAATGGGCTGAAAAGTGACAAATGAAGTGTAACGTTGACAAATGCAAAGTACTGCATATGGGTAGCAATAACTAAAGAGAAACGTACCAACTGTGTGGTACTATACTGTGGAAAGTGAAAAAGATGGAGTAATTGTGCAGTCAAATATGAAGTTTGCTAAGCAGTGCAAATGGGCTGCCAGGACATGTCATGGAGTCTTGTCAATGATATATAGGAATTTTGCTAGCAGGGACAGGGAGGAGATTATTCCATTATACAGGGCAATGGTCAGACCACACTTGGAGTACTGTGTATAGGTCTGAAAGCCTCATTTTAGGAAGGATGTGGAGTTGCTGGAACGAGTACAAAGAAGGGCAACAAGATGAAGTTCTCGCCTGGAGAGTAGGCACCTGCGTGGTGATCTGATTGAGGTGTATGAAGCCTTGAGTGGGTTGAGCAAGCTGAATGCTGATGTTATACTTCCTCTTGCTCTGATTAACATTCTGAGGGAGCACAGATTCAAATTGAGGAAAGAGTTGTAGAATAGATACGCAGAAACCTGCCTTTAGTCAGCAGGTAGTTGATTGGTTTAACAGATGTCGGTCTTTTGTTGTGGAAGTTGATAGCGTAAATAAACTTAAGGCTGAGCTGGACAGGCATTTGGAACAAATGAAGGGGTGAAATGGGAGGTATTTTTTTTTTTTTTTGGCTGATGCTGCATGAGCTTGCTTTCTTGCATCGTATGCCTCTGCTAATGATAAAAACCTGAAAAGCAGGTGTTGAAACTGCTCGATAAATCTTCACAATTGTACACCGGATTGACATCAATTTTTATTGAAATTGTATAGTCTGCACCCTATAGAACCAAGTGCCAGCAGCATAAGCAACCATAGGGAGAAACAGAGTTATAGTAAATTGCTAAAATCTAAAGACTCCACTCAGTTCTAGAAACTCTGACAAGAGTGACTGTGAAATTTATGATTGTAATTTGCAAATTGGATTAATAAGGGAGAAAATTGGAGCTGCTATAATAGTTATTCCCAAAAGATTCATTTCCCTTTCTAGAGGTATTTGTGTATTGTTTATTTTAACTCTTTTTGCAAAAATGTTTCTGAATTAAGGTTAAATTTGAAAGTGTCTGCAATTCTGCCCAGACACGATGAGGGGAGTATAGGATGAGAGCCTTGTCAATCAATTCGGCCCTGGAGGGACTGTGCAAGGCTCAAGGGGTAGAATTTTTCCAGTGTGGTCTGTGCTGCTTAACAGGAGAGACTGCTTCTACAGGGAGGGGATACTCTTAAATAGAAAGGGTGCACGAATATTTGCGATGCTATCGAGGCAGTGTTAGGTGGGTCGGCAAACTACTAGTTTGGGAGGATTCACAGACTAAAAGGTTAAAAGTAGCTGCAGGCAGAGGTGAAGGTGATTCTTGCACAACTTCTAATAGAATAAGTAGCAACCTGGAGCGAGGGGTGCTGGGGTTTCAGGGACTGATGGCAGTCATTGTGAAACAGGTGGGTATATGGGATGTGTTGGGGTAACTAATAATAAGGATAGGTACATGTATACCAATTCTAGAAGTATAGTATACATGTACCTATCCTTATTATTAGTTGTGGTGGTGTGTGGATTCGAGGTGGTGGTCAAGACATCAAAGGTGGATATTGTTGGGATAGCAGAGATGTGGTGTCCCACAGATATAAGGAATGCAGAACTGGAATTTGAGGAATACAATGTGTATAGAAATGATAGACAGGATAGGAAGGGAGGAGGTGTTATGATGTTAATTAAGAAAAACATAAAATCAAAAGAAGTACGTCCAGTTGATACAGATGAACAGTGCACTGTTGAGTCAGTTTGGTGTGACATATGCACTGTTAAAGCAAAAATAAGAGTAGGAGTGTTATAGGCCTAATGAGTACAATGAACAATTGTACAGAGAAATAGAGTGGGCTAGTAAATCAGAATGTATTATAATGGGGGATTTTAACTTCCCAGCTATTGACTGGAACTTGTGTGTTGGTCACTCACACACTAGTAAGACTTGTGGATTTATTGGATGATTGTTTTCTGCAGCAGCACGTTCGAGAGGCAACCAGAGGGTAATACTCTTGATCTGGTTATCAGTAGTGATCATTCGTGTATTAAGAATTTGCAGATAAAAGAACCACTAGATGGCAGTGATCAGTGTACTGATGTGGGATTTACTTAAAGATATAATTACCATTAGGGGTAAAGGAAAGGGTTTTTGCTTCCGTCAAGGTGAGTACTGTGGTCTCAGATAGTTTTTAAATTCTGTACAGTTGGATCAACTGACTACGTTACCAACAGTAAATTCTAAGTGGGAAGCATTCAAGGAATTAATTGTGGATGCTACTAAAAGTTTCATACCTATTAGGAAATATTGTTCAAGGTTTAGGCCTAAATGGTTATCAAATGAATTAATGAGACTGGTGATAGAGAAGAAAAATGCATAGGATGCATATAAATTATCAAGCGACTCAGAAGCCTATGGCAAATATAAGCCTGTCTGTAATCAGGTCACAAAGGAGGTTAGGCAGGTGAAGGCAGATTACGAGAAATCTTGGGAAAAAGATGCTAAGAAAAACAGCCAGGATTTCTTTACTTATATAAACTCTAAAAGGAAGGGGATGAATCTGATTGGTCCACTTGATTTCAATGGTTTGACTGTTGATGATCCTGCTCAGAGAGCAAACAAACTAAATGAGAATTTTGCATCTACATTCACACATGAGGAGTTATTAAAATAATAATAAATTTTCTGTTTATACCCCGGAATGGTCAGAGGAGTTCACAAGATAGACAGAATGCTATTTCTTGTATTCTGCAGTTGGGGGCTTTAAGATTTGAAAATGGCAGAAGGTTATCAAATTGTAGAAGGGTGCTTAATGATTTTGTAATAACAGAGCAAAATGGAGGAGAAATTGTTGAAGTTAAACAAAGGCACCTCGTGTGGATGCGATCTATCCAGTTATATTAAAGGAGTTGGCAAAGCAACTATGCAAACCCTTAGCCATAATTATGAGAGCATTCTTGGACTCAGGGGAGGTCCCCACGGACTGGAGATGTGCAAATGTATCCCCATTCCACAATGGGGGATCGAAGGGTAATTACAGACCCGTCAGTTTAACTTCTGTTCCAGGTAAAATAATGGAGTCACTGGTTAAAGATGCATTGCAGGATCATCTAGACAACACTGCAGCAATAATTCAGACACGGCATGGGTTTGTTAAGGGAAAGTCTTGTCTGACAAATTTGATAGGATATTATTAACTGATAGGATATTATTATCTTATTAACTGACGTAACTAATATGGCTGATATAGATCGATGGCTTATTTTTAGCATTCTAGAACCAGAATTTGTAGTAGGAATAAAGATAGCCTGTGTGTTTGGAAGTTCAGGAAATGAAGCACTTATTGTTAACAAGGATGACGATGTGTATGCACTTGGCTCAAACTGTAGTGGTTGTCTTGGTCTAGGTGATTCTCATGGAAGTCTGGAACCTCGCAAATTGGAAAGCTTGTGTAAAAAAGGAATCAAGAGCTTTGCTTATGGGAGTGGACCTCATGTATTAGCTGTAACAGAAGATGGTGATTTATATACATGGGGACACAATGGATATTGTCAGCTTGGTAATGGAGGCACCAATCAAGGACTCACTCCTAGTCTTATTTCTTCTAGTTTCGCTGGTCGAAAAGTAGTTGAAGTAGCTTGTGGCAGCCATCATTCAATGGCTCTTACTAATGAAGGAGAAGTGTATGCCTGGGGCCAGAATAATTGTGGACAAGTAGGATTAGGTTCAACAACAAATCAGCCAGCTGCTAGAAAAGTCGTAGCTGGTATTGGATCAAGAATATTATGATGTGGTTACAAAGGAACTGGATGCAAAAAATAATTTTGATATCATATATTTGGATTCCAGGAAAGCTTTTGACACTGTTGCGCATGGAAGACTATTGTACAAATTGGAGCAGAATGGTATTAAGAGTAAGTTGCTACAATGGATAAAAGGGTGGTTAAGTGGGAGAAGACAGAGGGTGGTAATCAATGGGTGCTGCTCTTTGTGGACTAATGTTATTAGTGGAGTCCCACAGGGTTCGGTGTTAGGTCCACTGTTGTTTTGTATATTTATCAATGATATTGATGAAGGTATATCAGGCTTAATGTCGAAGTTTGCAGATGATACAAAGGTTGGCAGGGTTGTTAATGACAGTAATGGCAGTGTGCTACTGCAACAGGATCTATATAATTTGGGCAGATGGGCTAAGAAGTGGCAACTAAAGTTTAACCTTGACAAATGCAAAGTACTGCATATGGGTAGAAGTAACCCCAGAGAAATATACCAACTGTGTGGTACTACACGTAAGGTGGTAAAAAATGAAAAAGACCTGGGAGTAATTGTGCAGTCAGATATGAAGTTTTCTGAGCAATGCAGACAGGCTGCCAGGGCAGGTCATGGGGGTTTTGTCAATGATATATAGGAATTTTGCTAGCCGGGAGAAGGAGGTGATTGTCCCTCTGTATAAGGCAGTGGTCAGGCTACACCTTGAGTACTGCGTACAGGTCTGGAGGCCTCATTATAGGAAGGATGTAGATTTACTTGAGCATGTACAGAGAAGGGCAACAAGATTGGTGAGGGGAATGAAGGGATCCTCTTACCAAGAGAGTCTTAAGGTCTGCAAATTGCAGTGGCTGGAGACTAGGCACCTGCACGGTGATCTGATTGAGGTATATAAGGCCTTGAATGGGTTGAGCACGCTGAATTCTGATGGGATCCTTCCACTTGTTCAAATTATGAACCTAAGGGGGCATAAATTCAAATTAAGAAAAACAGATGTAGATTAGATGTGCGGAAATTTGCCTTTAGCCAGCGACAAACTTCCATCTGTCGTTGTGGAAGTTGATTGGTTAAATAAATTTAAGGAGGAATCAGATAAGGCATTTGGAGGGAATGGTGTGGTTTTTTTTTTTTTTTGGCTGATGCTGCATAAGCTCATACTCTTGCTTTCTTGCATCACATGCCACTACTACTACTTTTAATTGGTGTAATGTATGAAATAGTTGATTCGCAACAATATGTAGTTGCAAAGCAAGACAGTCGACGAGCATGTTGATATAAACGTGGGTATTCAACTGCATTTTTCCATATTTCAATAGGATTTTTTTGTATCAAAAAAAAGTCTATCATATTATATTCTCCTAATTCAATTAATTCCATCTGTAGTTCCCTGGGTGCCGTCAGGATATCAACTAAATGTGGCTCTTATGCCAATTTCATTTCTAAAGTATGTTCTTCGAAATCAGAAAATCTATCATTGTATTCTTCAATTAGCATGTCCAATACAGTTATGCAGTCTTTGAAAGTGTCAAATACAAATTTCTGCTCCTTTAACATATTTTTTAAATGAGGGAAATGTTCCCCAGATATTTGTGATTTTGAGAAAAGAGTTTTGTAAATAATTTTTTTTGAAATACCTGAATTTTTTGCCACATGCCATATACAGGGTGATTCGCTATCAGTGCGACAAACTTGCAGGAGGTGTAGGGGGCACAAAGACTAATCGGAATCACAGCATTGTAGGGTCCAAAATGCCTTCGTTATGCTGTAGAGGATGTTGAACGGGAGGTCGCGTGAACAGCGATCCCGCTGGAAGTCAGCATTTGCGAACCAGTTCCCGAGGCAGTAGGATGGACGAGTATTCAAACGTTGAACTGGCCGACATGCACCTCGCATATGGAGCTGCGGATTATAACAGTGCGCCGCTCTGCACTTGTACCAGGAACGTTTCCCGCACAGGCGTGCTCCTCATCATACGATTTTTGCACGTGTGCACAGAAGGTTATGTGAGACTGGTTGTTTCACGAGAGATACCATGAATCGAGAGCGAACGACGAGGACGCCAGACAATGAGAATGTCCTATGTCTTGCAGAAGGCAATCCGAGTACGAGTACTCGAGCGCTAGGTGAACGATTGGGTATTTCGCAATCCACTGTATGGAAGGATACTATCAACAAACCAAATGAGTTCATACCATCTGCAATGCGTTCAATCATTGGAGCCTGCGGATTATCCACTCCAGAGGACTTTTGCTATTTGGTTTCTTCAACAGTGTGTGGCAGACAGCGCATTTGCTGTGTCCGTACTGTTCATGGATGAGGCAAGTTTCACAAGAGAGGGAACCTTCAATCAACATAACACCCATTTGTGGGCTTTGGAGAACCCCCATGGTACGTGAACACAAGCAACTCAACGCCATTTCTCTGTCAATGTTTGGGCCGGCATTGTTGGAGACCACCTCATTGGACGGTACCTTCTGCCCCCCTCCCCCCGTCTGGACTGTAGGGCATACTTGATCTTTCTACAGCAAGTCCTGCCCGAACTTATTGAAGAAGCACATGTTCCTCAGTCGTTGCGCCGCCAATGTGGTTCCAGCATGATGGGGCTCTCCCACATTACACCAGTGACATCCACCAACACCTAAATGTTACATTTGGACAGCATTGGATAGGTCGTGGTGGTCCGGTTCATTGGCCTGCTAGATCACCGGACCTATCATGCCTGGACTTCTTCTGCTGGGGTCAAATGAAGACATTGGTGTACAAGACCCCCGTTGATTCAGTTAAAGTCCTCGTCGCTCGCATCTCTGTAGCTGCCAGGGAGATTCGAGACACGCCAGGAATCTTCCAGAACGTTAGGGATTCCATGCGGCAGTGCTGTGAAGCCTGTGTGACTGCTTCTGGTCGAACTTTCGAACACCTGTAGCATGGCTTTTTGCCAATGTAAAACTTGTCATTAAAATGATTTCTGTTACACTAACGAGTTGCTGTTTCTGATCTTTTTCTTTGCTTCTTTGTTCACGCGACCTCCCGCATGACGAAGGCATTTCGGACCCTGCAATGCTATGTGATTCCGATTCATCTTTGTGCCCCCTACACCTCCTGCAAGTTTGTCGCACTGGTAGTGAATCACCCTGTATATGTCTTGTTTTTCCCTGCAAATAAACATTTAATTCATTTTGCTTTTCCATAATATCACACAAAAACGCAGCATTTCTACAAAATTCTTAATCTAACAAATCACATTCTTGTTGTTGTTCCTGGTAAAAATTTTTAATTTGTTCCTGCAAAGCCAAAACTTTTACTAAAATTTGTCATTTTGAAAACCAGCGCACTTTACAATAATATGGCAAGTCGACATTATAAGTCTCATCATCCAATATAAGCATGCTTCGAAATTGACGATGTCTTAAAGCATTTACTCGGATAAAGTTAACAATTGCAATAATTTTGTCCAAAGTATTGCTCAATGCAGGGCCGGCCCGTACAAAAGTGGGACCCCCGTGCAAAGTTGACTTGCGGGGCCTTCATACAAATTCGTACAACAAAATAATTTATTGTATTTTGATATTTATTACATTGCACAAATTGGTTTAGTAAAGATTACATGAAAATGATAAATAATTAAATTATTTTAATAAACTTTACATTTCAATCACAAAAATATCTTTAATAAATCAAATAAGAAAAATAATTGCTTCATATACTTATAAAATACAATTTGGCATGCGACTTAATCGAATAAGGTCACAATATGTGATTTTTGTTTCATTTTCTTATATGTTTTATAGCAAATTCGTTGATATCATAATTTAGTTTTTTTTTTTTTTTTTTTTCGCTATTTCGGATTCGATAGATAAAATGGCTAATGAGGTAAATCGTTCTTGACTGATGTTAGATATCAAGTAATTTTTTATTATTTTCAATCTTGAAAAAGATCTTTCAGCAGATGCGACGGTAATAGGTAAGGTTAATATAATTTTCAGAACAGTAACAAAATTTGGATACAATTCAAATAAATTATTTTTCAGTAAATATTGTAATATTTGTAATATTGTGAACCTATGAGGCAAAACTCGACGACAAATTTTTATTTCATTAGATAAGTCAATGCAATCAATATCGTCTTGCAAGGTAGCATTTAAGTCTTTGCAACATTTAAGAAGATCGTTTTCAGTCAGTTTTTGAATATTATCCGAATTATATAAAACACCATATGATGTCTCATGTTCGTGATAAATTTTGAATCTTTTCTAGAAGAAATAATCGCACTATCGATTATTACTAGAAAATATTGAATTCTGAAATATTCTTCGCCTGATGAAATAGGCTGATCGGTTCCTTCGTAACAAAATTGCTTTGTTTTTCGTCCAGTTCTTTGATTCTTAAATTCAGATGTCGCTTGTAATTCTTCAGCTATTTCCTTTGCAGTTATTAAAGAAGATTTAAATCCCGATTCACGATACTGTTCAAAAAATTTAAAAGGCCTTTTAAATGTGAATTTGCAGTACCGATATCTATATTTGAATTTTGAAATATCTTGCTCACAATATTTACTTCATTCAGTAAAAAAAAAAAAAAAAGTGAAGTGCAGCCATTATCAACCCACTGCAGGATGGAAGCCTCCTCAACAATTCATGCATTCAGTATGTCATACCAAACGACCGAACTTGATAAAAATTCAAATGAAGCAAGTTTATTTTCGATGATTGGATTTCGTTTTCATGTCACTGGTATGTTCATAAAGGTATTTCAAAGCTAGAGAAAATTGTGGTACTTTGTATCTCACACATTTCACACTTTCGAGGCGACATTCCCACCTCGTTGCTGACAGTGGTTTTGGAGTAAGATGTTTGACATGCTCTTTTAATATATCCCAGCGTATCACAGAACTTGCAAAAATATTATATATGCTTTGTAAAGTCCCAAAAAATGAATTTGCAAGAGAAGATAATTTTGAAATGTCTCCAAGAACTAAATTCAAATTATGACTTCCGCAGGACATATACTGTGCTTTGGAATTCTTTTGCAGGATAAGTGCTTTGGTCAAACCAGTATTATTACTTAAAATTTTCTCAGAAGAAAATTTAAGTCCACTTTTTGAATAGTTTCGAATTCACTCGATCTCTCGAAGGTAGAAAGCGAAAAAGGGCCGAGAAAACCTAGTCGGTGGTATATATAGCCTTTAGAGTACGATAACTATGCAAACGCTGGCAACATATAATCGTACGTCTGAGCGACTTGTAAGGCGAGACATTTTAAATATATATGAAAGAAAATATATTTTTCCGTGTTCTTTGGAGAATTCTTGGCGGACTTTCAGATAATGTTAATAACATGATTATTGACATTTTATTTCTTATGTATATTAAAAAACATGGCCATTTTATGGCGATGTCGCTAGATTTTGCAACAGTATTAAAACAAAAAAAAAAAAAATGAAACCATTTTTATTTTGCAAAATCAGTAAGCAGCGCGGGGCTTTGTGCGCTCGCACCGTTCGCATCCCCCTCGGGCCGGCTCTGGCTCAATGTGGAGGATTTAGCAGAAAGGTTTTGTTGGTGTAATATACAGTGGAACGAAATTAACTTTTCTAAATTGGGCTTTTATTTTTTTAACAATGAAACGAATCCTTCTCGCTTTCCTCTCATAGAAGGTGCACCGTCCGTGCATACACTCACCAGGTTACCAAGGTTTAGTCCTCTCTCCAAGACATATTTCTTTAAAGTTGTTAAAAATATCAATCCCACGAGTCCTTCCAGTGAGCGTACCCAAAGTCAGTAGTTCCTCGTAACAATGAAAATCTTCAGTTATAGCACGAATAAAATATAATATTCGACTACAGTCATTTCTATCAGTGGTTTCATCTAACGCTATTGAAATATATACATCTTTAGAGTGAATTATTACCTGAAGTTGTTCTCCTACATTCTGAGCTAATTCATGTTGTCTATTAGTTATAATTTTTCTTGAGAGAAGTAATTGTTTGTATTTGTCAACTTTTTCCGGATTTAAACATACTACTGCTTCAACAATACATTCTTTTATCATTTCCATGTCACTAAATAGTTTGCCTTTTTTCCCAAGTACATTGCTATTTTGTATGTAACATCGGTTGCAGAAGTTCCTTGCTTAATAAAAGCACCAAAAGCCTCTTCCTGGTGCTGTTAATCTTTCTTCATTTTTTGAGGTGCAGATTTACGAGCTTATCCTTCTAATTTTACATATTTATGGTCCTTATGAGATGGATAATGTTGATTTGCATTGTATTTTTTTTAATGTTGTTAGTGCTGTATTAACAACATTAAAAAATGTTGTTAATACAGCACTAACTTTCACAGAAATAAGAAAATACTGCATTTCCCAATCTTCTTTAAATGTTCTGTTTTCTTCATTCAACTGCCTTTTAACTTTTTTGGACATGAAGTGCAATCTAAATTACAGGATTACAAAATTCAAAACAAGAATACATACGGTTGTCAAAATATTCACAGTTACAAATATGCACATAAAAGTAACAGATAAAAAATCACGACGTCACAATTTAAATTTTAAAATAAAAAACTATTTTCGTCAAATTATTAACTCTGTTAAAATATTTTTTTATTTTAACAAACTTAACAGAGGATTAGAAATTTTCTTCTTATTAAATAGCTTTCGTTTTTTATCATTTGTGGTACATAAAAAAGATTTTTAAATAAATAGAAAAAGTTAAACCTGATATATATTACTTTTTAGTTCAAAAAATTTGTATTTTCCTTTTTTAATTATCTGAATAATGTTTCTGTATTGGGGAAAAATATAAAGCTTTTTATTATTAAAACGTTTTGAATATTCAATTTTAAAAAATATTAGTTTAAAAGTAGTAGGATTATTTAATGATTTTATTTTATCTTTGTGTGACAAAGGCCACATAAGATCTTAGAAGGCCGCTGGTTGCCCACCCCTGGTATATAATATAATATTGTCAATGAATCAGTAAAATCTATTAATCTTGTTGTCAATTAAATTGTGCCTTTAATTAAATACATATAACGACTTAGATTACAATCGTAACATAATTAATTAATACATAACTTGATACGGAAGTTATATAAACGGAACTCGTAGATAATACTCGATACTGAAAAATATATATAGCCTTATAACTGTGTTGGGATGCAAGTTTAGGATTATAATTTTGTATTGAAATTGAAATTTTATTGAAATTAAATCGAAATCATGACTCAGATCAGAGCAGCAAAGCAAAAGGCTCAAGCTAATGGTAGTGCTGTGGCTCAGGGGAAAACTAAGGGGGAAAGTTGCCCTCTGAATTACAGCCTTTTAAAATGCACTGCTTGCATGATGTTTCTGGAGCAATTGGGTACGGGCCATGATATTACCATGGAGGATGTCTTTGTAGGGAAATCAGGCAACTCAGCGTTGTTATGGGCCTATATGAGAGCTTGAAGGGTGGATGCCCTCGAAGGATCTAAATTAAGGGACCCATCAAGCTCTCAGCTGCCCACAACAACGCCAGAGCTTGCACTCGGTCATCATGCAACACAGCGGCAACCCCCAAGGCAAAATCCACTGATCCCACAGGAACTAGGAGTTGTTGGTGACTCCATTGTCAGGGAAACGGGGAACATGCTTTGTAAAAAGGATAGGTGGAACAGGACCAGGGTATTTCTGCCAGGGGCAAAGGTTGATGACGTTGTAGGGCGGATATCATCTTTTAAGGGCACCAAAGGTGATATACTGGCACTACTGATATTAACAGTAGGAGACGGGCAGAATTACTTAACAAGTACAAGTCAATGTTGAAAAAAAGCCGTGAATTAGGGTTAAATTTGAAAGTGTCTGCAATTCTGCCCAGACACGATAGGAGGGAGTATATGATGATAGCCTTGTCGATCAATTCAGCTCTATAAAGATTGTGCAAGGCTCAAGGGGTAGAATTTTTTTCAGCCTGGTCTGTACTTGTTAACAGGAGAGACTGCTTCTACAGGGATGGGATACACTTAAATAGAAACGGTGCAAGAATATTTGCTGATGCTATCGAGGCAGTGTTAGGTGGGTCGGAAAACTGCTAGCTTGGAGGGATACAAGGACTAATAGATTAACAGTAGCCACTGGCAGAGGTGAAAGAGATTTTCGCACTGCTATTGGAATGAGCAGCAGCCTGGAAAACAAGAGGCAGGATATTTCAGAGACTTCTGGGAGTCATTGCGGTAGAAGTAAACGCATGGGTTGTGTTAGGGTAGCTAAGAATAGAAACAGGTGCGTGTATACTTGCGTGTACCTCAATGCTAGGAATTTGGTTCATAAAATTGATGAATTTGAGGTATTGCTCAAAACATCAAAGGCAGATATTGTTGGGACATCAGAGACGTGGTGTCTCACAGATATAAGGAATGCAGAACTGAAATTTTGGGAGTACAATGTGTGCAGAAAGGAAAGGAAGAGAGGAGGAGTTATGCTATTATTTAAAAAAACACATAAAATCCAAAGAAGTGAAGCCAGTCGACATTGCTGGACAGTGCAGTTTCGAGTCAGTTTGGTGTGACATAAGCATTGGTAGATCAAAATTGAGAGTACGAGTGTGCTATAGGCCTAATGACTAATGTGTATGATAGGAAACTGTACAGGGGAAATAGAGTGGGCCAGTAAATCAGAGTCTTATAATACAGGATTTTAATTTCCCAGATATTGACTGGAATTTGTGGGTTGGTCACTCACATATTTTGTGGATTTATTGAATGATTTTTTTCTACATCAGCATGTTCGGGAGGCAACTAGAGGGAGTAATACTCTTGATCTGATTATCAGTAGTGATTCTTCATGCATTAAGAATCTGCAGATAAAGGAACCACTTGGTGGCAGTAATCACAGTGTGCTGAAGTGGGATTTACTCAAAGAGGTAACTACCATCAGGGGTAAAGAGAAGGGGTTTTTGCTTTCGTAAAGGCGACTACGATGGTCTGAGACAGTATTTAAATTCTATACAGTGGGACCAACTGATGATGTTACCAACAGCAAATTCAAAATGGGAAGCATTCAAAGAATTAATCTTGGAAATTCTAGGCTTTGCATACCAACTAAGAAATATTGTTCAAGGTTTAGGCCTAAATGGATGTCAGATGAACTAATAAGACATATGGTAGAGAAGAAGATGAACTAATAAGACATATGGCAGAGAAGAAAAATGCACAGGATACATATAAATTAATGGGTGACATGGAAGCCTATGATAGATATAGGCTGGTCTGTAAACAAGTTACAAAGGAGGGTAGGCAGGCGAAGGCAGATTAAGAAATCTTTGGCAAAGGATGCAAAGAAAAACAGCAAAGAGTTCTTTAGTTATGTAAACTCTAGAAGGAAGGGGATGAATCAGATTGATCCACTTAATATCGATGGTTCAACTGTTGATGATCCTGGTCAGGTAGCTAACAAACTAAATGAATATTTTGCATCGACATTCACACATGAGGAGTTGTTCAGCGAGGGGAATATCAGAAGTGTATTCAACTCTGGCAGTAAGCTAGATAATCTTTTAATAACTGAGAGTAAGTGGAGGAGAAATTGTTGAAGATAAAAACAAGAAAAGCACCTTGGTTGGATGGGATCTATCCAGTTATATTAAAGGAGGCAACAAAGGAAGTAAGCAAACCCTTAGCCATAATTATGAGAGCTTCCTGGACTCAGGGGAGATACCCATGGACTGGAGATTTGCAAATGTGACCCCAATTCACAAAGGAGGATCAAAGGCTGACACAAGTAATTATAGACCTGTGAGTTTAACTTCTGTTCCAGGAAAATTAATGGAGGCACTTGTTAAAGAACCACTGCAGGATCACCTAGACAAAACTTCAATTATAGCTCGGACACAGTATGGTTTTGTTAAGGGAAAGTTTTGCCGGACCAATTTGATTGGATTCTATGATGCAGTCACAAAAGAACTGGATGTAGGGAATAACTTTGATATTATATATTTGGATCTTAGAAAGGCTTTTGATACTGTTGCACATGGAAGACTGCTGCACAAACTGAAGCAGAGTGGCATTGGAGGCAAATTACTGCTACAGATAAAGCGATGGTTGAGGGGAGAGGACAGAGAGTAGTAATCAATGGACATTGCTCATCGTGGACTAATGTTATTAAAGGAGTCCCTCAGAGTTCAGTGTTGGGTCCATTATTGTTTTCTGTATTTATAAATAATATTGATGATGGTATATCAAGCTTAATGTCCAAGTTTGCAGACGATACAAAAGTTGCCAGGGTTGTTAAGGACAATAGGTTGTTAAGGACAATAGGTTGTTAAGGACTGACGCTATGCTGCTGCTGCTGCAACGGGATATAGAAAGCTTGAGCAGAGGGGCTGAGAGGTGACAAATGAAGTTTAACATTGACAAATGTGAAGTACTACATATGGGAAACAGCAACCCCAGAGCAACGTATCAACTCTGTGGTACTACACTGACAGTGGTAGAGAATGAAAAGGACCTGCGGGTAATTGTGCAGGTATATATGAAGTTTTCTGAGCAGTGCAGACGGGCTGCAAGAGTGGCTCATGGTGTCTTGTCAATGATATACAGGAATTTTTCTAGCAGGGATAAGGAGGTGATTATTCCCTTGTATAAGGCAATGGTCAGGCCACACCTTGAGTACTGTATACAGGTCTGGAGGCCTCATTTCAAGAAGGATGTAAAACTGCCGAAACGAGTACAGAGAAGGGCAACAAGATTAGTTAATTGAACAAAGAGTTGCTCTAACGAAGAAAGGCTTAAGTGTTGTTTGTCTGGAGACTAGGCACCTGCGAGGTGATCTGATAGAAGTGTATAAAGCCTTGAATAGTTTGAGCATGCTCAATGCCGGTGGGATTCTTCCTCTTGCTCAGAATAATCACCTGAGAGGGCATAAATTCAGATTGAGGAAAGACAGACTTAGGATAGATGTGCGGAAATTGCCTTTAACCAGCGGGTAGTTGGTTTGTGGAACAGACTTCCATCCCTTGTTATGGAAGTTGATAGCTTAAATAAATTTAAGGCTCAACTGGACAGGTATTTTTCGAACGAACGGAGGAGTGAAATGGAAGTGTTTTTTTTTTTTTTTTTTTTTTGTGGATGATGCTGCATAAGCTTGCTTTCTTGCATCATATTCCTCTACTAATGCTAATGCATTAGTAGAGGAATATGAAAATTTATTATATGATCAGTTTGGAGTTTAAAAAAATGCCATAAAGTAAGTCGAAAATAATAAAGAATGGAATACACTGAGTTGTGTTGAAAATTGGATAACATTACTTAAAAAATCCAATTCCTTGAACAAAAGAGTGACTTCATTAGATTATGTTCACATTTATTTGCAATTCCGGATCAACGCTGCTGCGACGAATATTTTCTCCTGTCATTAGTCTTCTGGGGTAATTTTTACCCCGAAGTATAAGTTTTAACTAACTTATTCTATTCTTTTTGCTCTATCCACTGGAGCAAAAAAGCTGGAGCAAGAACTGTTGGATAGAGTAGAGAATATATAAATAATTATTTAGTTCCAGGATGGCAATTTGAAGCCAAGCCCGACAAAAACGTTAAAAATGGACCGTACTGAAGCAGGGAATACAATGGACAAGAGGCAGGCCTTCCCAAGGGTTCCATGCACCCTGATGCCAACGTTCAAGGGGGCGCCTGAAAACCTGAAACTTACATACACATATGAAGAAAATTTTAAAGGGGAAGCCGTATTGCGATTGGCACCCAAGTACCACATACCCTAGGAACGCCCCTGCAATGGACTGATCACTGATGAGCGTAATACACGGGTGTGCAAAACTTAAGGAACAACTATATTTCTAAAGGTTACAGCCACAAAATCTTTACTTAAGATACTCTTTACTGATGAGAGTAGATTCAGTCTCAGAAACGATTCTGGACATCAGCTGATCTGGCGAGAGGTTGGCACACGGTATCACCCCGCCAATATCACTGAAAGGGATCGATATGGCGGTTGATGTGTTCTCGTCTTGGATGGTCGTACACAACTCTAGATACTGGAAGGCGGTACTGTAACCGGTGCACGCTACTGTACTGAGGTAATGCTTCCCCATGTGTGTCTGTTCTGAGGTGCCATTGGCCACGAGTTCGTGTTTATGGATGATATCGCCACATCCCATCGCACTGCAGCTGTTGATATGCTTTTGGAAAGTGAGGACATTGTTCGTATGGATTGGCCTGCCCGTTCACCAATCTAAATCCCATCGAACATCAGACGCCTAGCGGCACATCCCCACCCATCAGAAAATGTTCACCAGCTGAAGATGGCGCTGACAGCGGAATGGACGAAGCTACCGCAAGAACTTATCAACAACATCTTTTTAAGTATGGACAGACGGTGCAAAGCCTGCACCGACATTAAGGGTGGCCATATCTCCTACTGAGTACCACCTTTTCCCTTTGTTCCATCTTTGGCAGTGACGCATCTGTATCATGGCATCCAGTGCCATGTTGCCATTTTTGAATAAAGTCCCTCTGTACCGCTTTGTTTCCGTTGTTGTGTGGGTGTTCTTCATCATTTCTGTACCTCACGAGGTTCGTTTCGTATGCTTTTCCCATATCCCGCCCACTCCTATGAGAAGCTACAGGTGAAAACCTGACTTGTCCTTATATTTTGCACATCAGTGTAGGTTAGAGAGAAGTACAGTTAATGCAATTATTACAGGTGTTTATAATTTGAGGGACCTAAACTGCACAGATTTTAAGAATAACATTAAAATAACAACGATCTGTTAAGTGCTCTGCTAAATATATTAATAAAAACAAGTTTTCATATTTATTGCCTAAATTTGTTGTTAAATGGTATTCTACTTTTTGTTAATTATGCGTTTGGAAACTAAATGTGAAAAAAAAAGTTTTTGTTACTAAAACAAAATTCCCCCACATTTTTTTTTCCGAGAGTGTACCCCCCCCCCCCGCTAACATCACTATAACGTAAGTGTCCCGGTTTTGTATTCTTCTAATATGGACACACTATCTATAATATGTTTATTTAAAAAAAAAAAAAAAAAAAGTGTGCTTATAGGAACCCATACGGAATTGCTCTGAAACCATTTTACCAAAATCGGGACTGTTTTGTTTTAAATTGTATGTCTCTGCGAAATTAACCAATACAATTAACGATTGTATTCGTTGTAAACTCTTTCCTAGTTGCCCCGACTGAGTATAAACAAGAACATATATGGGTTGGATTTCTGTGTCCATTCCTGTAATTTACAAATAACGTACTGCTTTCCGATGTTTTTGTGTTCATGACAGTTATTCCGTCATACGAGGAGTGACTAAAAAGCACCGAGAACAAATATAAAATGTAATAATAAATTATAGAATATGTTGTTTTTATAGCTTAATATCATGCAGTTTCTAAAATTTGTTTCTATATTTTATATTACTACATTTATATTATTTTAATGGTTAAAGGGACTGCTGAGTGGGAAGGACAGAGTGTTTATCAGTGAGTGCTGCTCTTCTTGAACAAATGTTATTGTTGCCCATTGTTTTCAATGGTATTGATGAAGACATATCAAGCTTTATGTCCAAGTTTTTAGATAATAGGAAATGTTGGAAGGGCGGTTAACAGTAATCAGTGTATGCTGCTGCAAACAAGATATAAAAAAATTAGGCAGTAGGTTGTGAAGTGGCAATTGAAGTTTAACATTGACAAATGTGAGGTACAGCATGTGGTGGTAGCAGTAATCCCAGAATTATATACCAACTGTGTGGTACCACAGTGACAGTAGTAGAAAACAAAAAAGACATGGGGAATACATGCAGTGAGACACGAATTTCTCTGAGCAGTGCAGAGCACTTCATGTCTGGCTGCTAGGGTAGCTCACGGAGTTTTGTCAATGATACATATATAGAAATTTTGCAAACGGACATAAGGGGGTAATTACTCTGCTGTATAAGGCAGTTGCAAGTCCATGCCTTGAGTAATATTAAGTATGTAATTTTAAGTATGTTTATCTGTTGGAACAGGTGCAGAGAAGGGGGAACAAAAGTATACTGTTACCAAGAAAGGCTTCAGTTCTGCAAATTGCAGCATCTGGAAACTAGGAGATTTGATTGAGAATCATCATCTAAATGATTAAAGTATTGTTCTTGTTGCTCAGAAAATATGGATCTGGGGACACAAACTTAAATTTAGGAAAGGTAGTTGCAGAATAGAAGTAAGGAAATTTAATTTCAGTTGCTGGTAGTTGATTGTTGGAACAAACTTCCATCTGGCATTGTGGAATTTGGTAGTTTGACTAAATTAAAGGGGTTGGACTCCAATAAATTTATTTTATGTGGGAAATTTATTTTATTTTTTTCCTACTTTATACTGTATAAGCTTGCTTTAATGGCAAATAATTGCATTATTTGCCACCACTAATACTAAATGATTTAAAATTTGACACTTTTTAATGCATTCATTATCTTGACAGTACAGTGGGTATAAGAAGAAAATATATAATTTTTTAATTATTTTGATTAAATTATTTTTTTATAAATTAACATGGAACCAGGATTAAAAATTATCACAACAGCTAGAAGAAGGAGATATACTACAGAATATCTTTTAACCCCTCTGTCAACCTTTGTATTGTCTGCAGATTTATTATTATTAGCTATATGGTGCAAGGAAGCCTGAGGCTTATGCTGCACCAGCCAAAAAAAAAAAAATTCCCGAGTTACCTTGAGAGAGAGAGAGAGAGAGAGAGAGAGAGAGAGTCAAAAGTAGAAGGGAATCACCAGAAAAGAGAAGCCCATACTCACCAGATGTGAGTATGGGCTAATTTAGATATTAAGCCGTCATCAATATCATAACCTTCACTCTCACACCTGAAGTTGCAATCAAGACACTCCTGTACCATCTATTTAACTCCCTTGTTTTGTTTTAATTATAAAACAATAATTAGCTTTTGTAATAAATTGAAAACAGCAATTGAATGAAAATAAATGAGAAACCAATAATAATAAAGTTTTTATTTTATATTTTTTAGAATTTAAGGTCATTGAGTCTCCCAGATTGAAACTCAGATGTTTGCATGACATCTGCCAGTTTCAACAGGAACATTTGTATATTTGTCAGCCTGTTCATGTTTAGTCAGCAAACCCAAAGCATTATAGCAAGATAAGGCACCTGTCACTGCATCTCACAGACACCATGTGGAAATGGGAGTTGCCTAAAAGAAAGGTAGATGCTTTTGCTCACTGTCTGTTAAATGCCAAACCAAAATATAGTGTAACCAATTAGAGAATATTGATGGAAAAAATGTACATGGGAGGATCTGATTTTATATCCAGATTAAAAATATCCAAAAAACACCAGAAAAATTTTAAAAAAGTGGTGTCTGTCAGACGCCGTGCTAGCAGATGAAGGTTAATAACAGTAATCAGGCTATGCTACTGCAAGAAGACCTAAAAATAATTAGGCAGATGGACTGAGAAATAATAGCTGAAGTTTTTAATATCTATGGGAGGTGCTGCATGTGGGTAGCAGTAATCCCAAAATAACATATCAGCTGTATGGTTCCACACCGAAGGTAGTGGAGAATGTAGAAGTTCTTAGAGTAATTGTGCAGTCGTATAATGAAGTTCTTTGAACACTCATAGGGGTTTTGTTGATGACATATAGGAATTCTTCCAGCAGGGATAAGGAGTTGATTATGCTGTTGTATAAGTCAACAGTTAGGCCACATCTTGAGTACTGCATACAGGTCTAGAAGCTTTTTTTAGAAAGGATGCAAGTGTATTGGAAAAGGTGCAGAGAATAGCAACAAAATTAGTGAGGGGTAGGAAAGGGTACTCTTACCAAGAAAGACTTCAGTTCTGCAAATTGCAGCAGCTGGAAACTAGGCGTCTGCAATGAAATCTGATCTGTGTGTTTTAAAGCTTTGAATGGATTGTGTAAGCTAAATTTAGATGGCATCTTCATTCTTGTTCAAACAACACACACATAAGGGGGCATAAATTTAAATTGAGGATGGTTTCAGCATAAATGTAAAGAGGTTTCAGCCAGCAGGTGGTTGATTGTTGAAATTAACTTCCATCATTCATTTTGAATAAATTTTAGAAAGAATTAGATAAACTATTAGAGGAGATGGGCAGGTGATGTGGGAAGAATTTTTTTTTTTTTTTTTGGCGGTGATGTTAAACTTGCTTCTTTGTATCATTTGCCGCTACTAATGCTAAACATGAAGAAACTTTTGGGACATATTTATTTTGAGGGAAAAAAAAAAATTCAATAGCTCATTTGTTGCCAAGGTGGAAACATTTGTGTCAAGATATAAGAAATCTAAAATTCACTTGAAGGGCATGCTTCAGGAGATTGTTTGTTTACAACACCCAGAACCCCATGGCATTAAAGGGCTACCTGAGGTAAATGTTGGCTGTTCTTTGGAGAGAAAATAAGAAGGCCCAAATTACACACTGTTTTTAAGAATGGTTTGTGGGAAATTAGGTGGCTCAAAGTCTGCAAATGTGTCTATTGTGCACTGAATTTTACAGATTAGTGTGCAATCAGTAGCACATATATATATATATATATATATATATATATAACTATAAAGATTAAATGAAAAGGTGAGGGAGGAGTATAAAAAAAGGGAAACTTATTTATGAACAAAGGCCACTGATAGACGGAAAGCATCCAATGACCATAATAGTATAATATATAAATAAGTAAAAGCTGCAGAGAAAAGAGAAGAAAGTTAGAGGGGGAAAAAAAGAAACAGCTGCAGTGAAAAGAGAAGAAAGGTAAAAAAATATGTATATAAACAAATGGAAATAAATATGTATTTATATAAGAAATTACATTGTTGTCATTAGCATTAGTAGAGGCATATGATGCAAGAAAGCAAGCTTATGCAGCGTCAGCCAGAAAAAAAAGAAAAAAAAAAAAAAAACTTCCGCTTCATTCGTTCCGTTCGTTCGAAATACCTGTCCAGCTGAGCCTTAAATTTATTTAGGCTATCAACTTCCACAACAAGGAATGGAAGTCTGTTCCCCCAACCAACTACCCGCTGGCTAAAGGCAAATTTCCGGACATCTATCCTACATCTGTCTTTCCTCAATTTGAATTTATACCCTCTCAGGTGATTATTCTGAGCAAGAGGAAGAATCCCATCAGCATTGAGCATGCTCAAACCATTCAACGCTTTATACACCTCTATCAGATCACCTCGCAGGTGCCTAGTCTCCAGACACTGCAATTTGCAAAACTTAAGCCTTTCTTCGTAAGAGCAACCCTTTGTTCCATTCACTAATCTTGTTGCCCTTCTCTGTACTCGTTCCAGCAGCTCTACATCCTTCTTGAAATGAGGCCTCCAGACCTGTATACAGTACACAAGGTGTGGCCTGACCATTGCCTTATACAAGGGAATAATCACTTCCTTATCCCTGCTAGAAAAATTCCTGTATATCATTGATAAGACACCATGAGTTACTCTTGCAGCCTGTCTGCACTGCTCAGAAACTTCATATCTGCCTGCACAACCACCCCCAGGTCCCTTCCATTCTCTACCACTGTTCTCTACCAGAGCAACGTATCAATTCTCTACCACTGACAGTGGTAGAGAATTGATACGTTGCTCTGGGGTTGCTGTTTCCCATATGTAGTACTTTACATTTGTCAATGTTAAACCTCATTTGCCAACTCAGCCCCTCTTCTCAACCTTTCCAGATCCTGTTGCAGGAACATAGCGTCAGTAGTGTCCTTAACAACCCTGCTAACTTTTGTATCGTTTGCAAACTTGGACATTAAGCTTGATATACCATCATCAATATTATTTATAAATACAGAAAACAATAATGGACCCAACACTGAACCCTGAGGGACTCCACTAATAACATTAGTCCATGATGAGCAGTGTCCATTGATTACCTCTCTCTGTCTTTTCCCCTCAACCATCCCTTTATCCATAGCAGCAATTTGCCTCCAATGCCACACTGTTCCAATTTGTGTAGCAGTCTTCCATGTGCAACAGTATCAAAAGCCTTTCTAAGATCCAAGTATATACAGTAATATCAAAGTTATTCCCTGCATCCAGTTCTTTTGTGACTGCATCATAGTATCCCATCAAATTGGTCAGGCAAGACTTCCCCTTAACAAAACTGTGCTGTGTCCAAGCTATAACTGAAGTCTTGTGTAGATGATCCTGCAGTGCTTTTTTAACCAGTGCCTCCATTAATTTTCCTGGAACAGAAGTTAAACTCACAGGTCTATAATTACTTGTGTCAGCCTTTGATCCTCCTTTGTGAATTTGGGTCACAGTTGCACATTTCCAGTCTATGGGTGCCTCCCCTGAGTCCAAGGAAGCTCTCTCATATATTGCACAATCTTGGCATTTCTTCAAGTGTCAACTTGTGTGTTGCCTTGTGCTATTCTGGTGATTGACACCTGAAGAAATGCAGGGATTGTGCGATATATGAAAATTTAATTTAGTATATATCACCCCAGGGACTCACATCTTGTAAGTATGGGCTTGGCACACCCAGGGTCCTGAGCTGGATATCATCATTCTTCCCTTCTTGGTGATTCCTTTCTACTTCTGACTCTCTCTCTCTCTCTCTCTCTCTCTCTCTCTCTCTCTCAGGGTAACTTGGGAATTTTTTTTGGCTGGTGCGGCATAAGCCTCAGGTTTCCTTGCACCATATGGCTAATAATAATAAAATTTAAAAAAATAAAAATAAAATATTTATTTCTGTTTGTGTTTAATGTTTTTTTTAAACCTTTCTTCTCTTTTTACTGCAGTTTTTACTTATTTGCATAATATATATACTGTTGTTCAAAGAAAGTGCATCACCTAGGAATTGCACATTTTTAACCCTTTTTCATGATGGTATGTTGCATTAATGAATAGCATCACAAATAGAAATATAAACAAAAGATATTTATTAATAGTTAAGGCAGCTTGTCAAGTAATATTTGACAGGTGCTCTCAAAATATTCCAAAATGAGCATTTGCAACCTTTATACAACAGTTTTGGTAAACACAACAATTATGGCTGAAATGTTATCAGAAGCCCTCAATTTGCTTCAGTTTATCATTTTAAATGGAAAACAAAATGGAAAGTTCACCAGGTGCAAACTAATATTTAGTTGAACTGCTTCTGGCCCTGATGACAGCAGCACACCATTGAGGCATTGACAAGATCAATTTCTGAAGATAATCAACTGATAGTTTGTGGTTTCAAACACAAATTATGACTTCCTGAAGTTCACGAAGGGTCTTTGGTTTCTTTCTGGCAACCTTTCCAGAATCTAGCAGAGTCCACACAATGCCAGAAGTTCTCTATAGGATTCAGGTCTGGGCTGTTTCCTGGATGCCAACAGCTCTCTATAGGTTCAGGTCCGGGCTGTTTCCTGGCCAACCAAGAATTGTAATGGATCTTTCTTCCAACCATTTTTTCACCTGTAACAAATGTAAATACATTACTGTCGAACCTCTAATGTAGAAATGAAGCTAAAGTAACTCCAGAAGTGCCTACTTAACTTTTCACCTGATGACAAGGAGCAGGATTGTCCTGAAAAATGCAGTTACTTGGCAGGTTGAAATGGTCTCTAATGGTTGGCAGCAATTTGCCTTCCAATATAGCCAGGTATCTATTGGCGTTTACAGAACCTTTTATAAACTGCAGGTGACCTACTCCTCGCTACGAAATGCACCCCCATATCATTTGGCTGGTAGGGAATTTCACTGTAGACACCATACATTGTGGATTGTATTCTTCACTAAGTCTACGGTGAATATTTTTTCTCCCATCAGATTAGGTTGAATTTCTTCTCATCGGAGAAAATAACTGACTTCCACTGCTAGGGGGTTCCATTTGACATACTCCTTACACCAAATTAATCGGGCCTTTTTTATTTTTTGTGTGAGGAGGGGCTTCTTCTTAGGACGACGGGCTACAAGTCCATTTTTGAAGAGGCATCTTCTGACTGTTACTGCACTTGCTCCACTCCTGTATGTTCTTCCCATTCTCTCTTCAGCTCAGACAAAGAAGCTTTATGGTTTTTAAGGCATAAACACTTCAAAATATGGTCCTGTTTTGGTGTAGAGACTCGTTTGCATCTGGTTCCTTTTTTCCTATCAGCAGAACCAGTATTCTTGAGTTTGGAAAGAAATCTACTCAATGTCGACTGATTACAAGACACTCTATAAGCAGTATGACAGGAAGAACATCCTTCCTCACGTAAGAGCAAAAATAGCACTCTTCCATTGTGGCGTCAACTGCACATAACTTGCCATCCTGATACAAGCAAGGAATGACTGCAATTCTTGCAGAGCATGCTTATATAGCTGAAAGTAACAGCTGATGCAATATTACATGATCACCTACATGTGTCAATCTTATCTGATGCAATCTGTAAGAAATATTGCCATATACTTACGTTATTTGGACGACAATTACAATTTTAAGGGGTGGTGCACTTTCTTTGAACACCAGTGTATATCAAAAATGAGTGAGAAATATAACTAAACCTCATCTTTTATTTCAGGTACACAAAATCAGGTTTTTTAACAATTATTGCATTATTAGCATTAGCATTAGTAGAGGTATTTGATGCAAGAAAGCAAGCTTATGCAGCATCAGCCAAAAAAAAAAAAAAAAAAAAAACCACTTCCACTTCACCCCCTGTTCATTCGAAATACCTGTCCAGCTGAACCTTAAACTTATTTAGGCTATCAACTTCCACGACAAAGGATGGAAGTCTCTTCCACCAACCAACCACCCACTGGCTAAAGGCAAATTTCCACACGTCTATCCTACATCTGTCTTTCCTCAATTTGAATTTATGCCCTCTCAGGTGATTATTCTGAGCAAGAGGAAGGATCCCATCAGCATTGAGCATACTCAAACCATTCAAGGCTTTATACACCTCTATCAGATCTCCTCGCTGGTGCTTATTCTCAAGACACTGTAATTTGCAAAACTTAAGTCTTTCTTCGTAAGAGCACCCCTTTAATAATAGGGGTTCTCTTTATTATTATTACTTAATAATAAAGTAATAATGCAGACATTTTTGTAATTTACTGGAAGTATGTGTGACAGATTAAAATTTTGTTATAAAAATTAAATTAAGAAAAAAATAAATTTCATTATTCTTCAAAATACAAAAATTCAGTGATTATTAAATTAATTCACTGCTGTAAGGTGATGTTTTCATCTCAGAGCATAAAATTACTTGGTGCACTCCATACACATTTTAAAGCAAGTAAAACACAATACAATACAAATCTTCTTTGAGTAGTTGTAATCGATTTGTGGTATCAGAGTTTTTAGAAGTCACGAGACTGCTCTCGACAAGCAAGATTTAATGACTCATTGATAATTAGCAATGAAAAGTTTCTCTGTCTGACAGTTCTTACCCATGAAGCTGACATAATGCTTAAAGGCCATACTGTAATAAAATAATAATAATATCTTATGAGTCTTATTTTTGTTTGTAACTTGAAGTGCCTGTATTTTCACTACTTAAAAGAGGCTAATTTGATTATGTGAGGTCCAGTACAACATCCTAGATACCAGCTCTGGTTTATATATATGTATATATACAGTATATATATATCCCTTCAGAGTAGCAATTTTCTGGACCATTTTATTCTTCCCTTGGTAGCATTAACAAATATTCTTGTATCTCTTATATTCAAATGCATCCCATTTCTTAAAAACATTCTTTTTTTGTTAATATGCATAGGCTGTGTTGAGAAAAAGTTTGCCCAATGAACTTTGCATAATCTTTCTCTTGCCAAGTTTCTTAACAAGGAACTCATTATAAACTACCTCATGCCATGGCAAAATTTAGACACAGCCCTCACTCACAGCATTTTCTCAGCATCACCTCATATCTGTTAAGTAAAGCCCCAGTTTCCTGTGCTTAATATCTGTTTATTTATGTATCTCTTTAATTTTCATAACTGAAAATTAGATTTAGAATTTAAATTTATAAACTGCCATACATTACCAATTCTCCTGAATTTCTTCTTTGGTGACCAAAAAGAATTTGGAATAATCAAAAAGGAAATTACAAGTATTCATATTGTGGTAAATTGCTCCCATAGTCCTTTATTATTATTAGCAGGTATATGTTGCAAGGAAGCCTAGGGCTTATGCTGCACCAGCCAAAAAAAATTCCCGAGTTACCCTGAAAGAGAGAGAAAGTCAAAAGTAGAAGGGAATCACCAAGAAAGAGAACAACGATGATATCCAGCTCAGAACCCTGGGTGTGCCAAGCCCATACCCACCAGATGTGAGCCCCTGGGGTTGTCAGCAGTTTTCAGCAATATGCAAGTCTTATAGTTTTATTTTTGTTATACTCATTGTCCACTAATGAAGAATTCAAAGAGAATTAGTACCATATGACATCACATTTTTGCCACAGTTGATAATTTTAAATTCTACCTCTTTGTAATTTTTCAGTTTATCCAGATTAAATGTCAATTGTCATATGGTAAAGTGTTTTCCTCCCTAATGAATGTCTTTTTAAGAGCTCTCTGAAGCCAATCAGGCTATATCCAGAGTGAGATCAAGTTCGGGTGGATATTGAATCTGTAACATACCTCCACCATCATCTTCTCTGTGCTGCATGTCATTTTGTACAACTCAGACTTTTGTATTTTCTCTGAGGAGCATGATAAAAATCTCTGTAGACAATTTGAGTGGGAAGCCAAATAGTGGGTGGTGACCACATGTAAAATGAGTAGTGTCCAAGCAGATTTTTGTGGTCAAGGGAAGGGAGAACTTCAATTTCAAGAGATGTGACTATAATAGATTGAGGCATTTCTTTGGCTCTATTAATTGTAAAGATAACTGTGAGCTGCTGAATAAGAGTTCACTATGGAAAGTGCTCAAGGGATTTATCCTGGAAGCTACCAATATATTTGTTCTAGTGGAGGGGTCTTGCAAAGCAAAGATGCCCAAGTGAATGACAAGAAAGGAAGGGTTTAATTGAGCAAAACAAAAAAGCGTGGGATAGTTACGGACTATAACAAGATACTGATCTACACGAGTATTATAAGTGTATTTGTATCAAAACCACTGATGAGAGTAAGACAGGTGAAAGGTGAGTATGAGGCCTTTTTTCTATTAAGAGTGCTAACAAAGGGTCGTGTTCTACATACAAAAAGAACTATTTGCTTTGTTTGAGTATGAGTATTATCAGAGAGTTCTTTTTGTGTGTGAATACAAAAAGGAAGAGAATGAATCAGATAAGTTCCTTATAGATAGAGCTGGAAAAGTCATACAGATGTAGTGAAAAGTAGCAGATGAGTTGAATGGGTATTTTTAAATGATATTTATAGTTGAAAGGTCATTTGAACCACAAAGAATTAGTGACATGGAATTAGCTCTGCCATAAATTAAGTGATATATCAATCTCAGAGAGGAAACTACCGAAGCTGGGGGAATATGGGGGAAACTACCGAAGCTGGGGGAATATGGGGGAAACTACCGAAGCTGAGCAAAAGGATGGACCCCAGGAGTGGATGGTATATACGCTGAGTGGACAGAAATCATGGGATACCTACCTAGTAACAGATAAGCCCACTTTTTGCCCGGATAAGGCAGTCACATGGCGAGGCATTGAATCCACCAGTTCACGAAAGCATTCCACAGGTATTTCTATCCATGCTTGCTGCACCACTGTCCATAATTCCATCGCATTCCTGGGTGGAGGGACAGACCTTTCCACATCATCCCAAAGATGCTGCACAGGGTTCATGTCTGCTGAATGGGGAGGCCATTCTATGGTGGTAAAATCTGCTGAATGCTCTTCGAGCATTCAGCAAATTACTGTGGGTGCACGATGGCCATGAAGGGATGCAGATGGTCTGCAAGGTTGGACACGTAACCTCGACCATTCTAGATATACCTGAGATCCCAACATGTGCCAGTTTAACATCCCCAAACCATTACTGACCATCCACCTGCCTGAACAGTTCCTTGTTAACATGACAGATGCATAACTTTGTGCGGTTTTTGTCAGATATGCACCCTCCCTGTTCGAAATAACTGGAAATGGGACTCGTCTGACCAGGAGACCTGTCTCCAATCACGGTCAGTGCCCATGTTCTTTTGCCCCGTTGAGGTGTAGAGTCCTGTGTCGTGGCATTGGCAATGGGACTCTGGTGGGCTGGCAGCTCCCATAACCTATTGCAGCTAATAATCTCCTGATGGTCTTGGTGGAGACGTTTCTGGCATCTCCCTCATTGAAGTCAGCGGTGATTTGTGCCACTGTCACTCTCCGGTTGGCTGAAATAATGCAAGACGGACGTCAGCGGCCATGTTAATCCACCACCTTTCTCCGCCCACATCGCTGTCCACAACAAGATGTTATTCCGGAAATGGTGTATTCCCGATATACTGTCAAACGGGATAGTGCAATTTCTGTACCACCTCCATAATAAGAGTGACCTATGCATCGGGCACCCACTATCATTCCTCTTTTAAAGTCAGTTAACTCATGCTGTTTATCCATACTAACATTGAATTACCGTCTATGTGAATGCCGTGATGTAGTGTACCTGTATACCTGCCAAGCGGTGGTTTCATCCGCTAGCAAGAGGGGTGACAGCGTCATGTTGTCCAGGAACCAGGTATCCCATGAATTCTGCCCTTTCAGTGTACAACCTTTATACTAAAAAAAAAAAAAAAAAAGGCTGAATGTGAGTGCATCATCCCATTTGGGATGTAAATGAGATCATCATTAGACTTCAGGGAAATCCTCCCCCCTTCTGGACTACAGAAGTACTGACATCTCTCCAACCACAAAGGAGGTGTAAAAGATGTGATGGGCCAACTGTAGACTAGTGAGTTTGACTTTAGTGGTGGGTAAGATCATGGAATCTGTGATTAAGGATACAATACAGGACCACTTGATAGGAATGGTATCCTTAATGAATCACATGGGTTTGTGAGGGGAAAGTCTTGCTTGACCAGTAGTAGTTAATTATTCTGACAAAGCCATAAGACAGTTATTATTATTATTTTTCTGTTTATACTCCGGGACGACCAAATGGTCAGAGGAGTTCACAAGATAGACAGAATACAAGAAACAGCACCGTATTCAGCAGTCACCGGCTTGAACCCCGGTCACTCAAGTTGGATGTAAGAAATAACTTTGACATTATTTACTTTGAGTTCAATCAAGTTCTTGATTGAATTCAAAGTAAATAATGTATATGTAAACTGCAGCAAATTGGGATTAATGACAAGATCCTTTATCTTTCAACCAGCCCTTGATTCTTTGTTGGATCAAGGGCTGGCTAAAAGATAGAAGACAGAGAGTAGTTAGAAATGGTCATACCTCAGAGTGAACCAGTGTAGCAAGTGGAGTCCCTCAGGGATCATTGTTTGAGTGACTTATTTTTCTTATTTTCCTTAAGACATTGATGAGGAGTGCAAGAGAAGTTATCAGAATTTTCTGATAATTTGAAGGCAGGAAGGTAAGATCAAGAACCAGGCCATTTTGCTTCAGAATGACCTGGTTCTATCATTTAGAAGCATTAGAATTAATGCTTCTAAATGTTAGGATTTGCACCTAGGGTAGGAAATCTAGGAGTTAAAATAGATCCGGGATGAAAAAGACTTAGGGGTTACTATCCAGTCAGGCACCAAATTTTCCATTCAGTGTGAACAGGCAGTTAGGAAAGCAAATGGTATCCTCTCTATGATATGTAGGATCATCACAAGTAGGGAAATGATGGTGAACTCACATTTAGAATACTGCATTTAGGTCTGGTGACCACACTTGAAAAAGGACAAAACTTCTAAAAAGGGTTCAGAGAAGAGTAGCCAGATTGGTAAGGTGGTGCTGATCAATGTCCATATGAAAATTGGCTTAAAAATTGCAGACTGCAAAGCTTGGCAGCTGGACAATCTTTGGGGTAGACCTGATAGAGGTATAAAAAGCCCTAAAGGGAATCAGTAAAATGGACGAGGGAGGTGTATTTTCACTGGCAGAAAAGAGAAGAACCAGGGGAATCACAAATACAAAATTTTGAGGGATCTTATAAAGTTTACTTTCAGGCAGCGTGAATTTCTTGTCACATTGGACAAGGTTGATAATTTGGTTAAGTTTAAAGTGGAATGGATAGGCACTTTTTGGCAATGGGCAGGTATGAATTTTTTTTTTTTTGGCAGATCCAGAAAAAGCCTCCTTCCTTGCTTCATTGTAATACTAATACTGATCTTTTTTCCTTTTTGAACAACATGCTCTTTATGTTTGATATTAGAAAAATTGCTATGAAATGATATTCTGGCATTTTTAATTCATCTCCTATATAAAAGCAATTACATTTGATTGCTAATGGTTGGAAAATCAAATGCAGTGTTCAGGTGATTTTAAACAGTAAGTTGCAAGATAAAAAAAAAAAAAAAAACTACTGGTGATATATGACAAATCTCTAGAAAGTGTTATTATTATTATTTTTTAAGATTTGCTTGTCAGTTTAGAAGCTTGTGTTCATTTGAGGGGAAAAAACGTTTTTTTTTTTGTTTTTTTTTATAAGGATACAGTACAGGATGGTCCTGTATTATATCCTTAATCATCAGCATTAACAGGTATATCCCTTAAATAGTATTGTGTGTGTGTTTGAATAGGAATGTTCCCCAACACTTCACTTAAGAAAAAATAATAAAATATGTTCATACAAAAACTTTGTAATTTTTCGTTTAATAAATAAGATTTGAGTTAAAAATTGTTTATTGTTTATTGTTAATATATATTGTTTTGTTTATTACCATAAATTCGTTCTATTCTTTAATAACATAATTATTTTATAAGAAATCATCAATGTTAATAGGTATATCCTCATAAATAGTTTTTTGTGTGTGAATAGAAAGAAGCTCCCACACACAACGAATCCCAACAATTCACTTAAGAAAAAAATAATAAAATGTGTGCCTACAAATACTGCAATTTTTCATTTAAAAATAAAATTTGAGGAAAGGAGCAGAGAGAGAGTCTCATTAAATCTGGCTTACTATTTAACACAAGTTAAATGCAGTAAGTTTTCATCACTTATTTTTAAACTTGTTTATCTGACCATATCCTGGAGGAAGATGTCACTTCCTGCCTTTCCTATCTGCAAACAGACAGAAATATTACCACTGCCTTCAGTATTTCTTCAAGAGGTTTTACTGTTACCAGCTGCAGCTATATTATATGTTAAATTTTGACATAATAATGTGAGCATATTTCAATTTTCAGTTTTTGACATAACTATATGATAATTAAGACATAAAATACAAACACTGAATTTTAATCTAAAGACTATTTTAATTGTTATGCTTATATTATGTGAGATTTATTTTATTAAATACATACTTGACTAATTATTTTATCTTTTACCCTCTTTTTCTAGTTTTAAAAACCTTTACTGTTAAGCACTTAATAATAAATTTATATAAACTTTCATTTAAAAATTAGTAACAGTGTTGTGATTGGTATTTGGTAGTATTATTCAAATTGGTAGTGTTACAGGAGAATTATTTAAGTAACCAAACTATGCAAGTAAAAAGTTTCACAGGAATGAAGGAATGAAAATTGTAATAAAACAATTCAAATGATCTAATTACTAAATGACATTTCATGAGAATTTTCCAAGTATAAATGAGGGTACACTTAATCTGTGTGTTGGTAACAAAATTTTAGTTTTATTGAAACATACTAGATGGTACAAAACCCTTGGCTCAGTAGTTCCAGTTTACTAAATATTTAATATGGAACCCAAGATATACAAGAAAATCTTGTATATAAGAAAATCTATGTGCACGAAGTTTTTTTTATTTATGCCTTTATATACTTGAGATGTTCACACACTATGCTGTTTTACTAAGAAATAATTTTCAGTAAACTTATTAACTAGTCCTTTGTAATTTTCACTCAATGTTACCAAGAAAGCCATATAGTAAAAGGCAAAATGATTGCCAGGAATTTCACTCAACATCAGCCATTTTGTTTGTCAGTTAGTAATGTCTGCTTATCTTGTGGAACAGTAAATGTTTCATTTTTGCATCAGACAATTTTTTAAAAAAAGAGACTATGCACTTGAAGATATTATCCTGAGTATCCAGTGCTTTAACAGTTATTTGAGCATTCCCAACCTGTTATGGAGTGATGGAAGCAAGACTTTGTTTCTTGGAACCAAGGGATTGTTTACTACACTGTGTATGTCAGACTATGACTTACATCTGGCAGAGCATTCTCTTTTCATGTAGCGCTGATCTAATGTGCTGCTGTCCCAGAGTCAGAAAACAAGGGAACTCAGTAAAACCACCTTGTAAACCTCAAAGGAACCCCACCATCTCAAAGTCTTACAGAAATTCCATTTATACTGGTTATACTTGATTTTCTCTAACACGTCTTGGCATTTATGTAGTCTTCTTTAATATGACCAAGTGAAGTGTGAAACAGAAATCGATGGGTGTATACTAACATTATGAAGCAACACAGCCTTCAAACTTTTACCTGTGTAGAGACACCACTCTCTGTATTGCAACTAATGCCAATTTCTTTATGAAGATCAGTCATATTAAAACAATGCTACGGGTATTCTGCAACATGTAAAAATGTGCATGAGTGCCCTTTTCCTATATATGGAAGTCTTTCAGCTGGGATTCAGTTCCACTCTTTTAAATAAGATGGTCAGGAGCTCTGTATTGGATCTATTTAGACCCAATTGCCCTCACTAAGTCATTCCAATTATTCTTGCTGATTAGGGAAATGTCGTGCTTTACTTGAACAGACTTTTCTGGTGTAATCCATGTTATGTTGTTCACTAGATTTGGAATTCAGATCTAAAGACTTTTCTCTTGAAGATGGATTAGGAATTGGCAGAGCTTCATTGCATTGCACCAGAGCAATAGAGGATGGTACGTTGGGATGCACCATGACTTTTTGATCTGCCTAATTTTTAAACTTGGATACATCTGCCATACAAAAGTAGCAGTCATCATGATGGTTTGTGGGCTCTCCATATTTGAGGTATAGCAAAAAGGCATATGGTTAAGACCAACACAAAACAATCACTCTAATTTTGACATGCAACTATCACAGCAAACATGAGTAACCCACAGCTTGTCTTGATCACTCATAGGCATTTCAAATTAGGCCTTCATGTGCCACCACCATCAGGCTTCACCTGCTTCAGAACTATGTAATATTTACAAGTCTGGAAATAACTTACACTTTGATTTCTTAGCCATAGTAAACTGGAGTAAAAAAAAAATATATATATATAAAGACAAATGTTTTTTTTTTTTTTTTTTAATGAAAACCCCAAACACGAAAGGTATCAAAACCTATAGTACTTAGTATTGTGCATGGGTTGAAGGAGAAGTATGGGGGGGAGGGGGATGCCGGAAACTTTACTCTAGAGACTAAACATGAGTTTCACCACTTCAAGCCTCCAATAAGCAAAGTGGTGGTATTTCACTGGTTGATGAAAGTCATCTACCACCTACAGAATGTAGTTATATTGCCAAGACTATTGTTTAAAAAAAAACACTAATTACCATGAAACTAATATGGCTGATTAATGCTACAATTAATCACTGGAAAGGTGCAATTCTGCTATCTGAGTACCAGGTTATTAGTACTAGTGGCAAATGGTGCAAAGAAGTTTGCATCAACCAAAAAAAAAAAAAAAAATACTATCCACCTCATCTGTCCATCCCCTTTAATTTGTTTAATTCTTCCTTAAATTTACTCAAAACTATCCACATCCACAACAGATGGATGGCTGTTGCAGTCTCGTTATGTATGTATTCTGAGTAAGGGTTAGGAGGCCATTTGTGTTTAATTTATTCAATACATTTACAGCCTTAACTGCTTCATTCGGATCTCTTCATAGGTGCCAAGATTTGCAATTTGTAAAACTTTATGATAACAAGTCTTTTATGATAACAGTACCATTTTGTGCTCTTGGCTAATCATGTCACTCTTCTCTACACCCATTCCAATATGGATGCATCTCCCAGATCTGTATATGTAAAAATGAATCTCCCAGATCTGTATACAGTACTTGAGATGTGACCTAACCATAGCCTTATACAATGGGACATTCACCTCTTTGTCTCTACTGGCAAAATTCCTGAATATCATTGGTATTAGCATTAGTGTTCAGCATATGAGGCAAGATGTCAAGCTTATACAGCCAAAAAGACTTCCAATTTCACCTATCTATTCCCTACAAAGGTTGTGCTGTTCTTCCTTGAATTTATTTAAGCTATCACTTCCACAATGACAGATGAAAGTTTTTCCAGCAGTCAACCATCTGCGGCTAAAGGCAAATTTCTGCGCATCTAATCTGCAACTGTTTTTCCTCAATTTGAATGGTTTGAATAAGTGCAGACCGTTCAAAGCTTTATACACCACAATCAGATCACCTCACAGGTGCCTAGTCTCCAGATGCTGCAATTTGCAGAACTTAAGCCTTTCTTGATAAGAACATCCCTTTGTTCCTCTCACCAATCTTGTAGCCCTTCTCTGTACTTGTTCCAGCAGCTCTACATCCTTCCTAAAATGAGGCCTCCAGACCTGAATGCAGCACTCAAGGTGTGGCCCGATCATTTTTTTTATACAAAGGGATAATCACATTTAAAGGAGTAGGAGCATGTATGCTTGCATGTATACCAATGCTAGAAGTATGGTAAATAAATTTGATGAATTTGAATTGTTGGTCAAGACATCAAAGGCGGATATTGTTGGGATAGCAGAGACGTGGTCTCACACAGATATAAGGAATGCTGAACTGGAATTTGGGGAGTACAATGTGTACAGAAAGGATAGAGAGGATAGAAAGGGAGGAGGTGTTATGCTGTTAATTAAGAAAAACATAAAATCAAAAGAAGTGCATCCAGTTGATATAGATGAACAGTGCACTGTTGAGTCAGTTTGGCGAAAGCAAAATAAGAGTAGGAGTGTGTTCTGGCCTAATGACTCGAATGAGTACAATGAACAATTGTACAGAGAAATAGAGTGGGCTAGTAAATCGGAATGTCTTATAATGGGGGATATTGACTGGAACTTGTGTGTTGGTCACTCACACACTAGTAAGACTTGTGGATTTATTGGATGATTGTTTTCTGCAGCAGCACATTCGAGAGGCAACCCGAGGGTAATACTCTTGATCTGGTTATCAGCAGTGATCATTCGTGTATTAAGAATTTGCAGATAAAGGAACCACTAGGTAGCAGTGATCACAGTGTACTGATGTGGGATTTACTTTGATTTAATTACCATCAGGGGTAAAGGAAAGGGTTTTTGCTTCCGTAAAGGTGAGTACAGTGGTCTCCGACAGTTTTTAAATTCTATACAGTGGGATCAACTGACGATGTTACCAACAGTACATTCTAAGTGGGAAGCATTCAAGGAATTAATCGTGGATGCTACTAAAAGTTTCATACCAATTAAGAAATATTGTTCAAGGTTTAGGCCTAAATGGTTATCTAATGAACTAATGAGATTCGTAACAGAGAAGAAAAATGCATGGGATGCATATAAAGTATCAGGCGACACAGAAGCCTATGGCAGATATAAGCTAGTCTGTAATCAAGTCACAAAGGAAGTTAGGCAGGTGAAGACAGATTACAAGAAATCATTGGCAAAAGATGCTAAGAAAAACAGCAAGGATTTCTTTACTTATATAAACTCTAAAAGGAAGGGGATGAATCTGATTGGTCCACTTGACATCGATGGTTCGACTGTTGATGATCCTGCACAGACAGCAAACAAACTGAATGAGTATTTCGCATTTACATTCACACATGAGGAATTATTAAGGTTTGAAAATGGCAGAAGGTTATCATATTGTAGCAGGATACTTAATGATTTTGTAATAACTGAGAGCAAAGTGGAGGAGAAATTGTTGAAGTTAAACACAAGAAAAGCACCTAGAGTGGATGAGATCTATCCAGTTATATTAAAGGAGGCAGCAAAGGAAGTAAGCAAACCCTTAGCCATAATTATGAGAGCATCCTTGGACTCAGCGGAGGTTCCCACGGACTGGAGATGTGCAAATGTATCCCCAATTCACAAAGGGGGATCGAAGGGTGACACGAGTAATTACAGACCAGTTAGTTTAACTTCTGTTCCGGGTAAAATAATGGAGTCACTGGTTAAAGAATCATTGCAGGATCATCTAGACAAGACTGCAGCAATAATTCAGACACGGCATGGGTTTGTTAAGGGAAAGTCTTGTCTGACAAATTTGATAGGATATTATGATGTGGTTACAAAGGAACTGGATGCAAAAAATAATTTTGATATCATATATTTGGATTCCAGGAAAGCTTTTGACACTGTTGCGCATGGAAGACTATTGTACAAATTGGAGCAGAATGGTATTAAGAGTAAGTTGCTACAATGGATAAAAGGGTGGTTAAGTGGGAGAAGACAGAGGGTGGTAATCAATGGGTGCTGCTCTTTGTGGACTAATGTTATTAGTGGAGTCCCACAGGGTTCGGTGTTAGGTCCACTGTTGTTTTGTATATTTATCAATGATATTGATGAAGGTATATCAGGCTTAATGTCGAAGTTTGCAGATGATACAAAGGTTGGTAGGGTTGTTAATGACAGTAATGGCAGTGTGCTACTGCAACAGGATCTATATAATTTGGGCAGATGGGCTAAGAAGTGGCAACTGAAGTTTAACCTTGACAAATGCAAAGTACTGCATATGGGTAGAAGTAACCCCAGAGAAATATACCAACTGTGTGGTACTACACGTAAGGTGGTAAAAAATGAAAAAGACCTGGGAGTAATTGTGCAGTCAGATATGAAGTTTTCTGAGCAATGCAGACAGGCTGCCAGGGCAGGTCATGGGGGTTTTGTCAATGATATATAGGAATTTTGCTAGCAGGGAGAAGGAGGTGATTGTCCCTCTGTATAAGGCAGTGGTCAGGCTACACCTTGAGTACTGCGTACAGGTCTGGAGGCCTCATTTTAGGAAGGATGTAGATTTACTTGAGCATGTACAGAGAAGGGCAACAAGATTGGTGAGGGGAATGAAGGGATCCTCTTACCAAGAGAGTCTTAAGGTCTGCAAATTGCAGTGGCTGGAGACTAGGCACCTGCACGGTGATCTGATTGAGGTATATAAGGCCTCGAATGGGTTGAGCACGCTGAATTCTGATGGGATCCTTCCACTTGTTCAGATTACGAACCTAAGGGGGCATAAATTCAAATTAAGAAAAGACAGATGTAGAATAGATGTGTGGAAATTTGCCTTTAGCCAGCAGGTGGTAAATTGCTGGAACAAACTTCCATCTGTCATTGTGGAAGTTGACAGGTTAAATAAATTTAAGGAACTGGACAGGCATTTGGAGGGAATGGTGTGATTTTTTTATTTTATTATTTATTATTTATTTATTATTATTATTATTATTTTTTTTTGGCTGATGCTGAATGAGCTCATACAGTTGCTTTCTTGCATCACATGCCACTACTACTACTACTACTACTACCACCTCCTTATCCCTGCTAGAAAAGTTCCTGTATATCATTGACAAGACTCCATGAGCTGCTCTGGCAGCCTGTCTGCACTGCCCTGAAACTGCATATCGGACTGCTCAATTACACCCAGGTCTTTTTCATTCTTCACTACCCTGATGATAGTACCGCACAATTGGTACATTACTCTGGGATTAATGCTACCCATTTGCAGTACTTTGTATTTGTCAAAGTTAAACTTCAGTTGCCACTTTTCAGCCCATCTGTCCAACTTTTCTAGATCCTGTTGCAATAATGTACTATCATTAACAACTCTGCCAATCTTTGCACCATCTGAAAACTTGGACATTAAGCCTGATATACCTTCATCGATATCGCCAATAAATATAGAAAACAACAATGTGCCCAACACCAAACCCGCGGGACTACTAATAACATTAGTACACGAAGAACAGTGTCCACTTATTACCATTCTCTGTCTTCTCTCACTCAGCCATCCAATTATCCATATCAGCTACTTTCCCTTAATGCTATACTGCTCCAATTTGTACAGCAGTCTTTTATATGCAACAGTATCAAAAGCTTTACTGAAATCCAAATATATGATATCAAAATTATTTTTTGCATCCAGTTCCTTTGTGACCACATCGAAGTATCCAATCAAAATGGTCAGACATTTCCCCTTAACAAACCCATGCTGTGTCTGAAGTATAAATGCAGCCTTTGTCAAGATAATCCTGCATGGCTTCTTTAATCAGTGACTCCATTATTTTCCCTGGAACAGAAGTTAAACTAACAGGTCTGTAATTACTTGTGTCACCCTTCCATTCCCTTTTGTGAATTGCGGATGCATTCACACTTCTCCAATCCGTGTGGACCTTCCCTGAATTCTGGAATGCTCTCATAATTATGGTTTAGGATTTGCTTGCTTCCTTTGTCGCTTCCCATAATATAACTGGGTAGATTTCATCCACCCCAGGTGCCTTTCTTATGTTTAACTTCAACAATTTTTCTTCCACGTTCCTCTCAGTTATTACAAAATCATTTATCTCCTTGTTAGTGTGATAAATTTCTGACCTCCACTTCCCTACAGAATTCCTCATGTGTGAATGTAGATGCAAAATACATTCAGTTTTTTAGTTACCTGAGTGTGATCGTCAACAGTCGTACCATCAATATCAAGTTTCTTGTTTTTCTTTGCAACCTTAGCCAAAGATTTCTCGTAGTCTGCCTTCCCTTTCGAAGAAAGGCTTAAGTTTTATAAATTACAGTGTCTGGAGACTAGACACCTGCAAGGTGATCTGATTGAGGTGTTTAGAGCCTTGAATGATTTGAGCATGCTCAATGCAGATGGAATTCTTCCTCTTGCTCAGAATAATCACCTGAGAGGGCATAAATTTAAATTGAGGAAAGACGGTTGTAGGATAGATGTGCGGAAGTTTGCCTTTAGCCAGCGGATGGTTGATTGCTAGAACAAACTTCCATCTGTCATTCTAGAAGTTGATAGCTTAAATAGATTCAAGGCAGAACTTGACAAACATTTGGAGCGAGTGGATGGGTGAAATAATCGTTTTTTTTTTTTTTTTTTTTTGGCTGATGCTATATAAGCTTGCTTTCTTGCATCATGTGCCTTTGCTAATGCCAATTCCCTTGCCTAACCTCCTTTGTCACTTGATTACAGACTAACTTATACCTGCCATAGGCTTCTGTGTCACCTGATAATTTATATGCATCCCATGCATTTTCTTCTCTGCCATGAGTCTCATTAGTTTTTCTGACATCCATTTAGGCCTAAACCTTGAACAGTATTTCTTAATTAGTATGAAAATGTATAGTAACTTTGAAGATTATTTCCTTGAATGCTTCCCATTTAGAATTTGCTTTTTATATATAGAATTTAAAAACTGTCTGAGACCACCTTAGTTTCCTTTACGAAAGCATGATCCCTTCTCTCTATCCTTGATGGTAGTTACATCTGAGGAAATCCCACATCAGTACTCCATGATCACTGCCACCTTGTGGTTCCTTTATATGCAGATTCTTAATGCATGAATAATCACTGCTGATAATCAGATCAAGAATATTACTCCTGTGGTTGCCTCTCGAACATGTTGCTGCCATAGAAAACAGTCATCCAATAAATCCACAAAAGGCTTGGTAATGTGTGAGTGACCAATCCACAAGTTCCAGTCAATATCTGGCATATACAGGGTTTCCTATATTATTGTATTATTATATTGTTTCCTGTACAGTATATCATTAATATAAAGGGAGTGTATATGTGTGTGCACATGCACACAAAACGAGAAAAAATAGAGAGATAGAGAGTCGTAGAAGGTAACAAAAAAATGTATAAGAGATAAATAATTACTTTTGCCTTCTTGTTTTCACTTTGTTTATTCTGTTCAATGTACATATATTATTTCCTGTATATGATTGATATATAGGAATGAAAAAGACCCACAAATCTTTTTCATCCTCCACTACCTTAAATGTGATACCACCCACTTAGTATATTATTCTGAAATTGCTGCTTTTTATATGTAGTGTACCTTTAATTTTTTAAATGTTAAACCTTTTATACCAATGTTATACCTTTAATTTTTTTCAGTGTTAAATTTCTATTGCCACATCTCCATCTGTATAATTTTCTAGGTTTTATTTTTTTAGCATTAGCATTAGTGGAAGCATATGATGCATGAAAGCAAGCTTATATAGCATCAGCCAAAAAAAAAAAAAAACTCTTCCCATTTCATCCATCCATTCACTCCAAATATTTGTCTAGTTCTGCCTTGAACTTATTTAAGTTGTTGACCTCCACTAGATGGAAGTTTGTTCCAACTATGAACCATTGGCTGCTAAAGGCAAATTTCTGCACATCTATTCTACAATTGTCTTTCCTCAATTTGAATTTATGTCCACTCAGGTGAGTAATCTGAGTAAGAGGAAGAATTCCATCAGCATTGAGCTTGCTCAAGCCATTCAAGGCCTTATACACTTCAATTAGATCACCTAGCAGATGCCTAGTCTTCAGGTGCTGCAGTTTGCAGAACTTAAGTCTTTCTTGGTAACAGCTACCCATTATTCCACTCACCAATCTCCTTGCCCATCTCTGTACTTATTCCAGCAGTGTTACATCCTTCCTAAAATGAGGAAGGCCTCCAGACCTGAATGTAGTACTCATGGTGTGGCCTGACAATTGCCCTATACCAAGGAAAAATCACCACCTTATCCCAGCTAGCAAAATTCCTATATATCCTATAAAAACCATGAGTTACTCTTGTAGCACTGCTCAGAAAACTTCATATACAACTGCACAATTACCCCCACATCCTTTTCATTCTCCACTACCCTGAGTGTAATACCACCCAGTTGATACATTACTCTGCAGTTACTGCTTCTCATGTGCAGTACTTTACATTTGTCAATATTAAACTCCAGTTGCCATCTCTCAGCCCTTCTGCTCAGCAGTTCTAGACCCTGTTGCAGAAGTGTACTATCATTACTGTCATTAGCAACCCTGCCAACCATTGTATCATCTGCAAATTTATACATTAACCCTGATATACCATCATCATTATCATTGATAAATACAGAAAACAACAATGGGCCCAATGCTAAATGCTGGGGGACTCCACTAATAACATTAGTCCACGAAGAACAGTGTCCATTGATTACAACTCTGTCTTCTCCCACTCAACCTGGCGCCTCCATAGCCAGGTGGGAAGGAGCAGCAGTACGTAGCACACGCTTCTTGATTAGACCGGGGTTCGAGCCCATCACCACCAAATACGGAGGATGCAGAAAGGTCAGGGAGTGACCACCGCATATCCCCGGAGCAATATGGCCCTAGTTGCTAATGCTCCTAGAAAAAAAAACCAAATAACAAAAAATCCCACTCAACCATCCTTTTATCTATTGTAGCAACTTCCCTTTAATGCCATACTGCTCCAATTTGTGTAAGCTTGTCTGGGTGATCCTGCATTGCTTCTTTAACCAGTGACTCAATTATTTTCCCTGGAACAGAATTTAAACTAACAGGTCTGTAATTACTCTTGTAACCCTTTGTGAATTGGGGACACATTTGCACATCTCCAGTCCATGGGAACCTCCCTTGAGTCCAAGTAAGATTTCATAATTATGGCTAAGGGTTTGCTAACTTCCTCTCTCCTTTAATACAGGGTCATTGAAAAAGTTGTCTGTGATTTCCTTTTTAATTATCTTTGGAAATATTTGATCGATTACTGTGATCATAGCAGCAAACAGCATGGTAACTCACTAAGTTTTATTTGACATCTCAACAATGATCTTGGCTGTGCCTTGAATGTGCATAGAATGACTCCTACACGCATTGCCTCAGTCAGTGCCAGTAAGATGGCGACCATGCAACAGAAAGTGCAGTGTGTGTTGTGGTATGCTGAATTTAAATCTATCATAACAGTGCGATGTCAATACTGACGTACTTACAGACAAGAGTACAATACGTTGGTTTAATCAGTTTAAGGAAACTGGCAGTGTAGACATTAAAAAATCTCCAGGCCGACCACCAATGTCTGAAGAGAATATGGAGCACTTGAGACAGTCTTGCTTACGTAGTCCAAAGAAATCCATTGCTCATCACAGCCTCTAGCTTGGCATTTCAAAGACCACCATTCAGAATGTGCTTCATAAACAACTGAGACTGTATGCATACAAGATTCAACTCAAACATGAAATCAAACCTGAAGGCCGTCCCAGATGTACTGAATTTGCTAGTTCCATGTTAAATGAGATTGAAAATGATGAAAGTTATTTAAAACACATTTTGTTTAGTGACGAAACAACCTTCCACATAAATGAGTGTGTTAATCGTCACAATTGTAGAAGTTGGGGGTCACAACAACCAAATGAAGTTCACCAGTATGTACATGATACTCCTAAAATAAACATGTGGTATGTACTAATGCACTATTGCTTGCTAGGCCCATTTATGTTTGCTGAAAGGACAATAACTGGCAACATTTATTTGGATATGCTTCAGCTTTATGTTTTCCCTCAAGTTGAAGACATAGAGAGGAGTTTCTGTGATTTTTCAGCAAGATGGTGCACCACCTCATTTCAGCCATAATGTTCAGAATGCCCTAAATGACAGGTTTGTTGACATTGGATTGGAAGAGGTGGATCTGTGCATTGGCCACCAAGAAGTCCTGACCTGACACCATTAGACTTTTTCTTGTGGGACCACCTAAAGAATATCGTCTTCACAGAAAAGATTTGCGATCTGCACCATTTAAGAGAGAGGATCACAGCTGCAATAGCAACTGTTACGTCGGAAATGATTGAGCCCACATGGACAGAGATCGACTACTCCTTGGATGTTTGCTGAGCAACGAACAGTGCTCATATTGAAACATACCCACTAAGTTTTCCCAATGGCCACCCACCAGGTATTCCCATGGGAATACCTGGTGTAGTTGCCTTCCTTTCTTTTGTTAACCTGTGGAAAATATTCTTCTGATTTTCACGTATCATTTAATTTTGTTAATTGCTAAGGTAATAAAGTGTAAATCTGTGCTTTGTATCTTTACTTTTATAGCTGTGGATAATATTCCTCTTATTTGCGCTTATTAGAATCGCCATTAATAGAATTATAATTCAATTCGTAAACATGATCACAATGACCGGCTCTTACTACATATTGTGTAGTTTAAATCTATTTTGTTATGAAGTGTCCATTGTGAAGGGATTTGATCATACAATGAACCAATTGTAAAGCAGGGGTCCACTTAGGGTTGTAAGGCATGTATAGGGTTGTAAGAGCATGAGGGTTGTAAGAGCATGTATACGTGCAATGCATTTGTGGATCGACAAAAATCGCCAAGAAAATGCGACATGAAATGACTCTCTCTCCCACCGTTGTTCCACTCCGTACCAGGCATGAACGACGCATGACCCAATCAGTACCCCTACTAATTGCATCATGCTATTTATTTTGTCATTCTCCGTCGTATTTAATAAAAAATAGAAATATTTATAATTCAACATGTCGAAGACTAATAGTGAGCATTGTAAGGCATTAAGAGCATGTATACGTGCAATGCGACCACCAAAACTACCTCCATTGAGTACAAAGGAGAGATCTAAGCTACTTTGAAATGGAGTTGAACAAAGAAGCCAGAGAAGGTCCATCCACATCTTCACAGCCTTACATCTCCCCAGAAATGTTAGAAGTGAATTTGGAAGGGGTCATGGAAGTTGATACTGCAAATGAAGAGTCCTTGAAGTCCAGTTGTAAACGAAAAGCGAAGAAGCCAAACTTACTGCCAGAAGTACTCCATCCAAATTGTTCAACACATATTGGGTGTAATACACAGCAAGAGCGGCCGACCGGGCTAGCCGAGTGGTAAAGTACCTGCCCGGCAACCCAAAGGTCGCGGGTTCGATTCCCTCCTCGGGCTTGGATCAAAGTACTGCAAAAACCTTGGGAGGTGCAATATGGCCACAGAAGCCGATGCGCCAACAACTACCAAATCAAAAAAAAAAAAAAAAAAAAAAAAAAACAACAGCAAGAGCAGCAACAGGATTTTAAGAAACACCGAAGCAGCGACACACAGTTTAAACTTACATTCCTGGACAATGATTTTGGTTCAGTCTGTTCCATGTGTGATCAGCTTTGGTTCAAGAATGATGTGAAGATCGTAGCAGCTCAAGATCACGCTCTTCTTCAAACAGCATTTCCAAATGAGGATTTAAGTCAAATGTTGGCCTGTAAAAGCTGTTGTGGCTCTCTCAAGAACAAAGTGATTCCAACTCTATCGACGTAAAATGTTTTTTAAATATCATCCGATGCCACAGCACTTGCCGAAACTAGATTTAGTAATGGAACGTCTCATATCTCCGTAGCTCCCATTCGTGCAGATTCATCACCTACAGCATTCGCACGGTCAATATGGGATCCTCGTTCAAGAGATAAATGTTGGCTTAAAGAAGTTTCACTTAACTTCCGCTATGTGTGCTCAGCATACACACAGTTTTTTTCAAACTTCAACTGCCATTTCTCAGCCCATTCACCCAATTTTCTTAGATTTTGTTGTAGTAGCTCACCCTGATTACTGTTGCCCATCCTGCCAACTTTTGTATTATCTGCAAACTTCGACATTAAGCCTGATACACCTTCGCCAATATGATTATGTTTATGATTATTATTAACTATATGATGCAAGGAAGCCTGAGGCTTATGCTGCACCAGCCAAAAAAAATTCCCGAGTTACCCTGAGAGAGAGAGAGAGAGAGAGAGAGAGGGAGAGAGTCAAAAGTAGAAGAGAATCACCAAGAAAGAGAAGAATGATGATATCCAGCTCAGGACCCTGGGTGTGCCAAGCCGATACTCACCAGATGTGAGCCCCTGGGGTTATCATTAATATATGGCTGGAAACAGCTTGTTGGTGTATGCTGACAGTGTGAAAAACATCATACAGACTAACAGATTAATCACGTTGGTTAAATAACAGTGTAGTACACAGCAAATGTGTGCAAAGGAGTATAATGAAATGGACAATGTGTTGGACCATGTCATAGATATTGTAACAGATAGCCTCATCAGGTTCCACCTGTCAACTAAAAACAAGTAGCTACGGGCACAGGACCACTAACACTGGGCACCCATGCTACAATGACCACTATAATATTTGTGTACCTAATAAACTAGCCACTCAGTATATATTAGTAGTGACAAAATGATGCAAGGAAGCAAGCTTATACAACATCAGGGAAAAAAAATACCCACTTCTCCTGCCTATCCTTCTAAAAATTTCTCTGACTCTTCTTTATCTTCTTTAAATTTATTCAAACTACCCACATGGAAGTTTGTTCCTACAATCAGCTACTCTCTAGCTGAAATCAAATTTTCACACATCTATCCTGCAACCATTCTTTTCCAATTTATGTCCCATTGTGTTTGTCATCCAAGAAAGAGTAAGGATGCCATCAGCATTTAGTTTATTTAACTTATGTAAAGCACTGAGCACTTCATTCAGGTCTCCTCACAGGCCCTTCCATACACTGCAGTTTATGGAACTCAAGTCTTGGCAAGAGTACCCCTGTTGGGTTTTAAGTACATCAGAAACTTCATATTACATATTATGTATTATATAAGTGTGTATTAACAGACCAATTTGCATGTTGTACAGGCTAAAATACCTAGAATAACTTGCAGGGAAAACCCCTACTCCCACCACCTGAGATCAGTTAACCCTTTAGAAATTCTTCCAGTCTATGACAGGATCAAATGCAGTCCTCTCTAAATGAATGACACGTGGCAACTACTATACTATTACAGAGCACAAGTGCCCTTTTGTGCTCTCATCCAATCTTGTTGCTAGTTTCTGCACCTATTCTTAAAGAACCCAATGAGCTGTCTTTACAGCACATATGCACCACTCAGAGAACTTCATATTGGACTGTAAAATTACTCCTAGGTCTTCTGCATTTTCCAGTACCTTCAGTGTGGTTGCACTAAATTTGTCTGTTACGCACACACACACAGAAAGAGAAAGAGAGATGGGGAGGAAGGAGAAAGAATATCTTTATTGCAAATGTTCAATATATACATATATATTAAACAGTGTTACAAAAGCCCTTCACAGCCATAAGCCCAGGGAAATTCTGAAAGTATTGCTACTAAATGCAACACCTTTCCTCAGTTTCCACTTTTTAGCCCACATGCCTAATTTATCCAGATGTTGTTGTAGTAAAAAAAAAAAAAAAAAAAGTAAAGTGCAACCATTATCAACCCGCTGCAGGGTGGAAGCCTCCTCAACAATTCATGCTGAGGGAAATGGACCATAATCTGCCACGCTGGTCCAGTGCAGGTTGGCAGATCGACCGTATTCAGCAGTCAGGGGCTTGAACCCCGGTCTACTCAAAGAGCGTGTGCTACTGCACTCCCACTCCTGCCCACTCGGCTACGGAGTAGTATACCATAGTTACTGTCATATACCACTCTTCTGACCTTTGTATCAGTAGAAAACTTAGAAATGAAACTTGATATATCTTTATCAGCATTATTAATAGGTTAAGTGTTGGGCCTCTTATTGAAAACAGTAAGAGACCCACCGCTGAACCTTGAGGGATTCTACTAATAACGTTAGTCCATTAAGAACAGTGGCCATTAATAATCATTCTGTCTCCTGTCACTCAACTATCTCTGTCCTGCCCCTATTGCTCCAATTTGAATAGTGCCATTCATGTGGAACTGTACAAAAAACATTACCAAAATCTAAGAATGAGGATCTACCCAAAAGTTCCCGAAATGTATTTATAAAATAAATTAGATACCCTGGGTCTTATTCACCACTGTCACCTTCGAAGTAGTCCTCTTGAGAGTGTAAACACCGATCTCAACACTTCTTCCATGATTTGAATGCATCCTGAAAGTCCTTCTTCATCATAGTGTTCAGCACCACCTGCGATTCAGTTTGGATATTCTCTATGCTGTCAAATCTTTGACCCTTCAGCTTGATTTTCATTCTTGACAAGAGGAAGAAGTTGCAGGGGGCTAAGTCTGCAAAATAAGGGTGGTGGGGGATAATTGTCATTTTGTTGGATGCCAAAAACTGCACCACATCAAGAGATGTGTGGGCCAGTGTGTTGTCATGATCAAGGACCCAGTTCTTTGTGCTCCACTTCTCTGGATGTTTCCTCCTAACGGCTTCCCTTAATCACCGCAGGATGTCACAGTAGAACTTTGCATTGATGGTCTGGCCAGGAGGGATGAATTCCTTATGGATAATCCTGTCAATGTCCAAAAAACAGATTAGCCTGGACTTCACATTGCTCCTCACTTGTAGGGCTTTCTTTGGTTGTGGCGAAGATAGGCTCTTCCCCTGGATGATTGTTGCTTGGTTTTTGGGTCATACCCATATACCCAACTCTCGTTACCAGTGACAACCATAGAAAGGAAGTTTTGATCACTCCTGGCTTGTTCTTGAAGATCTCTACTTCCATGCCATGCTGCTTTTGGTCTTCACTCAGTAACCATGGCACGAACTTGGCTGTAATCCTCATAATGTTCAATTCATCTGACAAAACCTGCTGACACGTGCCATACAATAGGCCTACAGTGCCACAAATATTGTGGAAGGTCTGCCTGTGGTCTTCACGGATCGCCGCTCAAACTTTTGCGACGACATTTTCCTGGGTGGTGCTCAATGATGGATACCCAGAGTGATCGTCGTCATCAACTGACATTCGACTGTTTTTAAAATGGTTAAACCAGTAGTAGGTCTGCATCTGGCCTAAAGCATTGTCACCAAAAGCTTGTTTCAACTTCTTATGGGTTTCTGCTGCTGTATTGTTAAGAAGGAAACAAAACTTGATGCAAATACGTTGCTCTCTCACATCAGCCATTGCAACAATTGCAAACTACTTGAAACATACCACCAAAGAACTACGCATGAATATTCAGTGACTCTATCCAGCCCAACACCACTTGCACGAGTCACAAAAGATGCATGCAGTGTTACCTAGTGCCACAAGTCCATACTAGATGTAGTTCCTGCACAACATTCAAATTTCGGGAACATTTCGGTAGCACCTCGTATGATATATTACAGTGGTAGATGCAGTGTGGTCATGGCAGCTTTGGTGCCATTAAAATCTATATAATAACATAATTACAATGAAAACTCTAATATTTTTTACCTAATGTAAAATGATTAAAGATATAATCTAAGAGGATTTCAGATTACATATAACAGTAGTTGCATTATAGTATCAGCTGTAATATTTTCTTAACATAAATATTGTTATTAAATTTTGTTTAATTTTGAAATATTTATTTATAGAGAGAACCTTGAATATACTGTTCAGTATTCTGAAACTTTTAAAAAGGTATGCCACAACTTATATCTATGTTTTTAATTACTAATACAGTATTTACCATATTTCCCCATGTATAAGACGCACCTTAATTTTGGGGCCTGAAATTTGAAAAAAAATGTATTATATAAAGTTATTGAACTCAAGTTTTATTCATCATAAAATTCAAACAACTCATCACTGTCAAAACTCCCATCCATTAGCTTGTCCTCATCTGTTTCTGATGACGAATCACTGTCTTCATATATTGCCTCGTCCTCAGTTCCATCTATGGCATTTGAAATGCCACACTTCTTAAATGACTTGACAACGATCTCAATCTTGATATTATCCCAGGATCTTTTCACCCAGGTACAAACTTCTCCTATAGTTGGTTTCTTCACTCTTCCTGCTGGTGTCAAATTGTCATCAGAAGACTTCATCCATTGGTTCCATTCGTCTCTCATGGCAGCTTTGAAGGGTTTGTTAATGCTGACATCAAGTGGTTGGAGCTGGGATGTCAAGCCTCCAGGTATGACAGCGAGTTTTGTTTTTGCCTCTGCAGCAATCTTCTTTGTATGTTTTGTTATGTGTGCCCTGAACTGATCAAGCACGAATAGGGCAGGTTTGCGTAACAGCCCACCTGGTCTCCTGCTCCAAACTTTCTCAAACCATATCTTCATCCAATCCTGATCCATCCAACCCTTGTCATGAACGTGGACAATCACTCCTCGAGGAATGTCTTCTTTTAGCATTGTTTTGCGTTTGAAAATCAGCATAGGAGACAGCTTGGTTCCGTCGGCACAACAAGCTAAAACAACTGTATAATGACTCTTTTCATGTCCACTTGTCTTCACAGTTACAGTTTTCACCCCCTTCTTATCAACAGTTCTGTTACTTGGGACATCAAATTGAAGGGGGACTTTGTCCATATTTGCAATCTGTCCCAACTGAAACTGATGTGTCTGGACTTCACATTGCTAAATGTGAAGTCCAGACACATCAGTTTCAGTTGATGACATCATTGAAGACAAAACGATGAAATTCAAGGACCTTCTGCTTATAGCTTTCAGGCATCTTTTGGGCAAGTCTGGTGCATGTACGCATGCTTAGTCCATTCCGTTTCGTGAACCCGAAGCACCAATTGTGTCCTTTGAAATGAGTAACTTCTTTTTCATCAGCAATTCTTCTTGCCTCATGCTGAACCATCTTTGTGGATACAGGAATTCTAATTGCCCTTTGCTCCTCAATCTTCAATTCCCTCTCTAAATCAAGCAATTTTACTGACTTGCCTCTAATGGCCTTCTTCTGCCATGACGTTTTCAGTAGGGTTTCTTCTTCCCGTAGCCGGTCTCGGATTGTTTTCTCGATTTCCATTCACTTTTGCAAACTGGATCACTTTTAACTTGAATTCAGCACTGTACGAAAATCTTTTCTGAGCCATTTCTGGGCAGAATGTGGCAAAATGTAACCTAATATACCTGTAATAAGTGTGAAACAATGAGTGCAAAGACAACAAGTGTGAAATGCAAGTAAAAAAAATCTACAACCACTGTATAAGACGCACCCAGTTTTTAGACCCCAAATTTTTCAAAAAAAGTTGCATCTTATACATGGGAAAATACGGTACATTCATGATGATGTTAATTTTGGAAAGAAACAAATATAATTAGTATTTAAACCTGGATTTCTCCCAGTGAAATCTGAAAATTACCAATAATGGCATTTTTTTTTTTGTATATTTATTTCTTATTTCTCTCTTCTTATAGTAATGCATTACTGTTACAGAAAAAATGGAATTTCTCAGTGGTCAGAAGTTAGTAAAAAAAGACAAATCAGAGATTTCTTCTGATGAAGCTTTGGCTGATAAGGAAATAATTGGTTTCTACTTCTCTGCTCACTGGTGCCCACCATGTCGCAATTTTACTCCAGTCCTTGCTGATATGTATACTGAAATTAAGGATAAGGAACCTTTTGAAATCATCTTTGTATCATCAGATCAGACTGCTGAGGCTATGTTTGATTACATGAATCAAAGTCATGGTGACTGGTTGGCAGTGCCATTTGATTCCCCGGTAGCAAAGTAAGTTTTTAGAAAGATGGAATTCATAAATCATAAATGACTGAAGTATGTTAAATTTTACGTTGTCTTTAACAGTAATTCTGAAATTTGCTTGTTTTCCACTAAGCTTTATCCATATTTGAATGATGTTAGGTTGATATTTATATGTTTTGGGTATTTAGGAATAAGTTTTGTGTATTAATCCTGGATACTGTACTGGTATAATCAGACTTGAATTCTGGATATTATAATATTCCTGAAACTGTATTCACTTGATAGTTCAACATCTGCTATACTACTGATGACAGACATTTTTTTAAACAATCATTTATTCATTTTATGGTTGCTAGGGAAGGTCCAAAAAAAAAAAAAGGAGGGGTGAAGTAGAAAGTGGGAGAGAGCAGTGCAAGATGGGATAAGACAGATTAAAGTAGGTGCATGAAGTAGAAGAATGCATCCACCCACAGGTCAGTGGGGCAGAAACTGCACCAGGCGACTAAGGGAGGGGGATCAAAGTAGAAGAAGAGATGATGCAATCCTATCCAGTCCAGGAACTGAATTAGCAGGTTCCTATCGGGGTTAGCAGAATGAGTTAATCCAGTGTTCGGAAGTCAAGTCTGGAAAGCAAAGCTCATAGTGCCAATATATATAACTGTATAAAATACAGTGAAACCTCTCTAAAGCAAATTCCACTAGTTCAGAAAAAAGTCCCCACTATATGGAGTTGTCCCCTTTGAAGAGGTCAGTGTAGCTGGTTTCAGTAATCTGGAAAATTGAAATTCACTGCAGCTGGTTGCTTATGCAGTTTCTTTTTTTTTGATTATCATCATACATATTTGTGTTTCAATTAATTCTTCACTGTCTACCAAACCAGTCTAAACACAGAGGTCCTTGAGGCTGTCACTGACATTATCTCAGAAATGCCAAGCTATGCTTGCTACCTGGGAGTCTTAAAACGCTGATGGAACTGATATTCGGGTGAAACTCAAGTCAAAGACCTAATTTCAGCAAAGTCTGGCTGGTCTGTGATAGCCAAATCCTCTGCTTTAACCTTCACGACTGTGGGCCTGTTAGTAACTGGATATAACCTCCGTGTGCAAGTCCTGAAATAAGGCACCTAGCACACTTGTAGGCACATTATGCTACCTATTTTATGCTAGGTACTTTACACCCCAGGTGCAAACCAATGTAAGCAAGGGTTGAGGTGTGGCATCCACACTACATGGAGGAATGCTGCCCCTCTGTGTTACCAGGCAATACTAGGTGATAGATGACTCTCATCAACCAGTGCAATACTACCACTTTGCTTATTGGAGGATTGAAGTGGAGGAACTCATGTTTAGTCTTCAGAGAAAAGCTCCTGAGACTAAACATTGGTTAAGAGATAATTTGCCTTCCCTATCTCTTCCATCATGCAGTACAATTGATGTCTTTTGAGGTTATGATGGACATCATGGCAAGGTCCAATCTTCCTTACATTTCAAGGGTATAGCTTTAAAATGCTGTTCGCAGGTCGGCTGCTGGAGAGTACACTGGACCGAACCTATTGGTAACTCTCTAGGAATATTCTTGATCAGCTAGTGTATAATCTTGCTGCCTCTACTCTGCAAGATAGTGATTGAAGAGAGTCTGAGTAGTGTATATGCAGGGAGCATTGTCAAAGCCACATTATGTTAAGGAACTGCACATATTCTTACCATGTGTACGCCATATCCAAAAATTTCATTATGTCATACAGCATATCCTCGCCACCTTTTTTTTAAATTCTGAATACACCATGAATTGTCAAAATAATAGAACAAACTTATCTGCAAAAAGATCTAAACTTACTTCCACATTCACTTCACAAATATACGTGGTCTCAATTGTAATTTCAGTGATGTTCATTTCAACTTAGTCTGGTGCCTCCGTAGCCAGGTGGGAAGGAGCAGCAGCAGTGCGTAGCACATGCTTCTTGATTAGACCAGGGTTCGAGCCCGTCACCACCAAATACGGAGGATGCGGAAAGGTCAGGGAATGACCACCGCATATTCCCGGAGCAATATGGCCTTAGTTGCTAGCGCTCCTAAAAACCAAAAAACAAACAAACATCAACTTAGTCTGGCAGAATCCCAGTTATCGGTTGATTCAACCACTGCTCATCTCAGTTGTCCGAACTATTTTCTGTATGATTCCTTTCACTTTAAAGGTGGTACTTGTGCATATGTCCATCTGATATTCCCTGTCAGAGACTTAGTGATTTGGAATCACCTCTTTTCAATCTCCTCTGGCTTAAAATCTCTCTATCACATACTGTCAAATTCATCTGTTGCCTCTATCATTCTCCAAACTCCACTACTCACTCTGAACTCTTCGACTTCCTCTCTTTGAAACCTGACTTTCTCCAGTCCAACTTTTCTAACAGTGAGGTAATTTACCTTGATGATTTTAATGTTCAAGACTCCAGCTGGCTTCCATTTTCTAGTCACGCAGACCCAGCTGGTCGAGATGCTAAGGCTTTTGCAATTACTAATGACCTCGCACCGATTGTTCATTTACCTATCAGAATATCAGAATACCGTGCAATCCTAGCCAACACACTTGATCTTTTTCTCACAAACAACCCTTCTAAGTACACATCGAGGTGATTTTGCTCTAGACACCTCTTGGCCATTCTCAACCTTGTGTTGTTTGGCATTACAAAAATCCAAAATGGGATGATCTGCGAGATTGCTATTCTTCTTTGCTTTGATTGGATTACTGTTTTAATTCTTCTGATGTCAAGTTTTCTTATATCTTGTAACTGAAATTATTCTTGTAGGAATGGAATCCTTTATTCCACACTTCACCTTAAAATCCCATCCTGTATCTAAACCTTGGGTTTCCAATAAATGTGCTAAGACTGGGCAAGATGAGAATGTTGCATATTGTAATTGGCTTGTTTCCAAATCTCCAAGTTCATTTTCTGCCTACACCAAAGCTGGCAAAAATTAATCAGCCTAAACTAGATTTCGAACAGGCTAATAGTAGAAAACTTGCTTCTTGTCAAAATGGTAGTAGGGCATTCTGGTCTCTTGGCTGCAACTTTTGCCCATCTCTATTTCCACCTCTTTCAAAACCAGATATTTCTATTGCTACCTCAGCCAAAGATAGAGCTGCTGGCAGGTGGCGCGGACACAGTTAAATGGTTGTTTTAAGTGCTCCTGATTGTCACTCGATTTTTCTAGTATAAGTGATGTTTAAAGGTTCTCACATGTTACAGTGCAATGGCCAAATGGTTCTACCCCTCCCAAGGTGAGTATCTCCCGGATCCGTTTATTCTAACGCTTTCAAATTGTGTGTAGGTTTAATCGAACCAGGCATGTTCTGCAGTGGAAGATCATCATTTTTCAGCAGTTCGGATTTCTGCCTACTGGATTGCAGCCCCAGTCAAGGTCAGAGAGGAGTGATAATCCACCCCCCCTCCTCAGGTGAAGTCTCTTAAAGTGACGTCCCACCGTAGGGTGAAGCGACATACAGCATTAGTCACAAAGCCCTTGCACAATGCCTAATGGAAAGGCGGCTTCGTGTTCCTGGAAAGCTTTGATGATTCTCCCCCATACAAATTTCTGTCGTCCAAACTGTCGGATTATATAGTGCTTCAATAGCCAAGTTGTCTGGTGAATTGACTTTCTCTGAAGTTCCAGACACCAGTTTCAAGGAACCTCTAGCTATGATGGAAAAAACACTGGAAGATAAATTTCTCCCTATAAAAGGACCTTTAAATTCTACTCATACATTTAATGATTCTCAAGATTGTGAACAAACTGGTAGTGCAGCTATTCTTGACTATCTTTTTGGATTAAAAGCAAATATGCTTGATGCATTTATAGAGGGCTCTACTGTGACACCTCTTATGTTTGTTAAGATGTCCAAAAATTGGAACAATATGGAAAGGTTAGTGATAGATCTAACTATAGAGAATGAAAAGTTGAGAACAAAATTAAATGATCTTAAAGTTGAGAGGAAACAACAAAATGTCTTGCCAACCATTTCGGCTCCCACCTCTACGGGTATGGTTGCCTTAGGCACTGGAAAACAATCTCAGAGTATTGTTAACTTACCGGATGTTCAAATAAAGTACATATTCATAGTTAAAGCAAATGCAGATAGTAATTGTAAAACTGGTGAGGAAGTTAAAGCTGAAATTTCTAAAAGTCTTAAACCTGAATTTAAAAAATTAAAGAATAAATCAATAAGAAAAATAAGAGAAAAGGGAGTTCTAATCGAAACTGACAACAGCAAGGATCTAAATAAACTTAAATCCTGCCCTAAGTTCAAGGAGTTAAAATTTTCTGTGGATTCCCCTAAAAAATTAAATCCAAGTGCCATAATATATGACATACCTAAAGATGTCAATGACTCTGATTTTCTGGAAGACTTATTCAATAAAAACCTTGTGGATCATGGGATTTCCCAGGAAGATTTCGAGTCTGTTAAGGTACATTTTACAATCAGGTCTCAGAATAAAAACAATCAACATTGGGTTCTTGAGATCCCAAATAAAATTAGGAAAGTGCTTTTGGCTTCAAATTGCAAGGTTTTTGTCGGATGGTCTATCCATGGTATGAAGGATTTTTTCACAGCATCATGCTGTTTTAAATGTCTTAGCTACGGACACTCGGCTAAAAACTGCCACCAGTCCGAGTTTACCTGTGGACATTGCAGTGACCTGGGTCATCAAATTCAAGACTGTCCTAAAATGGAGGAACCTGTTGTTTGCCCAAATTGTTGGCTTAAGAAGAGGAATGTGGACCATTCCTTCAAGGACATTAAGTGCCCTGAATTTGTGAAAGCCCAAGAGGTAACAAAAATTCTGACCGACTTTACCTAACTCTGGAATGTGTTGTATATATACTTTACAGTTAAATTGTCAATGATCTTTATCGGTTTTAAGTGATCTTTCTAAGTTAATGGTCCGACACAAATTTCAACTTTTAGGGTTACAAGAACTGTAGTAGTAGTAGTAGTGGCATGTAATGCAAGAAAGCAAGTGTATGAGCTTATGCAGCATCAGCCAAAAAAAAAAAAAAAATCACACCATTCCCTCCAAATGCCTGTCCAGTTCCTCCTTAAATTTATTCAACCTATCGACTTCCACAACGACAGATGGAAGTTTGTTCCAGCAATTAACCACCCTCTGGCTAAAGGCAAATTTCCGCACATCTATTCTACATCTGTCTTTTCTTAATTTGAATTTATGCCCCCTTAGGTTCGTAATCTGAACAAGTGGAAGGATCCCATCAGAATTCAGCGTGCTCAACCCATTCAAGGCTTTATATACCTCAATCAGATCACCGCGCAGGTGCCTAGTCTCCAGCCACTGCAATTTGCAGAACTTAAGCCTCTCTTGGTAAGAGGATCCCTTCATTCCCCTCACCAATCTTGTTGCCCTTCTCTGTACACGCTCAAGTAAATCTACATCCTTCCTTAAACATTTCAATCAGGTAATCTGATTGAAATGTTTAAGGCTTTAAATGGATTGAGCAAGCTCAATGCTGATGGGATTCTTTTGCTTGCTCAGATTATACACTTGATAAGGCATAAATTCAAATTGAGGAAAGACAGTTGTAGATTATATGTGCAGAAGTTTGCCTTTAGCCAGTGAGTGGTTGATTGCTGGAAAAAATTGCTCTCTGTCGTGAAAGTTGTTAGCTTAAATAAATTAAAGGAAGAACTGGATAAACTTTTGGAGTGGATGGAAAGGTGAATGGGAGGTGGATTTTTTTCTCTCTTTTTTTGGCTGATGCTGTAAAAGCTTTTTCTTGCATCATATCACTATTAGCATTGTTGCTGTTATGGGCATACAGGTAAAATTTTTCACTGATTGCAATAAAGATATAGATATACTAATGCTATTGCTAAATATTTACTAGGTATGTGTCTGCCTATTCTTATTCATTATTTTTTTTCAGTGGAAACTCTGTAGCCATTTTTTAAAATTCAAACAACATTAAGAATCAGACACATTTATATGAATATTTTCATTATTTTTCAGGTCCTGAATTGATCCTGAATGTCTCACATGTTTTTGAAACACCCGGTATAAGTATGCCTTTCATATATTCACATTTTTGGTTAGCATCCTATTTTGAAATTTTAAGGGCATTTTAGTTTCAGGTCTATCCCTCCCCACACACACACACATCCATTCTTTAACCTCTTCTTCTAAATACTTATACACACACGCACAGACGTTTTTTCAAGCTTATTTCCAGTACAATTCAAATAATGTCTGTTTATGTATGAAATGTCTTTAAATCTTTAATAAGTGCTACCATCTCTTATCTTTGTTTCTAAGTAATTGTGGACACAATGCCTAATAAATGACAGCATGAAAATAGATTTTAAAATCAGAGGAGAGACTGCTGAGTTCAGCCATTGTTAACTCATTTTGTTCACAAAAGCCAAAATTCTCCAGACTTCTGATGTGGAAATTGATGAAATTGAATCAAGTGATGTATAAATAGAGGAGGTTGATAGTAGTATTGCATCAAAAAAATAAAGAAATAATGAGATTTTACAAATTATTTAAAGTATTTTTTTATTTTTATTTTTACAATTTAACAATTTTTTTGCATTTTTTAAATTTCTGATTTTATTTTTGAAATAATTACACTCTAATATTGCACTGCCAAGTAAAAATAACAATAAATATTTAGAATAAAATAAATATTTTTAGAAAATAACAGAAAATAAATACTGTATTTAAATGTTTATATATAAAGTTTCCATTTTTACAAATTTTCAAAATTTAATGAAGAAGCTCACTCCACTGCTCAGGGACCTCACTCCAGAAAGGGTTAACCTTCCTGCAGATTAAAAGATATTTTTTCGAAATATAACAAGCATGAATAATAGGAAAAAATACAAAATAATAAAATTTGATTATATATAATTAAATAATTAAATTGATTTATATATTATATTTTACTGTTTGGTTATCTCTTGTAGGAGTATAAGTGAGAAATATGACGTTCGAGGCATTCCTTTCCTTGTAATAGTAAAGAAGGACGGTACACTTCTGACCAAAAATGGCCGTAGCGATGTACAGAGCAACGGTCCTGCAGCATTTAAAGAATGGTCAAAATAGAAATAATTGAAAAAAGTAGTGAATGTACAGTGTGTGTATACACACACACACACACAGTACTTTACTGTAGGTAGCTTATTTCCGGAATATTATATAATTATCAGGCTAGTTCTGAAAATTGTTTTTTTTTTTTTTTTTTTTATTTCTGAAAATTGTCTTCTTTTTTTTTTTATAATCATAATGTTCCTTTTAAAGAGATTTTAGATCTTTTTTCGCATTCCAGTTTTAACACTTGGACCTTGAAGGTAACCACAGAGAGCTGATTAAAAAATATTATGTATGTGCTTATTAGTTGTGTATACCTACTCACTGTTTGTTAGTATAAATGGACTCGTACACACTTGTTACTGCTTGAAATTTTTTAGATTTTTATTCCTAAGTTAATGCAGTTGACACTACATTCATGAATTACTGTTAATTCCTCTCATCTATGATAAGTATGTTAAGAGATATTTTATTTTTGTTTGATTTTCCTTATAAAATGTATTGAAAATACTTTTAAAGTCACGAGCACTTTGATCTTAGCCAAAAGCTGAGAAGCGATAAAAGCACAAGCAGGCTTGTTTTTGAAAATAATTATTTTTCCTGAAATGTTTATTAGCTGCTATTGTAAATTTTTATTTTGCATGTCATTTATCATCAGCCACTTAGACATGTGATAGTATTCTTTTAATTTTACAACTTCAGAATTACGTGATTTTAATAAAAAATCAAGTAGTTCAGGAAACTTTTATTCTTCAAAAGTGAGATATGTAATTTTTGGAACGAATTGTAAAATCTGATATTATTACCATTATTCATTCTAATAATTAGTAGTCTGTTTGCAAAATTATGGACCTAGAGTTTTTATCCGTGCTGAAAGAAAATTTAGTTGGCTGCTATATAAACATATTGTATACAATTTTAGACTTGAAAATAGCCTATTAGAGCTATTTCTGCAAAGATATATGTACTCTCACAGTTGAATAAAATTAAACTGGTATCTTTTGGGAAGACCCATCACATAAGATTCCTGAAAATTATGTTTTTTTAAGTTTATGCACATAGACTTCAAAACACTATTATGCACTAAGTATTCAGGAGTAATTCATTAATTTTTAGTAGATGATTTTCATTAGCTCTGATTTCTATAATCTCCACAGAATGATAATTGCCAGCATTAAGCCAACAAGTTAACCTGTACTGCAGGATTGGTCCAGTGGATAACTACCTACTTAAGAAATAAAGGTTGTGGACCCAATTGCTGCTTCCAATATGGGTGTTGCTGCAGTGGCCCACTGTCCAGTGTTTTTTAATATGAGATATAAATAGTACATATTAATATGATTTCAGCAGTTAAATTGCCTTAAGAACTAAATACTTAACTAAATGCTAGTTTACAGTATAGCACTACTAAGTACTATATTGAATTGGAAGATAATATATAAATCTGGCATCTACAGTGTTTTATATCTGATTAGTTTGTTTCTTCTCGACCCTTGTATGGTTGACTACCCTCAGAGAAATATTCAAAAAAAAGTGTCAGATTTTTGATTATACCAGATTTTGAATGCCAGATTTTTTGAAGTTCTGTAATTAAAATATTGAGATAAACTCAAAATTAATTTAATTCTTTAGATTAATTTTTTGACATTATATTATATGGATATATTCAAGTGATCTTGGTCTTGATAAATGCTGATGGAAACATTCCAGTTATTTGTTAACTTAGACTCTCTCTCTCTCATTTTTATATCAATAGGAGTATAATTCATTGTATTCAAATAAGGATAAAGTAAGTATAGACTAACGGATTTCAGCAAGATAGATCCAGTTTGAATCCACTGGTCACTCATTTGGAGAGATCCAGGACTTGAATTGCATTGGAAACTGAAGGAATTTATAAAGATCTCTTTAGTCTGTAGTTAGTCAATCTTAGCTAGAGGAACTAGAGCTCCTTCCTTTTATGATTTATAGCCTGCACAGCATTCATGTTTCCCCATAAGCACTGTGGTTGGTGCACTATAGCCCAGGGTTGCTGTTGTGCCAGTAAACCCAAAATCAAATCAAATCAAATCCCTGTAAGGCACACTTATGCAGACATCATACATAATGAAGGCCATATGAACTGGCATACTACAACTAAAGTAGTCAGTTTTACAAGGAATTTGAATTATAATCAATTTGAATGTTTGAAATGGTTAGGTTTATTTTGTTGCATAATAAAAAATATTTTTAACCTGGGTTAAATAAAAATATATCAGTGACATGAATCTCTCTCTCTCTCTCTCATACATCTGTAATGTATAGTACCTTTCAAATGTGGTATGATGAATCATTATTCATTTTAACCCTCCAGCTCTAGTGTGTGCTGCTAAAAAAGAAAAAGTCACACAAGCAGGAATGTAGTTGCAATCCATGCACTACTCACTATTTGTAGGAAAAAATAATTTTAAAATATATTTTTTAAAATAATTCTGATGTTGTATTGAATAATAAGAACAAATAATAACTTTAGTAATGGCAGCCTTCTTTTGTTATCCAAAAAAAAAAAACAAAATGGTTTCCCAACACCTGGCAAGATTTATTAAATTTTATAGGTATATTTTTCCAATTAAAAAATAAACAGTGATGCAGATTGAAAGTAAAGACCATTATTGGAGATATATTAAAACACACACCCACTTTCACTCTAATAGATATTTTTAATATGTAAATTTAATTAACCAGAAAAAAGGTGTTTGACTTTTTTTGAATAATTTGATGTTTGCTGTTAATTACCCCAGGGGCTCACATCTGGTGAGTATGGGCTGGGCACACCCAGGGTCCTTAGTTGGATATCTTTTTCTCTTTCTTGGTGATTTCCTTCTACTTCTGACTCTTGTTTTCTCTCTCTCTCTCTCTCTCTCTCTCTCTCTCTCTCTCTCTCTCTCTCTCTCTCTCTCTCAGGGTAATTCTGAAATTTTTTTGGCTGGTGTAGCATAAGCCTCAGGCTTTCTTGCATCATATAGATAATAATAATAATAGTAATAATAATAATAATTATGATAAGGAATTTCACTTTGGGGTGACTAATGTATTCAGGACAGGTAGACAGAGAGAGGGGGACAGAAGCAGACTTGTGGGGGTATGCTTCTTATCAAAAGTGAATTGAAAGCAGTTGAACTGTTATCTGTCTGATCAAACCTAACTGGATGTAGAATCAGTATAGTGCAAGTTGTCAAGCATTATACCCTTATACATTATACCTCAGTGGGCACCACCACTCAGATGCATTTTGGAGCTTGTTGGCTCACTCGTCGGTGGGTGGGCAGGAACCCTGAATGCAGACATGCCATCACGGTTGCGAAGTTAATTCCACAATATGAGATATGCCAAATGGTGAAGATAATGATAATATTTTAAAGACTAAATGCACAAGGCATAATATGTTATGGGTTGAGATTAACTATATAATATTGGCATAAATACACCATAGTTTACCATAAATTTTGAGATATAATCAAACGATGCTGTTACATTACTTATGTAGTTAATTTATGGGTAAACTATGATGTATTTACACCAATATTATATAATTAATCTCACCCATAACATATTATGCCTTGTGCATTTCGTCTTTAAAACAACTAAAGAAGGAAACATGGAATAATTGAAGATTACTGCACATTGCTACATATTAGTAGTGGTAGAGGCAAATTATACAAGGAACTATCAGTCAAAAAAAAAAAAAAAAAACACTTCCCACCTCACCTGTCTATCCCCTCTAACAATATGTGTAACTCTTCCTTAAATTTATTCAAACTACCCACCTCCACAACACCAGATGGAAATTTGTTCCAATCATCATTCGCTTTCTGGCTGAAAGCAAATTTTCCCTTTTTATAGTTTAAATTTATGTCCCCTTATGTGTACTGTCCAAGCAAGAGTTTGGCTGTTATTTGCATTTAATTTACTTAATACATTTAAGCCCTTAAATACTTTTATCAGGCCTCCTCACGGGTGCATAGTTGAAGTGCTGCAATTTGCAGATACCCTCCTTTCTTGCGTACACTCTGTACTTCCCCGACTCTACCTTTTTTTTTTTGTCTCCGTCCAGGAAGCTCTGGCGACCCTGGCGGAGACAAGCCAGAGAATAATGGGCAGACTGGCTACCTCCTAGTGGTGTGTGTGGGCAATGTGGAGTCCCACCAGGGGTCCTGCGGCCAAATGCCAGGACACACAACAGAACCTAACGTAATATGTCATATACAACACTTTCCTGGCATTTACAGTAGTACTGTATTCCTTCACAGCGAACATATGGCACAGATGTGGGAAACCACAGGTGGCGCCTGACCCTAATACTATGCACACTATGCAATTTGCAGAACTTGAAGTATTTCTTGGTAAATATACTTACTCTTTTGTGTGCTTTACCAAGAAAAGATCTCTTACCTGACTAATCTTGTTGCCCTTATCTGCACCCATTCCAACAGATTCACATCCTTCCTAAAATTGGGCATCCGGAACTGCATGCAGTACTCAAGTTGTAGCCTAACCATTGCCTTATACGGTGGGACAATTATCTCTTTGTCCCTGCTGGCAAAATTCCCATATAGCATTGACAGAACAACATGGGGTATCCTAGCAACCTGTTTATGCTACTCAAGAACTTCATGTCGGACTACAATTAACACCAGGTCTTTTTCTTTCTCCACTATCTTGAGTGTAGTACCACCCAGTTGGTATAAGGAGTTTTTCTGATATGCAGCCAAGAAAACAGTAAATTATATTTTTAATCACTTAGACATTCCATCCAGAATTGCAGACTAGTTGAACCAGTAATTTACATCCATTTTTACAACTGAAATCACATTTAAACCAGAAATAGAGAAAGAGTCAGGTTGCAGTAAGATTAGTGATATAATGAACTCTGCGAAGTACCACATATTACAAAAACTGTTGAGGATGAAAGGGAGTAACTCTCCTGTGGTAGATAGAGTGTATACAGTTATATTAAACTAATATAATATAACTGTATACACTTAATTTATATAAACTAGCTTGGCAGTCAACGTGTTACAGGTAGAAGGAGGTGGTTAGCTGTTGGGTAAAATGTATGTGCTAAAATATCCACTGGTGATCCGGCACCCCACAGGTCCCAACGCTGCCAGATTAGTGATGGCCGATCTGTATAATGGATTTTATAAATGTTAACATCAGTTTGTAATTTGTTTCTGCTGTGTAATATACTGTGCTATAATATACACCGTGCTGCCACTTTATTAGGTACACCTACCTAATAGTGTGTTGAGCCTCCTTTAGCCTTCAAAACAGTCTGACTTCATCTAGGCATGGATTGAACAACATGGTAAAAATGGGCAGGAATGGAGTACCATGCAGACATGGAGTGTGTCACGCAGTTCCATGAGATTCGACGGAGGTGTAGGCCTGCAACGAACGGTCCTTTCCAACCCATCCCAAAGATTTTTCAATAGGATTGAGATTCGGTTACTGAGTGGGCCACTGCAGCAAAGAAAAGTCATTGTCACGTTCCTGGAATCATTCCATAGTGATTCTGGCTTTGTGCACTGGCGCATTATCCTGGACGCCTCCGTAGCCAGGTGGGAAGGAGCAGCAGCGGTGCGTAGCACACGCTTCTTGATTAGACCGGGGTTCGAGCCCGTAACCACCAAATATGGAGGATGCGGAAAGGTCAGGGAATGGCCACCGCATTTCCTGGAGCAATATGGCCTTAGTTGCTAATGCTCCTAAAAACCAAATAACAAACAAATAACAAACAAGCCTTAGTTGCTAATGCTCCTAAAAACCAAATAACAAACAAACAAACAGCATTATCCTGCTGGAAGTAACCATCTGACTGAGGATAAACTGTCAACATGAACGGATGCACTTGGTCAGCAATGATGTTTAGGTACGAAGTGGCATTCAGACGTGAATCTATGTGTATCAATGGACCCAACATGTGCCATGAAAACATTCCCCACACCATAACACTACCTCCACCACCTTGCACAGTGTAGTCATCAGACATAATGGGTCTATGGATTCATGTTGTTTTCACCAAATTCTGAGCCTTCCGTCAACAACGTGATGCACCGGGAACTTCAACTCGTCAGACCAAGTAACTGTTTTCCAATCCTCAAAAGCCCAGTGCTGGTGTTGCTGTGCCCACAGGAGGCATGCTCTCTTGTTCTTCATTAATAAAGGTACACGATGTGGCCGTCAGCTGTTGTAGCCCATTGCGACAAAGTGCGACTAGTGGTCCATTGCGATATTTTGTTCTGCGCACCAAGGTTGTATTCTGACGTGATGTGTGACATTGTGGCCCGTCTGTTTGCTTTCACAATTCTAGCCATCCTCCTCTGACCTCTCTCATCAACAAGCGAATTTCTTCCACAGGAGTGCCATTGAGAGGATGTTTTCTGTTCGTTGCACCATTCTTGATACACCCTTGAAACTGTGGTGCGTGAAAAGTTCAGGAGAACTGCCGTTTCAGAGATGCTTTGTCCAGCACATCTTGCACCTACTACTATGCCACATTCGAAGTCCGTTAGTTTACTCCTTTTCCCCATTCTTGCTATGGTTTGTACGCTTAACTGATACTAGAAAGGTTGTTCTGCTACATTTATATGCACAACTGTGGTCATGTGACTTGCAATGTTTGGTACAAACCATTTGTGTGCACAGCAGGGGTGTACCTAATAAAGTTGCAGCACAGTGTATGTTGTTCTTTAATCAAAATTTGTATTTTACAAGCAGAGTATTATCTGAAAACCAAGTGAATTGTGATGTGAGTGAAAGACATTATGTGGAATTGCTTAACAAAATTAAATAAGTAAATACTTTTCTCCATGTATTCTTGCAGTTCATAGAAGTTCTAAATAGAAAGTGCTAGAAATTTTGTGTTAAATGAAATTTGTTAACGATGCAGTACTTTCTGAAATGTTGGCCATCGTTTCAAATGCCATTACTGGTTTCATCAGTGGCAAAATCACCATACTGACAGGTCAACTACTGTACACCTGCCCTACAGTATGTATGGCGTGATGTGGTGTGAATATATGCAATTTTGATAACATTTGACTATTATAAGTACATTAATTGTAATATTTTACAAAATACAATACAATTATTAAATCTAATTACTTAATTAATATAGAATCTGCTCCAACTACACTAATTAATATAGTTTTAGCTGGAAATCCCTAGAGTTTCTTTCCAAAATTAGGTTGGAAGGGCTTACTTTACATAATTCCTGAGGCTTGCTTGGAGTGGACTGAGAGGTGTTATATAGGTTTTAGGTTGATTTTTGGTGTAGCCAATGGGGAGCTTATTACAGTGCATATATTATTATTATGGCACTTTTTGGGTACTAGGATATAGTACGGGGTTTGACTTCCAGGTGTACTGGTTAAGGTTAAGGAAGGAGAGTAAATTTGTAGATTTAGTTCTTTAGGGCAGTTGGAATCTTCTTTTTGCTGTGATCATAATGATTTCTGCCTGGAACAGATTGTAATAGGATTTGTGGAATGTGACTCCTTGTTTATTTCTTAGTTTCTGAAATGTTTTATGAATTAAACTTCCTTAAATGTTCTGGAGTATGATGAATCCGTCAAAAGTACTAAGGTGTTGGTGAAGTCCCATGTGCCTCTGCAGAAAAGGGCATGTGCGGCAGTTTCGGAATTGTGGATTCTGCTTTGTTGGGTGTCTTTCTCATGTTCCTGTATTCTTTTCTTTAGTCTCCTATATCTTTCACAATGTAGATTGAATTGCAGGAGCAGTTGTTGTTATTTGGTTTTTAGGAGCATTAGCAACTAAGGCCATATTGCTCCGGGAATATGCGGTGGTCATTCCCTGACCTTTCCGCATCCTCCGTATTTGGTGGTGAAGGGCTCGAACCCCGGTCTAATCGAGAAGTGTGTGCTACGCATTTCTGCTCCTTCCCACCTGGCTACGGAGGCGCCTAGTTGCAGGAGTACTGGATATAGTATGTAGGGCCTCTGGGATTAGATGGTTGATGTTGATTCTTGGAAAGGTTTTGTTTAGGGATTGGGTTACTGCATAGAATGTAGGTATATTATAGGTTTTTGCTGCTTTAGCTATAATGCTGCTGACTCCTGGAATGTATGGTATGACGAGCTGATTCTTTGGCTTATCTTCTTTCTTCTGTGGAGGGTTGAAGCTATTAATAACTTTTTTTTTTTTGGTGATTCGGTCTATTAATGTGGAAGGATATTGTTTCTTCAAAGCTATTGCTTTTATGGTTGCGATTTGATGTTCAGTAATTCCGGTTTGTCACAAATTCATAGAACCGTGTTAACTTAGGTCCGGATGATGGCTATTTTGGTAGAGAAGTGATGTGACGAGTTTAGGGTGCATCCTATGTTAATGTTGTTTTGAAAGGATTGTCCTGCTAAAAGGTCAATTAGATCCAATGTATCCAATAATGTTATGGGTTTGGGAAATCCAATAGATATGTGTCAAGATTATTGTGTATGATGGATTTGGTTTCTTGCAGTGGGATGGTAGTATACATAGATATCAAAGGATACCAAGTAGTCTTCTGGTTCTATGATCAGTTCTTGGAATCTTCGGATGGCTTCTGTTGAGTTGTGGATTGAGTAGGTACTTCTGGGTAATATGTTCCTGAAGAGCTTGGTTAGCTATACTGAGATGTTTTCCTGGGTGGAGTCTTCCATTTATAATGGGGCTGATGGGAAATCTGGGTTTGGGGTTTGTGGACTTTGATGTTTAAAAGAGTGAAGGAGCTTCTGAATTGTTGGGGTTGAGTTTGTTGAAGAGGTCTTGGTCAGTCTTCATTTGTTTCAGGTGGCAGGTGAGTTGCTTTATCTTTATTTTTAGTGAACCTGTGGGTCCTCTGTTGATGGGTTTGTAGGTTTCTTGGTCTGATAGGTGCTGTAAGCTTTTCTGGTGGTAGTCTTGGTTTAGGATGATTATGGAATTGCTGTTGTTTGTCTGTCTGTCTGCTGCTGATAGCCATGATGTTGATGTGGTCTGTGGCTTCAGGGATAGGCATTTCATTCAGAGTGTCATTAAGGCCAAAAAGTCTAAGGTTAGAATTGATGTGAGGTGGGTCTAAATTTAAAACCTTTTTCTGAAAGGTTTTGTTCAGTGGTTGAAAGGGTTCTATTACTTAAATTAATAACGGAAGGTTTGAATGTCGGATTACTTATTGCAATGGTGTTTTGTTGTTGGATTCCATGGGGTTTGCCTGTGGTGTGGGGTTGATGCTTTGTGGGTGAGTATTTGGCACGATTGGGTTGATCTACATAATAGTAAATCTGTCATTAAGGGTGGCATTTCTTCTGGTTTTGAATAGGTTTAATGTTGAAGCAACTTTGTGCTTGTGCCACTTCACTCAGTGTTAAGGTACTGTTAAGCCTATCTATATGGAATGCATAGCTCTGTATGTTGTAGAAAATGTAAAATCTTTTAATTTTCATAGTATACAATTATACGCGATGAAACTGATTTCCGCCTTCAAAACATGACTTAACTGCTGTTACTGTCTTTTGTGTGTTATTTTACGGTTTTTTTTTTTGTGTTGCCCTACCCCATACATAAAAAAAAACGTAAAAATATAGGGTACTGTATATTCTAGGCATGAGCTGCCCCACCCCATATAAAAAAAAAACGTAAAAATATAGGGTATATTCTAGTTCAGTGGTTTTCAACCAGGATGCCATAGCACCCCAAGGTGCTGCAACAACATTCCAGGGGTGCAACGTAATTTAGTTTTAAGTTTCTTAAACTTTTTTTTTAATTTATTTATTTCATTATAAAAAAGGGTACAGTATCATTTTAATTTTGAGGTGATCTATAATTGATGTTTATTTAATACCTCGGGTCCTAAATAAAGGTAAAGAAAGCCCACATGAGAAGCACGCAAAAGTTCGATAAATTTACCGGTAAAAAGTACTTTGCCGTTTGTACTGCATTTGTGTTGTTGCTCGCTCAGTAAACAGACAGTGGGCGTTATCGGTCTGGAGTAACAGTTGAATGCCACGGGAGCTTGAAACCCTCCCGAAGTGGGGGGGGGGGGGGTTAACCTGACCTTTTTTTCTTTAGAATCACTAATTGAATTAATTAATTGAATCACGAACAGTCATATTGGAAGTTCTGGCGTCGTAAAAAATGTTCGTAACGTAGTTTCACCGGTTAACTTTTTCGAAGTTTGCCGTGCTTCTCGTGTGGGCTTCCTTCACCTTTGCTTTTTTTTTCTTAATAAACAATTTATCCACTAGTCAAACAGTGATTGTAAAGAAAAAAGGTCAGGTTACCTCCTCAACTTCGGGAGGGTTTCAATCTCCCATGGGATTCAATTTCTACTCCTGACCGATAACACCCACTGTATGTTTACTGAGCGAGCAACAACACAAATGCAGTACAAACGGCAAAGTACTTTTACCTGTAAATTTATCGAACTTTTGCGTGCTTCTCGTGTGGGCTTTCTTTACCTTCGCCTTATATTATTATAATAACTATCATATAACATTTTTTTAATATTTTATATATATATATATATATATACACAGAGAATCGGATCTAACAGGTAGAAAATTGAGTAGGGGGTGGCACAAAATAAAATGAATTCAGAGCGTCCAGCTCCCCCCTTCCGTTGTTATGATAATCCTACTCCTACTTAACTGTACGGTACAGAGCGAGCGCAATCAAAGCTGAAAATCGTCCTATGTAAATAGTATTGTTTAATATATATTTTTTTTTCTTGTTACGTTATAAAATTTATTTCGCTAGGATGAGTGTAAGAATGGTTCTTACACTGTGACGATTTTTGCTTTCTCTATGGCTCATCTTTAGAATCGACGAGCGTTGCTGATTTACAAAAATCGGCTGCACATCTCGCTGTTAAGTATAGCAAAGATTTAAATATGTACGGGCTCATGTGAAATTCAAAGCTAAGTTTTAAGCCTCGACACTAATACAAAACATTAAAACTGCAACTCCGCTTGATATTCTGCAGGCTCTTCAAGACTTTGGATTAATTGGGTCATATTGGAGCACACTGAATTCTGATGGGATCCTTCACTTGTTCAGATTACGAATCTAAGGGGGCATAAATTCAAATTAAGAAAGGACAGATGTAGAATAGTTGTGCGGAAATTTGCCTTTAGCCAGCGGGTGGTTAATTGCTGGAACAAACTTTCATCTGTCGTTGTGGAAGTTGATAGGTTAAATAAATTTAAGGAGGAACTGGACAGGCATTTGGAGGGAATGGTGTGATTTTTTTTTTTTTTTTTTTTTGGTTGATGCTGCATAAGCTCATACTTGCTTTCTTGCATCACATGCCACTACTACTATTATTATATCCGAATGTCAATGTTGCTCTCCGAATATTTCTCACTTTTCCCGTTTCTACTGCTTCGTTGAGAGAAGTTTCAGCAAGTTAAAATTAAGAATTATTTAAGTTCGACTATCGGACAAGAACGATTATCCAATCTTTCCATAATTTTGATTGAATATAATATCGTTAAAGATATTAATCATGATGATGTAATCAATGAATTTGCTGAAATGAAAACCAGAAAAGTGCAATTAAAATAATTATTTTCATTTATAAATACATGTGAATGATCTTTTGTATTTCTTGTGTACACAGAAATTATTTATAAACAATTGTTATATCGTATTTGCTTTATTATTTTTTTTCACAAAAAAAATAAAAAAATAAGGAACCCAGAAATAAAACCTTGCACAGGGCACATGAAATGCTAGTTACAACACTGATTAAATCTGTTCATTTAATCATTAAATATGGTCTGCACCCCTTACACTATCATTCAGCCAGAAGGGCGAAAAGTAAAACAATTAATTATTTACATTATGTATAAAATATATAAATTAATTTTTACAAATAGTAGATTTCATAAGGTCAACTTAAATAAATAAGATTATTTTCAAATTTAAGTGGCAGATATAAAATATACAAACAAATACACAAATTTCGGAACAATTTTAGCAGCAGAAGTCTGGAGCGGACCTAGACACATCTCGGTATCTTGGATTTTCTGACTTTTCCACTGGACAGTAGATGTCACAGCTCTATCCACGTGGAGGTTTTCTGGAGTTTCTTTAATCTATATACTTTTGAGTCACAGAACTTGTCTAGATCAATCGCTGGTCTGTTGATCATCTGGATTGTGTTTCCGGGAAACATATTACTTAGGCGACCTAGCTTGTCCAACCCTGCTTGAAGAGGAAGCCGAGGGTCAGCCTAGTAGCCTCCTGCTGTGCTGACGATATCGTCGATTCTAGGGGCATCGATGCGTCCGGTTATGTTTAGTAAGTGTTAGAATATTTTGGGCAGTAATCTGCTGTTTCAAAGGCATCACTTCTAAATTAGATTAGAGCACCGATCTAGAAATAGTATCTGCCTCCCAGTTACTCTGTTAAGCCATTTAATGATCCAGTACTCTAACCCAAGAAATTTGATGAAGTGCGTTTTAGGAATAAAGGAACGGGATACAGGCAACATTAGACATATCGGATAATAAGCTGAGGATCATGTATTCCTACGAGCTTTGAAGTAGCAGCCACATTTCTGCGTAGGTCTTCCTTTTGGTGACGCTTAGATGCTGCTGAAATGTGAGGCTCTCATCCCACATTAAGCCTAAGTCCTTATAAAGTTTACTACAGGCTCTCCTGCGATATAGATTTCTATGTAATTTCTTAACCTATTGTTTGTAAAGGTCATTTGAGCTGATTTAGCACGGCTAAGTTCTAAAATGATTGAATCTAGATAAATTCCTAGTCGTTGGGTTTTTTGATTGGTCAGCTGATTGATGGCAGTGCTGCTTGATTAGGATCAGATGATGTTATGTACGGTTTAACGTCATCCACAAAAGACAAAAAGTCCTGTTGTGATGCAAGGAAAGGTTCAAGATCTGCAGCGAAGAGTAAAGGGGAAGTACTCCTCCCTGCTGTATTTCTTTAGTGACCAGGCTATATTGAAAGTTTTGATGAGTAATTAGATGCCTTCTAGGTTTTAGAATTGCTTCTAAAATTCGTAGAGAATTACCAGTAACGTTGAAATAATTCTTCAAGATATGTATTAATGCATTAATACTGACACAGTCATATGCTGCTTTTATATCGAAAAAGACATGAGGTTGCTCGGCTGCTGAGCGTTCTTTGTATTATTGTGTGTCAAGCAGGTTAGTACTAGTAGACCTACCTTTGATTACCGTGTGTGATTGAAGCGTGCTTTGTTAGCAAGGTGAATGGCCTTCTCAAAGAGTTTCAGGAATCTGCAGCTGATGGCGATGGGCCTGTGGTACTTCAGATGCTTACATTTTGATGGTGGGCGCACAAAACTGGGGTTTTTCGTCCAGCAAAACAGACAAATCGACCATAGAACACGTAATTAACAGACGGCACGGCAGATGAATTTAATTATTCAGGTGACCTAAAAATAATAGTTTGGTACTGGGCATGTGTGTTCCATATTTCTGGGGGATCTGCGCTGGTGACGATTTTATTAAAAATATGCACAAGAATATCAACAATGTAGAGGCTGCATAGTTGCAAAATGAAGGGCGGAAACCCGTCCGGACCTACTACAGACTTTAGCAGTAGCTTCATTATTATTATTGTTGTTGCTCTTATATTATTTCTTCCTAATTGGCGGGGGGTTCCACTCCGTGACAGGTACTGCTACCAAGTACAGAGGGTGGTTGTAATGTCTGGTGTTACTGTCGGTCGAGAAAATCTCTGACTATCCTACAAGTGTTCAGGATTATTATTATTTATTATTATTATTAATTATTATTATTATTATTATTATTATTACTAGACATATAGTGCAAGGAAGCCTGAGGCTTATGCTGCACCAGCCAAAAAATTTCCGACTTACCCTGAGAGAGAGAGAGAGAGAGAGAGAGAGAGAAGAATGGTGATATCCACTCAGGACCCTGGGTGTGCCAATCCCAATCCCAAATTCACCAGATGTGAGCCCCTGGGGTCAAATGATCTCGATCAGTTGGTTTCTCGAGATGGTGAAATTAGTGAACATCGGTTTGCTCGTGGGCCCTACCACTGGAAAAAAAGGACTGATTATGCTGCTCACTGGGCAGCTCGAAGGCCAATTTTGCCCATCCCATGAAGGTCTCATCCATTGCGGACTGTTTCTGAGTAAATGCGTGTATTCTTTTTGAGTGTCGTATCCTGTCAATAATCAGCTTCCCGTGAGCCATTCTTTTTTGTCTTAAAAATAAAGCTCTTTCCCTTTTATAGGTGTTGAGATCCTGTTGATTACACTAGCCAACACTATTTTTACCTCAAGAACTTAAACGCTGTTTTTAACCATTTTTTATGCGTAGATTTCGAAATTCACCATGATAGTTTCACATCACAGTTATTAAATGTAGAGGGAGTTACGTTTTACCAAAATACTGTATGGCAATTGCGCATAATCTAGCTAGTAATGTATGACATACTGATTTATTTTTAAGAGATATAAGCTAATTCACTTAATTTTAGCAATCGATTCTGGCCTCGGTTTTCTTGCGATAAACATAATCAGACTTCAAACTATGGTTTTTAGGTTCAAATTCCGATGCAACAATTTAGAATTTGAAGAGAGCATACTTAGCATTTTTGGTGAGGATTTTTGTAGGCTGTGCCACAGAGTAGTAATATATCTTATTTCTCTGTGGGCTGTGCCAAGGTTTTCCAACTACTGTATTAACTGATCGTGACATATTCTCAGGGTTGTAAATCTGTCCTCTGAACATAAACAGCCCCTCGAGAGTAGGAGGGTGCGGCTCGCAAACCTTGCGGTAGCAGTAAAATAATTTCTGGCTCTACCTGCCGATTCGCAAATATTTTTCCTTTCAGTGTTTTCACACGACAAAACTAGTAAGTTGCTCCGTCTGTGTAGTGATAAAAATTGAATTTGTGTTGTTTTTATATTGTAGTGTTCAAAACTGAATTTACGTTTTCAGAAATTCGTTTCGTGCTACAATGAATAAGCAGACACATAGGAAGTGTATAGATCATCCAGACAATTTTTATGTTTGTGGACGGATTACCCCAAAGACTCAAAAGGAAAAATATCTATGACATTACAAAACTGTCGTGTTCTTTTTATTTCGGATGTAAAATTGGTGATCAAGATAAACACTGGGCGCCTCGCAAGCTTTGTATTACCTGTACGACGAACCTTAGGAAGTGGTTACATTGCAAACTCAAAACGCGTTACCCTTTCGGTCCATATGGTTTGGCGAGAACCGTTTTTGGCGATCATTTAAGGCGGTAGTACATGGAATTTTGGGTAATAGGAAAGAAGAAAACTATGAAATGTTGGTGTCTAATTTACTCGAGTGTATACAAAAGCATGTGCTGTCGAATGTCGTTGAAAATTCATTTTCTTCATTCTCATCTCGAATTTTCCTCCGAAAATCTGGGAGATGTGAAGGATCAACAAGGGGAGAGGTTTCGTCATGATATTTCCATGATCGAAAAGCGGTACTAAGGTCGCTCGGATTCTGTAATGATGGGGGATTATTGCTGGTTCCTTGTGAGGAGAGTAAACAGGAATGCAGGAGAAATCCCTTAGTAGCAAGCATTTTTATGGACAATTACAGGTATGCTGATTATATATTATTGAAATATAACTATTTCGCTATGATATGATAATTTTTCCGAAGTTTAATGAGTTCTAGAGAACGTATAATATTTCTTTACACTTTTATTACAAAGTTGAATTATACAAAAAAATTTGTACATATATATCCCTTTATTTTATCATTAAACATTGGTACATCTTTTGATGTAGACGTGATAAAGATTTTTTATGGTGATTTTCGTAATCAGCGCGTTTATTTCCCCCAGAATCACATATTTTCATTGCGGAGGTATGACAAAATATTTTTTGTTGAGTGTTATTAGTTCTTTTCCACCGTCGTTAGGCTTTCTGCATGCGATGAAAAGCAAGTCTTATGTCCAAATTGAACCATGGGACGTTCTCGATATGATCCGAACTTCTTTTGATGCCCCAGCCATCCTTCTTGTCTGAGTTCTTCAGCTAAGCAGGATACGTCGTTATTTTGGACTGAAGTAAAACTGATGAACAATGTAAGTTGAACGAATATTTACGTCATTTAGGAAGTAGCGGGCGTGAGCTTATGCGCACGCTCGCTACTTCTTAATGATGCTAACTCAGTCACTAACATTGATTTGGTAGATTAAGTAGAGGGCATAAATAGAGGAAATACATAAAACATTACATCGTTCATACTAAATATTTCAGACTGAAGTCAATCCAATTGATAATGAAAATGGGAGACGATATTTAGTAAGTAGCGGGCATGAGCATAAGCTCATGCTCGCTACTGCCTAAATGATGTTAACTCGGTCACTGACGTCGATTTGGTAGAGTAAGTAGCTCTGTAAGCAGAAAACGTTACATCTTTCATTATTTCGGTTCTAGCTGTTCGATTTTAAAACAGTTTGGATTTTCGTCAATGTTTTCACATAAAACATCTTTCTTGCATACAAGGTACACACACTTTTTTTTTTTTTTTTTAATAGACCGTTTTTATTTATTAGTTCGTCCCTCCCTTCCACTCTTACTATCTCATTTTCGGAATGAGTCGAAAGTACGTTATAGAGAAATATCATCTGTTTGTCACGTGACCTTCTGTTTCTGCAAGTCTCGATTACACAATTGTTATGTTACAAGACCTTTCCTGTAAGTTATTTTCACTTCTAATTGCAACTATTTTTCTCAGTTCACATCCTTTACATGACCTTCTGTTCATCACGCAGCCTTCCTTGTAACTCGACTCGAGGAGGGGAGAGCAATCCCATCGTTCACTTCAACTCTTTGTCAGCCAAGCACTGTGGCTAGTAATCACATCCTTTACTTCAGCAGAATCCAACGCATCACAGCCTAAAAAAATGTGCAGCTTGTGAAATGTTTGCCGAACTCTCTGGAACGGAACATGATATTGCCATGGGGGATGTCTTTGTGTGTGCGCAATGTAAGGAGGGTAAGGAAATCAGGTGACAACTCAGCGTTGTTATGGGCCTATATGAGAGTTTAAAGGACAGGGTGGATGCCCTCGAAAGATCTAAATTGAGGGGCCCATCGGGCTCTCAGCTCTTGATCGTAAGAAAAGCACCTGGGTGTGATTTTTTTTTGCTGATGCTGCATAAGCTCATACATTTGCTTTCTTGCATCACATGCCACTACTACTACTAATCGATCATGTCCTTCACTTTGATTGTTGGGTGGCCATGCCCAGGGGCACCTAATCTAAAATTAGCCTAAATCGTGAATTATTACTGTTTGCTAGTTTGCCTGAAATGTAACTTACTCCATATATTAACTAACTTGTTTATATTTTCCATGAATATTTATTAATTTTGTTGTTAATAATATTTATAATTGAATAAGTAATCATTATAAAATGTAGCAAAACTGATTTTTTTTTTTCTCTTTTTTGAGGGAGGAATGGGGTTTCAAACGTTTGACCTCAGGATTCACACCTTGACATTGCACAATATTCATGTGTAAGGCTCAACAAAACACTGTCATCATAGCAACTAAGAAGTAGGGTGAATGATAGACTTAGAGGTTTATGACATGAGTTGGACTAATGCGTTTTGACCAGAGGCATAGTTGCCACAGTGCATGAATTGGCAATGTATAAGGGCCCATGAAGATGGGGTGCCATGGGTATGTCATGATAAAATTTTATATTACATAAAAAATATATGTAATGATGATAATAATATAAAATATATGATGTTACTCTGAAGGACTTTTGGAAGGGTCACTTCAATATAGTGGATGCTGTTTTCCTAATTGTGATTGCTTGGACGGAGGTTTCTGTTATGTGCTTGAATTCAGCTTGGAGGCTGTTGTGGCCTGAGGCTGTGGCTCCAAGCAACTTCAAAGGCTTTCAACAGTTGGAGGAAGAGCCTGTTGTGCAGGAAATTGTCTGGGCAGTTACATGGGCCTGGAGATCAATGAGGAGGAATTGATGGAGGACCACAGGAAGGAGCTATCATTTGAGGAACTAGCAGAGCTTCACAATGAAGAGGCAGAGGCACTGAAGAAGAGGAAAGCTTTCGGGGACAAGATGGGTGAGGACAAGGAAAAAAGGCGCAGCATTCCAGCTGAGGACCTTAACGAGGTGTTCTCTTGCTGGAATAAACTGTCCAAACTTATAAAAGATTATCATCCAGCTATTGCCATTGTGGAAATGGGCCTTAATCATTTTAATGACACTTTGATAGCCAACTTTTGGAGGGTCCAAAAATCCAGGATAAAGCAGTCAACCCTGGATTCATTCTTCAAAAAGGTGGACAAATGCCTCCAACTGATGAACCTCCCATAGGACAGTCACTCAAGATGAGTAGGAACAATGACTCCTCTCCTTCCACCTCTATGTGATTTCTTATGATTTTTATTAGGGAAAGTTTTTTTATATTTTCACTGGGGGAATATTGCTAATGCTTTTCATGTGCGAAAGATTTTTTATGCTTTTATTATGGAAAATTCGATTATAGTTTTCACTAGGGAAAGTTTGTTTATCCTTTTAATGTGTGTTAGATTGTTTATGCTTTTTATTAGAGAAAGTTTTTGTTCTTAATTTTCACTAAGGAAACATTGTTTATGCTTTTCAAATTTTATGTACGGTGTATAAAAGTAAAATAACTGAATTTTATATTATTTTTACACTTATATTTTTCATTTTATTATATTTTTCCTGTTTAAATCGTTGTATTGGATGTTAACTTTGCTCTAGACTGCGGGCCTGGAACAGATTACCCCTAAATACATATATTTCAATGTATGCTAGAGTGAACAGATTCTCTAACAAACAAGGTTCTAGAACCAATTATGTTTGTTCTAGCATACCCCACTGTATTTAAAATAAATGATTTAAAAACTATTTCTAGTTTCTTTTTAGCTGCACCTTGTTCGTTGCTGGCTGACAACATGTATGCCTAAAGGCACAATTTCGTAGCAACATATTTGCCTATTTGCTACAAATTTGTGCTGAGCCTTTAGGCACATGCATTAGCCAGAAACTTACAGGCTTAATCCACCTGTAATGCAACTGAACAATTCATCTGACCTCAAATATTCCTATAATATGCATTCATCTAAAAATTATACTTAATATCAAATTTCATGTGCCTATAATGACATTGTATACAACAACAAAATCATTAATCCCACATATTAATAAACTAAATTAAATAATTATCTTAAGTATTATATTATTAAAATTAATTCAAATATAAAATATATATATATAATAATAAAAGGACTTAACCACCACCCCAAGAACCTTGCACCAGTACATATCACAGGAAGGAGAAAAAACCTATAAGGAGATGAAAAACAAGTGTAATCATATTCTTTTTTCTTCTTATTATTATTATGATAGATACTGTTGAAAGTTCATTTAGTAAATTAAAAATAATAAATGACTACAAAGCAAATTCTACATGACAAACTAGTTTAAATTAATGTTAATAGTGGCAAATGATGCAAGAAAGCAAGCTTATAGAGCTCAGCAAAAAAAAAAAAATTTGCATTTCACCTATTCATTTTCCTCTCCCTCCAATAGTTTCTCTAGTTTTTCCTTGAATTTATTCAAACTACCCACTTCCAGTACAATGGATGGAAGCTTGTTCCACCAATCAACCAACCTTTGGCTGAAGGCAAACTTCCCACATCTATTCTGCAGCCATCTTTCCTCAATTTGAATTTATGCCCCATTATGTGCATAATCTGAGCAAGAGGAAATATCCCATCAGCATTGAATTTACTCAAGCCACTCAAAGCCTTGACAATCAGATTACCTTGTAGGTACCTCATTGCCAGATGCTGCAATTTGCAGAATTGAAGCCTTTCTTGGTAAGCACACCCCTTTGTTCCCCCTCACCAATCTCGTTGCCCTTATCCGTTCCAGCAGCTCTACATCTTTCCTAAAATGAGGCGTCCAAACCTGTATGCAGTGTTCAAGATATGGCCTGACTATTGCCTTATACAATGGGATAATCTCCTTCTTATCCTGCTAGCAACATTTCTGTATATCATTGTCAAAACCCCATGAACTGTCCAGGCAGCTTGTCTGCCCTGCAGAACTTCATATCAGACTGCACAGTTATTCCCAGGTCCTTTCCATTTTCCACTACCCTCAGTGTAGAACCACATAGTTGATGTTTATTCTGATATTATTGCTACCCATATGTAGTACCTTGCATTTGTCAATGTTAAACTGCAGTTGCCATTTCTCAGCCCACATTCATAATTTTTCTATGTCTTGTTGCAGCAGCAGCAGCATACCTTCATTACTGTTGTTCACTACCCTGCCAACCTTTTTTTGTCATCTACAAACTTAGACGTTAAGCGTCATATACTCTCATCAGTATCATTAATAATTACAGAAAACAACAATGGGTCCAGCACCGAACCGTGTGGGACTCCACTAACAATATTAGTCCACAAAGAGCAGTGTCCATTGATAACCACTCTCTGCCTTCTCCTACTCAACCATCCCTTTTACCACAGCAGCTTTCCCTTAATGCTACACTGCTCCAATCAAAAGCGTCATGAAATCTAAGTGTATAATATCAAAATTGTCTTTTTGAATCCAGTTCCTTTGTCACTGCATCATAGTATCCAATCAGATTGTTCATACAAGATATTTTTTTAACAAACCCACACTGTGACTGAAGTGTAACTGCACTCCTGTTTAGATACTGCATTATATTTAGTCTCAGGGACTCACATCTGGTGAGTATGGGCTTGGCAAACCCAGGGTCCTGAGCTGGATATCATTATTCTTCTCTTTCTTGCCTTCTTGGCAATTCCCTTCTCTCTCTCTCTCTCTCTCTCTCTCTCTCTCTCTCTCTCTCTCTCTCTCTCTCTCTCTGTGTGTGTCTCTCTCTCTCTCTCTCTCTTCCCCCCCCAGGGTAATGTGGGAATTTTTTTTTTTTTGGCTGGCGCATCATAAGCCTCAGGCTTTCTTGCACCATATGGCTAATACTAATAATAATGTGGTTGTTTTTCATTAAGGTTATTGTTATATTAATACCACTCGTATTCCACATGAAATTAATAATATAGTTTTTTAGGCTGTTCAACTACATTACTATACATTAAAGTGACATTTCAGTTTTTTCGTAACATTTGTGACATATCAGGTGCACGTGGGAAAACTGCTGTACAAATTGGAGAAGTATGGCATTAAGGGTAAGTTGCCACAATGGATAAAGGGATGGTTGAGTGAGAGACGACAGGGAGTGGTAATTAATGGACATTGCTCCTTGTGGACAAATGTTATCATTGCTCTTCGTGGACAACTGTTATTAGTGGAGTTCCCCAGGGTTTGGTGCTGGGCCCATTGTTGTTTTGTGTATTCATCAATGATATTGATGAAGATATATCAGGTTTAATGTCCAAGTTTGCAGATGATACAAAGGTTGACAGGGTTGTTAATGACAGTAAAGATAGTATGCTACTCCAACTGGATCTAGATAAGTTGGGCAAATGGGCTGAGAAGAGGCAACTGAAGTTTAACATTGACAAATGCAAAGTACTGCATATGGGTAGCAATAACCCAAGAGAAACATGCCAACTGTGTTGTACTACACTCAGGGAAGTGGAAAGTGAAAAAGACCTGGGGGTAATTGTGCAGTCAAATATGAAGTTTGCTGAGCAGTGCAGATGGGCTGCCAGGGCAGGTCACGGAGTCTTGTTAATGATATATGGGAATTTTGCTAGCAGGGACAGGGAAGTGATTATCCTGTTGTACAAAGTACTCAAAGTGTGGTCAGGCCACACTTTGAGTACTTTTTACAGGTCTGGAGGCCTCATTTTAGGAAATATGTAGATTTGCTAGAACGAGTACAAAGAAGAGCAACAAGATTCTCATTGCAGATGTTGGTTTGTTCATAAGTAAGTGCTTGGTCATCATCTAAGAACAGAGTCAAGGATGTCATTGACTGTTTCATCCCAAGTGCATGTTGGCAGTCCTGTCATGGTGTGAACTAAATCACCTTTTGGCAGCTTGATGGTAACTATGTGGTATACAACACCCCAGGGTCCGCATTACCGGAGGCATCAGTAAGAGAGCCCCCCATATTTCTTTTTTCTTTGGTCTTAATTAATTAGGTATGTCTCTCTTTGGGCATTTACCCCAGCTGGAGGCCAGCTAGATCTTTGAAAATGCTTCCTTGCCTGGTGCACCATTCGCTGGAGATTTTTCAGTTCAGGGCACTACCAGAGGACTGCATTTGTTCTGGGTCTTTTCTTTCTAAAGGTGGCATCAATGGCCTTTATAATTAATTTAGTAAATTTAGACACCTGTTCATCAGTGTAATTGATTATGTTGTGGGAAGATTCCCTGAAATATAGAATTCAGTGCTTCAGTAAATTTGGGCCAATTTGCCTTATTGATATTATATCTGATGATATCATGTACTTCGGGAGGGGGAATCTGATCTAGCTGATGACCCGGTTGGAAAGTGATTGCACAGTGGTCGGAAGTGGTCCAGGTCTCCTGCACTCTCCAATTTACGAACTTGTGTGCAATAGCATTTGTAGCCATTGTTACCTCAATCGCACTTTTATGCAACGTACTACTATAAGTTGCAAGATTGTGTCGCTGGTTTAAAATTCTAAATGGTGAAGTAGCAGTGAATTTTCCAAGTCATGCTTGTTCTGAGTGCCTACTCTGCCTGAAGTAGATATATCAGAGTTGTGGTTATGCCATAGTGGAAACCTGTAGTTGGCATCTACAGACACCAAGATTTTACTGTCAGGTAAGGATAGTAAAGCTGTTTGCAAATATTGTAAGTTTGGTCCTATATTTTGTCCGGGCTTGCAGTATAGTGATGTAATATGAGAGCTTCTGGGGGTGGGAGTAATTTGAACACAGGCTGCTAAAGGGTTGCAGATATTACTGATTATAGTAACTTTTAAACTAGGGTTTCTTATTATCAAGGCAGCCCATGAGGTGCCTATAGTGGCCTCAACAATTCTATATGATCTAGGATATCCTTGAACCCTACCCCCATGGGTGTAGGGCTCTTGGATACAGGGAATGTATTTCTTTTTCTTCCATAATAATTTTGATTTGGTCTGCAACTGCACAGGCTCTCTGGGCATTTAGTTGTAAGAACCTCAAGGCGTGGCCATTACTCTGATTATGGGAATGTTCTATAATTTATTTTCTGCTTCAATTGGTTGATTGCTTTGATATATATGGGCATTGGAATCCCTAAGGGAATGATTGTAAGGCAGCCCAGCAGTTTTACAATTTATGTACTTTGCCTCGTGGGTCTTTCTGCATTCCTTTGTGGCCTCTGACAGCACAGTGGCCACAGGTTTGCTCTTTTTGAGAGCAGGTGTGTGAAGTGTGCCTGAACTTCAAATACCTATGGCACTTGGGTATTGGGAAATGTTACCTATATCTATGGCTTCCTCAGCCAATGTATATTTTTTGTTGGTTGCTAAGTAATTGCCATACTCTATGTGAGATTTCGGCAATCCAGTTGGTGGATTTTGCTGACCTGACTTCAGTGTAAATTCTCTGTTTAGTTCTTCTTTAGTAATCAAATCTTAAATTCTTTTCATAAATTTCTGCAGTGGTATCATTTTTGGTCTTGTTGTTGTCGTCAATACCAAAGAGTCAATGTTTGGACCCCTGATTTTGGGTTTGTCCATTTTCAGGCCCATCTCATTTACTTGAGATTATTCCTGATTTTGTCTACATCGGCTTTAGTGACTGGTTCAATTACCAATCCAGTCTGTCTGGTTTTCCTGAGTCCCTTGATTTTTATTGACAAACTCGTTTTTCAAGTTTTTTGTGATGGCTTGTTTTATGGGCTCACTTGTCTTAAGATGACCACATTTTCATCTTTATCTTGTTTAGGTGGAATTTCTTGTTTCCTAGATTTACTGAGAATCTTGTTGTTCTTTAATGCTTGTGCATAAGATTTTGTTGCTTCTGTATTTCAATTTCTGTCTTTTGTATTTATCTGTATTTTGTGTCTAATTTTGTTCTCAAATTTTGATTTTCTATGCGCAGGTCAGTCAGTGCACATTCAAGTATTGTTCAGTACTGGATTATCTTTTCTCTAGTTGTAGCTGTGACCCTGCAAAATTTATCTGTCATTAATTTGAAAGCACAACTCTTGCGTATGCCCACCATTTTCGCGATTTATAAACAAAAAATAAAAATAAATAAATAAATAAAATAAAATAGTTACTATAAAAAAAAAAAAATTCCGACATCCCTGACAAATAACGAAACAATTTGTCCTTTTGCGGTGCGACGGAACACAACAATCGACGCGACGAACTAAAGCAAACTAAACATTTGGTCTCTCTCTCTTTTTTTTTTTTTTTTTGTTTTGAGCGGTAGGTGTGAAGACAGCGGGGGTTGCAAGATAATAGGTACACTAATCTCCCAATGACGACTCATAACGCCGGTTCTTGTCGCTTATTTACGACTTTCAAAACATCATTTTATACCTATTCTAGTTATTATTTGAATTTTATGATTTCTGTTTTTTTTTTATTTGGAATCTTGAAGTGTTCCGGTTAATCCAATCCCGGTAAATCAAGACCCTGCTATATTTTATTATTACCGTATTTAATGTTTAATTTATCAATTAAACTTTATTATACTTATGTATGTACAAGAAAATTACGTTTTATATGGGGTCAGCAGGTGTTTGCTTATATCCGTGGTTTCAGCCATACATGGTAGGTCTTGGAACGCATCCCCCGCGGATACGGGGGTCTTACTGTACACTACTTCCTGCTGTATCGAAGTATTTAAGGATGCCAATCTTGGCTTCCTTATGCTGTATACGTACTACTCAGCTATTTTCATACAGTAGATGCTCATGGCATAACAACAATACACCGACATACTGACTTGTAACGTTCACAAATTTGGCTTGCATAAGCATCAGTCATGAAGCAAAGCTAACATAATTTTTTGGATTTGTACAAAAGATGCTCGACTCAGAATTTATTTTGGTTTGGCAAAATGCATACTCATCCTTAGAATTCTTTTTGTTTTAGAATAAGCAAAGAGCCAACTAAGGCCATGAGGCAATACATTGTGCGTATAAGTTATAATCGTCATCTGTTTATTGCTCCTTCTGAGTTATTCCCTGACAGCCTTTGGTTAGGAGAGTATTATCTACTAACTGAGGTTATTATTATTAACCATATGGTGCAAGGAAGCTGAGGCTTTTGCTGCACCAGCCAAAAACAAATTTCGGAATTACTGTGTGTGTTTCTGTGTCAGTCAGAAGTAGGAAGGGAATCGCCAAGAAAGAGAAGAATGGTGATATCCAGCTCAGTACCCCTGGTGTGCCAAGCCCATATTCACCAGATGTGAGCTCTTGGGGTTATAGCAAAACATACCCCTATTTACATGATTCATGTCCGCTTAACCCGAAGCAGATTACGATTTTGTATTTACATTATTGACCACATCTAGTGTATAATATAGTATGTATGCAAGCTGAACAATATACCCCAAAATATCCCATCCACTACCGTCAGATTTCAACTTCTGGTTGGAACACACAACTCGTTTCAACAGCAAAAGAGATCCCTGCCCAGAATTTAAAGAATGTATGCCGTGTATCAGCAAACTAAGCAGTATTGCTGTCTCGAAAGAGTCAGTGAAAAATCCAATTAAAAATCTCCCTTCTAAAGGTACCGCAGGACATGACACTATACCGATCTTCATGATCAAAATCGCTGGTGTCTACATTCTAGACCTGGTCTTCTTTTTCAATCAGGCCATAAATTAACAACTTTTCCCCCAGAACGGGCTCACTACAAAATTTTCCCACTACCGAAATGCAAAAACATCAAAAGCAACAAAGACACCAGGCCAATACCAATCTCATCCTTTGTACTAAAACTCCTAGAAAGATATATGCTACCAACAGTGAGGAAGCAACTCTTCCCAATACATCATAACCAGATTCACTACGGAATTATCGGAAGATCCACATCAACCAACCCCCTCGCAACGAACCAAATAATCCTGAAAGCCCTCGATTCTGAAAATCAAATCGATATAATTTATTCAGACATCAGCGCTGCGTTCGATGCGGTCTCCACACACCCTTTCCTGAAACTCCTAGAGCAGTTTTACCTCATCAACGGTAATCTATTAAATCCTTTTCCCAACCTTCTCAAAGAAAGCGTGCTGATAGCAGACTTCAAAAACAAAGCCGATAGGCCCATTTGCTCATCTGGAATCCCCCTGGGCGGGGCACTATCGGCAATATTGTTCTCCGCAATCCTTCAACCATTCCTACTAACCCATAAGCATGTAATGTCTTGTGCGGACAATGTTAAAATCATCATCACCTCAGACTCAAGTCAATCACTAAATACACTGAAGAGCTGATCTGTAACACCCTCCAAGAGTTCGCTTTATCCCTCAAATCTTTCGATCTTGCACTCAACCCCTCAAAATTCAGTCGCCTCCAAATCTCGCTTAAAAAGAGCATCTTTCCGATAACTGCCTACCCGAATGCCCGAACAATTCCCATCATAACCGATCATATGGATCTGGTAATTTTCTATGACTCAAAATTTAACTTCCGTACTCATCTGAACTACCGTCCAAAAAAACTCACAAGAGTTATTTGGCAGGCAAAACAAAACCTTCAACATACAGGGTGTTTCAGTTAAACGTTTCAGAACTTCTAAGAGGGGTAGGGTACATCCTGACAACTCGAAATCATATAGCAATGTGGGGTCGGAAATGCTTTCCTGAAGCGGTGTTGTACACAGAAGCACCATAAAGAAAAGAGACCGTAAGTGAGAAATCGTTTTAATAATACATGAAAAGAAGCAAAAGGTACATGGATTAAAGTAAGTGTTCGAAGTTTCTTCCACGGGCTACAATGCACGCCTCACATCTCAGACGCATGGACATCCGAACATTCTGGAATACTCCAGGCGAATTTCGAATTTCTTCGGCAGCTACTGCGATTCTTGCAACCAGCTCCTCAGCATTGTCAACAGGGGTGTCATAAACTAGCGATTTCATATGACCCCAGAAATAAAAATCAAGACATGATAGGTCGGGTGACCGAGCAGGCCAACGCACGGGACCACCACGTCCGATCCACTGTTGACCAAATGTGACATCCAGGTAGTTACGAACATCTCCGCTATAATGGGCAGGGGCTCCATCGTGTTGGAACCACATTGTGTGTTGCATCGATGCAGAAATCTGTTCATCTCTCAAAAGTTGTGGCAATACTTGCTGCAGAAAGATCAAGTAGATAGGTCCGGTTAGACGACACGGTAACAGGTAAGGTCCGATGAGGTGATCTCCCATAATACCGGCCCATACATTGACCGAAAATCGAATCTGTGCTGCACGACGTCGTATTGCATGCGGGTTCTCGACCGCCCAGATATGGTCGTTATGCGTGTTGAAAATTCCTTCCCTTGTGAAGGATGCCTCATCGGAAAACAACACTTCAGCAGGAAAAAAGGGATTTGTAGCACATTTTCCAAGGTACCACTGTGCGAAAGCAATACGAGGTGCATAATCCTCCGGTTGTTGTGTCTGGACACGGTGCCTGGAGTATTCCAGAATGTTCGGATGTCCATGCGTAGGAGATGTGAGGCGTGCATTGTAGCCCGTGGAAGAAACTTCGAACACTTACTTTAATCCATGTACCTTTTGCTTCTTTTCATGTATTATTAAAACGATTTCTCACTTACGGTCTCTTTTCTTTATGGTGCTTCTGTGTACAACACCGCTTCAGGAAAGCATTTCCGACCCCACATTGCTATATGATTTCGAGTTGTCAGGATGTACTCTACCCCTCTTAGAAGTTCTGAAACGTTTAACTGAAACACCCTGTATACACTCTGCCCATATTATAATATAATTCTTTTCCAAAATCATCAAGCCAAAAATTCTCTATGCTTCCCCTGTCTGGGCCGGCGTGGCCAATGCAAAATTTCAAAAAGATCTCTTTCCTCGAGTACTGCTTTCTTAAATGGACTTTCTTCAAGTCCAGCTATGACCCTGTCTCTTCCCGAACTTTCATGGTTGACTGCCTAAACTATTCCGACTTTTTACATTCAATCTAGTACAACAACCTTTCTTTAAAAACTGTACAACGCGGCATTGATTGTCCAGAAATTTGGGAAGTTATAGTTTGGAGAATCCCTAGTAAAGCAGCAAGATCCAAACCAATCCTAGTCCCTTTACTAAAGTGACTCCGTTTAATCGAAAGACTTCCTATTCAACACTCTGCTCTTTGTCAACGGTTTGAATATAGACCCGGTCTTAATAGCCCAAAACAGAGCTCTCTTGTCACAAGCGGCTAAACTCATACTAACGAATCTCCACCGAACTAAATATAACCACAATGTTACATCCTTCCTCTCCATTCATCTTGACTTTACAGTCTAGATATCTAGGAGAACACACACCTTCCACTCATCAGATGACTCCGGTATTTTATGTTTTCTTGAATTGCAGTTCTCATGCATTAGCTGATCTCGAGAATTTAGTGATAGCCAAGTCACGCAGTTGTGTGCACTTAATGTGAACTACATGTGTCAATAATTTTGCCTCTCCTATTAATTGTTCTCTGTTCTAATTGTATGTATCTTTCTGCTTTACTGTAAGCCCTATAGTTGTTGCATTAGTTATCCCGGGGCAAGCTCAGAACTGTCAGCATGTTTTTTTTGTACTGGATTCATGGCACATCTCCACATGGCCACGCTGGTCCGGCACGTTGTACAGGATGCCTCTTGGACAAACCTGCAACCGCTGGCTTGTCTGAAGCTGTTGTCTCTATGCATTGTAGGAACGAGTGACCGAGAGCTAATAAACGGAATTTTATTATTATTATTATTTATTATGTGCGGAATGCACCGCTGAAGCCTCTGCGAATCGCCGACAGATGGCAGGAGAGTACATGTCTAGGAACACGCAGATACTCCTGCAAGTTGCATTCATTGTTTAATTTTTCTGGATTTCGTGAAGAATAAAACTGTTTATCCTCTCTCTCTCTCTCTCTCTCTCTCTCTCTCTCTCTCTCTCTCTCCCGAAACTAACTCATTCAGCAACGGTGTTAAAAAAAAAATTGCATTCCGACGAATAAAATCGCGGCCTTTCCGAACTTATCGGAAGAATAGTGATCGTTGCCAAGAGGAAAATCTTAGAAGTCACAACGGTCAGACATATTTCACCGTAGTGTTATCAGTAGGTAAGAAACAAATAAATTTACCTTTAGCTACCCACAAAGAGCAATGAACAAATCAGAGAGAGAGAGTGAGTTCGTGTGAGTGATGTCAAACTGCCTAAAGGGGTCACTTGTAGGTAAAACTTGTTTGAGGCCAAATGGGAACTACTGCGGATAACGAAACAATTGAATAGCTAACTTACGACCTCTGTGGCTTGACACTTGGGAATCCTTTAGGTCGAATTGTGGCCCACATTCCTAAAATCAGCTTTGCATGAAGAAAAGAACAGAATATCGTGGTATCGTTATAACCGTGACCTTCTTTATGAAACTTCAGAAGGGTTTTTTCGTTTTATATTTTACGCTATTGTAGTTTGTACCGTGAATAATTACTCTGCATCAATTTCTTTCAAACACCAGGCCTTTGTTTATCACTATCACCCTAAATACACTATCAGGTGTGTGAGTGTGTGTGTGTGTGTGTGTGTGAGAGAGAGAGATATCCATATCTTTATTACAAACCAAACTGGCACATTATATATATGTTGACAACTCATAGTCAGATCTGTCCAAGAAAAACAGCTGATTTTAAAATTCGCAAATATTAATGTACTTTTAACAAATTCGTTTTTTGTTTTTTTTTAAATTCTGAGCATAAAACGAAACTTCCTGAAATCCTTTCGTCCATCGCTCTTTTATCATTCCAACATGTATTGTGATGGTTTGTTGGTTTTTAGGAGCATTAGCAACTAAGGCCATATTGCTCAGAGAATATGCGGTGGTCATTCCCTGGAGGACCTTTCCGCATCCTCCGTATTTGGTGGTGACGGGCTTGAATCCCGGTCTAATGGTGTTTGTCGGTCCAGTCTGATATTACTCAGAAAATATGCGGTGGTCATTCCCTGGAGGACCTTTCCGCATCTTCCGTATTTGGTGGTGACGGGCTCGAACCCCGGTCTAATGGTGTTTGTCGGTCCAGTCTGAGATAATAGTTATCTCAGAAGCCAAAGTTTTTATCTTAGGAGATAAGTAGGACTTATACTGTTCCAATAAATATTTAATTTCGGTGTAATAAATGACTCATATACATACACTGGCCAAAAATAATACGAACCTTTGTATTAAGACAGTCACAGACAGAAGAAATTCAAATAAGTGCAAAGAAAACTTACGTGGGATGGGATGATGTCGTCTCTTTGAGTATAAAGGCTGTTTGCAGTCTTTATATTTTGAAGCCAGAATGGAGAAAACGCATCATCAATCAGACTTTGAAAAAGCTCTTGTCGTGGGTACACGCTTATTATTCAAGAAACGAAAGACATAACTAGTTTCTCAAAGGCATCCATCTCAAAGGTTTTTAATGATTGGAAAGCAAGCGGTTCTTCCAAATCTCAAAGGCGTCAATGTGGCAGAAAAACAGTACTGCAAGATCGAAGCTGTCCTGCTCTAAGGATTACTGTACCAAAAAATAGGACATCCACTGTGCAGAAAATAACATGGAAATTCAACAAAGCCCAGAACTGCCCTATTTCAACCCGTACCATGCGCAAGGAATTTAAGAACTTGGGTATTGGCCGTCGCCTGCCTATTCGGAAGCCACTTATTTTAGAGAAAAACAGAAAAATCTGCTCGCAGTGGTGCCGAGAACGTCGTGATTGGACAGCGGAACAATGGAAGAAAGCCATGTGGTCAGACGAATCATGATACACTTTCTTTTGCATTGATGGTAAGCAGAGTATGTGTGTGGTGAGAACCTCAAAAAGCGATGGACTCTGCTGGTCTTAGGAGTAGTAATAACAAACGATGCAAGAAAGCAAGCTTATATAGCATCAGCAAAAAAAAAAAAAAAACACAGTTCACCCATCCATACCTTCCAAGAATTCTAGTTCTTCCTCGAATTTATTCAACCCATCCAACCCATCAACACATCTATCCTGCAACCATCCACCCTCAACTTGAATTTATGGCCCCTCACATGTGTGTAGTCTCAGCAAGTGGAAGAATACCATTAACATTCAGCTTACTCAATCCATTCAAGGCTTTAAACACCTCAATCAGATCTCCCCGCAAATGAAGTCACTGGAATTTGCAGAACTGAAGTCTTTCTAGGTAAGAGCTTCCTTTTGTTCCCTTCAAGATCTGGTTGTCTTTCTCTGCACCTGTTCCAGCAGATCTACGTCCTTCCTAAAGTGAGGCATCCAAACCTTATACAGTACTCAAGATAATCACCTCCTTATTCCTGATAGCAAAGTTTTCTGTATATCACTGAAAAAAACTCCATGAGCTATCCTGGCAGCATGTCTGCACTGATCAGAGAATTTCATGTCTGACTGCACAATTACCCCCAGGTTTTTTCATTCTCCACTATCCTGAGTGTAGTACCACACAGTTGATAAGTTACTCTGGGGTTACTGCTACCCATATGCAGTACCTTGCATTTGTCAGTGTTGAAACTTCAGCTTCCATTTTTCAGCAAACCGACCCAATTTTCCTAGATCTTGTTGCAGTGGCTCATCCAGATGATTGTCGTTAACTACCCTGACAACCATTGTATCATCGTGAAAGACGCATGTCAAGACAATCCAAACATCTGTAGATATAAATAAATAAATAAATATTCTGTTTATACTCCGGGACGACCAAATGAAACAGCACCGTATTCAGTAGTTACGGGCTTGAACCCCGGTCACTCAAGGCACGTGTACTTAGGCACCCGCGCGCCTGACCATTAGGCTACGGCGGCCATGGTATGGGGAAGATTTTGTTGGCACAGACTGTGTACGTTGCTGGTGGTGGGAGGTTCAATGTCATCCAGGGAGTACCTGAATTTTGTATGAGATCTTCTGCACCCTGCACTGTTAGTCTGTTACATTTTTATCCCGAAGGTAATGGCCTCTTTAGGATGACATGCAACAGTACTTTGTGCAAGAATGGGTCGGAAAACATGATACGGATTTCCACATCTTCCCTGGCCCCCACATTCATCGTCTGATCTCAATCGTATTCAGAATATGTGGGATATTCTGGAGAGAGTTATTTAGTAACGAAGTTCTCTTCCTTCAACTTTGTCGCAGCTACGTGATATTTTGCTAGAAGGATGGTTACAATTAGACCAAAACGCACTTTAATAAAATACCTTGTAAAATTCATGTCTCGCTGCACACTTGCTGTTATTAGAAACAGAGGCGGCCTGATTCGATATTAAATAAAGATTCGTATTTTTTTTTTTTTTTTTTTGGCCAGTGTGTGTAGTTCACTATTTGATACTAGAGAGCTATTACGTGCTCGATAATTCCTATATTCTATTATATTATGAATCAACAGGGCTTACCTTTATTTTTTGATATAGGAAGCTTCTTTTCCAACTCTCCTTGTCCAACTCGCTAATAATTCATGGGGAAGGCTATATCAATTTTGCAAAACATTGTCATAAAGTTAGATTTTGGAGGTCTAAACGGGCTAATAATTAAGGATCGATTTTTCTTTTTGGTCCTGTGGCTGGAATTTTGAGTTAAATTTAGGGGTCTAATAATTGGGTAAGGGGCGGGGGTGGGGGGGTGGGGTTAGGGTTATTCTCTACATTCCTTAAGTTGGACTAGAACTTTTCGGGGCATCATGTTCACAGGAAGAGAGTTACAATTAATCCGAAACTTTTTTTTCTTTCCTTATGTTGTAGTATTTGTTCTTCACGCATGCGTATAAGTGACCAATCGTCGGACAATAGGAATGGCCTACGGATATTGATTGAAGTTTCATGTAGTTTCATCTCTAAGGTTTCTGCAATGAGTAGTTTGTAGTAGTTGTGTTGAATATTTATAATTTTTGTTTCAGTAAAGCCGAATGTATGTCGTTCATTTATTGCGTGGAACGAAAGTTCCGATGCATTTGAACGACCCGCCCGCACCGAAGCTTCGTGTTGTTTTGCTCGAAGCTGTGCCACTCCCATGGTGGATCCTACGTAGACAGCGTCACAATTTTTGCATGGTATACTGTATACGAGGTCATGCTGTGATTGGAATGTGGTGTTTGAAGGCCGATTTCTGAAGAATGTGTATAGTTTGTTCATGGGTTTTGCTATGATTTTCATGTCGGTTCCCTTGCATATTTGGTTAAGTTTATTGTACCAGTGCTCGATATATGGGATGGTGATGAAATATATTTTTTTGGTCTTGTCGGATTTTTTTGCTATGTTTGTTGCGAGGTTGTTGTTATTTATTTTATCACGGGCTATTGTTTTGACTTTGTTTATATAGGTTAGAGGGTAACCCCTATTTGAGAATCTTCTAGTTAGTTCATTTATTTCAGTTGTTAGAGAAATCTGGGTGGAAGAATATTTATAGGCATTTTGAAATTGATTCAGCATGACAGATTTTTTGTATGGTTGGGGGTGGTAACTGTGGAAGTGTAGAAGCATCCCTTTATTAGTGGGTTTTCTATATATGCTGAAATTTAGTTTTTGGTCTAATCTGTGTATGGTAAAATTAAGGAAATTTATGGAGTGGGATTCTGCTTCAGTTTCTAATTCAAATTTTAGTCTCTGATGGATGTTATTAAAAACCTGTAGAATATTGTTTATGGTCAAATGGTCTGTGATGATTAGGATGTCGTCCAGATATCTTCCGTAATATGTGATCTGTGGTATAAATGGATCAAGATGGATCTTTTCTAATTTGTCTAAGTATAGTTCGGCAATGAGTCCGCTAATGTTTAAGCTCATTGGGAGGCCAAAAATCTGTCTGTATATTTTTTCTTGGAATAGAATGTAATTTGCATTTACTAATAGTTTTGTTAGTTCGAATATTCTGTCTTTGGGGAGTCTGGAATGTAGAGTAAGGAATGTAGAGAATAACCCTAACCCCTACCCCCCCGCCCCTTACCCAATTATTAGACCCCTAAATTTAACTCAAAATTCCAGCCACAGGACCAAAAAGAAAAATCGATCCTTAATTATTAGCCCGTTTAGACCTCCAAAATCTAACTTTATGACAATGTTTTGCAAAATTGATATCGCCTTCCCCATGAATTATTAGCGAGTTGGAAAAGAAGCTTCCTATATCAAAAAATAAAGGTAAGCCCTGTTGATTCATAGTAGTTCACTATGAAAACAGATTTATGGAAGAAATGCAGTTACCCTAGTAACACTTGCAGAAAAGCGTAATGAAATCTTTAGCATTAAACAAATAACTAAATAAATTTTATGTATATATTCCAGAACGGCTAGCTAAGGCCAGAGGAGTTTTTAAGAAAGTCACCATATTTAGCAGTTACGTGAACTAGAACCGGCCGACCGGGTGGGTAAATTGCCTGCCTGCCTGACAACCCAAAGGTGTCGCGGGTTCGAATCCCGCCTCGGGTTTGGATCAGAGTACAAAATGCAAAAACTTTGGGAGGTGCATTATGGCCACAGAAGCCGATGCGCCAGCAACTAAAAAAAAAAAAAAAAAAAAAAACTAGACCAGTGGTCTATTCAAATGCTTATTATTGTACCCTTTCTTTTGATCTCTCTGTCTGATAAAAACGCCACTTGTTTCATTAATTGCACTATTTAAAAAAGAATACATTGGCTCAACTCCTTTGTGGCCGAATGGATTCACCCAACATCTGGGAAGTGACGAAAAACTATCGGACTATCGAACGAACCCGGTGCAGTGCAACACATTGTCCACGATCTTCACTACAAAACCTAGGATCAGTGTTTCTGGCTAATACAGTCGGCCCATATAACTCCCTCGGAATCGGTGCCCGAGCTTTCTGCAGCTCGAAGCGCTACAGACAAGACACCCTGAAAGAACTGTACAAGGTAGAACTATAGGTGTACCCCCTTCACAGTTTTGAAACTTCAGTGTTATGTCATGTCAGCTTACTTGTAAATGTAATGTGTGTTCATATATTTTTTTAAACTTAATGTGTTTATATATTTATTATATAATTTGAATATTTGTTATGTACACCCCTCTAGCCGAACCAGGCCGTTTCGGGGTGCCCACTGATGTGGAAATAAAAAGATAAAATATAAATAATTTTATTCTTTTTAAATAATTTTAATTCTGTAGTTGATTACCCAGCTAATTCCATAACTGGTTGGGTGATACCTAGGGTTTATCATCTATCTTGAAGCCCTCGTGGGTAGAACAGTTGATAAAATCGCCGTCCTCCCCATAGCGGGTGGAAAATACCCGAGTTCGAGGCCGTCAATGACGTGAGGAATTTTTATGGACCTTTTGCACAACATGGCCCAGTTAGCCGGTCTCAGGCGAGGGTAGGTAACATGGTTTTTTTTTCTCACGGAACCTGGAGTTTTTCTATCAGCAAACATAAAATCGGCCACAGAACACTCAATTTAAATACAGTATATACGGGGAAATATGGCCTTAGTCACTGATGCTCCTAAAAAACCCTAGTACAGCAACAAGAGCATCTCTTTAAATTCCGTATTTCGTGATATTGGAATTTTTTCCGAAAAATTACTTTATACAGTTTCGTTCGAGTCAGTTCAGCTGGTAACATTTTATGTATACAGTTTCGTCCGGATTAGGAAATCCCCTTAAGGTAAGCGGTTCGAAAGAGGTGGGAATTATTGTCGATCTCCGTTAAAATTCGATAGTGCATCGCGTACTGCAGGTTTAGTAGTTTAGCGGTTTCATTACTTCATTCCATTGATTAACAAAGTATGGAAAAACTTAGCTATGTAGAAAAGTGCTAGTTAGCTCGGGTAAGTGCTCAACACTTGAAATACAGTCGAAGCTCTTTATAGCGACTCTCTTTTTAACGTAACACACATTATAACATTCTATGTGGTTGGTCCCCGCCAATTTCTCATTATCTTAATGCTATTTTATGAACAATCGATATAACGTACTTTCCTATATAACGACCGTTTTTCTCATTCCCCAGAGGGTCGTTATATAGAGCTTCGACTGCATAGCTTTATTGATACGTTAGCTATGGTTGAAAAGAAATGGAATATTAAACACCGTTTTACGAAAATATCAAGCCAAAACTTATATCAAGTTTTAAGTTGCAAAGTGTGCATAAATGCCACATTTCGTGTTTTACTATTCAACATCGAGAAAAATATTTTAAGGATAAAATAATCAACAGAAAATAAAATAATAACAAAGAAATAACAATGATAGAATACTGTAAATTATATACAGTACTATATATAATAATAACAAATGACACTATTATACCACATAAAATTTATTTATTATTATATATATTATACACTGGTGTGCAAAACCTAAGGACCGGTCAGATTTTCACCTGTAGCTTCTCATAGGAGTGGCCTGAACATGGGAAAAGCATACCAAAGGCACCTCTTGAAGGAAACAACGGAAACAAAACGGTACAGAGGGACTTTATTCAAAAATGGCAACATAGCACTGGCTGCCATGATACAGATGAATCACTGCCAAAGATGGAATAAAGGGAAGAGGTGGTCCTCAGTAGGAGATATGGCTACCCATAATGTCGATGCAGGCTTTGCATCGCCTGTCCATACTTAGAACAATGTTGTTGATAAGTTCTTGCAGTAACATCGTCCATTCCTCTGTCAGCGCCATCTTAAACTGGCGAACATTTTCTGGTGGGTGTGGACGTGCCGCTAGGTGTCCCATATGTGTTCGATGAGCGTCCTATATGTGTTCGATGGGATTTAGATTGGAGGAATGGGCAGGCCAATCCATAGCATTTAGCATTAGCATAGGCATATGATGCAAGAAAGCAAGCTTATGCAGCATCAGCCAAAAAAAAAAAAAAAAACCCACCCCCATTTCAATCCTCCGTTCGTTCGAAATACCTGTCCAGCTGAGCCTTAAACTTATTTGGGCTATCAACTTCCACAACAAGGGATGGGAGTCTGTTCCACCAACCAACTATCCGCTGGCTAAAGGCACATTTCCGCACATCTATCCTACATCTGTCTTTCCTCAATTTGAATTTATGCCCTCTCAGGTTATTCTGAGCAGGAAGAATCCCATCGGCATTGAGCATACTCAAACCATTCAAGGCTTTATACACCTCTATCAGATCACCTCGCCGGTGCCTAGTTTCCAGACACTGTAATTTGCAAAACTTAAGCCTTTATTCGTAATAGCAATCCTTTGTTCCATTCACTAATCTTGTTGCCCTTCTCTGTAATTGTTCCAGCAGCTCTACATCCTTCTTGAAATGAGGCCTTCAGACCTGTATACAGTACTCAAGGTGTGGCGTGACCATTGCCTGCCGTAGCCTAGTGGTCAGGCGCGCGGGTGCATAAGTACACGTGCCTTGAGTGACCAGGGTTCAAGCCCGTGACTACTGAATACGGTGCTGTTTCTTGTATTCTGTCTATCTTGTGAACTCCTCTGACCGTTTGGTCGTCCCGGAGTATAAACAGAAAATTTATTTATTTATTTATACGAACAATGTCCTCACTTTCCAAAAGCATATGAACAGCTGCAGTGCGATGGGGGTGTGGCGTTATCATTTATAAACACGAACTCTACGGAGCCAATGGCACCTCGGAACAGATGCACATTGGGAAGGATTACCTCAGTACAATAGGGTGCACCGGTTACAGTACCGCCTTGCAGTATCTGGAGTTGTGTACGTCCATCCAAGATAACGCCTTCCCAAACGAGAACACCTTGACCGCCATATCGATCTCTTTCAGTGATGTTTGCGGGGTGATACCGTGTGCAAACCTCTCGCCAGATTAGCTGACGTCCAGAATCGGTGCAGAGACTAAAATTACTCTCATCCGTAAAGAGTACCTTACCCCATTGCACTGCTGTCCAGTCCTTGTATTCGATGCACCACCGTAAACGGTGTCTCCGAGAGGCTGGTGTTAAAGGGACACAGCGTACTGGCTGTCGGGCAAACAGTCCACCTTTGTGGAGTCGCCTGGCCACAGTACAGCTGTTCGAGCGTCCCTCGAACAGCTGTACCTGTCGTTCTGAAGGCCGACCACGCATGCCGGAAACTTTGCTCTAGAGACTAAACATGGGTTTCACCACTTGGGCCCATTATAGCCTTAGTAGCTAATGCGCCAATAAAATCAAAACAAACAAACAAAATCACCACTTGAAGCCTCCAATACGCAAAGTGGTGGTATTGCACCGGTTGAAGAGTCATCTACCACCTAGAGTAGAACCCGAATAAGAAATTCCCTCATAAGTTTTCTCCTGTACTAGGTTTGGTTTCTTAATTCCCAATTCCAACTCATTATATTGTAATGTATTATTTTCCCGGGTAAAAATGTTTCCCGCAAAAAAAGTACGTGGTAAAATATTCACGGTGTATTATTATAATCCGTTTCCCACTTAATGATTTTTTTAAATTGTTTATTTTCATATAAAAAAATATAACTTTGATGGTAGAAAACAGAGCTGCAATGCTCAATACATTCTACGTTGTATTTCAATATTTGTAGAAGCATAAGAGAAAATTACCGCAATGTGGTACGTAGAACACTTCCGTACGACACTTTCCAGAAATAAACAGGGATTACCTCCTTGCTACAATAGACCGAATTAGGGTACAAGCTAAGGATAGGATACAAAATACACTGGTGTGCAAAACTTAAGGACCAACACTATTTCTAAAGGTTACAACCACAAAATCTTTACTTAAGGTACTCTTTACTGATGAGAGTAGATTCAGTCTCAGCAGCGATTCTGGACGTCAGCTAATCTGGCGAGAGGTTTGCACACGGTATCACCCCGCAAACATCACTGAAAGGGATCGATATGGCGGTCGAGGTGTTCTCGTTTGGGGGAGGCGTTATCTTGGATGGACGTAAGCAATGGTACATTTTTTTTTTTCCATTTTTTCCATTTATTTGTACACACAATTCTTTACATTTTATATACAAGAACTTACAGAGAATATATATATACAATTTTATATACATTAGCATTATCATTCTCATTATACCTATATATATATACTATATTATATATGAACACGTGTGTGTGTGTGTGTGTGTTTTACCTGTATCAAGGGTGGCTCCTAGGCCTTAGCCCATCTCCACCTTGCACGTCTGTGGTGGTGCAAAATTCAGCAAGCTTTTTATCGCTTGTGTATGTCCACCTTGCCACCAGGGAGCAGCCAACACCCAGGCAGCCGCTGCCTGCCCCCAGGCACAAGCAGCCAAGCCTGGGTCTACTATTACCTTTAGTGCCATGGGCACAAATCCCACACCCACCGGAGATAGTGCAATACGGGTGGGTGCCAGCAATCCCGTCCCCAGGTTGCCCAAACCTGGAAACCAGCAAAAAAAAAAAAAAAACGAAGTAAATATTTACATATGTACAAAAGATAATAAAATTTTGACTCTAAATCCTAGTAATACAATTCAATTTACATATCTGACAAGTCATCCTATTTATATTTAATGGGATACCAACAGTTATATTAACTGCTCACTGTCAGATTTATACTCGATTTTGGATTTGAGTTCTTAGTTGAAGTCTTTTCTTAAAGACCGATTCTGCAAAGGTCTGGAAAGTCTCAAAGTTTGTTTTGTTCTCAACTAGTATTTTCACGTTGTCCTCAGCTAGACCTGGAACCTGATTAAGTAGCAATACTCGGTGGTCTGTATATTGCGGACAAAACAGTAAAACATGGATCCAGTCCTCCATTTGACCACAGGTGCAAAAAGGATCCGGCTCCAAACCTCTGTCGAAAAGTTTGGCCCTCAGAGATCCATTGCCTGTTAATAAATACGTCGTAAACATGCTTGGTTCAAACCACGAAACAGAAGGTTGAGTAGAAGCAAACTCAACATTTTCAATATACTTCTTTGTGACTTCGCCGTGCACAGACTCATTCCATCTACTTTGCCAAATACTAATCATTTCACTCCATAATCTTTTCCGTTCTGTCTTTAAGTTACTAACTGGGTCGGTTGTAATTCCCATAATAGATTCCTGAAGTCCTTTCTTATGTTTATAAATCATGCCACGGTATAAGATAAATAAATCTAAAGGCAGTTCTCCTCCAAGAATTTGGAGGGCATTGTTTGATACTGTACGAGGGGCATTGTTTAGTGCCAGAAGCATTGTCCTTTGAATTGATAGTAACTTGTTTTTAATTTTCACCTTAACGACGTTCTGGTGCTAAATACCTGCTCCATACGAAACTATAGGCAGAAATATTGCTTTATAATATAGTTTCAAGGTCTTTTTATTCAAACCCCAGTCTCTTTTGGAGATTCTTATGACCGAAGCAATAAAATTTCTAATTTTTTCCTTCAGTTTGGTGACATGAGGGAGAAAGGTTAATTTATCATCAAGAATTATGCCAAGATATTTGTTTTGAGGAACGTAAGGTATCTGTAAACTATTCAGTCGAATTCTTGGTGGTCTTCCGTAATTAAAATGGTTTTTAAATGTTATGAAATTCGTTTTACTTGGAGATATCTTGAGCTTGTTGATGTCAGCCCATGCCACCAAATCATCTAAGATGGGTTGAATTTTGTCCTCTAATACCTTACGTGACCTTCCTTCTATGGCAATCACGAGATCATCGGCGTAGGCCACCTTTAGAGAATCCTCGTGTGATTTCGTGAGCCACTGATCTAGTACGGCATTCCAGAGGAGAGGCCCCAACACCGACCCCTGGGGGCATCCTCTCGAAACCTGGGCCTTGTAAGACAGATGCTTTGCCTTGACCATGATGTATCTCTCATTAAAGTATGATCTCAGTACCCTGTACACATAATTATCACATTTAGCCAGCCTTAAAGACCTGAGGGCACTCTCCCACCAGAGGGAGTCGAAAGCGCCCTCAAAGTCCACAAAAATTGCCAAAACATATTTAGAAGATGAATTCTGGATGAAGTTCATCACCGTAAGAATAGCATCGTCGGTGGACCTCCCTTTTTTGAAGCCAAACTGACAGTTTGAGCATAGTTGGTTTTCCTCAAATTTCTTTAGTATTCTGGGAGCCAGAAGACGTTCATATAACTTTCCCAGATTAGCAAGTAAGGAAATTGGTCTGTAAGCACGGGGATCGGATATATTTTTCCCTGTCTTGTGAAGAATCTTGAGCAATGCCAATTTCCACTGATTTGGAAAGTATCCTTCCAGGAGGCATTTGTTCAAGAGATTTAGCAGTACTTGTGGGTAAAAGTTGAAAAACTTGACGATAACAAGATTCTCCACAAGGTCAATTCCGGGGCATTTTTTGCTGTTTAGTCCAGCTATGGCAGAACCCAACTCCAACAGATTGAAACACTCAATATCAGTTGAACCCGTGTAAATACTGTTTTCAAGACGTATCTTGCCTTGCTCCAATGTATCCAACTCTGGAATATCTTTAGGGAACAGACTTGACACTATAGCATGTACCGTGGAGCTCCAGTCCTCAGATTCTGCTCCGTTTATTCTTACTGTATTGTACACTTCTCCACAGATTAATTTGTTTCTGGAGATTTTGTAAACTAATCCCCACGGTTCTGAATTTCCAACCTGTTTGACAAATCCTTGCCAACAATCTATTTTAGCATTAGCTATTTCTTTGTGGTATCTCCTTCGAAGATCTCTATAAGAATCCTTGTATGCTTGAACATCCTGTCGAGACAGATGTCTGTGATTTTGATATTCCTTCCTTGCGTTCTGAAATTGCGATCTTAAATTTGCAAGATCTGAGTTCCACCAAGGGACAGGAGTTGTCTTGTTGTGTTTTTTCTTTGCTGCGTAATCCGTGGCCAGATACAGCTGGGTTTGAACAAAATCAACCATCTCCTCAGCCATTAATATATTAAGGGATTCGATCATTTCGGTCGTAAAGACAGCAGAGAGGAAATCTTTAAATTTGTTCCATTTAATAGTCTTAATGGAAAATCTCCTAAGATCAGTAAGTTGAAGGTCATTAACTCGCTGCCCAGGAAGAAGACCATAAACTATGGCACGGTGGTCACTGTTGATTAACTCTGGGACAACATCCCAATGAGAGATACAACAATCAATTTTGACAGAGGTCAGAGTAATATCAATGTTGCTTTCACCGTTGACGGTCGAAAAAGTGTAGGGTTTATTAGGCAAATTTTGAACGGTAAGTCCATGAGCAAGAATAACATCTTCCAAGGCCGAACCACGAGGGTCATTAAACCCGCTATGCCACATATTGGATTTTGCATTTACATCACCAGAAATTATCAAGTTTTTCGAGGCAAACTTTGTACATAATCTATCTATACTGTGCAGAGCCAATTGGAAGTCTTCTGACGGCGGGCAATAGAGAGAAACGATATAGAAATTTATAAATTTCGAGGAGACAAGCACACAGACTGCGTTCTGAGAACACTCACCAGAAATAGAGGTGACCACTAAATCGTTATTCAGAATGACGATAGCTGTCTTGGGCGAACTGTCAAGCGAGTGCACAATTCTTTCAGAAGTTGGGAAGCCCATTAGCTTAAATGCTCTACCACCAATTTGTGCAGAGCAATAAGGTTCCTGAATACAAATAATATCCATTTTATTCTCAAATGCCGCCACCCTTATCTCGTCCATAGTTGCTCTAGCTCTTTGGCCGTTAATTTGCAGGATTTTAATGCCCTGGTAAGAATAATTTGCACTCAAAAGAGGATTTGGATTAGCCGTGTTATTCATATTGTGTTCTCTTTTCTGTCAATTCCACCGCTCTTATGTATTCGGGACAGCAGCTATCACGAACAGAATGTTGAGCAATGGTACAAACAGCTTAACAAATTCTTTAAAGATACCGAATTTAAAATTGTGGTCAGACCAATATGGAAATTACACGCTATACTGAACAGGCCGCTCAGTCCTTTCCCCTTTCGCAACGCTAATCAATGACCTGGTATACATTTCTTGCAGCGACTGCGACTCATCTTATCAGGGCTCGAGGATGTGTTCGCTGGATGTGAGATTAAGATAGCACGCATCCACAGTCTGTGCTTCTCGTTCAGCAGCACCAAGGCGCCTCCGTAGCCAGGTGGGAAGGAGCAGCAGTGCGTAGCACACACTTCTTGATTAGACCGGGGTTCGAGCCCGTCACCACCAAATACGGAGGATGCGGAAAGGTCATTCAGGGAATGACCACCGCATACCCGGGAGCAATATGGCCTTAGTTGCTAATGCTCTTAAAAACCAAATAACAAACAAACAACAAACAGCAGCATCAAAATTGGCCTTTCATGCCGTTAACGAAAAACCATACATTTTGTGATCAACATAATTATACTAGACCAGAGGTGGGCACGCATGAGGTCAATGAGAGCCGCATTCCGGTTTTTCATATATTATAAAGAGCCACACCATAGTTACATAGTATTAAATACACAAATTTAATTTAATTTAATTAATATGATTACATATTCTACACAAGCCTTAAGTGCTATGTAAAGTATACATATATAAGAAAATATAATTAAGAGAAAGAAAATACAAAATAATTATTTCAAAATTTTAATAATAAAAATGCATTAATAAAAAGTATAACATTTAACGAAGACCTTTGGTCAAATCTTTGAAATTTGGTGTAAAATTTGTTAAAGCCATTCGCAGCAATTCAGCGAGATGATGATTGGTCAACTGTGAACGATATTTCGACTTCACGAACTTCATTGTGGAGTACAAAGATTCACAGCAATATGTTGTACCAAAAATTGAAATTAGACGGCAAGCAGCTTTCTTTAAATGTGGATATTTTGATTCTGGCACGAGTTTCCAAAATTCAATTACATTAGTAGATTTGTGCTGCATTTGCAATGCCTGATCCTCTTTCATCTCTAATAACTCCAATTGCCCAGCCGCTTTTTCAACAAATATTATTTCAGAAATTGGAAATCCATCTTCAATAATATCACAAATAAATGGGTTCACAAAATATGCAAATGTAGATTTCAAACTTTTCAAATCTTCAAACCAATGTTCGAAATCTGCTTGCAGTTCTTCCAATTTTTCTTTGTATTCGTCTAACTTTTCTTCTTTGATATTAATTATATTTGCTTTTACTCGTGGAAAATGATTAAATATTTTGTTCTTAAGATCGTACACAAAAAGTCGAAGTTTAGCTTCAAAACTAAATACAGTTTGTGACAAATCAATAATATTTTTTTCCTTTCCTTGTAAAGCCAAATTAAGTGTTTGCAAATGTTCTATAATGTCTGTAAGGAACATTAAGTCAGAAAGCCAAGTTTCATTTTCTAATTCTGGGTATTTTTTACCTTTTTCTTTTGTAAATGTTATGATAGGATTTAGGAGTTCCACAAAACGGCCCAAAACATTGTAAGTTGACAGCCATCTTACAACACACCATAGGGATAAATCACTGGGCAATTCATCTGTTTCGTCATTCCCTCGCAACTCTTCTAAAAAGTTCTTAAATTGACGATGTGTTTTGGCATTTGTTCTAATTAAATTCAAAATCTGCAAAACAATCTTCCACACATTTTCGTATTTGAAGTACTTCGCTATGAGATGCTCGCGGTGAATTATGCAGTGAAGAGGTAAGAAACGTGGAATTTTAGGATCGCTGTTTAAAAGACCAATGAGACCTTGGTTTTTTCCCTACCATTGCAGGCGCTCCGTCAGTCGCAACACTTACAAGTTTATCACGAGGAAATTCAAACCTATTCATTACTTCATCAAGCGCATTTCTAACATCGATACCGCGAGTTGTTTCGATAAGAGCTACTAGGTCTAACATTTCTTCCTTCACATTTACGTCTGCAGATACATAGCGGACAAAAACGGCCAATTGTGGAACATCCTGAATGTCTGTAGACTCGTCGAGAGCTAAACTAAATGCTGTACAATTTTTCAAATCACACATCAAACTATTTTCAACATTTTTACTAATTGCACCAATACGACGCTCAGTTGTACGGCGTGACATAGGAATCTGTGCGATCAATTTATGCAGTTTTGTATTATCTGGATCCAAAACTTTAACCACTTCTTCCAAGTTTCTTTTAATAAATTCTCCTTCTCCATATGGACGTTTGGCACGAGCAATATTCCAAGCTATCAAAAAACTAGCTTCGTTTGCTCTGTCATCTTCGCGACTAAAAGAAGACAAGAATCCTTGTTGCTTATGAAGACCAGATTGCAAGGACTTAAGTTTCTCTGTTCGCAATTTTGAATTTAATGGATATTGAGTTGAAAAGTGGGGATGACTTACTTCGTAATGTCGACGTAAATTGCTTACTTTGTAGTTTGCAATTGTAACTTTACAAATAAGACACAACGACTTTCCATTATTGTCAATAAAAGCAAAATTTTCTACCCACTCTTCTTGAAAGATTCTATTTTCTTGTTCGTATTTTCGTTTTTTGATATTTTCTGAGGTCATGTTATCAAAAAATTTAAATAACTTTAATTCCAAAGTCTGAAATTGAAACAAAATAATTAAATTAATTTACGGCGCGGAAAAATTACACTCGTAACTTTTTACGCACAAGTCCACTGATGGCGCCAGCAGTGTAAATGCGCACGGATTTATTTATAATCAAAATAAAAATAGCAAGATATCTAGACAAAAAAAAAAAAAATAAACACAACATAAAATCCGTATAACAAAATATTAGTTACTTAGTTATATTTTTATAATTTAACAAGATTCACTGAAAAAATTTCTGAAATAATAAAAAAAAACGGATTTAAATTTTCAATGGGAGCCGCACTTAACTCAACGAAGAGCCGCATTTGCCCACCGTTGTACTAGACTATTAATTGCAGATACCATCGAAATTAAATTACATGAGAATTCTATTAACGTTCGCCGTCCATATCTAACCTCCGATATTCGTGGTCGCTTCCGCGTATGCGCGAAGACAATCTCTCTGTTTAAGATCCAGGTTCACACACATTTCGTAATTTCCATTCCTTTTAATTTTTATTTGTGTAGTTAATATTTCATGCCCTTAGGTCATTTTCCCTTTTAAGAGGTTTTCCCTCGTAAGCTAAACCTCCACTCCCTTGGAAAACTTCTTACCCTGGTTCTACTGAATATGTAAAGTTAACTTGTCATTGTTTTATTTTTTACACACACACACCTCTGCGTTGTTTCAGACCAAGTTTTCCCCTACACGGTAACAGTCTATCCAGATAGCACTGGACTCTTTCAACAAGACAGCGACCTGTGCCATAACAATCCCCCCCACCTCCCGTGCAGGAATCGTTCAGTGATCATGTTCAAGGATTACCTAATGCACCCTGGCTGCAAAATTCACCCGATATTAATCCCATCGAACATATGTAGAATGCGGTGGAACGTAGCATTCGCCAGTCCATGCCTGTGCCTCGCTCCGTTGACGAACTCCGGAATGTCCTTCTGTTCAACTGGTCTAATAAATTACTACAAATAGAATAACCCTGAGGACACGTCTCGTGTAGTCGTTGCGATGCCAGATGCAAGCGGTTATCATGGCTAAAGGCGGCCCAATACGCTATTAGGTAGGTGGTCATGTTTTGGTTCAAATCAGTAATAATGGTCAGTACGTTGGCTTAAATTCTGAATACCATTATTCATCAAACGCTCGCTCCGTATTTTCAACCTATATTATCAACAGCATTACACGTACAGTATTTCGCCACGGAGGGTTTGATGTAACGAACTTAATGTCCCTCTAGCATTTCATTGCTATTTAATTGGACAGGGGAAATTGTGTGAACATGTTGTACATAGTTTTTTGAAGCTATCGATACCATCAATCATGATCTGTTCAAAAGAAATCTGGAATTGTACAGTATTATTGCGCTGCTTCTGAACTGGTCAACCGATTATATCAAACCTAGGCCATACAATGTAATATTTGTCGGTTTCACTTCTAGATAGATTATATTAGCGATTATCCCTGAGGCACGCTTCTTAGAGCCTCAGGGATAATCGCTAGGACTGTTATTATTCAACATCTATTTCAACGACTTGGCCTTAATTCAATTTCCAGAAAGAGTTAAAATTACTATCCTATGCAGACGACATAAAATTGTTTGCAGCTTGCAACTGTCAGTTGGATTGCACCAATTTACAGCACTCTTTAAATATGCTCAGCTCGTGGGCATCGGCAATTAACTTAATTATAACACCAGCAAATGTAAAGTCGTATCTTCCGGGGAACCTAGAAAACTTATAATTTCTTACAACTACAAAATATATAATCAAAGTATATTAAGGAGCAAATAAGTGACAGATTTAGGTGTAAGGTTTGAATACAATTATTCATTTATTCCCATATGGCACAAATAATTAAAGCTTATTGGAAAAATAGGATTCATGAAAATATTCGCGGGCGTATTTCATAACTCGAATTAATAAAAGTATACTACTCTTAGGTTACTACAAATATAATTCGCATCTCCGATATGGTTGTTGTTGGATTTTAGGTGCATCAGCGACTTAGGCCATATTGTGCCGTATATGTTATGTCTGTGAATTGAGTGTGTTATGTGGTCGATTTACTGGAAGAAAAACCCAGTTTCCGGGAGAAAAAAACCTTGCTGCCATCGTCTGATACCGACGAACTGAGCCACGTTGTATAAAACGCCTTTAAAAATTCCTAGCATCATTGACAGGGTTCAAGTTTTTTCCAACCGGTGTGTGTGTGTGTGGAGAGGACGGCGATTCTGCCAGCTGTACTACCTACCCACGAGGGCCCGATATGATTATTAATTTCACAAAACTCTGTGGATAAATCCAAATCCTTGCAATCAATTACATGCTATGGCAAGATAGCATGCAAAACTATATCAGCACTCGCTATCATTCTTACTTACTTAAATACAATCCGAAACCTTTAATTATAAGAAGGAAGACCTAAGGACTGAAATTATTATATGAGATTATCCATAGCCTCAATTCATTGCTTCTACCCCACATTAAATTTAAAAATATTCCTTAGAACTACTCGTAATAACGCCACTTTTCATGTGACTTACGGCATCTATCTGCGGCAAAAACAACCCACTCAATATCTTACTTTCTTTAATAGATCATTATGATATAGATTCTTTTATCCTATATACAGCTTACTAAACAATTTAAACAATACATATTCAGCATCTTATAAATTTTATTATTTATTTTACTTCATTTATGAAATAAATATCATGGGACGTTAACTATATTATATCTATTTAATATTCTTAAGGACGTAATGTGTGCACTTCTAATGCCAATCAGTGATGGAGATCATAAGTCAAAACCATACTGCAAGAATACTAAAATTCATATTTACATATGTAATAGATATTTTTAAAAAATATAACTATTCCTTTATGATGCTGACCTTATATGTAGATAGATTCGCAAAATGCTCAAGAAGACACAGTCCCCGTTTGTTTGTTTAATTTTTTTAAAAATTATTTTATTTATTTTTAACGGTAGGTCTGGTTTGATCTGTTCAATTCTATATACGTGAATAAGTACAATTCAACAGGGGGAACTACTGAGAAAGATAATCTTTCCGTTTTCGAAAAATTCGAATTTCAGTTGAAGTCACATTATTTATTAAGGAAAAAACCTGTTACATATACATCTATGTAAGTATGGGCATGGCACACCCAGGGTCCTGAGCTGGATATCATCATTCTTCTCTTTCTTGGTGATTCCCTTCTCTCTCTCTCTCTCTCTCTCTCTCTCTCTCTCTCTCTCTCTCTCTCTCTCTCTCTCTCAGGGTGGCTCAGGAATTTTTTTTTTTTTTTTTTTTTTTGGCTTTTGCAGCATAAGCCTCTGGCTGCTTTGCACCATATAGCTAATAATAATAATAATAATAATAATAATAATAATATCGTTGGTAAACCCTTCCCCGCCCGTAATGCATACTTTAATTGACTCTACTCAGTTACTCTTATACTGTAATTTCTAAATACAGTATCCCCTTGTATATGTGTGTGTGTGCGCGCTCGCGTACAGGAGTGTCGTAGACATTTGTGTAGGGCGGTAGACCACTGTTATAAGCTATACAAAAGAGGAATTGTAGGGAAAGCTGCGTTCCGGTGATACCGTTTAACTCGGATTCCAAGCTAGCTCCCGCCCTTTGGTGTGTGTGGTGCCAATTAATTAACAGTTAGTTAACTTAGATCATATACTAGCAGGTATACCTAATAACAGTAAATGGGCGTCTTCATAAACAACCCAAAATCTAATAGCAGTATTATTATTTTATTATTCTGTTTAGTTATTTTTTAATTCGATTATGAGAATTTTGTTTCGCCGAATAAGAGTCATGGTAAAAAAAAAAAAAAAAAAAGGAAAGAAATAATCAATTTGAAAAATTTCCCCCGGATTTTTTTTTCTCTCTCTCTCTCTCTCTCTGTCTGTAGGGTCTGTTTATGGATATTTTGTATAGCGCCCGCAAACTACATAATACGTAAATTTTTAATAAGTACTTAATGAAAAAGATTGCCCAAGGCAGTCTTTTTCATTACCACGTAATAGGGCATTTTTTCATGCTTAGGGAAAAAACAGGAACTTCGAAAAGTTAATTATTATAGAATAATATACAATTCCTAGAATATAATGATTTTATTCCAACAATCAAATTATACAAACTAATTTTTAAACACCGATTTCTGAGATAAATTCTTTCTTCTACTTTTTTCTGTTTGAAAAATTATTAACACAAAAATCATATTGGGAGTAAGTTAGTTCTGTATAAGTCGTCTAGAAATAACTTAAAAACCAAATTCATAGAAACGCTTTTGAGTTTTCAGGGTTAAAAGAAAAAAATTAGATTAGATTTAACATAAGGATATTTTAATATGCTTGATAGCTATACAGTGCAAGGAAGCCAAAGTGGATAGATAAGAAAATAAATTATTTGCTTCCCTTCTCACAAAGGTCCAGTTGACCTTTGAATTTATTCAAACTGTCAGCCTCAACTACCCGCAATGGAAACCTGTTCTTCAAATAGGCCCCTGGCTTTGGGAATGTTCATGTCCATAATGACTGCAATGATACTACGCCAACCGTTATAAACTTTTATTGAAATAAAATTTAAACAATAATAATAAGATAAAAAAGTAAAATAAATAGTATAATTAAGCCGGATAAAACTGATAAAATAAGATACACTGTCTGTACACTATATGTAATGAAATAAAACAATGTAGATGACAGGATAAAAGCGATAAAACACCGAAGCTTTCAGAGGCGTTCCCCTCTTTTTCAACAGTAAAGCCGACCGGGCTAGCCGGGTGGGTAAAGTACCTGCCTAGCAACCCAAAGGTCGCTGGTTCGAATCCCGCCTCGGGCTTGGATCAAAGTACTGCAGAAACCTTGGGAGGTGCATTATTGCCACAGAAGCCGATGCGCCAACAACTACCAATAAAAAAAAAAAAAAACATCAACAGTAAAGCTTAACGTACAGTACATCCATATAAGTAGGCTCACGGTTCACAGCACGTGTTTCTACAGGAACATGGGCATCCACAGAAAATTTTCCAGAGGTAGGGGCAAAGCTTGGAGACAAATAATTACATTAATAAATTTTTATTTAATTATTTAATTAAACGAGTAGATTATAGAATACAGTATTGCATAAATACAAAAACACATACATAATGTATATAAATTTACAATATAAAGGAAATAAGAATTAAGAATATATACAAATTTGTATATATATATAATAATTTCAATAATCACGTATCGTATAAGAATTGAATTCTCCGTCTATCGCTTGCAAACTTATTGATGACATTTTCAATAAATTTCTTCTTTACCGCTTCCTCCTCTAGTTTCTTCCTGTGCACACTAATCATACATAAACCTGATAAGCGAGTTTCTGAGATAGTGGACACTTTAACCATGTTTTCCCACATGTCAAGGGGCTGAAACTTCTTTCAATGGTACAGGTCGTAACAGGTAATGTCATGCCATGCTAATAGTTATTGCCGAATTAATAGAAGGGAAATAGTCGCAATGTTCCAAAACTTCTGGTAAAGTTTGGGGAATATCAGTCGATGAACCAAAAACAGGAACACATGTTCTATGGTTACCCCGCCGAGTGCCGAAACCGGCCAGTAATAAAATTTTAAGGCAGACAAAGCGTCCCATGGTCGAGGGTGTAAGGTTACATATCTCAATCACTTTTACGATTATAATTTGTGGAATTTTTTACTCGATCCCAGGGAGGGGCAAGTGCCCCGTTTTCCCCCCTCTGCGGACGCCCATGCATGGGCAGTACTCTCCATATGCGCACTGGAGATCATCTACAGTCGAACTAGCCAACAGTCGTGTATGAAAACCAGAAACAGCAGTGGTCTACGAACTGGTCTCTGGGGAACTCCACTTCTTACTTTACACTAGTCCGAAGAATATCCATTAATTACAACCCTCTGCCTTCTGCCATCCAGAAATCCATCTTAGAATTTTTTCCAGTAATCTCAACATGTTCTAGCTTATACAATAACCTCTTATTGTATAAGCTAGAACTACCACTGAAGTCAGACTAACCGTTCTATAGTTACCTGCTTCGCTCTTAGAACCGTCTTTTTGTATTGGTCATATGCTGGCACTTTTCCAATCTAAAGGAATCTCTCCCGAATCCAAAGCTTGATAATTAACTTCAAAATTATTGGGTATATGCCATCAACTCCAGGAGCGTTACTTGCCTTTATGCTCGAAATATTTTCTATTACAGTTATCTGTAATTTCGAAATCACTGATTTTATGTGACTCTGTCTCACTTGCATAGCCTCTTCTCAGCATGAAGGGTTTTTCTTCGGTAAAGACAGATGCAAAGTGCCTCTTCAATTCATAAGCAACATCAGCTGGGTTGTCTAAGCCTTTCTCACACCCAGTGCATAAGGTCCAATCTGATTTTTTTCTTTCTTGTATTCACATAAATGAAAAATTCCTTGTCCTCATTCTTTGCTCTCTTGCCCAGTGCTTTCTCATACGCAGCCTTGGCCTCTCTAACTTTATCTGTTGTACTATTGCAAATGAACTTGTAGCTCTTGTAGGATTCAGTACTATTCGTTGCTCTCTAACTGTCCCATTCTATCTTTTTCTGCTGTATTTGACTGGCCAGCTCTGCATTCATACACTTCGGGATCCTCCTGCAATATTTTCTTAATGGTATGTATGCGTTCCTGGCTTCTGTGATTTTTGCTTCGACGGTATTCCATAATTCAAGTGTAATTCACCCTCTGTAATCCGCCCAAGATGCCATAAAACGCCTTAAACTGTCACTCTTCTGAAATTAAAACCATTTACTTTTAACTACTGCAACATCTTTCTTCATCTTTCAAGTGACGATTGCATGATCACTACCTGCCAGTGGTTCTTGTTTTTTAAGTCCTGTGATGTCATCTAATCGTGAGTAATGATGAGGTCAAGAAGCTTCTCACATCTAGTATTATTTCTGACATGCTGGTACAAATACAGCAGACTCTCGATTTACCGGGCTCGGATTAACCGGGACTCTTCAACACTCCAAAGTTAAAAAAAAAAAAAAAAAATTATATGCACTGGAAATCATAAAATTCAAATAATAAATAGAATAGGTATAAACAGATATTTTGCAATTCGTAAATAAGCGACAAGAAGCAGCGTTATAAGTCGTGATTGGGAGATGAATGTACCTATTACCCGACAACCCCCGCTGTCTTCACACTCGCTGCTCAAAAAAAAAAAAAAAAAAAAGTGTTAGTTTGTTTTAGTGCATGCGTGGATTGTTGTGTTCCGCCGCACCGCAAAAAGACAAATTTTGTTTCGTTATTATGTCAGGAGTATCAATTTTTTTTTAAAGTAAACTAGGGAAACTTCGCTCGCCAACCCCCAGCCAATATCAAATATACCCCAGGAGCTCACATCTGGTGAGTATGGGCTTGGCACACCCAGGGTCCTTAGCTGGATATCATCATTCTTCTCTTTCTTGGTGATTCCCTTCTACTTATCTCTCTCTCTCTCTCTCTCTCTCTCTCTCTCTCTCTCTCTCTCTCTCTCTCTCTCTCTCTCTCTCTCTCTCTCTCTCTCTCTCACAGGGTAATTCTAAAATTTTTTTTGGCTGATGTAGCATAAGCCTCAGGCTCCCTTGTACCATATAGCTAATAAGCCTCAGGCTTCCTTGTACCATATAGCTAATAATAATAATAAATGTCTTAACCTGCTCGGCATCATTACTGAAGCCGCTTCGGAGAGTTTCCTTCACATAATCAACCGATTTGCTTAGACCTGCCGCTCGAGCGGCTTCTTGAACAGTTTCGTACACTACTCCGTTCACGTCTTCGAACCACCTTAGACGTTTCATTTCGTGTAACAATAATTTCAAATGAAAACTCTCGACATTGTTGAAACCTCTCTCACTATGTTGAATAGTGAGACATTCAACAGAGTGACCACTCTGCACATATTTTTACGTCGACGACATTTATTTCCCGTTTTGTGCCACGTCAAATGTAGCTATATATATACATTTTACATTATATATATAATATATATATTTATATATTATATATTATATATTTATATACATTTTATATATTTATATATACATTATATATATATATATATATATATATATATATATATATCGCTACATTTCGCTAAAAAAAAAAAAAAAATATATATATATATATATATATATATATGAATATGAGTTAAGTTAATAGTGGTAAGAGTTTTTTAAAGGTAAAATATGATATACTAGCTTATCAGGTAAACCATAAACCATGGCGGGTACCCAACGTGACCTGGAAAAAATCAATCTATGCCATGACATAAGCAATAAATTATAAACATATATAAAAATACCATTAAAATGTTAGTTATGGCAATAAGATACATTGAAAGGGACTTTTTCGAGGGCTAACCCTTACAATGTATCAACCATAATTAACGAGCTATCCGTTTCTGTAGTCATCGTCCAGCATAACTATGTCCAAATATACGTAAAATAGTAGTAAGTTAGAGCCAAAAGTATAAAATTTTGTAGTAAGTTTAGCCAAATGGTAGTAATAAAATTTGTTAATTAATCCCAAATTTAGCAGTAAGCTGGCACGATGACTGTTAGCCCGACGGATAGCCAGTAGCGGTAGTCTAAGCAAAAATGCTTAGACTACCGCGACAGCATTTACTATCAACTACGCACATATGCTTAACAATAATTATAGCTCTTTCTATAATTTTAATTTAATTTAAAATTTTGGCTATCCGTCGGGCTAACAGTCATCGTGCCAGCTTACTGCTAAATTTGGGATTAATTAACAAATTTTATTACTACCATTTGGCTCTAACTTACTACAAAATTTTATACTTTTGGCTCTAACTTACTACAAAATTTTATACTTTTGGCTCTAACTTACTACAAATTTTATACTTTTGGCTCTAACTTACTACTATTTTACGTATATTTGGACATAGTTATGCTGGTCGATGACTACAGAAACGGATAGCTCGTTAATTATGGTTGATACATTGTAAGGATTAGCCCTCGAAAAAGTCCCTTTCAATGTATCTTATTGCCATAACTAACATTTTAATGGTATTTTTATATATGTTTATAATTTATTGCTTATGTCATGGCATAGATTGATTTTTTTCCAGGTCACGTTGGGTACCCGCCATGGTTTATCTGATAAGCTAGTATATCATATTTTACCTTTAAAAAACTCTTACCACTATTAACTTAACTCATATTCATATTTATACAGACCGATGTAATGTTTATTCGTCCTAGATGGCATTAATTGGTTATGTGACTACGTAGTATTTATTATAATATTTATATTTATTATAACATTTAATATTTGCTTTGTCATACTTGGATATATATATATATATATATATATATATATATAAACCTCTGGCATGGTGCCGTGAAGGGTATTGTATGGTCGTGGTACCTGCGTGTACCGGTGAACTGTACAATAAAGATCTTATATATATATATATATATATATATATTTTTTTTTTTTTTTTTTTTTATGAAAACCACAAACACGAGAGATATTGGAACCTATATTACTTAGTACCGTGCTTGGATTGGAGGTTGAGAAGACGAGAGACAATATTAGACTTGAACTGCTGTAGACTGTAATTTTCAGGAAATACGCACGAAGGAAGGTTGTTCCAGAAAACGGCAGTTGAATGAATAAACGAGGAAGATGAAAAGTTGGTTCTGTGGGTTTGAAGTTGGACAGTAAATGGATGTTGGCTGGTGGCTGCACGTGTTCGGACTGTTTTGAAAGAGAGAGCGGGAATTATAGAAGCCAATTTAGAAGAACAGTGCCCATGGAAGTATCTGTAGAAGAGGCATGCAGCAGAAACAGTACGTCTGAGACAGCGAGTGGAGAGACTTTTAGAGATGAATCATTAATTAACCTAACTGCTCTCTTCTGAATGGAATCTAGAAACCCGAGAGAGGTTTTGGGGGCACCTCCCCAGATGTGGGAACAATATTCCATGATAGGGTGGATTTGCGATTTGTACAGAGTGAGCAGCTGTTTGGAAGAAAAGTCAAGTCTTCTATGCCTCTCTCGTAATTATACTGATATGCTAACGTTATAACTCAATGATCGAAATCTAATCAGGAAATTACCTATGTAATTATTTACCTGTGCATTTGTAGTGACGTAATTTCCGAGCCCACTTGTAGGCGCGCGGGTGCATAAGTACACGTGCCTTGAGTGACCGGGGTTCAAGCCCGTGACTGCTGAATATGGTGCTGTTTCTTGTATTCAGTCTATCTTGTGAACTCCTCTGACCGTTTGGTCGTCCCGGAGTATAAACAGAAAATTTATTTAATTTATTATTTACCGCGTCACTCGCACCCCTCTTCTCCCATTGGTTCTAATAAATATCACCAGGAGGAAAGCTTTTTTTAATGTATAGAGAGAGAGAGAGAGATTTTTTTTTTTTGTTTAGAAATCGAGAAAATGATGGGTAAACGCAAAAGAGTATGTTTTCAATTGAACAAAAACTTTAAATAATTGAAAAGTTTGAAAACGGCGTGTTTTTTTTTTTTATCTATCGACATATTTTTTAGGTACGTTGCTGAACATTTTCGATATATTTGAATTAACCGGGAAATCGATTATCCGAGATTATTTTTACCGTCTATTCCGAAAAATCCGGAGTCTACTGTAATAATCATATAGTTTAATTAGAAAAAAATTAACATAGTAAAATAACAGTCAAGCTCCGGAATGGGAGTACCTAGAGCCTACGAACACCAAAAGACGGCCATGGCTTTCCTTTATCTTTTGTCGGTATTTTAACCATTCCTCCTCGTCCTCCTCAGAAGCGTAGTGCTAGAGATCTCGGGACTTGGGCGCTGACATTTTCTGTGTACGGTATATTCGACAATGGGCTCAAGGGACTAGGTAGTTCCCAGCTTGATAGTGACTGTTTTATTGCACCTGAAACTAGTTGAACATAGACTGCATATTTTTTGCAGCAACGTGCGAGATCAATTTCGTTATGTATGTACCCGCATCCACATACATTATCCTAGAACTTAGTGGTTTCGTGTGGGACTTAGAATATATATATATATATATATATGTGTTTTTTTGTTTTTTTTTTGCAGTGCGCATCACTGTTCCGATGCAGTGCCGCATCGGAACAGCGTTTCGGTTGAGAAGTTTTTTTATATATATTTATTGCCAAATATGAGCCTCCTGGTTGTTATTATTTTTAATTACAAGCAAGGTTTTGATTATGACCTAAGTTCGTTTGTAATATTCCCTTTAACCACAAAATGTGTCACTATTTTCTTTTCTGAAATATAACCGGTTTGCCTGATCTCGTCGCGCTTCTCGTTACTGCGTGAGGAAACGTTCGGGCACGAGATGTCGCTTTGGTATCTACAGGGTGCGAGGTGGCCAAGTACCACATTTCAGTAGTGATTCTTTAAAGAAAAGGAAGCATGGCTTTGGATGGTGTTGATTGTGAGCGTGATGTAAGTAAGAAAAACCCTGTTTACACATGTGAACGAGGGTGAAATCCTACTTATTTATTTATTATAAGAGTATCCCAGTATTATCTTTTGTCAGTATTTTAACTCTTTTTTTTTTATTTTTTATAACCATTATATTTTATTTCGGTTACTGTTTTAGCAGGTAGTTGAAAGTCATTTTAATTTTTTTAAACATACATCTCACTTTATTCAAGTGTATTTTTAAAAGGTCGAAAAGTACACATTTTTAGTGTTATTCATTCGCAGCATTTTGAATACCCATATTTAAATGTGACAGAATATGCAATACTTGTTTATGTTTTAATTAATTTAGCCAAAGTAAATTTTAATTGATTATATTCTGAATACATACGTCTTGGTCTTGTTATTTGCAAATAAGAATACTAAATGTGCAATGTAAACATGGCCTTATTTTAAATCAGATTCTGTTGCCTAGGTGAGAATATTTATTTATGCATTTCCAGACTAGTAAAAACTTACTTTTTCTCTCGAGACCTCAGTAACAGAAATAGCGCTAGTCTTTAAACTAGCTAGCTTAAAGTCTGATGGTTCAAGAAAGTTCAACGCACTACTCCATTTCTTGAAATGAAACTAAACGCTAAATTTTTTGCATTTTGAGTCATAGTTGAAGCTTGATGTTTTGGTATATTTAATTTGTTATGTTTTGTTTAGTTTTATTCATTAGGGCAGTAGTTCTTAAACCTCTTTTCACGGGATCTCTAAAGTTTAACAAAATTGTTTCCATGATATAAATTTTCTTTTCAAATAAAAGAAAATTCTGGCATAGTTGGTGGACTATTCCCTCTCTCCAACTTCCCTACTCTTTGAGGCAACACTTTTATGGACTCCGCCAGTCATAAAAGTGCGTTGTCTGACTAGTGTATTTAAATATTTTTGTTTTTGGAATAGCCAGGTGCACCGTTCCATAAAGTCACACGCATCGTAATGTCATGTATACACTTGATTATTAAAAATGATGACTGAAGATAGTTTATTAACAAGTGTTCCTTTTCGAACCCTTGGAAATAGCCTCCACACGCAATCACGTACATTTCAATGATTTGGTTTCAGATGAAGGAAGTTGTGGACAGAATTTTAATGACACTGATTGATTGATAGGTTTAATTCGTAGTTAGTTCACGGAAAGAAATGCTAGCCTAATTGAGAGAATATTAATAACGTATTAGAACACGATGCTGATTTTTCAGTTAGATGCGTTGAAGATTGACTCTCATTAAAGATTCAAGGAGAATGTGAATCGTCACATTTCAGATGAGGCCTCATTTGAAAAGAGATATCGAGCTTCTTGAGAGGGTGCAAATATAAGCAGCTTGTATGGTGAGATCGGCAAAAAGGCGACCGTTCGAGGAAAGCCTTCGATTTATGTGGGCTGCAGAGCTTTAGCAACCTTAGAGAGGACCTGATCGACGTTTATAAGCTTTGAGAGGGGGTTAATAAAATGAATGAATGCTGGATTTTCACTGTTGTAAAGAATTCCAGAACTAGGGGCCACAAATTCAAATTACAGGGGAAGAGATTTAGATTAGATTGTAGAAAGTTTTCTTTCAGCCAGCGAATCGTTGACTACTAGAACAAGTTGCCTCTGCAGGTAGTTGAGGCTGATAATTTGAATAAGTTCAGATGTAAGATAGATCGTTATTTATGTGAGGGAAGCGCTTAATTTTGGTATTTTCTTATCTGCTTATCCTTTTTTATTTATTTTATTTTGCATTATTTATTTATATTTTTTATTATTATTGTTGTTATATTATTTCTCTCCGGTGTGGGGTTCCACACCGTGACAGGTACTTGTATCAAGTGCACAGGGTAGTTATGTCTGGTGTTACTATTGGTCGAAGAACTCAGACTATCCTACACGTGTTTAGGATTGCGAATTTTTGGAGTTCCTTAAAGTGTTTTCTGGTAGACCTACTGCAGCTGTGGTGATAGGTTGGTAGACTGCTGCTGTGTTTCTCTGTAAGTAATCCTTCAGGTTAGCTATCGTTGCTCGATGAAGTTAGCTTCTGTTGCTCGATGAGGTCCTATCAGGCCCCTTCCTCCTTTCCCCCCAAAAAAAAAACCAAACTAAAACCTCCTTTCCGAGCTGTTGTGAGTCTCTCCACAGCTGACTTCGGCTGGTGTTGGCGGCCCTTGGTTATCATTGTCCTTGTCTTTCTCATGGTACCCTCCAGCTCGATGTAGTCCAATCTACGATCCCGAAGAAGTATGTTAGCACCGAGACTGCATAGGTGTTTATGGCTTTAATTGTGTTCTCTCCTTTCAACTTTCGATTTTAGCAGACTGCTGAGTCTCTGGTATTTTTCGGTCAAGCAGGCCTTTTATCTTCTTGCGTTCTAACTGCTGACCCTGCATCATTCCCAGGTATTTTTTAGGTCTCTCCCCATGACATGGGGAGAGACCTAAACCAGTCTGCAGCTGGTAGTGGTAGTTTCGGCCGACTAATTTCCCCTGATGCAATCAGTGGGTCTTGCATTTGTCTTGACCAAGTTCCATCCTGATATTATTGCTGAATTCTTCGGTGATCTGGAGTTGCTTCTCGGTTGCCGCGTAGAGCTTGATGTCATCCATGTACATCAGTTGGAAGAGGGTGAACAGGTTTTTCATTCCTTTTTTGAGGTTATATCCATAACCCTGAAAGATTCTTCTGATGGGTATCGGTCTGGTTGTGATGTTCTCAAGCTATAGTTGCTTCCAGGAAGTTTTTCACTGTCGGATTGACTAATTATTATTTTATTTATCTATTTTTTTTTTTTTTTTTTTGTCCGGGGCTACATATTATTTCATGGAAAATAATATGTAGATCATTAATTTGCCAAACTTATCTTTTTAATCAAAACTGTTCTTTGCTAGTAGAGATGTTTAGATTTTTGGATATGCTGCTTAAAAAACTTTAAAACCTTGAATCATCAAATGGCTAATGCGATAGGTGAATAACCACAACAGAAATTGGTTGTCTCAATGTTCATCATCATCCGCCGAGAATAAATAACGTTAGTCTTGTCTACTGGCGAAGCATTTCTTAGTCGAGGTAGTGCAATATTACGGCAACTCGTTGTGAAGGCATTCACAATATGTGAATGCCTACACACACACGTGTGTGTATGAACGGACATAATGGATACAGCGTAACAGTCTTGCCAATGTCTGTATTAATAATACAATGGCATCATCAGAGGAGGTGAACTAGTATTCATCACGCATTCTCAGTACTGATGGCTGAATAGAATGATTGTAATCGATTGTATGCTAATTAGCCATTATGAAATCGATAAGAAAACTGAAGAATGAAAAAAAAGACCAACAGTGGAGTGATTTGATTCTATTTATGTTATGTTATGGCCGTCTTTCCTGTTTCATCCAACTAGCACTGAAAGCGTCTTCCCCATGTGGGATCGAGCACACGAAGATTTGGAGATCCTTCAAAAGACAAACTGCGTCACTATCATTTGTTTTTGCAAAACGTTTTGCACGAAAGTGATGATATAAAATGCTCGTAGTTTTGTAATTTTCCATTAACTAAGGTAGAAAAATATCCCTGTTTCATTAGCGATATCCTGTAGATTGACGAGGTTACTTTCACTCGAGATGGCTTCACTAACAGGCAAAATTCTCGCTATTGGTCTCCTATCCATCAAACCAAAACTGTTGCAGAATTACTCGTCATCAGGTGATATGGTCAGTTTTGTGTAGCGTATGAAGTTGTCGGTCCAGTTTTAAGTGACATCACGCCAACTTGGTCGAAATATTATGAATTACTTCGCATTATTGTATCTGGCTGATTAGAAGTTCCGTAAACTTCGAAACCCATCAACATCTTTGGTTCCAGCACGATGGTGCCTCACTGCACAAAATTGTAGCAGTACAACAGTGTGTCGGATTTGGAGGTGATGTGTGAGACACATCGCCTCCAAAAATCCATATAGGAGGTGATGCGTCTTCCTAAGTTACAAGCCACTATTGTGGCAGAGGGTGATACATCGAATTTATGAATAATATTCAAAGCTCATGCCGGCCTTTTTCGCTGACTGTAGGCAGCGTAGTTTCGCTGCCTACAGTCTCTTCTCTAAGCAATGTAAAATATTAAGTTATTTGTGTGGTGTGTATTTGCTGTAAGATCAAAATTATTTGAATCTGCCATTGTTGCAATTAATTACATTGTTACATTTTATTTGTGGAAATAACAGCAGTAGCCATACAATCTTGTTCAATTCAACGTTACTGATAACAAACGGCCAAAAACGCAAAATTAGGCACCAGAGTATCTATTCCGTTTTATTTACAAGGTGATGTGTAATAGAGCCACAGAAAAGGTTCGACAGGCAAAGGCAGTTTATGAGAAATCACTAGCAAACAGAGCAAAGAGGGGGGGATAAAGAATTCTTCACATATATAAATGCCAAGAAGAGCAGGACAAACCAGATCGGACCTTTACGTAAGGGAAAGGGGATAGTAATAAATACACCAGCTGCCGTTGCAGATGAACTCAACAGTTATTTTGCATCGATATTTACAAATGAAAAGCCTTTTGTGGCAATGGGAAATTGTGGGAGCGAAGTTAAAAAATATGTAATTAATGATATTGAAATTTCGCAAGATTATTTAATGAAAAAACTTTCAAGCCTACAGACTAGTAAGGCTCCTGGAGTTGATGGAATATACCCTATAATCTTGAGAGAGGCGGCATGCGAGTGCATTGAACCATTGAGGCTAATTATGCGAGCATCACTAGACTCTGGGGAGATTCCCTTGGATTGGAAAAGTGCAAATGTATCTCCCATACATAAGGGTGGCTCTAAAAGTGAAGTGGGAAATTATCGACCTGTCAGTCTGACTTCAGTAGTAGGGAAAATCATGGAGGCATTGATCAAGGGTGGAATTCAGGATCATTTGGATCGAATTGAAATTCTCAAGGATACTCAGCATGGTTTTGTAAAGGGAAAATCATGTTTAACAAATCTGGTTCTCTATTTCGAAAAGATCACTCACGAGCTGGATTTAGGGAATAATTTCGACATTGTTTATTTAGATTTCAGCAAAGCTTTTGACTCAGTCCCACATGAGCGGTTGCTTTATAAGCTGGAACAAGTTGGAATCACTGGGAAAATCCTTAGATGGATAGAAGGATGGCTTCAGGGCAGGAGGCAGAGGATTGTGATAAATGGCTATTCCTCAGATTGGGTTGATGTAAGAAGTGGGGTTCCCCAAGGATCAGTATTAGGACCACTGTTGTTTTTAATTTTCATAAACGACATTGATGAAGGGATAGAGGGCGTGATGTCTAAATTTGCAGATGATGTTAAAATTGGTAGAATAGTTAATGATCACTGTCAAGCTGAGCTTCTTCAGAGAGACCTCGATAGACTTCAAGAATGGTCAGAAAAATGGCAGCTGTGCTTTAATCCAACAAAGTGTAAGGTATTACACCTGGGAAACAGTAATCCCAAAAAAACTTATTCACTTGGTGGAGTTCAACTAAACCCAGTACTGGAGGAAAGGGACTTGGGTGTTACGATACGGTCAGACATGAAATTCTCTGAGCATTGTAAACAGGTTGCAAGGAAGGCCCATGGTGTCCTATCGATGATCTATCGAACTTTTGCATGTAGAGATAGGGACGTGATAATCCCATTATATAAGGCCTATGTTAGACCACACTTGGAATACTGTGTTCAAGTATGGAGACCGCACCTAAAGAAAGACATCGAGCTTCTTGAAAGGGTGCAAAGAAGGGTAACTCGCCTGGTGAGATCGGCAAAAGGGCGTCCTTATGAAGAAAGACTTCGAATATGTGGGTTGCAGAGTTTGGAAACTAGACACCTTAGAGGAGATTTGATTGAGGTGTTTAAGGCTCTGAGAGGCATCAGTAAAATGAATGAGGACAAAATTTTCAAGATTATAAATGATGCTAGAACTAGGGGACATAAATTCAAGTTACGCGGGGAAATGTTTAGATTGGACTGCAGGAAGTTTTATTTTAGCCAGCGAGTTATAAATTACTGGAATAAGTTGCCTTCATGGGTGGTAGAGGCCGACAGTTTGGGGAAATTCAAAGGTCATCTGGATAGTACTTTCGGGTAAGGGAAGCGCATAGGATGATAGGATTAATTTCCTTTTTATTTAATTTTTAATTTCATTTTATTATTTTTATTTATTTATTAATTATTATTATTTATTTATTTAATTTTTGTTTTTATCATTGTTTTGTTCGGATTTTTTTTTTTTTTTTTTTTTGGCTGGTGCAGCATAAGCCATAGGCTTTCTTGCACCATACGGCCGTTACTAATACTAATACTAAAATACTAATACTAATTTATTATTATTTTTTATTTCCTGATAATGAATTTATTATTGCGCATCCCCCCCCCCCCCAATAAATTTATATTTTATGAAATTGCTGCTTTCCACTACAGATTTTATGTATATACAGGGTGTCTCAAAAATATTGGTACAAACGTTTAGGGGAGGTAGGTAACATCTCAAGGAATGTGAATCGCATAGGAACCCATAACCGGAAACGTCACGGGAAAGTAGTAGCAGAGGCACAAAACAGTAATTAGTGGCAAACATTTATTTGACATAATATTAACAATGGAGTACGAGATGGATGCATTTCATGATGTTACAACAGATGCTCGAAGGTTCCACCATGAGACGCGATGCATGCGTGACACCGACGCAGCATGGATTGGCGGACAGGGTCGAATACACCTGGAGTTTCTTTGACAGTAGCAGTAGCGCAGACGAGTCTCGCCACGAGATCCATTTATGTCTCCACAGGCGATTCATACACGATAGATTTGAGGGCCCCACAGAAAGAAATCAAGGTTCGATAAATCAGGTAAGCGTAGGGGCCAGGCAACGGGTCCACCACGGCCAATCCATCGACGCCCAAAACGCCTGTTCAAATGGTCACGAACACACCTTCCATAATGGGCAGGCGCCCCATCATGTTGAAACCAAATGTTGTGTCTTGCATGTGCTGGAACATCGTCACGTAACCCTGGTAGAACTTGTTCAAGAAAGATTCGGAGTTCATGCGGGATGGTAACAGGTATGGGCCAACTAACTAGTCACCGACCATACCTGCTCACACATTTATTGCGAAGCGATGTTGTGCCGCATTGGGGCACACACCGTGTGGGTTGTCGTGAGCCCACACATGAGCATTGTGCTGATTGAATAAGCCTTCCCAAGTGAAATAAGCCTCATCCGTGACCAAAACATAGACTGGAAAAATTCAAGTCTTAAAACACTTTCTTGGAGAAACCACTGCGCAAAAGCCACACGTGCAGGATGATATCGGGGGAGCAGTAACTGAACCCTTTGGAGATGAAAGGGCTGTAAGGAATCGTCGTGCCAGACACGCTGTACACTGCAACGAGACACTCCTAAGGCAGAGGCAACGGCAAGTGTGCTGGTAGTAGGATTATTCTGGACGGCATTCAACACACTTTCTTTCATGGCTGGAGTTCGCGTCGAACATGATCTGCCCGCACTACTCCTGTTACCTCTAAATGACCCATAATCGCACAAATTTTGATGCACACGCGCAAACAAACGGTGATCCGGTACATGTCTGTCTGGGAAGCGTTCTCCGTAAATTCGTTGAGCGGTTCGTCCATTGCCCTCTGCTAACCCATACACTAGGTGCATGTCTGCCAGCTCACAGTTCGTATATCGATGCATGCTCTTCGTGCGGCGACTACTGCTTGAATGAGTAAACCAGAAATTTTCCCTCTTGCGAACTGATGAACAGCGCCGTCTACCGACTTGCGATGACGTTTCCGGTTATGGGTTCCTATGCGATTCACATTCCTTTAGACGTTACCTACTTCCCCTAAACGTTTGTACCAATATTTTTGAGACACCCTGTATAATTCTTTGAAATGTTATTTCTGTCATTATTTGCAAGAGGAGACGCGACACAACTGTTCACGTACAGCTGGTTACCCCCGTAGCCTAGTGGTCAGGCGCGCGGGTGCATAAGTACACGTGCCTTGAGTGACCGGGGTTCAAGCCCGTGACTACCGAATACGGTGCTGTTTCTTGTAATCTGTCTATCTTGTGAACTCCTCTGACCGTTTGGTCGTCCCGGAGTATAAAACAGAAAATTTAATTTAGTTGTTCGACACAGCTAAACGTGCCATTGGGGAGCGACCATCAGATACAATCGTTGTTTTTTGCTTCATATAAAATTCGTTTACGTTCATTTCCGAAATACACCGATGATGTTTTTAGAAACAACTTTGACATTGAAAAAAAAAAGCAGTTAATTGGGCAAAATTTAAATTTAAAAATCGCAAATCCAAACGGTAATACTTAGTTTAATTTAAACATCAGATTCAACAATTTCAGCAGAAATATAACAAAAAGGTCCAGATGACAAATATCCTAAACCTAAAAATAAGCGAGATAGGCCCTGGTGTTTTTAATTGAAACACCCTGTACATAAACATTTTGTAGAAAGACTTGTCACTGAAAGCATTTATATTTTAGGCACCATTGCCGACCCGATATTTGGGTAGACCAGAAAATCTTTTATTTCACTGATAACCACAAATATATGCACGAAACAAAATTTATTTATTTTTTGACTTTTGCTTTTAGGAAGTCTTGTTTTTTTTTTTTTTTTTTTTCACTTTCAAAATCGGATATTTCATGGCCGCATTACAATAAAGCTACCAGGTTAGGGTTAGAGAAAATGTGGTTATTTTAAGTCTTTGCCAAACTTTGACAAAGACACTCTGAAATAGATGTTAATGTAGGATAGAAACTCTTCTTTAAATCACGATCCAAGTAGAAATTCGCCCAATAATTATTTTTATTATGCAGATGATCGCTATCTGTCAAGCATCATTGTCAGTTGTTTTATTCTGAGGGGCTTTGTTTGGCTAGAGCTGTTGTTCAATGTTAGGAGGGTAGGGCGATCTGTTTTTTTTTTTTTTTTTTTTTGGGAGGGGCAAACTTGAGTAAAGATGCCTGAGATTGATGCGAGAGAGAGAATAAAAGTTAAATTAGAACTATGAAATCGGAGATATCGAAATGTATCTGATGGAATTCTATCAGATTTTTTGTGGTAGATTAAATTAGGACACCATGGGTTTTCCTGGCTGCCTGTTTATAATGTCAGAGTACTAGTATCTCTTTATAATACTTATCAATCGCAGGCATTGTTGGCTGTTCGACTTAATATTATTATAAGACTCCTTTATATTGAGTTAGAAGTGACGTATTCCTCTACTTCCATGAATTGTAATATCATTATTGCCGAAACCCGTTGTGTTTTCTCTGGATATGGTCTCTTTCTTTAGAAACTAATAGCTCCTAGGTGGTACATGACAGATAATGTATAAAGGATGACTACAGTTGTTCAGTCCCATCTATCTTAATTGTGTCATATACTGTTTATGTTAACTTAAAAAAACACTCATGAGCCAAAACATTACGATCACCCGTCTCCACGAGCAGACGCATCTCACTTCACTAGGAGTTTCGTCACCGACCGGCACAGCATATATAGTAATCATGTCAGCATATATAGTAATCAGGTAGGGCCTCTCAGTTCATCAGTAAGAAGCCGGTGGGGAAGAAGGAATTACCTGATGGAATTTTGAAAGGGGGGGATATTTCTTGTGGCGCTAGGAAGGCGAGGGCCAGCATCTCAGTAAACGCAGGCATTGTCGGCTGTTCGAGGGCTGCCGTAATGAAGGTGTGGTGGGAGTGGTTCGAAGATGGACATGTTGACACGAGACCACCACTGGTTAACAGTCAAGGTGATGTTCGAGGACTGCAGATGGCTCACGATTCCTCAGTTAACGACAGACCACAACCAGGTCGCACAGAGATACGTTTCCGATCATGCCATCCAGCGGACGCTCTTGCGGACAGGCCTACGGAGTAGGCAACCTGTTTGTGTGTGATCATGTTGACCGACCGTCATCGACACATTGTAGTGGGAACGAGCATCTTTCGTGGACATTGGACGACTGGAAAAAGAGTCGCCTTGTCTGATAAATCAAGGTGATGTTCTACTTACATCATGCAGATGAGCAGTGTTTATTTGATTTTGAGTAGGTGAATCGTTGCAACCAGGCTGCACGGTTGGACGACAACAGGTCGGCGACGGTGGTACAATGGTTTGAGGGATGTTTACATGGACATCACTGGGTCCCTTCAACCCCATTAAACACACCCTCACGGGCAGATCCTACCTCGGCATTGTATGCGGAGATGGGGAAAAAACCCCTGGTGCCGTTTGACACAAAATACACTTTACAGTATCTCGGCATTGTGCGCAGTTTTGTGGGCAACCGCAGAGACTGAATGACAATTACAGAATACTAAGATACAAATACCTCGGCATTGTTTCGGATCAAGTTTTTCCCTACACAGTAACCATGTATCCATATGGCATCAGGCTCCTTCAACAAGACAACGCCCGTGTCCCTAATGCCCGCATTGTGCAGAAATGGTTCGAGGATCGTATCCAGTCATTTCGAGTTCTCCCCTGGTAGCCAAATACCCCAGACATCTCATTTGTGGGATGCGGCTGAACGAATCATTCGTTAGTCCACGCCAGTTTTTTGCTCCATTGCCGGACATTCTGCTGTCCAGCTGGTTCAGGATACCTGTGGACACCTTCCGCATTTCGTGGAGTCGATGCCACGCTGTATGCAAGCGGTTACCGCGGCGAAAGACGACTCCACACGCTATTAGGTAGGTGGTCATAATGTTTTGGCTCATGAGTGCATATATACAATCATTAACCCTATTTATCAGAATCGCGGGTTTGAACCACGATCAACTCAGTTGCATATGCGACTGTACTCCCGTGTTTACTAGGCTACATTTCTATGGCTTCTCGTCGCGAGAGAGAGAGAGAGAGAGAGAGAGAGAGAGAGAGAGAGAGAGAGAGAGAGAGATTTCGACGTTAGGAACAGATATCAATCGTTGGTATTTTGTAACTCTTGTTCAGAGTTACAAAATACCAACGATTATACAGACCAACGAAGATATGGACGTTAGGAACAGATAGCAATCAACCAAGTTGATTGCTATCTGTTCCTAACGTCTGTATCTTCAAATTGCCGTCGGATCATTCCTGATGTTCCAGTAACCATGAAGTTATCATCCCTGGCATTATATACTTAGTATGATTATCTTACTAGGTATGTGTGTCAAGTAGTCAAAAACATATTAAGCTGCTTTTTTTTTTTTTTTTTTTTTTTTTTTTTTTTTTTGCTACAATGCACTATTTTGCCAGGTCTAATACAATACTGTTTATAATCAGTATTGTTCTCTATCAGTGCAGATCAAACAGAAAATAGAAATTTGGGATATTTTAAGGTTCCCCCTAGATAACACACACACATACACACACAGTCCCATAAGTCTGGAATCATGGGGGGAAATGGCAATACAAGTAATACTTTTATTCACAAAGTTCAGTGTGTCTACCATTTTCCTGATACAGAAATCCAAAGAAATATACAGTCAGGAGTAATGGTTTTGCATGTGTCAGTAATGCGCTGCGGAAAATGTTCAACGCTGGATTTTCTCCGCGTAGACAAACACCTTTAAGTGACTCAGAGAAAAAAAAAAACTGGTGGTGGTGCGAGATCCGGGCATCTCGTTGGCCATTCCACAGGCCTTCGACGTCCTATCCAATTACCAAGAAACGGTTGGTACAACCATGTCGGAAAATCTTCATCCTCATTCAAGACACTGGGAATGCTTCCTTGTTGGACATACGTAAATAGGCGTCTGCCCTCAAGTAACATTGAATAAAGAAGGGGCCTGTGATGTGGTCTTTCCAAATGCACACCATACGATTACACGAGTAACACCTTGTTTCCTCGAATGAGTGTTTGTTTCCATAAAAAAAAAAATAATAAAAGAGCAGTCTCATCACTACACAGAACTGTGGAAGGGAAATTTGCATTTTGAGCATATTGTGCTCTAGCCCATTCACAAAATTCCTTCTGCCGGTTTGGATTGTCTTCGCTTAATTTCTGCAAGATATGAAGGTTGTATGGATGTGGGCCATAAGGATGCGGTAAATGCTACTTTTCGACTCTTTTTCTCAGGGGACATTCTTCGAAGAGGTTTTTTGGGACTTTTGCATAAATGAGTGAGGATGGCAGGTTGTGTCATCGTTGGTGGGTCTTCTCGAAGGTCCATTGCCTTGCAACAAAAAAGTTTGCTAAAAAAAACTTATTGGCGCTCGCGGGCCAATAACACTCTGGATGCAGTGTGTTAAATTTTGCGGTGATCTCTCTCTCTGGCTCCGATTTCCTACTAGAAGAATTATCTGGACTCGTTCTTCCTTACTCAAAGACATCTTTGGCTGTGAAGATGAAAACATATGAATTAATTAATTTTTCCATATGATTCCAGGCTTATGGGACATCCTGTATATATACATACACGTCTAATATCTTCGCCCTGTCCGCCCTCAACAACTCGACTCTTAGTACATGTATATGGATTTTTCATGAAATTTTATATTTGAGCTTTTTAAAAATATTTGCCGAGTTATTCTAAATTTCAATATGTATGTATATAATATTGATAAAAATAATAGGATATAATCACATTACTGAACGACAAGCAAGCAAGAAAAAGTATTAAATTATTAAACTGGGTTATGGATCCGGGGCACTACTAGTTATAGTGTAGAAATACCCGGCAACCATAAAGATATATAGACAAATGTTTATTTTCAGTGTAGTGGGTAGGGTGCTGACCTGTAAAGTGTAATTACCATGAAAAAAATTGAGAATGCCAGCAAGGTAAAGACGGATAACCTGAAATTAAATTAGATTAACATGATAATGACGATGGTACATGAAGCAGTGGGTCCTAGAGCTTTAAGTACTTCACGGGGTCGGCAGCCAAAACCGTAGGAGCCACCGCAATAAGCAGGGTCTCTGTTTCTGTTATGATGTATACGTGCGAAACGTATACATCATAGCCGACCCGACAGAGACCAAAAGGAATAAAATTCAAACATAAATAAAAATATATACGTATAAAATAGAGCTAAAAAGCTAAAATAATGCCAATTAAATCTAGTTAAAGGAAAAATGAATAAACGTTTGAATTCAAAAAGAAGACAAAATACAGTATGAAATTTAAACATAGTAACTTTAGAAAACGGAATAAAGTCAGGTTAATGCCAACTTACTGTGTGTTTAGAATTTTATTTCAGCTTAACTGCTTTTACCTTGTTGGCATTCTCAATTTTTTCCATGGTGCTTACACTTGACAGGTCAGCACCCCTACCCAATACACTGAAAATAAACATTTGTCTATATACACTGTGCTGCCACTTTATTAGGTACACCTACCTAGTAGCGTGTTGAACCTCCTTTAGCCTTCAAAATAGCTTGAATTCGTCTAGTCATGGATTGAACAAGATGCTGAAAACGTTGTGCAGGAATGGAGTACTATGCAGCCATGAGTGTGTCACGCAGTTCCTTGAGATTCGACGGAGGTGTAGGCCTGCAGCAAACACCCTTTGCAGCTCATCCCAATGATGTTAGGATTGAGATCCAGGGACTGAGCAGGCCACTGCAGCAAAGAAAAGTCATTGCCATGTTCCTGGAACCATTCCATAGTGATTCGGGCTTTGTGCACCGGCGCATTATCCTGCTGGAAGTAACCATCTGGCTGAGGATAAAGTCAACACGAACGGATGCACTTGGTCAGCAACGATGTTTAGGTACGATGTGGCATTCAGACGTGAATCTATGTGTATCAATGGACCCAACGTGTGCCAAGAAAACATTCCCCACACCATACACTGCCCCCACCACCTTGCACAGTAGTCATCAGACATGACGGGTCCATGGATTCATGTTGTTTTCTAAAGATTAGTTATTCTTTCTGAGCCTTCCATCAACATGATGCACCAGGAACTTCGACTCGTCAGACCAAGCAACTGTTTTCCAATACTCGATAGTCCTTTGCTGGTGTTGCTGTGCCCACAGGAGGCGTGCTCTCTTGTTCTTCATTGATAACAAAGGTACGCGATGTGGCCGTCGGCTGTTGTAGTCCATTCGCGACAAAGTGCGACTAGTGGTCCATTGCGATATTTTGTTCTGCGCACCAAGGTTGTATTCTGACGTGATGTGCGTCATTGTGGCCCGTCTCTTGCTTGCACAATTCTAGCCATCCTCCTCTGACCTCTCATCAACAAACGATTTTTTTTCCACAGGAGTGCCATTGAGAGGATGTTTTCTGTTCGTTGCACCATTCTCGATACACCCATGAAACTGTGGTGCGTGAAAAGGTCAGGAGAACTGCCATTTCAGAGATGCTTTGTCCAGCACGTCTTGCACCTACTACTATGCCACGTTCGAAGTCCGTTAGATCACCCCTTTCCCCCATTCTTACTACGGTTTGTACGCTTAACTGATACAAGAAATGTTGTTCTGCTGCATTTATATCCACAACTGTGGTCATGTGACTTGCAACGTTGTGGGACAAACCATTTGTATGCACAGCAGGAGTGTACCTAATAAAGTGGCAGCACAGTGTATATATAATCACAGAAAAGTATACGGGAGGAGAGTAATAAATATTATACAGTTAAAAACAATAGCTAAGTTCAGAAAACTATAGTTTTATTAAGTGTATCAAATGCTCCTGAAATGTAATGTACTGGGTACATTAACTAATCTTTAGACCCGGATTGAACTACGGTTCAAATTCTAAAAAAATCAAAGCCATGTTCCAGGGATAAAGTTTCAGTTTCCAGAAGGTTCTTAAGGTTGAAGTTAATCTGTTTTTAAGCCTCTCTATTTGGCATTGTTTTAACGAACAAGATTAAGCGGAACACCTTATATTGAATGGAATACAATAAAATCCCTCGCTTTACAATCTGGAATACTTTAAAATCCGTTTTATATCCATTTTACAAAAAAAAAAAAAAAATCAACATTGTACAATCCGGAAATATTAAGAAATAAATTCGGCACTAATATAAACAATCGCATTTATCTTAAGAATCCATGCGAAAAGGGGTGCTAAAAACATTTCTCTCTTTATAAGATGTTTTTATGGATAATTTATCCTTTTATTTGTTTTTGCTACCAGCAGGATTTGAAATGCATAGATAATGCAACGGTTTCAATTCTCGCCGTAGAAGAAACTGGCCTTTGCAATAAATACCCTTACTTTGCACTACTTTGAAACAGATGGTCTCGCCGAAAGGTTAATTGACCATTTGTTTAAAAATGAGTTCAGTTGTTTGTGCTTAATATAATAATAATAAAAATTGAAACTTTGATTATGAAGACTAATCCCACTCAGTTGATTTAACTTTTCTTCTATCCCTTTTACTTTTTAGATGTAACTGATTCAGTTTTAAATCTTATATCACTCTTTCACTTGTGTTATTTTTATTACTTTATACTTTCGATATACAGTATTTAAATTTAATTCGGAATGAATATAAACAGCATTTGCTGTTTATAATCTTATCTCTGATCTTTATAGGGTGTTCATCAAGACCACTGAGCCATCATCTTCATAACTTTAGACTATCATCATCTGCCATCGTTCTGCTATCCACAGGTCGACGTATGAAGCCTCGCCACCATGCCCTGTCCATGTACCTCTATCTGTCGTTGATTTCACTCCAGTTTCCTTCTGTCTTAATGACATCTGTCTTTATCATATCTTGCCATCTCGTTCTTGGTCTACCCCTTGGTCTTTTGCCCTTAATTTTAAATCAAACATTCTTGTTGGCAAACGATTCTCGTTCATCCTCTTGACATGTCCAGATCATTTCAAACGGGACCTTTCAATCCTATTCTGGAGTTTTTCAACCTGAATTCTCTTCCTAATCACATCATTCCTGATTTTGTCGCGTCTTGTCTTTCCGGCTATGCTCCTCACAAATCTCATTTCTGCTCCCCGAATTCTGCTTTCATCTTTTTTCCTCATAGTCCAAGTTTCAGATGCATACGTCAGAATTGGTACGTAATAGGACTGATATATAGCCTTCTTACACTTCAATAGTATGTTCCAGATCAAATCTCTTGTCTGCCTATAGAAATTTCTGCCCGCTTGTATCCTTCTACTTATTTCTTCGTCTATCACTCCAGTCTTTGTAATGGTGCTTCCTAGATACTTGAAGTTGTTAGCCATTTTTAGATTTTTCCCTTCCATTGTAATGTATCCGTCAAGCTCGCCACTCCTCCTTAGAACCATTACTTTGCTCTTCTCTTGACTGAAAACCAGTCCAAATTCATTGGCCATACTAGCCCATATATCAGCTTGCCGCTGCACTTGTTCCCTGCTCTCTCCCCATATGCAGAGGTCATCTGCAAAGAGCATGACTTTCATCTAGTCCTGTCCAAGTTGTTCCACTACTCTACATCGCATATCATTCATGACAGCTATGAATAGTAGTGGTGACAGGACGCCTCCTTGCCTGAAACCTGATGTTATTTCAAAGCTCTCCGTCAACCCCATCAATGTTCTTACTTTGCTCACTGTATTGGTGCACATATTCTCAATTCTCCACAGATGTTCCTCTATCCCCAAGTTTCTCAAAACCTCCCACAGTTTCTCTCTCTTTACGGCATCAAACCCTTTCTTTATATCCAAAAATGCCATCCATAATTCTTTATTGTGTTCATAACACTTTTTCATCAGTTGCCTGATGCAGAAAATTAGATCCACCGTTGATCCAGGCATAAAGCCATACTGTTCCTCGGCCATCCTATTTTCAATCGTTCCTCTTATCTTCCGCTCTAACATTCTCTCTCTCTCATGCAGCTTACTCACATGTGACGTCAGTGTGATGCCTCTATAATTGGAACACTTTTTCCTATTCCCCTTATTGAACAACGGGATGATCAAACCTTCTTTCCAGTCCTTCGGCACCTGTCTCTCATCCCAGACCTTACGGAACAGTCTGTATGTCCACGCTATTCTTGCCTTGCTTGTAGCCTCCAGAATTTTATCTTGTTTAACTCTGCACACCATAAGGGAATCATTCCTTGACCAGCCGACAGATGTGTAGCCTAGTGGTCAGGCGCGCGGGTGTATAAGTACACGTGCCTTGAGTGACTGGGGTTCAAGCCCGTGACTGCTGAATACAGTGCTGTTTCTTGTATTCTGTCTATCTTGTGAAATCCTCTGACCGTTTGGTCGTCCCGGAGTATAAACAGAAAATTTATTTTATTTTTTTTATTTCTCCATTTATCTCATCCATACCAGCAGACTTACATGTCTTGATGTATTTCCATGCCTGCACTACATCATTCCACGTAAACTGTGTATGCTCTCTCTGCGTGTCTTCTGTTCCATTACCTCTTCTATGATCAACCTGCATTTGTGCCTTTTGCTGGTTGTGCTGCACGTTAAACAGATTTTCAAAATACTTCTTCCATGTTTCTCTTATATCTTCATCCTTGGTTATTAGGTTCTCATCCATCAAGTATTTACTCTGTTCACCGTCTCTTCTTCTATTCCTCACCATACCATACAGCGTCTTTTTATTACCGTCGATATCTTGTCGTAGAGTTTCACTTCATTCTTCCAACCACAGTCTTCTCTCCTCGTTAATTATCCTCTTAGCCTCTCTCTTCACGGTTTCATATCTCTTTATTCTCATCATTTCTGTTCTTAAAGTAGGTCCTGAATGCATTATTCTTGATTTTTACAGCCTCTCTCGTCCTATCATTCCACCATGTGGTTTCTTTCCATCTCCTTCTATTGCTTGTCCTTCCACAAACCTGCTCTGTCAGTCCTACTATACAGTCTTTGAATGATTTCCATTCTGATTCAACGCTGTTCCACCACTGTCTTAGTACAACCTTCCTGAACTCTTCTCTGAACATCGCCCCTTTTTCCTCTTCTTTCAACTTCCACACCCTTAGTTTTCTCTCTCTTGTTATTTTGATCCTCTTCAATTTAGGAAATCTTAAAACTCCAACAACTAACCTGTGATCACTACCCAAGGATCACAGGGGTGATCCTTGAGTAGTGATCACAGTCTGTCGCTCTTTATCCACGAGTATATAGTCAACAGGAATTCTCAACTTTCCGTATCTTCTCTTCCATCCCCTCTTCTATGATCAACCTGCCCTTGTCTTCTAGACTAATATATTTAAATTTTGATTTTCACTCATAACTTTCAATATTTTAACGCTTCTGATATTGATCTTTCTTATTAAAGAACTAATATTAAAAAAATGTTATCAACTGTCACAACTGTGGAGAGCATAAGAAATCATTAGCTTTTATTATATCCTGGATGCACTAGATTCAATACAGAATCTGTATTTCTGTTATTTTTTTTTATTTGTATTTTATTTCTTGGAAAGCATATATTGTATTTGAAAGTTTCAATTTTTTTGAAATTCTAAGCTCGCTTATTTCTTAGAATAATTAACTGGCCTTTTTCATTCACCACTCCCCCCCCCCCCCCGCTCTGTTTACTCTTAGTTTTCTGACAGCAAGTTACAGGAAGGAGTTAGTTAAATGTCTAAGCCTCTTTGGAGTGATTTTCATATCTATTTATGCATTATAAATACATACGTAAGCTTTTGTTATTTTGCTTTAAAGCATTTCAGTTTTTAGTTTCTACAAACGCAAAGCCTGTTTTTGAGTGTGACAGTTGATGTTTGTTGTCGGAAGTGAGCATGCACGTTGCCTATTGTCATCAGTAGAGCTTCACAAACCTTGAAACTTCTAATAAAGGAGGGAAGGGGAAAAAAAAAGAAGCTTTTACGAGTCTTAAACATAGCACTTAATGGTGCTATTTTTTAACAGGAAAGGTAAAGCAGTCATGGCCATTCCAGTTTTCTAAATGTTCCTTCTTCGGTACGCATTTAAGTATTTTGACGCACTTTAGACAGCTACCGTCCTTCACCCATTTTGCAGAAGGATAAAATTAAGACGATTGCATTATAACTCTTTTTGTGCACCCGACAAAAGCGTAACAGGTGACAACGACAAAGAAAAATTATTACTCTGATGTTTAGCAAGCAGCGTTGTGCAATAAGATAGCAGTTCCCAAACCTTTGTAATTCGAGTCACTTGTGGAATTAAACGGTGCTATATTCGCCCCATTTACAAACTTTGATAACCCACTATTCGTAAATGGGGAGATCCCTGTAATGAGAATCTAGCTCTGTGATCTAGCTGTTCGTCTGAAAACTGTCATTCTGCATGTGACTGTAAATCCTGCAGGCTGTTTCAGCAGATGAATCAATAAGGTAAAATAAAGCAGATTTTATTAATAATAATAATAATACACACACTGAGTTGGCTTTGCATTAGCAACACCTACCTCTTGGGGTAGGTGTTGCTAAATCTCGTGAGACCTCCTTTTGTCCACGAGATTTTGGAATGGACTCCACACGGTGTTTCTGGGTGTTCTGTAGTAGTGCTATCCGTATGTTGCGCAATGTGTGCAGTAATGTCCGCAAATTGTCAGGTGGATGGTCGTATCATCGAATGGCTTTTTCTAGGTTTCAAGTATACATCTTATTATATATTCTTTACCATGGAGTGTCCTTCGTGGTGCTCCCGTTCTTCAATTGAAGTCAGCTGTGGGCTTCAGGTAGGCCCTTCACTCTGTAACGCTTGCACTGACAGTATTTCATGGTCTATTTCCAATGAATTAATAAGGTTTACTGCGTTTGGAAAGGAATTCTTTATTCAGGAGAGGTTGGATAGTACAGAACGCAACGATAGGTAGAGGTTGCCATTAGTATTAAATGGAAATTTAAAAAATATGAAACTGTAGAAGTCTGTTAATGCACTGTTGTTGGTTTCACCCTTGGGTATGTATTGTTTTAAATAAAAGTAAAAAAATCACTCCACTCATTGAGCCCAAAGCGTGTACTCCTTTCAGGTAGTGCAATTTCATTGACATAGTGAAGGGCCTATCTGAAGCCCACAGTTTACTTCAACTATAGAACGGATGCACTACGAAAAAAACTCCTCGGGAAAAGAAGATAGAATAAGATGGATTAAAATAAGACTATGCTCTAACCTGATGTTAATTAGAGTCCATCGAAAACATTACTACAGTAATAACTTTTGGACACTTTTAACGTTTTGGGTCACATGCTTCATTTTACGGGGAAATATCCTCGTTTGTTACTTTCTGTTGAACTGGGGATATGATCTGTTTACGAACGACTGAATTCGTTGGATTGTTAGATCTATCAGGAAATATTTAACTAAGTACTTCTCTTCTCTTTAGTAGTCATTTAGAACATGACACATTAACCTGCATGCCTATTCATTGATACCGAGATGTTGTTTGTGTGACCTGATGAATCGATAGCGCTTTGAAGAAGATCCTAAAATTTTTATCCATTACGACTGTCGTTTAATAGTGTTTAGAGAAATGGTCCATGTGGCCACAGAATATTAACTGTTATTTGCTGTTTTGCATATTAAATGAAAAATATTCTGTATATTAATAAACTACGGCGTTGCATCAGTCTAATTCAGTGGTCAAAACGGAATGTTTTCTAATAAAATATCTCATTTTTAATAATCAAGTTTGTACATAATTACCGATGCGTCTGACGAACTGGAACGGCGTTCCCGTGCACTCCGGCCCGTTCCGAGTCCTCCTGTAATCTATTTCTTATAGCAGCAAATTAAATAGAGGTTTCTTTAAGTCTATTACTCAACTAGAGCACATCTCAGAGCATTTTCAATGCTTATACCTTCTCGTCGGCCGAAGACTAATTGGGGACCAGAAATTCATTCATTTGTGTGTGTGTTGATGAGCGGGATTGGAAGCTAGCATCATCATGATAACAGTTCAAAGGTTGTCTGAAGCTGCGATGTGGGAGGATGAAGCTATACTGTATTATTTTGTATCTCTCCATTGATTGTTGAATGCTGACGTCTGCTTACGGCCCTCACAGCTAAAATTAATGGCCCGAGAAAACTTAATTTACTACTGAATTTAGTGTCCGAATAATAAAATAGTTATTTAGATGTGTTATTATGTAATTTATTAACAAGGAGATTAATACAATTAGAAGTTTGATTATTGTCTTTTATTCGTACCTACGCCACCGAAAGAATTCATTGAGTAATATAAATGAAATGTAATTAGGAAAGGAGGAGTGCATTTCGGAACCTATTTGCTACAACAATAGCAATACATCTATCTATACATAGATAATTTTAAATACTGAAGAGAAATTTTAAAATATCCCTTCAGGATTAAAATAAAGTCGGGAGACCTGTTCATGTGCCTATGTTGGCCGAACTCCATCAACGCCTCCGCTTACAGTGGGTACGGGAGTACCATTCTTGAATATTGGACAACTGGAAAAGATTCCCCTCGTCTATGAATCAGGGTTCCAGTTTCATCATACCCAGTTTCGATGGACGGGTGCGTAATCGACAGCGAGCAGGTGAACAGCTGCAACTAGACTGCCCGGTTTGTCGAAAACAGGTCGACGATAATGGTATCATGGTTTTGGGGGAAGGAGTGTTTTCATGGACAACACTCGGTACCCTCATCCCATTGAACGCACTGTTACCGCTAGTTCCTACTGCTGCATTGTTTCAGACCAAGTTTTGTCCTGTATGGTTACTCGGTATCCGGATGGCACTGGACTCTTTCAACAAGATAACACCGCGTGCCACATGGTCCGCACGTTCCATGCTCCCCTGGTTGCCAAATTCCCCCGACATTAATTCCATTGAACATTTGTGGGATGCGATGGAACACAGCATTCGCCTATTCACGCCAGTGCCCCGTTGCCGAATTCTGGGACGTCCTTTTGCCCATCTGGTCCAGGATACGAGTGGACATCATCTGTTGAAAATTCGTGCTGCATATAACCGCACGGATGAGCAGAGCACCAGAATTGTCAAGACAATCCTAATTTCCTCGACTGTATTGTTACTTGAGATGAGTGTTGGGTGCTTCGGCACGACCGGGGGCGTCAGAGCATGCAGTAGACTTCAAAATCATCAAGGCCCAAAACGTTGCATTTACAGAATTCCAGGATCAAGGCGATGCTGATCATGTTTTTCGACAAACAGGATGTGATTTCCGAGGAATTTGTACCTTAAGGGGATGGAGTTAATGCTGCATTCTATGTACAAGTGTTCTTCAAAGGCTATTGAAGCGCGTATCCAGGGTTAGGCCTCAATTTCGAGAGAAAGGCAGCTGGTTCTTGTTGCATGACAATCTCCACTCCGCACTTGTTATAAAGACATTTCTGACGAAACATGGCACTGTACAGATCTGCCATTCACTCTACTCTCCAGTTTAGCACTAGCGGACTTCTTCCTCTTTCTCAAGGTGAAAACTGCCCTCAAATTAAAGAGACTGTAGCATTTTGGGGACTTAAAAGAGAAAACTTAACTGCCAAACTGAACTATCATATCTTGGGACGTCTTCGCTCACTCTTTTTAGAAACTTTTAGAACGCCTTTTTTTTTTTTTTTTTTTTTGCTAAGCACTTTTGTTATCTTCGTGTTAAATAACTGAACAATATTTGTCCTACAATTTCGTTTTAAGTAGATGATCCGAGAAAGAGAGTGTAACAATATCTGTGACAAAAATTAAGTTCAAAAGGCCAATACATAATTTTTATTGCACATGTCTTTAAATATAACCAGAATTGTAGTTAACTGTTATTGTCTTATAATTCTATTTTTAATTACAATTTTTACCACCGATTGGCATCTCGTATACGGCAGTATTTAATCGTCACTGTTTTCCGGTTGTCATTAATAAACTATCAACAATAATGATTTTCTGCCCACCGTCTGGCGAATAGAAACATCATTAACATATGCAAGGGTGGTGTTAGGAATCAAGCACAATAAAATTTACTTTGTAGTGTACTCAGAGGCAGCTTGTGGTTGATTGTCCTGGATATGAGATCAATGCCTTGGCAAAAAAAAAAAAAAAAACTTAAGTGAATAGTTTCCCTCAACTCATTATTGAAACATATACGGAAGACCTTTTTTTAATTAATTTAAATTATACATTTAATTGACTAATAACATAGTTAAGTACTAATTATCATTTTATAGAAGTTTGTTAGCACTTTTTTATGAGCATCATACTGATTTATTTAACAGTCGTTAGAGAATGGTGGTATCTCATTACGAATCAAGGAAAATATACTTTTCTTTGGAGGTATTTTATTTGTAGTGTACTCAGAGGCAGCTCGGGGTTGATTATCCTGGATATCAAAGATTAATACCTCGTCAAAAAAACAAACAAACAAAAAAAAACTATTTTTAAGTGACTAGAAGTTATCTTAACTTATTATTGAAACAGAGACGGAAGACCTTTTTTAATTTAAATCATACATTTAATTAACTTCATAAGTACTGACTGTTAGTTTATAGAAGTTCTTGTTGGTAGCCCACTTTTTTTTGAGCATATGATGTCGATTTTTTTAATTGTTAGAAATTAGAGAATAAAGGAAAGGGATTTTAATATACAGTACTTAGCTTTAAAGGAAAATGTCCTTTTTTTTTTGTAAACGGGTTAACGATTACAACTTGTTAAGTATATGAGTAGAGAACATTTTTGAGGTCAGTAGATCACGTACTAATAGATCAAGGACACAACTGTTCGATAAAGCTGTGTGCAATATATATGTATATATCCTTTAGTGTATTGTTTCGGCCTTCCTAAAAGCAAGTCAGTCGGCCATTGACTGCATTAACTGATTAAAGAAATAGCGTGACAGATTCAAATAATCCAGTTCACTACTTCAAATTGTTTTAAAATCGTCATGGAAGGCTGCTATATAAACCGTAAAAAATTGGGATTATTGGTAAGGTTAGCAGCCGCTGAGTCGCAGCAGGCTAAAAGATAGGAGACAGAGGGTTTCATAAATGGTCAGTCTTCAAATTGGATCAGTGTAACAAGTGAGACACCTACAAGTGTAATGACAGTGTGCGCTTTTATACTGGCTGAAGGGGTTTTTGAATTCCATCCTTCCTTCCTGTTTCTAATTTTCACAAATAGTACTGCCGAGGGTATTCAAGGGAAGCTATCAAATTTTGCTAATTATATGAAGGTGAGAAGGGTTGTTAAAAATTCGAGCGATCTATAATTCTTCAAAAGAAGAACATATATGCTCGGTGGCATATATGTTCCGAAGAATGGCAACTAAAGTTTCCTTCTAAATCTAAGGTACGGAACAGAAATCCTGGAGTCTTCTTTAATCTGGAGGTGGGTGGGGGAAACTAAAAGTGGTTCATGAAGAAAGTAACTAGGGATTTACGATTTAACATGTATAATTTTTCATGCGGTGTAAACAGGCCGTTAGAAAGGCACATGGTGTCTCCAGCCAATGTAAGACCTTTGCTAGTGGGGGGAAGGACGTGGTTGTCCGTCTACACAAGACGATGTTTAGATCGTATTTGGGATATAGTATTCAGGTATTTAGACTGCACCTAAACTTCTGGAGAAGAGTTCAAAGGATGGCCAGATTAATAATGAATGCAAAGCGATGCACGTATGAAGAACTGCTTACGTGTGCTGCAGAATCTGACAGCTAGATACTGTACGTGAAGACCTTATTGACGCTCAGACAGTCATGGCAACTTTGGTAATTAAGGCATTAGAGCAGGCTGTCGTATGGGCAGAAGCAATTTAGCAGCGATTGCTCAAAGAAAACGTGTGTAAGCATTAAAATTTTTGTGGCGTGAGTTGGTATCAATGAATTTGAAGTGCTGGTCAAGACATTAAAGGCCGATATCGATGGTTCGACTGTTGATGATCCTGCTCAGATAGCTGATAATCTGAATGTTTATTTTGCATCTACATTCACACATGAGGAGTTATTAAGAGAAGAAAATGCCAGAAGTTGATCAAACTGTAACAGGGTGCTTAATGATTTTGTAATAACAGAGAGCAAAGTGGAGGAGAAATTGTTGAAGTTAAACATAAGAAAGGCACCTGTGGTGGATGGAATCTATCCAGTTATATTAAAGGAGACTGCAAAGGAAGTAAGCTAATCCTTAGCTATAATTATGAGAACATCCGTGGACTCAGGGGAAGTCCCCAAGGACTGGAGATATGCAAATGTATCCCCAATTCACAAAGGTGGATCTAAGTGTGACTCAAGTAATTACAGACCTGTTAGTATTGCTTCTGTTCCGCGAAAATGGAGTCGCTGGTTAAAGAAGCATTGCAGTCGTCTAAACTAGACTGTACTTAATAGTTCAGACACAGAATGAGTTTATTAAGGGAAAGTCTTTTCTGATCAATTTGATTGGATACTATCTTGGATATACTGGATAATTTTATGGATACTACAATGTGGTCACAAAGGAACTGGACGAAAAATATAATTTTTATATCATATACTTGAATTTCAAGAAAGCTTTTGATACTGTTGCACATGGAAGGCTACTGTACAAACTGGAATAGTATGGTATTAAGGGTAAATTTCTACAATGGATAAAAGGGTGATTCAGTGGGAGAAGACAGAGTGGTAATCAATGGGAGAAGACAGAGTGGTAATCAATGGACGCTATTCTTCGTGGACTAATGTTATTAATGGAGTCCCCCAGAGTTCGGTGTTGGGCCCACTGTTGTTTTGTATATGTATCAAGGATATTGATGAAGGTATATCAGGCTTAGTGTCGAAGTTTGCAGATGATACAAAGGTTGGCAGGGTTGTTAATGATAGTAATGGCAGTGTGCTACGCCAACAGGATCTAGAAAATTTGGGAAGATGGGCTGAGAAGTGGCAACTGAAGTTTAACATTGACAAATGCAAAGTACTGCATATGGGTAGAAGTAACGCCAGAGGAACGTACAAACTGTGTGGTACTACACTTAAGGTGGTAGAAAATGAAAACAGACATGGGAGTAATTGTGCAGTCAGATATGAAGTTTTCTGAGCAATGCAGACAGGCTGCCAGGGCAGATCATGGGTTTTGTCAGTGATATACAGGAATTTTGCTAGCAGGGAAAAGGAGATGATTATCCCTTTGTATAAGGTAATGGTCAGGCCCTGCCTTGAGTACTGCGTACAGGTCTGGAGGCTTCATTTTAGGAAGGATGTCGATTTGCTTGAGCGTGTACAGAGAAGTGCAACAAGATAGGCGAGGGAAACGAAGGTGCCCTCTTACCAAGAAAGGCTTGCAAATTGTAGCATCTGGAGACTAGGCACCTGCGAGGGGATTGAGGTGTACAAGACCTTGAATGGGTTGAGCACGCTGAATTCTGTTGGGATTCTTCCGCTTGTTCAGATTACGAGCCTGAGGGAGCATAAATTCAAATTGAGGAAAGACAGTTGTAGAATAGATGTGCGGAAATTTGCCTTTAGCCAGTGGGTAGTTGATTTGTGGAACAGACTTCCATCAGTCGTTGTGGAAGTTGATAGCTTAAATAAATTCAAGGAGGAACTAGTCAAACGTTTAGAGGAATGGATGTGTGAAATTTTCTTTTTATTTATTTATTATTATTATTTATTTATTTATTTTATTTTATTTTTTTTTGGCTGATGCTTCATAAGTTCATACGCTTGCCCTCTTGCATCACATGCCTCTATTACTAATATCAGCCAGTTCTGAATTTTTCACACCTGTAGTTTTCATCCTTGTAGCGAAAATCCTAGCTCTGAAGTACTATTTTATGATTAGTTAGATTTAATATTTTTATGAAACCCTAAACACCAAATGTATTAGAACCTCTAGTACTTAGTTCCGTGCGTGGGTTGAGGGTTTATAAGATGAAAAAAAGATACTTGTTGACATTAGACTTGAATTTCTGTAGATTGTAATTTTCAGGAAATACACGTGAAGAGAGGTTGTTACAGAAAACCGAAGTTGAAGGGATAAGAAATGATAAGGGATGAGAAAGAAGAAAAGTTGGCTCTGTGAATGTGAAATTGTACAGTTATTTGGATGTTGTCTGGTTATCGCACGCGTTCGGACTGGTTTGGAAGAGGTGGGGGAATTGTAGAAGCTAGTTTAGAAGAATGGCGTCCATGCAAGTATCTATAGAAAAGGCATGCAGCAGAAACAGAACGTCTATGAGACAGAGAGCAGAGAGACTTTGTAAGAGTTATTCCTAACTCTTTTAAATGGAGTCTAGAAGACTGAGAGAGGTTGGGGCGGTTTCCCAACATCTGGCAAAGAAAAAACCCAGTTTTTTACATGCAGAGGAAGCAATATTTATGATGTGCTTATACCAAGTGAGATTAAAGTTAGGATAATGTTTAATAGAGATATGTGACCCTGTCTAAGAAATCTGAGCGTCTTCGAAGATAAGCATAGGAGCAGAAGAACCCTTTTTGCGAGATATAAGACAGGACTGAGTTTTAGAAAGATTGAAATTAAGTTATCTTTGTCCCACTGGAGCTGGATATTTTCTAACTAGTTCATGCGTTCAGATTTTATTACTAGTTCTCAGAGATCAAGTGTGGTCAATGGTGTTTTCTTCCAACTGGGTAATCCCTCTTACAGTACAAACCTCCTAATTTCGGACATCAGATGTTTAATCCATGCTCCCATGTTGAATATGTCAGCTGGCACTGAATTTTGCAGTGGATAGGAAAGTAGGGTCGGTAAAAAAAAAAATAATAATAAATAAAATAATACAAAATCGATATATATGGAGCCGATTGTGCTTTACCGAGACTGACAAAGTCACTTCATTGCTTCATGTGTGTGAACCTTACTGAGATGAAAGCGCTAACTGCAATCGTGACTCTTAGTCTGAGCCTGTGTGGCGATCCTAAGGGGAGATCTGAATGAAATGTATAACGCTGAAGAGGTTGAGTAAAACGGTTGATTGGTTGTAGAGTTTTAGGAACATCAGCAGCTTAGGCCATATTGCGCTGTATATAATATGTCTATAAATCAAAAAAAAACCCAACTTTCCTGGAGAAAAACCATGCTACCCTTGCCTGAGAGGGACTAACTCAGCCACATTGTGAAAAACACTCTTAAAAATTCCTCGCGTCGATGACTGGATTCAAACTGGTCTTTTCCACCCGATGTGGGGAGGGCAACGATTCTACCAACTGTGCTACCTACGGGGGCTCGAGTAAAATGAATGAAGGCGGCTTGTTCTACCTTGTAGGTGGAAGAAGAACTAGTCGGCACAAATGTAAAATTTCAGGGAAATAACAGAAGGCATGGATTTCATGAAGTTTACCAATATACAAACATAGCTGTCAAAAACTGGGAGCAGTTTCTTTCCAACGTGACAAAGGCTGTGAGTCTGGCTAAGTTGAAAGCGGAATTAGATGGTTACTTTGTGAAAATGAGAAGAGTATGAACTATCTGTTTTGTTTTATTTTTATTTATTTATTATTTAATTTAATTTATTTATTTTCTGATTCAGAAAATGTCTGCTTCCTTGCATTGGCTTTAAAATACCAAATCCCTTTAGGATATACTGAAACTGCTTCCTTGCATTGGCTTTAAAATACCAAATCCCTTTAGGATATACTGAAACTCATCTTTTGAGTTGGAATTAATATAATAAAATTGTATCACTTTTATTTAATATAAGATATCTGATATTTCCACACGTAGGTTATTTTTAATAAAAATTGGTCTAACCTGATAATGGCTCAAATAATTTACAGAAAAATTCTGGATATCAAATGTCAACGTAAGGTATAGCACAGTGACGTTTTCTTTCCCTTTTATTTTAAACATCTGCTGTTTACAAGTGCTTTAAACACTTTAAACCCGAGGTAAAACTCGTTTCCACCTTGTGTTTACGGAGGAAACGTGTTTTACCTCTTACGGGCATTTCTTTTTCAATAGGGGTCGCACGTGAGAGAGAGCAAAGAAAGTAATATCTCGTCCTTCCAGTGAAGTGTTTGATTTAATCACACATTGCTTAATGCATACCAGTTCTTTCAAAACGAGATTATAATGTAATAATTACCTTGTTATATTATGCAGTGTTGTAATCTGCCATCAAAATTAGGACACTTAACATTTTCGATTCTTGCTATTTTTTTTTTTTTTTTTTAAGTTGAAGTTTCTACTATAAAGCGTTTAGGGCGTAAGCCTCAAGCTATGCAAAAGTCTAGACTATGTATAAGTATAGTTCGAAAGCATCAATAATACATAACCAAATCTGAATGAACAGAATATTAGCAAAGCGGCATCGTTTTAAGTTATATCTCATATTGTGAATACCTTCACAACGAGTTGCCATGATATTGCACTACTTCGAATAAGTAACGCTTCACCTGAGGAAAAGACTAATGTTACTTATTCTCAGATGGATACCACCCAGACGGATGGTGGTATCCATTTGAGAATCTGAAGAAGGGCCAAATAGCCCTGAAACGGTGCCGCCTGGGTGGTGGTATCCATCTGAGAATAAGTAACATTAGTCTTCTCCTCAGGTGAAGCGTTACTTATTCGAAGTAGTGCAATATCATGGCAACTCGTTGTGAAGGTATTCACAATATGAGATATAACTTAAAACGATGCCGCTTTGCTAATATTCTGTTCATTCAGATTTGGCTATGTATTATTGATGCTTTCGCACTATACTTACACATAGTTGAAGTTTCTAATAATCACGATCAAAATTCTGAAATATTCTAATTATAATGGCCATCCCCAGTTGATTATGCAAGAGTATACAAATATATACATTTTTACTTGTAAGAATTTCTTGAATTAATCTTCTTCCTCATGTGTATTTTTGAAGTAAATTTATACAGTACTTTGGATTCGGGCTTGATTGGAAACGCGGAAACTTCAGACTTGTACGCAATTGAAATAACTGCTATCATACTCATAATAACATATATTAACGTTTTTTGTTTTTTTTTTAAATTTATTTACTTACAGTTTCATCCTTATTAGCATTTAAGATATTAAAACGCAATAGAACTACTTAATAAGTAACGTTTCTGTAGCATTATTGAATCCTATCATCAAGCCAGAACTTTCCTGATGAGAGGATTCTAACTTTATAGCTCCCCTATAAAGTTGACTTACATTACGTAATACGCTAATTCAATCAAATTCACTTAGTGGTATTCACATTTAATTAATTCATTATGAACTATTAAGTTACTTCCGTCTCTCAGCACATTAATGAGTATCTCTTCCAGCTTTCATTCATGCTGGATGAAGATGGGGATGGGGGAAGATAACGTTGAAAAAAAATCATAATATTCAAAAAGATTTGATTTTTAATTTTGAAGTCTTCGTGGGTTCTTATTATTATTATTATTATTATTATTATTATTATTAGCTATATGGTGCATGGACGCCTGAGGCTTTTGCTGCACCAGTTAAAAAAAAATTCTGAGTTACCCTGAGAGAGAGAGAGAGAGAGAGAGAGACGGCTCAGAACCCTGGGTGTGCCAGGCCTATACTCACCAGATATGAGCCCCTGGGGTTGCAAGAATTGATAGTAGAAAATGTCCAACTAGATCAGGAATTGACAGTGGAGACTGAGCTGTGTCATTTCTTTAACAAATATTTTCATAATAGTGTCACCTTGAATCGATATCCTGGACGCTTTAAGCTTGATGGTCCTGGTCACTGATAGAAGAATATTACGAAACTGGTTAAAGAATTGAAAGATGAAATCCCAGCTATTGTTGAGACTCCCTGAAGCAAAACTAATTGCAGTTACGAAAATATTCCCATAAATTTCTACAATTGCTGTTGGATACACATGTTATCATATATCAAATGTCTTCTCAGGGTCGTCAAGGGAGTCCCCTATTTGTGTCCCCGTCGGCCTCCTGTGCCTGTTACCTTCCCTGTGTGTGCATTTATTCATAATACATGATTATTACAAAGTTCCGACTGGAATTTACTTAATATCGAGTGGGCCAATTGGCGAAAGTTTTTTTTTTTTTTTTTTTTCCGTTGTTGTTGGATAACCATATAAGATGATAGGCGTTTACAAAAAAATACGGCGCCTCCGTAGCCAGGTGGGCAGGAGCAGCAGTGCGTAGCACACGCTTCTTGATTAGACCGGGGTTCGAGCCCGTGACCACCAAATACGGAGGATGCGGAAAGGTCAGGGAATGACCACTCCACATCCCCGGAGCAATATGGCATTATTTGCTAATGCTCCTAAAAACCAAACAAACAACAACAAGAGAATACAAGAACCTTACCGCTTTTTTTGTGTTATCACGTGAATTCGAAAAAGTTGCGAGGTAACTCCTGTATTTTAAACCTGACCACTCACCAATGGTTTTGCCACCAGACAGACCACTTCAAACACGAAATGTTTTGATGGAAGTGTAATGAGCAAATCTTTCTTTAACTAACTCGTATATATGTTGTCTGTGTAAATTTACAACCCTACGAAACATCCGAAAGGGAAAAAAAAACACAAAAAAAACCACTGACGCAGTTGCAAGTCTAGAATAACGCCACAAGACTTATTCGTTCTAGTCAATAACACTTGCATTGCATTTAACAAGTTTCGTGGCACCCTCTGTGAACTTTTTTATTTGCAAATAAAACCACATATTTGTGAAAATTGTTTGGTGTGTGTATTTTCGCCGATCGGTTTACTCGTTGTGTGCGTAATTCCTATTTAAAAGTTGTCAGGAACTTTAATCGTCTTTTATAGTACCGAAGAGTATGAGAAGTAATGCATCTATCTCTGCAACTGATGTTGCGGTACCTCTTTTGTGAAATGGAATTTCGAGTTTTAATTTTTAAGCAATGGAACTTGTTTGGTTGGTTGGTAAATGTGTGATATCCTTCGTGTTTGGGTCATTGGCCGAGAACATCGGAATTAGCATATAAAGAAATTTTGTCAATCTTGTTGGTATTTAGTGATTTAAGCTTGTTAATTATACCTCAGTTCAGTGTTACTTGAGAACTATAATCGTGAACAAATACAGAATGACATTGACCTGTATTATTCTGCTGTGGCGTACGTGGTCAAATATGACATAATGTCTTCTGTAGAGAAGAACCTATCAGACAACCTATATTCTGAGCTTATTGATTTCAGGAAAGAGGGACAAATGAATATATATTAACAACTAAAAGAGAAAGTATACAGAGAGCTAAGTTTTTTGCACTTTTCTGAAACTAGTAATAGCGTGTTTCATTAAGACTATTTTAATACAGTACAGTGAAATTTAAGCCATTAGAGAGGGGGGAAATGCTAAATTTGGTACAATGTTTTGGTACTACGGAGTAATATATGACTTAAGTAAGGGCTTAAATATATGGCTTTTAATACAATGTTCATAGCAAACTTGCACTGAAGGCCCTTCAAGGTTACTATCCTGGAAGTGATGTTGAAATCTTATGGTGTTGTTTCTAGTGTCGGCTGTAGAAGCTGTCAATTCATTTCATTACATAAAAACGCTTTAATAAAATATGAGTTCTTAGAGGGGACGGGAGAACTGAAGCCTCTCTTTCTAGGAATCACGGCATGCTTAATAGGATTTGGGAACCTGAAGAACCTGTATGGACGTTGCCAAGTTACGATTTATTGCCCATTAAGTCGAAAATTTTTCTTATGATTTTAAGTATGAATGTGAAATCCTATCTCTGCACAATGGTGTGCACCAGAAATTTTTTGGTGTTGGTATTGCAAGCGTCAGTACAATTGTAATATAAAACAATCTACTGGTAGAGGTTTTAGTATCCTCAAGCGTCCCCCCCTTCTCGCGAGTGCGCCTTTTTTTTTTCTGTACGTAAGAAAATGCTAGCATGCACTCCTGTAACTATCAGAAATATAGTTTTTTTTATTATTTATTTAATTATTATTATTATTTTTTTTTTAATCATTATCGCCTTACTTTGATTCTGGGCTGGTTCTGGTCCAGTGCCTCTTCTAGATTACTGTTCATTCTTAAGTCGCTTTTAGCTGTTGTCTTCATACAAAGCAGTATGTATCTTTTTTAAGATTTCTTCTCCGCACGGGGGCGCACATACACCATTCAAACTTAAAACGACCTCAACGAAAGAATTTTCATTTTGACTTACTAAGATTAATAAAAGTAACAAAAATGTCATCCCTTTTTATTCGACAGTTTTCCTTTCTTTTATGATTTATATACCTAATGGGGATGGTTCCATGTTAAACATACCAATGATACAAGAAGTTTCAATCAGTTCTTTTATTACTAGTTCATACAAAATGGCAGTCCACTTTCACTGTGAGCTAACAACTGTTATAAAATTTAAGTAGAAAAAAATTCTACTTAAAATTTTTATAAACACATGGACTGATGTGGTCGGGAGCGTACGTTTTCGAAATAGTACGTACGCTCTTTGAGTCTATTGTAGTTAAAGCTCGCGTGACTGATAAATACGATTAACGATTGTACATGTATTCGTAATTTATTGTGAACTCCTGTGACTTAGTGGTAGTGCTGGAATATAAAGGTTATTCTTTTATTTATTATTATTTTTTTAAATTTAACATTGGAATATCATTCGGTTTTCGAGGACCGGCACCCTGTAAGTGAAGTATCTGTACTGAGCAGACACAATGATGTGTTGGTCCTTAGAAACAAGAGGAAGAGATTAACTTATGCAAAGGCTTTTTCTTTCACTCTGAGATCACATTATGTATACTGTTTTTTTTTTTTTTTTTTTTTATAGCACATTCACACCTTCATCCCAGGAACAAAGGATACAACTTCAAATGATTGTTAAATTACTTGGTATTTCGTAAATAAAGCTTTTTTTTTTTTGTTATAACTTCCCTCATATTTTGGACCCCTAAAAGGCGCCTCCGTGGGCAGTAGTGCGTAGCACACGCTTCTTGATTAGGCCGGGTTCGAGCCCGTAACCACCAAATACGCAGGATGCGGAAGGGCAGGGAATGACCACCGCTTATCCCCAGCCCGGATAAAGGGTGAGGGTTGGCGTCAGGAAGGGCATCCAGCCGTAAAAATCGCATGCCAAAACAATAAAAAATGCTGACCCCATATATAATGGGAAAAAGCGAGGACCAATTAAAAAAAAAAAAAAATTTGAACTCCTAAAAAAATTTTACACATACTTTTGAAGTATTATGTGTGTAAATCAGAACGACAGATATGCACGAGTTATGTTTGAAATAATTTGCTAAATTCAAATTTATACGGTTATAGCATTTTGAATTTTTGGCTGGATCGTTTGTTTTGATTTAAAAAAACATCGGAATAAATTCGTTTGTTCTTTAAAATTTGAGAAGTGAGTTATTTAGCTCAAGTGAACAGTATATTTCTATTTTTCTTTTCTGTATAAGATACGAAGAATAGAAACTTTTCATGCTATCAGTGAAAAAAAAGTTATCCATAATCAGGTTAGTAAAGGATCAGAAACCATTATTCTGCTACGCTGGAGTAGTTCAGTTCAATTTCTTACAATGGTTCATTCACTTTATTTATTTATTTTTTTGTGGTTTTGTTTTTATGTGACACTACATCTTAATCCTAAAATATGCTTACTATATTTGTTTCTAAAAATTTTCCTCTGGGCAAGAAACACTATCCCGAAGTGTTTGGATAAGGCGCCACCTGTGGTTTCCCACATCTGCGCCATCAGTACTCTTGTGATGAATACAGAACCTCTGTAAAAGCCAGAAAAGTGTTGTGTGTTGCATGTGTAGTTTAGTGTTGGGTTCTGTTTATGCTGGCTTCTTGGCCGCGGGGGCCCCCAATGGGACTCTACGTTGTCCACCACCACCGCTGGGAGGTGAGCCAGGCTGTCTACAGTACTCTGACTGCTCTCCATCAGGGGTCGCCTGAGCTTCCTGCAGAGAAAAAAAAAAAGCATGAGTGAGTGAGTTAGCTGAAGGAATGTGAGTGAAAAGGGGAGGAAGAACATCAGTGTGTTTCGGCAGGTGCGTCCTTTACGTAGAAAAGATTTGATTTTCTCCGTCATACCTCCACATTTTACGTAGAAAAGCGTGCGTGGGGGGGGGGGCAAAGCCCCCCCGCACGCTTATATATATAATAACAATAATTCCTGTTTGCATATGAACAAGACACTCCAGCGCTCGAACAAAACGGTGGGAGCCCACTCCACATGCACTAATAACGGATTACTAATAAGTGATGAAAACACTGCTGACAAGTATCAGTCAACATGTGTACTTAAAATTTTTAGAACATGCGTACAAGTATCAGTCAACATGTGTACTTACAGAATCGATTGAACCTGGGATATAGTAGCCGTTCAACGGTTGTAAAGTAATTACAGAGAGAGCTTAACGTTGGAAACACATTAAGCATCAATTAATTATGATACTTAGAATTTATTGACATCGCGCAATGTCATGGGAAAGTGAATACGTACATCCATTTCTTAAAAATAGTGAGCAAAGGAGTGAGCAAACAGTTAAGAATAAAGATTTATGTACTTGGCTGTTACTGTGTATTGATCAAATCTTCCATGAAAATCTATGGGATTTTTGCAGTTTCTTATGACGTTCATTTACATGACTTGTAATCAAGTTCACATCAATTAAGCTTAATTGTTTCTTGTACTCTATTCAGTTTTCATGCCACCAGTGTGTGTTATGAGTTCAGTATATTGATTCTTCAAACAAGAACACGAATTTATTTTTTATATTTTTAAAAATAAATTCATGTTCTAAACTAAACTAGTGCTTAACTAAACTAAGGATACAGAGATTTAAAATTACTTTCTGTAATGTTCAGGCTGTGTGTGATCAATTCTAATACAGTGACTATGCTATTTGTAACAGAACGCTTAGTGAGTTAGCATGCGAACTGTTTGTGACTGTACATCACGTTATTGGGAGAAAGCAAGTCCCTTGGGGCAAACTTGTACTTTATATCATTTGAATAGAGCGAGAATAATTCCTGTTTGCTACTAAACTTGGAAGGAGAAAAAAATAAGAACTTTCTCCTTCAGTGTCTGTAACGACTTCATTAAATCCACAAACCAGCAGACTAGTCTAAACAAATGACAACATCATCTGATATACTGTATATGAATAACTGATTTAAAAAAAAAAAATTGTTTTAAGTTTAAAAGATCATGCTAGTGTCCGGCGTCATTACAACAGAACATTTTCGCTGGATTATTTTTGTCGGCACATTTTATTTCCATTAAATAATGCAACTCAGAGCTGACTCTGTTCCACGTAGCACTGGTTACTGATGAAAGTTATTTCTAAACCAGTAACTATCTTTAGGTAACAGACTAGTTTATTATTATTTTACTATCACAGTAACGTTCAGATAAGTTTTATGCTCTTATTTAATAGTTTTATTTCAATGAAAATAAGCAACCGCCTTTACTTTATTTGAAGAAATGGAGCTCAGTTTCAACTTCACCATTCGTTCTCCTTTGATATGCCTTAAGGACCCAAAGTGTTTTTTCAGGATAGTGTAAATTCTCGGCAAGGCAGTTTGTTGTGTGACAGTTCGGTGCATGACAATTCGCTGTATGCCGATAATTCGGTGTGTGACATCTCGTATGTGACAATTTGGTGAAAGACAATAATTGTCTTTCACCAAATATTGGTAACTACGACGATTCAGTGAATTCTTTGGGATAATTCGGTGTGTGGCAAAATAAGACAGAAAATGCAAACTTTTAACATGCCGTGCTCTAAATGGCGAATTTAGTGATCATGATACAGTTGTTGATATTTTATATTCTTGAAGGGGCTTACTATCCGCCTTCATTTTTTAGTGTACTTTCTATTTTTTTTTTAGGAGATCCTATTAAAAACTTGCCAAGGATAGATTAAAGATTTGGATACAAGAGAACGTTGTTGCATTTTATTTTCATTTCTGCAAGTTGCATATTTTATGAAATCCATATGATGGAGGTGGGGGGTGGCAAAGTTCCAGAGCCCAAAATTGGAGCTCATTAATGGATGCTGGCTGGGTAACGCGCGTCTTCTGACTTTCGGTTTGCAACCCGCACTGTAGTTTTCATTGATAGAAGTTGTAGTAGGCTAGTGCCATGGAAGGATTAAGGATTGGTGGGTAAGCTTCCCTGGAGATTGTGTAAGGGTCGGAATTGGAGTCAAAGTTCTGTGTATGGGAAAGTGCTCTGGTCAAGTGAGGCGTTTTCACCAGGGCCCGTCGCGGTTCTCGGCGCGCCTGAGATGATAACGATGGTCTGTTCCTTTAACCTGTTTTCTGCGCCCGTAATTTTTTTTTTCTAGCTTCCCAACCCTAAACCAGTTTTGCTCCTGGAAAAGCATATGATTCAACTGAGTTGGTATGTTAAAAAAAAAGTAATAAATAAATAATAAATAAATTAATAATAAATAAAATAAATAATAATAATGAATAATCTTGTAACATCTCTATAATCTCTGTAACATCTTTAGATGTTACAGAGTCATGCTGAAACAGGCACGTACTCACTTTCTAACCTGCCTATTAGAAGGATCGGCGTGAATCCTTTTATAAAAATAAATAGATAAAAAGCATTTTATTTTATCTAAATTTCTACGTTCCTGAGTCACCAATTTCTCTTGTTTCCTAAACCTATTTCTTCATTGATTTTAGTAAATTTTGATCTCTTTGTGTGATACACCTAATTGTCGCGTATTCACCGACTTGTCGTAGCTACCAATTCTCTTTTACCAAGTTGGCTCATACAGCTAAATGTCATTCACCAAATTGTCTCGTACACCAAACTATCATGCATCGAATTGTCTTATACGAAGAATTGTCATGCACCGAACTGCCGTGGACTCGTTTTGCGCACAAGATTGTAGTAGACGGTTTCAATTAGGCTTAGTCTGAATTTTGAGGGGAATATATAGTCATTTGTATTGCATGATGATGATAATCTCTAATCATCTTCAAATAAAGCATCAAGTATCAGAATACCCAAAAAGCGTTAGTTGCGTAAATCCTTGAGGCAAACTACACTGAAGTGGAGCAACTCAAAAGGTTTTACGAAACATAGGTACACATGTGACACGTCTGCGTTTTTTTTTGTCATAAGTGTTTTTAAAGTAAGCTCCTCGATACTACTCTTTCATTTAAAAAATAATAATATATAAAAAAAAAAACAGGACTGCAATTCAAATTCCTGTCAATAACAGAATGAATGAATGAACCGAGACTCCTGAGTACTCTTATTTGTTTGCAGAACGGAACCTGTGGAGTGAGCTTCGTACGTGGGTTCGGTTCTGATGTGAAATCTATGTCAGTTATAATAATAGAAAAAGAGGAAATAACCTTGTTAAAAACAATTCGCTTTGCTGTATGAGCTGCCTTAGATCAGAAACGCATGTAGTTAAAGATAATCATTAATTTTATTTTTCCGAAGGATTTTCCTGTTGTAAATTGTGACATGAATAAATAACAATCGTTTGTTATGGTATTATTGTGTGAAATAACTATGTACTTTGTTGGGATTTTCTAGTAATGATGGGAAGAGACCGTTCATTTAGAAATATATATGAATAAAATAATAAGTGGGAAATAAAAATGAGTTGATTCGTTTGAGGATAGTGTAGAGCAAAAGCAGTTCTACCTTGAAACAGTTTTGCAAGTTGTGAAGTTCCAATTAGTACGTTTAAGGAATTTCTGCCACTTGAGCATTATTTTATTTATTTATTATTATTATTTTTAATATTTTTAGCCTCAGAGGTTAATAAAGGAGAATTAAAACGAATAAATAGAGGTATAGCTCGTCTGAAGACACTTAATGGTATTTAGGTATAATGACACTGAGATTTATCGTATCCGATTGGTCAAATAAGTGCAGTAGTACACACGTTTGAGATGGCGGATTCGAGCCATATGATTGATAAATACAGTTATTGTTATAATAGTCCTGTCAAGTGATTAGTTGTAAACTCTGGTCTGTGTGGTTCGTACCCGAGTATAAACAGGACATTTATTTTAAAAATTACTCCCAAGACTTTCCTCACGTTCACCTTGACAATGAAGTGGTTTCGCCACTGCACTTGGAGGTCAGCTTTCAAATCAACCCAGTTGGAAACTGGAGAAATTTTAATGTGTTATTTTTGAGTAAACGTATAAGCAAATATTGTGTTGGGCAATCAGAGCCGTAATTAACTGGTCCCAGGAATAACTCATGGGGAGCAGAGCTCTCCATGAGTTATTCTTAGTTTTTCATCCCCACAACGTGTACACATAATCACCAGTAGTACAATATGAATTTGTTACACTGACTAGAGTAGGTCGATGTGCTAAATAGAACTCCAACTACTTTTTTCACTTCTCGTTTTGCATGTGAGTGAGAATCATTGCTCTGTATTGCAGAGCAGTGGTTCTCAAACTGTTTATTGGTTGTTTGGAAAGTGGTAGCAGTTGGCTGCTTAATTAAATATCTTTCATTTTGTATAAGCTACCAGTACTATACAGTTTGGTTGTTTAATGATTTCTTTCCTTTTCTTTTTGTATCAAAGAATATAGAGATTAATTCTTGTTAACATTTGAATAGCTTTTTTTGGTTGTGCTTAATTTTAGTAAGGTATAAGAAAATATTCTATTAGGTGGTATGCAGAAAATCTGACTTCTCATGGGGTTAGTAGAGTTGGCGTACGCCCATCTCGCTTTTTGTCATATGCACCTATTGTTCGCTTATAAAATATTTCAGATGTCCTTTTCGCGTTACTGTTTGTTTAGATTCTTATATGGATTTGCTAATCGGATTATCACAATCCAGTCAAGGGAGTTTAGCCATCTGGAACTCTTACCAATGCTAAATTCATTTACGATATTAATATTCCTGTTTAGATCAGAAGTAATTTAATTGTAACGAGAATAGTTATTTTGATTGTTTTATTTTCAAATATCCTTAAAATGAACTCTAATTCAGAATACTTCAACGTATCTGTCCAACTGATATGATTCACTTTATACATTAAAAAAATAATAAATAAATAATCTAAAAACTTCTTCGCACCTACCTAATTACAGACTAACCCCTATTTATAGTCCCAGTTCCGATTAACGGCTGATTTTTTTTATATTAAATTTAGTACATAACAAATATAAAGCAGTTAAAAATTGTGTTCGCGCGCACACGTTTTTTTCTTTACAAATGTATGTTGACTTGGAAAACCACCTGTCATTATTCTTGAACTGAAGCTTGCATTACCAGTAAGGTGATTTCTCAAACTGTCGGGGATCGGGGGGGAATCCCTGTTTACTCAGTAGAAGCAGCAGCGAGGGAAAACATTCTCAGACTTCTGAATTTAGTATGTATTAAAACTATACGAAGTGGACCGTGGTACATTAAAAGTTCTATAAGATACGCAGACTCATTCGTTGGCGAACGAGTATGGAAAATTTGTAAAGAACCAGCTGTATGTTGACATGCTGTTTATTCCCATTAAGGTCGCTAGCGCTAGTGTACAGATATACACGTGCTTTCATTGATTGTGGTTCAAGCCCGCTTGACTACTAAATACGGTGCTGTTATCGTATTCTCTGTTTTGTAAACTCCTGACCTTCTGTGGTTGTCCCGGGGTGTAAACAGAATTTAATTATTCTGGGAAACAATAGTTCAAAGTACCTACTACAATAATATGTTCGATTTTAATTGTAGAAGTCTATTAGAAAATATGCAGATCTTGTGATGTGGAGTAACTTTTCCTGTGACATGTAACCTTTCCTGTTACGTGGGTAGTGGGACAAAAGATATCGAGTTCATGTCAAAGACTGCAACAGAAGTAAATTCTCTGTTAAGTATCTCTTGTGAAACTTTGCTACTTTAACGAGGCTGCAACCTTGGTCGATACAAAGCTGCGAAAACTGTGATTAATATCTATTAATCTCATTATCTATATTATATCTATTTCGTAAGAAATAGATATAATACAATTTCGTGGGATAATGAAGTTTAAGTAATATTCCATTACACGCAACAAGCGTCAAGAATTTTTATTTATTAAGTTGGTATAGAAAACATATTCCCATTTAGTTTAATTATGTACAATGTAATACAGTAGGCACTACTGTATCTAAATTTTTCACACGAGAAAAAGATTTTCTGCTCCTGTCTAGAATTCTAGACAGGAGCAGAAAAGCCAGAAAGTTTAGATGTGAATTAACTTAAATCCTTCTAATTAAAATCATTATGTAAGGTTTAAAAATATTTCTTGACTAAATGTCTAAGAGTATGAAAGAGTTGGTTTATGCATGGGTACTGCACTTGCATCATTTCTGCTACCCAGGTAGTATGAGTGCATCGTTTTAATTATATCTCATATTGTGAATATATTCACAACGAGTTTCCGTGGTATTGCACTGCTTTGAATAAGTAACTCTTCGCCAGTGGAGAAGACTAATGTTGCTTATTCTCGGCGGATACCACCGCCCGTTAGTAACATTACTCCACTGGCGAAGCGTTACTTATTCAGAGCAGTGCAATGCCTCGGCAACTCGTTGTGAATGTATTCTTAATATGAGATATAATTAAACGATGCATTCATTCTACATGGGTAGTAGAAATGATGCAAGTGCAGTACCCATGCATAAACCAACTCTTTCATACTCTTAGACATTTAGTCAAGAAATATTTTTAGATTAAATTACGCACACCATCAAGCATCTCTCGGCGCCTCCGTAGCCAGGTGGGCAGGAGCAGCAGTGCGTAGCACACACTTCTTAATTAGACGGGTTCGAGCCCTTGACCACCAAATACGGAGGATGCGGAAAGGTCATGGAATGACCACCGCATATCCCCGGAGCAATATGGCCTTAGTTGCTAATGCTCCTAAAAACCAAATAACAACAATAAGCATCTCTCATATTGTGGACTTATACTTCATAACTGGGTTGCGACTATTGCAACAACAGGGTACCTGCCCGCCCACCGATGATGAAGCCAACTAGCTTCCAAATGGTCACCGCGGGGAGCCTGATATTCACGGAGTTTCCGAGAAAAGCTACCACTTGAGAAGCTTTGCTTATTCGAGGAGTGTATGAGTTTGAGTGTTGTGAGTATGAGGAGTAATTGTCCCTTTCCTCTTTCGACGGCATTTCTTCTTCTTCCTCTCCTACTATCGCTTTCCTACACCTCTTTTTGCTTTCCTAAATCTAATAGGGACAGTATGAGGATAACAGAGTATCTTATCCCATACCATTTTTCAAACGGTGCCATCTGGGTGATGGTATCCGCCTAGAATAAGTAACATTAGTCTTCTCCATTTCTCCATTGGTGAAGCGTTTACTTATTCAAAGCAGCAATACCTCGGCAACTCGTTGTGAAGGTATTCACAATATGAGATATAATTAAACGATGCATTCATACTACTTTGGTAGTAGAAATGATGCAAGTTCAGTACCCAAAGCATAAACCAACTCTTTAATTATGTAAGGTTGCACCGAGGAGACCCTCGAGAATATCGTGTACGTAAATTGCATGCATTCTGTGGTTGGTTTGCAGAATAGAAAACCAGAGTTTGACTAATTCGGCCATGCTGCGGGTTGGAGGACTTACAAAAATGCCTACGGTCTGGATGGTAATTGAACCCAGTCCCTTTTTAATTTTTTTTCAATATTAATAATCCTTCTGCAACTACACACTCTCTCTCTCTCTCTCTCTCTCTCTCTCTCTCTCTCTCTCTCTCTCTCTCTCTCTCTCCCCCCCCCATCCTGCCTGTCACTGATGAAAACATTTTTCTAAATATTTTGTGAATGCTTTTAGGCAGTCCATCGTGTTGTTTGATTGGATTTCTTGAATCGATTGAAATTTTCTTTCATGTCCCTTTAATTTTGGAAATAGCGAAAAGTCGCATGGTGCCAGATCAGGCGAATATGGTAAGTGTGGCATGCCGGAATATATATTTGTCGGTCAAAAATTTCCGAACGGCGAGTGACGTGTGTGACACCAACGCATTGTCGTGGTGAATGAGTCAATCATTTCAGCTTTTCTGGCAGTGTGATATCTTTATCTACCGCGTATTGCGCCTCTCCAGCCTTTTAAAACTTCTTTTGTAGTAAACTGCATTAATAGTGACAGTCCTCATGGTGACACTTTGAGGAACGAATTCTGATAACACCATCCCCTCGTCAAAAAATGCAATTAGCATGAACTTCAACATATGATGTTGAGTACTGCACCTTTTGTAGTCTTGGTGACGGCCTTTTCCATTGAACTTTGATCTATGGGTGATATCATAACACCAAAAATTCATCAGCTGTTATATTAAAAATGCAGGATTCAACCCAGCTTGCTCGAATAACTCAGATAAAAAGAAATTGATATTGTCTTTGGTGTGAGTGAGAATGCGCGGAATAAACTTTGCGCTCGCGTGCCTTATGCCCAAATCCTCAGTCAAAATGGAGTGAACCGAACCAGACGTGACACTTCAGCAATTTCTCGAGTGATCGATAAATCATCAATCGAATATTGATGCCTCTGTTGATTCCTGACGTTTCGGGATGTTAAAACTGCTTTTCGCCAAAGCATCATCTCCATATACTGCATCGTGGATTTCATGTGTTTCCTGGGCTGACTTTGTAAATTTAATGCTTGCCCATTGTTCATAATTCATCATTTTCAATAGACACGACAATTAAGAGAAACGTGTTCGCTAAAAGCAGTTTCTCGCTGTACTGGCACATAAGTTAAAACTTTGTGTGCATGCTCAAAAGATTTCGTTGTAAATCCTTCAGATTTTTTAATTAAAACATTGATTTTTAGCTACCGCCATGCGTTCAAGAATTGAGATCGTTCACCGAACTTTTTGATGAAACTTTATATATTATGTAAAACTGAAGAATTAATTAATCTTCTAAGGTACTCAGGGTAATTAATCTTCTAAGGTACTCTAAGGTAAGTAATCTTCTAAAGCACTCAAACTTACGTTGGTATAATTACGTTTATTTTCGAATTGGAAATATGTACATACAGTATTTCCAATTCGAAAAATGTAGTCAAACGTTTCGTGGTATTTTCTTACTACATCTTCAGTGACTACAAAGACAAACTAAGGGTTTATCATTATGGAATTCTTAAATTTTTAGTAGAATTAAAAGTTCAATTTCCAAAGAAATATTACCCTGAGCGGCTAATCGTCATTACTATTTAATCTACATTTAGTCTTTAAATATCTTCGAAAAGGACAGAGAGGGGTGAAAACGCGTGAAACTAGCTTTCTATTACAACATCCGTACGGCATGCAGTCTTTGGGGTAATGTTGGATGGAAACGGCAACACGCTCGGAGAAAGTACGTTGAAATTACTTTTTTCAAGTTTTATCGTTGTATGCATTTTTTTTTATATATATTTTTAAAAATCAATGGAAGGATAAATAAAACTTCTTTATTGCTGCTAAGTACGGTACATGTACTAGTGACAATAATTCTCATCGCGGCGACATGGCCAGGAGTTTTACATTATATATGTGATTAATTGGCAAAAATTACAGTTACATGGGGAAATTGAGTTACACAAAATTAAACATGTAAAAATGAAATTACAGTATAATAATAGGAAAATATAAAGAAGAACTGAACGTCGTATGGAGGAATTTATCCCAGTTCCACAGATGTAATCCACTCGAGGAGCATGACGGTATTTGTAGTCGGTAGCCATTTTCTGTATGTTGACTCCAAGACGGAGCAGTGCCCGAATTTTGGGGAGTGCCTGGGCAGGTAGGAACCGACTACACAGTTTCTACCGGTTGTATTTGAGGATTAGTGTGGGGTCTGACCTCAAGGATGGCAGAGGATTGTGCCACTGACAGAAATCCCAGATGTTTGGGGCGTTTATCACTCCTGTGTACATTTTTACTGAAGTCATTAAACGCCTGCTGTCAATTAACCTCGGGAGCCTGGGCATTTAGCTGCTCAGCCATGTTAGTTGTTCTCAATTGAGGGGGTCGGCGATGCTTATTTGTGACCCATTTCAGGGTCCAGTATTCACACGAGAACACCGGTTTTTGAAGTGAGGGCGACGCAGATGCCCAGATTTCAGAAGCGTATAAAATAACCGGATAAATAGTGGTTCGAAGATATCTGGTAGTGTGGTTGTGGCATCGTTGGAATGAAGTAAGTGTTGCTTCGCTTTCCATGTTAAATCGCTTCCGGAGGTATTCTGTGTGAACATTAAATTTTAGCTTCGGATCAAAATAGACACCGAGATCCTTATGGCAGGTAACCACTGGGATGAGAGTACCCAAAACTGATGGCTGAATTATTGTTGGTTGCTGTTTCAATGAGTAAATCATTATTGCAGATTTTGAAGGGTTAAGGTTTAATCCAAACATCTTCAAATAAGTTGAAAGAGCGGTCAAGTTCTCTGTGATTGAAGACGTAATTGCCATTGGGTTTGCAGATGGTGGGATTAAGGTAAGAAACTTTATATCGTCGGCATATATTAGAGCATCATCACGGGGACTCATGAAAGGAATTAGAATGGCTGAGAAGAGAAGGCCAGACAGGACGCCACCTTGTGGGACTCCTGCATTGATTTTTCTTGTAAAATGGGTCTTCTTCGTTGTGAGGTGGACACTTCTATTCCTCAATAAGGCGGTGAAGAAAGCTAGTAGGTCTCCATTAATAACTGAAGAAGAATTGCAGAAGACTGAGAAGGGCTGTGATGTCTAGGCTGTCAAAAGCAGCTTCAATATCGGCATACACAATAGCTAATTCGGATTTAGTTTCGAAGGCTTGAAGAATTGATGTATGTGCGGCTGTGAGGTTAGTTATGGTGGATCCATTTGCGACTGCGAAATGGAACTGTTTCGGCTTCTGTGGCATCAACTGTTTGTTTAATGCTGGAAGGAGTACCTTTTCAAGAAGTTTGAGGAGGGTGGAAGAAGTTGAGATTGGTCTGAAATCTTTTAGGCTTGTTGGCGCTTTAACCTTAGGCAGTGGCCTCACAGAGTATTCATTCCATTGAGCAGGGAAATCTCGTGTGGAAAGAATAGTTGTAGATTGAGAGAAATGCATCTAGGATATAAGGCCTAAAGCACTTAATTATGAAATGAAGTATCTTATCACGGCCTGCGGTACTAGATAGACGCAGGGAGTTAATAGCATATATCAGTTGCTGTCTTGTGATGGAAATTATGAAAAGGTCATCAGTAGGAGCAAATTGAGAATTTTGGAGAGGAATTTCAGCAGAAGCGGAGTTCGCTTTGAATCTTGAAATGTAGTCCATCCAGTTATCTAGATCAAGATTTGAATTAATGAGACTGTCTGGATGAGTATGGCGCTTTTCATTTAGACAAGGTAGCATCGGTGTATCGCTTTATTGCTGAGCCTTGAGTCTATTGAAAATAGCTTTTGCTCTGGAGTATAGGATTCGATCTTGGGTTGTGCCAGAAATTTTCCACTGCCTGTGATTTGGTTTAGTTTGATTTAGTTTGCCTGTGAAGGTACTGCTTGTTGTGGAAACTGCGCGCTAGATCTTTGGTCCACCAAGCTCTAGTCCTTGGAGAAATGTGTACGGTTTTGGCTGACGCATAGAGGGTGGCTGTATTTATCCATCTTGTGATTAGATCAACTGCGAGGGTTGGGTTACATCCATCAAGCACATGCCATGGAATAGACTGCGCTGCCTCGAGGCACTTTTTTGGGAATCATAAAAGTCGGAGAGAATATGATTTTCTTTTCAACAGTATTATGGCAATTGAAGCTGGGCATAGGCAGAGCAAGAAGTAATGCAATTGGGTCGTGATCTGATTTGAAGGACGTTTCTGGTGGAATGGCGACTCTGCAAATTCCAGAACATAGAATCAAGTCGAGGCGATTGGTGGCTCTCGTTGGCTCCTCATTGATAATCGTAAACCTTAATGGACAGAGATTGTTCATTAGTCGCTGAAGGAGAGGGCTCAGATGGGGTGGAAGGTTAAAATCATAGCAGAGAATGTGAGTAACTTATTCATTATCCAGCCTGTAGCATCGTCAATCGTTGCAAGGATCTTCTCTTCAATACTTTCTACTCAATTGGTGTTGTTTTTTTTTTGGAATTCAAATAGCTTTCATTCCAGTGGACAGCCAGCCTTATATTGATTGTTGCACATATTAGCTAAGTTATTTGGTTTAGTTTTTATGCACAACGATTAGTGAAAACTGCTTTAATCAAAAGGGGTCACACTGTAGTTATAGTGCACTGCACACCAAATTGAGACAAGATTTACAACATGGTTAACGTTTTTGTTGTACTTTACCCGTTATCTTAATATTGCTTAATATCTAATTTTACACTAAATAGCAAGAATAAAATATTTGAATTTCAAAATACAGAAGAACAAAGAGAAAAAAATTCATTATGAAAGTGGCCATTACTTAAAAAAAATTTTCAGTTTTTGAAACTGATGCAAAATATTTCCCCTTCCAGAATCCTGGCGTATAAAAAAAAATTTTTTTTTTTAATTAAAAAATATACGTATATATTGTGCACTGATAAGCCAAAACATTATGATCGCGCCCATGCCTCCACGAATGGACGCATCTCACAGCACCTAGGAGTGACGTCATTGACCAGCAAAGCATATATGGTGACGATACCGGTAGTGCCTTTCAGTATGAAGCTGTGCAATGGAAAAAAGGGAAGGACCTGCTGAAGTCTGAAGGGGTAGATCAGCACCACAGCAACTGCAGGCATTGTTGGCTGTTCGAGGCCTGCCGTAGTGAAGGTGTGGCCGGGGATGGTCCGTAGAGGGGAAACCACAACCACCCAACATGCCGGAAGGGAGAGATCACCACTGGTTGACAGTCGACGGGGAACGGCAGTTGGCAAAAGCATGGATTGCAATAATAGCTAATATCTGAAAAGAATTATTTTGGTTAAATTAGGAAAAGACTTTTATTATCGGGATATTATGCAACCAGTCTCTATAAGCCTTAACCCGTAAGAGGACCACGTAATTGACTTGCAGTTAATAAGGGGCCCTAAACCGGAGCCTAGCGCAATCTCAATTCAATGTAAACTAGTTAAAGTTGTTCTCGAAAGACTTTGATGATATTCAGCCTTATAAGTTTTCCGTAGGAAAATACAGTTTAGAGTGTGACTGAAGGTAAATATAAATTACAAAATCTTTTTAATGAATTTGATTTTTCTCAAAAATCTGGCCCTATTCCAATCTGTGTATATGTATTTGTTAAAATGTTGTTTTCAAACTGAATGCCCTTTTAGCCTAATATCCATCATTGTGGTGATCTTCAACTAAGGAAAATAAACAGATTAATAATAATATCATATATTTTGTCTTTAAATGATATCATTTATTCACCCTCAATTTGTGATTAATTAAAATTTTTTTAAGCACTTGAGGAAAAAATTTTTCTTAAGCATTGAACATGCAGTAATTGACCTCTATTATGCAATTTTCGGAAATGAATCCTTAGTAAATACGTATTGAATATGCCAAGCACATTATACATAACATGGAAGTACCCTTCAGTTAATGGATTTAAAAAAAATTACAATAAATTTCGGTGGCTTTTCTTAAGGAAAAAATGCCTGCAATATTTCGAAAAATTTTAATATTCACGACATCGCTTGGTATAAATTTAACCTCCAGTTTTTGATTGTATCAATAACTTGTTCTACATGCCGTCTTCTAAAGCAGTGGTCAGCAACCAGTGGTCCTTGAGAGAATTTTGGTAGTCCGCAGAGTAATCAGAATAATTTGCAATTTTCGTGTTTATTAAAATGTTTCATTATATTCTGATTCTACTTTTTTGCAATTTTGGCCTTATTACGTTGCATGTTTATAAAAGGACCAGTGCAATATCCGGTATTATTGCACTGGGATGTGCAATAGCTATGCTTTTATTGTAAAAAAATATAGAAAGCTATTTCTTATCGATGGCCTAGCCTGGACACGGCCTGGTTCGCAGTTGTTAGGTAAGTGACCAGTGATATTTTTATTTTAACTGTGCACAGTGTGATATTTAATGGCATCAAAGAGTTTGATAACTATCTTATTTCTTGTTTGGTTTGAGATTCAAATAAAATAACCCCAATGAGTGAGAAAAAACAAGCAAGCATTTTGCGCTTCTTAGGTAACACATCGCGTTTTCATGAGTTGATTAATGAATCAGAGCCTCCTCAGCCACCGCAAGGCATCATCATCAGGAAGGACATTAGAACTGGAGGTGGAGAGAAGATAAAGTTCAAAGTTTCAAGAAAATATGATGCGGTCTACTTAAAGTTTGGATTTATTCAAGAACCTAGAAGTGAACTGGATCCACGGCCGCTTTGTATTATATGTTCTGAGCGTTTATCCAATGATGCCGTGAAACCTTCGAAACTCAGCAGGCACTTGCAGTCAAAACACCTAGATTTAGCTAAAAAGCCAGATGAATACTTCCAAAGGATGCGTGAAATTTTGCAAAAGCAAAAAAGTTCATTAGCAACAATGATTGTTGAAGATAAGTCCTTAGTAAAATCTTATTTGATAGCACTTCAAATCGCGAGATGTAAAAAGCCGTATACAATTGGAGAAGAATTAATTAAGCCTTGCTTGCTTGTTACAAGCCTGTGAAGAGGTTTTGGGGAAACCGGCTGTCCAGAAACTGAAAGGAATTCCTATGTCCACTAACACTGAAGCGCAGAATTGAAGACATGGCCGAAGATATTGAAAATCGTGTGATTGCACTTGTGAAAAATTCTACGTTTTATTCAATTCAATTCAACTTGACGAATCAACATACATAACTAACAAGGCAGTTCTTCTTTGTTTTGTGAGGTTTGATTGCCAAGGAGAATTAAAGGAAGAACTCTTCTGTTCACTAATCTTGTCGGGTAGAACAACAGGCTCTGAAATTTTCAATGCACTTAATGGTTATTTCCTGAAACACAGTATTGAATGGAAGAAATGTGTTGGGATATGCACAGACGGTGCCGCAAGCATGACTCGACATCATTCAGGAGTCGTTGCTAAAGTGAAAGACGTTGGACACCCAGACATCGTTTACTTATTGTATTATACATCGTGAGCAACTTGTGGCGAAAAGATTATCTCCAGAACTGCACGAAGTACTCTCTGGTGTAATTAAAATTGTAAACGAAATTCGCCACAAAGCGCTCAAGTCTCGAATATTTGAGGCACTTTGCGAAGAACTGGGCTCTCAGCATACTCATGTTCTTCACGCTGAGGTGAGATGGCTGTCGAGGGGCAAAGTACTAACCCGATTGTTTGACCTGCGACACAAAGTCAAATTATTCTTCCAGCAGCAAAATAATTCGAGGTTCCATGATCTCTTGTCCGACAATGATTGGCTAGCCAAGCTTGCATACCTGGCAGATATTTTTTCCTCTGTTAAACGACCTGAACAAGTCCTTGCAAGGACAGCTTACGGACGTTCACACTGCGAGGCAAAATGGATGCATTTCAAAGGAAGATTGTGGCAAACGCGGTTGGCTGAAGAAGATCTGCAAATGTTCCCAAATTTTGATGATTATATGAAACAGGAGGATGTCAACCGACAGGTAATAACTCTTGTTCGATCGCACTTACAGTCGCTCAATGACTCTTTTGGTCGTTGTTACCCAAAGGAAGAGGACCCCAGACACGGAAATACGTGGATAATAGATCCATTTTTGGCGAAAATCGAAGATAGTAATTTGAACATGAAAGAAAAAGAAAGCCTAATCGATCTATCATCCGACGACAGTCTCCAAGGTAAATTCCACTCGTCCCTAACAACATCTCATTTTTGGCTTTCCGTAAAAAGTGAGTACCGAGTGCTGAGTGAAAAGGCCATCAAAATTTTAATTCCATTCGCAACTACATATATGTGTGAAAAGACATTTTCATCAGTTACGGCCATTAAAAACAAAGTACCGCTGTTGGCTAGAAATACAAACGGCTCTCCGTGTTGCAGTAACGTCATTGGAGCCAAGAATCAATCCAACGGCTTGTTTCAAACAAGCAGCAACAAATGTCACACTGATAATTTTGCTATAATTAATCCTTTATACACCTCTATGTCGAGGTGCACTCGATATTTGATAATTGTTACATTGCATGTAGAGATTTCGTCATAATCTTCGCAATCACCTGGTCTGTAGATTACTCCTACTCGCATTATACCTTTTGTTTCCAACTATCTCACACCGTACAGTTTCTATACTAGGATGTGAAACGTCTGAATCCGGGAAAGCTATCGTCGCACTCAGTCTGCTTCTGATAAGAAGCATTACGCCACCACCCCTTCTATCTATCCTACCCTTCCTAAATACATTATACAAGCCGTACTGAAACTCATCATCCCCAATTTCCGGGTAGCACCACGTCTCCGTAAGCCCTATTATGTCCGCGTTACTTGTTTTAACAAGCAGTTCGAATTCACTCATTTTATTGACGACACTTCTAACATTATTATATGAACAATTAAGACTTACTGTTCTTGTTTAACAACCCTTGAAGGTTTTTTAGGCTCTCTTCCCTGGCATTAGCTATCCGCTCACTTGAAACGTTTCTGCCTCCAGACATCTAGATAACTTTTTAAATAATACCATTTCGTTTTAACTGTAAAGATTGAATAGCACTTAGTGTTCTACTTTTAAATTTAACATTAAATAATGGTGTGAACTTTAATTTAAAATTTGACCTTGATAAATATATTATTCTTTTTACTTGTTATTTTTAATATAATACTAAATTAATGCCCATTAATTTACAATTATGACGATGTCGTACGATGCAACACATTGTAACCGGGTGCATCATCTGTAATGTGTTTAGATCTAAATAAATATAGATGTTTAATCACATACAACAATAGAAAAAAAAATTGTTGTACGAGATTAAATAATACAATTATATGCAAATTTGTAATACAAAATGAGAATAGAGAATTCAAAATATAAAATCGCAATATATATTTTAATGATTTTCCCCTTTCGTATAATCACTGAATTCATGAAGCATGGCATAACATGAAACAACTTTATTTTTTCCAATTATTTTCTCCGATATACTTTGGTACTTTATATAAATGTCAGTTGGGAAATTTTTTAAAAACTTCGAGAAACTGAAATATACAGTTGTGTGCATTTTATAGAAGCCGACATTAAATCGTGAACGAAAACTTCCACATGCATTTATTATGTGTACCGTCTAAGAATTTGTTGCTGCAAATATAGTAAGGAAGAAAAGTGGCATTTTCTGCTATATAATTTAGTAAGCTAAATGCTGATGGCATCCTTCCTCTTGCTCAGACAACTCACATGAGTGGGGGCATAAATTTAAATTGAGGAAGGATTGGTTGGTTGGTTTTGATTTTATTGGCGCATTAGCTACTAAGGCTATAATGCGCCAAAACCATGTCATTTATAAAAAAGTTTATTGAGGAAGGATGGTTGGAGGATAGATGTGCGTAAATTTGCTTTCAGCCAACTGGTAGTTGATTGTTGGAACAAACTTCCATCTGGTGCTGTGGAAGTGAGTAGTCTGAATAAATTTAAGGAGGAACTAGACTAATTATTAGAGGAGGCGGAGAGACAGTTGATGTGGGAAGTGTGTTATTTTATTTTATTTTTTGGCTGATGCTGTATATAAGCTTGCTTTCTTGCATCATTTGCCACTACTAATACTGTACAGATTTAATTAAATAATCGATAGATTTCGTTATGTTTTCAACTTGCTGAATTTGCCCAAAAATCAGAAAGACAAACCAAACAAAACGCGACCATTTTTCAGCTTGGTTGTCTTTATTTCTGTACTGATCTGCCAGTCCTAGATTTTGTATTTTCTCAAACTATGCTTGCTCTAAATAAATAAAAATAAAAGTTTTCAATTATTCATGAATTTGAGCAGTTGGTTGAGTCGGAATTATTAATGGCTTTCGTAGTATGCAACCACCAGTTTTGTAGAAAATTCAAAATGTGATTTTCGACACCTTTTTTTTTTTTTTTTTTGTATTTGCTTATATTTTGTCAGCTAGGTTTTGTTTCAGAGCAGATTGAATTAATTTAGATAGTTTTTTTGTATATATATCTGTGTTTCGGCTTTCTTTTTTTTTTGACTCAAGGACTGGACAAGTTTAACAACTTGTCCAATAATTTTTCTTTTCTTCTTTTTTTTTTTTTTTTCGTGACAGTGTTTTTCGTTTTGATATTATAAATTATTCTGTCATACTTTAAAAATTTAGACAGTGCCCTGTTGTTTGTGCAGTTCTATAACACTATACGAAAATAAAAAATTAAAAAGACTTTTTGCTGAGTTTAAAATTGTTCAACAGTAAAGGTTTTCCCTTCTCACTTTCCATTATTTCAATACTTATTTTCAATGAATGTTTTATTGCATTGAGTGGTAGAAGGCTGACTCTAAATAGTGATAGCATTGGACTCTCCATCTTCCCTATAATTTTTTTCTCTTGATAATCTTTCAGTAGGTAGTTGATTGTTGGAAATCACTGGACACCCCCCGAATTTCAGGAAGGGTGGTCTGCAGTTTTAGTGGTCAGTTTTAGGACGTTTAGTTCTCTTTAGTACAGTGGCACGTATGGAGAATGCCTTCCTTCAGTTCTCCCCTCCTTAATTATGCATTTAAAAAAATAAGTTTTCTGTTTATACTCCGGGACGACCACTTAAGGTCTGGGGACCTCACAAGATAGAGAGAGAATACAAGAATATTATATTGTATTTGAAGTCACTCAAAGCGCGTACACTTTTTTACCTTCGCACAAGTTTGTTTAGTGCTCATTCGGAAAGCAACGTGCTTATAACTTTATTATGCTGCGCATATATTTTTTTTGACGTCATGCATATTGTCAGTAACTTTTTTTTTCTCTCATTATTCGTTTAATTTTGTTTTCCTGGGTGACTACATAGGATCATAGGAATTTAGAAAGTAGAGGTTGCACAACATCATCGTATTTTTCGATATCATATGGATTTGGCGTGCGTAATTGTGTACTGTCCATGTATTTTATTTTATTCACACTAATAAAAGTATCTTAACTAGTTTACAACAGTTTTATGTAATACTCCGACATAAAATTTTTTAGTGGTATTAACAGTATTTAACATTATATAAATATGGATCAATCAATTTTTATGGAAGAACTGATACAATTAACAAAGACACTTTTCTTCCCATAAATAATAATAAATATATATAAATACTGAGCTAATTTTTATTTTATAACCGTCCTTATGTAAAAGTGACATCACTCCAGTGATCTATGTTTCCCTTTGATCTGGGATAGAATACAACACTGCGTTAAAAAAAACCACCCTAGAATTTATTTTTAAATTTAGTTCTGATCAGACATTACAAATGATAGCTTAATACAGATGAATTAATTATTCGCCTGATTATGAAGCTCGATTCAAATTTTATTGTAAAAGGGTGGTTTGCTATACCTAATAAAGCAACTCGAAGAATTTCTTATCACACAACCGCCCTTCAGTAAACCTCCATATGGGCACTTTTTAATAGCACGTAGGCTGTAGCCGATTTCATTCCAAGTGTTTTGAAGCATCTCTTGAGAAATGGAAGTCACACTACCTGTTCAGTTCGGTATTTTAACTATGTGACATTCAGCGGCGTGGCTACGGTCTTTTGCACCCGGGGCGGATCTTTCTGGTGTCATCCCCCCTAAATAATGTTATCAACTTGAAAACAAAAAAATTCTTAAAACGTAATTGATAGCACATTGCATTCCACCTCCAGTTTCAGAAACCTTGCCCTGCGTAAACTTCTCGAATATCCACTACCAGAGGCTGTTTAAGGCCGTGTATTGTATCTGGGCTCTGTATACAATGCATTTGTTATTGTTTATTTAATTTCTGTATCTAACTCGTGTCGGCGCCTCCGTAGCCAGGTGGGCAGGAGCAGCAGTGCGTAGCACACGCTTCTTGATTAGACCAGGGTTCGAGCCCGTGACCACCAAATACGGAGGATGCGGAAAGGTCACGGAATGACCACCGCATATTCCCGGAGCAATATGGCCTTAGTTGCTAATGCTCCTAAAAAACCAAATAACAACAACTAACTCGTGTTCTCTAGCTGCATAGCTGTAAAGGGCTATTTCTTCGGAAATAAATTGATATTAATAATAATAATAAATTCCTTAAATGCTGATCTCCAATGAGGCAAAGATAACTTAGTTGATTTCAATCCTTCTAAAACTTAGTCGCAAAAATAATCTCGCAAAAAGAATTCTTCTGCTCCTATGCTTATCTTCGATAAAACTCCGATTTCTAGGCAAGGTTATGTATCTCTTTGGGGGATTACCCTGGCTTCTAATCTCTCTTGGCATAAGCACATTATAAATATTTCTTCCTCTGCATTTAAAAAACTGGATTCTCTTTCGCTCTCAGCGTGACTTTTCTTCCAAACAGTTGTTCACCCTGTACAAATTGCAAATCTGCCCTACCATGGAAAATTGTTCTCACATCTGGAGCGATGCCCCCGAAACTTCTTTCAGGCTTCTAGATTCCATTCAAAAGAGGGTAGTTAGGTTAATTAATGATTCATCTCTAACAGAGTCTTTCCACTCTGTCTCACAAACGTTCTGCTTCTGCTGCATGCCTTTTCAATATAGATACTTCCATGGGCATTGTTCTTCTGAATTGGCTTCTATAATTCCAGCTCTCTCTTCCAAAGCAGTCCAACACGTGCCGCAACCAGTCAACATCCTTTTACTGTCCAATTTCAAACTCACAGAACCAACTTTTCTTCGTTCTCATCTATTCATTCAACTTCCGTTTTCTTGAGGAACTGCCTTCATACGTATTTCCTGAAAATTGCAATCTACAGAAGTTCAAGTTTAATGTCGACAAACATATTCGCAACCTTTAGCCCATGCACGGTACTAAGTACCATAGGTTCTAATACCTCTTCTATTTGTGGTTTTCCATTAATAAAAAATGTTGCTGTGCTTGGTGGAGTCATGGCTGCCGACCGCATGAGAAAAAAACTCATTTCAATTTTTGCTAACTGCTACAAACCATTTTTAAGATTCTTATTATAATAAAATTTTAATGGAACATAATAATCAGGTGAATAATTTATAGACATCCTGTATGTCATTTTTAAATATATAGTGATATATTTTTATATTTTATTATACTAACAAAAAAAATTAAAAAAACAAACTGGACTTATACGCTACGCAGCTGAAGATTGGAGCATGGCGTATTAATACATAATGCCATTTGTTGAGTGAGGAGACCCTGTATCTTTCTGAGTGGTGTCAACTACAGTAAGTTAAAACAGAGTGTAGCCGCTTCGCTATGGTCTTGGCTCAATAATGAGCAGTGGCGTAGGGTCAGCAGTGACATTGTACCCCCTGACGCCGAAATCTGGTATTGTGGCGCTTTTTTAGAAAGCAAATGGCGCCTTTTTTTGTGAATTGCAATTGGGCCTTTTTTTGTGAATATGATTTCTGACAAAATATCCTGGCTAAGCCATTGACAATGTGCAATATGCTTCTTTACTTTCGAATAAGGGCGTCACCATAAGGTCGGACTGGCAAAGTTAAGTTTATAAATTTCACTTTATACTCCAGCACGACAACGTAAGATCAGAGGAATCAATATAGAGAGGAGCTTGAATACAATGTTATAATTTGGGTATAAAAACAAATTTATTTTTTGAAAATAAAATCATTTTATTAAGATATATTATTTTCTGATATTCGCTAAATTTTGAATTTTATTGTATTAATGTATGTTCCCTTTTTCACGCTCTCGTTCGGAAATCCTGGTAAAGAATGAAATTGGTTACCAGGATTTCCGTCCACGTACGTGCTGTGACTGGTACAGGTACTCAAATACGGACATTACCAAATCGAGCCCGTGCGCACACACTGTTGACAATTGTGGCCCTAGTGAATTGGCTGGCGAAACAGCTGGGAATTCTAGCCACATGGAGCTTTAGCGGAGTATAAAAAACTTTATTTGAAAGTACAAGTTTATTTTTGTTTTTATTTTTAATTTAGAACACCTCTTAAAAATACTTTTCAATGCACTTTGCTTTGAGATGCCAATCGATCGACTCAGGTGGGAATGGAAATAATAGAGATTATTATTAGCCCAGCATTATAATGAGATCGTTCAGAACTTAGGTTTCCGTTGTTCATTTGCGATGAATAACAAGTGGAACCGTTCTAGGTGCCATTGTTCAATAATCAAAGCTGTGAATAACGGACATCAGAGTTTTTAAAAGTTGTTAGAACCTTTTTTCGGTCTTTCTTTTGCACGCTTCAGTTATGAATTTTGAATGGCAGAAAAGAGCTTTTATTTCAAACTACAATACTACTAAACCGGTTATTTGGAATCATCAATTAATACGTGTTCAGTAGCCCATTTGCTTGCCTCAAAATGTGTTCCATTTATTTTAATTTTTTATTATTATTTAAGGAAGTTTTTTTTTTTTTTCTTCTTCTTTTTAATGAGTTTCCATGAAACAAGCATTTCATGAACTGTTGCGTGTTTTCAACCAACTCTCTATTTTCCTGCCGGTGCTGCTCTGCAATAGACGACCTCTTATGCGGAAGCGGAAGCAAGGCTATGTATTCCAAAGACCCACTTACGTAACCTGCCCCCAGTATTTAGTCATTAAATTTCTCCGTAAAAAATACTAAGTTAACTTAGGTTTTACGGCCGCTTTTTAAGCATATAAACGTATCCGATTCTGAACGCTTACGATTTGGTTGCTGAATTTTAAACAGTGGCTGTAGAGATTTTGAGGGTACTAAGTAATAATAAAAATAAATAAATAAGAATAAGCAGACACCGTACTGAATATAAATAAACATTTTAATTATAATAAAAAGAAAGAATAAGCATATTCATACCTAAACAATTTTATATCATGGATAAACAATTTTATTGGCCATGTGTATTCTTATTTATATATATTTCTCATTAAACATAGTAATATTTTTTTTTAACCAAATAGCCATTGCTCTTTAACTGTTCAGAAATGGATATATGCTTTTATGACACCCCCCCTCCCTTATCTTGGACCCTAGAATGCGTCGCAGAACTTTTTGCACATACTTGAAAATAAATAATTAACTTTTATGTTTATACTCCTGGACGACCAACCGGTCAACTCAGCAGCAAGTCCACAATATGCAGAAAATACGAGAAATAGCATCGTATTTAGCAGTCACGGGCTTGAACCTCGGTCACTCAAAGTACGCGTACTTATGCACCTCAGGCCTGACCACTCGGCTACGGCGGTCATCCTGATAAACAGCCAATGATTCTGTGTGGAATTTTATAAATGAAAACGTTTATAAAAAAATTGGTAATTATGGAGGATAAACGCTTTTTTTTCTAGAGATGCTTGTGATCTACTCATGCGGTAAAATGCGTTATCCATTTTATCACAGCTGAAACAACCAGCTGTTTATTTAAATTTTTCCCCCTGTTTGGCATTATTGGCATAATATTCAGTCTTCTATAAAAACAGATAAAAAATAATTGCATGAAATCTCCTCATATCTAGACATGCCGGGAACTTGGCTCTGTTGGGTCAGTATCCGGGAATGCACGTTGCAGGTTGCGCCTGTAAATTTCATCCCTTACGAAGATTGGATCCAGATCTTTCTGGATCCAATCGAAGATTACAATCGATGGTCCTTTCTTTCGGGGGGGGGGGGCTCAGCAAGTAAGCCCATGGTAGGTATTTTGGCGTTTGTTATGACTTTTTCTGCATCCTCTTTTGTATCAGTTTCAATTATTATTCCAGTGTTGCGGGTCTTTCTTATTGATTTGATTCTGGTATGCTTCAAGTCATCTGAAAGAGTGGCATTACTGTCCTCTTTATTTCTTCACTTGACTTGGGTGCCTCAGCTGTTGCAGGCTTGAGTATCACTAGGTTTGGAGTGGGCAGCAGAGTCTTCCGTCGCTGTGGCTGTAGTGTCTTAGGGCTTGGTTTGGTCATCTTCATCGTGTCAGCAAAAGATGGGGTGCGCTATGGCATTTTATTTCTCCCATCAAGATTTAGGGCCTCAATTGTTGCGACTACTTTCTGGTGCTGGATGTGAGTTTGGAGGAGTATGGTCTCAGCTTTGACCAGAGACTTACGATGTCAGCTCTCAGATTTGTAGTGACTCTATTATTTGAGTCCTTCATTAAGTTTTTTAGGGCTGTGCGCCGGATAAGGGTTTGCTCCAGCACAGACCCATCCGGTAGCATCGGATCCAATTGGGCTGGTTCATTAGGTTTTGCCTGTTGTTCTATCTTGTCCTGTCGTGTAGCTGGTAGCTCCTGTAGGACCTTGCCTTCACTGGCACTCCTCATGCCCCTGTCAGATCTAGGAACAGGTAACTTACCTTTCCTCTTACTCGTGGAGGTGAGTTCCTGGTCCCCAGTCGATCCTTTATTTGTCACATTCGTCCTTTGATCACACTGTGTGACTTCCATTTGACTCTGTGGTTCAGTTTAAGTAGGTTCTGGATCATTAATTTCCAATTCCGACATATTCGGTTTATCAGGGTTATCCCCAAGTTGGGGTAAGTCTCTCACACGTAGGGAATTTAAGAACGATCGGTGTTTTCCACAAGTTCGTAGCACAATTGCACGTTACTAAATACACTATCAACGTTTGGGCTGTCCACCACTAAATGCGGGGGGGACGATACAATGTGCATCCGCGCTAGAAAGTTTAGGCTATCCTCCACTGGGAATGCAGGAGGGCAGAAGCAATACAACGTGCGTCCGTGCTGGAAAGCAGCCATCTCCTCCTCCTATAATTTACCATAATGATCATTAATTATTTATAAAATTATACGATATTGGGTGTGTAACGATGGCCAGACTAAGTTGCCTTCCACCACCAATCTGGCACGCTGCTACTGTCACATGGTCAAAACAAGAAGAACAACAAAGGCCTTTGTTCTCCTGGCGCCTCCGTAGCCAGGTGGGAAGGAGCAGCAGTGCGTAACACACGCTTCTTGATTAGTCCGAGGTTCGAGCCCGTCACCACCAAATACGGAGGATGCGGAAAGGTCCGGGAATGACCACCGCATATTCCCGGAGCAATATGGCCTTAGTTGCTAATGCTCCAAATAAACAAATTTTGTTCGCCTTACTGGGAAAGAAACAATAGCAGCTAGTTACCAACGTAATTAATACACAACATTGATTCCCAATATAACTAAGGCAGGTCGGAAACATCAAGGAATATTCAAAAAATTTTAAAAGTTATACCAATCTTCTGTACTACTAGTCTAGAGTCTCTAACTAAGTCAATCAGATATATTTCTGTTCCGTCTTTAACAGTATAAACACTCGATAAATTTGACACAATGTATCTCTATGGAATCCTGACTACCGGCGGAGCACGCCAGTATCGGTAAAACTAAAAATGGTCATGAATTTCCATTACCTTTGCCGATTTTCAAACCTTATCAGTAGATTCCATTCTGTTATGCGAACACAGTAGACACAAATTTAATCCAATTTGAGAACTTTGGAGAACTAAAATTTTTCAAAAACGAGCACCAAGGATACGTGCGTCTGACCAGAAGCTAGTCCCCTAGTTCTCATCTGTTGGATTTAGAGTTGATTTTGATGTTAATCAATATATTTGGGCAATGGTTAGCCCAAAGCCACATAAGTGGTATACTCCGAATCATAAACGTTTCCCGCCACCTGCTGGTTTATGACAGCTCTGAGCACATCCAAGATCACCTTCCATGATCCTTTTCACGATCTCCTCTCCCCACTCCGTTTTTCTTTGATATGAAACGGAAATGACGTCATTTTCGGGTCGCAAAATCGTGACAGATTGATTTTACTGCCATCCGAAGTTTAGTGGGTGCCGCCAAAGATGTTTACACATTAATAATAATATAAAGCAGTTAACTTCCTGTCGACATAGCCGAGTGGGCAGGGGTGAGATTGCAGTAACCCATTCTCATTGAGTGGAACGTGGTTCTTGCTCGCGTGACTGTTAAATATAGTTAACGATTGTATTGATGATTTATTTATTGTAAATTCCTGTGACCTGGTGGTCGGAGTATAAACAATATGTATATTTTTTATCTTTGAGGTTAATCCAAGAACTTTTTTAATCAGCCCTGTACATATCAGTTATGTACACCTTGCAGATCCTGGTTTTGGTCAAGTCGTTCCTTATGCATAATTCGTTTGGAATATATAGCAAGTGACGCTATATTATAGTGACGCCTTTTTTCCCCATAATGGCGTCACTATAATACAATTCACATTGTGAAATTTCGAAACGAGTTGCTCACTCATACACTTTGAATAAGTAATGCTGTCCACATAGAGAAGTATATTGTTATTCTAAGTTGACCTTTTCAGAGACTATCTCCTTATTGGTGAGTAGGCACCCAGAGAATAAGAACTTCACAACTTTTTGAATCTCTCATATTCCAGAAATAAATCACAACAGGGTTTTCAGATGCTTACCTACCCTAAAATGAGAGTCATCAACCGGTGCCATCTGCGTGGTGGCACCCAACTGCGACAATACACTGACAGTGGTAGAGAATGAAAAGGACCTGGGGGGTAATTGTGCAGGCAGATATGAAGTTTTCTGAGCAGTGCAGACGGTCTGCAAGAGTAGCTCATGGTGTCTTGTCAATGATATACGGGAATTTTTCTAGCAGGGATAAGGAGGTGATTATCCCCTTGTATAAGGCAATGGTCAGGCCACACCTTGAGTACTGTATACAGGTCTGGAGGCCTGATTTTAAGAAGGATGTAGAGCTGTTGGAACGAGTACAGAGAAGGGCAACAAGATTAGTGAATGGAACAAAGGTTTGTTACGAAGAAAGGCTTAAGTTTTGCAAATTAGTGTCTGGAGGCTAGGCACCTGCAAGGTGATCTGACTGACGTGTATAAAGCTTTGAATTGTTTGAGCATGCTCAATGCTGATGGGATTCTTCCTCTTGCTCAGAATAATCGCCTGAGAGGGCATATATTCAAATTGAGGAAAGACAGTTGTAGGATAGATGTGCGGAAGTTTGCCTTTAGCCAGCGTGTGGTTGCTTGCTGGAACAAACTTCCATCTGTAGTTGTAGTTGATAGCTTAAATAGATTCAAGGCAGAACTTAAAATTTCACCTATCCACCTGCTGAAACATTTTGAGCGAGTGGATGGGTGAAATTAGATTTGTGTGTGGTTTTTTTTTTTTTTTTTTGGCCGATGCTATATAAGCTTGCTTTCTTGCATCATGTGCCTTTTTACTAATGCTATTGCCTATATGTACTTCTCTTTATGGAAGGTGTTACTTATTCGAGCAAAACGAGTAAGACAACTTGCTCTGAAGAAGAGTTTCACAATTTGAGATAAATATAACAAAAGATTTTATGTTTATTGTGTAGGACGGTCAGAGGAGTTTACAAAATAGAGAGAGAGAGAATACAAGAACATGACTGTATATAGCAGTCACACGTGCTTGAACAACAGTTAACTGAAATGCTTGTATAAATGTACCCTCGCATTTGACCACCCCGCTACCTCTACCGTTGAGCTGTATTGTGATTATGTCTTTTATGCAAACTTAGTTGTTGTTGGTTTTATGGTGCAACGGCTGCAAACTTGGTTTGTTTTAGCTCCATAGTAAAATGTAACCTTTTAGTTAAATTTTTGCTATGCTGCGTAGGGAAAAAAAAATTAGAAAAAATTAACTAACGTATAAGTTAGTGGTTCATTTTTACGTAGTTTGAGGTTTTATATCTCTTAACTGATACGACTTTGACAAGGATAAATATCAGAAGTTATGTGATTATGACTGGTTTCTTCAGTACCAAAACTAGGTAACCACGCCCAATCAAGTGACGCAGACGAAAAAATGAGTGAGTGAGTGGATTAGTTAAGCACGAAAGTGCTTAACTGATGCAAACAATGAAGTATACAGAGGAAAACTAGAATATGATTTTATGTACCACGCGATGTGACATAGATACGGGTTAACGGAAAGAATTTCTATTCTTTCCGGTGACCTGTATCTGTTTAATTTATCAGTGGACCGGTAACAACCGTTAAAATGTTAAACACTCCAAAATTTGTCTTACAACAAAAACAAATTCTTAAAAAATATTCATTTGTATAGTTAAAAGTACCTTAAATTTTATTTAAAAGTTGGTTAAAAGACGTCATTCTAGAATTTCAACAACAAGAGTATTTTTGAATCCATCACAGACAGCATAAAACAAACACGGGTAATAAACCAACTTTATTCTCGTTCGCTCAGACAGAAAAACAAGTTGACATTGAAGATAACGAATGGGGTATTGTTAGATTTCTTACAATATCCCATTGTCTCTCTTAATTATGCATTTTAATATAAGTGCAGAGAGCGATTTTGATAGCTTCCTTCCTTCCTTAGATAAAATTAAATATAATAATTTTTTTGTTTATACTGCGAGACGGTTACAAAGATCAGTGAAGTATACAGAGGAAAACTAGAATATGATTTTATGTACCACGCAATATGACGTGGATTTGAATAAATTAAAATATATTATATATATTTTTTAATTTGTTCTTAAAAATCTGCTGTTTTTATCCAACTTGACATTATCTATAGTACTGAGCATAATGATTTTTTTTTTTCTTTTTTCCGTAGAAAGCTGGTGGTATTGTGCTCCACTTTAAAGCTTTTGTGATCCTCTATATAACAGAAAGGACCGTATATGATGTGGGTTGTGCTAAGTTGGGGGCGAAGTACAGAAAGTGAATCTTAGTAATTTACCGTTCTAAAAATATTTTCGTAATTATAAAAAAAAAAATATATATATATATATATATATATATATATATTTTTTTTTTAACTAAAACATGTAACACAGAAAAGTATACATTATAATGAGAACATTTATTAAAGAGAATTAATCTGCATCCTTAACACACCATCCTACTAAAGATCATAGGACATTTTTAGTTATGAGCAAAACATGTATTTATCCAAAGAAATTAATAGCGTGTTGTTCTGCCTATGTCAGTAATGACTGCTTAAATGCGTCATGTAATACTTCCCCCTTACCGTAGAAAGCTGGTGGTATTGTACTCTGCTTCTTTAAAACGTTTGTAATCCTCTGTATAACGAAGGGCCGTCTTGGACTTGCGTAATTTTGCATTTCTACCTAGTATTAGTTAGTGGCAAACGATGCAAAGAAGCAGCTTATACAGCATCAACCAAAAATAAAATAAAATAAAATAAAATTACCCAGTCATCTGTTCATCCCCTTTAATAATTAGGCTAATTCTTCCTTAAATTCATTCAAACTACCCGCTTCCACAACATCAGGTGGAGTCAGATGCCCTCCAGGTGAAAGCAAATTTTCTCACATGTTCTGCAAACATCCTTTTTCAGTTTAATTTTTTTCTTTGTGTGGTGTCCGAGAAAGAGTAAGGATTACATCAGGATTTAGTTCACTCAATCCATTTAAGTCTTAAACACTTCAATCAGGTTTCCTCGCAGGTGCCTGGTTTCTAAGTGCTGCAATTTGCATAACTAGTCTTTCATACTAAGCGTATCCTTCTGTGTCCTTTACTGATTTTGTTGCTCTTCTCTGCACCCATTCAAATTAACCATTGCCTTATACAACGGGATAATCACCTCTTGGTCCTGCTGACAAAATTCCTTTTATATCATTGGCAGAACTCCATTAGATGTCCCAGAAGCCCATCTGCACTGCTCAGAGAACTTTGTCTGACTGTACAATTACCACTAGGTCTTTCGTTTTTCACCACCTTGAGTGTGGTACCACCCAATTGGTATATTATTGTGGGATTATTACTGTCCCATATGTTAGTACCTTGCATTTATCAATGTCCCATATGTGGAATTTTTCTGGGTCGTGTTTCATTATTGTGCCCCGATTCCTGTCATAACCACGCTGCCAACCTTTGTATCATCTACAAACTTGTATGATAAACCTGATATAATTTCATCTGTATCATTAATAAATACTGAAAAGAGTAAGGGCTCAGAGGGATGTCACTAATAACAGTAGTTCATGAAGAGCTGTGCCCATTTACAATCACACTGTTTACTACCGCCAAGCATCTCTTTATCCATAGTAATAACTTGTGGTTAATACCACACTGCTGCATTTTATACAGCAGTCTTCTGGATAACAGTGTCAAAAGCTCATAATACGATTATGAGTATTACATCATCTAAGTATATGATGTCAAAATTATTTTTTGCATCTAGTAATTTTTAACTCAATCATAATAACCAATCAGATTGGTCAGATATGAAGTCAAGCTTACAGGTCTATAATTGATCACATTGCTATTTTATCAGGAGAGATATGTGGAAATGGGCAGTCTATAAGGCCTTCTCCTTAATCCAAGGATGCTCTCAGAATTATAGCCAAACGTTTGCTTACCTTTCTTGATGCTTTTAATATACAGTAATTGGGTAGATTCTGCCTTATTTACTTACAATTACTCCTCTGTTTTCTTCTCAGTTATCTCGATATCGTTAAGTTTCCAGTTATAATATTTTTCTCGTATTCCCATCTCTAGAGACTTTTTTTTCTGCGCGCCTGAATATATATATATTCAGGCGCGCAGAAAAAAAGTCTCTAGAGATGGGAATACGAGAAAAATCCAGTGGAATAATGTGATTCAGTCGCTTATTCTAGTATTAACATAAGCAATGAATTCTTTGTTACGTTTCTTTTGCATTCTTAGCCAAACGCTTCTCATAATCTGCCTTAGCTTCCTTGCCTGATCCTCTTAGCTACTTGATTGCAGTCTAGTTTTTGTGTTGAGGTCGGCGCTTTGTACGCTGCGACATGGAGCGTTGTCGGCCGAAGGTATAAGTGCCGCTTTCACAATGATTGCCATGGGTCATGATGCAGGGTACACTTTTAAAAAAAAAAAAAAAAAATTTATAAGTCCTAGCCACTGAAACTCAGGAAATTACGTGGCAGGACCTGCCAGAGTAAAATTAAACTGCTGGGTACCTGGTCTGCCTACACGGGGCAGTGTGGGCAACGTTTGGCCCCAGCAGGGGTCCAATGGCTAAATGGCCAGATGAACAACGATACACAACACTACACATACAATATCTATACACTTATTAAACCTCTGCCCTCTAAAGTGAACAGTAACTTCAACAATGAAAGCAACGCGGAGATGGGGGAAAAACCCCTAGTGCCGTTTGACACGAACACGCTATACACCACAGGATTTTCCAAAATATCAATAAAGGAAGTTTCGCTGTCGCCGGCAGCAGAGTGATGAAAATGCTTGGGTTCGAATCCCCTCACGACGCGAAAATATTTTTTATTTTTTACAATTTGTCTGATTAGTTGGTCTCAAGCGAGGGTTTTATGGTTTCTTTTCACTTGAGTTTCTTCTCTAGCAAACAGGAAAATAGACCAGACAATACACGCAAATTACAGACACAATATACTGCAGTCTTAGTAAGTAATTATAGATCTCATAGCGTCTGCTATGAAATCTATAATTACTTACTAAGATTTATAATTACTTACTAATTACTTACTATGTCTATCTGCTGTATTAAGTGCTTTGGCACTTAATACAGCAGATAGACAGAAAGCAGCATTCATGATTATATGTACTGCGATCAGTGGACCTAGCTTCTCAGTGTGCCTTGCCCCATGGCCTTTTGGGTCTGCAGGTTTTCCGCAAAAATCTAATAATTATCTCTCTGTGTGCCGTGGAAACATAAGTTTACTTATGGCTGCTGCAGCTCCAAATTGATTTTTGTGGGTGTTAATGGCCGGGTGAAGTAATCATCCATCTCAAGGGGTGTCGGCTGTTGATCATTTCGTGGACTACACTTAGAAAATTGCCAGTTGTCGATCTGGAAATGTTTCATTCCTGTGCGATGGCCGCACAGAAATTTTCTTCACGTGGCATCTAACTATCATTATCCTCTTAAACTGTATATTTGTTTTTCGCCGTTCACGCTTAAATGAATAATTTTGTTTAACTGCTGATGTGGCTAAAATATTTGCATTTTTGTATTCGCACACAATTTCTTGTCATGGGACACCGTCTGATTGCTGCCTTACAAAACTTGTAATACGGTAATTTGAAAAGGTCAACTTTTAGTAGGAAAGGGCCTATGACTTTTGGTCATCACCGTGGTTAATAACCTGCTCCTATGCCCGTGGTTCCGGATGTTAACCTAAATGACCTAGATAATCATCTAGAGCCCGCGAGTACTTTGCCGGACGTTAAGATTATAGCAATGTATGAAAGTATGACTAAACATTGGTATGTTTATAGTATTTACAATACAAGTTTAAAATATTCCTTTAAACAATAAGAATATTTTAAAAGTTCCTTGGGCTGCCTTTTTTTTTTTAATAATGTGTCTCGCAAAACTACGGGCGCCTCCGTAGCCAGGTGGCCAGGAGCAGCAGTGCATAGCACATGCTTCTTGATTAGACCGGGGTTCGAGCCCGTGACCACCAAATACGGAGGATGCGGAAAGGTCAGGGAATGACCACTGCATATCCCCGGAGCAATATGGCCTTAGTTGCTAATGCTACTAAAAACCAAACAAACAAACAGCAAAACTACGTGTTTAAAAGGCCAGTTGAAAATTTCTTAACCCGTATACAAAATTTCACGAGGGTGCTCTGGCCCACGAATTTTGGACATTTTTCGCTTGCACTACCGCAACCAGTATTGTTCAATTTATGTAACTGATTTATCATCCGGTAAAAAAAAAAAAAAAAAAAAAAGCGTTTAGTAATTATAATAACTGAGCATTTTTTTTTTTCACCCTACCGTTACTGCCTGTTAATTTTGTTCTTTTTGCCACTATCTTGCACTCACTTGTGCAGTACCTCTTGCCCCTGACCTGTGTATTTTAAGATTTTCTGCATAGTAGTGTGATCACTATTTGTTGAGTGATAGTTTCCTTTCTGTCATAAAGAAACCGTCATCAGAAATCATTACTTGTTAAACGTAGAAATTATTTCGAGATGAATTTGTTTTGCTAAAGTACTGTAATTATATAAGCATTGTATTTTCGTTGTCTTTGACAGAAAAGATAGTCGTGTGTAGTTTTATATACTTGGCTCTTATAAGAGGCATCCATCCGTACCTTTTCGTCATTTCATTACTGAAAATGTGTATAGCGATAATAGGGACACTTAAGGAAGAATAGGGACAATAAAACTCGTTAAACAATGCTGTGTTTGAAGGAAGTTACACCTATTATTCAATAGTTCACTAGTGCATATAATTCTACTTGTTTTCGGGAAATTCTTTCTGGTCTCCCTTCATTTTTAACCGTATCCTCACTAAATTATGTTAAGTATTAAATTCGTAACTTCCTCACCACATCTTAATGACGATTAATAGGTTATAATTTTTATTGCTTCATAGCGAGAATTTAGATGTTATTTGGATCTGCACCAAAGAATTCAAGCTTCTCTGCACAACCGCCGAAGGTTACCGTACCATACCATGGGAAATGCCACCAAGCCACCACAGTGCTTATGTCACACCAAACTGACTCAACAGTGCACGGTTCATCTATATCAACTGGATGCACTTGTTTTGATTTCATGTTTTTCTTAATTAACAGCATAACACCTCCTCCCTTTCTATCCTGTCTATCCTTTCTGTATACATTGTACTCCCCAAATTCCAATTCTGCATTTCATATATCTGTGTGACACCATGTCTCTGCTATCCCAACAATATCCGCCTTTGATGTCTTGACCAACACTTCAAATTCATCAAATTTATTTACTATACTTCTAGCATTGGTATACATGCTCCTATTCCTGTTCCTAGTTACCTTAACACATCCCATATACCCACCTATTTCACGATGACTGCCATCAGTCCCTGAAACCCCCCAACACCCCTCGCTCCAGGTCGCTACTTATTCTAATAGAAGTTGTGCAAGAATCACCTTCACCTCTGCCTGCGGCTACTGTTAAACTATTAGTCTTTGTATCCCCCCAAGCTAGCAGTTTTCCGACCCACCTAACACTGCCTCGATAGCATCAGCAAATATTCTTGCACCCTTTCTATTTAAGTGTATCCCATCCCTGTAGAAGCAGTCCCTTCTGTTAACAAGCACAGACCAGGCTGAAAATTCTATCCCTTGTGAGCCTTGCAAAATCTGCCTTGTATCAGGGTAGGATCGTGCTAACACTTAATCTCAGTTCAGGATTTGGGGAGCGGCTTGATTCTGCCATGCAAAAACTATACCAGGGTAGGATCAATGCAGGCACTCTCCTGAGTGCGGGATCACAATTCAGAGCGTGTGCCCGATTGCGCTCATAATGGTTCATCTGCATCTGTGGCTTTAAGGTTTACGATCAATGAAAGAAGGTCATTAATATACAAGACGAAAAGAGTGGGGGAAAGAACTGGACCTTGAGGGACACCAGCATTAGTGGAGAAGTTAGAAGACAGAGAGCCATCTACCATCCCCCTCAGTGAGGGATCAGAGAGAAAATTGGATAACCAATTACAAAAAAACATTTGGTAAACCATAAGATGGAAGCTTGTTTAGAAGACCTTTATGCCAAACACGATCGAAAGCCTTTGAGATGTCAACAGCAACTGCTTCTATTTCACTGAACTTTTCCATTGAATATGTCCGTAAATGGGTGACATAAGCTAGAATATCACCAGTGGTACGACACTGACGGAATCCATACTGGCAATCTTTTATCATACAGAAGGTTTCTAGGTAGTTTAAGTGTTGGCGGTTAATTGGTTTTTCCATTACAGTACTTTAGAAAGAGTAGAAGTAAATGCAATGGGACGATAATTGGATGGGAGGGATTTGTCACCCTTTTTAGGAAATCGCTGGAAATGAGCAAATTTCCAAGCAGAAGGAAAAACACCTTTGCAATAAGAAAGCGAAAAAAGGCGGCATAGAACAGGAATTAGTTCAGGAGCACAGGTTTTGAGAACAAGTGGAGAAATACCATCAGGATGTCCGAAGGATGTTTCGTCAAAATCCTTCGCACATCCTTTTGACGGAAGACCACAGGAGGCATTGGATGGAGCCTTTTGTATGCAATAAAGAGTTCTTCATGTTGGGAATGTGGGAGGTGTTTTACCAAGATCATTAATACATGAATTGGAAGAAAAACGGGATGCTAGCAGGTCAGCTTTATTCTTGGCTGAAGTGACAACAGAACCATCTGGTTTTGACAGAGGTGGGAGCAGAGATGGGAAAAAGTTGCAGCCAATAGTTTTGGTAAGAGACAAGAATGCTCGGCTACCATTAGGGCAGGAAGCAAGTTCTACTCTTAGTCTGTTCAAAATCTAGTTTGGACTAATTAATAACTGCTTTACAATTGTTGCGAGCTTTGGTGTAGGCAGAAAATGAAACTGAAGAATTAGAAACAAGCCAATTACGATATGCAACATTCTTCTCTTGAACAGCCTTAACACATTTATTGGAAAACAAAGGTTTAGATAAAGAACGAGATTTTAAAGTTGAGTGTGGAATAAAGGATTCCATTCCTACAAGAATAATTTCACTGACACGATCTGAGCACACGTTGACATTGGAAGTTTGAAACAGTAATCCCACCAAGGAAAAGAAGAAAATAAATTTCGCAGGTCATCCCATTTTGCATTCTTGTAATGCCAAACAACACGAGGTTGGGAATAGCCATGAGATAAAGGCTTCATTGGAGAAGAGACAATCACCAAGTTGTGATTTCAGGTGCCTAAAGGACGACTCACTTCGACCGTGTACTTAGAAGGGTTGTTTGTGAGAAAAAGATCAAGCGTATTGACTGTATGGTGAGGATTGTCTAGTATTCTGGTAGGTAAATGAACAATCTGTGAGAAGTGATTAGTAATTGCAAAAGCCTCAGCATCTCGACCAGCTGGGTCGGTGTGACTAGAAAACGGAAGCCAGCTGGAGTTGTGAACATTAAAATCACCAAGGAAAATTACCTCACTGTTAGGAAAGTTGAACTGGAGAAAGTCAAAGAGCTCCAAGTGATTAGTGGAGTTGGGAAAATGGTGAAGAAAACAGATGAATTTGACAGAATGAGGTAGAGAGATTTTAAGCCAGAGGAGATTCCAAATTACCAAGTCTCTGACAGGGAATATCGGAACGGACATATGCACAAGTACCACCTTTGAGGCGAAAAGAATGATAGAGTGAATAATTTGGGCAACTGAGATAAGCAGTAGTTAAATCAAATGATAACTAAGATTTTGGCAGACTGCAAGTGGAAATGGACATCGTTGAGATTAGAACTGAGACCACGTGTATTTGAGAAATGAACTAGGAAGTGTTTGGGAGGTTTAGATCTTTTTGCAGATAAGCTTACTCTCTTAGTTTGACAATTCATGGTGTATTCAATAGTAAGAAAAAGTGTGGGGCTGGGGGGGTGGACATGCTGCATGAAGTAATGAAATTTTTGGATATGGCTTACACATGGTAAGAATATATCCATACCCTTGACATAACGTGGCCTCGTCCATGCCCCCGCATACCCACTACTCAGATTTCCTCCAGTCACTATCTGGCAGAGTAGAGGTAGCAAGATTATACACTAGCTGACCCGGAAGCCTCCTAGAGAGTTACCAATAGGTTCGGTCCGGTGTACTAACTAGCAGCCGGCCTGCGAACACTATTTTAGAGCTGTACCCTCAAAATGTTAGAAAGGTTGGATCTCTTTGGGGAAGAGATGGGGAAGGGTTGACCGGAACTTAGTTCTGGAGACTAAACATGGGTTCCACCACTTCAAGTCTCCAATAAGCAAAGTGGTGGTATTGCACTGGTTGATGATAGTCATCTATCACCTAGTATTGCGTGGTAACACGGAGGAGCAGCATTCTTCCATGTGGTGTGGGCGCCACACCTCGACCCCTGCTTACGTTAGTTCACACCTGGGGTGATCACCCCATGCGCAAGCACACCCACAGTGTGCTTGTGCATGGGGATTATATCCAGGATTATTACTAACAGTCCCACCATCGTGAAGGTTGAAGCAATGGATTTGGCTGTCACAGACCGTCCGGACTTCGCCGAAATTGGGTCCACTTGACTTGAGTGTCACCTGAATATTATTAGTTCCATCAGCGTTTTAGGCTCCTAGGTAGCAAGTACAGCTTGTCTGGCATATCTGAGAGAATGTCTGCGACAACCTCAAACCATATATATGTATGGTCGACCACCGTTTCGCGGACCCCCTGGAACTGGTCTACGGACTCCAGTTTGGGAAACGCTGGTCTACACCATGCCACTATCTCTGAGCAGCTATACAAGGTTATTCGATATTACTTTCAGTATAGGTCCATCCAGGTTGTATCTAAACAGCAACATATGTCAAGACCTGTCTCTGGAGGGTGCCCCGCGGGCTCAGTTCTGCCAGCCCCCTCTTCTGGAACATTGTTTTAGATACCTGGCTTTGTCAACACCTTGATTACACCACTACCATCGCCTGTGTTGACGACCTGGTTCTTCTCTTTCCCGGAAGTCTCACCTACAGCATGAACAGAGAATTAACAACACACTTCATAATCTTGTAAATTGGGGCCAGTCGTAACTAACTACATATATCCCCCACTTAAAACGAAATGATGGTATTCTAAGGTAAACTCGACTATAGCAGACCACCAAATATCTAAATTGAAGTAAGCAAATTCCATTAATTCCGCAGCTAAAATACTTAGGCATGCTCCTGGATTATCGACTAAGTTTACTTCATATATTAATAATCATTATTTATTATAATGATCAAGAAATTTAGAGTTGCTATTATGAGGATTACCTGTACCGAGTGGGGCCTGAACAGGAAAACATTTTTTCTTTATTTTAATGCGGTATTCATTCCGATTATTTCCTTTGCGTCCCGAGCCTGGTTCCACAAGGCTACTCTAGTAAAAATACATGCTAATCTGATCTCCCTACAGCGATTCATGCATCGGACCTGCAGAACAGTATCCTCCGCTGCTGTGCAAGTTCTAGCCGGAGTATTACCTCTCGAACTCCATGTAATACATAAAGGCCTTTCTTACAGAATAAAGCATGCATTTCCAGCTGATATTTTAGGCCTTACCAGCGATAATACAATCGATATTCAAAGAGAAAAACGCCGCATCTAGAAAGAAATACTTAGCATCTGGCAAACCCTTAGGATACTAGAGCATATAATATCTCATTTGACAAAGAAAAATGTAAACTGCTGGCTCTCTCCAAATGTAACCGCCGTCTATATCCTAACAGGACGCGGATCCATAAAGTCATAAGTTTATTCCAATTTTGGCTTTATCAAAACTAATTTGTGCTCTTGTGGTGAAGAAGAAATATGGTCTCATATTGTATTACTGCAACAGTTATTCTGATTTAAGAAATAGTTTGGCGCCTCCGTAGCCAGGTGGGAAGGAGCAGTAGTGTGCAGCACACGCTTCTTGATTAGACCGGGGTTCGAGCCCGTGACCACCAAATACGGAGGATGCAGAAAGGTCAGGGAATGACCAACGCATATCCCTGGAGCAATATGGCCTTAGTTGCCAATGCTCCTGAAAAAAAAAAAAAAACTTTACTGGATGTTTCATGCCTAAATATGAACATTTATTAAAATCCCTCTGCTGATGTTCCTTTGCATCCTAGTCTTATTTACTTGTTCTCTTGCATCCTAAGCTTCTTTACGTACTGATAATTATCCATCGACTACTGTAAACGTTGATCATCTGATTTGCCCCCATTTGTATATGGATGTTTCACTCTCAGTTCGGTTACCAATTTGTGATTACCTGTTGACGATTTCTGAAATCCTGGGAGTTTTTTTTTTTTTTCTTTTTTAATTATATATACATTTTTGCTGGTACCCTTAGTTTGAGCAGCTGTTGGTGCGGGATTTCGCCTTTTAGAGCAGACAATGATTGAAATACCATGAGGTCCACTGCGTTTTACGGTTAGTTATGGCCCACCTTCTCTTGATATAGACAGGCACTGGGCAGACTTTCCAGATGGCAAAGTGGCCAGAAACAACTAAACAACACTCACACTTTACAAACATAATATTACACATTTCTGGCCGTTTTACAGATTTCTGTATCGTCACAGCCTACCAAGGCGGAGTTGAGCTAACGTTCTTCAGCAGCAGTAACCTTTATTCAACATTACACCAAAAATCTCGTCCTTTTTCTAAACCTTGGTTTTCCAATACATGTGACGTACCAGAATCGCCGTGGTACAAGTGTCGCCATTGTTTTTATTTCATTTATTTATTCAATTGATTGCTAGTTACAATCGCTCCGTGTACAGCATGCAAGCCAGAGGAGATAAAAAAAATTACAACACATAGAATAAGTTTACATAAATATTGACAGTTTAGTAAAAAAAAAAAAATTCATCGTGCTGGGTGTCTCCAACTGGGTGTATCCTCATGTTCCAGTTAGTACTGAAGTGACTCAGTTGTTTGTTGAAAGTTCTGTAGATCTTACTGGAGCATAATTTTTCACAGTCAACTTGAAACTGGATCGGGATTTCTATTGTATTGAGCGAGAACATTCTATTAATACTTTTCAAGGAGATTAGGTTGCAGCGAATTGGCTTGATTTGGAGACTGCATGATTGCTATTTGGTTTTTAGGAGCATTAGCAACTAAGGCCATATTGCTCCAGGATATGCGGTGGTCATTCCTTGACCTTTCCGTATCCTCCGTATTTGGTGGTGACGGGCTCGAACCCCGGTCTAATCAAGAAGCGTGTGCTACGCACTGCTGCTCCTTCCCACCTGGCTACGGAGGCGCTGCATGATTGCCTCAGACTTCGTGGGTGCGAATGATGCCGGATAGGACTCGTGCGTCATATCTACCTGTCAATAACTTGGCCAGGTTATGTATATTTGTCCTGATAACAGTAAACATCCACGGTGTCCACTCCATATTTGCATACAGAATGCCTCTTGAAATAGAAATTGAAAGATCCTGTTTAACGAAGAAACCAATATTCAATGCTTAGGAAGGTTTTAACATGCGTTTCTGGAGCTGAGAACCAAATGACCGAAGCGTATAAGGCAACCGGAGCAACGCACCTAATAATGTATTCTTTCACCAATACATTACGGCTACAATTCGAAAGAATAAATCAAGTATAAACAGTTTACTTGATAACTTATGAATAAAAGAGCACATATCAGTACTCCTTCATTGATGTGCGCGAGCTTTTGTTCCGAGTATACATGGAAGTAAAGTGGTTACATTATTTGCAATATACCGTATTAGTGTATAGGTGGTGCAAAGTAGATTAGCACTGCATGATTGCTTTATCCTGTTTTCTCTACCGCAAAAATACATTGATCATCGGACTGCTAATGCTTGCCGAAATACTTGTCTTGGTGCTGTGCACCGACGGCAAGTTGAATTGCTCGCAGCGGAGAATAACCATTAACATTGGAATGGCATAACATTTCCTGCTCGGAATGTTAATAGACCTCCTTCACAAACCTAAATTAGATCTTAATTAAACCTATATCATATTCCTTATTATTTAGAGATTTTCTCACACATTCAGACCATGAGCTATGTTTCCAGTTTGAATTTCATATAAAATTTACGGAAATTATTTTTGTTTGCACGATATTCTACTTTCAAGAAGGTTTTTGTTAAGCTCGATGTCCATTATCTGGAAGATAGCATCCTGAGAGGCTGGACTCTCCAACGTACAGAGCAGTGATGCATAATCTTTTATAGTAGGACCTCAGAAAGGGGAATTAGCTCGACAAACTTCAGACATTTAATTTTTATTTGTGACATACATTTAATGTAATATTTTATTACATAACAAACATTTGATATTCTTTAATATCAAAAAATCATTACATATCAAAAAATAAAGTAATTAATTAAATTAGTATTAGTAATGGCCACATGGTGCAAGGAAGCCTATGGCTTATGCTGCAACATCCTAAAATAAAATAATAATAAATAAAATTAAATAAATAAAATCGTAATAAAAAGAAGAAAATTAAAAATAATAAATTAATAAGAGAAAAGGAAATAGATAATCCATGCTTTTCCCTCCTCCCATAGGTAATTATCCAACTGACCTTTGAATTTCCCCAAACTGTCAGCCTCAACCACCCGTGTAGGTAACTTATTCCAGTAATTTATAACTCGCTGACTAAAATAAAACTTCCTGCAGTCCAGTCTAAACATCTTCTCCGGTAACTTGAAATTTATGGCCCCCTAGTTCTAGAATCATTTATAACCTTAAAAATATCGTCCTCATTTTACTTTTGTCTCTCAGAGCCTTAAACACTTCAATCAAGTCTCTTCTGAGGCTCTGTTTAAATCAGTTTTAATTTTAATTTTTAATTAAAAATTAATATGAAATTTTATTTGTGACATACAGTTGCTATATTGTTACGTAACAAACACTTAATATTTTTAATATCATGAATTTCATTAAATTTCATAAAATAAAATAAAAACCTAACTAATGGTAGTTAAGTTCACAGGGTGCCGAACGTGTGCTACGAAAACCATCTCCATACGATCATACTTCCACCACTTGTCTGTAGTCTTTATAATGTTTATTAGAATCAACATATATATATATATATATATAATTATGAATAAAAATTAAAATTAAGTAAAGAAAGAAAATGGATTTGAATTTGAATAGAGATAAAATGGAATATCAATAATATGAATTATGGATCAGGGACACTGCAAGAGCAAAGGTACCCTACAACCATAATGTATATATAGAAAATTATTTTAATGTTATGTGCAAATCTTTAATTTAACTTATGCTAATAATGAAAATACCGTGTACCCTGGGAGCGATGTATGTTGAATAAAGGGGGGGAAGAACGGAAAAGAGTAACGTTATAAACAAAGTGCGAATTTTGAAAAATGTAAAATTTGAAAAGAACGAAAATAGAAATAGCAGATTATTGAAAAGAACGACCAAAGTAGAAATAGCATTGCAGTATCTTTCATAATTTCTGTGTCATCTTCAGAGGTCATCCACCTAAATTATGAAAAAGAACAGCAATACTCTTACTTCTGTTTCTGACATGTTCTGTATGTCAAAAAAAAAAAAAAAACACGTGTACGCGGACACGTTGTAAAAAATAATTTAGAATATAAATTTTGAAAAAATAAAATACAAGTTAAGCAAAAATATTATTCCAAAGTATAACATACAGAACATGGATGACCTTACAGAAGTAAGTAACCCGCCAAAAACAGAAGACAAAGGAAGCGAGTGTCCGATTGACAAGAATGACAAGAATGTCAATAACTTACCGCTACGTGACCGGTCGACAAAAAAGAAAGAGCCGGAGGCTAAACAGTGTATATATGTGAAGAAACGCTAGCGGCACCTAGCGTTAGACGAATTTTGGTGTATGTATATTTTGTAATTTACGTAAGCGGTGGAGCTACGCTAGGTTCAAGTTAAGTACATGATACTCAAACTTTCGGGATAGCAAAGAAATATAATTGCTTACAAAGTAGCAGTAGAGTAGCTAAACTTTGTTAAGGCGAAAAATTATGATTTGGTATAGTGAGAAAAATAGTACTCTGATATTGCTTTCGTTACACTAATCGCTCACAGAGTATAAAATGTAGAATTTAGTAAAGCAAAAAGATGATGAAATTAGGGATATAAAGTTGGGCTAGGGTAGTTCGGGGTTGCAAACCCGTTCCTATAGTTAGGACCCTGAACGACTGTCCGAGAGTAGGTGCACCATGTACTTAAGTCAGTTGTGTTAAAGTGTAAGATATATATAAGTTACAATTAACAAATAAATAGATAAATAAATCAAGATATAATCAAAATTAATTACAAGATAATTACAAGGTAATACACTATGTTAGACCAATCGGTGGGTACAAGTTTTCCAGACCGTAAGACACCAAAGAGGCCTAGTGTATTGTATTTACACTATTTACAAACTTGATGCGTATGGGAGTAATTATTAGTTATAAACTAATAATGCTGTTTATATTGATATCTATTAAGTTTTTGTGCCTTAATATGTTAAGGGCTTTATTGATATGATGACGCAGGTATTTAATAGGAAAAAGATTTCTGGTCAGTTTACTGTACAATGATCTGATGTTATCAATAACTGTTGTTTTGTCGCTGCATATCGTTGCAATTCTGATGCATTGTGCTAAGATAACGTTAGCATGTACCTGTTTGGAAATATTGGAATTCCATTGTGTATAGTTTACTATGCTAAAGTTGAAAGCTTCACGTTTGTTGTACAAATTGATGGAGGCTATACCATTTTTTATATTGATGTCTAGATCCAAAAATTGGGCTGCTGTGTCAGAATTGTTAGTTCTTTCTAGTACAAGTTCGCTAGGGTATAGATGTGCATAATCCTGGATGAAATTCGGGCAGTTAATTACTATGAGGTCATCTATATATCTAAATAGTATTAGTTCCTGTGGAAATGAGGTTTCTGACCAGTATAGATATAGGTTGGCTATTATGCATGAGGCTGGGCTGCCCATAGGTGTTCCATTGGTTTGGTGATATACTGTATCGCCATCATATATGAAATTATTGGAAATACATAAATTAAGTATGTTGTTCCAGTAATAGGTGTTGCAGGAAATAAAATTCTTATGTTTATCATATATATCTTTGAGTACCAATTTGAGATTGGTTTGATTGATACTGGTAAATAGGCTATGGAAATCAAAGGTTTGAATATTATTGACTGTATTACTTTGCAAAAATTTTAATACAGGTTGGTTGTTGCCTATGATTTTGCTGTTATGTATCTTATTCATCAGTGGTTGCAGTAGTCGTTCAAGTGTTTTTCCTGATTTGTGTACATAACTATTTTTGCATGAGGTTATGAATCTGAAGCCTGTTGGTTTTTTATGAAATTTAGGAATGAAGTAGATGTAAGGTAAGCTGTAATTATTTAAGTTGAGCTTTAGTTTTTTGTTGAAGGCCATTAGTTTTTTTGTAATGATATTACATGTACTGGAAATAGGTTTGTAGGTATTGCTTGAGTTAAGTTCATTAGTTAAAGTATATGTATAAAAATATTTGCAAATGAATGCAAAATTATTGGCTGCTTTATCTACCGGTGTGATTACGAAGTTTTTGTGAAAATCTAGCAGTTTTTGTTTTAATGCAGTCAAGTTATAGTATGTGCCCTGATAATATAAATTTGAACTCTGTAATGCATATTTATGTTTGAATAGGGCGAATGTATGGCTAATCCACATATGGTATGCTTCTATAGGCGTGTTATTTTTGTAGGCTAGATGGAAGCAGTAGTTTAACAGGTCTTGATATAGCTGCTTATTGAAGTTGGTTATGTTTATTTTGGTGGGCGGCCTGAATTTGAATCCTTGTGATAGTACATGTCTTAGCATTGGGTCCGTAACTATGTTTAGATTTCCTGTAATGATGTGTCCATAGTCTGGATCAATATATTGCTGCATGTTGGTTTGTTGACAAACGCAGTTATTGGTGTCTGTTATATGTGATGTTAAACTGGTAGCTATAGATTTGTAGTTGCAAGCTAATAATCCAAAGGGTTTATTATACTTATATCTTACTTTAATATGACTGGGACTAGTATTTGGAAGTAGATGATTATGCTGATTTACAATTTTACTGATATTTATGTTATCCATGATATGGTTGTTGAAGTTCAAAATAATAATAGAATCTTTATCATGTGTTGTCGAGCTTATGTTTTTAAGATTAAATTTACAAATATCATTTATTATATGAAAGAGATGTTTGGATTCGAATTTGAAAGTGCGTATGAATTTGTGCAATGCTTTCAGTATACTGTGTTTAGTACTGAAAAGTAAATTATGTATATCATTTACATTTATAATGTTCTTATCCCAGTTTTTAAGTGTGACTTCGAAATCACCTAAAATATTACTGTGTTTGTTGCTAGTATTTTTAGATTTATGAGTACGTTTGCGAGGGTTCCTATGGAACTTTATTATATTAAATTTGTCATATATACAACAATCTGCTAAGTTATTGGTAATAATTTTATGGTTGAATTTATTATTTAGACCATATGGGTATAATGTTTTTAATTTTAACATAAATATTTCCTCTTGTTTAGTTCTAATATTAGCGTTATTAATCTGTGCTAATATGGATATGTATATATTGTTGAAGTTGTGAGATTGAAAATGCATATATTCTATTTCTTGTTCTATATTGTTAATATTTCTTTTTAAGTAGTTATTGATGTCAGATCTATGCTGATTAATTCTTACGTGTAGCTTATTGCTGGTTTGTCCGACGTATTTTATATTACATGTTTTGCAGGTTATGAGGTATATAACATTACTAGTTTTACAAAAAGTAGGTTTTGATGCATCATTTGTAATATGTTGCGGGTGTATGCAGGGACAGGTTAAACAAAGTTTATTCTTGCAGGTGTTAAATTTAAGTATATGGATCCCATATTTATCTAAGTTAGAAGCATTATATGCTGATGTGCTCTGACTTGTGTGTGTTAAATGTGTATGTTCAGAGTTACATTCGTGTTTCGGAGTACAGTACAGAGCATGTGTACCCGGGGTCAAGTTTATCCTACTAAAACCCCGGGTACACATGCTCTGTACTGTACTCCGAAACACGAATGTAACTCTGAACATACACATTTAACACACACAAGTCAGAGCACATCAGCATATAATGCTTCTAACTTAGATAAATATGGGATCCATATACTTAAATTTAACACCTGCAAGAATAAACTTTGTTTAACCTGTCCCTGCATACACCCGCAACATATTACAAATGATGCATCAAAACCTACTTTTTGTAAAACTAGTAATGTTATATACCTCATAACCTGCAAAACATGTAATATAAAATACGTCGGACAAACCAGCAATAAGCTACACGTAAGAATTAATCAGCATAGATCTGACATCAATAACTACTTAAAAAGAAATATTAACAATATAGAACAAGAAATAGAATATATGCATTTTCAATCTCACAACTTCAACAATATATACATATCCATATTAGCACAGATTAATAACGCTAATATTAGAACTAAACAAGAGGAAATATTTATGTTAAAATTAAAAACATTATACCCATATGGTCTAAATAATAAATTCAACCATAAAATTATTACCAATAACTTAGCAGATTGTTGTATATATGACAAATTTAATATAATAAAGTTCCATAGGAACCCTCGCAAACGTACTCATAAATCTAAAAATACTAGCAACAAACACAGTAATATTTTAGGTGATTTCGAAGTCACACTTAAAAACTGGGATAAGAACATTATAAATGTAAATGATATACATAATTTACTTTTCAGTACTAAACACAGTATACTGAAAGCATTGCACAAATTCATACGCACTTTCAAATTCGAATCCAAACATCTCTTTCATATAATAAATGATATTTGTAAATTTAATCTTAAAAACATAAGCTCGACAACACATGATAAAGATTCTATTATTATTTTGAACTTCAACAACCATATCATGGATAACATAAATATCAGTAAAATTGTAAATCAGCATAATCATCTACTTCCAAATACTAGTCCCAGTCATATTAAAGTAAGATATAAGTATAATAAACCCTTTGGATTATTAGCTTGCAACTACAAATCTATAGCTACCAGTTTAACATCACATATAACAGACACCAATAACTGCGTTTGTCAACAAACCAACATGCAGCAATATATTGATCCAGACTATGGACACTACTAGATTTTCACAAAACAAAACTGCTAGATTTTCACAAAAACTTCGTAATCACACCGGTAGATAAAGCAGCCAATAATTTTGCATTCATTTGCAAATATTTTTATACATATACTTTAACTAATGAACTTAACTCAAGCAATACCTACAAACCTATTTCCAGTACATGTAATATCATTACAAAAAAACTAATGGCCTTCAACAAAAAACTAAAGCTCAACTTAAATAATTACAGCTTACCTTACATCTACTTCATTCCTAAATTTCATAAAAAACCAACAGGCTTCAGATTCATAACCTCATGCAAAAATAGTTATGTACACAAATCAGGAAAAACACTTGAACGACTACTGCAACCACTGATGAATAAGATACATAACAGCAAAATCATAGGCAACAACCAACCTGTATTAAAATTTTTGCAAAGTAATACAGTCAATAATATTCAAACCTTTGATTTCCATAGCCTATTTACCAGTATCAATCAAACCAATCTCAAATTGGTACTCAAAGATATATATGATAAACATAAGAATTTTATTTCCTGCAACACCTATTACTGGAACAACATACTTAATTTATGTATTTCCAATAATTTCATATATGATGGCGATACAGTATATCACCAAACCAATGGAACACCTATGGGCAGCCCAGCCTCATGCATAATAGCCAACCTATATCTATACTGGTCAGAAACCTCATTTCCACAGGAACTAATACTATTTAGATATATAGATGACCTCATAGTAATTAACTGCCCGAATTTCATCCAGGATTATGCACATCTATACCCTAGCGAACTTGTACTAGAAAGAACTAACAATTCTGACACAGCAGCCCAATTTTTGGATCTAGACATCAATATAAAAAATGGTATAGCCTCCATCAATTTGTACAACAAACGTGAAGCTTTCAACTTTAGCATAGTAAACTATACACAATGGAATTCCAATATTTCCAAACAGGTACATGCTAACGTTATCTTAGCACAATGCATCAGAATTGCAACGATATGCAGCGACAAAACAACAGTTATTGATAACATCAGATCATTGTACAGTAAACTGACCAGAAATCTTTTTCCTATTAAATACCTGCGTCATCATATCAATAAAGCCCTTAACATATTAAGGCACAAAAACTTAATAGATATCAATATAAACAGCATTATTAGTTTATAACTAATAATTACTCCCATACGCATCAAGTTTGTAAATAGTGTAAATACAATACACTAGGCCTCTTTGGTGTCTTACGGTCTGGAAAACTTGTACCCACCGATTGGTCTAACATAGTGTATTACCTTGTAATTATCTTGTAATTAATTTTGATTATATCTTGATTTATTTATCTATTTATTTGTTAATTGTAACTTATATATATCTTACACTTTAACACAACTGACTTAAGTACATGGTGCACCTACTCTCGGACAGTCGTTCAGGGTCCTAACTATAGGAACGGGTTTGCAACCCCGAACTACCCTAGCCCAACTTTATATCCCTAATTTCATCATCTTTTTGCTTTACTAAATTCTACATTTTATACTCTGTGAGCGATTAGTGTAACGAAAGCAATATCAGAGTACTATTTTTCTCACTATACCAAATCATAATTTTTCGCCTTAACAAAGTTTAGCTACTCTACTGCTACTTTGTAAGCAATTATATTTCTTTGCTATCCCGAAAGTTTGAGTATCATGTACTTAACTTGAACCTAGCGTAGCTCCACCGCTTACGTAAATTACAAAATATACATACACCAAAATTCGTCTAACGCTAGGTGCCGCTAGCGTTTCTTCACATATATACACTGTTTAGCCTCCGGCTCTTTCTTTTTTGTCGACCGGTCACGTAGCGGTAAGTTATTGACATTCTTGTCATTCTTGTCAATCGGACACTCGCTTCCTTTGTCTTCTGTTTTTGGCGGGTTACTTACTTCTGTAAGGTCATCCATGTTCTGTATGTTATACTTTGGAATAATATTTTTGCTTAACTTGTATTTTATTTTTTCAAAATTTATATTCTAAATTATTTTTTACAACGTGTCCGCGTACACGTGTTTTTTTTTTTTTTTTGACATACAGAACATGTCAGAAACAGAAGTAAGAGTATTGCTGTTCTTTTTCATAATTTAGGTGGATGACCTCTGAAGATGACACAGAAATTATGAAAGATACTGCAATGCTATTTCTACTTTGGTCGTTCTTTTCAATAATCTGCTATTTCTATTTTCGTTCTTTTCAAATTTTACATTTTTCAAAATTCGCACTTTGTTTATAACGTTACTCTTTTCCGTTCTTCCCCCCCTTTATTCAACATACATCGCTCCCAGGGTACACGGTATTTTCATTATTAGCATAAGTTAAATTAAAGATTTGCACATAACATTAAAATAATTTTCTATATATATATATATATATATATATATATATATACACACACACTGAGTGGCCAGTTCATTAGCTACACGCCCCTTCTCTCCAATCATCCAAGGAATGTACAACATTATCAGAGACGGCGTCACGTGAATATACTAGCGCATATGAGTATACAGCAGTTAGTCAGATACCGAGGGATAGCGTGAATGTGTTATTCAAGGAAAGACTGGGTTATTGGCGCGACCTCAGAAACTTGGAGTGCAGTACGATAGTTGGCTTGAATTTCCGCTTCAACAGACACTGCCGTTCTGTTACAATGTCTTACACACAACGGTGTCTAGAGCAGCGTATCCCGAACTTTTTTACTCCGAAAATAATTCGATATTCCACCAAAATTTTTATAATTATTCGATATCCTGTCCTTTTTTGTTGATGACACCTTTAAATAGTGATGGGCATAATCCAATGATTAGTAATCGAGAGATTTTAATAATCTTAATAATTACTAAGTACTAGTCATTCTATTCGATTGATATAATCGAATAAATCATTGGAGTGATATGGGTATAATTGAAATAATCGATTATGCCCATTACTACCTTTAAGTCGATGGCAAGAGCAACCGTACGCACTTCCTTTTATTTCCGAACGAGAGTGAGAGAGGGAAGAAACTGCAATCGACTACATCAGTTATTTACTTTCAAAGAGAGAACGTGTTCAGACTTGCCAGTCGCTAAGTATGAAGCGGATGAAAAAAATAATTGTAAATTTTTATTGTATTAATCGGTTATTGCATTTTAATCAATGAATTTCATGGATATATCAGTGAAAGGAAATATGCAAATTTCCTAACCGGTGGATCGGGATGAACTCATTCCATGGTTTCCTCGTTCTCCGGATGTCACACCAATAGATTTATTTGTATGGGGCTGTGTAAAGGTGTATGCAAAAAAAAAAAAAAAAAAAGGTTAGCAATGTCACAGAGTTAAAAGGTCGGACTGAACAAGCAGCGTGAGTTCCATTTCTGAAGAGATGTTTCAAAACACTCGGAGTGAAATCGATTACCGTCTTGACATTCTACGTGCTACCAGAGTTGCCCGTGTGGAGGTTTTCTGAAGTGGTGTTGTGTGATAAGGAATTCTTTGAGCTTCTTTTTTAAGGGCAGCATAAAATTTTATTTGAGCTTCTTTTTTAAGGGCAGCATAAAATTTTATTTGAGCTTCATACTTAGGTGAATAACTTATAGACACTCTGTATAGAGAAAAGAGCTTAAAATATATATATGGGAGAAGAGTAATAAATATTATACATTATAATTAAACTGAACGGTTAACTTTCTTCTTCTTCAGTGTGCCGTCTCTCTTTGCAGAGTTGGCTGTCATCTTCGCAGCGGACGAACGTGAGGTAGAAGCCCTTAACAAACCCTCGTTACTCTGATCATACCACTATCTGAGGTTTGCTAACCAAGATTTCCTTCTTTTCCATTGATCTTGCCCTGGATTATCAATTGCAACATCTTATATTTGTCATTCCTCATTATATGTCCGAAAAATTTTAGTTTCCTCTCCTTAATGGTGTTAGTTTTTTTTTGTCTTTTTCTTCATTCGTCTTATCATTCTTTATGTTATCAGTCTACGACACTTAACATTCGTCTGTAACACCACATCTCAAAAGCATTTAACTCATTTTTGGTCTTCTTTGTCAGTGTCCAGGCCTCAGCTCCATAAAGGAGGACAGAAAAGACAAAACATCTCAATATTCTTGTTCTTAAAGGAACCGTAAGATCACCGTGGCATAGAAGATTCTTCATTTTAAGGAAGGCTGCACGTGCTTGTTCACTTCTTGAGCTTACTTCAATAGAACAGTCCCAGTATACAGAACAGCTCAGCATACATCCCAGATAACGATAACTTTTAACCCTTTCAATTTGTTCATTATTGATTGTAATTTTGCTTGCACTTCTTTCTTACTGATCACCATAAGTTTTCTTGATGTTTAACTTCAGACCAAAATTTTCACTTATTCTATTAACTCTGTCCATTAATGATTGTAAATCCTTCTCAGAGCTCGCCAGCAATAGAGTATCATCTGCATATATGATCATATTTATTGTATTGCCATTAATCTTTATCCCTTCTGTATCTCCCTCTAAAGCTTCTTTAAAAATTTCTTCAGCAAAAGCGTTCAAAAATATAGGTGATAGAATACCTTCACTAACTCCTCTTTTAATTTCTATCTCTTCCGATTTTTCTCCTTTTGTGCATACCTTTGCTGATTGTAACCAATACAAATTCGTCATTATTCTGATGTATTTGCTATCAATTCCAATCTTCTCTAATATTTGGAACAATTTTTCATGTCATGTCGTAGGGTTTTTCATAATCCAAGAAGCAGATGAATACCTCTTGGTCACATCTCGACATCTTTCTATTAGAGTCCGAACTGCAAACAGGGCTTCCCTGGTACCCAAAATGCAAATGTTCTTGTTTATAATCCGGCACGACCACCAGATCAGTGGAATTTACAATAAATCATCAATACAAACATTAATTGTATATAGCAGTCACGGGCTTGAACCCCGGTCTACTCAAAGAGCGCATGCTTCTGCACCCTCGCCCCTGACCACTCGGCTACGTCAGGCCACAGTCCTTGTCGGAAACCAAATTGAGAATCACTGAGTGTTTCCTCACATCTTTTATAAATTTGGTTGTGTATAATCCTTAGAAGTATCTTCAATCCATGATGCAATGAATTTGTTCAGTTGGTTAACTTTAGAGAACGTAAAACTGTTGAATTTTATTAAGCGTTTTATGAAGTTATAATATTAATAATTAATTGATAAGAAGATGACTAATGTACTTTTCACTTCTATTAATCACAGAAAAAGAAAGAAAAAAAAATCGCGTGTGTATCCTGTACGCACGAAAGATGTTTTATGTGTAAACATCTTTGACGACACCTACTAAATTTCGAATAGCTAGAACCGAAATCATGAACGATGTCATTTATGCTCACGCCCGCTACTTACTCTACCGAATCAATGTTAGTGATAAATAGGATACACGCGCCCTCTGCTTACTCTACCGAATCAACGTTTGGAAGAGGTTAGGGCAATAGCCTAATTACCCATTTGATTGTAGCCATTTGTTGAATAGTATGATTGCAACAATACAAGTATTTGTATTATTACAATCATACTATCATGTTGGATCATGTCACTCTGTCATGCTTTGTCGCAAATTACACATGCAGCGCTAACCAGACTGCAAGAAACGACAGTATCCAACCATAATGCGCTGTCGAAACTGACTTGGCTCAGGATCTCAACGAGTACAAGCGCGAAATGGTAACGCTGCACATTCCATTTCTCAATGAGGAAACAGAAATACTGTCAGAGATGAAATATGTCAAGATGTACGACGACAATGAATCGTACTTGGACATTCGCAAAGCGATTGAAATATGTACGATGTGTGTCAAGACAACGACGACCTTTTACGAAGCATGCGGTAATGACCTGCATAGCCTTGTAACGTGACTGCGTTAAGTCCCCTTTCGAAACTTTTACAATAATCCAAACAGCGAGATGAATGAGGATCTCAAGCTCGCCACGCTCAAACGGCTCAGCGCAATTGCAAAGAAACGCGAAAACTTGATGACCAACAAGGAGTTCTGCAACTTAATGAGAATGGCCAATGATAAGCAAAAGATTCTACTCATACATGTAATTTAAAGTCTTATCTCCTAATCGCGAACCGATTCAAATATTCTCGACTGGCCCAGCTGGTTGCAGAAAAACGTTTATGATTCGCCTCTTGATGGACACATACAATCGCTTCAGTAATACAGACGGGTACTGTAACGCCTACATTACATGCGCTTCAACTGGTAAGGCGGAAGCTCAAGTAATGTAATGATCTTGGATGTGCTCAGAGCTGGTTTATGCCAGCTCTGAGTACATCCAAGATCACTGCCCTCAAAATATCCATTTCTCTGGTTACCAAAAGGTTTCTGCCACGGATGGCAGTGGTTTGCCCAAAGCCACCTAAGTAGTATGCCCCGAATCATAAACGTTTATCCGCAGCTACTGGTTTATGCCAGCTCTGAGCACATCCAAGATCACCTCCCATGATTCTTTGCGCGATCCCCTCTCCTGACTCCGTTTTTCTTTGTTATGAAACGGAAATTGCGTCAATTCCGCGTCGAAAATCGTGACAGATTGATTTTACTACCGTCCGAAATTTAGTAAGTGCCACCAAAGATGTTTACACATAAAAAAAAAAAAAAAAAAAAAAAAAACCGCTAGAAGGGGAAGACGTGAAAGTGAGTGAAGGGGGAGGGAGTAGAGTAAGAAGATTAGAGTGGATGATAGGAAGTTAAAGGAATAGAGGGGGCATTCCTGTGGAAGAAGCTCATCATCCACACGGGAGTGGGAAGATAGACAAGAAAAGTAAAAGATTTGTAGTGGTAGGTCCATTGCATATCTCATTTTGATCATCCTGTTCATCAATGTGCTTGATATCGTTCTTTTATAATCTTGATATCATATCTTTTATAATCAATCTGTTCATCAATGTGCTCGATATCATCCAATCCAGCAGTCTAGGGCAGTGGTGGACTGGGTCAGAAATTCTTTCTGGGGAAAATAAATAGAATGTATCGGAGGTTAGAATATGTTGCTCCTGGACTTCATGAATGCAGTATTGTGCGAAATGGTGTACGTTAACAAACGGAATTATTACGTTTTTAAGATACAGAAAGTACCCAAGAAATAATGTAGACCCTAGTTGCATCCTCAAAAATGCACTTTAGCTGTGTTGCTTCGGCCAGTGGTATTCCTGGAAGTTTTTTTTTGTCGATGAACTGTGACAGCTGACCGTTATCTGCATCTTCTTGAAGAATAATTTCCCTTTCGTCCAAGGAGCCTTTCGTGGCAATGTATCGGTTCGATTCTCGCCGAAGATCGGAGGAATTTCTAAAGACCGATTCTTTCAAGATTGCAATTAGTCGATCTCAGATGGAAGGTATAGAGTTCCCCCTCCCCCGCTAGCTGTTCGAGTGTTTCAGTCGCACAACATGCAAATCGGCTCGTGAAAACGCATTTTCTGCAGACATAATACACTTATGGTTATGAGCACACACTTGTGGGACCGTTATAATAGCACCCATTCCTCCAAGGGGACAATTTTAACCAAACCCTTTTTCATCAGGATGGACTCCACCGAGTACATTAAAAGCTGTGCTGGATGTTCCCATTCCTCCAAGGGGACAATTTTAACCAAACCCTTTTTCATCAGGATGGACTCCACCGAGTACATTAAAAGCTGTGCTGGATGTTCCCGTTTCAACTTTGTTCAATTTTCCCCTGAGAATAGCTGATTAATTACTGCGAGCAAAGTGGGTACGGTTTTAGCGTGAAAACTGTGCAGTTTTCAAAGTAAGCCCAATTTTTTTTTCGTTACATATGTTATCGCCGTAGCCTAGTGGTCAGGCGCGCGGGTGCATAAGTACACGTGCCTTGAGTGACCGGGGTTCAAGCCCGTGACTGCTGAATACGGTGCTGTTTCTTGTATTCTGTCTATCTTGTGAACTCCTCTGACCGTTTGGTCGTCCCGGAGTATAAACAGAAAAAAAAAAATATACTGTATTTTATATACATAATAATACCTCTTTGTTTTCCAAAAAGACAAGGTGAAATTTTATACACCCTCCCCGCTGAAATTATTTTATAGAACTTCAGTGATAGACCTAATACGGTTCGTAGTAACATCTAGTTTTCCTAGATGTTCTTCATCAAGGGAACGATCCTTATTTTGAATTTTATATTCTCATTGGAGATGACAATGGAACATGAGAAGCGTTTGAACAATGCGATGTTATAACATACGCCCAAAGGCTTTTTATAACGGCCTTTGCTAGAATGCTGATCCTTTTGCGAACATCCGCGTAACGTCACGTGATATTACGTTAGGGTTTGTCTAATGGGTTTCGACTTTTGACATTAAACAGTGATGATTAGCTTTCAGTTCAGTCATCACGTACGGTATACTGCCTGCAGCACGGTCATGTCTACTAACTCCCAGTTTTCTGTGATCAGCGTCGTGTCATACTGTTCCTGTAGGTTCATTCATGCTCCAACGTATCCAGTACATACTTTTAATTTAGGAATTTTTAATAGTATTTTGCGCTCCTATGCAGGTACTCTAATGCTCCCTGGTTCCGTCTCTAATTTGTTTCCTACTGAGAGAGAGAGACCAGCTGTTCGACGTGTAGCGATACCTTTTTTACAATTCCATCATGCTGTTATATGACCAAATAGCTGACAGGTTACCGAGCCTTAAGGTTACGTCTCGCATTGTAAAGCTGTCAATTCAACTGTGAAGAAAGCCAACATGGCTGTCTGCAGGTCAAAATATACGCTTCATGGTATGTTGCAACTATTTTGATGCATTCTAGGAACCATAAATCATATTCTCTCTCTCCCACATCCAGGAAATGCCGCTCATCAGTTCCTGCGCAGTTTGCACTTTGTCTTAACTTCAAGTACTGCTTATTCATGCATTCGATTCTGATATTTTTACGCGTTGTTCGGGTGTGTTTAATCTACCTTTTAAGGTAGAGGAATGCTTTTTTTTTTTTTTTAACTTTTATTTTCTGTTCTCGATAAAATAATAATAAAAGTGATGCGAAACTCAATAATTCTGAACGAATTCCTTTTAAACATCTTGATTTTAAGGGCTGTCCGAATTTTTAATGTTCCATTCTGATGATTATAAAAATTTAACAGTTTAACCAAAAGTAAAAATTTATTTAGTAAATAAGATGCAATGTGCAGTGATTACACAAAAATCCAGTCTGAGTATAAAGACTAATTTTTTTTCAGTGGTGCAAGGCTTTGGGGGTTGCACAATTCTTTTTTCAATACTGCCTCCCCTGGCTTTGTATATTCCTCAGAACATATTGTGCGACCCTTGGAAGTTTTGAAAGTGTGTTTATGTAGGAATATTTTTCGTAAAAGAAAATTCCACATTTTAGGGATCTATTAAATGGAAGAAACTTTGGCTGAACTCAAGATTATGGGTACACTTTGTACCCATACAGAGTAGAGCAACCAATTTCTTTGAGGTTTTTTCCCCATTAGGTAAAGTACGTTTGTAAAATGAATGGAAAACATTTTTTTCCATTGTCATCAACAGGATAATTAATATTTTTTACTTGTACAGGTTCATTTTGAATTAAAAGTTGCACTAACTTATTAGACAGTTTTAAAGCCACATACTGGGATCGTCACTTATTTCATCTACTTCAATATCCTTTATTTGCGTTTCGGCAGAGTCTTTTTCAGCTCTACTTCTATTTTGACCTTCCTTTTTATCTTCAAATTCATTTTTATTCTCGTCGTCTTCATAATTTTTTTCGTCGGAACCCGAACGAAACTTTCACTACTTTCTGCTACGATTAGCATTAGTAGAGGCATACTATGCAAGAAAGCGAGCTTATGCAGCATCAGCCAAAAAAAAAACTCCCATTTCACCCCTCCATTCGTTCCAAATGCCTGTCCAGCTCAGCCTTAAATTTATTTAGGCTATTAGCTTCCACAACAAAAGATGAAAGCTTGTTGAAGATGTTGACGGTCCTTCGAGACTTTGAAAGTATTTTAAAATAGCACCTTCTGATTTTTTATTTTCTTCATCTTTTACTTTTCTCTTTTTACGATATTGCGCACCGGAAGATCTTTTTATTTTTGTAAGTCTGGCGTCTTCAGGCATGGCTGAATATAAAATAAAACTATTAAATGTTAAATTTCAGTTCATTACCTCTGTAAACGATACTCGCTATAACGTAAGTGAGAAAGTTTTTAGTTGGCGGCGACTAGATACGAACGAGTAATACCCCTAAATTTGATCCAGTTGTCCCTAGCGTTAAACGAGGCAATACTGTATAATGGGCTCTCAACAACTACTAATATTTGAATGAAGAATCAAAAAAGTTACATGTTCACTATCTAATCATTTTTAAAAAGTTTATTATGACAAGAATTTCTTTATTTGTATTTTCTTTATTCAAATTATGCTTAGATTCTACATCATTTTGGCCGCCCGTATTCGTCGCACACTCGAACACAGGGTTGGTGCGACCCTGCATATGCTCCCCTCTGATTACGCTCCTGGTTTCAGTGGCACAACATGTCTTAAAAGAGAATTATGAAGGCGCATGACAGCGGTTCATTCACTTCCGCAGTTAGGCTGCGCTGGAAAGATATGATGTTCAAGTTCTTATCTCTGATGCGCGTCCTTCAACGAAACGTCTTACTTAACCGTAGTACATAACTCTTCTTCATCACTATAAATTTTGAGTTTCATTACGTCTGCAATGATTTCCTCTTCATTCGTACTATCCTCAAACATATCCTCAAATTTCTTCACTATTATTTGACTTCGTGATTAATAATAGTGAAGGAGCATGCGAAGCTTCATTCGTTGCATCATTCAAGGAAACAAATCTAGCATGTCTGAAGCAGTTGATGATCGCTTTTTCGTCAACTTCATCCAATGCAACATACACTGCCTGCAGCCTGTGGACTTCCCATTGTGTTTTGCTTTCTAGATACATTTTTTATTAAGCATTGGGTTATACCTTGACCAAGTGGCTGAAGAATTGCCATACTAGGTGTCAGGTACTCAACGGTGATTGCACGTAGGCAATCAGGAGTGCAGTTATTCACAAACAGCAAAATTTATCTATTCTTCCAGCTCAGTTTGTTTGACCAAGTTTTTGATCTTTTCTTTGTAGATTTTTGATAATGTCCAAGAGCCTCTTGGTTTGTTCGGCGTTGTCTCAAACCTTTAAAGCATCGGGCCTTTCCGAGCTTTCGCACTGATTAGAGAGGGAAGTTCTCTGTCAGGTGAATGGTAATTCTTTGTTTCGCCCCCCCCCCCCGTTTTTTTTTTTTTTTGGCCACTACATTTTTCATTTTTAAATATGAGCTTTTTATCCAGCAGCAATTAAAATAAAAAAATTATTCTGGCTGCATGTCAACAAAACATTATTTAAACGATTTTCCTGGGGCTGCACACTTCTTTGAATACACTTCGCCCACACTTCTTTGAATACAGGTCATAACCATCCATCGGAAGAATTGAAATCTTCAAATATTCATCCGAGGCGCAAACACTCCAATTTCAGTTTTTGAAAGATTCTGTCTATGGGAAGGTTTTTGAATTTTTCATTTTTTTTCTTTCATTTATAAATGCAAATATTGTAAGAAAAAAGTAAACAAAGTAGAGTGATGGAAATTTTGGGGTCGTTATAAAGAGTTCGTTTGTCTTCCAAAATCGTTATATCATCATCATCATGAACTTAGTCCGGCTAAGGTCTTTTAAGACCTGTTCCGTTGTAGCCCTTGTAGGTGGTCTTGATCTCTCCATCATTGTCTTGGTCGACCCACATCTCTCTCTCTCTCTCTTGCCTGTAGGTTTGTAGTTAAAGGCTAATTTTGGGATCCGGTCTGGGTTCATTCTTTCTAGGTGGCTGATCCGTTTTTCCTGATACCGTTTTATGTCATTTACTATGTTATCCACTTTTAATTTCTCGCGGATATCTAAATTTCTTTGGTGGTCTAGTCTTGTAAAGCCTAATAATGGTCTTAAAAATCTCATTTGTGCTGCTTCTAGTTTGTGTGCATCTTTCTTATTTATGACCCAAATCTCACAACAGAAGAAGAGGGCTGATTTTGAAGTGAAGTTGTGCAGTAATTTTGTTTAAGTTGTCATTTGTTTTCCTTTGGCTTTTAATCGTTTCATTCATTTTATTATATTTTTGTAGTTTAGTATGGATGTCTTTCCCTTCATTTGATATTAAATTTCACAAATAGGTGAAGTCAGGTATTCGTTCTATCATTTTATCATCAATAACAATTTTGACTCTTTGTATGTTTTTTAAAGTCGTTATAATGGATATCAAATAGCATTAGGTTTATGGGAAATCAGCCGGGACCTACCACATAAGTGGTGATAACGTGCTGGGACGTTAAAAAGAAGAATATAGCGCAGGTTCAATTTTTATAATTCAACTGTCCGAAAGTTGACTATCATGGCCAATCATTTCGTTTGCCAAGTAAAAAAAAAAAAAAAAAAATTAAGCTTAATCGTGAGAGAGCGAACGACTAAGTGTTAGTCCTCTCTACTTTGTCGCCATAGGTATCTTCCATTATTGGCGGAAGAAATTTTGTCACCGGAATTTTCTTTTTATTACTGGTTAATTACGACAGTTGTATGCGAGTATGAAACCAGTGCTTTTTGCTAAAGGATTTATTTGAACTGTTAGTATTAAGATACTGCAGTGATAACAGCTACTTGCCAATTTCTTCTTTGTTGCTCCCCCCATTCCCTCCCAACCGTGATAGTCAAACTACCATACCTCTAGGACCGTCACCACAGTAGTTTGAGAACGGCAGAGTCAGGGTCTGTTATTGTTGTTAAAGAGCACAGGAGGACTCCACCGCTCCCTTTCAAAATTCTCTTGGAATGGAATAGTCCAAGGAAATTGAACATATTAGTGTAGATAAATTGTAATTATGAATTTTTCTAAAGTATGAAAACGAGTTAAATCTTTCATTTGCAGTGAATAGGGTATACGTCTGAACTATTAGTTGAGTACTATTTCTCTGTATCGTTTGAGAGATCTTAAACTCAAAGCATGTACGCGTGCTTTGAGTTTAAGATCGGCGGCCTGTGCTTGAAATGTGAATAATTCCTCTAAGAACTGTACGTTCAAAATGATTTTCAGACAGGTGGAGACACTAAGGCGCTGTGGGATTACCCCCCCCCCACACACACTTCTACAAATTTTGTGTATTTGAATGTATATTTTCGCTATTTTGAGCCTCAAAATTTTGGGGAAGCTTCAGGCGCGCTTCTGTGTGTAAACTCGTCATGATTTGGCATGTGAATTAAATAATTAGAATGGATGGGTAAAAAAAGGTAGTTACACCAGTTCAATTTACATAATATCCCAGATTTTTTTTTTAAGGAAATCTAGCAGTCCGTTGATTACAAGCACACTGTTAGTAGCTCCATCCGTTGTCGTCGAGTTGCCCGATCCACAGTTAGGTTGTCAATACGGATAACGTAGCATATTGGCAGGACTGAATTTTAGTGTTCGTAGGCCCTAGGCACTTTTATTCCGAAATGTGCTAAAAGAGGGGTGTAAAATGTTTCTTCTATTTTAACACTTGGACTGCGAATCACGTCAATTAACGTGACTCAAGTTTCAAATATAATAAATGATAAATCACCTCAAATGACGGACGACCATCACTTCGATTCTTCTAGTTTCGAAAACAGTCGCTAGATAACATATGCTTATTAAATTGAAGCTTATAAAGTTGATTGTGTACGTTTTTCCAGCTCGTTTTTCGTTAGTCACAGTGAAAAGAATGAAGCGTTTTTTTTTTTCCCTTCCTTTGTAGGCCCTGAAAATTTCGTAGGCACTGTGCCTAATGGAAAATTCTGCCCTGAATATTAGGATAAACTGCGCGCGCCAAATTTATTTTAACACTGTACATCACTTCGAGAAATACTAGCTTGTTGTAGAAAGTTACTGACCTTTGGCTGACATGATGAGAGTGTACAGCTCTACACCAGAAAAGTCTGATTCCTTATAGGTATCATAATACCGCAGTTTTCTGATGTGTGTGCGTAATATGTTTTTTCAAGGAATTTTAAACCAACTTAATCTAATTTCCCTTCTTTTTCAACGAATGTTTTTAATTTTCATCTGCATCCTTGTCTGTATTTTTTTTTTCGATATTCTTCCGATCGTCTTAACATTCTCATTTCAGTTTTAATTGATTCCATGTCCCTCTGATTTTCCCCCTTCCAAGTCTGTATCTTGGAAATACTGCTTTGTACAATTCATAGTTCCTTTTCGCTGACTCCGCATTATCAAATATTACTGAATGTATCTCTCTCTCATCTTCTTCATAGCTTGCTCCATAACTGTCAAAACTTCTGCATTGTTTTGATATTTTTCATTAACACCATTCGAATTTCATGTTGTTTATCAATCATAAAACCTGCACATATCGATTTTGACACTTTTCTCGGGCTCAGCGAATGTGTTAATCATTTAAAACAAAACTAACTCAGTTTCTGATATGTCATCTTCTGTTATTTTTAGCTTTGTTGTTTGCACCTTCATACATTTCGTTTAATATTCGGACTGGCCATTCTGAAACAAAGTTGTTTTCTGTGTCCGTCATTGTGACATAATTAGGCTGCCTTATCTTGTCTTTTTAAAGTCGATAATAATTGGTTTTCACTTTATTTTATTATTTCAATCTTCTTATTGAATATACATCATTTAATGTAATTTCTCTTCTGGCCTTTTTGCCATTCCAAGGCTTTGTGCTTATTATATATACCTTCCGCAGTGCAACAATAAATTTATTGCTGCATAGTGTATCTGCTATTTTTTTTACCAATATTTTTCTTGTATCTGTCTTCTAATATATAGACGACATGTAGTTCCTTGTCCCTCGCATGAACGCAAGACGAGTGCTGTGAATACTTAGTCATATTTCCTTATCTGCTATTCTCCCGCAGATTTCAGCAAGTGTTTTCACAGTTTGATACAGGTTGTATTGTGGAACCCCCCTGTGAAGCTGTGCTCTAATTATCAGACTGCATGTGGCAACCATTTTTCGTGTTCCTGAATAGTGTGCACTACCTATTCAGTTATGTGCAGTGTCCTCCTAAATTGGTTTTCCTCGCCGTCATTTAAAGGTGACGTTGGGAGCAGCGACTTCTACGTAGCACTGCCAGACGTAACACGTTTTAACTCTTCGTGTAGTAGTTGCTATGCTATCAGACACTTGTCTGAAGCGACTTCAGAGCCGAATTGCCTTTCAGAACTACTCCCATGGCTGCTTTATCCATTGTGCCATTTTTTTCTATAGAACGAAGGTCCCAATTATGTCGTTATTTATTATTATTTTTATTTAATTGTATCCTATATCTACTCTTCTTCAGGAAAAAGAGGCCTTCAGTCATGAGCACACATAACTAAATTTTTTAAGATTTCACTGGATATTCGCACTGAATTTAGAAAGTAAGTTGTTTTGTTTTGAGAATTTTCTTAGCACACGAACTACATCGGTCATAATGCGCTGGTTTTTAAATATTATGTCTGCACAAGTGTGCACGTTTCAATGGCTAATTTACATCTTGCCGCCTAAAATTCTGGACTAATTCGTTGAGTAAATCGCAGTCTCTGTCGCCTAAGGTCGACTAACTGTAACTCTGATCGAAGAGGTCTTTAAGCGTTCCTCCAGCCTCTGCCGATATTTGAAGAATTCTTAATATCAGCTTGTTCTGATATTATTCCTTAATATCACAGTGTGTGTGTGGTATGGTTGTTTATTGGCGCATTAGCTACTGTGGCTATAGTGCGCCTTATGAAGTAGCACGGTATATTTTTGTTTGATGTTATAGGCGGATCTGTCAGGTCTTGGTTTGCAAAAGTCGATTTCCTTTCTATTTAGTATTGTCTCATTTGTCTTCAGAACAGGACAATGAGAAGCAATGGCGGATCCAGAAAAAATGACAAGAGGGGCACCATTTTTTGCACGAGAATGGCGACCACATTAGCATCAGTGTTGCCAACTGTAGTCAGTTGAAAATATCTGAGCCACAATTTAAAAATAGATAAAATCCAATGTTAAAAATTTAAAAAAAACTTTTTTTGTAGCTAAAGGGAATTTAAACGATGTATATTTTCTGAAAAACGACAAGGGAGGCACGTGCCCCTTGCCTCTAACCTGAATCCGTCACTGATGAGAAGAAACAAGAGACAGTTCCGCTACCTCCGAACAGATATATATTTTTTTTCTTCCCATGTAAATCATTTCTGATATTCCTACTTAGTTCATAGTGTCACTTTGAATAACGCTTTTTTTTTTTTCTGATATCTATCTCTGATTCTTACAAACTTCCAACTCTCCAGTGTGCATGTCCTTTTGTTTATTTCATTTGAATAAATGAAGAATACTTATGATGTTTATTACTATTGGCAACTTTTTCATGTTGAATTGCTACTCTAGAATTTATCCAAACATTGAATTTAACTGTATTTAGCTCTCTTTTGTATTTCTTGCTGATGTAATGCAGACTTTTATTCTTACATTTAACTCTACTAATTCTTCTCTCGTTAGTGTGATACTTCCTTTGTGTCATTTTGAAAAGAAAAGAGATATAAAAAAGAAAGAAAAACAGATATGCTAAATTTCAGGTTTTAGTATCTTAATCGTTGTCCTTAATTTTTTTTTTTTTTTTTGGCACGGCTATCTAGCTATACAGTGTTAACACATGTAAACACTGTAAAGTGTTTAGATGTGTAAACATGGTTCCCCCCCTCCCCCCGGAAATTCGAGTTTTTCATCCAGCAAACCGACTGAAGCCTTAGTTGCTTTGACGCTTTACACCCTAACAAAATAAGAATGTGAAATTTGAAGATCTTAAACAATAAAAATAATTCGAAATTTAACCGCGAGTAATGAGAATACTGAACTTCATTTCTTTTTTTTTTTTTTTCATTTTGATAGCACGGAATGTTAAGCCGATATCACTTGCTTACAAGTAAGAAACTCCTGGAGAACTGTATTGTAGAACAACCGCAAACAGTTCATTTAATGTAGGGTAATTGCAACCGCACGAGAAAACTTAGTTCATCTAGTCATACAATTGCAGCAGGGTTTCCTTATACTTTTGTTGTTCTTGGAATGACCTTTTATTCCATCCATAAGGAAAGATATAAGTTGAGAGCCTGTCATATAATATCCATATATACTTTCGTGCTACGGCACTTCGGAATTAGAATACTGCAACGAACTACAATATGGGTAGTACTCCTTAATAATGATACACTTTGGACAGGTGGCCATTGACCTTTACATCACGTGTCGAATTCTCATAAGGAGGAAAGGATCAGGTTATATCTCATTCACGTGAGTGCAGTACACACGTGAGTCCAGCACTCATTTATGTGGAACGTGATGATGCTGCATCATTAATTATGCCAAGTAGGACATTTCACTTGCCCGAAACAGTGAAACCTAGTTATAGGCTCGTACAAGTCTTTGTACTGTTCAGGAGTTATTATCTGGGGTCAGTGGAACTGGTTTTGAATTAACTCTGAGGCTAGAAAGAAAAAAACATAACGGTGGGGATTTTATTTACTTTTTATTTATTATTTGAGGACAGTATTGTTGTTTGCTCTTGTTAAACAATATTCTCCCATTTCTAGTGTTTGTACTGATTTGTCAGTGTGTGAACTTCAAGTTTTCACGTCACAATTCTTGCTTTCAAAGCTAAAATTGATTTATTTTATAGAAAGCACTTTTAAAGCGTGTGACAGAAAATAATAATTCTGGCGGAAACGCCGATTATTGAGATTAATCAAGGAACTATTTTTTTTTTAATTTTTATATCAGGTAAAATTAAAGTGACCAGATCCTTAGTATTCCAATGCAGGACATCGATTTTACTTTCCCCTAAAAAAATACACATTTTTAATTTATGAAAAAATATTCACACACAAAATATAAATTAAATACATATACTTCTTTGAACTAAACTTATAAAATGAAATATCACAGTTCTTAAAAAAAAATTAAAGCGTGTGTACCCTGTATGCACAAAAGATGTTTTATGTGAAAACATCCTTGGCTTGAAGAGGTTAGCGAAATCCATTTGTGGAATACTATGACGTCACAATCATACTGCCAACTAGTAAGTTCCAGCAGTTACTACTGCTGGAAGTATGATTGCAACAATACAAATATTTAACGATAACATTTGCGTTACACTACCTTTACATTCCATTGTTAGGCGCCGCTATAGATGTTTTCATATCAATAAATAAAAGTAAGCATACGTACCTTAACAATGCAATTAACTGCCCTATTTATAAAATATGGTTCCGTTTTTAAGAAAGTTAGCATATATGCATAATGCGCCTATTGCCTTCACCACGCCTGCCGCACGCTGGCATGTAACAACTCAAATCTCAGGACGGGTTTTCATGAAATTTATATTTAGACCTTTTAAAAAGCTTTGTTTAGCATTCCAAATACCATTAAAATTGGACTAATAGAAATGCTACAATTATTATTTCTTTGTCCGTTCGTTTGCATGTAATAATTCTTCTTAGTGCATTAGCATTAGTTGGGGCATACGATGCAAAAAAAAAAAAAAAAACAAGCTTATAGAGCATCAGCCAAAAAAAAAACAAAGAACTTTCCATTTCACCCATCTGGTCACTCCAAATGTGTGCCTAGTTTAGCCTTAAATTTACTTAAGCTATCAACTTCCACAACAACAGATGGAAGTCTGTTCCAGCAATCAACTACCCGCTGGCTAAAGGCAAAACTTCTGCACATCTATTCTACAACTGTCTTTCCTTAATTTGAATCTATGCTCCCTCAGGTTCTTAATCTCAGCAAGTAGAAGTATCCCATCAGCATTGAGCCTGCTCAAACCATTCAAGGCCTTGTACACCTCAATCAGATCACTTCGCAGGTGCCGCAACTTACAGAATTTAAGCATCTCCTGGTAAGAGAATCCCTTTGTTCCTCTCACCAATCTTGTTGCCCTTCTCTGTACTCTTTCTAGCAACTCTACATCCTTCCTAAAATGAGGCCTCCAGACCTGTACGCCAGGTGTGGGCTGACCACTGCCTTATACAAAGGTATAATCACCTTGTCTCTGCTAGCAGAATTCCTATATATCACCGACAAAACTCCATAACCTGCTCTGGCAGCCCGTCTGCACTGCTCAGACAACTTCATATCCGACTGCACAATTACCCCCAGGTCTTTTTCATTTTCCATCTCCTTGTGTGTGCGCATTATATCCTTAGTTGCTAATGCGCCAATAAAACCCAAGAATCCCATCCTTGAGCGTGTAGTACCACACAGTTGGTACGTTTCTTTTGGGTTACTGCTACCCATATGTAGTACTTTTCATTTGTCAATGTTAAACTTCAGTTGCCACTTCTCATCCTCCTAACTTTTATAGATCATGTTGCAGTAGCATACTGTTTTTACTATCATTAACAACCCTGCCAACCTTTGTATCATCTGCAGTGGATGGATTTTAATGAAATTTTATATTTCATTTTGTTAAAAGGAGTTGCTGACCATTCCTATGATTTCATTAAAATCACTCCAATAAGAATTCCAGCAATTATTATTTGGAATATATATCACATAGACTTATACTGTAGTTGATGCACTGGATATTATGCTTGCTGACATGCGCAGAAACGAAGTTTTTTCTGTTCGCGCATAAATAGTGTTTTTTTGCGCACATTGACTACCTTTTTTTCTCTTTTTTTTTGTTATGAACTTATATTTTGCAACAAACCCAGCAATTGAATTTTGCTGAACAGCATTATTATTTTAATCGATGGATTTTAGCTGCAGCTGAAATCCGCTGCCTTCATGCATCCTTTTAAGGATGCTGTTAAATAGACTGCCGCAGCCCACCTTATGATGGTGGTGCCGCTACCCCACTAATCCCCTTCCCTCAAGAGTAAAGTCCGCAGCGAAAACGCTGCGAAGCTTAGCCTACACGCGGCCCTAACCCTATCAAATTTTAGTGTACACCTCGTTGTGAGGAGAAAACCGGAGTCAGTCCCCGGTGGAAAACCTCACGACCACGGTCTGAGACCGCCAAACTCAATGCTGAATGCCCCTGGAAAAATTCCCATAAGGGTAGTGCTGGATTCGAACCTCGATCAGCTATTCAGCAAACCGGCAACGTTGCCACAAGGCTACCGTGGCCCCGTATGCTATGGCTTTAATTTCGGTATTTCACATCACATTTCTCAAAAGTTGCGTGGTAGTGTGACGTCACACTACCCACGCAACTTTTGATGTTTTCACATCAAAAAACAAATATAGCCTATATTTTTAGCATATTTGTTTTATTTCACAGAAATGGGTATATTACATACCTGTATTATATAGTTATTTCTGTGAAATAATAATAATAAAATACATCTTTAACAATAAAAACAATAGAAATTAAATATTTTTTCGCGGAGTGAATAATTCTTCATTATTTGCTATTTCTTCGTAAAATTCTTCACAAGAATTAGCAATTAAATCCAGGATTGTACGGATAATCCGGGACTTCTGGTCACTTTAAGTAACAAATCATATTTAACCAACAGCTGACGAGAATGTTGGGTTTGCTTTTGCGTAGCAATATCAGGTGGCAGAAACTAATTCATATTTGACTTTTGTCCTCTTAAGAGGTATGTAGAGGTGATGTAGGAAAAGAAAGGAAAAAACTAACTCGAGTATATAATAGAAGGTCTTTGTGATAACAGAAGAGGAGAAAAAAGCAGTATGTACTGGAACTTAAGAACAAGTTTCAGCTTCCGCAGACTGCTCCGGACCAAGGTATCGACAAGGAATATTACAACTTTCTGAAAGTGATAAAGCCCAAGAAAACTATAGATAAAACGAAATCCAAAGAAGAAAAAATTAGTCAAGAAACACTTGTTATGATGAACCAAAGGCAACAAATGAAGAGCAAGATAAACATGACAAGGAGAAAATTGAGTATACTGAGTTATGCACAGCCATTAGAAAGAGACTCAGAGAGGACATAAGAAGATTTAACACAAGAAAAGTAGAACAAGCATTAAGGGAAAACAAAGGATTTAAATCAGCAGCCATGAGCAGTAATACAGAAAGACAAATGATACTGAAACTGAATAATAGCGATGGTGTACTTATAAATAGCAGAGAAGGCATAATTCAAATAGCAGAAGACTACTATAGAGAATTATACAAGGAGCGAGGGAATGATGCCAGCAGTGGGGAAGATGGATCGCAAATTAGTAGCACATACGACATACCCGATTTTCTTCCTGATGAGGTTGAAGAAAATGAAGAATCAGAAAACCCCGAGGGAAGATGAAGTTACTGTAGAGTTGTTAAAATTGGGAGGAAGAGACATAACACAAAAAACGTTAGGGAAGGTTTGACGCCTAATAATGCAATCATAGTTTTGCTGCATAAGAAAGGAAATAAATCAGAAATTGGAAATTATAGACCCAATTAGCTTGTTATCCCACATCTACAAGTTGTACACAAGGGTCATTACTAACAGATTAGAAAGAATACTTGATGAGAATCAACCGAAAAGCAAGCTGCCTTTAGGATAGGATTCTCAACTATGGATCACCTTCACGTAATATCACAGCTAATGGAGAAAGCAAATAAATATAAAACACCATTATGCCTGCCATTTGTGGATTATGAAAAGACATTTGACTCCATACAGCATAAAGCAATGTTTCGCGCAGTGGAAAGACAAGCCATAGATACCCCATATATTATGATTTTGAAGAAAATATATGAGAACGCTACCTCCTTTATTAGACTAGACAAAGGCCGTAGCAAATTTAAAATTGAGAAAGGAGTTCGACAAGGAGACACAATATCTCCGAAGTTGTTTACTTCTGCCCTTGAGGAAGCTTTCAGAAGATTAGACTGATCGCAGAAAGGAGTCAGTGTGAACGGAGAGTACCTAAACCATTTACGATTTGCAGATGACATTGTGGTCATAAGCCACGATTCCAAAGAAGTAGAGGAAAATCTTAATCAGTTATGCAGAGTTAGTAAGGATTTTGGACTAAAGATGAATATGGCTAAAACAAAAGTAATTATGAACAAGTGTGCCACAGAAAGAGACATAATTATTGAAGGAGCAATAATTGAAAAGGTGGAGTCATATACTTATCTGTGACAAGTTATTAGCTGTAATAATAATAAATGGCTGGAAGTCAAGAGAAGAATAAATTTTGGATGTATAGCATTCAGGAAATATAGTCACATACTGAGGAGCAATATCCCAGTTTGTCTGAAACGTAAAATAATGAACCAATGTATACTCCCCACCATGGCTTATGGAAGTGAAGCTTGGGCACTCACCAAAAGAATCTGAGAACTACACAGCGAAGAATTGAACGAATCAGACTGTTAGATAAGAAGAGAAACACATGGATTAGGCAGCAAACTCAAATAAAGGACATTCTTATCAAAACTAAAGAACTAAAATGGTCTTGGGCAGGACACATAGCTGGAAGACATGGTCACAGATGCACTAAGAAGATAGCAGAACGGTACCCAAGAGGACCTAGAAGAAAACCTGGAAGACAAGATCCGTCACGACTCTTTTTAAATGCTGTACAAAAAGCCGTTTATAGTTTCTGCTGTCATACTGCTAATTTTTTATAACATTGAAAAATGTGGTGTTCAAAATTCTGTGATGTCACTTTCTTTGATCACAAAGACGAATACCCTATGCTGTCACGAAGGTGACAAAGTATTATTTCATTTTCGCCACCTTCGTAACATTATGGTGTGTTCGTCACTTGATGACTTCCATCAATCTAAGGCGGATTGTTTTAATTTTGCAGCATGCAGAACATGCGAAGGGCCTGTGGACACATTCTTACAAGCATAGTAATAACCCTGTTACATTACGTATGACATTAGCACTACAGTCAAATTAGTCGGTGCATAAAGGAAACTTCCAAAACAACTACCAGTTCTTAAAGCCAATCAGTCCTTAGAGCTACCACAGTGGTTATTGCCCCTATGAAGTCGGGCGGAACTTTTGAGGTTACGCTGTGACCAAGTTAGTCCGACTGAGGTGAAGGCTGCATGATTTTTTTAATCTTTGAAAATTAAATTTTTCATTTAGAAAAACAGGCAAGCCTGCCAACTAGGACTCTTTGTCTTAGTTGCCGCGACGAAAATTCAAATCGGTCACCTAACCGACTAACGTTGCAGAAATGGCTAGGAAACGTTAATATGTAGTGCCGTCCATCAGTGACAAACCCGCAAAATTGAATAAAACTGTCAGTGAGAACCAATTTTAAAAGTTTGCTTCTGAAGAAATTATTATCTGTTTATTTATCCACGAAATGTCGATCATCTCGCCACCTCTGTGTGCCAGGGGGATGTGTTATTTACAATCTGATGTAGGAGATACCACATCTATATGTAGAGCACATGCGGGCTCGACTCCTGAAATGTACACAGAAGGTCGAAGTTATATACAAAATTTGGAATTGTATACATACTCTGAAGTTTACAAAATATTTGTAGATGCATAGTAAATAACAATCAGATATTTTGAATGTACGTAGTTTAATATTATTGAAAACTTTTATTTTCCCCCTTGACGGCTGTTCGCCTAGGAGGGGTGAACATTCATTATGCAGACATTCATTGAAGAAGTGAATCTGTTCTTCACAGACTCATCAGCTGTTACGATTTTTCTAGGGTTTGCTTTCTATGAAGCTTATCTTCGCAGAATTTATCCGGATGAATGCTTAAATTTGTTGAAGATTTCTAGGATATTGGGCGAGAATATATCTTTCGGAAAATTCAGATTTGTAAGGGTTAATGGAAACAGGAGGCAAGAGTTTTGGGTCATTTCTTCTCGCTCTCTTTGATCCAGATATTAAAGCTGATACAGTAGGAGCATCTATTCGGCCGTGCTAAAGTGAGGTTCTTGCAGTCATCAGATGTCTTGTTTTTGGGTGTTGTGCCCATATTTGGAAGATGGAAATGGTAAAGGAGTTGCCCACCACCCTGTTCATTCATCATAGTATGTTTTGGCAGGAGTCTTTTTCACAGGATCACTCTCAGAAGTTCCTACAGCCTACAAGTTCGTGTAAGTCTTTTTTCTTTTTATCCTGTCGAAGTGAGATTGGGAAGTGAGTCCTTCATCCAACACAGGTCTAGCTCTGTGTGCGAAGTCACACTGTGCACATGTTTGCCTCTTACAAAGATTTGAATATCATTTTTAACTCTTTTTGGTTATCATGATCTGAACTGATTTTGAAGGATTCAAGTGAAACTCAATTGTTTCTGTATCTTATTGGAAGCTTTGAGGTTTTTATCATGGTTCTGGGCCGACCGGGCTAGCCGGGTGGGTAAAGCGCCTGCCTAGCAACCCAAAGGTCGCGGGTTCGAATCCCGCCTCGGGTTTGGATCAAAGTACTGCAAAAACCTTGGGAGGTTGCATTATGGCCACAGAAGCCGATGCGCCAATAACTACCAAAGGAAAGGAGAAGAGATCATGGTTCTGGTGAGGATTATTTGGGTTCGCACAGAACTTCGGGTCGTTGGCATACGTAACGAAATATGTGCTAGATACAAGAATGGCTCCAGAACTGCTGCCAAAAGGATCGCTGATAGCATACTCCCTTGTGTGATTCCTCTCGTGATGTTGAAGGTTATCTAGAAATTGTTATGGGGAACTAACAGATGTCTTGAAAGTGTGGGTGACACCAAAATGTGCAGTAGGGTATCTGACAAACTGAAGTAGTGTTTGAATGCGTGAAAATAGCTGGCAGGTATATTCTGCCATATAACGATTTTATGTCTATGAAGATAATATCAGTCTGTGATCAGTTATTAATAGCCTGTTATATTCTTAAGCGGTATCTAGAAGGTTGATAATTATTGATCTTTTGTGTATGACGGTATGTAGATACTCTGGTCTGCGACCAAAGCAGTGCTGGGCTATTGCTGACTGAATCACTGTTTCAAAAATTGAGTAGAGAACAAACAGCTGGTGGAGAACAGTCGCAGGCGTCTTGATTTTTGGGATACGTTTAATGTGATAGGATCTCCAAATTGCTGGGACGATTTCTTTTTGTAGTATTTGTTGGAAGATATGCAGAAGTTCTACTATATTTTAATTATGAAATGCATCTTTGAATTATGAGAAATGAGAATCAATTGGACCTGCCATAGCTTTATTTGATAATTTGTTTATGATGTCAGTATGGCTCTCTCTCTAGACATTTCGATAGCCCCCCACTGTGCTTACGTACCCAGCCCTCCTGTGGGGAAAACGTTACCTGATTAGGTAGGCAAGCCTACTAAAAGTTACTTTGCGCCGATTCCTGGACTGGATTTCGATCTATATCAGTGTGATGAGGCTGGTGAAAAATAATTCTTCTTCTAGCCCTCATCAGTCGACAACAGCTTGGTTATGAATCTGCGTTTTCATTTTCAAGAAGCATGCTCTTTCTTTCATGTAGTTCTTAAGGTCTGAAGAAGGTTGAGATTTCTGCCATTTTTGGTAGGCCTTTGCTTCATGATGAAGGCGAGCTTAGGCTCCTTGTTAAAACCCTGATTTGACATATTACAAAGCCTGTCTTTTTTGACTGCTCCACGTGCAGCAATCAACTTCAGCTGTTCTGACAAGTCAACGATGGCATCTTCAATCGACTTTGAATAAAGACATCGCCATTCAAAGCTGTTTAAGCTTGAAAAATGATATCTAGCTTCAGATATTTAATGGAAAAGAAAACCTTCGTTGATTCTGTGCCGAAGTATGCATTATTCATTAGCGCCAGAGAATTTGCGCTGTAGTGATAGCTGAGATATAATTGGTAAGTTATCTGATTGGAATTGGAAGGTGTTCGGTAGGAGTTTGATGTCTTTCAAATTCCCAGGTTATGGAAAATTTAGGTCTAGAGTCATCTCTAATTGCTGGTGTTATTTTCCTAGTGGGGCAAAGATCCAAAGCATGACCTCAAGCCCCACCACAGCCACTGCCTAAGCATCGTCATGCTTAGGCAGTGGCAAGCTACTCACCCTCTCTACAGCCGGAATTTTTGGTACTAAATTTGGTATAGTGGGCTCTTCAGCGTCGTATAGGTTGCTTCAAAGTTGCTCGTTTGCTTCGCTCGTATTCTGGTCGGCTACAAGCCATCCGATTATTAAAAAGGATAGGCCTGCTTGCCTTGTTATGACAACCCAAACATCTGGAGGTGGTATCATAGTATGGGGAATATTTTGTTGGCATGGACTGTGTCCATCGATATTGGTGGAAGGTCGAATGTCATTCAGGGAGCACCTGAGTTTTGTATCAGATCTATTGCACCCTGTAATGTTACACTTTTATCCCGAAGGTGATGGCCACTTTATGGATGAAAATGTAACAGCGAATCGTGCAAGAATGGGTCGGCGAACATGATACCTATTTCTACCATCTTCTAAATCTCAATCCTATTGAGATCAGGTGAATGTGGGAGCCAGGGAAGATGGTATTGAGAGCGTGAGGGATATGCTAGAATTGAGAATGTGTGGTATATACTAGAGAGAGCTATTCGGCAACGAAATCCTCTTTTTTCAAATTTGTTGCAGCTACGCGATATTTTGCTCGCAGAATGATTACAATTAGAACAAAACGCACGGAAAAATCTTATAGAACACTTGCTGTTTTTTGAAACAAAGGCATCCTGATTCTATACTGTATAAAGGTTCGTATTATTTTATTATTATTATTTTTTTTTTTTTTTTTGCCAGTGTGTGTATAATAAAAATAATAATAGGGCAAATCATTTTTCATAATGAGGCATCTTCGAATATTAATTGCTCTCTCTCCAGCGTTATAATTGCAGGTACTGCTTGATGATTACAACTTATTTTAAAGCCGAACTCAAAAATTTCCTACTCTAAAAGTGCAGTAAACGGAAGTAGGGCACCGATCTTGCAATTACTGAAGATGAACAAAGATGAACTCGAGTAACGAGATGATAGAAAAATAGGTCAGCCTTTCATGTGATGCAACTCCCGGAACCCACTTACCGCATTCTGTCCTATTCTTTTCCGTTGTCTACCTTTTTATGGCTTTCTGCTGTGAACGGATTGTCCGCCCTTGAACTGCATGAACTCAGACCGAAAATATTGCCTCTCAGCAGAGGATAACTAGAGTACGGTAAACGTAGCTCTAACTAAAGGCGACAATAGACTAAGAAAACACTCGGAATAATTAAATTTATAATTTTAAAAATGTCATTTTTAAAATTAAATATAATATCATAATAAATTGCTATATAAGGCGCACGCTTTTCATATTTTATTTTGTAATTTAATTATAAACGTGAGCAACTCTGATCATTTTGTTATAGGAGATTCAAACTGCCCCTTATTTTTTTTTATTTTTAAATCAATATGAATTATGCACTAATCCCCAAAACAGGAATATATGCCAGGAGATAATGTGATATATAATAGAAGAGGAATTTACATATATTGTAAACTTACAATTATTATAAGCCGTATGTATGATAAAGAAGTGACATTATCACCGAAATGAATGACCTAGTGACACAGCTAGGATTCATAAGAAAATGAAATCGTGGACGTATAAGTAATGTATATTCACCTGAGAGAGAGAAAGAGAGATTATGATAATGATCGGCACAGTGGGATCGTTCTTGGCGTAAACCGGGATCACTTCACTTTTGGACTTGACACATTTGATTATTAGGCAGGGAGCCCTGGCTTGTTCATAGAATGGACAGCTGGGAGCCTCAGGGGTGAAAGCGGATCAACTTAGAAGGGTCTTTGTACAAACTGATATGTTTGGTGAACAACTATTTCTGTAGTCCTAGCCTTCGCACATCCGCTTGTACTCTATGTGCAGCTTGTCGATGAAATTTTCTAGTAGCAGAAACATCCTTTCAAGGCTCTCCAGTCTAGTTATTTAGGACCGGAAAGGAGAGTCATTACTTAATTTGCTCTGAGGCTTACTTCGCATGATGGCATCTCTGTCATGCTATGGATTGCGATCCTATGCGTGAGTAGCCTAGAATGCGGCTGAGATGGCTTAGCCACGTTACAGGAAGATTCAAAATTGACTGCTGCAGAGGCCTAACTCATTTATGTATAGAAGGCCACTGGGGAGACTCCATATCAGCCCATCGATATCAGCTGACCAGTCAGTTTTGGATGATAGCCTCTTGAGCTCTCCACAGAGTAGCGAGGGTTTTCCTCTTAAAATTGGCAAAGTGCTGGGGGAAGCTAAGATAATCATTCCAAGCTCTTCGTACTGCTTTTGTTGATTGTATAAACATCTAGAGGGTAGTGATGTTGACCTAGGGTCCTTTAGTGAAGTCCGTGTATACAGACTTGGATGAGTTATGTTCCAAGACGATGGTTTTGACTGCGGTATTTGCAGGGACGCATTCTTGAAACACTCAGATCCATTCGAACAGCTTGTGTGATGATTAATACCTTGAGGTCATCTGCATAGGAAATGAAGATCTTATACAGAGATAGGAAGGATTTAGTATGACCCAACAGCAGGACAACTAACTCCTCCCCTCTCTCCAAGGTATACCTCTATTCAAGATTAAAGTTGCAGAAAGCTCTGTCATAAGCCACGTGAAAATTGGTTCAGTTAGTTTGACTTTTGCTGAGGGCGCCTCCGTATCCAGGTGGGCAGAAGCAGTAGTGCGTAGCACACGCTTCTTGATTAGACCGGGGTTGGAGACCGTGACCAACAAATACGGAGGATTCGGAAGGTCAGGGAATGACCACCGCATATCCCCAGCCCGGATAAAGGGTGAGGGTTGGCGTAAGGAAGGGCATCCGGCCTTAAAAAAATTGCATGCCAAAACAATAAAAACGCTGACCCCATATATAATGGGAAAAAGTGAGGACAAAAAAAAAAAAAGTTTGACTTTTGCTTAGCTCAGGTAGATGACAAACTGAATGAATATTTTGCATCTACATTCACAAATGAGAAATTCTCTAAAAAGGCCAGAAGTTTATCAAATTCTAACAGAGAGCTAAAATGATTTTGCAATAACTGAGAGGAAACTTGAAGAGAAATTGTTAAAGTTATATATAAAAAAGGCACCTGGGATGGATAGGATCCAGTTATATTAAGGGAGGCAGCAAAGGAAGTAAGCAAACCCTTAGCCATAATTATGAGAGCATCCTTGTATTCAGGAGAGGCCACCACGAACTGCGAATGTATTCCCAATTCACAAAGGGAGATCAAAGGATGACACCAGTAAATACAGACCTGTTGGGATAATGGATACTTCTGTTCCAGGAAAAGTAACGGAGTCACTGCTTAAAGAAGTAATGCAGGATCATCTAGATAACACTGTTGTACTTCAGTTATAGCTCAGACGCAGCATGAGTTTGGGAAGGGGACATCTTTTCTGACCAATTACAATGTGGTCACAAAGGAACTGGATGCAAAATATAATTTTGATATCATATACTTGAATTTCAGGGAATCTTTTGATACTGTTTCACATAAGACTGCTGTGGAAATTGGAGCAGTGTGGCATTAAGGGAAAGTTGCTGCTACGGGAAAAGGGATGCATAAGTGGAAGAAGACAGAGTGGTAATCAGTGGACACTGCTCTTTGTGGACCAATGTTATTAGTAGATTAGCATTAGCATTAGTAGAGGCATTTGATGCAAGAAAGCAAGCTTATGCAGCATCAGCCAAAAAAAAAAAAATAAATAACTACTTCCACTTCACCCCTCTGTTCGTTCGAAATACCTGTCCAGCTGAGCCTTAAACTTATGTAGGCTATCAACTTCCACGACAAGAGATGGAAGTCTGTTCCACCTACCAACCACCCGCTGGCTAAAGGCAAATTTCCGCACATCTATCCTACCTCTGTCTTTCCTCAATTTGAACTTATGCCCTCTCAGGTGATTATTCTGAGCAAGAGGAAGAATCCCATCAGCATTGAGCATGCTCAAACCATTCAAGGCTTTATACACCTCTATCAGATAACCTCGCTGGTGCCTAGTCTCCAGACACTGTAATTTGCAAAACTTAAGCCTTTCTTCGTAAGAGCACCCCTTTGTTCCATTCACTAATCTTGTTGCCCTTCTCTGTACTCGTTCCAGCATCTCTACATCCTTCTTGAAATGAGGCCTCCAGGCCTGTATACAGTATTCTAGGTGTGGCCTGACCATTGCCTTATGCAAGGGAATAATCACCTCCTTATCCCTGCTAGAAAAATTCCTATATATCATTGACAATACACCATGAGCTACTCTTGCAGCCCGTCTGCACTGCTCAGAGAACTTCATATCGGCCTGCACAACCACCCCCAGGTCCCTTTCATTCTCTACTACTGTCAGTGTAGTACCACAGAGTTGATACGTTGCTCTGGGGTTGCTGTTTCCCATATGTAGTACTTTACATTTGTCAATATTAAACTTGATTTGCCACCTCTCAGCCCATCTGCTCAACCTTTCCAGATCCTGTTGCAGCAGCATAGTGTTAGTAGTATCCTTGACAACCCTGCCAACTTTCGTATCGTCTGCAAACTTGGACATTAAGCTTGATATACCATCATCAATATCATTTATAAATACAGAGAACAATAAAGGACCCAATACTGAACCCTGAGGGACTCCACTAATAACATTAGTCCGCAGTGTCCATTGATTACCACTCTCTGTCTTCTCCCCCTCAACCACCCCTTTATCCATAGCAGCAATTTGTCTCCAATGCCACACTGCTCCAATTTGTGCAGCAGTCTTCCATGTGCAACAGTATCAAAAGCCTTTCTAAGATCCAAGTATATAATATCAAAGTTATTCCCTGCATCCAGTTCTTTTGTGACTGCATCATAGTATCCAATCAAATTGGTCAGGCAAGACTTCCCTGTGTCCGAGCTATAACTGAAGTCTTGTCTAGATGATCCTGCAGTGCTTCTTTAACCAGTGCCTCCATTAATTTTCCGGGAACAGAAGTTAAACTCACAGGTCTATAATTACTTGTGTCAGCCTTTGATCCTCCCTTGTGAATTGGGGTCACATTTGCATATCTCCAGTCCATGGGTACCTCCCCTGAGTCCAATGAAGCTCTCATAATTATGGCTAAGGGTTTGCTTACTTCCTTTGCTGCCTCCGTTAATATAACTGGATAGATCCCATCCACCCCAGGTGCCTTTCTTGTGTTTATCTTCAACAATTTCTCCTCCACTTTACTCTCAGTTATTACAAGATTCTCTAGCTTACTGCTAGAGTTGAATACACCTCTGGCATTCCCCTCGCTGAATAACTCCTCATGTGTGAATGTCGATGCAAAATATTCATTTAGTTTGTTAGCTACCTGAGCAGGGTCATCAACAGTTGACCCATCGATATCAAGTGGACCAATCTGATTCATCCCCTTCCTTCTAGAGTTTACATAAGTAAAGAATTCTTTGCTGTTTTTTTTTCGCATCCCTTACCAAGGATCTCTCGTAATCTGCCTAACCTCCTTTGTAACTTGGTTACAGATCAACTTGTATCTATCATAGGCTTCTGTGTCACCTGTTAATTTGTATGTATCCCATGCATTTTTCTTCTCTGCCATATGCCTCATTAGTTCATCTGATATCCATTTTGACCTAAACCTTGAACAATATTTCTTAGTTGGTATGTAAAGCCTAGTAGCTTCCAAGATAAGTTCTTTGAATGCTTCCGATTTTGAATTTACTGTTGGTAACATCATCAGTTGATCCCACTGTATAGAATTTAAATACTGTCTCAGTCCATCGTAGTCTCCTTTACTAAAGCAATACCCCTTCCCTTTACCCCTGATGGTAGTTACCTCTTTGAGTAACTCCCACTTCAGAACACTGTGATCACTGCCACCTAGTGGTTCATTTATCTGCAGATTCTTAATGCATGAAGAATCACTACTGATAATCAAGTCAAGAGTATTACTCCCTCTAGTTGCCTCCCGAACATGCTGATGTAGAAAACAATCATCCAATAAATCCACAAAACCTTGCTAGTGTGTGAGTGACCAGCCCCCAAATTCCAGTCAATATCTGGGAAATTAAAATCCCCCATTATAAGACTCTGATTTACTGGCCTACTCTATTTCCCACTCTGTGCAGTTTCTTATTATACTCATCAGAGTCATTAGGCCTATAGCATACTCCTACTCTCAATTTTGATCTCCCAATGCTTACGTCACACCAAACTGACTCGACACTGCACTGTCCAGCGATGTCGACTGGCTTCACTTCCTTGGATTTTATGTGTTTCTTAACTAATAGTATAACCCCTCCTCCCTTCCTATCCTGTCTATCCTTTCTGTAGACATTGTACTCCCCAAATTCCAGTTTTGCATTCCTTATATCTTTGTGACACCACGTCTCTGATATCCCAACAATATCTGCTTTTGATGTTTTGGGCAATAACTCAAATTCATAAAATTTATTTACTAAACTCCTAGCATTGGTGTACACGCAAGTATACATGCACCTGCTCTTCCTCTTAGCCACCCTAACACAACCCATGTGTTTACTTGTACCCCCATGATTCCTAGCAGTCTCTGAAATATCCTGCATTTATTTTCTAGGCCGCTGCTCATTCCAATAGAAGCAGTGCAAGAATCACTTTCTTCCCTGCCAGTGGCTACTGTTAATCTATTAGTCCTTGTATCCTCCCCAATCTAGCAGTTTTCTGACCGACGTAACACTGCCTCGATAGCATCAGCAAACATTCTTGCACCCTTTCTATTTAAGTGTATCCCATCCCTGTAGAAGCAGTCTCTCCTCTTAACAAGTACAGACCAGGCTGAAAAAAATTCTACCCCTTGAGCCCTGCACAATCTTTCCAGGGCCGAATTGATCGACCGGGCCCTCATCATATACTCCCTGCTATCGTGTCTGGGCAGAATTGCAGACACTTTCAAATTCAACCCTAATTCACGGCTTTTTTTCATCAGTGACCTGTACTTGTTAAGTAATTCAGCCTGTCTCCTACTCTTAACATCATTAGTGCCAACGTGTACAACTATATCACTTTTTGTGCCCTTAAATTACCTCCATGGTTTTGGGTTGGCCCCAATGTTTTCTATATTTATCAATGGTATTGACGAAGGTAAAAAGGTAAAGAGGCCTATGTCCAAGTTTGCAAAGATACAAAGTTTGCAGGGTTGTTAATGACAGTGCCACTGCAACAGGATCTATAAAAGTTAGGGAGATCGGCTGAGAAGTGGCAACTGAATTTTAACATTGACAAATGCAAAGTGATGCATAAGGGTAACTCCAGAGTAAAGTACCAACTGTGTGAACCTATATTGGACAGTGAAGAGTGAAAAAGAGCTCGGAGTAAGTGTGCAGTGAGATATGAATTTCGCTGAGCAGTGCAGACAGGTCGTCCGAACAGCTCATGGAATGTTGTCAATGATATACGGGAATTTTGCTAATACAGTAGTCAGGAAAGGGTAAGGTCACAGCTTGAGTATGGCATACAGGTCTGGAGGCCTCATTTTAGGAAGGATATAGAGCTGCTGGAACGAGTACAGAGAAGGGGGAAGAAAGGTGTGCTCTTACCAAGAAAAGCTTCATTTCTGAAAATCACAGCATCTTGATACTATGCACCTGCTAGGTGATCTGATTGAGGCTTTGAATGGTTTGAGCAAGCTCAGCGCTGATGGATTCTTCCTCTTGCTCAGATTGCTCACTTGAAGGGGCGTGAACTCCAATTGAGGAAGGACGGTTGCAGAATAGATGTGCAACCGTCCTTCCTGTGTGTGTTCAAAATAATATAAAAGTATAATTTTGATTCACAAATTTGCTTACAAATGTCTGCTGGCTTGCACTCAAGTGAATTATGAAAGAACGCTTTCTAAATTAAAAATTATTAAAAATCGGTTACGATCGACTATGAACCAAGAAATATTGGAATCGTTCTTAATATCACCTTCCGTTGACATAGTACTACCATAGTCACGCTCAGGAGATGCTTAGGGGAATAAATTCCCGTCCTCAAGAATATTTATATTATATGATTGTACTCTCACGTCTTGATACTTGTAAGTCACCAGCATTGGAACGTTCCCCCCCCCCACACAACATATATATATGTCTCTGTATATACATACGCGTGTGTGTGTGTGTCATGATGTGTCATTGCTTACTACCGCCAGTAGAAGCCCTATGATACTGGAAAAATTTATTTATTTAATTATATGATATTCTAACATTTTCAGCATAATTTACAGTTCAGTTTTTTTTATCGCGAGGCCTCTTATTAAGCAACGTCCCTGAAAAATGTTTGCCAGTTTTGTGGTCCAAAATTGGCTCTTCAGTTTGAATTTTACATATTCACAGAACCACTTAAATACTGCCCAAGGCCTGATCACAGTGGCGTAGTTCCTCCTGAATCCCTGCCAACCTTTGTATCGTCTGCAAACTTGGACATTAAGCTTGATATACATCATTTCATCAATATCATTTATAAATACAGAAAACAATAATGGACCCAATACTGAACCCTGAGGGACTCCACTAATAACATTAGTCCACGAAGAGCTGTGTCCATTGATTACCACTCTCTGTCTTCTCCCACTCAACGATCCCTTTATCCATAGCAGCAATTTGCCTCCAATGCCACACTGCTCCAATTTGTGCAGCAATCTTTCATGTGCAACAGTATCAAAAGCCTTTATAAGATCCAAGTATATAATATCAAAGTTATTCCCTGCATCCAGTTCTTTTGTGACTGCATCATAGTATCCAATCAAATTGGTCAGACAAGACTTCCCCTTAACAAAACCATGTTGTGTTCAAGCTATAACTGAAGTCTTGGCTAGATGATCCTGCAGTGCTTCTTTAACCAGTGCCTCCATTAATTTTCCAGGAACAGAAGTTAAACTCACAGGTCTATAATTACTTGTGTCAGCCTTTGATCCTCCTTTGTGAATTGGGGTTACATTTTGCACATCTCCAGTCTATGGGTACCTCTCCTGAGTCCAAGGAAGCTCTCATAATTATGGCTAAGGGTTTGCTTACTTCCTTTGCTGCCTCCTTTAATATAACTGGATTGATCCCATCCACCCCAGGTGCCTTTCTTGTGTTTATCTTCAACAATTTCTCCTCCACTTTACTCTCAGTTATTACAAAATTATCTAGCTTACTGCCAGAGTTGAATACACCTCTGGCATTCCCCTCGCTGAATAACTCCTCATGTGTGAATGTCGATGCACACATTCACACATGAGGAGTTATGTGTGAATGTCGATGCAAAATATTCATTTAGTTGTTTAGCTACCTGAGCAGGATCATCAACAGTTGAACCATCGATATCAAGTGGACCAATCTGATTCATCCCCTTCCTTCTAGAGTTTATACAAGCAAAGAACTCTGTGCTGTTTTTCTTTGCATCCTTTGCCAAAGATTTCTCGTAATCTGCCTTCGCCTGCCTAACCTCCTTTGTAACTTGGTTACAGACCAGCTTATATCTATCATAGGCTTCTGTGTCACATGTTAATTTATATGTATCCCATGCATTTTTCTTCTCTGCCATATGCCTCATTAGTTCATCTGACATCCATTTAGGCCCAAACCTTGAACAATATTTCTTAGTTGGTATGTAAAGCCTAGTAGCTTCCAAGATAAGTTCTTTGAATACTTGCCAATTTGAATTTGCTGTTTGTAACATTATTAGTTGGTCCCACTGTATAGAATTTAAATATTGTCTCAGACCATTGTAGTCGCCTTTACGAAAGCAAAAACCCTTCCCTTTACCCCTGATGGTAGTTACCTCTTTGAGTAAATCCCACTTCAGCACACTGTAATCACTGCCATCTAGTGGTTCCTTTATCTGCAGATTCTTAATGCATGAAGAATCACTACTAATAATCAGATCAAGAGTATTACTCCCTCTAGTTGCCTCCCAAACATGGTGATGTAGAAAACAATCATCCAATAAATCCCCAAAAGCCTTGCTAGTGTGTGAGTGACCAACCCACAAATTCCAGTCAATATCTGGGAAATTAAAATCCCCCATATATTATAAGACTCTCTGATTTACTGGCCCACTCTATTTCCCACTCTGTACAGTTTCTTATTATACTCATCAGAGTCACTAGGCCTATAGCACACTCCTACTCTCAATTTTGATCTCCCAATGCTTATGTCACACCAAACTGACTCGACACTGCACTGTCCAGCGATGTCGACTGGCTTCACTTCCTTGGATTTTATGTTGCTTAACTAATAGCGTAACCCCTCCTCCCTTCCTATCCTGTCTATCCTTTCTGTAGATGTTGTATTCCCCAAATTTCAGTTCTGCATTCCTTATATCTGTGTGACACCACGTCTCTGATATCCCAACAATATCTACCGTTGATGTTTTGAGCAATACCTCAAATTCATCAAATTTATTTACCAAACTCCTAGCATTGGTGTACACGCAAGTATACATGCATCTGTTCCTATTCTTAGCTACCCTAACACAACCAGTGTGTTTACTTGTACCGCAATGACTCCCAGCAGTCTCTGAAATATCCTGCGTCTTGTTTTCCAGGCTGCTGCTCATTCCAATAGAAGCAGTGCAAGAATCACTTTTACCTCTGCCTGTGGCTACTATTAATCTATTAATCTTATCCTTGTATCTCCCCAAGCTAGCAGTTTTCCGACCCATCTAACATTGCCTCGGTAGCATCAGCAAATATTCTTGCACCCTTTCTATTTAAATGTATCCCATCCCTGTAGAAGCAGTCTCTCCTGTTAACAAGTACAGACGAGGCTTTAAAAAATTCAACCCCTTGAGCCTTGCACAATCTTTCCAGGGCCGAAGTGATCGACAAGGCTCTCATCATACACTCCCTCCTGTCGTGTATGTGCAGAATTGCAGATACTTTCAAATTCAACCCTAATTCACGGCTTTTTTTCAACAATGACCTGTACTGGTTAAGTAATATGCACACTGGGCTTCGAACAGACAATTGCAAAAGTGGGCATGCAAGATGACACTTTCAAAAGAATTACCTTAATCCACAGGTCAACAGAATTGATCACCTCAACAAATGCTAGATGCCGATTAACATGGTATAAGGAGCGCTAATCCTGGACTGCAGAGCAGTGGAAAACAGTCCTATGGACAGACAAGTCGAGCTTCGCACTCTACCAGTCTGATGGTCGTTCCTGGGTGTGGCAAATGCCAGGGGAACAGTTTCTTCTTGATTGTATCCTCCCAACAATAAATATATTGTTTTATTTCAAAGAAATACCAGAATATTATATGGGTATTTCTGTGAAATAATAATACAAATACATACCTCTTTTAATAATAAAAACAAAAGAAATTTAAAAAATATAATTATTTTTCCGCAGAGTGAATTTTTCTTAATAATTTTTCATTATTTGCTATTTCTTCGTAAAATTCTTCACAAGAATTAGCAAAATTACACTTAACTTGTATTGCTTTCAGCGTTTCTACGGTCAGTTGTGTTTTTTTCTGGTGTCCACAACTTATTTACTACCGAAAAAACTCTTTCCGTTGCACATTTGGTTCCCGACCAGCATAATGCAAATCCAGTTACTCTTTCCAGATGCCTGTATGGTTTGTACCTTGTGTAAAAATGTTTAAATATTTGGAGCCACTTCAGTGACTTCATATCTGTTGTCATTTTTTCGTCATTCCATTGTTTTATTTTTGAATATCAGCATATTTTTTTTAAACATCAGTTAGCTTCATTTTATCGTGATTCATGACATAAAAATTGTGATTCATGATGTAAGTATGGAGGTACATGTCCAATCCGAGACAATCCCGGACTGCCCCATACAATTCTGGACATCTGGTCACTTTAGCTATTGCGTTCCAAACCACCAGATTCCCACCTCCATTTTCCCATTCTATTTTCTTACGAATCAGAAATTATGAATGATAAGCGGAATCAGCTCGGAAACGATTATTTAGAAACAGTTTGAATATTCAACTTTGGGGAGAAGAAGAAAAAAAAAATGAAAATAAGGTATTACTGCTATTTTTACCCCATAATTTACATATTTCCAATTCGCAAATAAACATAACACCAACGTAGGTTTTGAGTGGTTTATTATCTTCAAACAAAACGAAATTAGTTTTGAATCTATATACTGTACATAATGAAAAACACGACACCAAACACTTTTTTTTTCCTTTTTTTTTTTTTGCTGATTGGTAACCTTTTGTATTGCGAATTAGTTTTTAAATACTGTATAAAATTTATAAAGATATAAATTGATAATTTTTAAATATAAAAAAAAAACTTTAGAAATCTTCATGCGTTCCCAGTGGGATTTGTGTATGAACAGAGAATAGCCTAGCACTGTTGTACCCCAGAAAATCTTTCTGAGCGTCGTTTGGTGGCATGTATGGCTAGTTTCCGATCTCTCTCTCTCTCAGGGTAACTCTTTTTTTTTTTTTTTTTTTTTGGCTGGTGCAGCATAAGCCTCAGGCTTCCTTACCTCATATGGCTAATAATAATAATAATAATAATGTCTGCACTTTTAAATACAAGACAGTTATAGTGGTGACATCTATTGACAAAACATTGAACCGGCGTGATCTGCTAAAAGCTTAGGTGACCAATATACTACTGAGATTTTTTTCTAGACATAAATATAGCTACGTTTGATGATTTAAGAAGATTTTATTTTAGCAGCACTTAAATAGAATAGCAGCTCATAACTACAAATGTATATATGACTGCAGAATATATGATGCAGTAATTATTTTATAGCATTTAAACATTAGTATGTCATGAATTTAGAGGTAATAAATATCTTACTTGTGAGCTTGAAAATTTAACTGCAATTAAAGGAAGTTATTTTATGTTGATTTGTTCTTCAGATTTCAGTTAGTGTTGGAATTAATGGTAGAAATTTAAATGTGTGGTTCTTATGTATTTATTTCAGGTGTACGAAGATGAATGGCCTGATGATTCCTTAGCAGAGTGAGTATACAAATAAATATGGTGTCAATTTTTTTTATAATTTGTTGTTAGTAAAATAGTGAGAATTATAATACTAGTAAGATTAGTTTTATGTTATGGCATTATTCCTTGTAACTGAAAAACAAAAAAAAAGCACATGCTAAACTAAATTAAAACAAGTTTCTTCATTGGATATTTCTAGATCAGTGTGTTTCTTGACAGATTTTTCTGTAAAACTTCCATTTGATCTAAAATTTTTGTAATGCCTTCCCTTCTTAAGAAAATTCTTTTTTTTTTTTTTTTTTTGACTTTTATCAAAAAAATTAATATTCTTATTTATACCACACACATAAATAAATCTTTTAAATTAAAGCTTTTTGTGTGTGTGTGTGTGTGGTGTTATAATAAATTTAGTTCTGTGTGAACAAAACAGAACTAAATTGTTAGACTTAATTTGCTTATCTAATAATAATCATGAGACAGCTTAATATTGTTAGAGTACTAGTCTGCCTTGCATACTGCTGCAAAGACAGCTGGAAATGGGTAGATATTCATTTGGACTAAATGTTATGTGATGTAGTCACAGGAAATTGTATGGCAGTTTTGTTAATAGTAGGCAAAATTGGGATAGAAATAGACACCTCTGCTCACAAGTAACTAATGGCTTGGAGTGTCGAAATAAATAGTTGAAGGAAAGTAACAAGCAATGTGCTGGTTTCCAAAACATTAAAGTATGTGTTGAAATCGCCAGTGCTGATTCTGCAGCTGCAGAGAAATTTTGTGATGTGTGGGAAAAACACCCTTCTAAATCTCTACAGCCCTCAGCTACCACAGTAGTATGCTTATCAGCTGGAGATTTAATTCTGGCAACGATGCTCGAAAGGTAAAACTTGCTGACATTATGCCTGTCTCCTCTCTTTTAATTTTATAATTTTGAAATTTTTGTAATTTTGTCCACTTTTATAATTTTTCCTGCACATGAGATAAAAAAAAATTGAATAAATAATTCTATTTACATGTTCATCGAACATTTTTTTTTGCTTCAATCAAATTTGCGAGTGTTGCATATGCATTTAGGGAAATTCCGGTTTACGTAAAATTCTGACTTACGTAGAGTTCAGCGGAACACAACCCTTATGTAAGGCGGGGTTGTGTTCTGCTTTACTATACATTTATCCTTATCTGTATAGTAAAGCACCAACACACACTGCTCTATCATTAATATTTGGAACCTCTCGGTTGATATTTGGTCATATTCTACCTAAACACCACATCACACAACTATAAATATGCTCATAGGCCTTTAAGGAGACAGTAACAGAAGTGTGAATTTTTTATTATTATTATTATTATTATTATTAGCTGTATGGTGCAAGGAAGCCTGAGGCTTATGCTGCACCAGCGGAAAAAAAAAGTTCCCGAGTTATCCTGAGAGAAAGAGGGGTAGAAGGGAATCGCCAAGAAAGAGAAGGATGATGATATCCAACTCAGGTCCCTGGGTGTGCCAATCTCATACTCACCAGATGTGAGCCCTTGGGATTAATGCAAGATGCTGTGTTTGATGGAGTTAACACTTCCAGAATGGAATGATAATAGGGTCCACATAAGCAGTCAGTCTGTACATGACACTTCAACAGCATTAGAGATCAGCCTCCGTAGCCGAGTGGGCAGGAGCGGGAGTGCAGTAGCACACGCTCTTTGAGTAGACCGGGGTTCAAGCCCCTGACTGCTGAATACGGTCGATCTGCCAACCCGCACTGGACCAGCGTGGCAGATTATGGTCCATTTCCCTCAGCATGAATTGTTGAGGAGGCTTCCACCCTGCAGTGGGTTGATAATGGCTGCACTTTACTTTTTAGGTCAACAATTGGGATGTGATCTGCAAATGGAAGTGGCCTCATGCTGAAACTCTCACAAAATGACCCAGAAAACTTCTGAAGCTGATGGAATGTGACAGAACCCTGCAAGGAATGATTGATTCAGAATGCAGGTTGATGTTGTTGCACATATACAAGTCCTCAGTGTGTTGATTGGGACACATGTCAGCACCAGTACAGTGTGCAGGAGCTGCATGATATGGAGTAACAGACATTGTCTAGCTTGATGTAAGGTCCACTATTCTTGGACCAATGGAAAGCTGTATTTTTGAGTGACAAGTCATGATATATGGTCTACCAGTCTGATAGTTGTGGCAGATGCCTGAAAAAAAGCTACTTACTGGGCTGTGTTGTCTGCTGTGATGTTTAGAACTGTTTTTCATGGTTTTGTCTGTGACCAATGGTTGTTTTGGACAAAACCACAAATGCTGAGTTCTATCAAGACATCCTGGACAATAATGCATTGCCTATATTGTGGCAGCATGTCATACTGCTTGCATTTTGGCATGCTGGTTTGAGGACATGAGCATTAAAGATGGACTGGCCAGCCCAGAGCCTTGACCTCAATCCTCTATGGAACCTCTGGGATGAATTGGATCATTGGGTGCATGTAACAAGAGACTGCCCAAAAGCAGCACTGAGATTGTCACCATTATGAATGGAAAACGGGGTAAAATACCAGAGGGCATTTACAAAAAAAAAAAAAAAACCCCAGTGGAAAAGTTCCATGGAGACCAGAGTCTATCAAAAAGCCAAAGATTTTGGCCCTCATCGTTAGTTTTCCCGTAAGTAACAGTTATTTTTGGATATGCAGATGTCTGGATATTAATGGTAGAGCACTGTAAATTTCTGCATGTTTTATCTCAGCACATGAGCTAAGTCTATTGAATAAAGGAAGCAGGAAGAGAACATATGCTTACTGTCCATATGTTTCATTATATGGGGTGAGCGAAAAATTATGCAACCCATTGTGAAATATGTATTATCGATTGTAATTGAACACAGTTTGTCTGATATTCATCAGACTTTATTACTCTTTCCACAAAACTCATGAAGAAAACTTTTCAGCAGAGTGGATTATCTTACGGAAGTGTACAAAGATTTTAAAACTCCATCCATATCGTGTACATGTCATGCAGGAACTCGAGGAACCTGATAAGGAAAAACGAATTCAGTACTGTATGTGGTTTACCTGCTTAATTCAAGAGGCTACTAACATTTTAGCCAAAATTTTCTATACTAATGAAGTGTGGTTTCATCTAAATGGATATGTTAATACTCAAAACATCACAATATATGGAATGTGGAAAATCCATGTCTTTCACGAAAGACTGTTGTGCTCTTTGAAAATTGGTATATGGTGTATTGTCTCTCGATGGCAAGTTATTGGTTCCATTTTCTCTAGTAATATAATGTGCAGGTTGATTATTTTTGAAATTTTAGATGTGTTCAGAAATTTTATTATGTATTCTGATAGTAATTTAGCATATTGCCCACCTCATGAAACTTTCCTATAGTTGCTAAAACAGTAACCACAAAAAATGGTTTCAAATAATCATAGTCTAATGGCAGTACTGTATTTTTCAACTTCAGTCTGCAATAATGACAGCTGTTTATTCCAACCTCAACGTGCTGCATTAATGTGTTCACTCATCCAAGCAAGCTCATGGAAAATATTATCCCGGAAGGCAATTTTTTTTGCCATTGTGGTGGGTGAACAACGGCAAAATGCTGTACCTAGGGCTAGAGCCCCGCTTGCTCCTTCTGGCTCTGGTAAAGATACCTCGGAATTTCGAAAGGGATGATTGGGTGTGTCGGGTGCTTCCATATAGGAAAGGGCATGTCTTGTCTTTAATTGTCCTAAATAATAAATAATCTTTAATTGTCCTACAGATTGTCCTCTCTGTATTTACAGAGCTCTCTGTAAATACAGAGCTGTAGTATGGTAGGACAATTAAAGATTATTTATAGATCTCGCACGCACTGTGATGAGTGCCAGCAATCCCGCACCTAGATCGCTGCAGGATTACTGGCACTCACCACATTTCTTTAATCTTAGGGCTCAAGCCCCGCTCGCTCCTTCCAGCTCTGGTAAAGATACCTCGGAATTTCAAAAGGAGGGATGATTGGGTGTGCCCGCCTAAGTGCAAATAAATAAAATAAATATTCTGTTTATACTCCGGGACGACCATGAAACAGCACCGTATTCAGCAGTCATGGGCTTGAACCCCGGTCACTCAAGGCACGTGTACTTATGCACCCACGCGCCTGACCACTAGGCTATGGCTGTTTCCTTATTGGTTTTCCTCGAGTGAATTCATCGCGAGTGTTTCCCGTAAATTGTGAGGAATTTAAGTTGAATGGACATCTGAGTCTGGCTGCTAAAATCTGCCAGACTCACATGTCCATTTACGAATGCGCGTGTGCATGTTCATTTTCATATGCGCGTGCGCAGGATCATTTTCGTATGTGCTAGAGCATGCGCAAGTCCGTTTTCGTATGCACGTGCGCAGGACCTTTTTCGTATGTGCCTGTGCATGACCATTTTCGCATGCGCAGGTCCGTTTTCGTGTAATATTTAATTGATTTCATGAGAATTGATTTAATTTCACGAGTATATTAAGTGATTTCACGTTGGTCATAAATTAATATTAGTCACTCGTAAATTAATATCAGTTATCAATATTATCAAGTAATATCAAGTGCAAGAGCATTACTCTTGTGGACACTCAAACATTGGATACATATTTAGATATGTCAAGTAATATCAAGTGCTCTTGCACTTGATATTACTTGATTTGTACTTGATTAGCACAAAATTTAACTCTGAATTAGACATGTTAATTTTTGTAGCACAAGTGAATATGCAGGAAGAGATCTTTATGTTGTTGTTATTTGGTTTTTAGGAGCATTAGCAACTAAGGCCATATTGCTCCGGGGATATGCGGTGGTCATTCCCTGACCTTTCCGCATTCTCCGTATTTGGTGGTCATGGGCTTGAACCCTGGTCTAATCAAGAAGCGTGTGCTACGCACTGCTCCTCTTGCCCACCTGGCTACGGAGGTGCCAAGAGATCTCTAGTCGAGAGCAAGTCCCAGGAAGAATAATTTAAGGTAATCTCCTCTTGTGGACACTCTAATATTGGATACATATTTAGAAATGACAAGTTTTATTCATTTGTGCACACACCCTTATATTCTCAGCATGGCATGCTTAAATGCATGCTACCAATCATGCAGTGTTTGGTCAAGTTAGTTGTTACTCCAACCAAAAGAAATCTCTGGTTATTTTGTCAATGTCAGTATTCTTTAGTTTAGCACTCAGCATTTTTTATTTTTATTATTGGCATATTGAATCTGAAGCCATGTAATAAATTACATAATATTAATAGTAGTAATGCAATATCTGTTTTGGAAATTCGGCTTCTTTCAATAACTTTCAGAAATTACATGTTTTATTCATTAGAATTCATAGTTCATTTATTCATTAGTACAATACATATTTTATGTAATGTGCTTCCATACCAAATTGCACTAATGTGTGTTACTTGTGTTATGAACTCTTGCATTTTTATCATTTATAACTTAACTGTTGTGTCTGTCAGTGTATAGTCTTTTTGTTAATATTCACATTTTGCTACTATAGTCATGTGATCTTCTGTTTTAGCTACTATAGTGCTGGGTATTATGATATTTACAAAAAAATTTGTGAATTGTGAATATTTTGATATTTTGCAATGAATGGATAAAGAATACCAAATTGAATAATAATAGTTTTGAATAGAATCAAAACTATTATTATATTTCAGTCAGATCAAATAGAATAATAGTTTTTCTGTTATCAATAGTTTATTTATGTGAGTTTTTTTTAATGTATATTTAGTATTCAAGATAATCCAGAGAAGCCATCACTTGCTGAGAGTCTTGAAGCAGCACTTACAACATTAGATCTCTTTCTTGAAAATAAGTATGGAGAAGCATTAGAACTAATGGAGCCATGGTAAGTTTTATCATTTTTAGCAAGTTTGCTGTAATGAACCATTTCTGCTAGAGACTAATGTTTTTGTAAACAAAGTACACTGCCATGTTTAATATTTTAGTGTGATAAGTAAATACAGTGGAACATATGTGTAACCTTTGAGACTTGAAGATTGCTATTTTTTGGACAATAAATCTAATCAAGCATAAATTTTTAGAATCCAAGCACAGATAAATAGCAAATCCATAAGCAGCTTGGCCACCTATTTTTTTGTTAATTGTGTGATGAAATTACTTTTTATTAGATTTTTAGCTATACTATTTCATTCTTATTTGTTCTTTTATCAACTTGCACCATGGGTCTAAATTTTGAAACAAATTCAGTGATGAAGTTAATGAAGCAATTAACTACAAAATCACTTAGTAAATTTTCATTTTAAGATTAAAATAAAATAATGAAAAGGGCAAATATCTACACATGATATTTTTACCAATAGTCCAAGAGGATACCTGTGCATACATGACCAAAATAGACCACCAACTACCCTAAAATCAATGCAAAAAAAAAAAAAAAAACAGTCATTCCAGAGGGTAAAATGCATCATGATTTGTTTTATTCAGAATGCAGTCTTGGTCATAGCCTTTTAGCATGTAATATTCATGTTACATATTTATCTGGCATGCTTAGGATAGGAGCAAGCCAGTTTTCTGAACAGTGTGTGTATGTGTAGTACACATTTATTTGTTTTACTTCCTAACAGCTATAAATGAAGTGTCCTTTATTAGGTAAACCTACCCATTTCACAAAATAGAGCACTCCTCCATGAAAAGGGTAGGTGTTGTCATCATATAATAATAAATTCCATTTATTAGCTCTGTTGTTATTTGGTTTTTAGGAGCATTAGCAACTAAGGCCATGTTGCTCTGGGGATATGCAGTGGTCAACCCTGACCTTTTCGCATCCTCCATATTTGGTGGTCACGGGCTCGAACCCCGGTGTAATCAAGAAGCGTGTGCTATGCACTGCTGCTCCTGCCCACCTGGCTACAGAGGTGCCTTATTAGCTCTGATAATTACAAGCTTGCTCCGGGACAACTAATGAAACAGTTATAAGGGCTTACATTATATGAGAACAAACAAAAATTTAACCACAAAATTTGGAATAAAGTACAACTCATACAAAAACAAATAAATTAATAACACATGAAATGACTAATACATAATGTAGCAGATGTTAACATTACTGATGCAATCAATGTAGTTCCTGACCATATAAAGCCGGATTATGGTATATGGAAAACTGGATTCAGTTTGCCAATTGCTGTTGAGTCAGATGACAAGATAATTTGTTCATTGATATGGCATTATGGCCTTTGGAAGTAGTGAATCCAGTGGTACTTCTTCTGTTCTATTATTATAGATTTAAATTTGAGATTTTCATAGGGGAATGTACATTGTTGGTGGTTATGCGGAGGAGAGTTTTTGCAGAGCATTGATGGTTTGCGAGGTAATAGTCTGGCTCGGCAAGGTTTGTCAGCAGAATGCTAGGCTTAGCACTACCATATGAGATGAAGCGATTAGGCTTAGAGGTTTGAGGATGAGCATTCCTTTATATTTTGAAATAATACTTACATTATTTCACCGTCGACTTCCAGGGATATAAGAGCCATTAGGGCTGTGCACATCCATATATTTAACTATTAACATAATCACATAGCCATGTGAAAGCTAAAAAATGGGACACAGCACATAAAAAAAGGCAGCCAGAACACTAGTGCCATCTGGTCTGTGCATCATGTGTTCATACCATGTGATATCATACAGGTTGGCAGTTACTTAAGGATGCTCTATGTGTATATTTCAGTGCAAGAATGAGCAAAATGAAAGACTTGAGTGACCTTGTACATGGCATATTAGCAAATTTATTCAAACTCTGTGCATCTATTCTGCAACCATTCTTCCTCAGTTTGAATTTATGCCCCCTCTTGTGCATAGTCTGAGCAAGAGGAAGAATCACGTCAAGATTAAACACCTCAATCAGATCACCTCGTAGGTGCCTAGTTTCCAGACACTTCAATTTGAAAAATTGAAGCCTTTCTTGGAGCACCCTTTTTTATTTCACAAATCTCATTGCCCTTCTCTGTATTTGTTCCAGAAGATGTATATTCTTTATCCAGACCTGCATACACTACTGAAGTGTGGTGTAATCATGGCCAAACAAAGGGATAACCACTGTTTAATAAATCTTAAATAAATTGTAAGCAAGGGATGCCACCAATTTTAAATTCTTGTTTTTCACCATGTGCATGTAATTATCAAGAATAGACTTAAATTTATCCTGCATTTTTCCTGTTTGTGTGAGAACTAACAGATTTCTAGAAATTTCAATGGAGAAATCAAAGAAAACACATTTCTTGAACGGTATTGTGAATCAGCTGTGCAGACCAAGTAGACAAACAGCACAAAATTTCTGAAATTGCTTCCCAATTTCGCAGAGGTTTTGGAGACGAAGGTATCCAAGTACAAGACCCCTGCACAATGGCTCCAGATTAGTACAGTGTTTGAATGATGTGCAACAATTGGTTGATGCTTTTCTCAAGTATATCTTCAGGACAGAATGCACTGGTCCCACAGGAGTTAGTTACTGTCAGGGAAACGGAAATATATTGTGCAAAAAAGATAGGTGGAATAGGACCAGGGTATGTCTGCCAAGGGGAAAAAGTTGATGACGTTGTAGCGCAGATATCATCTTTTAAGGGCACAAAGGGTGATATTGTTGTATCATCCTGTGGGCCCTTAAAATTTGCACTAATACATTAAGTGTAAGAGATCTGCGGATTTACTTAACAAGTACAGGTCAACATTGAAAAAAGTTGTGAATTAGGGTTAAAGTTGAAAGATTTTTAAATTTTAATTTTGCCCAGACACGATAGGAGGGAGTATATGATTGAGAGCCTCGTCAATCAATTAGGCCTTGAAGAGACTGTACAAGGCTTATGGGGTAGAATATTTTTCAGCGTGGTCTATGCTTGTTAACAGGAGCGATTGCTTCTGCATGGATGGGATGCACTTAAATAGAAAGGGTGCAAGAATATTTGCTGATGCTATTGAAGCAATGTTAGGTGGGTTGGAAAACTGCTAACTTGGGGGCAGGAGATTCACAGACTAATAGATTAACAGTAGCCGCAAGCAGAGGTGGAAATGATTCTTGCACTACTTCTATTGGAATGAGCAGCAGCCCGGAAAGAAAGTTGCTGGGGATTTCAGAAACTGCTGGGAGTCTTGAAACAAGTAAACACATGGGCTGTGTTAGAGTAACTAAGAGTAAGAACAGGTGCATGTATACTTGTATACACACCAATGCTAGGAGTATAGTAAATAAATTTGATGAACTTGAAGTGTTCGTCAAGACACCACAGCCAGATATCGTTGGGATATCAGAGACAGGGTGTCACACAGATATAAGGAATGCAGAATTGGAATTTGGGGACTACAATGTGTATAGAAAAGGAGGAGGGGTTATGCTGTTAGTTAAGAAACACATAAAATCTAAGGAAGTGCATCCAGTTGACATAGATGGACAGTGCAATGTTGAGGCAGTTTGTTGTGACATATGCACTGTGAAAGCAAAGATGAGGGTAGGAGTTTGTTATAGGCCTAATGACTCTGATGAGTACAATGAACAATTATACAGAGAAATAGTGGGCTGGTAAATCAGAGTGTCTTATAATGGGGGATTTTAACTTTCCAGATATTAACTGGAACTTGTGGTTTGGTCACTCGCACACTAGCAAGGCTTTTGTGGATTTATTGGATGATTGTTTTCTACATCAGTATGTTATAGAGGCAACCACAGGGAGTAACACTCTTGATCTGACTGTCAGCAGTGATTATTCATGCATTAAGAATTTACAGATAAAGTAACTACTAGGTGGCAGTGAACACAGTGTACTGATGTGGGATTTGCATAAAGATGTAACATCAAGGGTAAAGAAAAGGGTTTCTGCTTTCATAAAGGTGACTGCAGTGGTCTCAGAGACTATTTAAGTTCTATATAGTGGGACCAACTGACGATGTTACCAACAGCAAATTCTAAATGAGAAGCATTCAAGGAAGTAACCTTGGAAGCTACTAGACTTTTTTTGTTCCAACTAAGAAATACTGTTCTAGGTTTAGGCCCAAATGGATGTCAGATGAACTAATGAAACTCGACACAGAGAAGAAAAATGCATGGGATGCATATAAATTATCAGGCGACACAGAAGCTTATAGTATATATAAGCTAGTCTGTAATCAAGTCACAAAGGGAGTTAGGCAAGCAAAGGTAGATTATGAGAAATCTTTGGAAATGGATACAAAGAAAAACAGCAAAGAATTCTTTACTTATATAAACTCTAAAAGAAAAGGGATGAATCAATTGGTCCACTTGATATCAATGATTTGACTGTAGATGATAATTCTCAGATAGCGGCTGAACTAAATGAATATTTTGCATCTACATTCACACATGAAGCAAGTTATTCAAGGAGGAGAGGGCCAGATGTTTATCAAACTCTAATGGGGAGTTAAATGATTTTGTAATAACTGAGAGCAAAGTGGAGGAGAAATTGCTGTTGTTAAAAATAAGAAAGGCACTTGCGGTGGATGGGATCTATCCAGTTATATTAAAGGAAGTAAGCAAACCCTTAGCCATAATTTTGAGAGCATCCTTGGACTCAGAGGAAGTCCCGACAGACTGGAGATGTGCAAATGTATCTGCAATTCACAAAGGGGGGATCAAAAGGTGACAGGAGTAATTACAGACCTGTTAGTTTGATTTCTGTTCCAGGGAAAATAATGGAGTCACTAGTTAAAGATGCATTGCAGGATTATCTAGACAAAGCAGTAGTAATAATTCAGATGCAGCATGGGTTTGTTAGGGGGAAGTCTTGTCTGACCATTTTGATTGGATACTATGATGTGGTCACAAAGGAAGTGGATGCAAAAAATAATTTTGATATCATATTCTTGGATTTCAGGAAAGCTTTTGATACTGTTGCACATGGAAGACTACTGTACAAATTGGAGCGGTATGATATTAAGGGCAAGTTGCTACAATGGATAAAAGGATGGTTGAGTGGGAGAAGACAGAGTGGTAATCAATGGACTAATGTTATTAGTGGTGTCTTCGTGGACTAATGTTATTAGTGGTGTCTCCCAGGTTTCGGTGTTGGTCCCATTGTTGTTTTGTATATTTATCAATGATATTGATGAAGGTATATTAAGCTTAATGTCAAAGTTTGCAGATGATAGAAAGGTTGGGAGGGTTGTTAATAACAGTAATGACATTATGCTGCTGCAACAGGATCTGAAAAGTTGGGTAGATGGGCTGAGAAATGGCAACTGAAGTGTAACATTGACAAATGCAAAAGTACTACGTATGGGTAGCAGTAACACACAGAGAAATGTACCAACTATGTGGTGTTACACTCAGGGTAGTGGAGAATGAAAGAGACCTTGGGGTAATTGTGCAGTGAGATATGAAGTTTTCTGATCAGTGCAGGCAGGCTGCCAAAGAAGATCATGGGGTCTTGTCAATTATATACAGGAATTTTGTGAGCAGAGATAAGGAGGTGATTATCCCCTTGTATAAGGCAATGGTCAGGCCACACCTTGAGTACTGTGTACAGGTCTGGAGGCGTCATTTTAAATAGGATGTAGAGTTGCTAGAACGAGTACAGAGAAGGGCAACAAGACTGGTGAAGCGTACAAAGGGGTGCTGTTATGAAGAAAGGCTTAAGCCCTGCAAATTGCAGCTTCTGGAGACTAGGCACCTGTGAGGCAATCTGATTGAGATGTATAGGGCCTTGAATGGATTGAGCAGGCACAATGCTGATGGGATTCTTCCTCTTGCTCAGATTACAAACCTGAGGGGGCCTAAACTGAAATTGAGGAAAGACAGTTGTCGAATAGATGTGCGGAAATTTTCCTTTAGCCAGTGGTAGTTGATTGCTGGAACAAACTTCCATTTGTCATTGTGGAAGTTGATAGCTTAAATAAATTCAAGGCAGAACTAGACAAACATTTGGAACAAATGGATGGGTGAAATGGGAAGGTTTTTTTTTTTTTGCTGAAGCTGCATAAGCTTGCTTTCTTGCATCAAATGCCTCTGCTAATGCTAATGCTATTTAATTTTTTCAGTTTGTGATCAGTAAATACTAATGAAGTGAAGTATTTCATTTACTTCCTTTGCCATTCTTCTTCATTAATTTAAGATCTTAATTTCCAAAATTACAAATTGCAGTTTACTGAACATTGTTTTGAATTATATACACTAATACTCTTTGCTATTTGGAATCTCTAATGGGATCTGTCCGTGGTCTCTCAACAAGAAGGATCAAACTCAAAAATTTGGTAATTTATGTGATTCTAGTATTAGTAGTGGCAATTGGCATAAGGAAGCATGCTTATACAGCAGCGGTTCACCTCCCCTCCCAAAAAAATCTCATCTGTACATCCTCTCTAACAATTTGTCTAATCCTTTCTTAAATTTACTAAAAACTGCCCACTTTACAACCCCAGATGGAAGTTTGTTCCAATGATTAGTTGCCCTTTGGCTGAAATCAAATTTTTGCAAATCTTTCCTCCAATCTATGTGTGTTGTCCAAGAAAGAGTAAGGATGCCATCAGTATTTTGTTTACTTATTACATTTAAAGCCTTAAACACACTACAGTCAGGTCTCCTTGCAAAAGCCTAGTTTAGGCACTGCAGTTTGTGGAAATTTACTCTATCTTGCTGTTAAGGAAAAGCAAAAAGATTAGTCAGGGACACAAAAGTGTTCCTGAATAATCTTTTTTATTTATCTCTGTACTTGTTCTGTCAGATTCCCATCCTTCCTAAAATGAGACCTGTATGTAGTACTCCAGAAATCCTTGTACCATCTAAGTGGTGCAAGGATTTTTGCCATTATCAGTGAGGATACTCTAAAGGGTCAGGTAAACTGCTAGTTAGGGAGGAAGAAGGGTAATTTAGATCTGTATTTATCAGATGATATGGGTTAAAGCAGTGCGTGCACTCACCTCATGAATTCTCTTTTGTTGCTACAACAGCTGATGTTGATAAGACATTCTAAGGATAGCAATATTTCAAATGAGGAGGCAGATAAAGCTTGGGATACAAACCTAAATAACTTCAAGGGGTGTGTCAGGCTAGTGAACTGTAGAAGATTACTTAGTCTCAACTGTGTCTACAGCAATGTCAGGAGTGTTGTCAATAAAATGGCTGAATTTGAATTCCTGGTTAGGACAACTAATGCTGATATTATAGGACTAACAGAAATGTGGTACCACCTGGAAATTGGTGATGGCAAGTTCCACTATGGTATGTATAATGTATTTAGGAAAGATAGGGGATGATAGAAGGGATGGAGGGGTCATGCTTCTTATCAAAAGCAGTCTGAGCACGAAAAGAGCTTTTACTGAGTCTGAAGTTACTAGCATAGAATCTGTGTGGCTGCCAGCATAGAATCTGTGTGGTGTTAGTTAGTCAAAAGCAAAGGAACAATGAGAGTGGGAGTAATGTACAGTCGAGAAGATTATGACGAGAGTCTTTACATGCATGTGGAATGGACAAGCAAGCGAGAATGTCTTATTGTGGGTGACTATAATCTACCCCAGATGCATTGGACTGAGTAGGAGGGAAACTCATGATGGAGAAAAACTTTTTTTTAAATAAACTAGATTATTATTATTTATACCAGCAGGTTAGAGAAAGTACTAGGGGTGAGAATATTCTTGACCTAATCATTACTAACGGATCAGATAACATCACAGGGCTTAAAGTACAGGAACCGTTGTCAGGAAGTGATCATTCAATCATCAGCTAGAAGATGAAGAAAGATGTTGCAGTAGCTAAAGGTAACGGCACAGGATTTAACTTCAGATGAGGAGACTGAGAGTTTAAGGCACTATGTGGCATCTGTAGAACTAGATGGATTGCTGAGGGATGGTGAATACACTTGAATTATGAAATACTTTTAAAGAAAAAAATTACAGAAACCACGAATACATACCTTTAAGAAAGTATTGCAGGAGGAGGATGCTGAAATGGATGACTGCAGAGCTGGCTGGTCAAACAGAGCAGAAAAAGATAGCATGGGACAGTTACAGAGCAATGAAAAGTGCTGAAGCCTACAACAGGTACAAGTTGATCTGTAATAGTACCACAAATAAGGTCAGAAAGGTCAAGGCTGCATATGGGAAAGCATTGGCTAAGAAAGCAAAGAATGTGGAGAAGGAATTTTTCATGCATGTGAATACAAGTAAGAAAAAAGCAGACCATTTGGATCCTTGTGCAATGGGTGTGGGAAGTCTTAGGTAACCCAGCTGATGTTTCAGATGAATTTAACAGGTACTTTGCATCTGTCTTTACTGATGAAGGACCCTTCATGCTGAGAAGAGGCTGTGCAAGTGAGGCTGGCCTATATGAAATTAGTGCATTTACAGATGTACAAACGATTGTTTATCAGAAAAACGTTTGAGCATAAAGGCAAGTAAAGCTCCCTGGGTTGATGTCATATACCCTGTAGTTTTGAGGGAGAGTGTGAGGGAGTGTATTGAACTATTGAGGTTAATTATGAGGGCATCTTTGCACTCAGGGGAGATGCCTTTGGAATGGAAAATTGCCAATATATTGCCAATACATAAAAGCTGTTCTAAGAGTGAAGGTGATAACTAGAGACTGGTTAGTCTGGCTTCAGTGGTAGGAAAAATCTTAGAGACAATGATTAAGAGTGCAATCCAGGGATATTTGGATAGATATGACATTCTGAAAGACACAACATGGCTTTGTTTAGAGTAAATCATGCTTAACTAACTTAGTAGGCTATTTTGACACAGTTATTCCTGAGCTGGATTTAGGGAACAATTTCAACATAGTTTATTTAGATTTTAGCAAAGCATATGACTCAGTCCCTCATGAGAGATTATTGTATAAGCTTTGAACAGGTTGATGGGAGATTTTAATTTCCCAGATATTGACTGATACCTCTGGGTTGGTCACACACTGGTAATATTCTAAGATGGATTGCTTGGTGGTTGCAGGACAGAAGGCAGAGGGTTGTGATTAATGGATGTTCTTCACAGTTATTCAGATTGGTGTAATGTCAGGAGTGGAGTCCCTCAAGGACTAGTTCTTGGTCCACCATTGTTTCCATTTTCATAAATATTAATAAAGGATATAAGGCATGATGTCAAAATTGCTGATGACATAAAGGTTTGCAGAGTCGGTAATGATCAGTGCCAAGCAGTGCTGTTGTTGTTGTTATTTGGTTTTTAGGAGCATTAGCAACTAAGGCCATATTGCTCCGGGATATGCGGTGGTCATTCCCTGACCTTTCCGCATCCTCCGTATTTGGTGGTGACGGGCTCGAACCCCGGTCTAATCAAGAAGCGTGTGCTACGCACTGCTGCTCCTTCCCACCTGGCCACGGAGGCACCCACCAAGCAGTGCTCCTTCAGGATTACTTCAACAGACTTCAAAGATGGTCAGAGAAGTTTTAATGCTGCTAAATGCAAGGTCTTACACTGGGGAATAGCAACCAACAACAACAAATGGCGCCTCCGTAGCCAGGTGGGAAGGAGCAGCAGTGCGTAGCACACGCTTCTTGATTAGACCGGGGTTCGAGCCCGTCACTACCAAATACGGAGGATGTGGAAAGGTCAGGGAATGACCACCGCATATTCCTGGAGCAATATGGCCTTAGTTGCTAATGCTCCTAAAAACCAAACAACAACAACAGCAACCAACAAATAAATTATACACTTGGTGTGGTTGAACTAAAAACAGTGAAGGAGGAAAGGGATCTGGGAGATACAATATGAGCAGATACAAAGTTTTCTGAACAGTGTAAACAGGCTGCCAGGAAAGCCCATAGTGTTCTGTCGATGATTTATCAAACATTATTCTGTAGAGATAGGCAGGTCCTAATCCTACTGCATTGTAGGATTGTAGGAAGTTTTCTTTTAGCCAGAGAATTGTTGATCGCTGGAACAAGTTGCACTCACAAGTAGTTAAGGCTAACATTTTGAATAAATTCAAAGTTCAACTGGATAGTTACCTGTATGAGAAGGGAAGCATAGAATTTGTATTTTCTTATTTATCTATTTTTTTTTTGCCAGTGCAGCAAAAGCATGTGGCTTCATTGCACTGGAAAAGAGAAATTGAGAGTAGGACTGTGCTGTAGGCCTAATGACTCTGATGATTACAGTGGACAATTACACAGAGAAATAGAGTGGGCCAGTAAATCAAATTGTCTTATAATGGGAGATTTTAATTTCCCAGATATTGACTGATACCTCTGGGTTGGTCACACACTAGCAAGGTATTTTTGGATTTATTGTATGATTGTTTTCTACATCAGCATGTTCGAGAAGCAAACAGAAGTAGTAACACTCTGGATCTGATTAGTGATTCTTTGTGCATTAAAAATATGTAGATAAAGGAACCACTAGGTGGCAGTGAGCACAGCGTGCTGATGTGGGATTTACTCAAAGATGTAACTACCATCAGGGGTAAAGGGAAGGATGTTTTCATAAAGGTGACTGTCATGGTCTGAGACAGTCCTTAAAGTCTATACAGTGGGGACCAACTGATGTTACCAACAGCAAATTCTAAATGAGAAGCATTCAAGGAACTAATATTGGAAGCTACTAGGCTTTTTATCCCAACTAAGAAGTACTGTTCAAGGTTTAGGCCTAAATGGATGTCAGATGAACTAATGAGACTCGTGGCAGGGAAGAAAAAATGCATGGGATGCATGTAAATTGTTAGGTGACACAGAAGCCTATCGTAGATATAAGCTGTGTGTAATCAAGTCACAAAGGAGGTTAGGCAGAAGAAGGCAGATTATGAGAAACCTTTGACAAAGATGCAAAGAAAAACAGCAAAGAGTTCTTTGCTTATGTAAACTCTAGAAGGAATGGAATGAATCAGATTGGTCCACCTGATATCAATGGTTTGGCTGTTAAGGACCCTGCTGAGGTGAAATTGTAATTACAAATTACAATTACAGGTTATTAAAATCAAATGATTTTATAATAACTGAGAGCAAAGTGGAGGAGAAATTGTTGAAGTTAATTATATTGGAAAGGCACCTGGGGTGGATGGGATCTATCCAGTTATATTAAAGGAGGCAGTAAAGGAAGTACGAAAGCCTTAGCCATAATTATAAGAGTTTCCTTGGACTCAGAGGAAGTCCCAATGGACTGAAGATGTGCAAATGTGACCCCAATTCTCAAAGGGGGATCAAAGGATGACATAAGTAATTACAGACCTGTTAGTTTAACTTCTGTTGAAATATTTTTTTTTGCTTCACACCAACCAATTTAAATGAAATAAAATGTAAGTTTATGTACAATTAAAATATATATACTATGACAGAAATGGAAGTTAAAATAAAAGCGTTAAAAGCTTTAAAATACATGAACGAGGTAAAACTAATAAAAACAGATGTATTTACAATAAATATAAAATGACTGTGACTGAAATTAAAATAATAAAATAGTAATAAAAGCGCTAAAAACTGTAGTTTTCGGAGATGACAGACTCGTTTCTCAACAGTATGCTTCTGTTGTGTGACAACGTCCTTAAATAGCAGGCCCACGGCACTCATCACATGGTTCCACAAGAATATGGTTGGAATTTCCCACCTGCGTCCTGGAACCGGAAATGGCTCGGGAGTGTGCCAATAAAAACCGATCATCTCGTTCAAGAACGACGGCTTCAAGGAGGGGATGTATGCGAACACTGCTATTCCTGTTAATAGTGTTACCACTAGCCACCCCAATGCGCAGGCTCTCAAGCCATTTACAGTCCCAGAACCCGTGAGCTCGGTCAGTGACCGCAGCTTGAGGGGAGATCTGGTGCTGCTTCTCCCAGTGGTGCTCGGCCACAGCAGACTTCGCATAATTTGCAGTTTTTATAGCATTCATGTGCTCGCCCAGACATTCTTTAAGTCATTGCCCTGTCTCACCAACATAACAAACCCCACAATCCGGGCATTTAATTTCATATACCACCCCACTACTAACTTCTTTTGCTATGGGGTCTTTAACTTGTGATATCACTGTGTGCAACCTCCGTCCTGGAAGTTGCACACAGCATATCTGGCACCCCCGGACTGTACATGCAATGCGTTCAGTAAGGCCCGGACAGTAAGGAATGTATGCAGTGATCACAGGGCGGCAACTCACTACGCGTGGACTCTACTCCTCTAATAAATTTATCCAAAACCCTCTGGGGATAGCCACATTTCTTGAGGTCTGCTGTGACTCTGATAATTTCTCTCTCTTTATCGCCAGGGGTACTGCATTGGGACCCATCCCTATCTATTAAGGCCTTAACCACACTGTTCTTGTGTTGGCTGGTTTGTGCCAAGCTATAATGGGTATATTGCTCCTGGCACATAGGTTTCCTGAAAACTTTAGTCTTAAACCTACAACCTTCTCTGATCACCAACACATCAAAAAATGGGAGGGATCCTTCTGTCTCTACCTCCGAGGTAAGTTGGATGAAAGGGCAGAAGCTATTAATCACATTAAGTATTTGATCTTCCTTCCCCTTCTGTATGATGGTAAAAGTATCATCCACGTATCTTTTCCATTTACGTATGGGAAATTCCAAACAATCAAAGATCCTAACTTCCAAATCCTCCATGGCTAAATTAGCCATGATAGCGCTAATGGGGGAACCCATGGCTCTGCCATGAACCTGTTTATACATAACATCTTGAAAGACCATGGTGGTACTGGACAGGCAAAATTCTGTGCCTTCACAAATATCATTAATACTTAACAAAGACCTGGTATTTAAAGCCACATCCTTTTCCAATGCCATTCTAACACATTGAACTCCAAACTTAATAGGAATAAATGTAAACAGGGAAATAACATCAAAAGAAATCATAATCTCATTTTCACTTATAGGCTGTTCTTTTATAAAACTTAAAGTTCTTACTGTCTTTAATGACAAAACTAGAACATCCCACTATAGGTGCAATTAATCTGGCAAGATATCCGATAAAGCATAGGTAGGACTACCTATGAATGATATGATTGGTCTAAGCTGGATACCCACTTTGTGTATCTTCGGAAGTCCATAAAACCTGGGTAAATGGCAATCTACGACATGTAGGGACCAAAAAACCTCTCTAGTTATCCTACTAAACTTATGCCAGCGCTGAATAATACTATTCACCTGCCGCTCCAAGCTGACTAACAGATTTCTCTGAGTAACTTTATACGTAGTAGTGTCCTGTAGAAGTTCTAAGGCTTTGTTACAATACTCCTCTTTATCCAAAATAACTGTGAATCTCCCTTTATCCGCAGGTAAGACTATGATTTTATCATCCTATTTGAGTTCTCACAAGGCACGTCTATGTTTGACACTAAGGTTGGAGGAGCCACCATGGCCTGACTCAAGATAGCCAAAGTCCTGATATGTATTTCGTTAGCCTGGGTCTCCGACAACTTGCTAATAGCTCTCTCAATGCCCATAGCTATTTCAGCAATAGGTGGTTTGATGGGCATCAAAGCAAACCTAGTACCTAAACTTAGTACTCCCTCCTGTTCCTTAGAAAGCTGCTTACTACTCAGGTTACAAATAAAATTAGTACTATCGTTGTCATTATGCATACTCACTGTTTCTTCCAATAATCTATTAAATTTATTGATTTGTCTCTGCTTATATATGTCCGAAACTCTAACTGATTTATCTAGCACTAACCTGATTACCAGTGACCGATGCACTGGATTTACCACACTGTTGATACATACTAAGGCCAAGCCTATATGCCTTCTAGTAAACCTCAAATCATCGTGCAACTTGCGTATCCAAATATGTAATATCCTTTTCTGATACCAATTGGTGGCTCTAACCAGACGATCATCATCAAATGGCAACTTAATACGGAAACCCCATGGAACAAGTCTATGTGCTTTACATCGGTATGCAAATCTTAAATGCTGATTCTGTTTGGCCTCTGTCGTGCTGTATTTCTTGAATTTCCGGACGTGTCATAACACGGTATGGCCATAGCTATTAAAAATGTCTCCAAACAGGCCTACAAGGTTGGGAAAATCCATGTTGAAATATTTATGCTTCACACCAACCAATTTAAATGAAATAAAATGTAAGTTTAATTACAATTAAAATATATATATACTATGACAGAAGTGGAAGTTAAAATAAAAGCGTTAAAAGCTTTAAAATACATGAACGAGGCAAAACTAATAAAAACAGATGTATTTACAATAAATATAAAATGACTGTGACTGAAGTTAAAATAATAAAATAGTAATAAAAGCGCTAAAAACTGTAGCTTTCGGAGATGACAGACTCCTTTCTCAACAGTATGCTTCTGTTGTATGACAACGTCCTTAAATAGCAGGCCCATGGCACTCATCACATGGTTCCACAGGAATATGGTTGGAATTTCCCACTGCATGCTGGAACCGGAAATGGCTTGGGAGTGCGCCAATAAAAACCGATCATCTCGTTCAAGAACGATGGCTTCGAGGAGGGGATGTATGCAAACACCCCTATCCTCGTTAATAGCGTTACTGCTAGCCACCCCAATGCGCAGGCTCTCAAGCCATTTACGGTCCCAGAACCTGTGAGCTCGGTCAGTGATGACTGCAGCTTCAGGGGAGATCTGGTGCTGCTTCTCCCAATAGTGCTCGGCCACAGCAGACATCGCATAATTTGCAGTTTTTATAGCCTTCATGTGCTCGCCCAGACGTTCTTTAAGTCGTCGCCCTGCCTCACCAACATAACAAACCCCACAATCTGGGCATTTAATTTCATATACCACCACCCCACTACTAACTTCTTTTGCTATGGGGTCTTTAAATTGTGATATCACTGTGTGCAACCTCCGTCTTGGAAGTTGCGCACAGTGTATCTGGAACCCCTGGACTGTACGTGCAATGCGTTCAGTAAGGCCCAGATAGTAAGGAATGTATGCAGTGATCACAGGGGCAGATGACTCACTGCGCGTGGACACTACCCCTCTAATAAATTTATCCAAAAGCCTCTGGGGATAGCCACATTTCTCTCATTTTCTCTATAAGTGAAAATGAGATTGATTTTACCATTATGAAACTGAGATTATGATTTCTGGAAGATAATTTTACCATCATACAGAAGGGGAAGGAAGATCAAATACTTAATGTGATTAATAGCTTCTCCCCTCTCATCCAATTTACCTCGGAAGTAGAGACAGAGGGATCCCTCCTGTTTCTTGATGTGTTGGTGATCAGAGAAGGTTGTAGGGTTAAGACTAAAGTTTTCAGGAAACCTATGTACCCGGGGACAATATACCCATTATTGCTCAGCACAAACCAGCCAACACAAGAACAGTGTGGTTAAGGCCTTAATAGATAGGGTTGGGTCCCACTGCAGTATCCCCAAGGATAAAGAGAGAGAAATTATCAGAGTCACAGCAGACCTCAAGAAATGTGGCTATCCTCAGAAGGTTTTGGATAAATTTATTAGATGGGGGGTAGAGTCCACGCCTAGTGAGTTGTCAGCCCCTGTGATCACTGCATACATTCCTTACTGTCCGGGCCTTACTGAACGCATTGCGCGTACAGTCCGGGGGTGCCAGATATGCTGTGTGCAACTTCCAGGACGGAGGTTGCACACAGTGATATCACAAGTTAAAGACCCCATAGCAAAAGAAGTTAGTAGTGGGATGGTATATGAAATTAAATGCCCGGATTGTGGGGTTTGTTATGTTGGTGAGACAGGGCGACGACTTAAAGAACGTTTAGGCAAGTACATGAAGGCTATAAAAACTACAAATTATGCGAGGTCTGCTGTGGCCGAGCACTATTGGGAGAAGCAGCACCAGATCTTCCCTGAAGCTGCGGTCATCACTGACCGAGCTCACGGATTCTGGGACCGTAAATGGCTTGAGAGCCTGCGCATTGGGGTGGCTAGTGGTAACACTATTAACAGGGATAGGGGTGTTCGTATACATCCCCTCCTCATTTATTGTAAATACATCTGTTTTTATTAGTTTTACCTCGTTCATGTATTTTAAAGCTTTTAACGCTTTTATTTTAACTTCCATTTCTGTCATAGTATATATATTTTAATTGTATTTTAATTGTAAATAAACTTATATTTTATTTCATTTAAATTGGTTGGTGTGAAGCATAAATATTTCAACATGAATTTTCCCACCCTTAGGCCTGTTTGGAGAGAGTTTAAATTCTGTTCTGGAGAACTTAATGGAGGCATTGGTTAAAGAAGCACTGCATGATAATCTAGAGAAGACTGCAGTTATTGTTCAGACACAGCACGGGTTTGTTAAGGGGAAGTCTTGTCTAACCAATTTGATTGGATACTACAATGAGGTCACAAAGGAAATGGATGCAAAAAATAATTTTGATATTTTGTACCTGGATTTCAAGAAAGCTATTGATACCGTTGCACATGGAAAACTGCTCTACAAGTTGGTGCAGTATAGCATTAAGGGCAAGTTACTGCTGTGGATAAAGGGATGGTTGAGTGGGAGAAAACAATGTGGTAATCAGTGGACACTGTTCTTTGTGGACTAATAGTATTAGTGGTGTCCTCCAGGGGTCCATATTTGGCCCATTCTGGTTTTCTGTATTTATCAATGATATTGTTGAAGGTATATCAGGTTTAATATCCAAGTTTGCAGACGATACGAAGGTTGGCAGGGTTGTTAATGACACTAATGACAGTACGCTAGTGCAACATGATCTAGAAAAGTTGAGCAGATGGGCTGAGTGGTGGCAAATGAAAATTAATAGTGACAAATGTAAAGTATTGCATATGGGTAGCAACTGTGTGGTACTACACTCAGGGTGGTAGAGAATGAAAAAGATCTGGGATAACTGTGTAGTCGGATATGAAGTTTTCTGATCAGTGCAGACAGTGTGCAAGAGTAGCTCATGGTGTCTTGAGCAATGATATACAGGAATTTTTCTAGCTGGGATAAAGAGGGCATTATCCCCTCGTATAAGGCAATGGTTAGGTCACACCTTGAGTACTGTGTACAGGTCTGGAGGCCTCATTTTAGGAAAGATGTAGAGCTGCTTGAATGTGTACAGAGAAGGGCAACAAGATTGGTGAATGGAACAATGGGTTGCTTTTACAAAGAAAGACTTAAGTTCTGCAAATTGCAGAACTTAAGTCTGGAGACTTAAGTTCTGCAGTCTGGAGACTAGGCACCTGCAAGGTGATCTGATTGAGGTGTATAAGGCCTTGAATGGTTTGAGCAAGCTGAATGCTGATGGGATTCTTCCTTTCTCAGATTAGTCACCTGAGGGGACATAAATTCAAATCGAGGAAAGACTGTTGTAGAATAGATGTGCAGAAATCTGCCTTTAGCTAGCGTGTGGTTGATTGTTGGAACAAACTTCCATCTGTTGTTGTAGAAGCTGAGAGCTTAAATAAATTCAAGGCAGAACTAGGCAAACATTTGGAGTTAATGGATGGGTGAAATGGGAAGGTTTTTTTTTTTGGTTGATGCTATATAAACTTGCTTTCTTGCATCATATGCCTCTACTAATACTATATGGCAAATGCTATTACTCAAGTGCACCCTATCCTTGCTTTATACAATGTAGTTCCAAAGACTGTGCTTTGACCCATGTTATTTTGTGGATTATTTTCTTCTTCAGTGGATAAGAAGCTGCAATTCCATTCATTGAGTTCTTGTTACTGACTCTATTGTGATCTGATTATTATCTCTCCAATTTACCAGGAAGTGGAAGTTAAAAAAAATTTTTCTAAACCACATGTATGGCTATGACAATAGTTCTTACATTTCAGACGTGGTCCATTGAAAATTTTTGTAAAACAAATCTGATCAAAATTATTGCTATTTGAGGCTCTCATGCATAAAGTTTTAGAATTTTGTTAATTATGTGTAATTGAATTTAATTATTTAAACATTGATATAGACTTGTGGTGGATTAACAGACAGTATAAGGAAGTCTTAATTAAGATAATATGTAATGGCTTTCAACTGAATGTAATATCGTATTCTTTTGACTATGTTGACTGACTGATTTTTTTAAAACTTCAAATTTTGCCCACACCCCATACATTTTAATAACAATACCAAACCAACTTCCAGGTCACTCTGACTCTTTGAGCTCCCCTCCTTCCTATAGGTAAATTTTATTAGGAGATTTTGTTCTTTTTATTTTGTTATCATTATTTTTTGTTGCCATCTGACAATACCAGAGCTGTATCTTACATGAAGACATGATATAAATAAACACTTAGCATACAAAATTTTGTTGAAGTTCTATTTGTTAAAGTATTTAAATTTTGTTTTTTAATTTGAAACAAGTAACTTTTGTTTCTGTGTTTATTTTTATTTTTAGGTCCCATTGTAGTATATATCATGCATTGGGCAAAGGAACTATTCTTTTTATCCAGTCAGTTATGACTCTTAATCCTGTGAGTTAAGTTTTACTTGATATTTACATAAGATATTAATTATTGTTATATGTTGTATTCTCTTAGGGTTCCTAATATTAGAAGTGGGTGAGAGAGAGTGAATTATCCACACAATTACACTGATTATAAAACTCATTTATTTATATTTTTAACATTATTTTACAAATTGGAACCTTTGCTGATTCTTTAATGACATGCACCAATACTCCATACAAGAGATGAAGAACAAAACAACATATAACTTCTTAAATATATTATATAACTGCATAAATACAAAGAAATATGGTTCAAGGCATAGACCTAAATGGATGTCAGATGGACTTTTGAGACAGGTGGCAGAGAAGAAAAATGCATGGGATGCATATAAATTATTGGGTGATACAGAAGCCTATGGTACATATAAATTGTCTGTAATCAAGACACAAAGTAAGTTAGGCAAGCTTAGGCATTATGAGAAGACTGGCAAAGAATAGCAGAAAGAATTTTATGTTTATATTAACAGGAGAAGAAAACTGTTGAATCACACTGGGCCACTTGATATCTATGGGTTAATGGTTGGTGATCTGACTGGTTGCTGTTAAATTAAATAGGTATTTTACATCCTCATTCACACAAATGAGGAATTCTTAAGTGAAGGAGATGCCAGAAGTTTATCAACTTCTAATGGGGAGCTAAATAATTTTATGATTTCTGAAGGGAAGGTGGAAGGAAAACTATTGAAGCTATCAGTAAAAAAAAAAAAAAGAAAAGAAAAGAAAAAAAAAAAAAGGTGCCTGGGGTGGATGGAATCCAGTTATATCAAGGGAGGCAACAAAGGAAATAAGAAAACCCTTAGCTATAATTATTACAGCATCCTTGGATTCAGGGAAAGGTCCCTGTGGACTGAAGATGTGGGACTGTATCTCCAGTTCATAAAGGGAGATCAAAAGGTGACATGAGTAATTACAGACCTGTTAGCTTAATGTCTGTTCCAAGGAAAATAATGGAATCACTGGTTAAAGAAGTAATACAGGACCATCCAGACAGGAATGTAATTATTCTGCACTCACAGCATGGATTTACTAAGGGGTGGTCTTGGCTAACCAATCTCATTGGATGCTATGGTGTAACGACCAAGGAAATGGATGCAAAAAATAAATTTTATTTCGTATACTTGACTTGGATATAAGGAAGGCTTTTGATACTGTTGTACGTAAAATACTGCTGTACAAACTGGAGCAATGCAGCATTAAGAGCAACTTACTGCTATGGATAAAAGGATGGTTGAGTGGAAGAAGACAGAGCGTGGTTATCATTGGTCACTGCTCTTCATGGACTAATGTTATTAATGAAGTCACTCATGGTTCAGTGCTGGGCCCATTGTTATTTTCAGTATTTATTAATGATATTGATGAAGGTATATCAGGATTCATGTCTAAGTTTGCAGATGATACAGAGGTTAGCAGGGTGGTTAGTGACCATGAACAGGGTGAGCTACTGCAACAAGATCTAGGAAAATTAGGTTGATGGGTCAAAAAATAGCAGTCAAAGTTTAACATTGACAAATGCAAGGTACTACATATGGGTAGAAGTTATCCCAGAGTAACTTGTCAACTTAGACATGAATCCTGATATACCTTTATCAATATCATTAATAAATACTGAAAATAACAATGGGCCCAGCACTGAACCCTGGGTGACTTCATTAATAACATTAGTTCATGAACAGCAGTGACCAAAGATAACCACGCTCTGTCTTCTTCCACTCAACCATCCTTTTATCCATAGCAGTAAGTTGCTCTTAATGCTGCATTGCTCCAGTTTGTACAGCAGTCTTTTATGTACAACAGTATCAAAAGCCTTCCTTATATCCAAGTCAAGTATACGAAATAAAATTTATTTTTTGCATCCATTTCCTTTGTCATTACATCACAGCATCCAATCTCATTGGATGCTGTGAGTGCAGAATAATTACATTCCTGTCTGGATGGTCCTGTATTACTTATTTAGCGAGTGATTCCATTATTTTCCTTGGAACAGACATTAAGATAACAGGTCTGTAATTACTCATGTCATCTTTTGATCTCCCTTTATAAACTGGAGATACAGTCCCACATCTTCAGTCCACAGGGACCTTCCCTGAATCCAAGGATGCTGTAATAATTATGGCTAAGGGTTTTCTTATTTCCTTTGTTGCCTCCCTTAATATAACTAGATTCCATCCACCCCAGGCACATTTTTTTTTTTTTTTCTTTTCTTTTTTTTTTTTTACATATAGCTTCAATAGTTTTCCTTCCACCTTCCTTTCAGAAATCACAAAATTATTTAGCTCCCCATTAGAAGTTGATAAACTTCTGGCATCTCCTTAAGGAGGAGAATTCCTCATTCACACAAATGAGGAATTCTCCTCCTTAAGAATTCCTCATTTGTGTGAATGAGGATGTAAAATACCTATTTAATTTGTCAGCAACCAGTCAGATCACCAACCATTAACCCATAGATATCAAGTGGCCCAGTTCCCATAGATATCAAGTGATTCAACAGTTTCCTTCTCCTGTTAATATAAACATAAAATTCTTTCTGCTATTTGTATTAGAAAATGAAAAAATCTTGGGGTATTTGTGCAGTCAGATATGAAATTCTCTGAACAGTGCAAACATGCTGCCAAGACAGTTCATGGAGTTTTGTCAGTGATATACAGAAACTTTGCTAGCAGGGATAAGGAGGTGATTATCCATTTGTGCAAAGCCATTTTAAGGCTGCATCTTGAGTACTGTATACAGGTCTGGAGGTCTCACTTTAGGAAGGACATAGTGTTGGAATGGGTGCAGAGATGCACAACCAGATTGGTAAAGGGAACAAAAGGGTGTTCTTACTAAGAAAGGTTTCAGTTCTGCAAATTGCAGCATCTGGAGACTAGGTACCTGTGGGAGATCTGATTGAGTTGTTTAAGGCCTTGAATGGATTGAGTAAGCTAAACATTGATGGCCTCCTTATTTCTGAGACTACACACATGAAAGGGCACAAATTCAGGTTGAGGAAGGATGGATTGCAGGATAGATGTGAAGTGTTCTTTCAGCCAGCGGTTGGTTGATTATTGGAATAGGGTTTCATATGTTGTTGTGGAAATGGGTGGGTTGAATAAATTCTTGGAGGATAGATGACTTAAGGGTTTAGTTTGTTTTTTTTGTTATTGATGCTATATAAGCCTGCTTTTTTCATCATTTGCCACTACATGAACTGTGTGCGTAAACTGCACATTTAGGTTATAGGCAGGGGCAGGCTGTTCCGAGGGTGACAGGGCTGCATTGTTCAAGGAGAATCTAAAAACCTTACTTACACATTTATAGATTTGCAGTTATAAAACTATAACACAATTATGAAGCTATAAATTTGCCTGAAACTTCTTACAAAATAAATTTTTATTACATCATAGATATAAAAATATTACAAATAGAAGAGAGATTCGAACAAATGAAGGTTCATAATAATAGTTTTAATTTTTTATCGGACCTTTATTCATTTCTGTCTCTAAATAAACAAAAATTAAGCATTGTATAGATTTACAAACTAATTTCTTGGATCCTTTAAAAGAAATTGACATCAATGCTATTGACATGTATTAGCAATGGCCACATGGTGCAAGGAAGTCTATGGCTTATGCTGAACCAGCCAGAAAAAAAAAAAATAAATAAATAAAATAAACAGAAGAAAATTTTTAAAAAATAAATAATTAATAAAAGGAAAGTAAATAGACAGCCTTTGCACTTCCCTCCTCCCTTAGGTAACTATCCAGCTGACCTTTTAATTTCCCCAGACTGTCAGTGTCTACCCCCCATGTAAGTAACTCATTTTTAACTCACTGTTGAAAAAAACCCATAAGTTAGGGTTGAATTTGAAAGTGTCTGCAATTCTGCCCAGACACAATAGGAGTGAGTATATGATGAGAGCCTTGTTGATCAATTCGGCCCTGGAGAGATTGAGCAAGGCTCAATGGGTAGAATTTTTCTCAGCCTGGTCTGTGCTTGTTAACAGGAGAGACTGCTTCTACAGGGATGGGATACACTTAAATAGAAAGGGTTCAAGAATATTTGCTGATGCTATCGAGGCAGTGTTAGGTGGGTTGGAAAACTGCTAGCTTGTGGGGATACATCGACTAATAGATTAACATTAGCCGCTGGCAGAAGTGAAAATGATTCTTACACTGCTTCTATTGGCATGAGCAGCAGCCTGGAAAACAAGATGCAGGGGATTTCAGAGACTGCTGGGAGTCATTGCAGTACAAGTAAGCACATGGGGCTGTGTTAGAGTAGCTACGAATAGGAATAGGTACATGTATACTTGCATGTACACCAATGCTAGGAGTTTGGCAAATAAATTTGATGAATTTGAGGTGTTGGTCAAAACATCAAAGGCAGATATTGTTGGGATATCGGAGACGTGGTGTCGCACAGATATGAGGAATGCAGAAATAGAATTTGGGGAATAGAGTGTGTACAGGAAGGATGGACAGAATAGGAAGGGAGGAGGGGTTATGCTATTAGTTAAGAAACACATAAAATTCAAGGAAGTACATCCAGTCGACATGGCTGGATAGTGCAGTGTCGAGTCAGTTTGGTGTGACATAAGCACTGGGAAATCAAAATTGAGAGTAGGAATGTGTTATAGGCCTAATGACTCTGGTGAGTATAATAAACAACTGTACACGGAAATAGAGTGGGCCAGTAAATCAGAAAGTCTTATAATGGTGGATTTTAATTTCCCAGATATTGACTGGAATTTGTGGGTTGGTCACTCACACACACACTAGCAAGTCTTTTGTGGATTTATTGGATGATTGTTTTCTACAGCAGCATGTTTGGGAGACAACTAGAGGGAGTAATACTCTTGATCTGATTATCAGTAGTGATTCTTCATGTATTAAGAATCTGCAGATAAATGAACCACTAGGTGGCAGTGATCACAGTGTGCTGAAGTGGGATTTACTCAAAGAGGTAACTACCATCAGGTAGTTACCTCTTTTCGTAAATGAGACTACGGAGGTCTGTTTGTTTGTTATTTGGTTTTTAGGAGCATTAGCAACTAAGGCCATATTGCTCCAGGGATATGCGGTGGTCATTCCCTGACCTTTCCACATCTTCCGTATTTGGTGGTCACAGGCTCGAACCCCAGTCTAATCAAGAAGCGTGCCGTACGCACTGCTACTCCTGCCCACCTGGCTACGGAGGCACCACGGAGGTCTGAGACTGTATTTAAATTCTATACAGTGAGACCAACTGATGATGTTACAAACAGCAAATTCAAAATGGAAACCATTCAAAGAATTAATCTTGGAAGGTACTAGGCTTTTCATACAAATTGAGAAATATTGTTCAAGGTTTAGGCCTAAATGGATGTCAGATGAACTAATGAGACATGTTGTTATGTGGGTTTTAGGAGCATTAGCAATTAAGGCCATATTGCTCCGGGGATATGCGGTGGTCAATCCCTGACCTTTCCACATCCTCCGTATGTGTTGGTCACAGGCTTGAACCCCGGTCTAATCAAGAAGCATGTGCTGCGCACTGCTGCTCCTGCCCACCTGGCTATGGAGGAGCCAATGAGACATGTGGCAGAGAAGAAAAATGCATGGGATACATATAAATTAATGGGTGACATGGAAGCCTCTGATAGATATATGCTGGTCTGTAACCAAATCACAAAGGAGGTTAGGCAGGAAAGGCAGATTACAAGAAATCATTGGCAAAGGATGTAAAGAAAAAACTGAAAAGAGTGCAACCCCTTACTTCTAGAGTTTACTTATGTAAACTCTAGAAGGAAGGGGATGAATCAGATTGGTCCACTGGATATTGATGGTTCATCTGTTGATGATCCTGCTCAGGTAACCAACAAACTAAATGAGTATTTTGCATCTACATTCACACATGAGGAGTTATTCAGGGAGGAGAATCCCAGAGGTGAATTAAACTCTGGCAGTGAGCTAGATAATTTTGTAATAACTGAGAGGAGATAATTTGTAATAAATGGAGGAGAAATTGTTGAAGATAAACATAAGAAAGGCACCTGGGGTGGATGGGATCTATCCAGTTATATTAAAGGAGGCAGCAAAGGAAGTAAGCGAACCCTTAGCCATAATTATGAGAGCTTCCATGGGGATGTACCCATGGACTGGAGATGTGCAAATGTGACCCCAATTCACAAAGGAGGATCAAAGGGTGACACAAGTAATTACAGACTTGTTAGTTTGACTTCTGTTCCGTGGAAATTAATGGAGGCACTGGTTAAAGAAGCACTGCAGGATCATCTAGACAAGACTTCAGTTATAGCTTGAACAAAACATGGTTTTGTTAAGGGGAAGTCTTGTCTGACCAATTTGATTGGATACTATGATGTAGTCACAAACGAACTAGATGCAGGAAATAACTTTGGTATCATATATTTGGATCTTAGAAAGGCTTTTGATACTGTTGCTTATGGAAGACTGCTGCACAAATTGGAGCATTGGAGGCAAATTACTGCTATGGATAAAGGGATGGTTGAGTGGGAGAAGACAGAGTGGTAATCAATGGACACTGCTCTTCGTGGACTAATGTTATTAGTGGAGTCCCTCAGGGTTCAGTGTTGGGTCCATTGTTTTCTGTATTTATTAATGATATTGATGATGGTATATCAGGCTTAATATCCAAGTTTCCAGGTGATATGAAGGTTGGCAGGGTTGTTAATGACACTAATGACAGTACACTGCTGCAACAGGATTTAGAAAAGTTGAGCAGATGAGCTGAGAGGTGACAACTAAAGTTTAACATTGACAAATGTAAAGTACTGCATATTGGAAGCAGTATCCCCAGAATAATGTATCAACTGTGTGGTATTACACTGAAAGTTGTAGAGAATGAAAAGGACCTGTGGGTTATTGTGCAGGCAGATATGAAGTTTTCTGCTCAGTACAGATGGTCTGCATGGTGTCTTGTCAATGATATACAGGAATATTTCTAGCAGGGTTACAGAGGTGATTGTCCCCTCATATTAGGCAATGGTCAGGTCCTTGAGTACTGTATACAGGTCTGGAGGCCTCATTTTAGAAAGGATGTAGAGCTGCTGGAGTGAGTGCAGAGAAGGGCAACAAGATTAGTGAATGGAACAAAGGGTTACCCTTATGAAGAAAGGCTTAAATGTTTGCAAATTATAGTGTCTGGAGACTAGGCACCTGCGAGGTGATCTGATTGAGGTGTATGAAGCCTTGAATGGTTTGAGCCTGGTCAGTGCTGATGATATTCTTCCTCTTGCTCAGAATAATCACCTGATAGGACATAAATTCAATTGGGGAAAGGCAGTTGTAGGAGAGATGTGCAGAGGTTTATCTGTAGCCAGCGTGTGGTTGATTGCTGGAACAAACTTCCATCTGTAGTTGTAGAAGTTCATAGCTTAAATAGATTCAAGGCAGAACTAGAGAAACATTTCAAGCGAGTGGATGGGTGAAATTAGGTTTTTTTTTTTTTTTTTTTGTTGGGCTGATGCTATATAAGCTTGCTTTGTTGCATCATGTGCCTTTACTAATGCTAATTCCAGTAATTTATAACTTGCTGGTTAAAATAAAACTATGGCTCCTAGTTCTAGTCATTTATAACCATGAAAATTTCATCCTCATTCATTTTACTTAAGCCTCTCAGAGCCTTAAACACCTCAATCAAGTCTCCTCTAAGGTGCCTAGTTTTCAAGCTGGGCAACCAACATATTCGAAGTGTTTCTTGATATGGACGCCTTTTTCTCAATCTCACCAGGCAAGTTACCTGTCTTTGGACCCTTTCAAGAAGCTTGATGTCTTTTTTTTTTTTTTTTAGGTATGAACTTTAGGTGTATGTATAAAGAAATAGAAAATTTGTCAATTTTTTTACAGCCAAACATGGAAGCATATATTATGTGTTACAGCATATTTTTTTCAAACTATCTTGCTATGTTTCCCAATGTTTCTATTGCAATATGAATATTTCTCATACCCTCCCTAT